>NC_141395.1:31447360-32857972 GCF_034619465.1 Leptosomus discolor | reverse complement strand
TGGGTTTTTTCTTGTTTGTTAATAAGGCAAGTCCAAAGGGGAAAACAGCTATAGCGTCCTTATGTTTACTGCCTAGTAATGTGTTCAGGGGGTATTGGTCTATACCTATAGTATACAGATACTTAGTAGTTTCTTGTTGAATGTGATTACACCTTAATGAGAACATGAAAATGTCTTTATCTCAGGATTGTGTCTTCATGTTGGTGATCTCTCTTCACCTATTCACAAGTGAGTAAAATGGACCATTGAATCTACAGATATATGCTGTTTAGCTTTATTTCCTTTTATGAACAAGGATATGTCAAAAGAGCTAAACATCCAAGTACACTTCGACAGGATTGGAACATGCAGCATCAGTGCCAAGAGAACTGTATATTTAATTTCGTCTTCTCATTTTAATGGAGTTTTAGGCAATGAGCATGCAGGAGGAAGCCCTGAAGTCTTGGCTGCTGTCATTAGCTGGAGAAAAAGGCAAAGGAAGAAGCAGAAACAGCAGAGTTGCACCTGTCAGCAATGAGAAAACTATTATTTGAGATGGCCCCTTTTTATTCCATCCAGCATAGTGGAAATCTTGTATCGGAAGACATGGTTGTTAGCGTGAGCACTTTCAATCCTAAATGTTCTGTGGTCCAGCAGTACTTACCATGAATATCATGCGTATGCTTTTAAACTTGTGCCAGCAAAATTTCATTGCTCCAGATGTTCATAGAAGTAAATTCAAAAGAGATGAAAGCACGGTTGCAGTAAAATCACTTAAAAGTTCAAACGTATTTATTGGAAATGTATTGGATGACTCATCCGTCTCTGCTGGCAGTACCTCAGTTTCATAATATTTGTGGGGACCTACAACATATGAAACAATTCTCCCCAACACCGCCAGTGTCAGCTACAGTTTTGTAGTTATAAAATCTGTTTTGCAAAGCAGAGCTGATTTGGAAATGCAGTCAGCCCTAATGCAACGCGGGCTTTATCTGCGCATGTAGGTCTCACTGAAAGATCTGTGTAGTTCTAGTGTTCAACTGCCACCAGCTACAGAGAACTGAGCCCCCGCCCCCATCATGCAGCTTTGTAAGCCTATAAAACATATCCTGGGACAGCCATTCACTTCAGTAATCTAATAAATACTTTTAAATAGTTTTTATGTCTATACCTAACAATAATACTTAACAGGAAGAAAAAGAAAAAAAATACAGCAGACCCTTCTGTCTCCACAGAATATCAACCAATTCCATTTTGTTTTTTTTAATTAAACTCTTCATAAACTTTGTGCTTGGTCCAGAGGTTCCCCATAATAACTTTCAGATATAGGTTGGTCAAAGCAGTGATAAGCTGGAGTCAGAGATCAGCAGAATATGTGAATGTTTTATGCCAAAGAAAGAGAGTGGAGGGGAATGGATGTATTTTTGTGTCTACATAATATACACGTGTGCACACACACACTTCTAGCATGATTTGGACAGGGTTTAATAAACTCTGTTACTTTACTGAAATTATTTATAGTTATCTGAATGCAGACAGTTTTGGAGATTGGCCACAACTGGAACCAAAATGTTGGATGGCATTTGCAAGTCATCTTGTGGGACTGAGGTTTCTCTGAATGTGCCCACCTGATTGGTACTCACATGCTCTGCATTAAACTATTGCCAGATTTGGCAAAGGGAATATGTCTTTCTCTGAAGTAGCAGAGGGAGGCACCGTGCTTTGGAAATGCTCATTTGACAAATTCTATTATTTCCCTTCTGCTGCAGGAACTGAAGATGCTAGCATGGTAGTTGATGCTTCCTTCCTTTTCCCTCAAGTGCATGATAGTCTTGTAGTATTTGTGCTTTGTATCAAAATCTTAATTATTATAGACTGATGGGACGTAACTTGTGGTTTATACTATGAGGTGGAACATCTGTTTTCTGAACTTTTGTTGATTCATTTGCTGCTTCAAATCTATGTTCTCTGTATCTGTTTAAAGTTACAATTTGAAGTTGCAATTAGAGGAGTAAGAAGCAAACTAATAATAGTCTTTATTTTATGCTTTCCAGTGTATATACATTCCAGCAATTACCTGTCATAATTCTAAACACACTTTCTGTGTAACCAGGCACTTCCTTACCATATCATTGTTCCTTCAGTTTCAATCCTTTTCAACCTATTCAGATCTACACTCGCAGAACAATCAGCAGGCTGGGTTAACCTGCGACAAAATCCCTGATGCGTATTTTTGATCCACATACTTCGTTTTCCATCAGCTCCCAACCACTACATTGTTTGACCTCTTACATAGTCGCAAACATAATTCTCCCCTGTGCTCATCTCGTTGCACTGAGGTGAGAAAGAACAGTCTGTTATTTGCAGTCCGGATGCAGCAATGAAACACATAAGTGTTTTGAAAAAAAAACATTTTAAGTTATTTCAAAAGGCACATGAGACTGTCACCTGTTTTCATGTGTATTGTAAAAAGCAATTCATTGATCTCCCCAAAATCATCTAAATTGGATTCATTCTGGTTTAGCAGCCATATTATTTCTGCTAGCAATTGGAAACTCATCTGTCTGAAAAGCAAGTGTCTAAGCTTTTATTTTGAGATGTAATATGCCATAATATTTTGAAAAATGAACAAGACATGCCTGATTGGTTAAAAAGTGTGCATTTATGTAAAAATGTTCAGCAGGCTGAGTATTATGTGGGAAATGCCAGCATTCTAAACTTTGATGTAAAGCTAATGTCATGAGACATTTTAATATAGCAATGTATCATGGAATAATGTTTCATTAAAAGAGACATTTGGAAACATGAAATGAAGTACAGTTATACAAAATGAAATATTTTACAATGTAGTTTCAACTCAAATATTAATCTCTCAGTACTTTATGGCCAAATGGTAATCACAGGTGAAGACAAAGCTGTCTATGCCACAATCCGTAGCTGGTTCATCTCTTATGTTTCTATGTTGCACATTATTTGAAGAAAAATAGAGAGGGATTTTCAAATGCAGTGCTGTTTAATGTGCCCCATTTTGAAGTATTTACTTGAATTCCATGAGGAGGTATGGTACTCGATTACTGAAACACGGCATCTTTTCTCTTTATGCTATTAAAGAGTTTTCTCTTTTACATTTGCTGTGCTCTGGAAGAAAATATTGCTGTCACTTTCAGTGGTGTTTGCCTTTCATCTCTCTGCTTTTCAATGGCTTTCAAGTCTCTAAGTGGTATCCAATTTATTTGTATTCTGATGCCACTTCTGTGGAGCGTACTTTTCTGTCAGCTGAGTGCAAGCTTTAGGTGCTTTGTATTTGGAAGCTATGGCATAAACAAATTGACAATATCAAGTGCAGCCTATCCTCTTGCAGGCAATTTCCACCCGTTTGCTATAGACTATTATTCCTCTAATTCATTCAGCAGAACCATTTACTTTTATCCGAGTAGGGCTGGAGTTGACTCTTAGTCCTCAGAGCTTGATTTGAAATCCATTGGATCCGTGGAGGCTGTATACTGAACATGAAAGGAAGTCTGTATGTCAAAGACACTGGACACAAATATTCCCTTCACCATATTTCTTTATCTGTTTTCTTCCAATATTAAAGGTTGCTTCAGTGTTTAAAGTGGTTCTTCTGCTGTATCTTCCTGCTGAGTTTGTAACTGCCCTACTAGGGTCTAAATTTGCCTTAAAGTGAGCTTTTAAAGATGCTAAATTTGTACTAGCCCATAAGAGATAAGAATTTATTTTCATACTTGGTTTTCCTTTTTCTACTTATCTCAGACTTCTGTTGCCTTTATAATTTGCTGTTTATCGAGATAACAGCAGTCAGCAATAATTGGTCATTTTTAGCACCTTCACCATTTTTCTGGGTGTCAACAGCTTTTTATGCGCGTACACAGACCAGCTAAGTCACAATTTTATAGAACATTCCTGGTTTACTAAATTATGCAAATTTGCTGACATTGAAGACCCTGACACAGTACAAACAAGCTTTGCCTCCTATCACTTCTGAATTGTAATAAAGGATTTCTGTTTTAAATGGTTATTCTTGTTTATGTGTCAATTATACAGGCTACATTTCCTTTTACAATATTTTAATTTTTTAATTAATTTCTTTTCTACAAAAGCTGCTAGTTTTAGCTATCTTCTGAAAATAAAATAAAAACTCACACCTTTATTTTCTTCTCTGAACATGTACTTTTACTTCATAACCGTTTAAGCAAAGCCATTCAGTGAACTGCAGAGAAAACTAATGTTTTTTAGTCAGGGAAACTATAACTGGGAATTGAAGTATGTAAGGGGAAGGGGAGCCAACAGAGAAATTATGTAGTTGCCACCATAATACCTTTAGCCTACCTAACTCAATAACCAATAAAAAAGATAGGTGCCAGAACATTGCAGTCTTCATGATGCTGTATTTATCCTGGGAAGGCTTACTGACACACCTGGGACTTCGGTTATCCCTATGTGTTCTGTAATTGGACCTCTGAACTGTTCCAAGCCTGAATATGTCTTACTGCATAAAGAAAATCCTAGTTTTCAGAAAAACAATGTGTGGAAGTGACTGTTCTTGTGAGATATGGTGTCATGTTTTGACTGATACATTTTGGTGCCAAGTGTCTACGGAGCTCAGGGTTTGCCCAGACTTTGTTCATCATTTAGTCTTCTCCAGAACTACTGAAGGAGAGAAAGCATAATGAAATGAATCCCTGCATTGCAGTGCAATCTCAGTCAGGCTTGGAAAGCACAAAGTTATGAATGCAGGCAGTAGACAAAGTGTTGGCAAAGTTTATGACTTTCTCCAAGGCATGCTGAAATCAGTTGAAGTCTTTCAGGAGACATTGAGCATCTTCGTTTTGATACAAATAAAAGTAAACAAAGATGCTGACTGACAGAAACAGGAAAAGGGAGTGGAATAGAAACCACCAAGAGAATAAGAGTTTTGCCAGTAACTTACAGGGAGCCAAACCACGCAACATCATCTTCATTAATAATCATAAAAGTTTTCTAGGCTATTTCTTTCCCTCAGCTTTCCTGACAATAGTATAAAATTATAAGTCCTGAGGATTTTTTGGACAAAATAACATAAAATGCATTCTTCTTTCCTATTTCTTAATGCTTTTTTTTCTTATTGCACTCACGGTAATCAGTAGGAGCATAACGACATCAAGAGAGCATGCCATGCCTCCAGCAGGCACTCAAGCAGATTTACGATGGCAGAAAGCTTCCAGTTTACCCAGTCACCTTTTATATATTTACATGCTTGTTTAATAAGAATGAACAATGAGCTATTTGTCAACAGGGAGAGCAGAGTTTTATGAGGAGATAACCTCTGAATTTTAATTTTTGCTTTAAAGAAGTGTATGTGGAAAACCAGTTGCTTGCATATATGTAAAGTGAAGGATAGATAGTCTCAAAGGAAGCAGCAAAGATCATGAAAACTGGGAAGTTTGAAGAAGTTGGAAACTTAACTCACTTTAAGTTGTAAATGCTTGGTAAGGGGTGGGATGATAGTAGGATAGTTGTATTAATACAGCTTTGGCTTACGCTGCTGGTATTCATGTAAGTACAACAATAGAAAATGCTTCTGTTAGGAATTGACTCTTGATTACTTTTATGTCCAGTTGGCATAAGGGGAAATGCCAGCATTCTGGTCCAGAACACTGGTCTTATATTTCTGAAAGAACAGAGCTCAAGGCTGGCTGCTCAGTTTTTAGTGAGCTAGAGGACTTTAGGCATGTTAAGGTACGTTTGAGAGTTTGATAAAAAGTTAAGCTGTCCATATAGACGTAGCCAAAGCAATTTAAAAATTAAGGCATTATTCTTCCACATTAATCAAGGTAACGAAAAAATCTGATAATTCCTGAACTCAGAAGGCTGTTGTAGAAATGGGAGTATATGTTCCAATGCAGTTCAAAGAACCTGAAAGTCTTACTAATTCTTCTCGACTTAGGTGCTAGATGAAATTAATCTGAAGGATGTGGAAGATACATGAATTGAGGGGAATTTTAAAGTGAAAGGTAGAATATCTTTTAAGTGAGCGAAAGAATAGCTGCGTTAATATTAATGTGCCTGGGCATTTTCATCAGCTTCATTTTGGACCCCTGCAGATGGAATTAGAGTAGACTCAAATTCCTGTGGTATTATCTGAACTTCTGTACAGCTGTACATCCGATTCCCACACTCTAACAAAGCTTAGCTGTTGACTTCCCCCTCCCAAAAAGACTTGAGCTGTACAAAAACCTGAAAATTGGGCAGGTCTAGAAATTAAGAAGTTTTGCATTTGTTCAGCTCTCCCTTGAGCACTCTATCTATTGCGTGTTCAGAATAGGGAATATATAAAATAAAAAAATAAATCCACATTTTTCATGTGCTACTAGGCAAATGGTTTCCCTACATGAGAAGTAGGTCCAGTATGGCCCCAGTTAAATGTAATTTTGGTGGGCATCTAGTCCGCAGGTCCTCTACTTGTACTCCTGTCTATGAGTCAGGCAAGAAATCCAGAACTCTTAATCCAGCCCAGACTCTGTAGATGACTGTCAGAATTTTCCAAGATTAAATCTGTCATCTCTGGATAGACTGAGGTTTTTCTTTACTCATTGCGTGAATCTTACATGTTTTCAAACAAAAATTAGTACATGAACAGGTAAGACACAAATCTGCATCACTTGGCAATACTAAAAAAGTAAATCACGAATAGTCAGTTTTTCCTTGAAAGGGAATTAATTTGCTGTCTTTTTGTGCATTTTTACTTCATGTGCAGTGTTTAATATATCATGACCAAATGCTGGAGTACCTTGCTCACTTTTTTCCTTTTTCCTGAGCAGAGTTCTCACTGATTTCGACAATAGTAATTTCTCAGAACTTGGCCTTAAGTCTAGACACATACCTATTATTAGAACAGATTACCTATAGTCTGTCTGGCTCTGAATATACTCCCTCTGTTGTCCTGTCTTAGCCTCATCACAACTAAGAGTGCTTGGGGGTTTGGTTTTGGCTTTGCATCCAGACCTGACTACAGTGTGTAATAGCTTTAAGCCCTCAACCTTTAGGAAAATTTTAATTGGGAGATTTTTCTTCTTATCTCTAATTTACACCCTAGAGTCTTATTAGGACAGCTTGGTTGCTTCTGCTTGTAAATAACATTCTTGTATCAGAGCTAACTGAGCCGGTTACGTTTAACCTCCAACCCTGCAATTGTAGCACTGAGCTGCTATTGCCATAAATGAGACTGCCATTGAAAATATGTTTGGTTGAACTTAAAGGATCATTTTGCCACATTTAAGGCAAAGGCTTTTTCAGATATAAATGGTTACCTTACTGGAAAAATATATCTTATGACAGTCTCAAAGCTTATTATTGTTTTTACTCATAGACACAATTAGGAGTACTAGTTATTGGTCATAAAGGGATGCCATTGCAAGAAGCATCTTGCCTACTAATATTCCAGCTTGCAGGTGTGAAACCAAGTTTTCTTTTGAAGTGTAGAGGTTATGCTGTCCTCTGCATTGTCCAGCATTCAGACCTTGAATCTGAAGACGGGATTTGAAGCTAGGAGAGATGACAGCCTCTATCCCACCTGCATTCTGCAAATAAGAACCCTCCCATCCTGGTAACTTCCTTGGGTTTTTTGACAGGAAGCATCTGTCTTTAAATGGGGAAAAAAAAAGGCTGGATTTGTTTTCCGTTAGTCAGATGTCTATAAAGAGGAGACATCCATGCTAGGCCCTATGCTGGCATCCAGCAGAGCTCAGAAGCATAGGCTTTGTCTCTGGTGCCTGACGAGTTGCACTGACTTGATGACATTACTTCATAACAGAGCTTAAATGGTTTTATGGGACGTGACCTTGGGAACTGAGCTTGAGTTCCATCTTGACAGATTATGTTGTTCATATAGACATCATCATGTTTGTCTTGTGTTAGTTTTTAAATCTGTCTAAAGTGAGTGGAAAGTTATGCTGTGGTACAGACAGCTTATTAGGATGAGTGAACGAAAGCAGCACCAGCTATTCCAACTCTGTCAGCATTGAACTGAGTAAAACCAAGAGTTTATTCCTTTCTTGACCTAAGAATGTTGTCCTCTATTTAATACAAGATGAGATGGGCACATTCAGCTGAGGAATCTGTCACAAAAAAAGATCCTCTGTCCTCCATTCTGTATCCTCTTCAGGCAAGCTGCAGTCACCTGTGTGTCTGCAGTGCCTGAAATAAAATTCAGGTAGCATGCTGATAGTTTTGTAAAGGCTGAGGAAGAGCTTTGTTTTCCCTATTCATTTCTATGAAGTTCTTTTATATGACCCAAAAGCAAATGCAATAATTTGCATTGCTTTTTTTGAATCACTCTCAGTTCCACTGGGCAGAAGTGAGCCTGAATAAGAAATGTAGCCATTGATATGCAGAGCATGCTTCTGTGTTAGTGCCTTATTATAGCATCACATTTGCTTAAAAATGTAAGTGTGGTGCTGAATAGAATTCATGTCTCACTGATATGCAGCAAAAGAGAAATTTTCCCTTGCCTTGATGAGAACTTAAGGAATAACCTGTTGTAACATGTAAAGAGCTCAAAATGACTTGCTCACAATTAAGTTCTCTCTGCATCTAAGGAGATGTTTCCATGTACACACTGTTGTCACACTTCTCTCCCAAAGACAATGTTTACTTGTTTTCTTTCTAATGTTGGGGTAGAATATAGCCAGATGCTGCATGGATTACAGATTGCACCTGGTCTGCTAAAATTCATACACCACCTTAGTATTGTGCTGTTATTTCTATTGTAGGTTGTACCTGTAACCACTTTTATGGAATTTCTTATGCTGTCCTGTGCAAAATGTCACATCTTAAAATAGTATTGAATACATCATCTTTTAGCTTATGCCATGTGCCTTTCTCATGACAAGCAATTTATTTTGAGGTTGAGGTGGCTTACATTGGATCCTAATGGCATTATCACATCACTTAGTTTAGGTTCAGGCAATCATCTGAAAAGATGGATAAAATAAGAATAAATGAAAAAAAAAGTGGCAGTTAAGCTCTGACTCAAAATTGAGATCTGTTTTGATGGTTTGGTGGTGGTTTTTTGGAGAGTCACTGTAACGTAGGAGTGCTTTTAGCTTTTGACTAAGGCAAAAGATAACCAAGAAAATATTTCTTTCCTTCTAGACACAAAAAAATTATAAATAACAAAAAGTGTGATCTGGATTATTCTTAGAACTACAATATGTCACCAAAATGAAAAACAGCAAGCCCAAAACACCTTCTCTTATAGGTAAAGAAATCTGCCTACTTTGGCATATAAAGTATAAATAACAGCACAGAGAAAGTGCTGAGATGCATAAATAGAATCATAGAAAGCCAGGTTGGAAGGGACCTCAAGGACCATCTGGTCCAACCTTTCTTGGCAAGAGCATGGTCTAGACAAGATGGCCCAGCACCCTGTCCAACTGAATCTTAAAAGTGTCCAGAGTTGGAGAATCCACCAATTCCCTGAGGAGATTATTGCAGTGGCTGATTATTCTCATTGTGAAAAATAGCTGGAAGGTGGATTCTGTAGAACGTTGTTTTCAGGCAAGAGTATGAGTTGATGCTGTAGTACTTTTTGCCATTACAGCATCTTCCAAGATTTTCAGTGAATTTTACAAATGCTATTTAAGTAAGAAAGAAATCACAGTCCTTTGGGAGAGCATATGAATTTTGTTACACCTTTGATTATAAACAGAGAAACAATCTCTTTGGTCCCTGGAGATGACCAGCAGATGCTCAGCCTCTCACAGGATCTGACATAGTAACATTACTGTCAGTACCTTTGATAGCATCTCTCTCTGTCAGCTGAACTTCTATCAGTAGCTAACAGACTACTGCTTCACACTTTCTAAGACACAAAAGTGTTTCATTCACCCTCATTTTTTGCTATCCCAAGCCCATCTCCATATATGCCCCAGTATTGTATACTATAAGCCTCCAAGAAAAACAGATTTCTGGGATGGGAGTCAGTAAAGCTTCTGAAAGTTTGAAATGTGTGTTTCTTGAGCCCATACAGAGTTACAGGGTCTCTTCTGACTTCTTAGAGATCTTTGGTAATGATTTGCAGGTGGAGTCTCCAGGTAGGGTTTATAGAAGGAGAACATCTATCCAGCTATCTGAAAGGTAGAATATTTTAGCAGCTGTGAAAACTTGCAGCACTTTGCTTAGCAGAAGTAACCTTAGGAAGCTGACTGCCCATATGCCTACTACTAAGAGTTCAATAAAAGTCTGATGCAGCAAATACATCATCTGAGAAATAAGAAGAAAAAATAAAAGTAGCCACATGATTTCTACCTAAAGTGATCATTTTCGTCTTTTAGTGCTAGAAGGTTTTTTTGTAGTTCTGTATTCGTACCCTTTTTCAGCTTTTATCTCCATCTGACTTCAGACTCCTGATGGCAATTGTTCAGTTAGTTTACCAGGGCTGTACATTAAGAATAATGATAAAATCAGAAAGTAGTATAGAAAAGTAAAAGCTTATTTTGCATATCCCATAGATCTTTTTATTTCAGTGTAGAATGACTTTTTTATTAAAAATAATTTAAAAAATAAAATCCTTAACAGGACTGTAAAAGCAGTAAACCTAATAAATTAATTTCAGTAGATACATGAAATGTGGTCATCCACTTTTTAAACCTGGAAATCAGTATTCCTCTTCAGGCTGCAGATCTTGCACAAATAATTAATTAATATAAGAGAGAGAAAATATTTAAGAAAAGCCTGAGTATTTTTCATCTGATTAATTTATTATGTGTGTAAAGACCTCCCCATCAATGTAATGACTTCTCATCAATGTTGCCATGTATCTGTTTCCTTCATACTTGCAAATACAGGTTCTAATAAATAACTGGGAGAAGTAAGAGGTGTCAGGAATGTGAACAGCCAAAAAAAACAAGAAAAGCAAATCCGATTCACGGTTCAGACTTCTAGTTTGAGACACTGTCTGTGCTGTGTACAAATGGCTGTTTCCACATGTTTCTTGTGTACTGCAAACACTCGTAGTTTCTTTGCAAAAAAAGAAGAAAAATGTTTAATGTGATGAGTAAAATCAAAAAATCTAATTGAACATGCATGTCACAATAGAACATGTATATAATTGTGTATAGATCACAGCTGATTTTAGCTTGGTGAGAAAGCAAGCCAAATTCAACTTCGAGGCAAGAAATAAACATTTACCTCATGAATCCAGTAGAAATTGCTCTGATAAAACTGGAGTGAATTTTGCCTACTGCATGGTGGGAGTGTCAGTTCAATTCAAAATAAATAATATACAAGTTTTACCAATCACCTGATCTTTCCTTTTCTCCTCTGCGGTCTGGGAGTTATTTTAGGAGAGTGCTGAGATGTCATATCCTCAGTGGGGCCCTTTTGGTTTTAGTCTCAACCATGAGCGTACAGTTTTTTCATTCAAACAGCTGCTATCTAATTTGGCAGCTTCTAGTATCTGTGCACTGGTGTCCTGTTTAACATTTTGGCATATCAGTTGCGGGGGGGTGGGGGGTGGGTAATAACACCACAAAGAAGAGGTATCTTCTTTGTTCTAGTACTGGAAAGTATGTTTATTTCACAGTATTTGTATGGCCTTGAATTTCTACACGTCTTTAATTTAAAAAGTAGGAATGTTTTCTTTAAATATTTTTGAGAAGCAAATTTGCTTTTGCCACACTGATGAATTGATATCCCATCAAAGCAAATGAGCCACTAAAATACTGTTAATCACCTGCCTCTCCTCTTTGCACTGGCAGTGTTCTCCTAGGGGTGTTATCACTCATTATCGGTTTTGTTTTGCTGTTGTATCACTATGCTATTTCCTGCAAGTCGTTTTAATCACATCAGGGTGGATTAGTTTCCAAGGTAGACTCATGACTCCTCATGACCTCTAAAAGCAAATCTCAGAGAAAGAGAAAAGGTGCATTTGGTTTATCCCCATAAACAGCTATTACAGTTTTGGCATTCATAAATAAGGTAGTCCCAAAAATAAAGTTCTGGCCTACCGAGAGTTTGATCTTAGCTTGCCTAAAAGTGATCATTGGCAGATGTATCGCCCACCTGTTATTAGGTACTTTAACATGATAGCCTAAGATTTCTTTCACATGGAGGTTTGATTCATAGCTTGGGCTTCTGGTTCTGCTACAAAATGCTACAAGTGTTCCTCTCAGACTAATTCATTTTATAAAGAAAGAAGAGATAAATTGATCATCTGTTTTCAGTTTCTGTATAATACAAATAGGACTTCAGTAAAATAACTGAATTCTTTTAGCAACTACAGCATTTATTTGGAGGAAGAACACGTCACATTTTGGTGTCCAGATTTCCAGTGGCAGAGATACTTCACCACCTAGGAAAAATTTCTGTTACTCAAAGAGCTGTTCTAGGCAGTCTTATTACTTTAGAGCTGTCCTTTGCAAACCAATTTTAAATTATTTGTAGTTTGGCCTTTTTTTTCCCTTTAAATTAGAAATGGATCTGCTCTTAAAATGACAAATTTTAGTACAATTTTTAAACATGCTCTATCACTTTTGGTGAATATTTCATTTTTATCTTTTGACAGATATGTACATTTCTTCATTTTTATTATTTCTATTATTTGCTTTTAGTTGTAGATCAGAGTTACTGCTAGAACTGTTTTGTTCCTGATATACGTAAAAACCATGTCTTATACTCACTGATTCTGCCAGCTGTAGAATTCTTTCCGTGTCTTTTTGCTTTCTTTACTGCTTTTCTAAAATTTCTAGCTCTGATTTATAATGATTACCATCAGCTCTCATTCATATGTGATTTGATTCCAGTAGGAAAGCACTGATAGAAAGTGGTTTTACTCTTTTCCTTTTAAATTCTGTTTTCTTGTGCTTAAAGGTCAATCAATTCCCTATACTTTACTGCTTGTGTATACACTATCTTAACACTCTCATTACTTCAAGTACATTTACGACAGTGGATATAAACACCTGCTAGACCCCAGAGAGAATCTTTATAATATTCAGGATTTCACAGGCTCATTTTCTTTCCAAGCTGGAGACTGCTCCTTACTGATGAACCTCTGATACATATAATATCCAGAACAGTGCTGGAACGAAGGGTCACCATCTGGTCTTTGTGATTTCTCTACTGCTGTTTTTTCTGAGTTGCTTCTTCGTTGTATGGAGGAGGGTTAAGTCATTCAGAAGTTAGGGTCACCTCCTAATATTTAATTTTCCTTCCATGTGATTGCCCAGTAATTAGAAATTATTAGTCCTGAAGAAGAATATCTTGGCATCTACATCCCAGATATTGTGAATGGTGACATCTTTCCTTGTAATGAACAGATTGCTTACAATGTCTTGCATCTACTCAAAAAGTCCAGTGCAATTTCTTCATCTTTAACTTGGTTTTGTCTTTCTCTTTCCATTTTAATATAATTCTTAAAGTAACATAGAACAGTCTGTATTTTTTCTTTGCTCCAGTGTTTATTTTGATATTTTACTCCATGAGCCAGTAAAGCCCTTGAAGACCTTTCCGATTATTTTATGTGATCTCTATAGACTTTGGATAAGTTTTCCTGAGACAAAACTGTAAAGAAGCTTATTTGGTAGAATTTTAGAAACTGTAATAAGTACACTGTTCTTTTAATTTCAAAATGGGTAATGTAGGGAGCATATTAACACAAGGGATTCTCTAAATGTTAAAGCTAAAAAATAATATTTCTGGAAATTCCCTAATTAGCTTTTCCAGTTTCAGAATAAAAACACAAGAACTACATCTCCATTTACGCACTGAGATTCAATAAACAAACAAAAAAAAATCCGGTCATCTCCCTTTGTTGACCTGTTCCATTGTGTTCTGTGTGATCTGCGTAAGATTCCAGATAGTATCTCTTACCATGCCTTTGATTTTAGTTCTGATAGATCTGCAATCTTGAGTGCCTGTGAAATGTATCTTCTTCTGAGGATTGCTGGTACCTTTGTCTTCAGACTGGAACATCAGCAATTGAAAGTTTTAGGGACCCTGAAGTAAAATGGAATCAAATTTCTCCACGGATAAGAATATGGCCCTGTAACCCACAGTTTTGTAAACAAATAATTGAGGAAAATTCCCAGAAAATAAGAAACTTTTCCATTGAAATTGCAATGAGTTGGGTTCTCTAAAGGGAAAGGATTAGTCTTTAGGATTTAGACATATATGAAAGTGAAATGATATTCCATTGTTAAATACAGGACAGAATTAAAGTAAAGGCATATACAATAACTGTCCTAAAATATTTCTTAAGGAATACTTTGATATACAATAATATTCAGATTGTTAGCAGCACAGATGTGTACATTTTCTAGGTGATATGAAAGTATACCTGGGATTGAATATGCAGAGTTGAAACAGCCTATAGGCAACTCTACAGCTGATTGTCAGAAATTACATTTTTTGATCTATATACATATACATGTATGTATTTATTATAAGCAGTCATAACCTCCATGAAGAATTAAAAACATGTTTTCAGCATTTTATTCCTTACAATAGAAGCCTAGTCCTATAAACCTTTTCTCTTAAGGAACAGTTCTTAATACCAATACTGCCTTTAAAATTAGTAGGACATTAACATTGAGCTCAAGTTTATTTCTCAGTTGTATTTCAGGAGGTTGCAGTGGTTGTAGTCACGAGACATAGATTATTTGAACAACTCAGTAAAGCAGAAGGCATGCTCTAGTATGTATATATGGCTTTATAGTAATAACAAGAATACTGTTTTACCCCTGGCCAATGAACGGCAGGATCCCAAAGCTGTAGTTACTAGTGATGATATTCCGTTTTCAGAAATGGGGAAAATGAAATATAGATAGAGGGAGTAACTCTTCCAAGATCCAAGAGCACACAAGCGGCAGGGACGATAATAAAATACCTCTAGAAATAGGCAGTGGTGCATAGGTTTCAAAAGCTAACATGCCTGCCAAATCCAGAAGACTGTCTTGAATAAAAACTTGCTGTTATTCAGGCCCTGGGATCAGGCAGCAAATATGCAGCACAGTAAAGTAACTGTAAATACAACTTTTCTGTTAGAGGGTAAAAATGTGGAATCAACTTTTAACTATTCCCAACTTTAATGTTATTGTGTCCTATTAAAATGGAGTTATAGCAGCAGCAGTCAAAACTGGAACTTGCAAGCCAGCAGAGTCCAGGGCTGGCTCTCTTTTTTACCTAGTTGTTCTAATATTTTGTCATTTCATAGAGTCAAATGAAGTAAGACATGATTAAATTTAACTTCATTGCCCTTTCAGATCAGAAGAACACATATGTGCATAAAATAAAGCTATCAGTTATGAGACATACTGTTGTAAGTAGCTTTAGGAAAAAAAAAGTTTTAATTCTTTTTTTTTTTTTTTTAAACCTCAGCGTCTTTGGAGAGAACCTATGGGCTGTATGAGCATATAGAATATGTCTTTTCATTTCAAACAACTGGCTGCTTCAAGTAGACCAGAGGCATGTTAATGGTGTGGTAATTTTAGTATTTTCAATTTCAGAGCAGTCTGAAAAGCAGAGGCAGTGGACCTTAAACTTCTCTTTAACAATTTCCTTCTTTTTATGGAGTACATGACACGCTCAGAGACATATCAGTGTATGTGACAAGTAGCACTGCACCCACAATGTCCAATGAATTCTGGCAGTATATTCAATAAGGGAAGGTTTTTGAGCTGTAGCTTCATTTGCTTAGTTACAGTCAACCGGACAGTCATTTGACCTCTGAACTTTGAGCTATGGTTTCTATCAGGTTCCTGATCTTTGTAGATTTAGAAAAAATAACTTGTCTCTGAAATGTGCTGTCTGATTTTAGTGCTGTACTGATGAAGTAAAGGAGGAATGCTTTTATGCTTCTATTGAGCATATTTAATGGGTACCTTATTCTAAATTTTAAAATATGTTAGTGCAGAGTTGTTCATGGTGTATATTATGTAGCATAGAATTCATGTTAGGGTAAATTTAATTTTTTTTCTGATGGCTCATGCGTGGTCCATTAAAACTGTTCTCAAAGGTAAAAATGACATGGCATCTGATAAAAATAACCGCACTTTGCACAGCCTTGATATCCGTGCAAGATGCAACCTGAGTCTTAAAGTGGAGAGGAGTATTTCCCTGGTTTCATGGACATATGCTTAAGTCAGCAACTAATGTATCAAAAGATTCCCTAATGTCTAACCTAAAATGTTGCTATTACTGATTAGGTCAGAGTTTTGACCTGGTGACAAAAAAGCAAGTTTTCAAGTTTCAAACAAACTGACATTTACCCTTGGGAAGGAGAAAAAATCACCCGTGAAGTTTCCATCTGCTGATAGAATAAACATCTGTAGAATTCATGACTGGCATGAGTTCAGTAGCAGTGGAGCTTGCAGTGAATGATCTCTGGCCTCCTAAGTTACTACCACTATTGAATAGTAATGACTTCAAATGGAAATTACCTTAGAGACTCCTCAACAGACTGGATTCTGTCTGTCAGAGTTACCATGAAAAATATGACTCCAAGCATGTGCAAAGTTTAAAGACTTACATGAAGGGTGAACATGAAAAATGAATTAGTCACAGAAATATATGCTAAATATCCACAGGTAACCAAACCATGAGGGCTATTTGGCAGATAAATATGTTCAATGGCTCTGTGTTTATGTGGCTACAAGTTCCTCATACTGTAAATCACAGATTCTGTATGCATTCATGTTTGTGAATACATTCTTCTATCTCTATTATAATGATTCTTTTCATATATTCAAGAATTATAAAAATAAACTTCAATCAAATATCTTAGCTCTTTAGTGTCCAAGGATAAGCTTTATCATACTGTAAATAATAGACACATTGCTTCACTGTCCTGAAACCAGAAATTTTTCCAGAACACCTTGGAAGATATGCCATTTAACACTCCAAAAGAAGGGCGCACAAGTTCAAAGCGGAGGAAAGCTCTGGTTATTTAAAAGGAAAGCAGTTTTGGCCAATAAGTTGTCTACCTCAGAAATTGCTAAAGTGATTTGTTTAGCAAAAATGCTTTTTGTCTTAATGAAAGGAACTGTAGGCATGATTCTTGAGCCACAGTATTTTACACTACCTACCCAGTAGGGGTAATGGGTCCTACTTGGACTCAACAGTGCCAGTAATGTTATGAAAATGTTGAATAATTTGAAAGCAGAGTATTAAATTCTTTTCTGGTCTAAATGCAAAAAAGCAAAGAAGTCATGGCAATAAACACAGCCAGACAACTCCAGGCTATTGTTTTTATTTTTTGAATTCCAACATCTCTGCAGTGTATACAGCTCGCTATGCTAACTGCAACGTACACTTCTAGAAGTACAATCTGCTAGGAACACAAATAAGACAGTATTTAAATAAGTCTGATATTCGGATTTATAAAATGCTTGAATGCATAAATTAATAATTGACATGGAGCCAGTTCCTAGTCTTAAAAAATGTCGTTAAGCTTGTTACCAACATCTATTCCCTAAATGATATCTAATTGTTTTAACTTACTTTATTTGAGCACTGAAGTAATTTTTTTTAAAAAAAAAATAGCGAAAACCACCTGAAGTTGGTAAATTAAAATTGGAAACCACCAACCTGAAACAATTATAAATAAAAAAATCAAGAACTACTCAGCTTCCCAGCAAAAATTTTGGCTTCTAGTTATTAAAGTGTAAAGACTAATAAAAATATCAAGTATGTAATTATTTACCAGGTGTGCTTTTATTTTATATTTATTGTAAATCAAAAAGACTATCAAAATAATCCCATTTCAATATTAATTTTCCTTCCTGCTTTTAATCTTTAAATCAATGTTCCTCATTTTACATGTTAATCTGTTTAGAATCAATTTGTTATTAGTTTAACAACAGGATTATAAACCCGAAAGTTCACAATTCAAAGGCTAATACCACCAAACATGCTTAGCAATGTAATATCTGTAAAAGACTTTTGTCTAGAATTCCTATTCTATTCGTTTGGAAGCAGGTCTTTATTTTCCCTTGGTGATATTCAATTTAGGAGATTCAGTTCTATAAGACTAGTAAATTAATTGTGAAATTATTTTTTAGGAAAGGTGACATCTCTGAGTGATATCTGAAATACTTCTAAAGCTTCTTTGTAGCACTTAGAAGGTTACGAAGCTCCAATTTCTCCAATTTCTAAACCTAGTTTATGGCAATAAATTGCTCTTGCCATCAGTGAAGGTGTAAACTAGTTTATACCCCAACAGGTTCCCATGATGCACCCTGACCCAAAAACACGGCAGATCCCTATATCTTTCACAGTGGTATAAGAAATCTGTGTATTTAATAATTAATTTCTAGTTGAGGATCCACAGAATTTTGTCTGTATCAAAACCATTTAATTTTTTGTATTTATGATGACACTGGATAGGCCTTTAAACTTGCAAAATTCCTCTTGTTCTGTGTAAATCGAAATATCTAATAGCTTATTTGGGAAATGGGGAACACAGGCTTTCACATACCTGCTGTTTTGCCATCAGAGGTGAGTGGTTGCCTTAAACACTGCTGCTGTTTTCCTGGTGACAATCTTTTTATCATCATTACACCATACTAGAACTCAAGGGAAAAAAGCCATTCCCATCATCTTCCATAGAAAGCTCATTTACACAATCAACTCAATGATGTAGACAACAAGTTGAATGCACATTTGAATCAATTAGATAGACAATCCCAGCTGTTTCAAGTCAAACCATTCTACACAGTTGTAAATAGAAATAATAACATGGATTCCCTTCCGTGCCTAGAACTCGTGTTTTATTTTTGCAGGCTTTGTATCACATTGTGAATACTATATGAACAGTTTGATCTCTTTACTTAGTAAATGCATAGCTGTTCTATATAATATTGAGTATGCTGATATAAAACCTTTGCAGTATAACATCTTCTGTCAAAGCTTGTTAAAATAGCTCATTAAACTGAACTTTTGATTATACCTTTAGTAGGAGAAAATACTATAGTTCAGGTAACAGAACAGTTTTGATTAGTGAACATGTAGTTCACTCTTTCTATCAATCCACAGGTATTTCTTTCTGTCTTTTCTGGGTAAATTGTAACCTCTTTATGTATAGGTCTTCATTGTTATTACTGTTTTATTATTTGAGTACCAGGGGTCTTGTTCCACCAAACTCAAAATTTTCACCAAGTAGATTTTTTACAATAGCTAAAATTTATTTGATCTGCTTTCTTAAAGAAAATTTGAATTAATTTGGAATTACTCTGCTTTTTTCTTTGGTTGGAAAAGCATTGCTTGAGGCTCATTTAATTTGGTACAGTTGGTCTGGGCTTTTTGAACTGGAAGGGAAAGTCCTTTCAGCCGTTTTAGAGTTAGAGCATTTTAAAAACCCCAAAATATATAAATCACACCTCTTTTTAGAAAAGTTTGATTTGGCAGAGAAATAACTTGACAATTAGGAGTCCAACAGGAAGAACATAAAGAAGGAAGCCTTTGCTATGGCTTGCATACTTTACAGAGTGCAAAGGAATTCAACAAAAAGTAAAGTTAGGCACACAGGTATTGCATGGAGATTGGGAGTGAGAGCACACAGGAAAGATTGATTAAGTTCAGCATTTTTTCTGTTTAGAACAGAGGCAAGACACAAATCTATGCTCAACTAGGAAGTATGATATTAAAATGCATGAGGCATAACTTTACAGTGCACCTTGAATATGGATTATGATGTTGCTGCACTTCTTCAGAAGCAGACCCCAAGACTGCACTCTTGACTTGGGAAGCTGCAGATAAATTGTTAACAAAGTATTTCCTGCAGTCCTATGCCTGGTTATCAATTCAGGAGACAGTAAATTTTAAGGCCACTCCTTCCTCAAGGAATATTGGACATTCAATCCATGGTCTTCTTACCCCAACTTTATAAAAACAGCTGTGTACATCTTTCTCTCCTGCTTTGTTCTGTGACCCAATGAAAGCAGTGATCATTTGGTCATTCAGTGCAGGATTGAGGAGGATAGCTAAATATTAAATTGCTTATAAGTGTCACTGTCCAATGGTCTATGAAATACATACATTTGGTCAAGTAGGAAAAAAATATTTTCCTGCAAAGTTCTGAGATTAATAGAGTCCACTACTTTTGAGTTAGAACTTTACAAATTGTATACTTTTGAGTTAGAACTTTACAAATTGTATACTTTTAGCCTGTACTTAACGATATAGCAGATTGTTAGTCCCTAGTAATTGCTAAACCCAAGAAATTAAAAACTAGAGGAAAGATGCATGTGATTTTCACATATGGACTGCACTTCCCTTCAAAATGGAGATGATCTTAAAAAACCATTCTTTCTGTAAAATTGTGAATTTTGCACCATCTGCGTCTTGGCTCATTGAGGTATTGAAGTGTGGTGATGGATGAATGCATGTGACCATCTTAATATTAAGGGATTTGCCTCCTGAGTGCCTTCTGTGACAGAGGAAGGTTTTCCAGTTACTGTTCTTTGTGTTCTTAGCAAATAAGAGCCAACAAAGGAAGGTTTTTGAATCGTCAACTGACTTGTTAAAAATCATTATTATTAGAGTTTGTGCAGGAATCACTTGCTTTCTTAATTGAGGATATATTTGCCATGTTAAATTTTTACTTCTAAAAAGTCAATTTGGTATGAAAATTAATAAGAAATGAAGTATTAATGGAACTTTTAATAAGAGTGCCTTAGAGAGCAAAATACTGGCTGGATGGTCACACTCAAAGAGTCACAGTCAACAGCTTGATGTCCAGGTGGAGACCAGGGACAAGTGGTCTTCCTCAAGGGTCAGTATTGGGAATAGTGCTGTTTAACATCTTTGTCAGCGATATGGACAGTGAGATTGAGTGCACCCTCAGCAAGTTTACCAACGATACCAAGCTGAGTGGTGCAGTTGACATGCTGGAGGGAAGGGACACCATCCAGAGGGACCTTGACAGGCTGGAGAGTTGGGCCTGTGCAAACAAGACCAAGTGCAAGGTTCTGCACGTGGATCAGGGCAATCTCAAGCACAAATACAGGCTGGGCGATGAGTAGGTCGAGAGCAGCCCTGCAGGGAAGGACTTGGGGGTGCTGGTGGATGAAAAACTGAATACGAGCCAGCAATGTGCGCTCAGAGTCTGAAAAGCAAATCACATCCTGGGCCGCATCAAAAGCAGCGTGGCCAGCAGATCGGGGCAGGTGATTCTGCCTCTCTGCTCTGGTGACACCCACCTGCAGTGCTGTGTCCAGCTCTTGGACCCCCAGCATAGAAAGGACGTGGACCTGCTTGAGTGGCTCCAGAGGAGGGCCACAAAGATGATCAGGGGACTGGAGCACCTCCCCTGTGAGGACAGTCTGAGAGAGTTGGGGTTGTCAAGCCTGGAGAAGAAAAGGCTCCAGGGAGACCTTAGAGTGGCCTTCCAGTACCTAACGGAGCTCTGCAGGAAAGGTGGAGAGGGACTCTTTACCAGGGAATGTAGTGATAGGATGAGGGGTAATGGTTTCAAGCTCAAAGAGGGAAGATTTAGTTTAGGTATTAGGAAGAAATTCTTTACTGTGAGGGTGGTGAGACACTGGCACAGGTTGCCCAGAGAAACTGTAGCTGCCCCCTCCCTGGCAGTGTTCAAGCCAGGTTGGATGGGGCTCGGAGCAACCTGGTCTGGTAGAAGGTGTCCCTGCCCATGACAGGGGGACTGGAACTAGATGATCTTTAAGGTCCCTTCCAACCCAAACCATTCTGTGATTCTATAAAATTTCACTCTAATTCCAGACTCTGAATGGATTGTGCAAGTAATCAACAGAAAAATAATTTTAACTGTATTCTAACATGTTTGTTCAGCTTGTAGGAAGCTGGATGTTACATGTATCAAAGCAAGTAGTATTTACACATGATATAATGTGCATATGTATTATGACTTTTAGTTGACTTCTACCACATCGTATTTTCTGGTGTTTAAACATCTATATTTAGGGATTACTGAAAGCATTTTTGATACAGCTTGTTGAAAATGTGACATCAAATGAAAGTTCAAATAGTAACACAGCGAGCAAACTTGCAGCTTAGAAAAAGTTTTCTACAATCCTGTTGCTTTTTATTTTTTGGTAGAATTCAAAGCTGAAATGTGGGAAATCAATGTGAAAACTACATAGAGTCTGTTTTAAGGTTGTGTCTTGTTCTTGACTCTTCACATTTTAATAGACAGCAATAAAAGGTTTGTCCTAACAAGAGTCTTGCAAACCAGTGTCACTGTGAAAATACTTGCAATTCGATTAAACTGCAGGCATAGCCCTAGTTCCAGCTGCTTTGTTGACTTGGAACACCCCTGAGATTGTAGCTGTTGAGAGCAGCTCTGTACAGAACCCAGAATGCAACCTTTGACTTTTTGAAGGCTCAGAATTTGTTAAGGACATAGTGCCTCATGCATCTCTTGCAGAAGCAACACCAGCAAACCCCATCACACACTCCTACCCCTCCAAATGCTGTTCATGTTGCTGACCAGTAAATGAGAGCAGGACTTTAGTTTGGTTAAAAGAAGGTTGGAAGGGGAAGGGCCTTATTCTTCAGCCACATTAATTTTCAGTTTGACTCATTCCTTTGTTTACAGAAAATACATGGTTTAACTACTTAGACCAGTTTGACCAGCACTACTATTGAATATGAGAGCGTGGCCTACCACTGTAGAGTCACGTCTAACTCAGGTCAGGAAAATAATAGAAACTACCCCTGCCGTAACCGCAGTTAGTGTAGCTCACATCCAAAGATAATATACCATGTCACAAGATAGTGCAGTTGGAAAACACCTCAACAAATGATACTTCAATCCCAGGTCTTATCTCCAAACAGAAAAGAGCTATCCTAAAAGATCATAAGCCACAGTATCACAGCGCATCGCTGGAGAACGCACCTCAATCCTACAGAGGACCTTGCTTTCTGTTAATAATGCAGGAAACTATGGAAGGGAAAATACATTACAGCTACATGTTTTACTAGTTCAGTAAATTCCCCGGCAAGTGCGTTGTCCTCCAGTCGCAGCCCCCTCTAGTAACTTTCCAAATACTATGACCACTAGGGTGATAAGTTAATGACCAGACTCCCTTCATATCTGAGATGCAGTCATTAATTTAACAGTACACTTTCCCAGTCATATAGTTGTATATTTTGCTAAGTGAGTTGCACAGTTAAATAATTGAGATGGTATTTATGATTCTTCTTTGTATGTATTGTTAGTGAAGATGAATACACTCATGATTTAGTTTAATTTGTCACAGATCCGGGCACCTGTTTCTCTAGCTGAGCTCCTCCATATCTCAGCTGTGGATATTTTAAAGTACTTTGGCAACTGAGCTACATCTTCACTAGTTGAACAACATACTTCAGCTGCAAAGTTATTTACAAACTTTACTGATCAAGCTGCATATTCTTGGGCTGAATTTGCTACAGACAGCACTTTGCAGATGGAACTGAATTCTTTACTAATCATGGGAGATGAATTAATTTATTTGATTAGCAGTAATTTGCATTATTTGCTGATTATGTTCTTCAGTTCCCGCCCTAAAGAGCTGTGTTGTGTTGCTAGTGCTGGTTCATTGCTTACTACAGTCTACTTCAGAGAGGAAGGCATTTTAGTTGTAGAAAGAGATCCTTCTGTCTTCAAATACTTCCTAAAAACCACTCCTTCCGTGTGACATAGGGGAAGATATTACATTTTTAAAAAAAGAGAAGAGTACATATGAAAGCACATTTTCCTGTGAAGGCAGTTTTGTTTAGTTCCTTGTGCTACTATTTGCTTATTTTCTCATTATTTATTATAGTTATGCAAGTACTCTTACTATGGCCATTACTATGACAATGCATTCATGTTCTAACAGTGCCAAGAAGGGTTTTATGCATGTATGGGTGCACCCATTGATGTTAAGTTCTCCACTGGACTAAGTTATAATGTAAACTCACACTAAGCTGCAGCCAGATGTGCATGGCAGAGACATGGGAAGCTGTATTGGTTTACTCATCAGTGGTGAGTTAGGACGGTACCCCAGTGTACTCTATGCAACTCACTGGACCAGGATGTCTTTTTTTTGTAGTCTTTGGTGTGCATTAAAGTATATCATGGTGTAATTCAAAATTCATGCAGAATTCATGCAGAAGACAGTCTACAATCTTGTCTTCATAAAAATCTACCTCTACTCTCTGCTGTCAGTCTCTCTGCTACATAGTTTTCACAAAACATCTTTAAAATACCTGATGGTCTCTGGTTTAGGAAATTAAGTCTTCCCCCCACCTTATGCAAAGGAAGTATTCTTTGCTTGTCTGTGTAGTGCTTAGAGTAAGAAATTTTTCTGAGTATGGAGTGTTCTCACCAACTTAATTGGTTCCCATTCACAGAACTTAAGATTTTGCATGCAGTTGCTGGCTGAGGGGGTTTACATAGAGGCATACTTACCAGCTAAAGCTGTGCCCTCTTATTTCATTAACAAAAGGAAAAATGAGCTCACTGACAAATAATCTGAAGAGTTAAATCAGTCCTTGCCCCTAAATTGCATCCAGGTAGGGAAATATATTTTGCATATTTGGCTTGTTCAGAATACAGTATAGAAAGACTGAGATTAAAGACAGCAAATGAGGAAAATGTGCCTTTTTCTTAATAAAGGAAATAAAATACAAGTAGATTCTGAATTACAAGGGATACAACTTAGTCAAAGGCATAAAGATTCAGTGATTAATTTTTTCAGTTGGCTAAAATTTATTGGAAAGTATATAAGGATAGAAATAGAAATAATCTCATTGTTTACATTTCCATTTGGGACAGCTTATCTCTTTAAGTTAAATTTTGGTTCCAAATTTGAGTTCTTACGCAGCACTGACCAGAGATTGCTGGAAAACTAGGGTTTCATTTCTCAAAAAAGCAGAGGTTTCAAAAAACACAGTTTGCTTCAGAAATAAAACGAGAGCTTTCCTAAATGGTGACCCAAAATATGTATGAAAAATGCGATGCAAATTCAAAGTCCTTACTGTATGTCTAAAGTTACAATTGTTTTCCCATGTGTTCACTTTAGATTTTTGTACATTAAATGTTATGTGCCCTTTTATAGCTTTATCCTTTGGTGTCATGAGATCCTTCTGAAACTCTTTGTAGTTGGCTTACTAGTCTGTAGTTCTCCAAATCCCTGAAGAACTATCTTGAAATCTTGGTATCACATTAGCCACCTCTGTTTTTGTGGCACCAAGGTAGTTATAAGCAAAAGGTTACATATTACAATGTCATAGTAATTTCATACCCGACTGCATTTAGAACATCTTACTGTTCTATCACTTGGACCTGGGGATTTGCTGCTTATTCACTTTACCAATTTGTTCCTAATTCTATTCTATTATACTGACACTTAGATTTGAGATGGTCTGTCTGAGATGTCCATCATAGAGGAAGTTTGTGCTATAACTTAACTAAATTTATTTTCAACAAGTGTAGGATAAAGAATTAATTCTCTTGACTTCTCTAAGGAATTCTTTTTTACTGTAAATGTGTATTGGCCCTACAGAATCTCATGCAGCACCCTTGCTTCTTGCATGTTTGAAAGAAGCTAGTTTTGGGGTTTGTGCTGTGAGCAAGTTCATCAGTGTTTTAGTCCCCCTGGGTTTTTTTACATCTCTCTTGCATATATTCATGTAAAAAAAAGAATTAAAATCTAAACATCACCTTTCAAATAATGTAATTTACTTTACTTTTTAATTATACCAACTTAGTTTTCTGTCTAAAACCTTTTAGTGACTAGTCTGCATTTTCTCCAAGTCTGTAATATTGTAAAATGGTTGTAAACAATTTTACCCTTTTGAATGCACCTTTTAATTGAGTTTCCATAATAAAAGGAAGGATTCTTTCTGCAATAAACGTACCCATTTTTATATAGCTCCCCTTTGGAAATTGAAAACCTTAAGATCAGATCTCTTGGGGTTTTTTTTTGTGTGATCCAACAAGGACACTGAATGCAAATATATTATACTTTTTGTAAAAGTGGTTCTATTTTATGTGCATCACTTCAGTGGGATTTTTTTTGCAACATTCCTCCTCCATTTTCTTCTTCAGTTTTGTTTCCTTCATTCTGTCCTTGATTTTGTAGCTGCAAGAGACATCTGAGCCCAGCTTGGGACTTCTGCCTTCCCATACACCTTGGCTTCCCCACACTGTTTCTAGTTTCTGTATGATTTGCCAGCACAGATTCTACTTTTAAATGTAGGACATGTGGGATCCCAAGACTCAGAAAAATGGGAGCAGGCTCCACATATATGTTCTGTGAATTTGAATGATTTTTCCATAAAGCTACTTTTTTTCAGACAGTGAATCTTATTTTTTTAGCTCTGGTAGGTTTTGTTTCATACTCTGAGTCTTTCATATTCACTCAACTAAATTTCAGTAACTAATCTGTTATTCACTCGTTCTTGGTGTTATTGCTAAAGAATTTTTAATGCCTCTTGAAATCTACCAAAATAGTAAACTTTTAAGGAAAAATAATTTATCTCCTATAAAAAGATGGTAATTTCTGTGTATGGTGTCAAAACAGTGGATTCTAGTGAGAAGATACCTCTGCAATTTTGCATCTTAAGCAAAGCTGCTATAGATGGTTACTCCATTTTGGTAACATAATTGATCTGCCAGCATTACACCCACATTACTTCAAGGGATGAAAATAAAATTATAAAGTACTGCATAAAGCCTGAAATGGCCACCTTTAAGTTTAATCTTCCCCTTAATGCTGTAGAGTCTATAAAATATGCATTAATTCAAGTTTTTAATAGCTTTTATCAATCCATCTTTCCTTTTTAAAGGAGAGAATATCTAATATGTCTGGTCCCCCTCCCTTTTTCTGCTTTCAACCTCATGATAAATCTTATCATCTTACCTTGTTTTAAAGTTACTTAAGCAATGTTTGGTTTTCTGGAGCATGCAAAGCAATAAACAGCTCCTGCTCTGCTGATATCTTCAGAACCAGGAACTTATATGCAAGGTATATAGTATAGGTGTACCCTAGTTCAACTTACTGAATATTCATGCCTTTCCACATAAGCAGAAAAAAAATGGTTCATAAAGCTTTAACATATCGGTGAAAGAGTCATTGTTGTGTGGTGTACACCACTTAATATGTTTCTATTGACTATGTACTTTTCTTTTAAGTACATATTTTGAATAATATCCGTCAGATTACTGCTTTCTTAATGAACCTTCTATACTATATAGGAAAATAATTTAATAAAAGAAATTACATGAGTAGAACAAAGCTATCAGTGATTTCAAGTATTCTATCACAAAATAATGGGATGTTTCTTGAACACCTAAAATATCATAATTGCAGTCATGCTTAGTAATTGACTGAAAATACATAAAAGCCAGGGTATGACTGAGACTAAAGAGAGGAAATACACATTTCGTCTCTTTGGAGGGAGAGGATCTTTGTGGAATCAGCAGCTAATAGCTACTGACTTTTTCCTGGGGAAAAAAAAAAAAAAAAAAAAAAAAAAAAAAAAAGAAAGATGCGGGGAAGACTCATTAGTTTGTGTGGGTCTCATGGATTTTTATCTGGAGCAACATAGTTCCAGCCATACCCTCTGTTCTGGGCTTTCATGACAACATCTAGACAGAAGAGTTGTAAGACTTTGTTTTCCTTCATATCTCTGAATACACTTGAAGTGTATCAAATTCTTTTATTCTTGCTATAGTTTCATCGTTAAAAAATTATTGAAAAATATCTATATCTTCAGAATAACTGGTTAATATTTTTAACTGAACTTTTAATGTGACGGGGAAAAGTACTGCCACCTGCCACTTATTTAGGTTCCATAAAAGACAGAATATTTAGGCTTTTTTAAAATAACCTAGGTTATATGAATGCGTAAATCTCCAAAAGTACTGTAAAAGATATCTTCGTGCTTCAAGATTTAAACCAAACCCTAAACATTGGCATTAATATTAGATGCTTAGGATTTATTTCACAAAACTACAAAATTGGATGCTTATTTCTCTTCCCTTTCCTCCCTTCCTTTGTCCCTTTGGAAGCTTCAAGTTACTTTTGCAGGTGAGATAACAAAACAAGTAGTGCTTATGCAGACATCTTGGTAGATTGGCTTAAATCATATCTCACTTCATACTAAAAAACTGTACTGTAAGTGGAGCAGCTGAAAATCTTCAGCTTACAGGGTGGTGACCTGCAGCAATGGACCACAGTATGCTAGCCAGCATGTGTGTTGGAGTTGCCCTTGATGGTTGTAGTATATCACCCTGGTCACTGCAGCCTTCACCCTTGCTCACTCCAGAAATGTGAGTTGTTGACTACAGCTGTCAACTGGATTTATTCCAGTTTTGTAGTCAGAATCAGAACTGCAGCTGAAATATGAAAATCCATACAGGAGTCTAAGGTAGCCAATGAAGATAGTAAGCATGTGGTAGTGTAGCCTGTCATTCAGTAGGCTTCAGTTCATTTCTTTGCTAACCCACAGAATTCTTGTATAACATTGAACAAATCAATTTTGTCTGCAATCCCCCTTTGCTAAAATAGGATGAAACTTTAAGCACAGAGGAGAAAATCTGAAGATAAAGTAGGTTAACTTAAGCATTATTGAGAAAGACTGATAGCAAGAAAGGAGAGTATACAAAACTATTGCAGAGAATTGAGAGTAGAGGTACTATTGAGGGAGAAAGTTTCCGCTGAAGCAGGGAGTGGCAGGTTCTTGGTGCTCTGCGTCTCATTCAGTGAGTTACCAGTAATGGTATTCTGATTCACTGTCATCATATTTGCCTTTCTGCTGTTAGTGCTAGGAAAAATGACTACATGTGGTGCCCAGAATCACCCCGTGGAAGAAGGATGGAATTGAGCATTGAAAAAGATGGTGGGATGGGGGAAGAATAGAGCAGAGTTAAGAGAGTGCTTTTCTCCTAAGGAGAAAAGATGCAGTAGAAAAGATGCAAAATGAGTAGAAAGAACTTAAATTTAAAAAAAAAAAAAAATAATTCTACAGATTGAAAGAGATGATGAGCTAGAAAAGAAAGGTTCAAGTAAAGTAGGTTCCAGAGCCAAGCCTCCTGCCTGGCAGACAGCAAAACCTTTCTAGTGGTCATTGGGATTTTTCTGTGCCAAGAAATTACAAAAACACTAGTATCTTCTTCAAAGACTAATTCAGGGAATTTCAGATTGATACATTTGAAAACAGAGTTATATTAGTAAGCTTCTGTTGAAAAAGAGAAAGAAGTTATGTGGTTGCTGCAGGTTTCTGGGGATTTTTCTCCATCCACCTCAGGATAGTCTCATATGCTTTCCAAGTATCCAACACCAGGAACATTGCCAGCAAACAGGAAGCCAGCAGAGGACACCTATAGTGTTTTTTCATTATTTTTGTTGTTGTTGTTAGCACTCAAGTATTGGAGATCCTGGAGCATGTTTCTGAAATTCTCATTAAAAAGCCACACTATAAATATGAGTATGCTGGTTTGGAAATACTGCTTTTTTTAAATTCTCTGTGGGCAACAAATACAAAAGTCAATTCCCTGCAAACTAGCAGAATTAAGAATCTGTAATGTAATAGTGGTGTCTGTCTCCTTAGCTACCTTTTTTCGAACAGTTTGTGACCAGGTTAGTGTTGCTCCTTCCTTTCCACCCATTATTGTCTCTTCATCCCATTGGCAAAGCCAACAGAAGGGTGCATCATCAGTGACATTTCTGCTGAGAAATAAAGATACCTCATTCCCTGTAACACTCCCAGTGATGCTAATGAAAGCCAAATGTTGTTGCTAACATAAAGCTCAGAAAAATGTATTCGTGGTGGGAATTCAGTTAGTGATCTCCCCACTGCATTGTTAAGGTAACATCCTGTGCAAAAGCTGTACAAGATGACTGGGACAGCTGTGATTGTTTTGCCTGATGCTTGTTGGCATGGAATAGAGTGCTGTTTGCGCTTGTCAGCATTAGTATGATCTATTCAGATTATTTTATCAGTGTGGCCTACGAGAGTGTAAACCCAACTACCAGTTTAGCTTTTAAGGCTACTGTTATAAAAACTTTTCAATTGGTGGTTTGCAGGTTGCTCATGTAAGAAGTCCAATTCTGCAACTAATTATTATTCACTAACCAGAGTGACTAAGGCAAGGGTTTTGTGACATTTTTTCAAATAAGTTCTTTTCTGTTGAAAGCAATGCACAAAGATAGCTACTGTATCTGACATTTGTGATGCATATTAAGAACTAGAGAAGAGACAGTAACAAATCAAATGAGTTTAATAGATCAAGTTTTGCAGACAAAAGGGAGTATGAATGGTCATTGTACATCTCAGAGACAGCAAGTCCTTGCAAAACGTCTCCACCATGCAACCTCTAGAGAATAGTTAGGTCAGTCTATTTGAATCTCTCAACATCTGAATTTTGTTTCCAAAATACATCTAAAGAAATCCTCCCCAGTCTGTCAATTTTCTTTATTACCGATACGTTTCCTGCTGGCATAGGAAGCGCTGAGCTGACTCAAGCGTGAGTTAACAGTGACACCAAGTGGTTAAGCGGTTTATTCCTATGCGATTTTTTTAAAATATTTTTCTGCTATATCTTTGATTTTGAAACATGCTTTTGGGTTGTTTTTTTTTTTCCCTAAACAGTCCTGATTATGTCACTGAATATTTTTGCTTTTAAATACGCATGCACACAAGCTCTCACTTGTTTTATAAGCAAATATCATCCTCAGATTTATGCTCCAATTCTTTCTGTCCATATATTATCTGCATTAAATTTCTTTTCTCCAGAATAAGGCAATTTCTGGGTTTTAATGAGGCATGTGTTGAGAAAGATGTGGCGCTGTTCTCAAAGAGAAATAGGAAAGCAGCAACTGCACTACAATTCTTTGACTATAGAACAGTAAAAAGAATTGACAGTAAAATGTGCTTTTGGGTAAGGAATCTTCAGGGCAGAGAAAAGCTAGTCATGCTAGAATAATGCACACTTCTTTCTCCTACACTTCTGTTTAAATGGTAGGTATCTAGTGGCAAGCTCTTCCCCTATTTTCTTCCTCAGCAGAGCTCTGTGAAGGATAGGTGTGAAGTAGTCCAATTCCATCCCTGATGAGAAAACCAAAATTGATAGAACTCTTGAATTAGAGCCTACTGCCAGAAGAAAGCTCTTTAAATGATGGTTTCAGTCATATAATCAGCAAAATAACAGCTCTGATGATAGTTGTCCCCTCCCTTATCAATCAGTAAGTGATTCTTGGTAGCCTAATGAACAGCTATTTTCCTCAAATTAGGTAATCATTGCTCTTCCAGAAAGAAAAGATCTACTAGCCTTAGGTGTTTGTTTCTGTGACAAGTAGAAAGGCTAAGTTGAAGTAGACTTTCTTACCAAGTATCCTGATTATCCTAGACAAAAAGTATAGTCTACAGAATTCCCGGACTTTCACCTTGGGGGTCAAAAACATAAAGGAAAGAATCAGTGTTAAAGAACACTCAGATAAATGACAGACAGAAAAAGCATGTGCCTATCCAGAAGACAAGCCTAACAAAGGGAGCACTGGAAAGAATAATAGTGGAGACTGCAGAATAAACATTAGTTTGAATACAAGTCGTTGGAAAGTCTCCAAGTTAATGGCCAGTCCTGCTACCCACAGGGAAAATAATAGTTCTGTAATTGCTTGCATTAAAAGTTATGCCAAAGGCAGATCAGTTAAAGATCTATGAATAATGAAATAATTACTTAGGTCAATCTGCTATGCTTTCTAAAAATATCATATTTTAATAACTAGTATTTCCAAAAAGTGGCAACTATTTTAACTGCAGACATAAAATTGTTTCCATAAGTGAATTTTGGCATAGATAGCAAGCTCTTTGCTGTTCATGTAGGACAAGTGTATGTGTGCCACTGAGTTGGAAGGTGACAATGTTTTTAGATGATGCCCTTGTGATCTCGGTAATTATCACTTCCCTTGCCAGGGTAACAAACTAGTAGAGCAAAATACAGTTTGCCAGTAGAGTTGTGAGAATGCAAGTAATTCAACTGCTACTGCAGAAGAAGCTGATGTGTCAGATGTGTCAGGATGGAGTGAGAAAAACTGCAAGAGATCACACTGCATTTTGTAGAAAACGAAGAACAGGATCATCATAAAAGGACTATAGCTGTTTTGTATGAACGTCTTCTGATGCTCTAGCTGATTTCAAAATTTTAACATACATATTTTTTTGAGTTTCAGTAAATACTATGTTTGGGCATTGCTGTTATATTTTTGTTTCTTGCAAATCAGAAACTGCTAAAAGTGAATTCTTCAATTTTGCAGGTAAAAACTTAGCATCCTCAGTCCATGTATGTGTTTTATAGAGAAAGTGTGAAGCTCTTCATTAATATTCCTTGTGTGCCTATTAACTCACGTTGCTTTGGCAACCTTTTCTTCATGTATTCCATTTACCAATTTATCCGTTTAACAGCTCAATAACCATTATCGTTGTGTGATATCAGTCTGATTTTGTAAGACACAAAATAAAATTTGTTGGTAATAGTCATTTTCATGCTCTTTCTTTTTTTCAGATAAAATTAGAACTGGTTTTGTACACTGTTTTTTTTCTATGCTCTTTTAAGTTTCAGATGAAAATTGAAAATTCTGTGCATAAAGCATTGGTTGCCATGTCAGCTACCACCCTATCTGCAACAAGCCACTGCATAAATGTGTTTTCTTCAGTTGCGACTTTGGATAGTATACCATAGTGTAACCTTATGTTTTGGAGCATCAGGTGATTGGTTTAAGTATAGAGTGCCAATAACGGCAAATACACAGCCATTTCTGGCCATGCCTCTCAATGCTCACCATTTAGAGAAGCAGCAGTTGTTTTAGTTGCCTGATTTCCATAGAGATTTGATGTTCTCTCATTGTGAATGTTGAAAGTTACTTAATAAGAAATCTCCAAAGAAAGAGACTGTAAAAAGAGCTGCTTATGCTATAAAATGAATTCCATATGGCTTCACATTTCCCGCATTAAAAATAATTTTCCTATTCTTCATTCATGCTTTAGCAAGTTGAGACTATGTTACTATCTTCCTTTGCAAAAGGGCATAAGAGATAGCACAGAGAATAAACTAAATGCAAGAAAAAATTATTGTTGTCGATCAGTGGTAAACTAGGACTGTCCCAAATCTTTCATTTGAAATCTGTATCTCATAGACCTGAGGCCAGCATGGGAGATTGTATCAGGAGGTGTTTTGAGATGATGCTGTTTATCTCTATTTGCAATAGAAAGTAGATTTTTGTGTATTTAATTATTCATAAGCCGAGTTCTTCAGTAATTCATGCCTGCAATTAACAAGAGAGTTCCAAGATCCCAAGCAGTACTCATTGGAAGATAAGTACTAAATTTATTTCATGGTGTTGTAAGCATAAAGCAACATAAAAATAGCATTTTTCCAAGATGGAGAGCCAGGAAGGAGAGCATACTTCTGTTTGGTTTGTCGTAATACAGATTTAAGTCATATAAAAAAAAAAAAAAATCACCTTCACTTTCAAGATCCAGGCAGGTTTTGTGACATATGAGGTACCATATGGGATATTGCTGATCGTGGGACTCAATTTAGCTCTTGCTAAAGCTGTTTTATCTAAGAGATATTTAGAATTGTTTTCATACAGTTTGCAGAAGTTAATAAAATATCATATGAAACAGCCTCTGAATCCATCAAAAGCATTTTGAATATCTCTTCTACTGACAGAAAAAAGTCTGAGAGCTGTTTAATAGTAACTAGCCTCCCTTGATGTGCCAATCAAATCAGCTGTTAACAAGGTGACCATGAAATTTTATAGTATGATCAAGAACAATTTAGAACTGTCACTTTTTTTAATGCCTTTTTTGTTAAAAAAAAATGTAAAAGTCCAATCAAATATATATTTCTGCTAAGCTCTCCACTGACCCAGCAAAATGGGTAGGATGCATGACAATTCTAGTCATTTTTATGCCTGGTACTAGAGTAGTAGAGCGCTAGACTTTCAAGGAAACCTCGGAAGAGATTTTACATAGTTTGCAGTTTCAAAAGCCATGGGCAGGACCAATTTTTCCAGCAAAAATTAAAAGTCAGTATGGTCAATGTTAGCTGAGGGTAAGTTACATGAATTTTTGGCTCTTATATTTTCAAGGAGTCTCTGTAAGTCCTATTTGTATAGTATTGGTACAGCTGGTTTTTTGAGACTCTGAGAACGTCCTGGGGTATGCTCTTACTAAACTGAGAAAAGGTCATCCTTAAACCCTAGTGTAGGCAAGTAACAATAACAAGTGGTCTCTCACTCCATACTGAGTTATGAGATGGTCTTTGGGTTAAGTAGCTGGATCAAGCTAAGTTAGCATTTGATGTTTTAGGATTTTGCAAGATAGTTATCCTCTTTCATTGTCAAGAATATATCCTTTTGCTTGGTAAAGAGATACTCTTGTCTTTTCTGTATTCATATATGCTGTCTCAGGGCAAGCATCATCAGAGATGCTAAAACTCAACTACAGGAAGCCCCCATTTGCCTTTGTTCTTCTTTCTCTTTATTTTAAACTATTTATTGAGGTTTTCAAAGGTTTTTATAGACTTAACTGCTAAAGATTCATTACCATAATCTTAACAGAGAATTATACACTACAAAGGAAAAACAATCTGCCCTTTCCATACCAATAAAATACTGTCATCTCTTTCACAGGATAAGTAAACTCTTACAGTTTTTTGTAGAAACTCTGTATCTACCAGTTTAGAAGACCTTTAAGGGAAATGTCTTAGGGACTCTAAAAGCAGCTGAGGAGATAGAAGCCTGCTGGCAATTATATGTCATCAATAAATAAAATTAAACTTCAATTTGTATCTCTGAATGATATACAATTGATGTATGACACAAGACTAAATTCTCAATTAGTCGTTCTTATCTAGTTAATGTGCAATAGCCAAAGTGCCTTCTCTAAGTATGCCGTTGGTAGTCCGCTTTTTCCAACTCTCACCAAGTTACATTCACCACCTTAGGTATGGTGTAAGGGTTAAGCCAGTATCAGCCCTTATTATTGCACATTACTAATTGACAAGACATAAATGAAATGACTATTCATTATTTTTCAATGAGGTGATTATGCATGAGGTTTTAGCAAATCATTTAATAAAATCATCATGCTGTGCATGTTAACATTAGAGCAGTACTCTACTCACAAGCGGGAGAGAAGAAAAAAAAAAGAATCATTAAGGACTGAAAACTAAAAATATTAACTCCTTTTTCTACTGGAATTAAACTGCCTTGTATGAGAAAACAGGAGAATCCAAGACAGTTTTTTTCTAGGTTTTCTACTTCCTCACCACACTAAAAAGTACAACTAATCAGCACAATCTTGCCACCTTTACAAGTCGATGCTGCATGTTTTCTCATGCTGCTTAGATTATTGCACATTTCAAGGCTTGAAATTCAGTGGTACCTCTGTGCATGGACCACTTTTACTTGAATTTCTTAGGGAAAAAATTAATTTGTTTCTGCGGATTGTAATTTTTAAAGAGAATGAGTTCACCAAATTTTATTTCACCATTCTTCACATATACTAAATTAGTTATTTTACCCTTGTTTACTTCTGCTTTCATTAGCCAGGACACCCAACAAAGGTGTCCTATGCATTTTTCCTGAAAAGAGAGGCAAGATGAGACTGGCATAAATAGAAAACTGAAAGAACAGGCATTTGAATAAATTCCTGCATCCCAAATAGAAGAACCAGCCTCGAACCTTTTCATGGTTGTGCTACATCAAGGAAAATCATTGTTCAGTGTACTCAGAACTCTTTGTTAATTTTAGTGGAAATGTGAATGGAAATACTTTGGAAAATCGTGGACTAATGAGTAGTATTACCTCAATTTGAAACAGTCCTATACATCTTAAAATAATTATATGTAATTATATTGAAATTGTTCAAATGCAGGTCATCATTCTTTCTGTTTAATTTTTGTTATTTTAGAAAATAAGTCTGTTACACTTTTTTTAAATGGTGTAGATTGGACAAAAATACTATTAGAAGGTTTATTATTTTATATTAAATTATATGTGACTATCTCCACTGACAATTTTTAATGAAATTCACAGTAACAGGATTGTCTTTGTGGTTGAAAAACATTCTGTGTTCTGATATATTTTAATGAATACTTCAAAAACCTCAGAGATTAATTTAAGTTTTCTGTGACATTCTGTAAGTGCTTCATTAGGGTTAAGTTTCCTTCAACATTGTCAGGCATTCTTGAAACTGAGTGAATGGATAAACATTGCAACACTGTCATCTAAAATCATTTACATCGTTGTCCGTGTAAACTTCTTATACATTCAGTTAAAGACCAGAAGACATGGCCAGTTCAGGGAAGCTGCTTTGGAGAGCGATTAGGGGCAAACAACAATGCTTGTTTCAGATACCAGAATTAAGAAAAAATGCTTACATTTCGTCTCATTTCCCATAACTGAGAAATATTTGATTGCCTGCGTAGCCCAGAAGGTTCTTTCATCCTGCGTCATGGCTTACTGTCATCAGGCATTTGAAGAGTTCTTCACAGGGCTCCGTCACTCAGCCATGCTGGCCACAGGGCAAATTAAATAGCTGCCTGATATGCTACAACAGCCTGTTCACATCTCTGGAGGAAAGGCCTAGTCTCAAAGATCCTTTACTTTGAGAGGTTGAGGACAAGGTGGGAGAGTAAAAGATGGTTTTACAACATAATATTGGTTACGGTTATATTGTATTCTTTTACTTTGAACTCAGTAGCTCTAGTCACCACCAACTAAACAGTAGAAATATTTCCAAATTTGGAAAACGCGAATGGCCCTTGCACAGCAACAACAATAAAAAGGTCAGTAAGACCTTCTTTGCCAAGTAGTAGTGACAAAAGTACACCAAACTTTGGGACTTTTAAGGCATGCTGTTCAAGAAAATTTCAGCCCTTTATTTTTTCCTATATGGCGCCAATTATTTTGGGTTGGGAAGGACCTTAAAGATCATCCAGTTCCAGCCCCCCTGCCATGGGCAGGGACACCTTCCACCAGACCAGGTTGCTCCGAGCCCCATCCAACCTGGCCTTGAACACTGCCAGGGAGGGAGCAGCCACAGCTTCTCTGGGCAGCCTGTGCCAGTGTCTCACCACCCTCACAGTAAAGAATTTCTTCCTAATACCTAATCTAAATCTTCCCTCTTTGAGCTTGAAACCATTACCACTCGTCCTATCACTACACTCCCTGGTAAAGAGTTCCTCTCCACCTTTCCTGCAGAGCTCCGTTAGGTACTGGAAGGCCGCTCTAAGGTCTCCCCGGAGCCTTCTCTTCTCCAGGCTTGACAACCCCAACTCTCTCAGCCTGTCCTCACAGGGGAGGTGCTCCAGCCCCATGGTCATCTTTGTGGCCCAATTTCAACTCTTAAAAAAAGAGCTGCGCTTTTTTTCTTCAAAATACTAGTGCTTCCATCTCTGGTTTTGCTTCGTTTTCCATTTTGCTGGGGTTTAGAAAAGCTAACCTTAAGAATTCAGAGATGTTTTTTTCTTGTTGAGAGTGTATAGATTATTGCAATCACACTTGGGCAAAGAACACTTCTATTTTTTTATTTGTATTTACTCAGTATTTTGTATTAAGTGTAGTAAAGCATTTTCATGATCTTCATAATAATGACTTGGATTTAATTTTAGGAAGATAGTTTTGTGTAACAGAATAAATGCTTTCAGGATTAAGATAGTATCCTTGCATTTCTATTTTTCCCCTATTTCACTTCTGGTTATTAAATTCTTCTTGAGGTCTATACCAAATTTCACTTTGGCTTATTAAATTCTTCTTGAGGCCTATACACTTTCATGTTTTGTTGCACCTTTTCACACAAGAGAAACACCAAGTCTGTATAGTGAGCATTCTTATGACATTGGCCAAGACGTAGGGTCTTGGTGCGAAGACTTAACTGCTTTTTCCCAGTTTCCAATAGTGGTGGATGATCCCCTGTCATCTTGTTACTCAAGTTCATAGGACTTACTGTTCAGTTAGAATTTTTCTACAGTTATTAATTTGTGTAAAAACAGCTTTTAGGGTGGAACAGCTATTTCCTATTAATTCTTTTTGCAGATTATTACAATAGGATAATAATCCAGTTCAGACTGTCTGAGCTCAGAATAAGGCACCTATTTTAAGCTCTAGAATAAGAGTTAACAAGGGTTATCTATTTAGGAGTGGTTTCCTCATGTGGATGAGCTCCTTAGATCCCTTGTCTGATTAGCTCTTCATTGTCAATGTACCACTACCATTTTTCAGTTTCAAATTTCTTCCGATCCAACCAAAACCAGCATTGCCATTGCAGTGAACATTTACTGACCTTTTTTCCTGTGTGAGTTTTATGTTTAAAATAAGAGCTTTCCAGAACTTTCTATAATCTTGTGCCAAAATGACTAATCATGCATTTTTTTTACCTTATTCATTATCTACTACAGTGGCTACTGTATTATATTCATTCTTTCCAGAGAAGTAAATCCATCTGTATACACTGAAGCTGCTTTCAGCGACTGTAGTTTGTTGCTTTTCTGATTGATGTTAGCACTACATCAGAGGGGTTTGACACTTGGGCAACAGAAACTGATTTCTAAGAGCTCTACCCTGAGCAGTAGGGTTGTGCATGACTGCTCTAGTGTGACTAGGAATTTCCTACTAAAGGTAACATTCCTCCAAAGAGACCACCCTGTCACATGCCAACTGCTGCAGCATCCTAGCCACATGAGGTCAAAACAATACATCGGTACTATTTAAAATGGTAGGGTTTTACTGGTTTAAAAAGTCTTTAGTTAGAAATTTAAGAATGCTGGTTACGGAAGGTGTTCTGAATAAGATTGTATTTGAATATCTTTGAGTTTTGGGATTGTCTCCGTTAGATTTTGCATTTTATCATACAAGTGGCTCTTGTATCAGAAATAAGGCACACTGGACTCCAGGGCACTGGTGGGGTAATGGGATATAAATTTTGTGGCCTAGGTGAAAAGCGTTGATGGAGAAAATTGTTTCTGATTGCAAAGGGAGGAAATACTTCAGGATCTTTTGGCAGAACACAAAACATTATATAGTAGACCAAATTGTTATATTTGATTTTTTTTCCTAAATCTTTGGTCTTTTTTTAAAAAGTCTACTTTAAAATGGAAAATGCTGTTTTGAACAGAGCTATATTCAACATTGAAACATTTCTTGTAAAATTCCCTCCCTACTTTGACTGAAATTATTTTTCAAAATTGCAAATACTTTTAGCTTCCTGAGATGATAATGCATGACAAATTTCCTACTCTGTAAATACAAAATTTTGCCTATCTCTTTGCCAAATACCTTGAAATTCAGCAGAAAAGACAGATATTTGTGCTTCCTACAAGCTCATCTTTACAATTAATTAGGTAGTAAAGATGGGCATGACTCCTGGGCCTGAATTAAGGCAGCCTGGGGTTTTTACCATGTTTTAGTACCATGACAGAGATGCCTTCAGGATTTCCAGCTTTTTTTTCATAATTAAGAGCTAGAAGTATTGTCTTGTTTTCCTGTTAACAAATCTGAAATTCTGATGTAATCGTGTTACTAGCTGTAGGTGCTGGCTTTGAAGGCTTTGGTATGTTCTGCTTATCCCCTAATCTGGCTCTGACAATAGCCAAGATAAATTATCCAATTAAATATTTTGTGCAACAGTCTACTACGGTTGCTTCCATTCTACAAATGAGCAGCCACATGAAATTTTTGTGCAATCAGATCAGCTCCTGCTGCTGCCCAGCCTTAAGAGATATGGCAGCTAAATGGTGGTTTGCTGCTGTATAGCAAAGCCAACATTCATGTCTGAATACATTCATGCGGAGAGACTGGAAGTGGAAATCAAACTGAAAGTATGGGCCCTGACCAGAGGAAGGTTTTTAAAAGTGCAGCTCAAAACTGTTTTTTTTTTCTAAGATAGTTTTTTACTCCATTGGCTTGGCAGGTGACAGAAGGAGAGCACAGGGAATTATTCCTGTCCCTGGGCTTTACTGCTTAGTTAGCCAGCTGCAGCAGCACTGTTGTGTTTTCCGTAACAAAGGGCAACCATGTATTTTTGATCTGGCTTTCATTAACACTGAGAAAGAAGCAGAAGTTGAGGTTTCCATGAGGAAGTGCTACGTGTGTGAATGCCCTGAACTGCAGTCAGAGCAAAATGGTTCGTGTCTCGGTAGATGAACGGCTGCTCTTCAAAACTTCAGATTCAAGTTTATGGAATACAAAGAAATCTCAGTTCATAGCCACTGCATGTCACAGTAACTACATTTAGATGAAAGCTTGTTCAACCCATCTATCCTATAAGCTGGGTGTGCCTTTCACTTCTCTAGTTCAAATAAAGGAGGAAGGACTGACACACCATAAAAAAGACCTTCCTTTATTACAGGAACATTTAAAAATGTGAACTAATTACTAGGCTGAAAGTTCCAAAGGCACTGGCTAAAAACACATGGGGATCTAATATGTGCCTTAAACCAGATACACCCATCCAACCATGCTTCCAAGCACATCAGACTTTCTGCTTCGTTCAGCTGAGCGTATAGGAGAGAACAACTCCAGCCTGTGTTTTGGTGGCAGTTTTCCGGGTGAGGGGGGAAGTGCCCTCAGTTTGTGGATAATAATCCTGTAAGGTGGCGAATTGTGGTTTCCAAAATGAGGAGAGCTGAAATCAAAGAACAGTTTTGAAAGTTTGCTGCTGCAGACTTTAATGAGACCCTGCCTGAAGCCAAAGCCACAGGTACATTTAGATGCACTTATCTTTTGGGCTGAGCATACTCTGTCTGTTACACTTTTCAAATCTCTATCTTCGCTTTCCTATGCACTCGGGGCAGGGGTGAAATGCCCAAAGTCACATACTGCTGCCTTCCAAAAGTAAGAGTGACCTGTTTAGAAAAGTGGGATCACAGTGGCAGAGGACTGGTTATAGTTCAAAAATAAGGCATAGGTCAAATCGCAAATTCTGAAGCACAGTCCTGAACCACTGTACTAAATGGAAGACAAATGAGAAAACAGGACAAGTGTATGCTCTGTAAAAGACTGCCATTTTGATGAAATGCAACTAATTGCTTATAACCCTCTGGCAAGCTGAAGAAAATAGCTGTCTCCAAAATTTATGATGTTTCTTCCTTTTCCATGAAGGTATCCAACAGAATTGTAACCTACAGGCAATATTAACATGCAAGCTGTGTTATCTGTGCAGCAGGATGCAGTATTGCTGATAAAGTGAAACTTCTCTAAGACTGATCTCATTTGTAAAGAGATAAAAAAAGGGGTCAAGACACGAATAAATACTTGGGTGTATCTGAGCTGGAGTAATGGAAAAGGGAGTTTGGATTAAATGTACTAGCTGTACAAACAGCATTTCTTTTTTTCTTGTTGAGAAGGAAAATGTAGAAATGAGTAATTACATTAATGTGCTTGGTATTATTCATAAAATGTCCTGCAAAATTAAACATCTCTGAAGAGTTAAGTGTTCTTCCATTAGTCGAATTTAACAAGAGAGTAGTGGAAGTCTTTTACCTTTTTTCCTCAACAGCACATTAAACTTCATGTATTAAAACACATCTATGTGAAAGGCCAAGCCTGCTTTTATGCATTTCAGATGGGTTTTAGTAATGGACTTGTTGACTTTTTCCCAAACCATTTCAGGAGGTTTGTCCCTTTTTCCTAGGAAAAGGTGTTACTGGTCTCTAAAATATGCAGAAATTCTGCTGTCAATCCAAAAAACCGGGTGGTCTGTATGAGCTTGGATGCATGAAATCTGAGGCTCCCCAAAGTCTCTCATATCTTTGCATGGTTAATCATCAGGCAGAGTTTGTTAGAAGGCCCTTGGGCTTCTCTACATGCTGTTTTTAATACCCAAGTAAATGGGATCAGAACAGTATCCGAACAAAAGACAAAAAAAAAAAAAAAAAAAAATCCAAATCATTGCCAGTATATTTAGCCATGTTACATGCATACTTACTTCATGAATACACTCTTTATCCAAAATCACCAGTGTTGTTTTGTCCCCAGAGCTGTGCTCTTCTGAGAAGACTAGTCTGAATTTCTGATACACTGTTTGGAATATATCGACTTTATTGGTGTCTGGCTGATGCCTTCACATGCAAAGAAATAAACCTTGAATGGCGTTTGTTCTGCTTTAGTATTAAGAAAAGCAGACAGAGCGTAGGTGATTCATGACTCATTCTTTTTCTACTTTTGACAGTATGAGTAAACCAACAGTAAAAAAAATACATATATACAAACTGCAACCTCAATGTCCTCTGCAAATTTTTAATCTCTCCTCTAAGGATATATTTCTATGTATCCTAAATTGTGGTTGTAAGTAGGTGAATCAGCCAGTCAGCGAGGCACAAAATAACTGTCCCGAATTTCAACACTGATTTGGATACCTTAGGAAAAATTCCACCCTCTGAGAATTTACAAAAGTTAGTGAGAAATGAAGGCAAATATTCTACCAAGAAAGGTTACAAGATGGACAGAAACCACAGGCAAACTTTGGTTCAGCATTTTGTCTTAGGTGAGCAGCAACAGACAGCTAATGATTTTAAGGAAAGCTCGCAGTCAAAAATACTAAGAGGGGAGAACCTTCCTTTATTTCTGAATTTACCCTCCCACAGGAAGCTGGATGTTTAAAGAAAGAGACATTTACTGGTTGTCTGTATGTGAAAAATATAATAGGGCAAAGAAGAGCAGAATACTAGAAGCCAGACTAAGTAAACCTGCAATGATTTTATAGCAAAGGATTCTAATTTAGCCTCCAAAATATCGAAGTTGCAGAAGAATCCTAAAATAAAATTTAGAAACTGTTCAATGTAAATGCTTCTGATAGTATTCTTATTCACACAGCTGCACTGTTTAAAAACAATTCTCTAAGAAACTGGGGTGTTTTTTACATGATTGGTATATTCATAAATCAGTGACTAGTACAACTAAATCTCTTCTAAATGAGATCCTTACAGATTTACAATGGACGTGTCTCTCATTGGAAGTTGCTATGGTTACAGCACAATTCTGCATGGAAGACACTTTCATCACAAATTGTATTTATATACAAATAGTTTGAATACATTTTTTCAACTTCTTTTGAAATGAGAGCTACAAGGATAGTCTTAAAGGAAAATTCCATATTTGTGCCTAGGCACAGTTATGGTCCAGCTGCACTCAGAGTCATCGGATAATTCAGGTTGGGGTGGACCTCAGGAGGTCTCTAATCGGACCTCGTGCTCAGAGTCAGCTATCGTATAAGACCAGGTTACTTGGGACTTTATCCAGTTAGATTTTGAAAGCCTCTAAGGTTCAAGACAGCACAACTTGCCTGGGCTGTTGCCCTTGTGTGCAAGAGATGGTACTGCTGCTTTGAAAACTCTTCCTGTGGCTGAGATAGAAAGCATTTTTGTACAATCTGTCTTAAGAAAAAGACCTTACTGAGTTATACTTAGCTTTGCACTCCAGGCCTGCAATGAGCCTCTCTCTTTCCACTTTCTGCTGTCTTGCTCACAGTATGGAATACAAACAGAAGAACCCTTGCTCTGGTCTCCTTTCCAGTAGCAGTGCTCAAAGGTAATTTCAAAAGCCTCCTTGTGTAAAGATGAATGTCCTCTGAGCAGCCAGTTGTCCTGCTGAGGAGGTGTTGTTAAAACAATTTTTTTCTTTATTGTTCTGCTGCATTTTATTGCTCTGGTTCCATCAGAGCATGCCACACTAACAAGCAGAATGGTAACTCTTGTATAATCTCATGTCACAAAATGCCTAGTGTGCAAGACATCTTCTTGCTTGTCGATGTGGGTACTGGATGATTTGTCAATGTTTAAGATAAAATTCAACATCTAAACACCCATCTATCTGTTTTTATTAAACAGTCTTCATGGTTGTCAGTGTCTAGACAAGTCTTTTTTTATAAGATCATGTTAAAGTACTGAGGATTAGTTTGGGTGAAGGCTTCATGCTATAATTTGGGGTTGAAATTGGAAAATTCCCCAAATTTTGCTTTATGATTCAAAGGAGAGATTGAAACTAAGCTAAAAAAAGGAAAAGGCAGGGTATCATTGGTTAGGAAGTATTAAGCTGGCAACTCTTACACAGTGCTTTTGTTAACTGATTGCAGTACTCTGGGGAAATGTTTTGTTTGACTTTTGCTTGGTGAATTCAGCCACCAGCAAACCACAAGGAATGGAGTCACTCAGTGACTGGCTCTTCAGGCAGCCAGAGCAGAGGTTTGCTGGGTTGCTATTGAAAACATGGAAGGCTTAAGGGGGATCTCTGATGCTGTGATGTGACTACAGCTGCTGTGGAGGGTATGGAGTTACAAAATTTATTGGAGCAGGGGAGTGTTTTTATAAAACAATAAGAGAAGGTTATTGCATTTAAAAATTATATGATGGTCTTATGGTTCTTCAGATCCATCTTGCTGGAAGCAAGCCACAAAACCTGTCCTTCATTCACCCTTTCATGATATCCTTAACTCCTGTAATGGATTTCTCCATTTGTATAGCTCAGGCATAGTTGTTTAGAATATTATTTCTGATATAACTCTACAACTCTGAAAATGAGGGAGGACTATTTCTTTTCACCGGTTTGATAAATTCAGAAATAAACTAGCCTTTTTAATGACTTTGCCTCTAGTTCTCATGTGACTAATTTGGCTCAAGGCTTCTTGGCATGTTTTAGGAGACAGGGCGCAATCTTTTTCCTTCTTCTCTCCCTCTCCCTTACTAGTCCTTGATAAGTAACATAAATTAGAAAAACCTGCAGGAGGCCTAGGCTCTTCTCTGAATCTGAAATACATTTTCAACATATGATTATTGGTGGTTTAATTGCATGTACAGTCTCAGAGGCAAGAAGAAAAGCTAAGTTTCTAAACATGTTGACATGTAATGGAAATCAGGCCCCAAGTGCTCTCTGTGCCTATTCCTAAATCTCCCTTTTGAAATTTACAAGTATGTCTACATCCAAACACTTGGACATTTAATGCAATGTTATCTCACAATAGTGCTGTGAGGAACCCTGATCTTACTAAGGTGCTTGGAATCTGTTGAAAACTAAGTTTGCCTTTTGGGAGGGGAACCTCAATCCATCCCACTTGTACCAGCCTGGTGCCAGTGCCAGCAGTTCATGCCCTGAGCCTGGAGAGGGATCACAGGTCAGCAGGAGAGCACCCGATGAGCAGCACAAAGGAATTCCAGCCAGTAAGCCAGCTTCACTGGAGGCCCAACTTGAATGTCTCTATGCAGATGCGCATAGCATGGGGAATAAACAAGAGGAGTTAGAGATGTGCACATGCCTGCACATCTTACTGGTATTATGAAGACATGGTGGGGTGGCTTCATTGACTGGAGTGTTGGAATGGAAGGATACAGACTTTTCAGGAAGGACAGGAAAGGGAGACGAGGAAGCGGTGTTGCCCTCTATGTAAATGACCAGCTGGAGTTCATGGAGCACTGCCTGGGAATGGATGAGGAGCCCACTGAGAGCTTATGTGTCAGGATTAAAGGGAGGGCAGGGACAGAGGACATTGTAGGGGGGTCTGCTACAGGCTGCCCAACCAGGAAGACCGAGCAGATGAGGCCCTCTATAGATAGATAGGAGCAGCCTCACATTCACAAGCTCTGGTCCTCATGGGGGACTTCAACGACCCTGATATCTGTTGGAGGGACAACACAGCAGGGCATAAGCAATCCAGGACATTCCTGGAATGCGCTCATGATAACTTCCTTCTCCAAATGATAGAGGAGCCAATCACAGAATCAATGAGGAGAGGTGCTATGCTAGACCTTGTTCTCACCAACAAGGAGGGTCTAGTGGGGAATGTGGAGCTCAAGGGCAGTCTTGGCTGCAGTGACCATGAAATGGTGGAGTTCAAGATCTTTAGGGCAGCAAGAAGGGCACACAGCAATCTCATTATCCTGGACTTCAGGAGAGCAGACTTTGGCCTCTTCAGGGAATTGCTTGGTAGAGTATCATGGGATACAGCCCTGGAGGGAAGAGGAGCCCAAGACAACTGATCAATATTCAAGTATTACCTCCTCGAAGCTCAGGAGCGATGCATCCCAACGAAGAGGATATCAGGCGAAAACACCAGGAGGCCTGCATAGATGAACAAGGAGCTCCTGTACAAACTCAGAAAAAAAAAAAAAAGGAAGCCTACAGAGGGTGTGGAAGCAAAGACAGGTAGCCTGAGAGAAATACAGAGAAAGTGCCCAAGCAGCCAGGGATCTAGTTAGGAAAGCCAAGGCCCTGATAGAGTTAAATCTGGCCAGGGACATCAAGGGCCACAATAAAAACTACCATAGGTACATCGGTGATAAAAGGAAGACTAGGGATAAAGTGGGCCCTCTCTGGAAGGAAACAGGAGACCTGGTTACCTGGGATATGGAGAAGGCTGAGGTACTCAACAACTTTTTTGCCTCAGTCTTCACCAGCAAGTGCTCCAGCCACACCGTCCAAGATGCAGAATGCAGAGGCAGGGACTGGCAGAATGAAGAACCACCCACTGTAGGAGAAGATCAGTTTTGAGAACCTGAAGTTGCACAAGTCCATGGGACCTGATGAGATGCATGGGCAGGTCCTGAGGGAACTGGCAGATGAAGTTGCTAAGCCACCGTCCATCATATTTGAGAAGCTGTGGCAGTCTGGCGAAGTTCCCACTGACTGAAAAAGGGGAAGCATAACCCCCATATTTAAAAAGGGAAGAAAGGAAGACGAGGGGAATTAGAAGCCAGTGAGTCTCACCTCTGTGCCCGGCAAGATCATGGAGTGGGTCCTCCTGGAAACTATGACTGGGCACGTGGAAAATAAGGAGGTGATCGGTGAGAGCCAGCACGGCTTCACTAAGGGCAAATCATGCCTGACAAATTTGGTGACCTTCTGCAATGGGGTTACAGTGTTGGTGGATAAGAAAAGAGCAACTGACATCATCTACCTGGACTTGTGCAAAGCATTCAACACTGTCCTGCACAACGCTGTTGTCTCTAAACTGGAGAGACATGGGTGTGATGGATGGACCACTCAGTGGATCAGGAATTGGCTAGATGGTCACACTCAAAGAGTCACGGTCAACGGCTCGATGTCCAAGTGGAGACTAGGGACAAGTGGTGTTCCTCAAGGGTCAGTATTGGGACCGGTGCCGTTTAACATCTTTGTCAACAATATGGACAGTGAGTTTGAGTGCACCCTCAGCAAGTTTGCCGATGATACCAAGCTGTGTAATATGGTCAACATACTGGAGGGAAGGGATGCCAGCCAGAGGGACCTTGACAGATTTGAGAGGTGGGCCTGTGCAAACCTCATGAAGTTCAACAAGGCCAAGTGCAAGGTCCTGCACCTGGGTCAGGGCAATCTCAAGCACAAACACAGGCTGGGGGATGAGTGGATTGAGAGCAGCACTGCCAAAAAGGACTTAGGGGTGGTGGTGTATGAGAAACAATATGAGCCAGCAAGCTGCACTCACAGCCCAGAAAGCCAATGGCAGCCTAGGCTGCATCAAAAGAAATGTGGCCAGCAGGTCAAGGGAGGTGATTCTCCCCCTCTACTCCGCTCTTGTGAGTTTGTCACTTACTGCAAGTCCAGCAAAAACCTTCACTGTGTGAAATGTGTTGTTTATATGTCTGTCTACACAGCATGTACAGATCTTTCCCTGTATTCACCAAAAAAGAAACATTGACTTTATTGTTTGGTATGCTGGGTTTTCAAAATACTCTCTGGTCAGCTCTGCAAATGACCATTTAAAAATAAAACTCTAAGCTTATTTAATGACCTCACTGTTGAACCTATCATTCGTTGGCACTGTTTCCACTACTTTAATGTCTTTCATAATCTTCCAGTAGAGAAGAGAGGATTTTAGTAGTTATTTTCTTTACCTTTCAGCAACTGAAAAATCTAATCGCCACTAAAAATCTTCTGGGCTTTTATTAAGTTACCTCTGATTTATGTCATTTGCCATAAAGTTCATTAAAGACTTCATTAATTTTGCACCAATCTATAACGGTCTTATCACTGCTGTTTTTATTAGCTGAGATATCATTAACTAAGCTTGACTTTTTTAATTTTGGGGCAAGTCATTTACCTGCCCTATCACCACTTTTATAATAATTACATTTTGCTTTGTGAGATGTGAAATGGTTCTCTTCTTATCCATCAGTTCCAGTGACTAGGACCCCTTATTTCAGACCAAGTGCTTGTACTGACATTTTCATCTCAGCAGTTTATATTCTCATTAGCTGACTGAATCTTTGGTCTTTCCGCTTTCCAGAAGAATCATGGGGTTTGATAGTTCAAATGCTAAAAGGACAAAGAAAATTCTCATTGAAGTGCAGCTCAACTATGAACCTGAATGGGTTGATGTCAACTTGGAATTCACTTGGTATTTGTCCATCTGCCTTCCCTAGAGCTCAGTGGCCCTTCCTTGGAGCAAGGAAGTATGAAGACCCTGCAGAGATGTGTTGCATGTCAGACCACAAGTTAGGGCAGTGATTAAAAGCATTTTGTAGAATAGGATTCTTTAACAATTTTCTGTACTCTCATGAAATTTTCCCCTCCCTAATGCAGCGTCATCTGTGCTATACCATCACCCATTTGACTTCAAATCTCTATCAGTGATTTCCAAAAAGACTCTCATTCCAGCGCTGTTGGGTGTATGGACCCATTAATGGCCTGGCAGATCAGCTGGACCATTCTGTTATGGACCAATGCCTACTAATTTTAGTAGGCCATGTTTCAATGTATGATAAGCCATATACTTTTTTTTTTTAAATTTGTAGGAGGTAAATAATAAGGATAAGTAGGTATTAAAGGCAATGTTGGGAGCTGAAGTGGGAGAGAAGGGAAAAAGTGACAGTTCTCTGGTTTACCTCAAATCAAAGATTATTGACCTTTTTTCATTCAATAGTCAAAAATCGTTACAAGAAATTAATAATAAATGTATTTTCAAAGGAAAAATGAAGCCAGTACCCATTCTCTTTTTCTTTCAGAACTGGCACTTCATAGTCATTTCCTCTAATACTAACTAGTAGTAATTAGAGAAGAAACATGATTTTGCAAGAGAAACCGGGTATTGTTCAGAATTATTGCTATAGTTTCAAATTTTCTTCCTTTGCCCCCTTCCATTTGTACTCATCCTTGACAGAGTAAAATAGCTGTGTAAAAGGTATCGATGCTATTTGTATGATAGCTCTGAGCCTTCTGCCAACACAGTATTTGGAGCCCTTTTTGCCAAAGGAGTCTTTCAATGCAGAAAGCAGAGCAATACACTTGGCAGGCACAGGGGCCATTTGGCACATTCAAGTGAACTCTGGTATAGGCGCAGTGACCTGACAAATATATGTATTGTCTCTAATACCTTAAGTTCAGTGGTTTTAATCCCTTTGTGAGGATTTTGACAAACCATTGAATTGAAGGACTTCTGGGATGCCCAGATGACTCTGGTTCACATAGTGATTTTAAAGCTGTGTCGCCTGTGTTTACTTTTTAATAGTAAAGAGAAAGCATGCAGAGAGGCTAAGGACCCTTTGCACTCATTGGAAACTCTGCTTTGAAGCAGGAATATGTTCTGACATTTAACTGAGAGTTTGTTCAGGTGTATATCCTTTAAATTTAAACTTTAGTAGCAAAAGATTGAAAGCAACTCAGTTAACCATACTTTTCCCTCTTGACAGATAGGAAACTATTAATATAGCTTATTTCTAATTCTCATGATTATTACAAACAGTGCTTTCCTCCTGCAAAACGTTTTTGATCTGAGGAGCTAGAGGAGTTTGTGTCAGCATGGGAAACAGAATCGCCATCCTCCATCCAGATCTTCAGATCATAGTTTCTGGAGATTATGGACTCAAAAATGCAAAAGCTTCTAGTAGCTACTCATAATTTCCAGCACATGAAAATTAAATTAGACTGGATTGAATGTCTAAATTAAAATACCTTGTTCTATTTAGGGTTCTTGATTAATCTTTATAAAACTATTGTTCCATTCTTCAGGTTTTCTCTAAATTAGCAATATTTGCTCTTCAAATTGCTTCTAAGAGATAGGCCCTACATCTACACCAAGAAACGTTAACTCCAATGGGAACAGAAGCTTGCTCACATAGAATTCACAGCTTTGATGAGAAAGATTTAACCTTCTGATAGCATACATTTCAGATAAATTAACTTGCCTGCGAGAATACCGCAGGACTAGCATTTCTTATTGTATACTTGAAACTTTGAATTCATAAAGATGGAAAGAATATAAACAGAAAGAAAAACTAAACAAATTACTTCTAAGAAACACAGAAGAGGAGAGAAGGAAGTGGCTATTTTGTCTGTTATTTCATGACTTTTTTCTAATTTGAAGGTAAAACAATAACATTATTGTGATAAATTCTTAAGAGAAAAAAAAAAACACAAAAGAAAATCTGTCGGTCTCTGATGAAAAACAAGCAATCTCAGCTTTGCAATTGAAAGATAATCGAATTCTTTTCGCATAAATACAATTTTAAGAAGATTCATTTGCGATTCCCTTTGAGACTGATTGGCGTTTCAAGGACTGAGAACCTCTGAAATCAGAATTTAAAAGCTTTTTAATAGCCAGCATCTTTCAGGATAGGGAATGCTGAGGGCCTGTAAAGCTGTAGAGAGCTGCCTGTGCTGTGTGTCAGTTTGCAAAGACGTTTTCCAAAGCTCAGAACAGACATAAAAGCCACAGGGGAGGAAATATCCCTACTGATTCAGCAGCACTGCTCTTTGTTCTCTTTCTGGTTTATATGTGCAGCTCTGCGTCATTCTAGCCACTGCGTAGCTGCAGTTTATCTTTTTTTGATGGCCATACAGGGCTTATTGTTGTAGCAGCTGACTGGATGTACGTGAGGTTTTTTAACAGCAACTAGTCCTTTCTGATGCACTTGGCTGTGTACCTGTGACTCCTGCTGCTTCTTTTTCCGAATACTTCTCAAGCTCCAAGGCAGTTGCTGCCCACTGTCCTCCTCCCAGCTTCTGCTGTCACTGGGCTCACACTGTCCAGACCGGGAAGATTTGTTGCTCTTTGCTACCCATACCTACCCCATCAATGCTATCTTAATCTGCTTCTTCCATCTGCTACTTCTGTACTTCAAAAGCCCTCTTCCCACTCTACACCTTCAAAAAGATACATCTCACTATCACTGTTCTTGAAAATAGAGGCACGCACAGTCTGAATCTGCACTTGTCAGCAAACACTAGCTTGGTTATTCTTTGTTTTATTTTCCTTTTTCTCAAGTGGGTATTGTGCAGGTGGAGATTTGAGATTGATCTGAGCAAGTCTGTGTTGGAGGCTTTTCCATGTCCTGCATTAATCCGTTATTCCAGCCTTACACTTGTCTTGCACACAGAATGACAGTTGACCAAATTGCTTGCTGATTTCACTCAGGCACACCCACATGCAGACAAAAATCCTTTAGGGAATATCAAAAACTTACAGACTTTTCTGAAACAAGATATATAAAGTGTGGTCTTTAATGGACGCAGCTGATATGTTATTCACTTCGCTGCTGGTTTAACAGTAACACGTTCTTTCTCCAATGAACAATTCTTTTCATCCTCATGAGATTTTTGCTTAGCCTTCTTCAATAGCCTTATGAATATTTTAAACCATCTTCTACCAGCAGTACTCCTCTTACATATTATTTCTCTTAAGATCAGTTCTTAATTTATGTGCTACTCATTTGGCAAACGTCTTGCTCAGAACAATCATGCACTCTATAATTAACATAAGCATTTGAAGAGGCATAAGCTTTGAACATGTGCACAAGTATCTTCTGAATAAAGATGCAATAAAGTAAGGGAACAAAGATCTATCCTGTGCACACATGTAGGTTTTTCTCAGTATCTTCTATATCACCTATGTTCTAAATGTGTTTTGTGCTGGGACATAAGAGCAGCATGGGGAAAACTGCAATGTGAATTTGTAACAGTTAGCTACTCCCTGCTAAATATTGATGCATGAGAATACACAGTAAAATGTGATTTAACCATTTATCATGTGCCACTGTCTGTACATCTATTCCATCGAAGCAAAGATGTTGTATGCTATTTGTTCTCTTCTAATAGAATTCTGTCTCACTCAACTTTATAGTCAATTCTCGTTGTCTAGTAACAGTACCAGTCCGTAATATATCTTATTAGACCATCTTTGATTGGAAGATCTTAGAAGTTAGTTACACTATATAGCAACCAAGAGAAAAGGTTAAGAAATATATTCTCACAGGAATCTCTTCAAACATCATGGAAATGTATCTTCTCTAAGACAGAGTTGCAAAATATACAAAACAAGGCACAGCAGTATGCGTAATGGTTTCCGACAATATGAGAAGAAAAAATTATATGGAATTGAAGCTGATACTATCAATCTCATTTTTTCCACGAGTCCTGTAGAATTTTTATGCAATCCTTTAAAGGCAATAAATTACATCATGTTGTCATCAGACTAATATTTTTAATACAGGAGCAAAATTTGCACAGTGATTTTCTTTGAAAATTAAAATCAATGAAAAATTGGTGAAGCCACCGTTTTAATTGAATTTCAACACAGTGCATTATACATTCATTGTATGACCTACAAAGGCAGTTGGTTTATTACTATTAGTCTCATAAGCACTTCTGTTATTGTGTGCACTTTTTGTATATTTAAACCCATTGTTAGATGTGAAAGTTCTCAATTTCATTTAATATTAAGGAAGAAAAGGAGCTTACATGTTTTTGCCAAATCTACCTAGGAACAGCAGCACTAATGTCTTTTTTAAATAGGGTGAAAGATAGAGGGGACCTTCAGGCCAGTAATAAAGGTATTTTTGTATTCAATATACATTTACTGAAAATATCTGTCAATAGGTCTCAACTTGTCACTAATTCTGGACTTGTCAGTAATTCTCTTGGGTTTTGATTTGTCTGCTCCCTATTGTTTTGGACGATACATAGTCATTCCTCATAATTCAGAAATAACTACTTAGTCCAGAATTTTTAGTTATTAAAATTAACATTTTGTTAATGTTTTCTTATTCCTTATTTCAGTCCATAATATAGAAATACAGTTAAAGCATTAGCGCTAGCATTTTAAAACAGCTTTATGTTGTGAATTTTTTTCAATGGGTGATTTTTAGTCTTTATGTAAGGTGTTAAATCTAGGAGACAAACAGAAGGTTTTGTTGCTCAGGTTCAGTGTCTGAAGAACTGTTTTAGTCAGTTCCTACTGACAGCCCAATGCATTTCTTTCCACTGTGAGTAGCAGAGAGACGTAATGCTTCAATTTATGTACTGTGTATAGACAGCAGTCAGATAAGTGGTCTCATATAGAGGGTCTGTTCTATAATACTTGATCAGTCAGTAAAACCCTCAGGCTTTGATGGCTTTGAGTTACTGTGCTGGGTTGACCCTGGCCAAAATGCCAGGTGCCCACCAAAGCCGCTCTATGACTCCGCCTCCTTAACTGGACAGGAGAGAGGAGAGAAAAAAATAACAACAGGCTTGTGGGGTTGAGATAAGGACAGGGAGATCTCTCAGCATTTACCGTTACGAGCAAAACAGACTCAACTGAAAGGAAATGTGATTTATTACCAATCAGCTCAGGGAAGAGTAGTGAGAAATAGAACCAAATCTTAAAAACACCTTCCCCCGACCCCTCCCTCCTTTCCCGGGCATAACTTTGATCGTGATTTTCCTCCCTCCTCCTCCCAGCGGCACAGGAGGAAAACAGGGAATGGGGGTTGGGGTCAGTTCATCACACTGTTGTTTTCTGCCTCTTCTTCCTCCTCAGGGGGAGGACTCCTCACACGTTTCCCCTGCTCCAATGTGGAGTCCCCCTCATGGGAGAAAGTCCTCCATGACTTCTCCAACGTGAGTCTTCCCACAGGTTCAGTCCTTCATGAACTGCTCCAGCGTGGGTCTCCTCCATCGGGTGCAGTCCTTCAGGAACCGACTGCTCCAGCGTGAGCCCCCCTCACGGGGTCTCTGGCAGCAAACCTGCTCCAGCGTGGGCTTCTCTCTCTCCACGGGCCACAGGTCCTGCCAGGAGCCTGCTCCAGTGCAGGCTTCCCACAGGGTCACAGCTTCCTTCAGGTATCCACCTACTCCGGCATGGGGGCCCTCCACGGGGTGTAGGAAGTCATCTGCTCCACCGCCCATGGGCTGCAGGGGGACAGCCTGCCTCCCCATGGTCTTCACCACAGGCCGCAGGGGAATCGCTGCTCCGGCGCCTGGAGCATCTCCTCCCCCTCCTTCTGCACTGACCTTGGTGTCTGCGGGATGTTTCTCTCACATATTCGCACTCCTCTCACTCGCTGCAGTTACTGCTGCGTAACAACTTTTTCACTCTCTTAAATACATTATCACAGAGGCGAAAAACACTGTCGCTGATTGGCTTGGCCTTGGCCAGCAGCGGGTCTGTCTTAAAGCCGGCTGGCATTGGCTGCATCTGACATAGGGGAAACTTCTAGCAGCTTCGTACAGAAGCCACCCCTGTAACCCCCCCGCTACCAAAACCTTGCCATGCAGACCCATTACAGTTACTAATTTATGACAGGGATACTGAGGGAAGGCAGTCTGATGAGATTAGAACAAAAAACACCCCTGACACATTTTGAAGGAGACAGTATATGAAGCCTGATCTTAGCAGAGTTGTTTGGAAGGAACAATAAAACTTATTTATATAGACATTATAATAACAGATGAGTTGCCAACCAGCCTTAAGGAAGTTGAGAAAGCACTTGGACTACAGAGTGAGAGGTAACTGGGAGTACAGAATAAGTGGACAGCAAGTATTTATGTCTGTATGTTCTGTCATCATTCAGAATCTGGGTTGTGTTTCTTCTCCCATCCTCACGCTATCTTCTGGACATAGGGTTGAAAAGATTACTTGGATTTTCTGTAAGAATTCCAAATTCTATCTTCCTTCTGCAAAGAGTGCCTTTCACGAGGCATTTTTGGCATTAGAGAAGAGAATGAACTGAATTTTGGCCTTTGTTTTTTTAATTCTAATTGAAGAGAAACAGAATGTCAATATTTTTCACATAATAGCATTCTGCAAAATGCTGAGGTGGCTATTTTAAGTACTGTATACCTTAGCAAGACTGTCTTTCACTGCAATTCAGGGTAAAAATAGGATACAGCCACTTAAATGCGCTGTGTGACAGACATTTTAACATCTAGTCTTGAACAGCAAGAGTTAACAACTTTTCTGAAGGTATTGCAGAAATAAAAATATTGTCTTGGTTTGAAAGACAGGTGTCTGTGGAGGAAGGCAGGAGCCTCCCTTGAAATGGAAAGTGCAACCCCCTTCCCTCCAAATTATTATAATTTTGAAATTAACGGGCCTTCAGGCAAGGATATGGGGAATAGGAATAACAGTTCTTTACTAATATATATATATATATAACACAAGGCAGGGAAAAAAACAAACAACCCACTGGTTTACACTGACAGAGTCAGGAATACAACCTGACACCCTGTTAGGGTGGCAGTAGCAGTCCGATAAGATGGTGGCTGCAGTCCTCCTGAAGCGATGGGTGTAGTTCTGTTGAAGCAGCGATCAGGTAAAAGAGCCTGGTCTTCCTCCGAAGGTCCAGTGGTAGGTAGGTAGCTCTTGTCCTCTGGAACTCCAGTGGGGGGAAAAGCTCCTCTGGGAATCCAGTGGAAGAAAGGCTGCTAGGGTGTTCAAAATTTCCGTTTTTATTTGGCATGGACTACTTGGCTCCTTCCCCCCCCTCCCCGGGTGGAGCATCTCACAATGGGATGGGGAGTCGTGAGGCAGCTCCTTGATGGGCCGTTAACAGGAGGTAGTCCAGGAGCGAGTTATCGATGGGTCAGGCGATAAGGCACTGTTGTGCCATTAACAGGAGATAGTCCAGAGGGGGGAGGCAGGGAGCACCGCCCCACCTGGTCTCAACAGCTCCTGAAGATGGTAATAGAATTTTTTTTTTTTTTTCCTTTTGGCACATTTTACACTGTAACCCAGGACAAGAGTATATGAAAATTAAGCTATATTTTGTAGTTGTGATTCACTAATATTTTTACGTTTGGTTCTGTGCTCCCTAAGTGGACGCTTAACTTTTCCCAAGTAAACCAATGATGAAATTCTGTGGATAGAACTCAAGATTACAAGTTTCTTGAAGCTAATGAACTGATGCATCTTTCAAATATTTTGGGGATTATTTTGCGTGTTGCATATAGACATATGTCCAGATTTACTCAGGTCCTGTAGTCTTGAAACTTTTATGTTATGCAGAAAGTTGTCTGAATATAAATGTGATCGAAAACTGGTGCATTCAAATCACAGGTTCCCAGCTGACTGTTATTTCTGTAAAGAACTACACCAAAACTCAGGTCTAAACACATCCAATCTTAGTTTAGACCCAGATCTAAATTTCACAGCAGACACCAATCTGTCCTAGTCTTAGTGTATCCTACCCTTAGTGGCTCAATCTCAAATCTGCAAGAAAAATGGATTCTATTTTTAAGTAAATATTAATCACATGTCTGTAATACTACCCAGTGCTGTTGGTTCAGAGAGCCTTTCTTTAAATTTGAATTAAAAAATCCAATTTTAAAGTTCTGCCCTGTGACCAAGTTGCTTCTCTGACTGAACTGTCTTTGAATATGCAATATGTTGTATTCAATTCTTGGAGTTATAATTCGTGGCTTTTAAAAGCAATTTGTCCTCAAAAATTATGTAAATCCCTGTAGAGACCTGCAGTAAATCCAAATCAACTGGGATTCTGTTAGATTTATTTTTCAAATGTCTTCTCTTTGTTCTTCACAGCTGAAATGATAAATATTGCTATTTTCTAGTGTGCCAGAATAATCTGGTTTTTGTATTCTCTAGGCGGGAACCTACTTCCAATATATGAACCTCTCTGATCATGTAAACAGGAAGAGGTGCAATGCTCAGTTCAAGTTACCAAAACATGATTTAAAAGACATTTTTAGAATTGTTTTTGCTATAATATATACTTCTTATAGTTGCTACATGCACACACATATGGAAATAATAGCAAGTAAAACAGAGCAGAGGTGTGATGCATTTGCATATGACAGATCTTTACTGTTCTTTTCCCACAGATATATTTCTTTAAGTTTTAATCTGGTGCCTTAAGCCCCTAAGCAATCTCAAGCAGCCAAGAATTAAAGCTCTTGTAAAAAATGTTTCCATTTCCCATAAGTATGGAATTTCCCCTAATCTTGCATATGTTAGCTTAGTGGGTGGCTTGCTCTTCGTGTGTTTTTAGAGCTACACCTCAAAATAATGGTGATCAATTCATAAATAACAAAGCAACTTGTGAAAAAAACAGCAAGAGAAATGTCATTTTCTCTTGCTTTCCCCGTGATTGTAATCACGAGACCAGTTTCAGTTCAAGGCAGTGGGAACTGAAATGTCGTGGTAGCTGTAAACTCATCTGCTCCATTCCCGTTTCAAGCCTGCCTTCCCTGCCAGTCTGACTGCCCTTCTCTATCCTGATCCTTGTTCAAATCTTCTCTTGTTTAACACTTCACCCAAGTTCTTGACCAGCTTCCCTGTGCTCCTGCAGGACGTTTAGATCTGATCATTTCTGCTCCCCTCCAAATTTTTCTCTGTTCTTTGTCTCTTGCCTCCTCATATGCCTGGACATTGCACATTAACATGGAAGTAAAATCAGCATTTACTTAGAGAATACATGGCAGTGCAGCTTACTGCTCATCAGCACCAGGGCAGCTATGCAAGACTCACTCACAGAAAATAAAGGCAAATTGCCTTTTTTCCTTTGCTAAAAGTTAAATGAGCAGGTATCCTGAAAAAATTCTTGGGCCAGTTCTGAATTTTGCCATGACACAAAAGACTTGGCCTTACAGGAAATACAGCTCAAAATAGGATATACAGATCCTTCACATTCTGTTGATGTAAATAGATATAAAACCAACACCGAAACCAACTCCCCCCACCCTGATCATGATACATCACCACCACACTGCAGGGCTGGCACTGGAGCAGTCCCAGGCTGGACTTGGCAGCAGATGGGAACCAGATGCAGGAGCTGGGCTCAGGCACTGGATTCAGGGATGCACGGATCGGGATCAAAGGCAGAAGAACAGAGTCCTCCTCAGATGTCGGCCATCGAAGAAGAGAGCTTGACCCTCATGATCTCTCAGCTTTGTACTGAATATGATGTATATGGGATGGAATACTCTGTTGGTCAGGATTGTGTCACCTGTCCAGTTTGCTCCTCCCTGCAGGTGCCACCTTTTTCATGCTTGCGACCCTTTTCACTTACAGCACCCCAACATGGAGTACAAGATTTAGCAGTGACCTTGGTCACTATAAGAACAAGTGTAAGCAAGGGCCTCTCTGCTTATCATTCCTTGGTACGAGCTATAAACATCAGACCTTATCACTGCTAGGAGCAGTCACTGCCTGGAAAAACATGCTGCTGTTTCAGAAAGTGCAGTTACTTAGAAGAGACTTAACTGAAAATTAAAAGCACTAAAACAGAATTAGTTCTGGTTTAGCCCAAACCAGGACAGTAGTCCATGATCAATACTGAATAACTGCTTTACCAGGCACCTCTTGCTACTCCTAAAATCACAGAAGTAGGTCCTTAGTCCCCTTTATACAATTAACAGGTTCTAATCCTTTTATAGATGGTAATCTAGCCTTAGGCCTTTCCCCATCTATAGCTTTGCCTCTAATTGAGTTTACTTAAGAAGTGAATTATACAGTTGTCAGTAACAAAACTGACAGACATATTTTTCTACTTCTCAAACAGCTAGCCATGCAAACAGCTGTAATATCTAGGAGAATCTTGCCATTGTCTGTCAGCTCAGTATTTTTTCTTCATTGGCTGTCTAAAATACCTTGTATCTCTAAAATAATTTACAGGTTCCTATGGCTTCCTGAAAGGCAAGAGAGTTTGTAAAGGTGCTGTCAATGTGGTGTTCAACAACACAAACTGATGTAGTTATTATATTAGTCTGCTTTTTTTTTTTTTTTTAAATGAACCTTATTTATCTAAAGCAGTCTACCCAGAATCTAACAGGACTTGGAGCTGCTATTCTGTCTCAGTTCCATTCAGAGCAATGGTGTAAGCAATCAGAGGAAGACAAGTTCTCCTCCCTTTGAAGCCGATGTTGAACCTGGAAATGGAGGTAGAACATACAATTTTGTCATTGACTCAGGCTGGAGCAATGCAGAACCAAAAGGCAGTTCCTGGTCTCAAGGAGCTTTCAAATGAAATAGCAAGAGGAAGCAGGTAGGTAAAATGGAGGGACAATATCTTAGAGGAACAGTACTAGCATGGTTTAGACATGGCTCTGAATCAAGGGAAGTGCTTGGTTAATTGTGTGATTGATACAGAGGATGGTGATATGTTCACAGCAATGGTAACGGACATAGAGTCTTGCCATGCCCTTTTCTTGCCTTGCAGAGAGGAAAATTGAGGTAACTCAACCTACAGCCCAACACAGGCTAACAGTGATTGCCATGTTTATTCTGCTTCTGGATGGACAGAGCTGCAGCCCACTGCGAGGGCATCCAAAAACTGGCAATTAGAAGAAATCAGGGTTTTTTAAAAAAAGAAAAAGTGAAAGCCAGACATGACATAAGTCATCTTTCAGGTCCAGATACCCCAATGCATAATCAATGGCACAGCCCAGAACTGATGGGGATCCCACAGTGAAAAAAACCTTTAGGTAACGGTACAGAAGGTCACTGACTGAGAGCGAGGCATGATGTGCTATACAGAATGAGAGGAAGAAGAGGTGATCCTCTTTCCATCTCCCTGAACAAGGCTGCACCAGATGTATTTAACTGTCACTATGAAAGGCATTGTTCTTCGTCACGGTGGAAAGATCTTTTAATTTACCAATGTTATAATTTCAGATCGGTATTGCCAGGGTTAAATCACTTACATGCCTCAGATGAAAGTTTACAAATAAAGTGCAGTGTATGCAGGAGCAGGTATACTTTTCCTAGAAAAAAAAGTGTGTAATAAAAAGCAAGCCAATCCCTGACGTTTCCAAACTCTTGAGTGCTTGCTGTTGCTATTCCGGTAAAGCTGAGAGGGGAGGATGAGAACTGCTGTAAGTGGCTGTATATCACTGATGCTGAGATGATCACATTGTGTCTGAATGAGGGAGTGGCTCAGATTTTAGTACCAGCACATTCAACATAGAGCATTTTATCCATTGAGATTAAATAAAGTGTTTAACCCTCATGCTCACAAAAGAGGAAATCTTCCTCTGGGTGAAAGCTTACTTACTGTGGTACAGGCCCAAGTTCTGCTCTGTTCAGCAAAAATAGTATTTCGGTGTGCTTTACCTTCCAGCAGGTGTTTATATTTTTTGTTTCTATTGGAAAAGTGTAAAAATAATATGAGTTTTGATACTTACTTGACTGCTTTCCTGAATGGTGCCATAATGGCATTAAATAAAGCTGTATTCACCAGTGCTTTAGCTTCTCTGAGATTAGTTTCACAATATTTCATAATTGAGTTAAAAAGCATTTCCACAGAGTTATGGTGTAACACAAAATCTTCTGTTCATCTAATCTCCTGATCATTTGCAAGTATGACTAGCACTCCTAACACTTGCTAGAATAATAATAACCTTTGTTTCTCAGGACATTTTTAGCATCTAAAATAAGACATCTCATCTTCTGAAGAGTTTTAGAAACAGTATGTTTTTTCTTACAAACTTTTAGAAACAAAACAGAAAAAAAGGCTGGTATTTTCATATTGTGTGTGTGTCTTTCTGAGTGCCAATGGCAGTTTATCTTACTAACCATGAATGGTAATTAATCACACCAATGTTTTCATCACAATGTCACCAGCTTTCCCTTTTTAATTCCAAGTGGTTTTCCTGGGCAAGATAAATTTACAAATATAAAAATCCCAGAAATTACAAAGCACAATTGCTCCAGACAATGAGCTTTTCCAAATCTGCTTATTCCTGTGACTGTAATTATTAATAATACTAATAGATATGGTGCCCTTGTAATTGAAGTATTATTTCTTAAATAAAGCTCAGTGTATCTAAAATATTTCTTCAGATTTAGTACATGAAAGTACTGCTTCTGATGAGTCAGAGAATAAGTAACAAACTATTGCCATTCATTTTACTTGAAGAATGCCTCAGCTCAGAATTAGCATACATTTGTTTTAGACAGCTAAATGAGATTACCTCAATATAACTAAAATCAGAATTTAGTTACACACAAAAACATGAAAAAGTAGAAGTTTGTTACCTAGGGTATTACTTGTTTTTATTTCATGCCACTGAACTATGCAGGCACCCAAGAGCACCCAAGTGTGATCTTTAAGCACATGAGTAGTACTGAATACCAGTGAGTCTGGAGAATCAGAGAGAAATATGACCTTCAGAGATATAGAAAATTTGCATAAACCAGTAGTTTGTACAAGATTTTTTGTGCTGCAGAACCCCAGCAAACTGCAAATCTAGATATGTTATTATGTAATGATCAACATTAAAAATTCCATTATCAGAGCTAAGAGTTTTGTGGTGGATAAGAAATGATCAGAATATGCTGTCTTTATTGTCTGTATTAATGCCATCTTTCCATTTGCTGATAATACTAAAACCTTTTTTATTAGGAGATTAGGCAGATTTGACTTGGAAGATATACATACATACACTCTGATACATATGACATCGTTGAAGGTGCTTTCTCCTCCTTAAGTTTGAAATATGTTTTTCACCAGTAAATTCCCTGTGGTGTATACATTTTTTTTTGAAACTTGTAGCTGCTTTTCTTCTCTGAGGCAAAATTGCTAGGCAATTGCTTTTTATTTTCATTTCCTTTTTATTTTAATTTCCTTTTAGATAAAACTTCAATCTACATCTGCTAGAGGCACAAGTAGCTCTGAAGTGGGATCACTGGTGGAAAATTCTTTTGGAATTATATTTTTCCAGGATAAAATTAAAGTTTAGGGATTTTGTATAAGTGAAGAGGCACCATACTGCAGCACATCTTCCTCTTGTTGCTTTATACAAGCATATCAAAGTAATATTCCTTTAACTTTGTTTTCTGTGTATATAGACTTTCAAGACACACCAAAAGTCAACATCACTTTTTAACTCAGTTTTCCAGTGATAACAAGTACTGCATTATTCTTATTTTGACGAGTCTAATGTCTAGCGCTATTTATCAGCAGATGAACCTCAGGCTTTTTTCAGTTAGGGAAAAACACGAATAGCTCAAATCTTTCCTCCCTGAGCAGAAAACACTGGGAAAGCCAACTGTTCCCCTCAGCCCTTCACAAAAGAAGCCCAGAGAGGTTCAGTTCTTTTCCTTTCTCTAATTCTCCGCTATGAAGCTATTGTTGGAAATGATGCTCTGTAAAGAGCAGCAATGCAGGGACAAGGAAAGAGTATTACCTTAAAATACCATTGGCATACTGAAATTTGTTAGAACCCCATTGAAGAATATGACTGAATTTGAACACAAAGAGAGCTGACCATAGAAAATTAACATAAACACAGTTAAGTCACTATACCAGAGGTATGTGGCCTGTGTTCAAGTAGGGAATGTACTGCCTAGAGATCTTTTTTGCTGCATCTAAATATCTCCACAGTAGTGGCTGCTAAAATTAAATCTTTTTTCTGCAGAGCACCAGAAGATTGTCTTTTCTTATCAGACTCTAATTTGGCAACAGCAATGCACACATACCACTTCTAGGCTTGATTATTGCAATTCATTGTAGGTGGGAATGAAGCACTTGCCTTGAGACAGCTCCAGTTATTTCAACCCACTCTTTCGGCAGCTAGAGCTGCCAGCTTCCTACTATCAACTTTCCACCTTATTCTCTGCCCTGACTGCCTGCAGAACACACAATCCAATTCCAGGGTCTGATCTTTCCTGACGGGCGTGGGCTGCCTAATCAGAAACCACCACTGAAGCTGGTACTGACTGGTGCCTGTGTTGGCACCAGCATTGCATGCTCCTGGAGACTGAGCTGACCACTCCCTTACAGATGGGCACTCTCCACCTATTTTCTAAGCCAGCTCCTGCATTCTTTGCCTACTCAAACTGCCCACTGAAATGAGGTGTTTTGCATGCACTCAAAATGAGCAGGATCCCAATCTCTTTCTTCTTCTGAAGAATATTTAATTAATTAAGATGCAGAAATAGAACTGAGGCATTTATAGTTATTATCTAAATTATTATTATATGTCAATATTTTTATCTGAAGATTATATCTTATGTTATTGGGGTTCATAAAAGCCTGTGCAAGTGCTGCTTGCCACTGTTATATACTAACATAGATTCTGTGATCAGAGACACATGAGGTTGAACTCACACAGGATAGACCAAAAGTCTCTGACAACAGGTAGTGGCAGGTGTCTAAACAGGGCATATTGATATTGGGTAAGCATACGAGGACAGTTTCCTTGATATTCCTTCCCAATTTCCTACAGTCTTTTCCTTAGGAACTTCCTGAAGGGATTGCCCCTGGTTTTGCATTTAATAGACTTTTGGTATATTTTATATATATCATGTAGAATTATGTTATGAACAGTCATTCTCCTTGCCAAAGATGTGACAAGAATAGGCATAAGCATAAGACTACATTAGTATTGTAAAAACAAAAATTGAAGGGTCATCTGGTCCACAGCAAGTCAGACAGATCAAAACTTCAATTTATTTTCTTCAGTCTGCAGTCTACATATGTTAGCTATCTTAAGGACTGGAAGTTCTCTGACAATTTTCAAATTCTCTCCTAGGAAGGAGCAGCAGTGAGTGTATTGATCCTGGTTATGCACACAGTTCAGCCATGCTGAAACTAAAGCAAGACCAAGGTAAGCATTGCTTACAGACACAGCAAACCCCATTGTGTTAGTAATTAAGGAAGAATTTCAGTCACAATTCTATCACTAATCTTTATATTCCCCATATACAAATATCTTCTATATAATGCTGAAAACAGGAACGCAGCATGGCTGTACTAGGTCACACCAAAGGTGATTTCTCTTCCAGCTGAGATGCCAAGGGAAGAATGTAGGAATATGTAGAGTGTATGTATATGTACATACCAGTATTTCCCAGCCCGCAGTCATTTGCAGTCCTAGGGCATTTTGAGATTAGTGTAGTTTTGGCAAATATTTTCCACTGCTAAAGTTCTCTTTTTTGAGATGCAGGCACTAGAAGAGTACCTTCATTCAGTTTGCCTTTCTGACTGTTACTGAGCATTAAGCTGACTTTTGACTGTCATAACATCAAGATTTCTGAGTCATAATGTTCAGCTTGGAAATCATTTCATGTATGATTGCTGTGCATCATTTATTTAATTAATTTATTAAAAATTTCACCTGACATTTGGCCAGTCACTTAATCTTATAAGGTTCTTTTGCATTCTGGCTGTGTTTTTTGCAAATTATGAATCTCAGAACAGATAGGAAGTATTGTATAGGCACTGAAAATGAAAAAAAAAAAAAAAGGCCATAGTAGAATTAAAGATCATGTAAGAGGACAAAAAGATGAACAGATTTTGACTGATTTATTCTAAAATAAAGACAGTTTATGCAATATTACAAAAGGAGTACATGTGATCCACTATGTTTGGATCAGCTTCTTTTTTAAGTGGTAGCACAAATAGTTAAGTAAGAATCTGGTAAGAAAGACGTTATTCTGACCGCATTATAGCAAGAAGTACTGGAAATCTGGTGAACAGCCTGTCCCATTTTACCCACTCCACAGCCATTGAGCTTTAGATAGTTTATGTCCAAACCTTTGGAGATTCTTCTATTGCTAACTTTCATACTGGTCATAGAGGAAATATGCCTTAATATTTTAGACCGAACTTTTTGATATCCTAAACAATTGTAGAAAACAAGTAAAGGACAAACAATGGGATCTTTTTCTAAAGATATTATTGAATTTTAGCAGGTGGTACACTGTAAATAACTCCTTGGAAATGTGGCCATTAAAGGCAACTCCCTAACACAAAGCTTGGACAAACACAGTTCTAGGAATATTGCTTGCTTTTCACTATGTAATTGGCATTTCTCAGAGCAAGGATTTTGAAACAGTGACCAAGTAGAAATATTACTGTAACATCAACATCCTCATCTACCTAAATATAACTACAGCTAACTCAAGTGAAACATGAGTTATCTTGCTCCTTTGATTGGACAGGTGTTTTGGCACACAGGCAGGTTAAAGGTCACTTCTGCTGTGTGCCCCAATTTCAGTGATTGCTGGGCCAGCTCTAGTGCAGCCTCCTGGCAAAGTCTTGCACAGCTTACTGGCAAAGTATCCTGTATCAAGGCTATAATGACCAAAGGCTAGGCTAGGCTTCAGCTTGAAGGATAAGACTGCAGCCATGGAAAAGCAGCTGTTTCATCATTGTCTTCCTCAGTGGCTGATGTGGAAAGGAAAAGGGTGCAGGATGTTGACTGCAGTAACAACAGTCACTGAAAAGGAAAGCTAAAAAATGTCAAATGTGACTGTAAAATAGCTAGAGAAAATAAAAGTGCATTTTAAAGCATTAAACCATGCATACTTACATGGTTGGCTGGATTTTCTGCTGAATGCTTTCTAGAGGTAGTGGACCACAAGATTTCCTGGTTCATCATAATACCTGGTTCATTTATTAGGTTGCCACCTGTGCTGTTAGTGCTAGAAGCAGGACTGAATCTGGAAACAGTGTACCTTTAAATCCGTATTGGAGATCAATATCCAGAAGACTTTTAAAGGATAGAATAGATGTGGTTGTAAAGCAAATAGAAGAGCAGCAGCATGAATGACAGCTTTACTAAAACATTAGGCTTCACCTAAGGCCAAAATCATCTGTAAGTGGAATAAAATTGCCAGTAATGATCTTGGTCATTAATGTTTAATTATGCATTTCATTATGTAAGGTTCTTATTCTAAAGGAGCTCATTAGTAACAATTAGAGTGCCTCTCTTCTAATTTGTATGCACCTGTTCTTAATTACCATGATATTGAAATCAATACTGAAAAATGCTTAGGTATTTTACATTCTACATAATGTGCTGTATACAACTAGGATTACACCACCTTCAATGAGCTCTGCTGACATTGGATATGCCTCCTGCTGTTCAACACCATATGGTTATTTAGCTGAAGACCAAGTTAACTTAACATCTGCTAAAATATGTTCCTCTTTGTTCTAAAATGAGGTCAAATCATATCTTCCTGTAAAATCTAAGTTTCATAGTGAAAGCAGAAGTTATCTGAATGAGTATTAAATTGACCTTTGTAAGCTATTTTAAAATAATCTTTTCTGGTTTCTACCATTTTTTCCATTCTAGAGTCTCTGTCACTATTATATACCACTGTCCTATATAGTATATACATGTATATATAGTATATATAACTGTTAAGTCAGCTTTCATGGCATTCATTACCACACAATGTCCTGAGAGAAATAGCTGCTAGGGATAGTAACTGTGTGCCAACAGTGGGAAAGCTAGCCTCCAACGTTTCATGTGAGACAACAGACTAAAAGCCCATTATCCTCTTACACATACCAGTTTGACTCTAAAAATAATTCTTCGTAATTTTTCATACATAGTCAGGTGTTCCATACAGAAATTCCAGTTTCTGTACTATTTAACTTTAAATTGGTGATGGTGCTTTCTCATATAATTAATGAAAAGTTTTCTTGATATGTATCGGTGATCATGTTTAACAAGTAAGCAATCCTTAAAATAGTAACCCTTTTAACTTCAGCAAAGCATCAGTGAGGTTATAGAGCTGTGTCCTAAAATTGCTCAGACCCAGCAACAAACACACGAGTATAATGAGAACCCTCACAAGTTCTCTTTTTCCTTTAGCAGTTTGGTTTTGAAACCGTATAGCCCAGTGAGATTTCAAACACGTTGCCACTTAAAGCCATTAAAGCTAAGAAGTAGTTTGTGGTAAATTGAACCTCAAGCATACCAGGCACCTGTAGGAAGCCAGGCATGGCTTTCTAGGTTCTATCTGATTCATCAACTGTCAGGCAGATACTAGGCATGCTGCAGGCAAAATGTGGCTTAAGGTGTCCTTCCAGGTACCAGACCCATTCTGGTTTAGTCTTGAGTCAGACTGACCACACTGCCTTTCTCTTTCTTTCTCTCTCTCTCTCCCCTTGCCATCCTCCCACTTATTCAAGCCACAGCAGCATTAGAGCAATGACTCTATGTGAACAATAGTCTTTAAGCCACTCTAAATCTCTGATCTGATCCATGTGGTCACTCATGTTCTAAGCAAAAGGATTTTGACATGTGTTCTTTTGCACCTGTCCCAGAGTTCACAGTTGTCGTGGGTTAGGGCTGGGCTGGCCAGTAACAAATGACAGATGCTCTCTATTAATCCCTCTCCCTCCCTAGAAAGGGAAGGGAGAGAGACTTACAGGTTGTAAAAGAAAACTAAAACTAAAACAGCTTTAATGAAACAATAGCAATAAAAAAAAATTATAATCATTCCAATAAGAAAATAATGAAATATATACAAAACCAATACTGAACCCAACTCCTCTGATGACAATATGTCACCACTGATGCTGCAGAGCTGGTACTGGTGCAGTCCCAGGCTGGAATTGCCAACACACGGGAACTGGGTACAGGAGCTGGATTCTGGAACTGGATTCAGGAATGGATTGGGATCAGAGCCAGAAGAACTGATGGAGTCCTCCTCAGACACCTGCTTTTTGTGTATTTGCTACATCAGTCAGTTTTCCTTTGAAGAATAAGAACAAAACAATACTCTCGATTGTCGGGAAGTTAGGACTTGGATCTGAACACTTCAGACTCAAGTAAACATTAACAAACCAAATTAGTACTGGCAAACAACAACTAGGGCTTGCTTCTAGTGCAAATTAAAGGCTATTCTTCAGGGATTTTTCTGAAATGTAATTTATAGATGATACGTCTGCAAGCCATATCTTAATTGCATTGCTCTGATAGTCTGTTTTAATGTACATTTTTAAACATGAAGCTGACAACCCAACAGCATTCATTTAAAATGTTTATTTAAATTACTGGTTTGCACCCATTCCTTTAATTTTTTTTTATTAAAATAGCAATTCAAATGAACAGTCCTGAAAGATTGCTTTGTTTAGAAGGACAATATCAACACTGCAAAAATGTCCGCAGTATAATTACATTGTCAATGTATTTTAAATTATGCAGATAATTACAGTTCATCTTCACAGAAAAATACTCTAGACAAAAATAATTGTCAGAAGTAATCACAGAATCTACTTAATTCTCTTGCTCAAATGTGGCAAATGTTGTTCTAGGGCTTGGTTTAGTGCTTGTGGAAGACTAAGGAAGAGAAGCTAGTAACATCCTTGCACTGGACAAGCGCTCCTGCTTTTATCCTACAGTTCACTACAGACTGGTTGTTTCTATTTCTGGGCCTTCCCTGCATAAACTGCTAGTTACATTGAACTGTGTAGCAACTTTGTGACATGCACAAATTATTTATCAGTCTCCCTTTCTCTTTGTACGGAATCCCATCTTTATGATGCAGTACAAAGCTTTAGTCTGGTTTAAGGACCAATCACTGATACTCTGCTGCTGTAAAGCAGTTGGAATTGTTCATTAATCTTCCAGTCCAATAGTTCTGTCTTTCATAAAGTAAAACTGATTTCCTGATCTGAGCTTGTGAAGAACTGGAATATGCGCCTTTCTTGATTCATAGCTCAGGATAGGCAGTAATGAAGAAGCTATGAAAGCAGCAGCTTTTAGGACACTAGAAATGGCAGGTTTAGGTGCAAAAGTCTGATATTTACTTATGGTGGACTGCTTATTGCACAGTAACTAGATAGCACTTTGAAAATAGAGTTGTTTTACTTTTGTGATGATAGAAAGTCTCTTCACTTATAAATGGATATTTAAATTTAGGGAAATTAGGTCTTTGGGGACCCTTAGCTTTTTTACAGATTTGGTTTATTTATTCTCTGCTGGAGAGCTTCACAACAGTTTATATAGTACAACAAATCTCTTCAGTTGCAAGAGGGATAAATTTATTCCATTGTGTTTGAATCAGCTGGGAAAATTAGAAGAAACTTTGAGTTGAACTACTGAGTAATTTACAGCTGCTTTTTCAAGGACCAGCAGACCCAGGAATAGACAGCATTTCCATCAGAATCTTACCTATTTTCTGGCCAGATGGTAGCAAGAAGCATTGGAAATCTGATTAATATCCTGTGGTGTTTTTTACCAGCTCCATGATTACTGACCTTTCAAATACTTCTCCAAACCATTTCATATTCTTCTGTTAGTAATATTAATGCAGGTGATAGCTGTGCGTAATGTCCCTTTGGGCCACTACAAAAAGGAGTCAAATCTTTTTTCTCCTCTTTAATTTAACTGAAGTTCTGTGACAGTCTCCTACCTAGAAATTAACATTTGAGGAGCTATACTGTTTCCCATTCCTTTGCAGTGTACTTTGATGTTTCCAGTGTGGGAGTGGCTGTACAATCCTTGCATAGCCACCAATACAAATTCTTGAATCAAAGCCTGAAGAAGAGGGTCTGTATTACTTTGAATTTAGACTTCAACTTTTATCCACCATCTACCTCATCTACTTTGCAGTAAAAATGCAAATTATTTAAGCCTAGAGTATAATTAGTGTTCCAGTCCTAGATCTCAGTTCCTCATGGCTGCTCTTTGACTAAATTCTTATTTTGTCCATTTTCTTTCCACTGAGAAGATACCCAAAGCTCTGTGTTAACGTTCTGTGGACAGAAAAGAAACAGAAATGAATCAGCTGGGTGTACCACAGTTATTCCCTGGTCTGCAAAATAGTTGCCTTGATAGCCATTTTTCTTACTGTTTGCTCCTACTTTCAGAACAGTCTGCATTAATAATGTGGCTCTGCATCTAGCCATTACTATAGCAGGGCATGAGCTCTGCTAAAGTAAAGTTAACAGTCAATGTCTGTGCAAAGATCGTCTTCTCTCTGGGTTCTACCCACATGGTTAGTTAGAAGTAATGAAGAGTGTACTTGCATCTGTATTGCATCAATAAAGAGAAGAGGGTATTTGTACCACTAATGACAAAATATCACATCCATAAAAGGGCAAAAATGTAACAACAGACATTTAATGGTTCTGTATTCTACTCCTCACTCAATTACACAGTCATTTATTGCATATAAATGATTGTGACTACAGAAAAACATTTTGCAGAATTGTTGCCCACCTGATAGTGGTGTCACTGTTTATGGTTGTTTCCAACAGCTGGAATCTAAAGTGTGAGACAGTGGAAAACTAAAAACTGTGAAAGTGTGTTTTACTACAGATTGGAATCACAGCACTGGAATCTCTGATCCATGGACACTTGCAATTTGGGGTCTCCTGACATTATGGTTCTTCTGTAATTTCCTATAGCATCAGCAGGACTTAGCTAAGTGTGCAAGGATGGAACTCAAAATAAATATCCTTCATGTTCAACACCTTAGGAAAAAGGAAATCAATATATGCCAAGAACAAAGGGCCAACACAAAATATAACATACTATTATCCCAATGCACAGTGCTCTACATAGCTCACTGTCAACAAATGCTCAGAAATAACAAGAGAGCTAGAGTGAAAACCCTCTTATCACAGTTGTTTGGAAAGCAAAGAAACTGAAAACAAACTCATTCTACCAGGGAGAAGTCTTGGTCTCCTCCTGTGAAATAGCTGACAACTGAGTTGGCTTAGACCAAGGTACAGGAGAGGAACTGTAAAGAGAGAGCTGGGTTTTACATTCTGTAGTTACTTACTTTGAAATAAATGTCTTGCATTACTTATCTCAATCTTCATATTACCATAAGATCTACTGTGTGTGTATGTTTTATGTTATAAGCTAGTGGTGTGCTAGATGCAGTTTGAAGGATGTGTTTATGCCACTACATGCAGAAGACCCAAATAGTACAAGGTTATAATCAGTAGTGCCTTTTTCTGGATTACTTCTCCCCTTCATTTGCTACATTCTTAACTGGCTTTCAAATTGTGGTAGACTTGATTGCAGGCTAGGGTCCCCCCAGGGCAGATAGGATTCAACTCTTCAGATATAGAAAAGCTTAAGAGAACTGCATGGCTAATGAACCGCACAAAATCTACATGCAATTTGAGAGTGCTAAATGCTTAGCCTCAAAAAAATCATGTTTTGGTCATCATTTCTGCAGGGATGAGTGAGATGGGTAGTTTTAGAAGTACTTTTGAACAAAAGAACAGATCAGTTAAGAAAATGTGACTTTGGTACTTCGCATTTGCTTTGTCAGCTTAATGGAATCAAGATAGAATGAGGTATAAAGTATCATTACTATGGTGGAAGGCCTTTATTCTACAAATGCCAGCATTAGAAGTGAAGGGAAATCCAACTAACAGTACAAGGCAAATTCCTGCATAAGAGAAGAAAATCAATGAGCTATGGCAGTTGTCCGAAAACCTTATTAGTTCAATGAATCACATTTATATAGACACTAATAATTGTAATATAAATAAGGCAGTCAGAATAATGTAAAATAGCCCATCATATAATACTCAGTATGTCAATGTTATTACCATAGTGTTACAATTACTGAAGTTTAGTAGAGAAATATGACACACAGAGAAAATAATTGAGATAAAAGAGCACAGTAAATTGGTATAGTACTGCAGAGAGCGATGAGGCACAGTTATTAATTTCAACAATTACAAACTTATAGAGCAAGTTCTGCTTCTCTCATCCCAGTGAATGATTGTGTTAAAGCAAATAGTGCACACTCCTAATGTAATTCCTCTACTTTTTAAGTCTGGAAGGTTAGTTAAACATCCCACCTGGATTTTCTACAATGCTCTTCTGCTTGTGTTTGAGTGTTTCTTCCCCAGCATTAATTACAGATGGAGAAATTCCTTGAAGTACTGTAGAACGTCTCTGCACTTTGAAGTGTCTGTCCTGAATGTAGCAGACATGCCATCAGCCTGTCTCAAAGCTAAGGGCATTCATGGATCTCAAATGAAATAAACTAATTCTTTTTTGTGTCTCCCTTACACTAAAAATACCCCTCTTTTACTACCCCTGGAGTTCTCACCTGCTCCTGCCCTTTTGAGGAGACTTCTTTGGAGGGAGGTAAAGAAAATTGACTGGCTGTCAAAGCAGCGTTAAGAAAGGAAAAAAAAAGAAAAAGGAGAAAATAATCCAGTAAGATACAGTAGTGGTCATGCTTCTAAATTTCAGTGAGAAAAAGCAGGACAGAGGTTTTGGATAACAAAAATAATTGCCATTACAAGGAACAAGTCAAGTCCAGAGAAATACTAAAAGTCTAGCAAGCAAGTCAGCCTGGTGGCACCTTGGCATTATTTACATCAGACAAAGAATTTCCATTGGAGAGGGGCAGGGAGAGGCTCTGCTTGTGATTTAAGGAGCAAAGGATACTGCCTGAGTCAGTAGTAGTCAGTTGGAAGTCAGCTGAATGAGATTTTATGATTAATCACAGAATGCACAAAATGAAGTGCTTATATGGTAGGATACCCAGCAAAAACCTTGTTGAGCTCCTCCTGTGATGAGCTCCTCCTTGTTGAGCTCACACATCCTGTGAGCTCTCCCACTTGTCCAGATGTCTGTGACTTCTCTAAAAGCCCCATCAAAACTCTCTGGCCTTATTGCACTATGGGTTTGTGAGTAGTTATCTAGTCTTAAAATAGTCTGAAAAATGAGGGCCACCTAGTTTTCCACACACCCACAACATCCAGCAATTAATTCTTCTGTTCCCAAAACAATCTTCCCTCCCCCTAGTTGCACATGCTCCTTCTGCAGCTTCTTCCTCACACCACCTTTCTTAATCCCAGAGGGCTGCAGAGGATCCTCAGCCTGACTGATCCACAGAGCAGGAAAAAGTGAGAGAAGAGAGCATAAGATTTAATGTGTCAGTTGGGGGTTGAGGAAAAAAAGATGCCAGTATCCTGAGATGCTTCAATGCTTTTAATGAATGAAATTATACTGTGAATTAAATGCTTTCAAAGAGAAAAAAAAACAAAACACATTTTTTAAATGTTTGCAAGTTCAATTTAGTAATCAATACTTTGCATAGATATTAAAAGAACAACTAAGGTTGGGTGAGACTGAAAATACCTGTTCTGAATTTGAATTTTTGCAGGCAATCAGAAGGACAATTAAAAAGGATAATGCGCAAATAGGGAGGGAAGATAACAGCTTGAAAATACTTTAAAGTAGAGCCTCAAAATCTTCTGATTGCAGAACCCCTTCAGTACAGTATTTAATAACTTTTGCAGCATTCCTAAGATTTACAGTTGGAAATCTTTAGACTCTGGGAAGGATCAGAGGTTTGTGCCTGTTGATTCACCTATGAGTCTGCATATAAGGAAAAAATATGTAAAGCTGGGAGAGGGAATTAATGCTGGGGCATATGCATGCATATTCCTGCCACTGTAGGAATGTACAGATTATCAGTCTGGGTCACTTTGTCTCTGGAAGAAATTCAAGAATTCATTCATAGGCCTTGTTTTTCCAGCTGCATTTCTTCAAAGGTATCTAAGTGAGCTCTGTCAGCATAAATGTTTCCATGAAAGAGCAGCATCTGCATCCTCCCCCATAATACACACACCCTTTTTCAGGCTGCTTCATGGGAGATTACATGTCATGTCTGATGCAGGGAAGGAGTAGTCTCAATTGCCTGTTGTATGGCTCCTCTAAAAAATTGTATTCAGGATGAGATATTTCACAAACACCAGAATAACTTCTTGCTGTTGTGAGGAGTGTCTTCATGTTTCTCTGTATTGGCTTAACTAGAATGTGATAGCATTAGTTGCTACTGACAAAGCCAGATCTATCATATGAAAAACTATAAAGTACTACTCCAAGTGTATAGTTATATCACTTCTGATACAGACCAATTTCTAGGATTTAGTAAAATAAAATATACTTTATATTAAAGCAGGTTCAAAGTAAAAAAATAAATAAATAAATATTACAGTGTCTTAAGGGAGCTATTTCAAGATTGAGAACATTTTCAGAATTGCATTTCAGACTGCCTACATTTAGCTTGTACCCAGGACTAAACTATAACAGTTGCTGTCTCACCTGATGAGCCCTCACCAGCCAGGGAGGGGAATAAGGAAAAGGAGAGCAAACTCGTGAGTTGAAGTGAAAACAGTTTGAATGAAATAGCACCGATGCAAACAAAGGTATGCAAAGTTATCGTCAGCCAAATGAATATGCAGCAGTCACAATCAACAGGAGAGCAGTCCTCAGGAGCAGGGAGAAGTCAGAGGAGGAGCAGAAGGAATCCCGGCAGGAATCCCACAGGAGCTCCCCTTCCTCAGCAAACCTTCCCCCTTTATAATGCCCATGACATTATGGTAGGGGCTATGCCTGTAGCTCACTCAGGTCAGCTGCCCTGGCTGGCTCAAAACTGCTAACAGCCTGCCTGGCATGGCTGGGCTGGGATTGTGTCCCAGACAAACCAAGACACAGACACAGAAAATCCAAATCTTAACTTTTCACACTAGTTGGTATCCAAAAGGGATGTAAAATCCTTGAAATGTTTCATGTGATGGAAATTCTTTTTCCCCCACTAGTTATACTTTAATCTGTTACTCCTCCCCCTGCCCCCCCTCCCCCAAAAAAAAACAACAAAAGGAATTCATATTGTTGGTCATTGAGGTATTCATATAAAAATTAAAAAGGAACCTCAGGCTTTTATAATCTAATTCTGTGTGCATTCCTTTTAAAGTCTGATCCAGTATCCACTGACATCAAAGAACAGACCTCTTTTGGATGAGACTAGTCACTGCTGAGATTGGATGATATCAGTCACTGAAATGAAGAAGCTGTGTTACCAGACTGTCTGCCCAGAATCTTAGGTGAAGACCCCATTATTAGTTTGTGCTTCCGTCAGGCTTTAGAAATCACCACAGTATTATTCAGTTACAGTGGTATATTTTGTCTTTAATGTTAGAATCTCGCCAAAATTCTCTCTCTGTTATTAAGAGCTATATGTAAAAATACTTTTAGTTCATAATTAGGCTGCATTAAAAAAAGTGTTTTTCTTTTGAGGAAGCTTACAGTAAGTTGGAAAAAACAACTAAAATCTGTTTACCCGCAAAATTAACACAGGAAACTTTATTATTCAAAAGAAAACGTCATAAACACAGAAACTTAAGACATTTGCATAACTCAGACAAGGAATTTCATGTAACCTACTGCCAGTTTTATCAGTTTTGTGTTAAATGATCCTTTCCTGCATTTGCTTCATTGAGCCCTAATAACATTTGTCTTTCTTTCTGAATTGAAATCATGTTAGCATGACAAACACTAGAAGAGAAATCTGTTGGGAATTATTTATGAGGAACTTGGTAGAGCAGATTTTAACAATACCTAATCCTGCAACCTTAGCCATGACCTACATTAACCAGAGAAATATTGCCAAGTATTAAAAAAGATTAACTTCCAAGTGCCAAATTTTACTTAAGAGCACTAAAAAACCCCAAAACGAAACCCAAAGAAAAGTAGGTTTGGGAAAAGGAAACAGGAAATCTGCTTGGGGGGAGTAAAAAACAGATTTCCAAACCAGAGTTGAGTGAATTATTGAAGGCCCAATTCTGGTTGCCAGAAACAAGACAAAAAACCCAGATGTAACGTGACAGGCAGTTCCCCAGAGATCATGTCACCGACAATGCCACTGTGCTTTGGATAGCCTTCCTCACTGAAAGCTGAAGTCGGGAGCCGTCAAGAGGATCAGAAGCATTCTGTCCTGCCAGGTTGCTCCAGCATCCTGCAGAGCATGGACCCAGATCTGACAGATAATTTAGTCCTATTCTTTTATACCAGAGCTGTGGAAGAAGAAGGGTTGAGATAGCACCCATTCAGGAACCTTTTTGAGAGGCACATCAATAAACTGGAGAATCTATGGGCAGCTAGAGCTGTTCTTTTATATGGTGGACAGGTATATTGGTACATTACAATTAAGTACAGCTGTGGTCCACAGTCTTTGCAGTAAAGAAGGACATTTCTCCTCCTGGAGAAAGGTATTGGATCGTAAATGTGGAGAGAACACTGGTTATAGTAGTTATAAGGTCTCCCTCTTACCATAGGACAAAAACATTCTTTATCATGCTCTGTGCTGACAGCCTGTGCTGTCCTCCTTTGAACAGGAAGTGTTGCATGGCTGCAAATCCAAAGTAGGCCCTCCCCCTCTCCTTTTGGGGGAGGCACAGAACAGATGAGACTGTGGCTGTTTATTCTTTGGCTGTGACAGATTTGCACACTATCATATACTTGCTGTATTTGTTTGTTTTCCTTCTATCGAAAGAAAGACATTTCAAAACTGTTGAGACTGGGGTACAAATTATCCATACCCCATATGTTGTTATCTATATTTATATACTCTTAGGGCACCCGGTGGACCTGGTTATGGAGCAGGTCCTTGTTGTGTTCCGTTACTATTCTGCTCATAAACACTGAAGTGCAACTAGATATTGCCATGTCTGCACTTAAATTGCTCATTGTAATTTCACATCAGCTTCTGTTCCATACCAATTTTCTATGCAACATATTACAATATCTGCTCATGTATTTTGTGCAGACTGTGTAGCAAGAAGTTTAATCTAAAACATCTGCAGCAAGACAAGGTGATCGCATAAATATTATTTCTTGCAGAGGTTCTGTCTATAACTATACTGAAGTATGTTTCCACTGCATCAGCACAATCCTACCTTTGCACTTACCTTTTATCGTCAAAATGGAGAACAAAGCAGAATAAAATACAAGGGGAAAAGCCAAATTCACAGGCACATAATCAGTGTGTTCAGACAGAAACGGACGAAGCTCTGAAAATTATGTCCCTAATCTGTAAACCTGTTCAATAAACGACATTAAATATCACTGCTGAGTATCTGTTTATGTGCCTAAATTCCCAATAAGCCATATGGAAAATTACTTTTTAACGTGGAATCGCCAGAGCTTTTTGAAAGCAAAAACTCCACACACATGCTAAACTCTTCCAGAGTAATTCATATAGTCAGCAATTTGCAATTTTCAGAGCCTAATGGATACAGTAGACACTTAAGGGATATCTCAACTTCAGCAGCAGCATTGTGCTCCATCACATTACCCTGCAATAGAAGCAATGCCACACAAAACAGTCTCATAAAAGACAGTATAAATTATCCTCGCAGTTGTGATTTAACCTTGAAGGCTGGTATCCATATCCAAGCAATTTCTCTTCAATCATGCCCTTTAGGCATTTTTGAAAGGATCGGAAGGTTGCTCAGTATCAGACATGTTTCAGCTGTAAAGGTACTTATGTGCAGCCTCATCTCCATATAAAAAATAGTAAGGATGCAGCTTGCCATCAACACACAAATAGCTTTTGTCAGCAAACATGCTAATTACAAAAACGTGTGTTCCAAGACTTTCCATGTTAGTTCCTTAATGGACTAGGCACGTTAGCTGTTTTCTCATTACCTCATTTTGGATATGAGAATGAATGCAAGTCCCAACACAGGTTTCAGGCACTAGAGAGTGCAGATTATAAAGATTCACCTAATACTTGAAAAAAATCGCAAACAGAAGAGTCATTTTTACACAGGAAAATCTTCTGAATGGAATATCTGTTAAATACTTAATGCATGCCCCTTGGAAGTCAGTGGAGCACTTGGATCCCCTCTTACCTGGTAAGATTTTATTAATAAAAATCTAGTCAGTTTGCAGGATTTGTAGCATCCTATTTGATCTTTCTAGTTCAGAATGTTCTTCAGCATCGTCAGTGGAACATAAGCAGAAGAGTTATATATTTGGACTTCTAGGTGCCTACAAGGATTTTTCTTTTTTATTATGATCCACCAAACTGGAGTAGGATTCAATTAATAAAACATACTCATAACTCCAACTGGCCTGTAATGTGAAAAGTCAGAATATCAGAGCCACTGATTCAAAACTTGAATGTCTGGTGACAAGTAATTCATTGGCTTGTGAAATTTTAACCAAAATAAATTAAATTAATTTTGTGGAGGCAATACCATAAGATTTTTCTAAGCAGTCTATAAGGAAAAAAACCTGCCCTGGCTTCTGCCGCTGAAGTAGCAAAAGGAGTAAAAGCAACATTTACCAAACAGGAAACAAACTTAAGGGAAGAAGACTCATTTTCAAACCTCGAACCTGGCTCTATGCACCAAAGTAAACTCAGGACGCAGTACTGTTAGCCGCTGGTGAATTCTCTTCTTCGGACTTTAAGAAGTCTGGGGATTAAATAACAATAAAAATCCATGAAAGATGTGACAGCTTTTATTTCAGATGGTTATGCAGAAGAAGGAACACAGCCCTATAGTACTGAGTTCAATCTCAACTCACACTGTAATCAACACTCACGTACTTAGTGCCCAGGCAGAGCGTCACTGACAAGGAGAGGTTCCTACATGCACAGGCACCAGCATGTCGGCAGATCACAGGTACAATCACTGCACCTTCAGCGGAGGGAGGAAAGAGCTGTGAGAAAAAAACTTGAGCCCAAAAAGTGCCTAGAGCCTAAACACTGGCAATCACTTCACTTTCCTATTTAGGATAGAAAGGAAGGTAGGAAGTCCTATTATGTGCAGGGAAGGAAAAAAGTCCTTGAGGCTCATTGGTGAAGTCAATGAATTGAAAAGCACTAATTTAACACATGGGTAGTAAGTGGAATGATGGCATCTCTTCAAACGAATTCATAATGAAAAGGTATTTCACATTCTTAAGGGAACATTTCTGTTGCTTATACAGAAATGAAGAAAACTGAAAACCTCTGAGTAATACATTGTAATTGGATTCACAGGTTATCGCTGAACACTTGTGTTAAATGAGGAAAACAACGTCTACAAAAGTTTTGAGCTTAAAATGAAAACTGTAGCAAGTCATTCTCAAAGACAGTTTAGTTCTTGGCAACTCTTCTAAGAAGACGTTGACTGATCTCTGCCCACATAAAAGAAAAGCCTATACTTAGTGCCTTCAATAAATTGAAGGTTTGGATATTCCAAGCGGGTGTGGAGAGTATGGGGAAAATGCAGATTTTTAAAAAAGATTTTTAAAAAATGCCAGGTATTTCCTTCTGTAGTTAACTATGCTCAATACAGTGAAAGCTGTGTGAAATGCACTGCATATGGAATAGGAGTCAGACCAGGTGAGTTCTTCTGACCTTAAAATGGAGATATAACTTAACTGAGTTTTATGGGACTCAGTAACACAGGCATCTGGCCAAAACCAGTTTTGTGAGAGTATTCCTTTGCCTTATAGTTGTGTATTTAATGAGAGTTCATACTTTTACTGTAAATTAGTATCTGTATCAAATTATTTTCTTTACCAGGTTATTTCCCATCTGCTTCTTTTTCCTTTTTGCTTCATATTTCTCTTCCTTCATATCCTTTTCTCCAATTCCTTGTCCTTTTCCACTTTACTGTCCCCAGCTACTTACTTACTTTTGGTTGTTACTTGCATACCACAATTCATTTCTCTTCCTGTTTCTTTCCATCATCATCATCAGAAAATAGATACTGATAATGTGGTATTTTGCTGCTTTGCCTGCATTACTAAACATATTTTACAGCTGGGAGATTGACACAGGTAATAAATAATTTGCTGGTTTACTAGTGCACCTTTAAAGTATGCATTGCTGCTAATAACAGAACAGAGACCTGTGGTACTGGACAAAGCCCTAACTTAAAGAACATTTTTCTTCTTTATTACAATTATAAATGTAGCATACTCTTTCAGAGATATACATACCATTTCATCAGTGAGAAATGTGATAGAACAGTTTTGGAAGGCCTTTTTCTCGTTCCCCATCTCTGCTTTCAAGAAGCAGCTGTGTTAGATACTCTGCCAGTGTTCAAGTTAGTCAGTAAGCGCATTGGCCATTAAATCAAAGTTCTTTTGCAAAACTACAACACTTCTAAATCCACTGCCACCTTTTTCATACGTCAGTTAAGTTTCATTTCTGTGGTTTTGTCCTTTGCACTAACTTGTCATGCCATGCCCCAAATTATAAGTCAAACTGGCTTCCAGTGCACTCTCTACAGAGGATACAGAAGACACAGACATGTCTCACAGAAGTCACTGATCACGCTGTGATTTATTATGAAGTAATGAAGAAACTGACTGGCATTAGTTTCAAAGCTTGGAATAGGGTTCTTTGAGAATCGATGAAATTGGATTGTATAGACTATAAGCTAGCAGATTTAAAGAAGAATTCTTTAACTTCGGGTTGTATTACAAAAGATCCTGAACATACTTCGTTTTTTAAAAAAAAGTCAAACAGCCATTCCCCTATTTGGGAAGACAAGAAGAGCAAGGCAACCATTTTACAAACCTGAACTGTGATGCTCCCAGCCATCTTCCTAATCTATTTTTTAGTGAATTAAGTAATTTTTTATACGTGTGACATTCGCACTACAGAATTAAATTAATAATTATTCGTTGCACAGTAATTCGAAGTAGAAACACTCACTGAAAATATGAAGGCTCTAATCAAAACTATTTATAAATAATTGGTACTAAAGTAATTTTTCTATGTCAAGGATTTACCAGTGGCAAAAAGGAAACTCTCTAAATTATTTGTAACAACACAATTAACTAGTTAATCAAATATTAATTAATTTGCTTCTTCTGTAACTTTTATTGCTGAGAATTAAAATGCATGGATATTAAGTAGGGTCTTGTTTCATGGCAGTCACAGATTTTGTAGTGCATGAGAAACTGTCTTTTCTTTATTTTAAATTTTCATGGCATCTAACTGTTCACTTGACCTGCACAGGATCAGCTCTTTTGTTTTGTATGTCTCTATGAAATTACAAAAAGAAAGCCATTTTATTTTGTAAATGAGCATTTATTCATCTTAAAGCAAATGGTTGAGGGTACACCTTGTTCATTAGCACAATTACTGACCCAGCCAGAATTAAATTAATTCTGCGTTTAAACTAATATACTATAAACAGCAATGAATAAGGGCACCTAAACAGCAATTTAAACGCATCCATTTTGGTGGAATGAGAGACTTAGTTTGTACTAAAAACAATTTCCTGCCCAACTCAGCATCTTTATATTATCTCCTGTGCTTATTTACTTTTGATATCATTACCACTGTTGCTTTGCCAGATTTTTTTTCAATGATAACATCAGTTTCAGACAAGAATCTTATTTTCTATAGTTACTTCTCATATTAGAACTTTTTGGAAATTAATGGCAATTTGGCAATAGTTGTTGAGGTGATGCTGAGGACTTTCTAGACATCCAGAACTAAAAATAGACTGCCAGAAGAGATAGTGGGAGGTAGTGCCACTACCAAATGTAGGTTCCTAATTCATCTGGTGATGCTTACCAACACTAAGCCAGCAAGTCCATTCAGGGCATCTCTGAATTCAGTGGAGACAGAAAGGTTCTGTTCACTATTGTCCTCTGTGCATAATTTAGGCATTCTTTCTCTCTGGTGAGACACTGATGTGCTGCTAATTAGAGTTGATTCTCAATTTTATTTTTATTTATATCCATATGATGACTCTTTAAAAAATTAGATTTCTTGTAAAAGGTAAAGGACAGTGTGGTTAGAATTATATAATGCAGACGGTAAATCAGGATTTCCCAGAATGACATTCATCATATTTTTGCACTAAGAATTGACTTTTCAGAAATGAGATCAGTTTAAGGCCAAATAAGGTAAGAAACAATGATTTTACATTTTTATAAATGTTGTACTCAATACTGCCTTTTTTCATACTCTGAACAGTCAGAATTCAGTGATGAATGCAATCACTTTTAAAAGTTTAGCTTAACCTATCATTTACTTTGTGTGAGATGATCTCTTCATAGTTATATTGGACAGATCAGAGTTATACAACTGCCAGAAGAGTAATTGCAGATTCAGAAAGCTGATGATGAAAAGATATTGTAGATGTGGAAGGTATTTCTACCATCTTCTCAGAGCTGTGCAAGGCTCAGAGTAGCCCTGAAGGTGGACTGGAACACTATATGCATTGTACATATTTAGCCATCTCCTCTCCTGAGCCTCCCCAGATCTCCTCCTACTAGAAATATCCATGAAGGCTGTTTTAGGTATCTGTGCTGGTTTTGACTGGGATAGAGTTAATTTTCTTCATATTAGCTAGTATGGGGCTGTGTTTGGGATTTGTGCTGAAAACAGTGCTGGTAACACTGTTTTAGTTACTTCTGAGCAGTACTTAGATAGAGTCAAGGCCTTTTCTGCTCCTCACACCACCCTCCAGCGAGCAGGCTGGGGGTGCCAAGAGGTTGGGAGGAGACACAGTCAGGACAGCTGACCCCAGCTGACCAAAGGGATATTCCATACCATATTGCATCATGCTTAGCCATAAAAGCTAGGGGAAGAAGAAGGAAGGGGGGGGGGGATGATCACCGTGATGGCGTTTGTCTTCCCAAGTAACAGATACGTGTGATGGAGCCCTGCTTTCCTGGAGATGGCTGAACACCTGCCTGCCGATGGGAAGTAGTGAATTCCTTATTTTGCTTTGCTTGTGTGTGTGGCCTTGCCTATTAAACTGTCTTTATCTCAACCCACAAGTTTTCTCACTTTTACCCTTCTGATTCTCTTCCCTATCCCACTGGAAGAGAGCAGCTGTGCAGGGCTTAGTTGCTGGTTGGGGTTAAACTACGCCGCTATCATATCTGTTCTCCTCTGAATGAGGTCTCAATGGGCAAGTTGAAGCAAGTGAACTAATATGATCAAGTGTCATTTAATTTTGCATGGCAATGCCTTGAACTCAGTTCTATCCTCTGTTATATCTGTATAAAGCCAGAAAAGTTCCACTTACAAGAATATGACTGAATGCAGAATTTGATTGATTATTTTTTATATCAAGTTAGGAGGAAATGGCACAAATGTGAAGTTTGAAATCAGTGTCTCCCAACAATCCTTTTCCCACACTGTTGCCTTAGAAACTTACAAAATCAGTATCTATACCCTATCAAGTGTAAACTGGAGGCTAGGAACGATGAAGGCTTCTGGAATAAAAGATGGTGAAGAAGGTTCAGCAACTACTAGAAGCTCTCAGAAACAACACTTACTGAATCAAAATATTATCATGTTATAGTGTACAGGACACCAACTGGGATTTGTACCAGTTCATCCTCAGACCCAAATCTCCCTTGAACCCACATTATGACTGTATTCTCATGGTCAAATGCATCCTGTAGGCAAGCTTGAGTACATGCTGCTAAAAATCCATCTACTGCAGCACAGTTTGATGGGCGTGCTGCTCATCATATATTGCATACACTCTTTCTTACAACATCCACTGGCCAGTATCAGGAAGAGAAAATATCCATTCCTGGAGAAGAACTTGGCACCATGTGTTGCAGGGCAGATGAGAGTTCTGGGCAGCTTCAGTCCAGGCTGCTGTTGTTACAGCAACATGGAGTTGAGGTTCTGAAAAACAGCTGCTGTACATCTAGTATCAAGGATATGTAGACTTGCTTTTGATCCCTGTAATCAATGAAAATGTTGTCTGAGTAGTTCTGAAAATAGCCAAGTATGTGTGGGAATACTGAGATATTAAAACCACCCTTCCTAAATTAATCTGAAAATTAACTTATATTAGCATAAGATCAATCAGATCAAAATCTAACCCAGAGATTGTCTCTGGAGAGACTTTCCCTATGATAGCACTGTTTAGGTCTGCTGATCTATGCTACAGATATTACATAACTGTGTTTCGGGACTTTATCAGGTGATCCAAATTTCCTCACAGCTCAGATGTTGATTCTATAAAGTTATTTATATACTTTAGACATGTTGATGAGAAGCCCAAATGTAGAGGGTAGAATTCTTAGGCTGTCTATAAATGTTGGCGGAGGGTGGGAGCTATCAGAGGACATGATTCAGAATAACATTTGAATTAGGTTCAAATGGAGCAGCATGAATACTCCCTCTTCCTTTGTGCCTCCCAAAATTGTAATTTAGATGGCACAGACCAATACTTAGGAAGGACAAAGACAGCCTTATGTTACCCCTCAACTTTCTAGGTACTAAAATGGCACCTCAAATACAGTAGCATAGGCCTAGAGCCATTTATACTAACCTTACACTGCTTTTGCACAGGTGGAATCCTGCCCTGGCTCCTTCAGTCCTGAAGTCTTTCTGAGGTCGGGAGTTAGTGATCTGAAGAGACCTGAAACAGTGCAACAGCTTCAGAGTGGTTCAAGGCAGGAACCTCCAGGAGCACAGTCTCACTGCAGGGAACCTGGTAGGGAACTTCCACAGGCTATAAATGATCCTCGCTCCTTTGACAAGCAGAAGTCAAGGTCAAAGCAGCTCAGCCACAAAACAGCTCTGCTGTTCATAGTTCAGGCAACACCAAGAGCATTTTATAACCTTTGACAAGACAAATCTCCACAGTCTCAGTCCGGCTAGTTGCTTCATGGGGTAGAGTCCTTGCTAGACTGCACTGGAAGTTTAGTGCTTCGAAAGAGAAGGCACTTGCCCTGAAGAACCCTTTGGACTATGTCAGTGACAATGCTTTTGTAACCCTGTCTCATTTTATCCATCATTAAGAAGAGGTCTAATACATTTCATGGCACTGTGTGTCTTAATTGCTTGTGTCCATTTTTCCTCTGACTCTTCTCAAAATGAAGAATGTTATTTCCATGCATCCTCACAGGCTATATCCAATTAATGATCATTCAGGCTACAGCTGTGTATTTATTTCTGTGCATGATTTCACATTGTCTCTCTGAAGTCTTTACTTTTAAAGTCATTCAGTCTTCTCCTGAAAATGTGAAAAGGCCAGCTGCAAATTCTGCAAGAAGTGTCTGTGCTGTTTTTATACACTACTCTTGCCTCTAAGGATAGAAGTACTTTTTAAATCTAAGTGTTAAAGCAAGTCAAAGACAGGAAGGTGAATCAACTAGGTGCTCACATTAGGATGAGATAACTCAATGCTTTCGTACTGCAGGATAGCTATTTCATGATCTTTTGCTTGCAAAGGAAACAGCAGTTCTGATTAAACACTATTTTATCAGTGCTCTTTGTAAGCATAACTCAGTGAAGATGACGGTATGATATGGTTGAATTTTGAAGGCTTGTGCTTAAAAGACGTATATCTTTAAGGCTAATACCTTATGTGGATTCTCTCCTAATTAAGAACACCTGTAGAGGCCTGACCAGACTCTGTGGTTTAGCAGCAAAACTGCCAAAGGGCTCTGAAAAGGCAGAAACTCTGCATTGTCTTTTAACCTAAATTATAACAGGGTTCAAGTCTGTGCCAAGCAGGGTAAAGCTATATAATTTATGAGCTATGAGGGCAGCACTGGGCCCCTCTGAGGTGATTTTTATCAGTACAGGAGCATAAACAGTTCTTCTTTACTTGAACATTGGGAACAGGGAGCACTGGAAGGCCTGCCATATAAAGGGGATCCCGACTATGCTAGTATCTATGTAGCCCACAGATATTCAGGTAAGTGCATTTGCATTCTTCTTCTTTTGTGAGCAATGGCGGAGGAAGAGGTTATGTTGAGCTCTTCTGCAGTGTGCTAGAGACTGAGCATGGGCTGTATGCTGCCTGACTATATGAGGTGCAGTTTGAAGACAATGATTTGTTTTTTGCTGTTAAAGTTTTAAGCCTATTAGAGAGGATCTTTTCTACTTTGTTTGATTCATTGTCTGCCTTTGTTTTGGAAGGCTCAGTTGTGCCAAACCTCACCAGTTGTGTAATGGGACTACCCATAGTAATACAAAATGTACTCAGCTGTAATGATGAGTTTGGGCCCTTGCTTTGTCTGTGTTTTGGAAAAGTCCTATTCCTATGCATAAGCAGGTGTTATTTAAGGACTAGTCCCTGAGTCAAGTGGAAAATTATTAGATATAAGCAGAACAAACAAGGAATTCTTTTATTTGTTTGCTATATATTATTAATGTATCTATATATAGTCAATAAAAGATGGTTTGTAAAAAACTCAAAATGGCTGTATATAACAGAACTCAACACATTTTTTTCTGTCAGGGTTTGAGGGGCTTTGGGAGAGTTAAATAATAACTTATTACTGCAGCTGCATGATCTTTTCAGCAAATACTAGGCAAGAGGTGAGAATAGCCTAAAAATATCAGCTAACTGGAAACAGAACTAAGGCAATGTCGAGAAACCCACCTCCAGAAACAACAGATAGGCTCCAGGAGCATCTGGCTTCTGTTTCTGTCTCAGATGGTTCGAGGTTTTTGTGGTGCGAAGGTTTTGGGGCGGGGGGGGGTTGTTTGGTTTTTTAAACTGTCATTTTGACTCTAATTGTTATAGAAAAATGGATACCTTGAAAATCCTAGTGCTTGTTGCATTTATTTCTAGTAGCTTTTACTCCTTTGCTTGCATGCTCTGCAAATGAAGCTTACAGTACAGTGAAAACTTTGAAATCGTGTGTTGTTCAAAAGTGCATCTTTAAGTACATACAATTAAAGGCATATACTTTTATCTGAACAACAGGGTAATCTTTAGAAACGTTTCTTGATACTAGCTGTTACTGGGATATTGGTTTTCCTTGGGCATCCTTTTCTGAAAATTTACTTCTGGCCTCATCTCCTCCTGTAGTCACATAAAATCCGGGGCACATCCTCCACTACGAGGTATGAGTTGAACTTTTTTTCTCCAATGCTTGCTTTAGGAGGAGAAGGGAAACATGAAGTACTAGATCCTGGGCTTTACTCAGTGCTTTCCTTGTTCAAGGTTTTCCAATTTGTTGTGTATCTGATGGAGCAAAACAATGGAACTTATTCTCAGGCAGCGTAAGCACCGTGTCACAGTATATGGATGAGCTTTTAAGATGTGTATATGTATAGTCACACTTACAGACTGCATTTCTTGAAAAAAGGGTAACTTGATGTACTATTCCTCCCTCTGTAATGAGTCTCTTTCTGTTTCCCTGTCCATTTCCCACACCTCTCCCTCTTGACACTAGAAAGTCAAGAACCTACTTTGCTTTCTTCCTGCGGATGGGTAAGAACAGTACCACTGACAGATAGGTCTAGGCCTGTAAGTGGGAATACATGCTTTACTTGAGTCACCATACCAGATGTGAATTCCAAAATGCATGTTGAACTCAAGACTTCTTAAAGAGATACTTATAGTCCATAATATTTTTTTCCAACAAATGTAAGAATAATCTGTTCTGTGTTTGCAAGAGCAATACATACCAACATACTAGAGCCCCAGGAAAGTCAGAGGAAACCCACCATATTGAAGGAGGAAGTGGTTCCTTATTCTTGCTACAATAAATGAAGGCTGCATGTTAATTTTGACCGAGCTTGGTTTAGATGATTTTTAAAAAGGCCACTTTGCCAGCTGCTGCTGTTCTATGGTAGTCAACTTGTAGTAGCAGTCAGAGCTTTCTAGTCCTTAGGAATAGAATTCAAATTACCATACCTTAAAACAGCTTTGAAAACCTCCTAAAAAGTTTTGGGTAACACTCTGTGGGAGGTCTGTTTAATTGAGGTATAGATCAAATATTCTTTAAGACAACACTTTGGGACCTCAACACTGCTAATGTGTACAGATGTGAAAACCTACTGAAACTTCTAATGTTCCAGCAAAAAAGCAATTATTTCAGTGTGAGGAACCAGTTTTCAAGCACCATAAATAAGCATAATTCCACTAATTGCAGCCTAGTTCTGGGGATCTACAGTCATGCTTCAGTGGTGCACAAGCAAGGTCAGCTAGAGCAGGTTGCCCAGGACCATGTCTGTATGGCTTTTGAGTGTCTCTACAGGTGGAAACTGCACAACATCTCTGGACAACCTATTCCACTCTTTGAACACATTCACTTAAAAAAAGAGAAGTATTGTGTTGAGATTTAATTTCCTGGTTTTTTGATTTGTGTCTGTTGTCCTGTCCCTGGGTACAACTGTAAAGAACCTGGTTCTGTCCTCTTTACAGCTTGTTAGCAGTAATTTCACCAAGACAGACAGTTGTAAAGAAGATGATTAAGACAAGCTAGCTATGTGCTGTTCTGTTTTGTCTGTCAACTTCCCCAGGGTCCAAAGCAGCATCTGCTTCAGTAAAGAAGACCCATTAAGTCCCTCTGCTGTAGTCCCAAGCAAAGACAGAGGTTTGAAAAACCTACATCTTAAAGATGCTCTTCTATACTTCAGTAATTTAAAAGCTGTAAATCTCAGTTTCCTGAACTGACTTAAAGGGTCACTCTGTTCCAAGTGTGAGCTGTCTTTCAATTTCATGTTGACTCTGTCAGTGTTTGTCAGTTTAAAGCCTTAGAAAGTTTGCAGTTCTGCCTGAATTCATTAGATAAGGGAAACTGGTCATCTACATCTATGCAAACTTTGGCTGCCACAGAGATTCCCTATTGCGTATTTCCAACAAGAATGAAATGCAAAATGACTTTAAAAGCCTTTGTTGGTTTTGGTTCCTGACAGTTACTGTTAAAACTGCAATATTTGATGTCTTAACTTTAAATTAAAAAAAAAAAAAAAAAAAAAAGGAAACCTCTTAACCTCTTTGAAGTTGCTCTATCTTTTTATTTTCTCTGTAATGTTACATGCTGACTGCTGAAGAGGGAAGGGTGGGGAGATACATTTCAAGCTCAGCTTGCCAGTTGCAGCAGAAGGGGACTTGTTATTTAAAAGCTTTTTCTTAATGAAAAGCTGGAGCCCTACCCTCATTAAGCATTGTCAGCTGGCATAACTTTATTGTGCTGCCCAGTTATGCCCCTAAGTCTGGGATAAGAAGCACTTCTTGCTAAATGATTGAGGGAGACTCTTAGAAATGTTTTACAACATTATGTAAGAGCTGAGTCAGGCTGTAGGTTGTCCTTGGACTTGAAACAACCAGCGCCACAGTTCGAGCCCGAACATGAGCTTGGTGCTCTCATCTTGGAGTTCTTCAAAATTTTAAGCCATTATGGTCTGTGACTAACTCTGCAGCTTAGATTGGCACAGTCTCAAAGGAAGGTATTTCCCTGCATCTGGAAAAAAGTGGACGCAGTCAATGGCCTTTTAAAGCATACTGCAAGAAAACTATACAACAGCTAGAGGCATCATGTGTAGGTCATTTAATTTCTTCAGCATAATTATCCTTTTAATAGGTGTGTGCAAGTATCATAATTCTCCTTTCAGAAATCCAGTAGAAGACTAAATGCTTGACTACTTCAGGCCAATGACTTCTATGGGATCTGTATTGTTCTTTGTTGTATATTTAATGCAATGGGTTTGTTCTATAAACAGAAGATCAAGGTCAGATTTCTCTTGTAGGATCTGAGCATCTAGAAAAGTAGCTTTTTATTAAAAACTTTTAATATGTATTCTACCTAATGCTGATAGGGTTGTTCATAGTGTGATTGAATAATAGCATAACTTTATACAAACAACACCCTCAAAATATACATGATATGAGTGTATAAAAGACATATGGGTTGATTATGCAGGTTGTAACATCCACTATGTCTCACAGTTCTTTTTTGTTGTACCTTTCTATTCATTGTGAGGCTGTTTAGCTTTGATCCGGAAAGCAAAATAAGCATTTGAAATAACAAACAGAAGAGAAATAGTATTATCAAAGGCAGTTTGGAAGCTTCTCTCTCCCCTGTTCCCCAAGACTAAATCTGAGATGGATATTCTCCTTTGTTTGAAAGGAGGAACAGAAAGTTGTGCCTTAGAGCAATTTATATCAGATGAGCTTTGTCCCTAAAATAAGGTGTGCAAGTCAGAATAGTTGAGGTGATCACCTTGTTTATCACTGTGAACAAGCACAGAACACTGGCCAGAGAAACCAGGGAGCATTGTCCTTAGGTAAAGGTATATTGCTAGCTGTGGTGGATTTTTCTGTAATACCTCACAGGACATCTCTCAAACAGAAGAATGTGGAATATGATTCTTCTATTTTTTTGCTATGTTGTCCATGTTTTATCACCTGACAGATAGCAGCAGTTTGAGTATAGGTTTTCTGTTGCTTTATATAGGTCTTCATTAACCAGGCGAATCTGCTGGTCAGATTCCAGGGTATGTATGGATCAGGAATACTTCATATTCACCAGGTTGTCTAATGTCTGTCTAGACATTGTCTGCTTCAGGATTATTATTTTGATTATTCATATCGCTGATCACCTGACAGTTGTGGTAGTCCTAACACCTGACTGGGAAGCATGTAGCTCTTGCTTCTTCTCAGCTTATTTTCTGTAATATTTGTATTTAAGACTCAGTGCTGCTAAACAGAGAATTGAATTGGAGTTGATCATAACTAACTATCTGCTGATCTGTACCAAAATGTTCTGAGGATTTTACACTTCAACAAAGCCTCTTTAAAAGGCTCTTTAAAATTTGTGCTTAAAGTGGGATTACTCTGTGAAACTGTTCTTGTTGTAGGCCTGGGCAGTGGAAGTCTGCCAGAATCCTTCTCTTCCTTCAAAAGCTTCTGTTAGAGATCCTCTGTCTTGACTTGGTGCTGGGGGCACTGTGTGTATCTTGTTTTTTGCATTGCTGTGACTCTTCTCCAGATCAGACAGAATAACTAGCTCACCAAACTGAGCAAGCAAGGTCATAAACACCATAGGAGGCCTCACATCAGGATATGTACTATAGGGAATATGCATTCTATAGTGGCCAGCACTTAAATGAGAAGGTAATATCTGTTTAAGGTAAGTGCAGTGTGTTGGTAAGTACAGAGGTCAGCCCACCCTGGAACAAAGCAGTGCATGATGGGGTAGCTGCTGAAAGACTGCTGATAGCAGGCATCAGGAATGTATCTTCACGCAAATAGTGCCGTGACCTAAAAGGCCAAGAATTCATGCTGAAAAAGTATGAATCTGGAAATCATCAACTTGAATCAGCCTACACTTTGAGGCAGGAAGGGCAGCAGGCTTGGGAAACCTGAGCATTACGTGCTTTGTGCTCCTTGTGCTGTAAGTCATTCAGGGGTGGGGGGGTAGTAACCCTCTGTGATGGTGCAAGATGATCTGAGTGCTTCCTATAATGAGGTCGTTCTTGGCTAGTTGAGCAGCTGGCTACAATCACAGCACTACGGCACTGGTAGGAGTCTTGAAGGTCAGGAAGTGGCAGCACGGTTACCAGACAGACACAGTGTACGTTCTGTTGAAATTCTGTATCCTGTAATATCCTTAAGGAAATGAGTTGAAATCTAGCAGTGCTTTTTAACTAAGAGAATTTCCTAGATGGCTAAAGGAAAAAATCCTGCTGCTAAAACAAGTCTCACAGTAGTAAGGCATCATCAGGAAGGTGCACCAGATCAGAATAGGCTGCCAGAACAGAGCAACACCTGGTATTGATGCTGCTGATGACTGGGCAGCTGCCTCTGTAGGGCAAAGGGAAATCTGTAAGAAATCAGTGGATAACTGGGATTATACATTTTCCTAGCATCAAAACCTGAGGAAAGAAAGCAGTAAATATTTGGGAATATGGAGAGGAAAACCCATTTTGCACAGAAACATCATGTTTGAAGAGCAAGCCTAAAACAGGTGGTGCTGGGCATGGACTATGCACCATGAGGAGGGTAGTTTCATATAGCACTGTATAGTGTTTGGTTTTCTTCAAAAGAAAACAAGATAGCTGTCTCCTGGGCAACTGTTACGGAGAGAGGAAAATGGTACCACAAGGACTAAAAAGAAGCAAATCCAAAGCGTGGATTCTGGCTGTGCACATTAAACTCACAGTAAACTAGAAATTAAATACGGATTAGGTTGGCAACCTCATTTAGGGGACAGGGATTACTGTTATAATTTACTTCAAATGCAGCTTGGTTGATTGTGATGAAAGGGCTAGGAGAACAGGGAAAAACCAATTGTGTTCTCTGTAAGACTTCTGTCATACTAAAGACAAATATTTCAATTTTCATTAAAATCTATGGATTCCTTCCCTCCTTTACATAGGCACTTTTTGTATAAAGCTGCTACATCCCTTTCTCTTTATCAGTGTAAAAGTCTAACCCTGCAAACTTGCTAGAGAATTGCTTTGCCCGCTTTCCCTTTCAGCTAAACCATAAATTCCATGTGCATGAAGTAGCTTGTACGTTTAACAGGATCAGAGCCACACCATACTAATAATTTTAGTCTCACAAACTCTTCAGTACTGCCATGGATTGTAGTCTTTGGACTTTTCCATTGATGTGCATTGCTTATTCACAGTAAGCTTCAGCACAGTTCAACTGGAGCTGCTCTAGTTTTGATCCATTATGCAAACAGAAATGTCAGTGTACTTTCCTAATGTTAACTTTGATTTATGATTTCTTTTTAATCTGTGCTAATTTTGGGGCTACTTGGCACTAATACATACCTTGAAAAAGAGCATTAGTGATTCAAATGTTGCCAGGTTTCTGTGGCTTACTTTTACTCATACCAAGCATTAAACAATTAATCTCAAGGTTTTAGGCATGGCAAAACAAAATAACCTCTCACATGTGGCTTGCTGTCAGTTTGAGAAAACTTTCATTGGCAATGAGGAATTTGAAAGAACTGAAGAACAGAATTTGAAAGAAAGAACAGAGAATTTATAAACAATAACTAATATGAAAAAATGCTTCTGTAAGCAAAGACTAAACTTAGCACTTGCAAGATTTTTACCTATTTTCTGAGTATTCTGAAGCACAGGTAAACCTTTTGATAGGTCAAACTAAAGATCTTGTATGAGTTGTCTACAGTTCTTACACATGTGTTTTTTATAACCTGTATACATTATTCCTAAAAACTATGTGATTTTTTTTTTCCCTTTAAAATACTTTCTCCATTTGAAAAGGTTTGATAGGCCTCAGGTGAAAAGTTGTTTTGAAACTGGTGCCAGGTATTGTACAGATGGATTGCCTACAGCAAATGTTGAGTGAGCAGTGGGTATACAGCATATGGCTGTCCACGCTTAATCAAAGTGACTTTTCCTTTAGTGGTTATAGATAGCCACACAGAACTTACAATGCTGGGAATATTTGATGACCCATATCATGGTGCATAGCTAAAGCACTGTATTGACTGATTTTTTTATTTTTTTTTTTGCATGCTACAAAATGGGAGAAACTCACTGGAAAGCAATAGAGAAAGAGAAAGACCACAATAATTTTCTTGGTTTTCTTGCTTTGCACCATCTTAATGCATTGTGTATTTTTAATTATGTAAGCCAGAATAAACCAGCTACAGAACCGTGTTCAAAGTGTTGGATGTCACAAGACAATAACTACTTGCGTATCTGGGCCAGGCATAAACTTTCCAGCATTGCTGCATGACTTGCCTAGTCTGTTTAAAACCACGCTAAACTGTGGGACTCAGTATTTCCTAGGTCCACTAACAAACTGTGCACTGTGCTGAGCTCTGATGCTGAGGACATAAGTGTCTATGCATGCTGAGGAATGAGTGAAAAGCTTTCTAAAATACTCATTCTGACAAGCCTCTGAACTGCTCACTGCTGGCTGGAATGAGCAGTTGGACTGGAGCCTGCCTGGCACATGGGACACAGCACCTTTTACCTGAGACACATAAACCAAGGGTTGAGGGTCACTCATGTGCAGTCAGGTTCCAGCCTCAGCTATGAATCGCTGCCCTGTGACTGCAGTGTGTGTCAGCTGCCCATGCCCTGGTCTGGCAGCACAGCAATCAAACAGCTCAGCTGTGACCACAGGTGAACTGGATTGGAGCACTTTGTATTGGAGACCATGGATTGTCTCCATGGCAAGCAGCCTACGCTGCAGCCTCTGTCCTTCAGCTGGAAGTTGTGCTTCTGCAACAGTGGTTAAAGACAAGGGCAGCCACTCAGGAAACATCATCTCTTCCATGTTTGGTGCTGAAATAAGTCTTTTCAGCCTTCATTTCAGGTGCACTTAGGCTTCCTCCCCTTCTTTGGTGAAATTCCAGAACTCCACCTGACATCATGCTGAAGGATGAAGTGTGAATGCTGCAAATCTACATGAGCCAAATCACATCAGCCTCAAGTGAGTTTTTCTTATGCATCAAGATGTCCAAGAGCATGTAGAAGTCCACAGGTACACTGGCCAATGACCAGTGCAAAATGCCAAGGCTGGGTAGCCACATAACAGCTCTGAAAAAGCACTTCTCTACACTTGATGTCATTCTTTGCTGAGACGCAGGATGAACTGTGTGTGTAGGTGATAACATACAAAACATAGGATATTTAAACCACCAAATTAGTTGAAGGAAAGGTTTTGATGATAAATATAAAAATACAGCTGTGCCTTCAACAAAAGTACAAACCAGCCCTAATGTTTCTCCTTCCCAGATGTCTAGGCATATAGTCTGATTCATGAGGGATTAGAAGGGTTGCTTGTTTTTTGGGTTGGGTTTTTCTTCCAAGAAATGAGTGGAAATTAAGAAAAAAGTGTTTGAACAATACACTATTGTTACTGGAAAGTTTCTTAATAATAATAGTTTGGAGAAAGCTTAGCAGAGTGTTAGCAGAAGTGTAAAAGGAAGCCAAGTAAAAATGGCTTTTGCAGAGAAGGTAGCAAATGTTTTTGGATTTCCTGTCAATGAGGCATGCTTTCAAGTTCTTGTATGGGGAAATCAAAGAGACTCAGAGGAAAATTAACCATTTGTCAAATCCTTCTGCACACCTGTCAAAAATACTGAAAGTAACATAATCTGCTACAGCTTTTGCAAGCTTCATTAGAATGCAAAGTTAAGCCCCTAAAATAGCCATAGTTAGTAGGATCATATTGTCTCATTTTCCCCTGACAGCTTTGGAGATGTTGGCGACTTTCAACTACATTTGACAGGAGAGTTTTTAAAGATAGTGAAGTTCACCAAAGTTTTATGAGAGCTGTTGTATGAGCTGAGAAGAGTTCCTATAGCTAGCGCTAGAGAATTTGCCCACAGATATGTTAAGTGTTGCCCACTGATCCTGGTAAGATTTGAGACAAGATTCGGTGTCTTCTCCCAAAAAACATGGTGTCTCACCAGAAACATGGGGAAGTAGAGTAGAAACAGCTAAGGGTATGGGTCCAGGGGTAAGAGAATGGCTTCTGGTTTTAGAACAGAATTGTTCTGTGCTGCTAATGTAATTTTAAACCAGCTTTTTGTAACACCTCACTAATGTACCCTACCAATGCTGTAAATGCCCGACTTAGCATTTTGGAAGTTGTGAGGATTCAGGACTGTCACTGACGGGAATTCCTACCTTGAGATGAGCCTTCTCTCCAAGAAGCAAGGAACGTATTCTGGTGGGGGAAGAGCTGTACCCTCCTCCTAACTGTTCTGCTACTATTTAACAAAGTAGAAATCCCACTTTTCTCCTCATCTATGAGGCAATGGACCCTGCTTTCTTACAGTCTGTCTGCACCAACACTTTCCTGTTTAATACATGTAACCCAAAGCTCAGCAATGTTGTTCTGCAGAACTCCTTCACTCATCTTCATGTTACCTATTATCATCTTTCCATTCTTTTTAAATAGTTGGTCTCTATAGTTACCTCTTATCTTTATCCCCTTAGGGATACTATCTATCCTACACCTGTAGGCCTATTTCCTGTTCTCACAAGCCCTTGGAGGCCTTTATGCCTTTCCATGTACCTGTTTACAAGCTGCTTTTGAGGGCTCAGCTGTCACTGTAAGACTAAAGACTGAATCCAAAATTAACTAAGTTGTAACTAAGTAAGGGAAGCACCTTTACTGATAAGGCCATCAAATTACAGGAAAAAATAGAGACGTAAAACATAAGTCCTGTACAGCCAAGAGCAATTAATAGTATTCAAACAATGGCTAAGCCAGCTGGGTAACAAAACAAGGTTCGGTATAGCCAGGAAAAAAACAATGCCGGAAACTACTTTAAGTAGTGCTGTTGAGGCAGCCTTGTCTTGCCTCCTATCCAGGTAACTGAGATGTAGTCTGTGCTTTTGCCTGCTGCCCAAACAGTATGGTTATTGCGAGGGCTGCCTCACAGAAGTAAGCCAGCACTGTGGATGTTGTACTAGCAAACCTACAATGACAGTGGGTATCCACTACAGGTGGGAGAGGAAGGATAGCTGCTTCAGGGGCAGGCAGAAATTCAGACACTTTCTCAAGACTAGGCTGTTCCTTTCTCTCAACTCTGACACTGTGTAGGTTGTCATGGGTTGTGGCAGGGTCATGGGCTGGAAGGAGGTGTTGAGGTAGTCAACAAATGGCAGTTTCCATATGAGGACTCTGGCTGTATAGGTAACAAGTATATCATCCCTTGAGAGCAATGCAGTCCTGTAGATTGGCAGAGACCTCTGGAGATCATCTTGTCATCAACACTGGGTCCAATCAGCCATGGCTTTGTCTATGCAAGTCCTTAAAATCTCCCCAGGCATGGAGATTCTGCAGGTCCTTTGGCTAACTTGTTCTAGAGCTGCACAACTACCCTCCTTGTGAAGCTTTTCCTAATATCTAGTTTTAAACTCCCAATCTGCAACTTGTGACCATCGCCCTTTTTCATATCTGCCACTATTATTTTTCACATGGTGGGCAAAGAATGAACTTGTATGTGTACCCTGTGGATCCCTAGGAAGTAAGAGCTAGAGTGAATAACATGCCACATCAAATTTACTACTTGTGCCCATAATGTGCACATACTTAGGAATCCCACTACTTTCTTCCACCTAAAGTCTTTATTTAAGACTGGGATCCTGTGATAAAGTAAACTCCACAGATTCACCCCATTTAACAGGGTTTCCTAGGCAGCTGGAAGAGGACAGTAAATGAAGAACCATTTTAAAGAAATATGGAAATGATAGCTGAAGTGACAGCCCTACAATTACTTGGGTGAGTTGTAGTGGAGAAGCTGTGGAAGGCAAATCATCAGCAAATAGACTTAACAGAGACTCTAGGTAAAGACAGTAAGCTGCAAGATGGTATGAAGTCCGTGGTTAAAATACTGGCTTGGGATAGGTTGAGTTGGCTTGAATTAGCTAACATGTTTAATTTTAAATGTAGGCACTCATTTGCATATTGCTGTGTATCGTTACAAGATTTAGAAAATAAAAATCTGTACAACCCATTGTACTGTTCTGTCTGTCTTAGCCTGCAGAGCTAGAAGGAGGGCTGGAGTTGGAAGGTATATGCAGTTTGCATTCATCTTGATGACTGTAGTGGTGACTCATATTTTTTAAGTCATTAATATCAGGGAAATAAGATTTTCCACACACACACACAAAAAAAAAAAGAGCAGGGGAGCTTACAGACTAGTTTCCTACACAATTTTGCATGGGACCTAGCTAGTACAAGGGCTAGCTTTTTCACAGTCATATAGCTTATCTGTTCTTGCAGGCCTTTCCTTGACTTCCGTTTTCATTTAATTTGATTCCTCTTCAAAATGCTTTCTGGCCTTCTGCCTTAAAACTGAATATTTTTTTTCTCCTCTTCCTGCATGTCCATGGAAAGACAATCTTCAAGAGTTTAGGAAAAAATGACAGGCTGCTCCTGCTTTCAGTGCCTGCCCTGGTCCAATGTTAGCTTCACTAGGAATGTCCATCTTTGCCTCTTGAGTTAGGGATACACTTTCTAGTCTGAAGAACTATGAATAGATCAAATCAGGGCTAGAAACTATAAGGAACCTGGGAATAATCAGCAAGTATAAACCTATACCACTGTCAGATTCTAAAATGCTGGGGCAGGGGTGTCCAAGTAGCATTTATGAGCTTGTATCAAAAGCTTATAACTTGGGCAAACTCGGGTGGAGATTTTTTTTTTCTTGGAACAGCATCCCTGATGTGCTCCTCTTGTTCTGTTTTCATATAGTCTGCTGTGTGAGGCATAGAAAAAACAATGTTACCATAATCCGTGGTAAATTGCTAGAACTGACAGAGCTTTCCACGGACACGTTACAAAAAAACCCAACACCAAGCAAATAAACAACCCACCAAACAAATTCATCCATGCATTGGGCATGGAATATTTAAGCCCTTTGGCTGAAATCTTGCAAAATTATTAGCAATTGTAAATGCATCTTGTAAGAAAGAAGTGATGAGCAAGCATATTAATACATATTAATGTTACAAGCTTTACTGTTAACCAGTTCAGATTATGCTTTATCTGTTGTGTTCACTTACCTGTTGTGAGACTGGTTAATTGAGAAACACAAATGAGACTTGATTCTTGGAGAGTCTAAAACTTAACATCTGAAGTGCAGGATGCTCTTGAAGAGCAATTAGTACATACTGGAAAACGTTATAAAACAATATCTGTTTCTCTGTAAGTTCGCATCAAATGTGATTAACCTCATAAAATAGTACTGACAAGGTCTTCTTTTAACTGTCAAGCTTGAACTCCATCTCAGAGTTGAAAGCTAAGATAGGTTGCTTCATTCTGGTTCATCATCAATAATAAAATGTGTGTTAGTCAAACTAGATTTTCATTGAGAACTGCATAATCTTATAGAGTTGCTGCTGGCTGAAAATAAGCAATTACCCTCCAAGACTCCATATTTTTGGTGGGGTTTTTTTAGCGAACAACAAGGAAAAAGTGATTCTTCAGCATATTCTTGGCTGCACCTGTAGAGCTGACAAGATAAAAATAGCAAAACTCTTGCATTAGTAAAGGAAGCTATTAATCTACCAGGATACAGAATTCTTCAAATCCATGAGATTAATATAAAGGTGAAAGAAAGCAAGGTAGAGTGAAATGTAGTATTGATATTGATTAGTGTTTTTGCAAATGACTATACCAAATGGTACAAAGGTAGTGGAGATGGTGAACAGCTAGGCATAAAGACCAGGAACTCAACTGGAAGTAATGTTCTGGCTATCTTTTTCTCTATAGATAAATCAATAAACTGGATTTTTCCTAAACTCTCCAAAGGTAATCCTGCTGGTCTGCATAACTACGCTGTGCACAGTGTAAGACTCAAGATGGTCAATATACCTTGTGTAGATTTCAAGCCTCCAGTTACGATTTGTGTTGCTCAAAGAACATAGCTTCTTACATAGGCTATCTAATCAAGAGATTACCAAAACTCTAACCGTTGTTGTTTAGGAAGTAAAATTTCATCTGCAGAAATTAAAACAGGATGTAAACTAGCACACATTCTGCAGCAAAAATCCTGCTTACAGTAAAGATCCCCTGGGGGACTGTACACAGCTTTGCGCTAGAGGGAAGCTTGATAGATGGAGCAGTTAGTTTCCCTTTCTTCTGCCAGTTTCTCTGTAGGAGGGCAAAGCTTGGAGTGGTTATATACCACATCAGATGCATTGGGGAGGAAAGGAGATGTTGAAGAGATGTTTATTGTAAGAACTCAGTGTAGCTATGTGTGTTAATCTCTAGCAGTACACTATCTCTGTGCTGTATTCAAATATTTATTAACACTACAACTGAGCCACAGATGTTCAGTTTAAAATTGGTGTAAGAAAATTAAGGACCGGAGTCAAAAATCTTCAAATTCACGAGTTTTAGGAAAATAAATTAAGTGATAGTGGAGAATTAAGACAAAATTAGGCCAGTACAAAAGAGAGTACAGAAATCCCAGCACACAAGCAACACTCCAGAAATCTCAAGAGCAGGAACTTACCTTAAAGCTCTTAGGGCTCTCTCTGCTCTAGTGAAGTTTATGGAAATGAACATGGGAGAAGTATTTGACCTCCTTGACCTACAGGTGGCTAGAGCCTTGCTACTACTTCAGCTACTGGTGATCTAGTGACACGAAGCTTGCAGAAGATGCGGTAACAGTTATGGTTCAGAGAGAATAGACTTCTGTAACAGAAAGATAATTAAGTTCTTAAGGGGTGGCAGTTGATGGTCGGGTAAAGGACAGAGAGCAAACCACAAAACGGGTAAAGGAGAGAGCACTTGTAAGTGTCCTGAGGAAGAAAAAGGCAGCATTCTAGGTTGACATTAGAAAATCTAAATGAGTAAACATACCAGTGAAAGAAATCTTATCAGTGCCCCACTGAAGGAGCAGTCAGAAGGGAAGGGTTGGCATATGTGAAATCTTGAATCGTTCCCTTGTTTTCCACCCCACTCAACCAGATTGCTTTTCTTCTGTTTTTGCTTGCCATCTCTCTCCTTCCAGGTGAAATTCCTCTGCAGTCACAAATGGTTACTGATGTTTACCTAGTATCAGTTCTCTCATAAGCTGATCTTTTAATCTCACAACTGAGAAATATTAACATGGGGGCATCTCAAACATGTTAAAAAAACCAACCAACCAAACAAAAACCCAACAAACCCACAATAATGCACATGCAGACTTTCCTATCTCACATTAGTTCTGCTTGGTCCAAACCAAAATATTCAGCACTAGATAGTGGCCTGATCTGCCTGATCTGAACACTGGTGCATTCAACTCACTTTTGATTCAGTAACTGACAGTAGAACCAGCTCCTCTCTATTGATGCATTTCTATATCATTAGCATCTAGACAAACTAGCTACACAAAGCAAGACTGTAAAACCTTTGCAATACTAAAATTAAGGATAATAAACCCTTAAATAACAGTCTTTTGGGGAGTAGACTGCTACTTGAAAATCTGAAATAAGTGAAAGCAAGTCTTTGTTCACAGACTGGCTGAACTGTGGTTACAGCAAATGATAAAATTACAATATTTTACAAATAGCTGCCTGCCAAATGAATCACAGTAACAGTCTACATGGACACACTTCACCTGTCCCTATAGCAGGGCAATGCAGCATAGACACTGTGTCTTTGGAAGCTATCTGCTTCAATGTAGAAACATTGATAGTGTCAAGGAAGCTGAAGAGATAACAAATTTCTTTTGTTGCCTATTCAATATAAAACTCAAAAGAGAGCAGAGAGTCTTAGAGCATCAGGGAAATAAATTCTGGTGGTCTTTTCACTAAAACATCAGACAAGTATTGTGGCAGCACCGTCAAGAGTGAGTTCTGAAGTTTCTGGAGATGAATTCTACAAGATGTGTAGAGTTAAAACTGAAAATCATCTTTTAAACTGAAAGCTCTTAACTAGGTGCAGTTCATTTCACTGATTCTCTCTAGTGAACTGGTTTACACTCCATGTGACAAATTTGGGGCCTTTAAAGGAATGAAGTGTACAAAGGGCTGGGTAGTGAAAATCCAGCATGCTTAGTTGGGGAACAGATGGGTAAAAACTTGAGTCCATAGCCTTTGAAGACTTCCATGTATGCTTATTTTATGCACATAAATTGTCTCTTTATTTCAATGGAGTACCTCAGATGTAAAGCTAAGTAAGTCTGTGTGTGCAAGTAAATGCCTTCTGCTGATCCTGCAGGGACTGACTGCCTCTGTTGTAGAGCAGAACTTCTTGCAAGCCCATATTACTGCATTTAATCCTCTATGTGTGTACGCATTGTTAGGTGACAGTGTTGTGTCCCTGTAAGCATTCCAAAGCATTAACCCGTTTCTGAGAACACTGTATTACTGACCTATTGGTAAGCATGCAGAAATGTGCAGAAACAAGCCACTGATCTACAGGTTAAAAGATTTAATAAACAGGGATTTTCACAGTCAAGTTGCAATAAATATTATGGATCTTCAGTAACAGCAGATTGATCTTACTCTGGTGTGAAGCCTAACTGTAGCATATTTTATCAGTATCATAGGCTATTATCAGCAGTAATTCTTGCTAGAGTTGCACTAGAAAAGGTGAATAAACTTTAGTAATTGGGCCTTTTCTTGAAACATAAACATACAATATAACAGATTGCTGGAACAGATTATACATTAAAATGAAACTGAATTGTGTTACTTCAGAATGTAAACTGAGGTTAACAAATGCAGTACGAAGAAAAAGAAATTCCCCAGAATTCCACTGTTGGCAGTTTAAAATGCATTCATCACTAATTGTATAACAAGCATACAAACAACTAACCCCAGTTGGAGCAGATCTAGAAGATGGGTTCTTGATTGTGTTGGCAGGTATCTAATAGTACTTTTAAACTGGATTCTGAGCCCATCTCCCTGGTGTTGCCATGCTATTATAAAAGGGCAATTATTCTGTCAAACTTATAGAACATTTGTCATCCTCTAGAAGTTAAAGAATTTTAGGAAGTGATGTGTTTAGTTTATGACTTCAGGATGTACAAGAAATGAACTTGGGAAGAAACAAATTTAAAAGTACCTTCTAGCTTTTCAATTTCAAAGGATTTAGTGCAAGGAAACAACACCGACAACAGAAAGATATTGCATCCTGTTTTGTCATTTAGTCGTATCTAGTGCCAATAACCATTACCATTCCTTCAGCCTTTCTGTCCATATTCCCAGCTGTGCTAATCACTCATTATGCCAAACATGCTGGCTGTATTAGAACCTCTGTAGGAATAATTCAACCCTTAATAGAGATACTTAATTGTATCTTCATTCTTGAAACCAGTTTGTCTGCTGGAAATGGCATTGGTAACCAGACATTGCTTTTGCTTTTTGCCCTTTTCTCTTTCTTTATCTATTATATATAAATAGTTTTGATTTGCTTTTTAAGTAGTGATACTTTATGCATATGGGTTGAAAAGTAAAAGTAATTTTAAATGTCAGGCAGAAAAATTTAATTCAAGGAACGGAATTTGCAAACTTAAATAGTGCTGGATTGGAGGGCTTGTTTGGGTGTGCTATTTTGTTGTTCTTGTTGTCAGTACCAAAATGCCCTAAAATGTTTGGTTTGTTTTCCTATTTCATGGGTTATGTTTTACTGAGAAAACTTAGAGATCCAATGGCTTACAAAAGCATAATGCCCAACTATTTAGAATAGCTTGTATCTGTACAACAAAGTGGGAAACTGAAAGGGGCTAGTTTTTAAATTAACTAACCGAGCCATGTGATCTAGCAAAGCTTCCAAAGAATGAAAAGTATGTTTAATATGGTAATGCCTCGTTTGATCTCTTACTACCAAAGCAACATAATTGGTGTTAGTTTCTCAAGAGTTTCTCTCTCAAATCCACTTTATTCTTAATAACCTGGAAAAAAAAAAATCTCCCTTGCACTTCTAAAGAAAAAATTTAAGGCTGAGATTTTTCAGAATCCGGTGAAGACCAGGTGCCCAATGCCTGCTGAATTCTAGTGGAAACAAAATGGGCTTTCACAAGAGGCTCAGCTCAACGTGGTGTTTTCCAGCTGTTTCATTTAAAGACACATTTGACTTTACTGTGCCTGTAACTGCCATGACAGAAAGCTCAGGTGTTTAAAAAGGATGTCAACAATCTAGTTATTCTCAGTGTTGCATCTTCCCACCACCCTTCCTACCTTCCCTCTCTGCCTCCCAATGTGCTGCTACCTCTGGAAAAGAACCAGAAGGACATATGCAAAGGACTGGCACCTCCAGCCTATGGCCCATCTCCATGCAAGTGAGCATGATTCAGCTCTTTCCAGCTACAGTGAACTTGGCAGGGAGCAATTGTACAGGCACATGCTGCTTCTCATGCTGTGCTACTATCTAGGCCTGCTGAGGTTTGGTTTTTTTGGTTTCTGGTGGGTTTTTTGGTTTTGGGTTGTTTTTTTTTTTGCTGTATGAGAAACTTGCAGCCAGTGCTCAGCTTGGCAGTCAGGGGTTGACTATCGCTTACCATTTGTACTGCAGTGTGTCCTGCAGAGAATGGATAACCATGACGAGTCAGTGTTTGAACATCTCATTCATGTTATGAATTCACTAAAGAATTGGGAAGGGGGGCGAGGTTTCTTTTTGTATGCTTTATCAAGCCTCTGTTTTGGAAGCTACTGTGTGTTGCAACTGCTAGTGGCTGTAGTGTTGATGCCTTCTACATCTTAACTCATTCTGCCAGTGAGGGCATCTCATTCTTGGTCATTCCATGGTGGTGTTTTTGGAGGTTTGTTTTTTGTTTTTTATCCTTAGTGCTGCTGGCTTGCTCTCAATTTCATTTATGGCCTGTAGCTAGCTGTATATTTTTGGTAGCTTTATATGGACCTATAGTTAGCTTGAACTCTTTTAGTATCATAATCCAAAGTATTCTATCCTATCCTTTGATCTCCTACTAGTTTCTCCCAAATGACTTCATATACCTGTCATTTCATAATTATATATTATATATAATGTGTAAAGCTGGCACTATAGCCACTCACAGTTTCTTCTAGATTCTTCATTGAAAGTAGATCTGTCCTTTGTAGGTGTTTTTTTTGTTGTTGTTTGCTTTTTTGTTTTAATGATCCTGCTAATTTGCTGTTGTTAAATCCAGGTGATGCTAGCACAAGTGAAACCCTTGAAAGTTAGCAAAGCTATTTCTGTGTTCTTATTTTGCTGCTTTTCAGTTCAACATCACTAAAAGCTTGTAGTTTTCCCATTTATGATCAAAAGAATATAAAAACTTTTAAACTCTTTTCTGCTATAGGTCCTGCTCAGGTCTGAAATATAACATGCTGCCATCGTAATTGTGGTGGGGGGTGTTATTTGAGGAAATGAAAGGGCAGTATTCTACACCATTTCAACCCTCTCACACACATACGCTCTTAGTTTCCATTTCATATGCTGGTAAAGGACAACATGAATCTGAAACATGATTTGTTGCCAAATAATAATAAAAAAAGACTTCAAGTTCCTATTCTTTCCCATCTATGCTAGCATACAGCCCTATTTTAGTTCCTTGTACATCCTCCTTACAACTATTAAAACACTTGTCATTAAGATTTTGCTGTCTTCATTCTGGAGTAGTAATGCTTAAGCCCAGCTCTCTGTACAAATATTGGTAATGCCACAGGTTTTTCTTCATAATAATATAGCAAGAGAACCCTTAGAATAGCACATTCCTGGTAGAAATAAGGTGATCGAGCAATCATTTTTCTCACACAGCTCTTTGTGAATAGTAATAACTACAGCTAGACTGCAGCAACCAACATTAGGATGCAGCCCCAGACAGAGCTGGCTTCTCTTCCACAACAGATTCTTCAGTGTCTCAGCTAATGTGGCAAGGAGTGGTGGGACCAATCATTTTCCTAGCTTTTTGACTGAATAAGATAAACTTGCATTTCACTCCTTTCCTGCACACAGTGACCTCATCTGCAAAGTGATGAGGAGAGAGGAGGAGGGAGAAGATGACAATTACTTTCATTATCCATATGTCCTTCATCAGTACTGCCTTACCATGCTGTAACCTTTGTCCTCCTTTGCATCTGTTGTCAATCGATAGGATCATTACCATTTGTAATAAATTCAATAATCATTGACGTAGACAGTGAACATAATACCTCTGTATCTTCAGACCTGTGGTTTGATCCACCTCACAGGTAACTTCGCACATGGTAGATGGTGCTGAGTTCTACGTAGAGTACTTGTCTTCAACTCATTATTTGGAGAAATTGTTTTGAATGGTAAAGCTTCCTGTATTGAAAGAAATCAAATGAATGTGTGTGCATGTTTGTGTGTGGCTATCACCTGCTTTTTTGTTGTCTTGCAAACACATATGTGTGCTATATTACATCAGGTTTTATGTTTAAACTTATCATATAAAATTCCCAGTTAACAATGGTCATCAGCTGCAGAGCTCAAATTCATAGCTAAGATTAACACTCCTCATAGCTGAAGAGTTCCTTAGATTTCATTTGGGCCCATCTCAATTAAGTACATACTAATAGCAATTTTCTGCCCTTTTTTTTTCTGCTGCTACTCCCCCAAAGCATTTATGATACTTGCTTATCTTGGGGTTTGGGAGGGAAGCAGTCTTTCCAGCAGAACTGCTGTGTTAGACTTTAATCAGTTGTTGGGAGGAGCCAAAGTTAAAACTTTTACTTTTTTCCTAGACTGATAACTTCCTGGCTTGCCTTCACTCTTTGTTTCTTGCTTACAATCCCAAACCTGTCCTTTTGGATTCACTGAGCACCAAAGTTACACAGAGTTTTGGAGGCCCATGCAGCAAAGACTGTTTATCTTTTCAATTTAGGAGCCAAAGAGAACAGGAAAAGCTAATCAAGAGCCCAGCTGTTGGACTAGACTGCTTTTATAAAAATGTTTCTAGTCTATTTGTAGAGGAGAAAATCTAAAATATATTAATTGATCAATAGATTTAAAAGCCTAATGGATTCTTTCTTTGAAACTTTTTCCAAAACTTCCTTTCCCAAAAGCACAAGATAACTTTGGAAACTGCAAACATGCTCCCTTCAAGCTTGCTAGAGCTCTGTTCAGTTTGCAGCAGAGCTAGTACTTGTGCTGTTCTGATCTTCTCTCTATGTTTGGACATGCTAGAAGGAGATTGAGCCTGTCGAAGTGGCATCTCAGTAGAATTGTCATCAGAAATTCCTGTGCTCCAACAGGGCTCTTCCACTGCCTCTAGAACTGCCTCTCTGTGAGCATGACACCATTCTAGGTCCAACTGCCTCTTAGCAGCATGACAGGCATGACCTTCCTATTGACAGGCACTCAGGCTTAATATAAGAAAAGACATATTCCATACAATAAAGACAATAGTCATAAACCTGGGGAAACAGCTGGAGGGAAAAAAGAAGGTTTCTAAATGAAGGGAAGAAAATGTCTTCTCCACTGGAAGACATTTTTCAAATTTATGAGGAATCCCCTCTGTCTCCCTAATCATTAACCAGAGCATCCACAACTGAAATCCATTGCCTGCACTGGCCTTTCTGTCTTCTTTATCCAGTCACAACCAAAAGCAATGAGTAGCAGCTACTAATTCCAGTCCTAGAGAGTCACATTTGCCCAGCTACCTGTCTTCAGTTCTGCTGCTGGCCTCAGAATCTTTGCACTATGTTCCAGTATATAATGTAGACAAGTCCTCAAATCATGACGCTACCTCATCTTAAACAGGAGGCTTTTCCTGATTTCATTGATTGCTTTGTCCTGACTCTCTCCTTCATAGACTGGTCCCTTTTTACCTAACTCAGAAGTTGAAAATACTGTCAAGAGTATATTCCTGCAGAGAAGTACAAGGTAACATACAACGCCACTAAATCTGGTGGCCTCTATAAACTTCTTATGAACATGCAGTTTGCAGTCATTGCTTTTTAATTCAGCTGATTAAAGAGCCTGTAAATAAATACGTAGCACCTGAACTGTATATATATATATATGGGTGTCGATTTTAAGGATGGAAGAAAGCCTAGAAAATTCTTAAAGTATACAAGCTTTTTAACTAGGCTTCACAAACTACTTTCCCTTTGGCCTCGGGCCCAGTGTAACCATGTTATGATCTCTTGGCAAGAAACTCTGTCTCTGATGGTTTAATTCTGTGAATGACTAACACTTCACCAGAAACTTTATTTAAGCACAGAAAAATGGATAGCCTTCAAAAAAATCATTTTTCAATGTCTGAGAACCTGGCTGGGAACTGTACTGGAAGCATGCAGAGCTGGGCACTGTACCATGAGCATCATCACTTCCTTTTATCTTGCACTTCATGTCATCCTTAGGCCCTCTCTGATTGGTGTCACTGCAGCGAATTATCTGTAGCTCGTTCTTTGTGAGAACAAAGGGCTTCGCAACCTGGTTGCAAACCAGATTACTTCTTGCAGCCCTTCAAAGTGGTTTGGCAGGTGGTAGTTTTCTTGCCAAAAGGGAGGCTAAGCTCAGCTGTTGGTTTCCTGTTGACTTCCAGACTCACCAGGAACTGAATGATGCTGAATGCCCTTCAAGTTCCAAGTAAAGCAGCAAGATGCATCCTTGGTTACTAAACATTTGTTATTTGTCATCTACCATTACCCTTTAGCTGCTCAGTAGTAAAATAGATAAATGCCTGTAATGCTTGAGGGGAATACTGAACAGGAAAACAAACATTTCCACATTCATATGAGCTGTTTCCTTGCTTACAAAAAACAAAGTTCCAAATATGCTGTTAGCATGATCTTTGATGCTAATGTTGCTGCTTTCCACATAGGACTGAACCAGGCTTTGCATTACTGTAGGAAAATACGTCTGGTCTGGAAAGGGAGGCAAATGATATCAGCGGTAACACACAATTCAGAAACCCCATTTCCTCCAAACCATTAATAACCTTGCACACTAGCAGCTTTCCCTGACAAAAAATTACCTTTTACAGGGACAGTTACTGACTGTCAGTCAGCTCAAACCAGAGAGCTGCTGGATGAGAGGAGGTGAATATGGCATCCTCCTCTCCTTCAGAATCTGCTGAAGGCCCAGATTTCCGTGTGGTACTGTTGCTGGGCATCACAACTCTGCTTTGACTCCACTATATTCAATGAATTTCTCCATTCCTGTCTTTTGATGCTAGTTAGCCAAACTGAGTGAAGCAGCTCCACGTATAGGCTCTGTGGAGATAACTTTGTCCTCAGAAAATAGTCTAGATTTTAATCACATTGTGTAGGTGAGTTAAGGCCACTTTGTTCCTAATTTAGGTGGTTAATATCGAACACTGTTAGTTACCTTGGTGGGAGATGGTTCTAACAGCTTAAGGTCTTGCTGAACCTCAGTACTTCTGCTGGTGGGTGTCCCTGTGAAAAAACAGGGAACGCTTATAGTTTTGGGATCCTTCAACGCTAGGCTTCCTGATTGTGAAATGCAGAGGTATTGCAAAAGGTGAACTTGATAATAAGTATATTAACTATCAAATGCATACCCTGCAGCATGATATTCTTTCCAATAAAACAGGCGGTAACAAAACCAGATTATGCTGGATAGGGACTCTTCAACAGCCCAGACTGGATTTTTGGCAGAAGGAACACCGCAAACAGTAACACGCCCCTTCTTGCCAAAAAAAAAAAAAAAGTCAGAAAAAGACATTAAATTGTTAATGACCATATATAATGATAACTTTGATCTTGATTCCAAGAAAAGGCACCTTAAGCCATTAGTATATCTCAAAAGCAGGCACAGGAATTGGTTTAATAATGGCACAGACTAAGCTTAATGATGCTGTCTGCTGCTGGTTCTCCCATTTTGCTTAGCCTATGCCTACCTACTTAATCTACAAAATCTAAGAGGCTGTTTGGGTTTAATTGATAACCAAAGACCCTTATGGTTTTTAAATGCAAAACATATGTCAACCCTCTGTTTTTCAAGAAAGGATGTTCCATGGTAGTAAGAGGCAGTGTGGTTAAATTAGAGTGAATACTTATTCTCAGCCTGGTTTGATACTGTCTTTATTAAATAACGCCTGTCAAACATGGGTTCCAGGATTCCTGTTGTGAATATAAAATCAGCAAATGATAAACAGGAGACCATAGTTTTTAGTGAGTATTTAGCATTCTATAAATAAGCTTGGAAGTACTTGTGTGTACCTTGCAGAAGTCATATCTAAAAAACTGAGACCATATATAAGAAGGTGCAGAATATGAAACCAAATAAATCTAAATAATTACTGGTAGAAACAAAAAACTGCTGCCTGCCACCAGGGGTGAGGAGCAGGAAGGTGGCAAGAAGAGCCCCTTGAAAAAAATTTTCTCAAACTCCAGGGGGGGAAAAACCCAGCTTGTTCACAAGCTAGGATTTCACGGAAAGCAAGTCTGGTGAACAGAGAATGGCAGAGCAGAGGGATAGAGGGAAGGGATAGGGAGGTACATGGCCTTCTGAACAACAGAGATCATGATCTAGAAGGGAGCATGGGCAGACAGCCCCTCCCATGGAAGCCACTAACAATAAAAGAGCTGACAGGGTGGTTTTGTGTGTGTGCACAGCATTTGTAATACTCCAGTCCTTTTAACTCTACTGCCTTTGAGCAGTGGCCTACTGGATGCCCAGCAGTGCAGACTACTGGATCTCCACATATTCAGAGGAAGATGAATTTAATACTAAAGCAACTTTATACTGACCCGCACAGTAAGACAGATCAGTTGTCCAGCAATGTGCTATAAATGTGCTGTGCCGCATGTTTGTAGTAAATCCAGTACATGGTCTAACAGATTTCCAGCAGGCAGATGACTTGCATGTGCACAGGACGCCCATCAAGTTTACTACAACCTACACCTGAGAGGCTGTCATGGAGGATGCAGTTCAGCCAGACAGAATCAAGTACACAACCTAGTTAAAGCACCTTTAGCGAGAAGTGTTAGTGAAGGCCAAAAAGGGAATGAATGTGAAGTGACACCGGGTTCTTTTCAAAGAAAGCTCAGAAGAGAAGAGAGAAGAATGGTGGAAGTAGAAGGAATACTTCAGCTTTATAAATAGGAATAGCTGTCACCAGCTAAGCCATCCCTTTAGCAAGCATAGAGCTCATGGGAATTGGTGGAGGAAAAAAAGGCAGGTAATACCATATTCAAAGATCGTGACCCTGTTCAAGTTAATGAAAGCTGAATGGCTCAAACTGCATCTGAAGAGTGAAAGTTTAAATGCCATAGTAGCTATATGTAAGATCTTGTCCCAGATCATATAATCACATGATTAACCAACTACTTCTGGCAATCCGAAACATTAACTTGCATAGAAAAGCCATTCAACACTTATGTATTTTTTTTTATTCCATGTACACTAAATACATTCCATTTTCTACAGTCAAATATGCCGTGAGGGGCTGGGTGCTTTTTTTGTATGTGTATTTTGGTGCTTAGGGGTTGGGGTTTTTTTAAGCCTTTCCTAAGAAAACGTAAGATCAAGCTCTAGGCACTCCAATCTGCTGTAGTTTTCGCCATTCTAAAACTAAGGCAAATTGCTGGTGCTTTTATGAGTTAATTTTCTTCATCCTTCTTTGTTTTGGTTATAGGGCCTGTCCTACTGATTTTTACAAGATACCTGCTATGTTTCTACTGATTCATTCCCTTTGGGGGGGAAAAAAAAGGTAGCATGTGTCCTCCTGCTCCTCACCTATGAGATGCATCTTGAATGATTAATTGCAGGTCTCTTTTAGCCATCACTCCCCTTGCTTCCTAAGTAAATCTGAAATGATTATGCCAAAGATTGCTTTCAACTAAGGAAGTTAATGGATAGCTCTGTTTGGAGGTATGGTTTGTGGGGTTTTTTTTGGTGACACATTACATGTCAAATTCTAAATGTTCCAAATCTGACCTTTACGAAAACAAGTTAATTCTCTTGTTTCATATTTTGGGGGCGGAAGCGCTGTGCAGGGAGAAATGGTGAAACTGGAGATTTCTTTCACATTCTTCAGACAGCTAAAAAATGACTTCTAGGGCTGTAGTTTTGGGGTATGTGGGTTTTTGCCAAACATCTACAGAACTCCTGACAGCTGGCAAGGTGAATTATCAGGGCAACTGAATGACAACAAGGAAGGGAAAGATTCAACAGATGCAAATTGAGGCATTGAAATGACTGGGATTACAGTAAAAGTGCTATATGTCTTCAAAATTCAGACCTTAAGTAACAGTTTTGATTTTGCTGCACACAGTTCCTTGCGCAGCTGCTGGTTTTCTTCCTAAGCATTTTGAAATATATTTACATCTTAAGTCTGTTTTGTGTTGTATTTCAGAAAAAGTGTTGTATTCAAGAGAGATCTAAAAAAGTATAAAATCAGGCCACTGCTGCTGTTTGTTATGTAAGAGGCAACTCGGGCATTTCTTTGCCATAATCTACGCTCATTACATAGTGATGTTGTCCCTAATCACTTCAGCCATTTTAGGTGTATTGTGAACAGAAGATGTGTCTATTTTTATTTCCCCTGCACTCACATCTATTTGCTTCTTTCTTAACAGCAAATATATATTCATTGGTCCTATCTCGTTCTCTTATGTTTATCTGCATTAAAATGTGTGTCACTCATTACCTCAGGGTTTATATGTGAAGTCGTATGCATCTAGCAGGTTTTTCCTTCTGGTTAGTGCATCACCTAGAAATAAAAAATAATTTTATTTATAACAGATACTTGAATTTCTATCCCTTAACTCTTTCTTTTTTCAATCAGTCAGTTTTTGCAGTTGTAGTCAGAACATTCCTCTCCTTCCAAACTTGAGGGACCCAGAAATTGGACACACTTTTTTTTTTCTTGCATTAAAAAAAAAAAAAAGTTTCTCTCTTCTAAAAAGAGCTTTGAGAGTTATTTAGGTAAAAATCTCACAGGTGTACAAGCCTGAGCTTACAGCCTTGCCTTGTAATAAAAGTCCAACACCTAGAAGGCAGTTCATATTTAAATGTGAGTTTCTAGTGAGCTACTTATTGTTTTCTGTCCTGGGAGTCTACATGAGAGAAAATCTTTGAGCAGTCCTGCTAGCTGCTCTGTAATCATAATGATTTCTTACTTCTCAAACTACTAAAATATTCTGTATATAGGTATGTTCACGTTAATTTTTCAATTAATTCAAAAATCATACCATACATAGTATAATTTCTTGTAATAACATAAGATGTTCACAGTAAAATGTTAAATTATATGGAGATTGCATTAGTGCAAAAATGAAAGGTAAATTTGATTATCTAAATTTGGTCTTGGTGCTGATCTGTAATCTTTGCCTAGTCGATATGTGATAAACCTTCCTAAAACAGTTACATCAGATTTCTAGCATTTTACCCAACTAGGGGAACCAAATGCTACTATTGTTTGACTCTATAATCAAATAATACAACTCCAAAGCCCACTGATGCTCCTAGAAGGGCTTGGATAGGCAAGTCTCTCACAGATAGCACTGAGACCTCCCTGGACAGAGGAACATCCTTTCCCACATGCCTCTTTTCTGACTAACAGAACCTGTTCCCTTTTGCCAACTGCTACTACTGTTCCTCCAGACTGACACACTACCCACTGGGTGCACCACTTTCCACTGGCTGCAGCTACTTTGACAGGTGTAGAGGTGGGGGCATAGTTTATTCCTGGTGTGAAGAAAGTGCTGCTTGATCCTTGACTGGTAACAGCATCAGAGCATAATGCAAATTTAATAGTGAAAACAACTTAAATCCAGTTTAGCATTTGAAAACAGACTTTAAAATCTGACACAGAATAGCCTGGCTTTAGTTTCCAACCATGTTGCTTTTTAAGTAAGTGTATAATTCTGTCCCATTTGAACAATTAAATATTTAGGACTCGAATATGGGTTTGTAATGGGGAGAGTTTAATTTGTTACCTGTACAAATAATTCTAATCTACAGATCAGTCACCCTAGTTTGAATAACGTGCATGTTTGATGCAGCAAAACACGTGTCTAAAATTAGCTTGCAATGTTGAAGCGACTTATTAAGACAGACAGATATTCGGCATGTATTTGGTATCTTAGATATGTCCAGCTGATAACTGAAGTTTATCATACTAATTCTATTTTGTTAAATGTGCAGGCTTTCCAGCAGAAACACAAAGAATATTAGTATTATGTCTGAACAAACTACCTGTAATTACTTCCTGTCAAAACTGATGTAAAAGCAACAGGAAACAAGTTAATACTCTTAATTTGCTGACATTTGATGTTCTATTGTCTGATGCAACAAAAAAAAAAAAAAAAAAAATTTACTACTACCATAATCTTACTTCTCTACCACAGAAATTACTTCACAATTACATAACCATGTCCTTTGCACGCTTTGGTGTCTCTTGTTTGTAAGTCATCTCAAGGGAATCCACAAAGCCACTACCAGCAGTCAGAGAGGCAGGAATTTTTCAGAGTTTTCATGACAAGCTTTTTCCCAAAAGTGCCCTGTTTCGTGGTCAGTTCCTGGTAGCAGTCTCATTTGATAAACATCCTCCATTTGTTTTGGACCTCCTTGTCCATAAAATGTTACCCCAGTAGTCTTCTGTGGCACTGCTGTGGATAAGAGGCTTAGGGAATGCTTTACATTTATTAGAGTAAAATCTCTAGTCTCTTTTCTCCCCCTGTGAAGACAGATTCCAGTCATCTCCAGGACAGCCAGTAAGTATAACAGGATATTTAATTTCTTTCTGTTATCCTAGCTTACAATGAAATGGTGAAATATAATAAAATTCTACAGAATTGTTAAGAAAGTTGCAGGTGCAGAGCAAGAATTTGAGTCTGCTTCAGTCTCCTTAACTCCAAGCCCGTAGGTGTAACCCTGGGGGCAGAATTTGGTTACTTTATTAAACCAGGAGTTACAGGAAGTCAATTAGCTTTTCCTTTCCCACAGACTGTTTATGAAACATCAGGAGGAGCAAAGAGAGAAAAGTATTCCTTCAGCTTGTGAACAGAAGCAATTAACTCGGCAATTTAGGTTTATATTTTTAGATTAAAATTTGTTTTGGGCATAAAATACTCCCCCAGTAAGCTGATTCACAAGTGAGAATCATGATATCAGAAGTAATAATGACATATTGGATCATCTCTCGCATTAATTGAGAAGTATTGCAAGTTTTGCAACTACTTCACGTAGGAGGGTTGGATGTTAAAGCTCTAAACATGGTGGAAGCGGTATGAAAGCCTGTTGCACACTAAATACACTCAGTAGCTTGATAAGGAGCATGTAGCTGAGCTAGCAGTATGTATCGTTTACTTTGTAAAATGGACAGTTTAATCAGTAAAGACCTGCTGGATGATCAGAAAAAAAAAAAGTAGACATGAACACAGTAAGTGAAGAATATAGCTGAATCAGGTGTGTTAAGCAGTAATGAATGAAAGAGACATGCTGTTAGGGTGTTCAACACCGGTCTTTAATGACACATCATAACTATTTTCCCACCATTCATGTATAGAGTGTTAATGGCATAGAAGAAGTTCAAAAAGAAGCAATTAAATTACATCATTTCCTCTTGAACGAACAGCAATGTGAAAATGGTAAAGCAGAAGATAACTTAGCTGTCCAAATGGATTCACTAAATGCCTGCATTTGAAAAGGGTTATGGTAAATTTGTTATACTCTTATCAGGCAATGAATGTTATATAGTGTGCTTAAAAGTGGTTTGGGCTTTTTTAGATTAAGAAAGGTGTTACATAATTGAAAATTTAATTCACCAGTGGTGGATCATCAATAGCTAAAGCCAAGCAAGGCTTAGGGGTGCTACCTCAGGTTATATATCAAATCTAGGGGTGGCAAGATCATGGTGTCCCCCAAAAACAATTTTTGGAGGGAGAGGGGTCGGGGAGCAGAAGGGATGGTCTTCCCAAACTCATTTTTATAAAATGCTGCAGTGTTTGATTTCAGGTAAGGTCTGATCTTAGATAAACTGTGAGTTAACTGAGTTACGCAATTATGTCAAATCAGACTGGCAGGTTACATATGCACAAAAAATACCAAGTTGCATCATGAGTTAGTAATACTGAATGTTTCCTGTCACTGAATTTTGGCAGCTTTCTGCTCAGTGTGCCAGCTGCTATGAATGGTATTCCACAATGTGTAGGAACATGGATTGTATTTTAGAGAGAGGATACATTGACTTAAACATTGAAACATTCACCACATATATTCTTTTTGAGAGTCTAGTCCTAGGTGATATAGGGGCTTTCAAAAGTGTTATCTCCTCACTTAGATTGTGCCTGCCTAAATCTTTTTATACATTTACTTCTATATGAAGTATATACAGGCTCCTGACCAAAACTGATAACTAATAATAATTGTAATAATAGTTGTAATAATTGTAGCAATTCTACCTACAGTACCAAAGTTACTGATTAATCAACAATACCCTCTTTGAAAGTTATTACTTTTGGCAACTTTCAGGGGATTTGGGAGCAAACTCATAATCAAAAAAAAAAAAAGAGTATAGGGTTTTTTCTTTTCCTGAACTGGAACTGTACAAACTCAAATCCTAATCAAAATTGATCTTGATAAATTGTAAAGAGCATCTTGCCTGTTAAAATGTCTTCTTAAGCTTTTACTTAGTCTTTCGCTCTATCAACTTGTTATTTTAAGGTCACTGTGCTTGTTGAATCAACAAAACTTCCCCATGACTTTTTCACTTTATTCCAGAATATCCATTGTCTTTATGATTTCTTACTTGGTACAACAGACTTTTTTTTTCCTCAGTATTTCTGATTATCAGAAATAATTTATGATTATCAGGTATAGGTGGATGAAAAACTGAGTATGGGCCAGGAATGTGCGCTCGCAGCCCAGAAAACCAGTCACATCCTGGGTTGCATCAAAAGCAGCGTGGCCAGCAGGTTGAGGGAGGTGATTCTCCCCCTCTGCTCTGCTCTAATGAGACCCCACCTGCAGTGCTGTGTCCAGCTCTGGGGCCCCCAGCACGAGACAGGCATGGACCTTTGGAACAGGTCCAGAGGAGGGTCACAAAGATGACCGGGGGCTGAAGCACCTCCCCCGATGAGGACAGGCTGAGAGAGTTGGGGTTGTTCAGCCCAGAGAAGAGAAGTCTCTGGAAAGACCTTATAAGTGGCCTTCCAGTACTTCAAGGGGGCCTGCAAGAAAGGTGGACAGGGACTGTTTACCAGGGAGTGTAGTGACAGGATGAGGGGTTTCAAACTGACAGAGGGGAGATTTAGATTTGATATTAGGAAAAAATTCTTCACTGTGAGGGTGGTGAGGCACTGGCACAGGTTGCCCAGAGAAGCTGTGGCTGCCCCCTCCCTGGCAGCATTCAAGGCTAGGTTGGATGGGGCTTGGAGCAACCTGGTCAGGTGGAAGGTGTCCCTGCCCATGGCATAGGGGGCTGGAACTAGATGATCTTTAAGGTCCATTCCAGCCCAAACAATTCTGTGATTCTGTCATCATCTTCCCCTCCCGTCATTTGGTCTATTGTCATCATTATTCTTCCTAACTCATTTGATTAAGCTTCCATTTAGACACTAATATGTAATTCCAGGTGCAGCTGTGTTAAAGAAGAACTGGCCATTAAATTATTTTAAAGTAATTGGCATGAGTTGTACTCTTTTCTTCTAAAAAAAATCAGGCTTTATTGGCTATGAGACAGAGTGAAAATGACTGTCAGAAATTATATATTGTGTTTCCAGTTCTGCATCTGTCCTGGTATTTAACTTACTGGGATTTTCTTGTGCTTCTAATTTTAACCTCCAAGCCTAGGTATTATAATGCTTGTCTTAATTCTTGCTAGCATACTTCAATTATTTGAATTCATTTACAAGTCTTTTTCTTCAGACCAGTAAAAATAATAATGCTAATTCAGTATGTCAAACTTTGAAACACTAAGTGTGTTTTTAGGTCCAAACAGGAAAACTACTAAAAAGCAAAGACAGTAAATTCTTTGAATACTGGATATATTAAATGGCTTCTAGGTTTTGCCTCTCCTTTCTCATCACTGGTTTTAAGTCACTCTTACTGTTTCTGCGTAGGGCTGCAGTAGCATCAGAAATGACAATGTGCTGGTTTTTTCTTTGTGTCATCATTAATAATGCAGTTAATATTAAATGAAACATCAAGTTAATGTTCATTCTCCAGAACAAGATCATCTAGACACCATTGGAAGAGAGCTCTAGAAACTTTTTCTTTTATATTCCTGTTAGTAAAGGCTCAGTTTTCCATTCTGATTAGGGTGAAAAGACGTCTCTAAGGTTTATGCAGGTCAAAGGGCCTGTCTGCCCAAAGCTGACCTTAAGAGGAAGACTGGAATCACTGTATCTTCCTCTTCTTGTCTGGGGAGAAGTGGCCTATGTGGAAACTCTGTCATACTTCAGGGTTACTGTCTGCCAGTATAGGATGTCTGTGGATGGTATTGCAAGGGCACTCTTTGCTATGTCACACAATAAATGTGACACCTGTAGGGAACATCAGACTTCCTGCATGTAAGTTGTAATAGGATGCCTGCTCAATGGATGCCACAGATTTTCAGATAAAAGCCAATCGTGGGGGGAAAAAGCTCATGCTATTGCATATATCTGCAATAACCACACACAAGAAGGAGCTCTGAAGTCTTTCACTGAGAATGGGACCAATATACCAAAGTTGTTTGTTCTCTCTAACAAGATTCTATCTAGGAGCAGAAGGCTCCTGGAAAGCATAAAAGTATCATTGGCCTGATTGTCCCACACTGGTAGATCTTCCAGGGGTTCTCCATGTATGTAATGCTTGAATATGAAAAGTGTTAAGAGTGCTTTGCTGAGGTAATTCTCTATTGCTAAAGCAACTTCTTAAACTTTTTCCCGGAGATATGACAGTGAGAGAAATCTAGGAGCAGGAATCTTAATCTACTCAGAGCCTGAATATTGGGAAGAGGGATGTATGAATGACACGTAGCTAGAACTGCTTTCCAAGAGCTTCAGGGATGTTATAGTACAGCATGAAAATTGCCGAAGCTGAAGATAAAAAGGAACTCTCCTAACCTGTGTCACTTCAAAAATTGGTTAAATGTGTCAAATTATATACTTTAATGTTCTCAGACACTTCCCTTTGGGCATTCTTCCAGCTCAGTAATACCTTCTGAATTTCCCCAAACTACTGCTTCAACATACCTGCCATCCACCTTTGCAAAGGAGGAGGTGGGAGCAGAAAGCTTTTTGACACTGCCAATTCCTTCAGGCACCTAAATTAAGTGACACTTGTCTGTTCCAGATTAGCTTCCATTTTGCCTCTCTTCAGGTCAAACCTTTTATTTTCTTCTATTAAAGCAGTGAACATACAATCATGTGCATTTTCCACCTCTTTAATTTTGCCTGAAACTGATTCCGACCTTTTGGGTTTAATTACCCTGAGACAATCTTAAACTACTTTTAAAAACCCTCTGTGAAGCAAGCACATGCCATACATCTTAATTGTATTTTTCAAACACAGGGTTCCTGCCATCCTGTCTTCAGATATATTTGTACTGCATCCTGAAACAGAGGTTTGTAGTTAACACACATCTCCTCAACCTCCCCCACCAAAGTATTTCTGCAGAGCAGTATATCCAGTTAAAAAGAACCCAATTACAGTTCAGATGTGGAGTAGCTACTAGCCCATTACCCCTTCGATTCTCTCAGGAAAGATGAGGTGATGGCGAGGCCGTGCATTTGGTTAAGAACATTAGTTGTTCACTTTGTGCCCTTCTTCTATTATGATTTTTCAAATGTGTACCCATCAGTACAATCAAATTGGGTTCACAAGAGCAATTAGATTAGCAAAACTTAAGAACTTGTGGCTTTTTATGACCATGTCTGTCTTGTCTTGGCCAAGAAGAATCATTATTATAATTCCATCTGCATAAAGGATACTTACCACCTTCTCAACAGTTTATTGATAGAAATGACCATGAACATGCATTCCCATACCCTTCTCCAATTTCTTGTCACTCGTTGCTAGCTCTGGAGGAAAACAACATGAGGCAGGGGTAATGGAAGAGTTAAATTAGACCACTTTCACACACCACCTTCAGTAAATCTACACCTGAATAAAAGTCTTCAGAAGCCAGAAGGAAGAGTAGGAGGTAAAAATTTTACCTTAAGAAAGGCAAATCTGTGACTGACTCCTCACATGAAGGACATTGCAGGTATTCCCTGCAATGATGCCCTAACTACATTTCCCCTCTTACTGTAGGGGAGCGTTAGACCTAATGCTACTCAGTCTGTATCTCTTTGGCATAATTATTGGCTTAACCTTAGATCTTCCTTTCTCAGACAAAAGAATAAAGCACTTTAGCTTTGCATAGATGGGGTGTCAATCCTCTACAGTGAAGCACAACTGTTACTGCCAGAAGAAACACCATGCAGATAGTGGAATTAAGCTAGTCTAAAAATACAACATCTTTAACAGAGAAAGACAGATCACTGCTGGCATTAAAACCCCAGCTTTACTGCCTGAAAGTGTTTTTCTTTTTCCTAGATTTCATTGTGTCCAAAAATTCACCTGAAGAACTCAGACCTTTAAGAGCCTGTTGTGATAACCATAATAAAAGCAAATTTTATGCTGCTTTTTCAATGCTAAATAAATAAAATTACTATTTCTTCTCTTTATTCTTGAAGTCTTAGGTAAATTATCATTAACCGAAATCACTGTTCGAAAACATTAAATCATTGTCCCCCATAAGTAAGTGGAAATCATCCTAAAGAATTCACAGGACACTGCAACAGGGGAAAAAAGCAGTAATTATTGTTATAGTGTACATTTGTATTTTGCGAAATGCTGTAGGCATGTAGGCAGTGTTCTTTTGTTTCTTAAAGTAATTATAAATACTTAAAGGATACTTTGAAGGGTTTTTTAAAAATTTGCAAAGTCTCTTTGTGTAGCTTAGAGTTGAATGTACGAATAAATGTTCTAAGTAAGGAAATAGAAGAAAATATCATCATTAAATTTAGGTAATGTGCAACTGTTGAGAGGAATCCTAAAACAAACCAGTTACTCCCACAACAGATATCCCACTCTGGAAAGAGCATGGTAATTTATGCTTGACAATACAAAGTTAAATGCATGTATTTTTCAGATTTATACCAGATAAATTGAGAGGCTATCATTTATTTTCAGGTTATTGATCATTAAACTATCTGGTAAACCCCCAACCTTCTAATAAAAAACCTTATCATAAGAGAACTGTCAATCAATGGAGACAGAGTCTATTAACAAGCTGAATGTTGTGACCTAATTCGGTTTGGTTGAGCTGACTGCTCTCTGAACACATTTTCCTGTGCTTCAGCTAGAAAACCATCCTCAGGGCACAGCTAGTTTTCTGTTCCTGCTCTACTGCCTTAATCTAGTAAACTTCCACCTCTGCACTCATTAAAATATTTTATTTTCTTAATTACAAGGTGCTTGCTCCACTCTTCTGGAAGACCATTTACCCTGATTCCATCTCTGCATTAAAAGTTTTTAGATTTGGGCATATCTAAGCCTTAGTGAAACAGAATCAGAATCTGTTTTGTATGTAGGTGGAAAGATCTGATCCCTGGAAAAGGAGCTGTGCTAGTTTGAGCTAAAGCTAGTAAGACATTCTTGTAAGTCTTCAGACATTGCTGGAGTAGCAACGACTTAGATATGGAAAAGGTGTTTGTCCAGATTAGTAGTTTCTTCTATCAGAATTACTATAAACTGCCTTGAAGACATTAAGCATAGAATTACAATACTTAGACCCAGTCATTTTTTTACCCAAATTGAAGGGAGCATCAGAGTTTGCATTTAACTAATATCATAATATCATGCACTGTAGCTGGGAAAGTGGCACTGGCCTTTGATTCTTGGTGTCAGCAGAGTCTTTGGGTATCATAGTCTAGGTGTTTTGTAAATGGTCATGACTTCACTTTCTGTGCTGCCTAACTTTGATTTAAGATACATTTTAAAGACTCCCATAAAAACTTGCAAAGTTCAGACTAAAATGGCATAGTCAGTCAAATGTGAGGCAGCTTCAAATATTCTGCAGTCCAACTTTAAGTCTACTATCATGGCTCAGGAATCCTGTGGTTTCTATTTCATGTGCCGCACTGCTAGTTCAAGCAAGAAAACTGAGTAACTGAAAAATAAATAGTTATCTGATATTTTTAAGCTTAAAAATTAGGAGGGAAAGATGACCAAAAGAACTGCCTAAGCAATGTTGTATTTAGTCTTGCAAAGATGAATGGAGTGCTGCTATTCCTTTCAACACATTTTCCTGAAATCTTGGAGAACTTGCTGCTGGTTCAGGCTTTGTGTGTCTTGGGGGAAAACAAAGGAAAAAAGGTATTCCGTTAGAGCTTCTAAGTAGCCAGTTTTTTGTAAAACAAAGCACCTTTAATTGGCATTACTTCAACTCCAGGATTACAGCACTGGAGCTGAAATTACATGTGTTACAAATACAATTTGTCATAAATTTATATGGAGCCAGTCAGAAGCTTTAAATATAGGGTTTGCTTCCTATGAATCTGGAATGAAGATATTTTGTCGGATTTGGACTTTAGCAAATTGTTAACATAAACACAGAATAACAATAAGAAAATTACCTAAATTTCTGCAAAAATGCAAGGATCCATGCTTTTGGATGTATCACAGTCTCCCTCTGGATTTAGTTCATATTATTTTTTTTCTTTTATGTATCCTTCTACTTATAGTGGCATCTTGTTAGTTTATTTTACTTTTAACTTCTAGAGGAAGAGGTCTGTGCTTAATTTATTTGTAGAGAATAGGCTGATACATGCACCTCAATGTGTTCAGAGCCTCAGCCACTGTCTTCTTGACAGTATGTATAGTAGCAACTTCATTCACCTGCTATGCTTGCTGATTCCAGTTAGACTTTTCTTACAGCTGATCTACAGGAGTTGGCCAAAAATAGCAAAGGAAAAATTTCGACGAAGTGGCAAAACATGAACAACTTGCTCTTAAATCTAATGTTTTAACTAAATCCCCTCAGCATAGAAATAGAAAGGTTTTTCTTCACACAGAATTGTCATTATGAGTAAACCAAAATTAATAATTATAGGCTAATAATATGAACACGAGCAAATGAAGGTAAAGCAAAGAGGCAATGTATTAAGGTAGTACATAATTTCTGGAATATCTATGCTGTATACTTTTCTACAACTTCTGGCAGTTAAAAGGAATGAAACACCTTGCCGTTTACAATGACATATACTCAGATATATTTTATGATGGCTTAAAGACATTAAAAGCTAAAATTTTCTTGAAGGAGTGAGAAGGAAAGGACCCTTTCTTCATGTGCAAAGAACTCTACAGGAAAGAAAGCAAGCAATGCCATTTAATGATAGCTGTGCATTACTGCTTAATTGTGGATGTCAGTTTTCTCTTATATTTTTCTCTTCCTTTATCATTTAAAAAAAAAAAAAAACCTATTGAAACTGAAACTTGAGAAACAAAACTAACTTTGAACTTTAATCCAGAGTTCATTGAAGTGAGTAGATTAATTTTAGTAGATTTTGCATCAGCTATTTGGTATACTGCATTTCTCGTAGAGCCGCAGTATACATATACTTCTCTGCATACTAAATGTTACTATCAAATAGAGAAAGAAACAATGTCATTTTGGTTCATACTGAATTCGGTGTGTATGAAGCATTTCATAAAAAAGCAGGTTTGCTATGTTGTTATGGTAGTTGTTACGGTATCACATACCTGGCAGAAATCAAGATTTTTATTATTTTTTTAATGTGTATGCAAAGTACATAAAGAAATAACGTGGCTTTCAAAATGCCTAGCTTCTAGCATCTAGGACTTGTCCAGAAATGGCAGAATCAGGAAAAGATCTAAATGCTTGGTAGTCTCAGGACAGAAAACATTCTGCCTCCTGCTCCCCACCCCCCCACCATTCACATGCACACCAGCTTCATGTCCTACCACGCTCTACCTTCCGAACAAGTGCTCTCATCCTAATTTACTACATGGTCATGACCACATTTTTCAGTAATGATTGTGACATGAAATGGATGTGATTCAGCAACACCCTAAAGCATGTGCCTCAAGCATGTGCATGTGCCTCACTCATTGCATGTTTACATTCCCATTGATTTGAAAGGAGCTACTAAGCAACTGAGTCGAGTTAAATACTTGCCTGTGTAAAGCCACCTATGTTTTAAATTCTTGAATTGGAGCCTGATAAAGGGTAATTATTGTGTTCCTTCATAAACTTGTTTTATCACCATTTTCAGGGAAAAAATTAAACCAAGCAGACTTCCGTTAGGTTCACTAGGTGACTACTGGAAATGATTGCTTCAGGGTAATAGAAACCAAATAATCTTTTTTCCACATTCTCTTGGAACTCCACCAGCCACAAGGACAATGTGGGGTGGAAGGAGGAAAGTCTTACATCCCATTGTCACCACAGGACTCACTGTTCCCTACTCAACCTTAGTGTCAATTTTTCCCACGGCTTACAGGTTTGTCAGATGGAAAGGATTCTTCTGCCAAAGATAACGTATACATTTTGAGTGTATGGGTAAAGAAGAAAATTGTGTCGCTTGTTTTTTAAAGACTTCACAGGAATCATTTTTACCTTGTAGTTTGTAGACGCTTTGCAGTACTCAACAAAGCAGTTGGTATAGGTATCCTAAAATAATGTACAGCATTTTTTTAATTTTTTTTTTTTTGAAGATCAGTGTTGATGTAAGTTCTCTAAAAAAGCTCTAGCCGTTAGATATTTTTGTGGCAGGTTTCCGGTGTCTGGTTTTGCTCCTCCTAGAACATGACAAAGTGAAACCAAAGGAAAAAATTTTTTTGCTTCCTCTCTGAACTTACATTAACATGCTTTTTTCTGAAGACAGAAGAGAGTTTCAAGACCATACAAATATTGTTGCTAAATTTTAATCCTCTGAAAATAAAATCAGGCTAAAGCAAACAGGGTCCATTGAGGAAAGCTGTTTTTATTAGGGCATTAACGTCAATGACACTGTGAAAGGCCATGACAGTGTGTGTCACTACGTAAGCATCAAATAGGAAAGTGTTTTCAAGCTGCTTCTCCCTGTATGATATTGAAGGAAAACTGTTTTAAAACTTAATTCTGGGAAGATTATTCCTCATCAGTATCTCAGGAACAGAATACGGAATACATATATGTTCTATGTCCTCTACATCATCAGGGCATGGCTGTCTGAGAGAGATGCTATGTAATAGCAGTCAGTGGTTCAAGACTTCAAAGACCTGCAGTGAGAAAAGTGACTGGGTGGTGAAAAGTGATAGCTTGAATTTTACATTTGAGCCCTTAGCAGCAGTAGATTTGTTTTTCTTATTCCTCTGTATTTGTCACTATTCAGTTACAGTTCCACCTCGGCAAGTGCTGCCACAGAGGAACCATCATCACTAGTTTAAGTACTATATTTCCTGACCTTCAAAAAACCTTCAAATGACAATTTGGTAATGTCCGAAGACAAACACGACTTTTCTGGAGCCAGATTGGTAATAGCAATAGGAGGAATTGGAGGAGAGAAGAAAGAATCAAAGAGGGAAGACAACTTCAGAGGAGGAAATCTATTTTAGATCATCTCCCAGGTTGAGTATGTTTGGGTTTGTGGCATTTCAAGCCGGTGGTCTGTTGTGAACGTGCCTGTCCCTATCTTGCACACCCCTCACCACCAGCACAGACAACTAATGCATACTTTTTTCCAGCATCATTAAAGAGAGATACTGGTTTGGGGAAAAAACAAAACAAAATGCACACACACAACCAGGAGCCTGATGTCAATCGTTTCTCCTACTCTTATATTACACCAAGATATTTTGATGTCATAGGCCATACAAAAAAAAATTAAAACAATCCACCCATGAGCCCCACCCCAGCACATGTTGTTGAATACGGAAGTATGCTGGTCTTCTGTGCTCTACCTGAAGAGTGAATGAGTCATTATTTACATTGGCAAATGTTTTCCGGCTGCCTCAACAGCTGGAAATTCAACAGATTAGGCTCTGTTGAAGTATACCCTGTCAGAATAGTCCCTGAAGGAACAGAATTGCTGGCCTGGTATTCTACAACTGGAAACCAGAACATCTGTCTCTTTGGGGCCTCTTTTCCAGCATGACTTAAATTTTTAGCCTCATCTGTGCAAAAAAGGTGGGCTTCTTTTGCTAAGATTCTTGAAAATACAAACTACTGCTTTATGAAGATTGAATCATCTCTGAAAAAGTTTCTGTGGTCAAGTTATTTTCACTATATCCGTCAGACTTTAGGAAAGTAGATTTTCTGAGGACAAGAGAGTGGAATTCTGTGTTGTCTTTATTTAGATGGCATTATAACCCAAAATGGCTGAGACACCTCACTGGTCGTTCCAGCCAAAGGGCTGAATATGAGCCATAGCAAGACAGAAAGCTGTGGGATACCTGAGGAAGACAGAACTGCTCTGGGTGCAATGAACAGACAGATGTTTTGGGGCAATTCCGTCTGCCTCTGTCAAATTCTTGAAGTCTTGTTATTTCCTTCTCACTCAGCTTTCTAAATGATTGCTGATCAGGTTATATTAGCATGAAGTCTGACTCTCCATCTTTTGCCTTCAGGAGATCATTGGCTTTTGAAATAAATGCTGTTTCTGTGCTGTTTTGCAGCGCAACACAAGTGGCATTAGAAAAAAAAAAGGAAAATAACTTCGATTCACTCCACCTTCCCCTGCAAAAATAATTTCTCTGTGTTGTTTCAGATTACAATTAAAACTATCAGCAATAACCTCTGAAAAATAGCCTTCTGCTGCTTTGCTGTTCACAGTAACCAGGGCTTGTATACTGCTTACATCTAAGTGCTCGACAGTTAAAAATTTTGTGCAGCAATTGAAAGTGTCCTCCTGTGAAAACAGCGGCTCTGGTTTTAGAACTAGAGCACTACCATAATATTGTTTTTACTAGCTCAAGGTTCAATTTCGATATAACAATAATTAAAGAAAACCAACCCTGTTCAAACAGCTCCTTAAAAATACAGTAGGTTAAAAAAGAAACTGCATAGATAGTAACAATTCCTGTTTAGAGAAGTGACTACAGGCCATGCAGTCCCTCCCTCCTATAAATGAGGAAAAGGAGAAAGAGAGAAATTACAAGAATCAGATACTGTTGTCCTGAATGATGAAGTCGGCACTCAACATTGTGTAAGTGGACTTATCTGTTCTGTAATGGGTGCATGCTGCTCCCAAGAAGGGGGTGCATGCAGTAGTTTCAGGTGCGTCATGGCTGGCAGTTTTTCTGATTCACTGCTGTTTAGAAGCTGCAAGTCTATTTTTGTATAATTAGTGATAGCTGTCATTTTGTTAGTATCTTCTGAGATAATGGGGCCAAAATTTATATACTTCATTTAGAGTAAAAAGTGTGGATTACATTAAAACTGAAGCCCCCTTGGAAAATTAGCAATGAATGCTTGAATTCTTACACTATGCATTTGACACACCCTGTAATATAAATAATGTTATCCCAGAATCACACTGTCCAAAGTAAGTACTTTTTGGTCATTTGAGATAAACTTAAAACTCCATGAGCTGGTTTTGGGGTGAGAATTTCCCAGAATCTAGCCTCTGCTTCACATGGGAATTTAGCAGTGACCCAGCCCAGACCAGGTATGTGTGAGCTGGAGAGCCCTAAGCAGTTTCTTTTCAAGTAACTGGCTTGCCTAAAATATTCCAAGCTTCCTTGCAAATTATTAGTCAGTATTGACTTTAGGTTTAGCTTCTATTTAGTTTTAAGAAACAATGTCTTGAAGCTCCTATGTACATTTTCTGTCTTTTCATTATATATATTGATTTGCCAAAGGATATGTTGTGCTTCAGAAACTTATTCTCAGAATTTTAGTGAACTGGAAATTTGATAGATTACAGGCTTTCAAACTTCAGATTTCACTTGCAATTAATCCATTGGATTTCTCTCTTCTATTAATTAAACATTAAATATATGAAAGTCATTCTAAAAATGTGAATGAAATTACAGTGTTTATTGAGCTACAAAGACTTACACTAAACTACCAAAAAAAAAAAAAAAGAAGAATGATGATTCTCTGAATACTGTTCAAAGCAAGGATATGATTCAAACAACTGTGTTAAGGTACTAGGTGTAGGTAACTAATGTAAGTGGTCTGATAGCCAAAAGCTACTGTGAGACTGCTCTCAGTGAGAGCCACTAGCCACTCACTCTCATATGTGAACAGGGTGAAGCACCTTCATGTGTCTCTTTTTTTTTTTTTTCTAAGAAATAGCTAAGAAACCTCAGCAGTAACTTATACTGAAAAACTATTCAAAAGTTATACAGATACACTCTTCACATGTGTTTAGAGAAAGCCACCTGTTGCAAGTAGTTCCACAAGCAGACAAATTTATTGAGAGATGGCACCATGATTAAATGAAATAATAAATAACAGTTCACTCTCAAGACCTTGAATTTTGCCTCTACCTGTCCAAAAAGCAGTAGTATTTGTTTTCTTTTTCAATTAATTTTCAGCCTTGCATTATATCTCTGCATGCTTGTTGAATATTTTGATATACGTTCGATAATGTAAACCTGTTATAAAGAACAGCTTTTGCAGTTCAACATTTTTTTAAAATGTTCTTGGAAGGCTCTGCTTTACCAACAAAAGACATGAACTAAAAATCGTATGTTTTTTTGGAGAAGTCTGCAAAAATTTCATTAGAGCTACCACAGAGGCTCATCTGAGTTTACCCTTTGTGTACGTGGGGATGAATTTTTAGTTATGTTTGTAAAGCGAGAAGGGAAAGTTATCTGAGAGGGGTGGAAAGACATAAAATAGTGTGAGTGAAATCAAGCATTTTCAAACATAACTTTTTTTTTCTTCCTAATTTCAGTGTTGACAAAACTAGCATTAGGTTTGTCTCAGACTGGTTTGCTTCCCCTGAGTTTGACAGTCCATTAGTTACCTCCGCAATGTTAGTCCAACCCAACCATTGCAGAAATAGCTTTATTTTCTCTCTGCTTCTTTACTGGCATTCCCACCCTTGAGTCTTCTCAGAGCTCTTTCAATGCTCTAATACATGCCAAATACATCACCTGACACGTCAGCAAAGATGCATGACCACATCCCCTCTTCCACAAGCGGTTTCACTAGTCCCATACTTGCTTGAGGAAACGCTTCAAAACTTCTCTTCCTTTTCTAAAGGATGTTGGGATTTATGCATCACTGTATTCCTCTATCCTGCTGCTGCTATAGCTTGCTCTCAGTGGAATTACTACTGGTTTACAGCAACAGGCATCAAGTGAGCTTGCTAAGTCATGTAGCTGCAAAATAGAAATAAAACAGGCTTCCCCATTTCTCTGCCTCTCTTCCCAGCTTCTAGCTGTGCAACATCCCCATGGCCTGTCTCTCCATGTAATTTCACTGGTATTCATCTTTGATTTTCACATTTCTTGTCATTTAGACCATATTCTACCTGTCCCTATGCTTCATCTCTTTGTGTATCAGCTAAAGTTTACTCTCTTGTTTGTAGCTGGATATGCCTAAATGCACATTCCTACTTGTGTCATTAAAACTGTAATTACCATCCGACTGTGCAAAGCATTTTGGGGCAGCCACATGGAAAATAAAGGTGCAGCACCTAGTAGTACTGTCAAAAGGTTGTAGTTAAAGATTTGGAAATCAGGTGTCTTCTATTGTCATTTGTACTCCTCCTGGTGCCTCCTTATTCATTTTCTGTAGAAATGGGGGGGTTTGAACATGCTTTTGCATTATGGAATACAGGTGGAACAAATACAAAAATGTAAACTATGAGGGGGGAAAAAAACCCCAACAACTTCAGTGCATGCCAGAACTTCAAAGCCAAGGTCATGTAGTTTTAAGATCAATGGCACCCTGAAGGCCAGCATCCTACTGCTCCCTCCAATTCCCATTTATGTAATTATCAGGCATGGAAAGATAAACACAGCTAAGCTTAAGCTAACTCTTTCCCTAAACGGTGGGCCCGTCATCAATAATTCTGAGTTTGAGAGCCTTTCTCTTGATTTAGATTTTGTTACTGGTACTGTTGATTTAAAGAAAAGCAAACAAAACACCCATTCCATAATTTGCTTTATTTCTGCAAACAGTATCTATCTTTGTTTTCCCTGCCAGTGATAAAGAAGGGATGAGGCTGTACAACATCCTTGCCCATTCATTCAAGCTCAAATTACTGAAGCACACCCACAGTAGCTCATACGAGCTCCTCCTTCCACTGCTGAAATTCCAGACAATCAGTCACTGGAAAAAACAGGTAGCCAGTAACTTAGGGATGTCTTGGCTTCCTGATTCTGCCTGCTGCTAATGGAGGAATTGTAGGAGTTAAAATATTGTCATTTCCGCGTGCAATAGAGGTGAAAGAAATGGGGAACTTCACCCCCGCTGCCTATTAAAATCCAGCTTTAGAAGACCTACACTTGTATTACTCAGCTAAGTCTAGGTCATATATGCCACTCACCAAACTAGTGCTTAAAAATTGGCAGAGACTGACATAAAACATACTGACCTTCATTATTTTTTTACTTTAGTCTGCTCATTGATTCTTTCAAATAATGTCAGAGACAGTATCGTTAATTTTTTCCATTCTGTTTGAGAAGAGGTAGTAAAACAAATTCATCAGCATGTAAAGAGATTACATTAAAGTCAATATTTCCTCTTCAGTCAGCTGGGTCAGTTTTGGAATCAGTCCAGCTTGCTTTCATAAGTGCTTTTAGAGGAATTTCCAGTTTACCCCACCCAGCCAGCTAGCACAGCTTTGTTTAAGGTTTTGAACTCTGCCTGGCTCCAGCAGAGAACATCCTGTATTTATTGATACAGAGCTCTTCTATGGATGTGACCGTAAGTTCCTTGTGCTCAGCAATCTCACCCCAGTCATGTCCTGAAGGAAGCAGCTGACTGGCCTTTCCCTCCCATCATATCCTTTGGTATGAAGATGAGATCTTTCTGCAACTAGTGCATACAGAGAAGAAGCCACAAGCAAACAGGTGTTTTCAACAGGCAGGAAGGAAGGGAGAAAAATAAATAAACCTGAGTCTGCATGAGAGGAAAAAGGCTGTGACACACTGTCCTTGCTTTCTAGTATCTTCCATTTTTCAATCTTATCCCAACACTGCAAATCCCATGTGCCTCAGATACAATGAGAGGGCTTTTAGCTGCTTTAGACAGTAGGACTGGAAGTTATGTTTAAAACAAATTATAACAAAACAGAGTCATTTATTAAAGTAAAGTTTGTCCAAGAAGAGTTTTCCCGTGGACAAGCTATACCAGTGTTTGCTAGCTTTGTGAAACTAACCGAAGGTGCACGAGTCATATTGGCTTTTTTCCATATTGCAGAAGAAGCTTTGTGTGTAACAAATACTTCGGTTGTTGCTGCAGCATCATGCCCTTTTGCTTATCTCCTTTGATGTTTACATAATCTTAAGTCTAAAGCCAATGAAAAAGATTTTAATTGTTTTTCACCAGAAGTGTCAGCTTGTGTTTAACAACAAAACCAAAAAGCCCTTTCCCACAAAGAGACCAACTCAAAAACTTCTAAAACTAAGATCTTTAAAACCTGTCTCTTGTTTTGGCATGTTTAAAAAAAAAAAAAAAAAACCACACCACACACACACAAAAAAACACCACAAAAAATCATGGGCTTCTGTTTAAACTAACCTCCTGTAAGTATTTAGCTAGTACTGTTTTTAAAATTACGTAGACTGTATCATTGACATCAGTACTTTTGCTTCAAAACCTACACATAGGACCATACATGTTTATATACTATCTGAACAGGGGAGTATGTACATTTTGCAAGAGAAGGGTAAGAATAGTTTTAAAAACCAAACCAAAAAAGCTCAGATGGGTTTTGTCCCATCTTATGACTAAAGAAACTTTCAAATTATACTTTCTAGTTGGTGCAAAACTAGCCAGATCTACTTTGAATTATCATTGGAATGTATACAGTTGAAATCAATTAGAACTAACTAAACAAATCTGCCAAGCAAAGGCTTAAACAAGATCATCCATCTTAGCAGGAATGTTAAAAAAAAAAAGCAGATATAGTCTCTACTAAAAGCACCATTTTCATATACAGCCTTGGACTTAAATAGACCTGGGCTTTAAATTCATTGCAGACAAGCCAAGTAGTCCTGAGGCAGTGAAATCCCCCAGATGACATCACTGCCTATTTCCAAGCACAGGCTCTAATCACAGAATCACTGCTTGCTTGTAGGTGATACTTAAGCTCACTCTGATGCTTAAACATCTTCACTTGTGTCCTTGCCATAAGCAAAGCTTTTGCTGCTTCATCACCCAATCTCAGCCTGTGAATGAGTACGTATCAAACTACCGAATAGTGAAAAGCACAAGTAAATTCATATGATACAACTAACCACATATGGTTATATAGTAAGTGCATCAGTAAACTCAAAGCAGAAGACACAACTGTCAACAGATCATCCTTTGAGATCCAGATTAGGAAATTATGTAATGAGGAGAGAAAATGTCTTCCATATGATTCCCTGATGTTTCACTTAGCAGCTCTGATTAGTGCACTTCTGAACAAAGCCTCCTGTAGTAAAGCTCTTTCACTCTGAAGGAATTTGGTAAAATCTCTCTGCTTGGCAAGTTGGCATTGACAATATTTATGCCCTGTTAGCCATTCTTTACCTTCACAAGGTTAATTCTGCCGCTTGCTATCTCCATGAATCCCTTTAACAAGCTGAATAATACTTGTTGGCCATTGTCAAATAAAAAAAATGCCATTTCTGACTTTGACTCAGGCTTTCAGAATGAATGAAAGGCAAGGGCAGGAGCTAAAAAAAATGTTCTGAAGAACAGCAAAGAAAATACACATGTAACACATACAGCACAAACCCAGCTATGTTGCCATTCAAACTGCCCTAAATTCTGATTAAATCTTTAGACAAGATGATTTCAGATGGAGGAAGCTGATGTTTCAAGCCATTATCTTGGCTTTTTCTTGAGACATCAATATTTCAAAAGTAAGAAAATCAAATTGGGTTCTTCAACCAAAAAAGTTGAACCTGCCAGAGGGGTAAAAAACTTCAATTTGGCAACAAATAGTGATATTTTTCTCCCACTTAAATTGCAGAAGATGTGTGTACACCTTCAACTACTAGTTTTCAAATTAATTTTCCCCATTTAACATCTTTTTCAATATTATTGTTCCTAATCTCCAAAGAATCCTCACAAGACCCTTACTTCTGCTTATACTGAGAGGCAGTATCATGATACAAGAACTAAACCTGTATGCAGAATTACTAACTGGGTATAAGAACACAAGTGGAAGCAAAACCTAAATTCTCCTTTTTTTTTTTTTTTAATTAATAGGAAAAAGTTGTTTCTAAACAAACTGCTTTTGTATATACGTATATACGTCAACCCTCCATCCCTCGCATGCAATTGGGTTGTTACAAGGGAGGACAGAAAGAGAAAAACTCTGTCCGATCTCACACGTCTTCTCTCTAGGCTTATGTCTCGCCACTGAAGCATGACACTATATCCTGCCTCTGTGCCAACTAGCTGATCTCAACTAGGGTCTGCTGACCAAATGCATCATGTTTACAGGGCACTGGAAAGAACTCATAGCACTGTACTGGTGCCGGAGATGTTCCTCTAGACAGGACACCATCTTGAGACAAGCCCTGCTAGAAGCCACAATCTGCTTTTGCACCATTATACCCCAAACCATTCTATATTACTTGATAGGATGTTCCCTTCCTGCAGCCTGATGTACAAGCATGTACCACGCAGTGTTACTCGGCAAGTAAGTGCCCTGTGAGAGAAAAGGAGGGGGAAAAGAAAAACCACCACCAGTTCTGTTCTAAAAGTGTAGTAACATATTATTGTGTTTGAAACTTGAAAAGTTAATCTGGATTTGTTGTGCACATTTATGTCATCTCAAGCTATCAGCACTCTTGCAGTGCTGGCTACCCTGCTCTGCTGCACCAGCTTCCCTGCAGTATAGAAAGCCATTCCACATGCTTTACAGGGAAGCACACTTCTCAGCTGCACCCTTTTCATAGTAATGCCTGATTTAATAGTTTTTGCTCTGGGTTTCTGAAGCTGAGGAATAGAAACTCATACTTTTCTTTAAGTATTGATGTACACGCAGTTCTTGTACTAAAATATATGACTAAAACTACTGAGAAGTAACGTAGCTGCAAGATACAATGTACAACTATAGGGAAAATATTATAGATACAAACAAGCTTTCCAATGTATCAAAGCCGTCAGCAGACTAACTGGGAAGGTTATAGCCTAACTCAACATACAAATGAGACCCATTTCCTAACACGAAAGGATACTCTATCTCAGTGCTGGCAGGCCTACTGATGGTGCCTTGGCTTTAAAACACACAGATACATGTTAGAGCATGTAACAGCTGGAGAGGAGGAGGAGGAGGACTTCTGCATAGAGGAGCCACTAATGTAGAGAATTTTTTTTTAATTGGTATGCCTTGTTTGGGTGAATCTCAAAAGTAGCTATGTAGCATCAGTACCTCCACAATAAGGCAAAGCTGCCTTCAGAAAAGTTTCTTTACCCACCTACCTAAATTTTCTATATTTTCTAAATACAGTAAAAGTAATACAAAATCAATCAAGCCTGAAATTTTAAAGGATCTTTCTGTATTAAAAATCTTAATTTCAATTCATCCATTGCAGTGCTCTTACTGGAGTTCTTGATTTTTGTTTTTGTTTTGTTGTTGTTGGGGTTTTTATGAATTTTACTCAGAAAAGCTTACAAACCCCCTATACGCTCTATCTTATTACCACGTACAATTCACTCAGAATAAATTTTGAAGGAAGGAGATACAAAACTTCACATTTTTTTTACATTCTTTGCACTCAGTGATTTCTTTCTAGACCAAACAGCACACAAAACAGTCATGCCTAGTGATCAACAGTGGGTATTGTGGTAGGTGTCTAATAACTGATGTCAGAATTAGATATGTATTTTATTTGCTGTACAAAAATTCTGAGAGATTAAGGGCCTGCTTTGAGGCAGAAATAGAATTAACATGCGAATGATCTGGTGCAACAGGTTGGTATAGAACCTCATAACCACTTTAATAGTCCCTAAACCCTGACCTGAGCAGAGGCTGTCAAATTTTTGGACTAGTATGCTTTGTATTCTAGTGTTTGATTTGGTAAGATATTTGGGGGGAAAAAGGAGGGAGGGAATGTAGGTGTGTGTTTTCTGCTCAAAGTAAGCACTAAAGAGAGAAAAAGGTGTTGAAGGAGATTAGAAATTTGTCTGTCATTGGGACATGAAAATGATGGCAAAAGAAAAATGAGTAATTGGAAAAGTTCAGTAAAGATTCAGCATAACATATGAAAAGACTGATGTAGCATAACACACAAAGCTGATGTCGTCCAGAACTGTTTGATAGGACTCATGTCTTTTTCTTTATCAGTCTGTTATATTAACTGCATTATAATGACTATTCATCTTCTCTAGAAAAGTTTACTCTGGTTTTCTTCTGCTCCGTGAGTTCAGCTTTTTGCTTACATGTTTTTTGGAGTCTTACAGGTACCAACTTTCTTTTGGTTTCTAAACAAGCACTATTAATTCTTTACACTTTTAGTATTTTTAATTGGTTCTGTTTTCTAGGTATGTGTCACCAAGCAAAAATTCACATAACAGGTGGATAAGCATGGGGTAAGGCTTGGATTGAGATAGGACTGTGGATAGGATTGGACTCTGGCTCTACCAGGCCAGACTTAGGGTAGTGCTGGTGTGAATCACCTGTTTTAACAAAGCAATGTGTTGAGAACAGATTAGGTTAATTAGTCCCAGTAATATAAGAGTCTAAAAGAAAAATGCATGCCTCCTTAACAAATAGGGGCATAGGTTGGTTTGCTTGTAGATTGAAGCCTGCTCCAAACATGTTATTTTTGGAAGAAAATGTGGTGAAAATTGTATGCAAATTTCTCAAGAAAGAAAAATGAAACGGCCTAAAACTTATTTGAAATGTTCGTACAGCTGCACTTCAGTCTTTGAACATACTGACTATAAATAACCCTTACAAAATCAGCTGGTTTATTTTAAAATAGAATTTGACGTGAAGTGCTCTTATGTATTGTCTTACGTTATAAACCAAGATGTCTACCGATCCTCAGTGTTGTTCTAGTGTGAGGTTTGATTTACTTAATGTGTTACTTTTTTTTTTTTTTTACTTTAGTTTTACAGCTGTTGTCTAGGAATCAAACATATCGCGATGAGGGGTGCCACCTCGAAGAGACAGGATGTTTATCACCTAGATAAGCAGGATTTTCTAGTTACATAAATGGGGGCAATACACATCTCGCTCTCGGAAAGGCGCCTGGGTACGGAAGCCCAGCTCTGTCCACGAAATGCCCCTTTATTCCCAAAGACCCCTTCTCGCTACGCCACCAGGAGCCCAGGCAGCTCCGCGGCTGCCGACGCGGCAGCGAAGGCCCGGCCCCGACTCCAGCGGCAGGCCTGGTTCTCCGGCGAGCGGCCGGCTGGGCACCGCCGGGGCAGCGGCCCAGGCCGGCTGCCTCCCGCCTGGGCACGGCTCCGCTTCCCCCCGCCGCAGCCCGCCCGCGGGCTGCAAGGTTCTTGGTCGGGGACTCGCCCGGGCCCCGCCGTGCGGCAGCTGACGCCGGGGCAGTGCTTGGCGGGAGCTCTCGGTAGAGCAGATGGCGCCGGCGGCGCAGCTACCGCCGGCGCTGCGCGAACCCCGCGGCCCGCCGCCCTCCTGCCCCGGGGCCGCGGCCCACTTCCCGCCCCTGCCACACGGCCGCCGCCCGGCTCCGAACACTGGAGTGAAGAGCGCAAGGGGCCGCAGGGAGGGGACGGGGCGTGCGCGGGAGGGGGGGGGGCGGGCAGACACTCTCTACGCCATTTTCGTACTCGGTGGTGGAGCAGGGGAGGGGGGGGATTGAAGCGGCGGAGGGGGAAGGGGAGGAAATGGCTCCGCATTGGGTACAGTGGACTGCGGGGACGCGTGTGTAGGCCGCTCTGCATGGTGCGTAGGGGTGAGTGTGGAAAGCGCGGCGGGGCTGGCGTAGCCGTGGTTGGTGAATAAGCGTAGCGGCGGCGGCGGCAGGAGCTGCAGGAGGAGGAGGAGGAGGCGCCGCGGCGGTTTGGTACCGAGCGGAGAGGGAGATGCACACGGCACTCGAGTGAGGTAGCTATAAAACCCCATTTGTTTACATTCCCTCCCCCACAACCGGCCGGCGCTGCGGTGAGGGTGGCGGCTGGCCCTGGGCTGGCGGCGGCGGGGGGGGACAGGGCTTGCGGACGAGAAGAAGGAGCCGGTGACGGTCGGCAGTAACGGACACCACCTTCCCCGGGATGCGGAGCGGCATGCGGGGGACGTGGCGGCGGCGAGACCCGCCGCCGGGCCTGGGGCTGCGCGGGTGGGCGAGGGAAGCCGGCGGGGGTCCGGGGGGCGGCGGGGGGGGGGGGCGTGCCGAGCCTCCCCCCAGAGGCAGCGGAGCACGAGGAGCTGCCGCGGCTCTGGCGCATCCCCACACCCCCCTTTCTTCCTTCTCCTGCTCTTGAGTCGACCATGCGGCAGGTAAATCCCCCCGCCCCCCCTCTCCGGTGACGAGGGGACTGAGACTTGGCGTTACGGGGCTGTAGCTGCCCCCGCCGGTTTGGGCGGAGAGAGAAAAGCGGGGGGCGGGGGGGAGGTGGCGGCAGGATGCGGCGGTTAGCGGGGGGCGCCGCGGGTTCCCGCTGCGACCCGCGAGCGCGCGTGGCCGCTGAGATGGCCGGTCGGGCCCTGCCGGAGGGTTCTGCCGCCCCGAGGGGCAGAGTACGCGCAGCGCTGCTCTGCGCCCCCTCCTCCGCGCCCCTCCTGTTCGGGTGCGGCTGGTAGCCCCGCGGAGCCGTCCCTGCGCGGCCACGTGGAGGCCCCGGGGGTAGGCGGAAGGTGCTGTCGCTTCCCGTCTCGCACAGGGCGCTGCGGAGAAAGGACCGCGTACAGGGTGTGTGCGGGAGTGGGCGAGCCGCGATGGTGTGCCCGTGAAGGACTCTCGTCGTAGTTTGCCGTATTGGGAGGCAATATGATTGGTGATCGCGGGTGGTGAACAAGCCACGCGATTAAACCTCGCTTGGCTCGAAGTTCCTAGTTAGCGTTAACAACTGCAGAAATTGCGCTCAGGCTGTAACCTGCACGTAACCTTAAACAAGGGTAAGAGAGGGTCAGGAGATGTCGCTGGCCGTAGTATACTGTACACAGAAATCGAGAGTAAAGGGAATTGACTTACTGTCCTCAACTATTTTTACTGCTTATGCTGCATCCTTTGGAAACATATACTTAACATTGAAACTTTTGCAATAAAATTACTCTTGTAAGATCTTTAGCTATCTTTGTCTTTTTTGGGGGGGTTCTGTAGAAGTGTTCATACCTGCTAACTCTTAAACTCTTGCCTGCGAGCAAGAGTTGCCCGAGTTGGAAATAATTCTGGTTTCTAGCGCTCTAAACCCTGTACGTGTTTAAGTAACAATTGTTCAGTTTTTTTATTAAGATAGGATGTCTTGCCATGATACTCAGGGAACCTGTGATACATGAAGCCTGATACCACACTGAGAAATGCACACTGGAAGGCCTGGTTAATTTTCAGAAACATGGAAGCAATTGGCATCTGGTTAAAAGTAGTTGCTGGGGTGTTCCAACTGGTGTGGTCTAATGTCCCTTTGGGTAGTAGTAACTGGTAGAACAACATAAAGAGAAGTATTTCTGTACAAAACAGGTATCCTTTTAGGTTTTAAAAATTGTATTTTAACAGAGAATGTGCTTGTATTTTCCTTCACTTAGGAATGTGCTTTCTATTAGATGCATCAGGGAGTAGGCACTCTGTGCGGGCTGGTGAGGCATACTGCTCAACTCCAAAGCAAGAACTGGATTTCTTAATGGTTACTTCTTAGGCTAATACTGTGGTATGATAATTAAGAAAATAATGTGAAACAGCTCCTAGGAACGTTGAGATCATCATGACTATAGACTTTCCTAACTAGATTTATTCTATTTTTTATTCTAAAATAACTGTTAAAATAGAATGGGTGGTACTGTCCTGCAGCACTTCTTTTTAAATTGCCTTCAACACACGCTTTTGAGGGAAAAAAGTGTGCAGCCATGCAGTCTTATTTCTAAAGAGAATAGGGCCTAAATATAGACTGAAGTAATTTGGTCTGGTTTATGACATTAATGGTGGCAGTTCCATATGGGGATGTGCCTTAGTGTCCACAGAAGGTGGAAGTAGAAGGATTGTCCACAATTGCCTATCTGGAATAGGCAACACACAGGGAGATTCTGCCTACATTAAAAAAATAAAAAACTCCAAAACAATGAGGTTTGTTTTAATTAATGCTTTCACATAGGTCTTTGTGCTTTCCAGGCTGGCTTAGATAAAAATCAGGTACTAAGTTTGGAGGATGTATCCAGTCAGTCATAAAATGTGTAATTACAGAAAAGTTGGGGTTTAAAAGGGTGCAAACTTGCTTAGCTGTCTTAACATTTGTTTCTCCCATTATAAAAAAAAAAAATCCAGTGAAATTGGAATCCAGGCATGTTCTGGAAAAGTTCATGTGAAAGCACAGATCCTGCTGCTGACCTTTGTCTACTGCAGTGCTTGGAAATACTCCTTTTTTAGTTAGTGATCTCAAACTAAGGTTTGTGTGGCATTGTAACAATATCCATCTTCTAGAGTTTTATCGTGAAAAGTCAGCAGGAGAGTATTGAGTGCGTATGGTGCTTTGGCCCTGCGTGTTAATAAACCATTCCTTTTGAATATTCAGTAGGAAATCTTAGTAAGGTACGTACTTTTTGTGTAATTTGACTTACACAAATAAGATAAATGTATACACGTGGAAAAATTAATATATCCAACTGTCACAGATTTCCTTTGTGGTTTTCACTAAGTAATTCAAGCAACTGTAATTTAGATACTTCTATTCATAGTACACTTTCTGCACGTCAATGGCTGATTCAAGTAAGGTGAAACTTGTAAGTAGTGCCCAGCTCACATGGACTTCAAGCTTGGGTGTATGTAGTCCCAAAGGAAGTATGTTTGGACTTGTTTGCTTTGGCTGTCCAGTTTTAACATCATTAGATCATGATTGTGCCTGTTGTGATGACTGTTATTGCTGTCTCTGTCACAGTTTTTAAAGAAGTGGAAGTTATTTTGAACATATGATGGGCACTTGATAAATCAGAAGATAAATCAGTGTGGATTTGGAAACAGTAATTTTAGCTTGCTGATAAAGGCCTGGAGTAACACCTGATGCAGAAAGAATTTAGATTTGGTTTAGGTCATTCTTAAATTGCAATTGAGATACACCTAACAAAGTCTGGTAAAGAAATGTGTACCAATTAGGCAAAGCTAATAAACCCAAGGTTTTTTTTAAGTTTCGAAAATGCTGGAATGCTGGAAACTGTACCCTGCCTGCATTGTAACCTCCTAAAGTAGAGAAAGGTATGCGCTGCGTCAGTCTACCTAGTCATAATATTTTACGTGCTCTTCCAGCAGTGCCATTTCTCCTTTTTTTTTTTTTTTTAATGTAATAGAAATCTGAGGAGTAAAGAAGTTAAAAAATAGTTGTTTGAAGTCACTTGTGTTTTGTTACCTCTTGTGGTAATCCAAACCCTGTGCAGGTTTTAATACACAAAGAGCTGGAAGCTAGCATGAAAGACTGGGAAGATGATGGTTTCCTGATGTTGATCTCAAAAGCTTATGAGAAGAAGGGACGTTGAAATTACATGTAGGGTGTTGTACCCATGCTGGGGGGAGACTGTTCATTACACTGGCAGTGTTCTCACCTTCTAGGTATCACATTGTGCAGCCTCATCTTCTCTCTTTTCATTTTCTGACTTCTTTGTTGCTGCAGAGAAGGAATGACTCAGCTGTTGTCTTCTCTCTCTCAGCTGTTGATGACCTAGGAGCTTCATTCTCATCTGGCTGTCACCTTTTGTATAGCTTGCTGCTTTCCAAAGCAGTAGGATGAGAGTGAAGAAAATCATCTGGGTTTACTAATGCAAAATTAGACTGCTACTAAAATGGATGGACCCATTACAGAATTTATACTGCATTGTCTGTTGGAGGGCCTGAATGTAGGTGTATTTGTCTGTTACTGCTGCTCTGTGAACAACATGAACAGAGTAAGACGTATTCCCGAACAGGGCGTGAACATCAGCGGGATGAACCTAGGAAGCTGTGGATCAGTGTGCTGGTGTTTATTAGAAATTTTTGGCAGTGAAAATCAATAAAATCAATCTCTAGGTCTGTTGGGGGGGTGGGGTGGGTTGATTTTTGGGGTGATTGTTTTTTCTATGAAGAGCAATCCTAAGAGAAATCTCGTTTTCACTTGAGGAATGTATCTGTAGTCTTATGATGAAGTTTGCTATAGAAACCTGCCCGTCTCTTGTGTGTTGACAGTCACATCACCTCAGTATTAAACAAAGTATCAAGTATGTACAAAATGTGGAATATTAACTAGAGAGGAGTTAGAGCTCTATAGCTTCTGAACTGTTAAGAGGTACAGAAAATTCTATTCTGTAAGCATTCGATTCGGTGCTTAAAGTGACAAAGAGACTTACTTTTGGAGTCATTGATACTAGGTAGCTAAACCAGTCTAGAACAGATAAAGTCTGCATAATACTGAAAGTTAATGAACAACTATGATCATGTCTGAAACTCATTAATCAACTGAAGTCCTGTAAAAGTATTCCTGTGGTTAGGCTTTTTGTAAGATAAAATGCATATGTGAGATAAAAAGCTCTTCAGATTAAGGAAGTTTTATGCAAGATTGCAGGATCTGCATAAAATTATAAATATACTCAAGACAGACTTTGTGCAGTGTTTCTGCGTGTAGGTTATAAACACTTTAGAAATAGTTTCCAATCACAGCTCCCAGTAAAGACTGCTGTAATAAAATATGAATTCCAGGTTGGTGCTGTCATACAATTTGCGTATAAAGATAGATATCTCGAGATTACCTGACTTGTACCACATTCATAAACTGATCTTTGTGCATTTTTATTACAGCTGCATTTTTATTACTGCAGTGTGATGATTATTAATGGACAAAAATAATACCTTGAATTCTGAAGGGTAACTGTAAATTATAATTGATTTACAGCTGGTGATTGGATATGTATAAATAGTTCCTCTTTTAACCAAGCTAACAGCTGATGATAGCATGCAGCCGTACTTTGTTTGGCATATCAAAGCAAAACCAAGAAAAAATACATGCAATCTCCCAGGTAGTCTCCTTGAATAGGCATTACTCGGTGTCATTCTTGATGTGGATTTTATATCTTTGCTAATATTGATTTGCATTTTAAGAACGACTGAGTAGCACTGTGTCCACGGGTGACTGGTTCTAAAGTTGTTCATGATAGTAACCATATGTCGTTCGTACAACTGAAAGTTGAGTTTAACTCACCTTGAGAAATTACTAATGATACCACAACTGAGTGTTTCCTATAAGGGGGAGTAGTGAGCAAGTAATGCATCTAAGTCTGACTAAGCCTTATTTTGCCACCGTAGGCACCACTTCATTCACATCATATACAAAGCAGTCCAGAAGAGCTGCTTTACTGTCAAGTGGAATATCATACTCTATGTTTTAACTGATGATTATATTACTTCTCAAGGCTCTGTGCAATTTATGTAATCCATTCCTGTAAAGACAGACCTCTTTTCATCAGGGCTCCACTATCTTGATAAGGACTCTCACCCCATGAAATGCAAACCATGTCATTTAGGCAGTATTTAGTGGCTGGTTTTGTTTGCAGTTTTATTTAGTGCCGACCTGAATGTCCGTCTATAGAAGACAGTATCTCAGCCCAGAAGTATAATTCTAAATTGTACTAGCTTACAGGAAAACATAAGAAACTTAGCTGCAGTCCAAATAATGCAGTAGCCTTGCATTGATACATTTTTATGCTAAAAATAAAATATTCCCCTTTTTTTCATGTCTGATATGATATATAAACAGGATAGACTTCCCATCATTCCTGTTCTGAGCTGCATATTGAGGCAGTTGTCTAGCAGAGGCATTGTATTGTACGAACAGTGCTTGAATTGTCCAGTTGCTTTCAAGACTTGCACCATATATTCAGCAAATAGACAGTAGTTGCAGCAGGAGGTATATACAAAATTTAGCTTTTTAGTGTAATATGCCCATAGGTAATTTCTTAATGCTTGTAATATATTCTAGACTTTTATTTTGTTTGCACGTTATCGAAGAAAAACGGCCTAAATTTCCCCCCATGGTAAAACTTACTTTTTTACACAGTTACTGTCTTTGTACTACAGGTAAAAAGTATGTAAAGTGTGAAATCTCAATTTATGCATCTGCATCTTGCAGAGTAAGGTACAGAGTCTCAGCAGAAGTTCATTTTTACTGGCTCTGGGCAAAAATTCTCATGCTGGCTTTTGCTAACTATATGTGTTCAATAGCAGGGAGAGGAATGGGAGGAGTTTTTCCTGACTCTTAAAAGAATGGATTACGATGAGATGCTTCAGTAAGACTATGGCAACTGCAGCAAATTATTACAACTCCTGTTTTCTTTGTATCAAACTTTGTGGTTCAAAATAAGGGCAGTAAACAGTTGTGCTAGGTGATGTAAAAATACTTTTGACTGTCTTTGAAGAACATACTTTGTCTTGTATTCCCCATAGAAACTGCTGTTTTCTTAGGGCTGAGTGACTGCATTTGTCTAATGAAAGAGTGTATTATTATGGTGCTTTTTAGCCTTTGATGCATAGGAAGACCTCTTCTGGTTTAATTGTAGTATAGTTTAAGCCAAGAACCCCTTACAAATGTATGGATTTAATATTTTGATTTTTTTTTTATATATAATTTGACTGTGGACAAAACCAAAATGGTGTTTTGGATTAAGACAATGTTCTGTTGTTGAGTTCTTAAAATAGTAATAAAATTGAAAAAGGCAAATTGTCACTTCATTGAGGAAAATTGTGAGAGTTTCTACAAATAAATTAATTTACTGGAATTTTCTTTACTGTAGCTTAATTGTAAACAAGAAGTTGAGAATGTGGACCTGAAAGGCAAAGGATTAATTACATTTTATAAATAAAATATTCTCAAAGTGAAAGATTGAGAGGAGTACGTAGTCCTTCAAATAAAAGGAAGGTATTTTAACTATGAAAAAATACACTTTTTGCAGAATTTTTCCCCATGTCTTACCAACTATGTCACACAGTATTTCTAAGCAGTGATTAAATAATAGTGAAATACTGAAATGATACCTCATGTGCCTTTGCTCTTTTATATTTTGTACATGCAGTTATGGTTTGCTTAGGTTTTACTTTTCTTGACAATAAGCAAAGCAAGATCCCTAACGTTTCTACCTCACAGTCCTATTACCAGTAACAAGCTTTTTAAACATTACATTTACATTATAAAAGCTAAAACTGAATACTAGCAAGTACATGTAGTTTAGTCAGAAATTTATAAGTAGTGAATTTAGCTTATCAGACCGGAAAGTATTTTTTAGTATTTTTGCATATGTGTTGTGCTTTGCTTTGAGGATAGTCATGTTGGCCAAAGATAAGATACATTGTTAGTCTTGCCAGATTTCTAAACCCAGGTATTTCAGCCTTTATTATTCAGGCATCAGGTTATGAGATTTTCCCCTATATTGAAAACTTTTCTGATCAGGAACCGTGGTATAGCATTAGCTAGATACAGGTGCCAAATACAGGTTTGAGTGCCAAATAGACAACCTATTTATTGAAGTATTTCAACTTGACCTGGCAATGAGGTGGCCTGCCATGAGACAGCACGTTATTCTAGCAACCAGATATAATAAAAACTTAAATGACTATGAAGAGGATCAGAGGATTCCCAAGAAACTGTTGTACATCTAGAAATAAGTAAAGCCTCAGACTCCTTTTAAGTGCACACAGATGTTTAGGTATCTTCAGCTGTGGTTAACTGGAATCAAAAGTTTGTCTGTTCTCAGGATTAAACTCATACTGTTTATGTTTAATGGTATTTTAAACTGAGCTATTTTAGATGTTAAAAATAAGCTTGGAGGTGTATCTGGACTGTAACTGTCTTGATTCCTAACTGGTTGTTCCAGTAGATTTTAATTTTGCTGATATGTATCAGTTTGATAGATTTCTGTCAGTTTACCTTGGTGGTTTAAGCTATCTTCTACCACAAGTCTGTTTTGTAGTCTGTTAATTAGTTAAACATGTAATTTGAAATACAGTCATTTTAATTGGCTTGTTTTTGTAGAAAAGATGTGCAACCCTGATCACATAATGCATTTACTTTGGATAGCTTTAATATTAACACAGTCAAGTATTTTGTAATATAACTCTGACGCGCTCAGCAGACTCTGGAAGGGGGTGATGTACTGTCAGTTACAGCAGCAAAAGGTGAGGGAAGGAGGGAGGATATTTTTAACAAAAATGTTGACTCCACTATCCATGGAATAATAAAGTGTTTGTTGCAGAAACTCATGTTTACATTCCGTGAATCTTAAATATTTTTGAAGTTGAACCTGTGGAATAATGGTCACAACCTACTATTGACCCTTCGATTTTGGAGGTAGAGTCAAGTTTTCCTTAGGTGTCAGCTGTCAGTGGCAAAGAACATAAAACATTTCTCAGAGAAATTTGATAACCCGTAATTTCAGTGGTAGGCTGCCAAACCATTTCTCTTCATCAAAGAGACAAAAACTACAAATATTTTACATCACCCTTTGTGGAATGTGCCTCTTGATTAGTCAGGGTGGTCTTGTTCTTCCAAAATACTGGATTTGTTTTGAAATACACTTACTGATCGCTTGTGTTAAAGGTTAGAGACAGCAAGTGCCTCCTTTTTTTTTTTTTTTTTTAAACTGTTTCTTGTGCCATAGTATGACAGTAGAAACAATTTTAGATTTTAATGCTGGAAAAATCACAAGAAGTTGGTTCAGTTGCTTATTAACTAAAATTTACAGGTTTCATGTAATTGGGAGGGTGTATCAAAAGTAGTGGATTCCTGATAAAAAGTGTTCTTTCTTTACAGAAATGGGTTACAGAAATTGCATAGAGCCTTGAGAAGTAATAGAATAATGTAAAATGAAGAAAGCCCAAATAGTAAGGGAAAACAATAATTTATGAAAATGAAAGATGTCAGTGATCCAAGGAGTGACATAGGAAACATTATTGTCCTTGTGATCCCACTGAGCAGGATGGTGACCACTATAGTATTGAACTAAATCAGCAGTTAGTCCAGAAAATCTTTATAATTACAATGAAAGGAAGAAGACATGGTGATGTTCAAGGAAAATAAATTACAGGGGAGCATCTGTATTTCAGGAGAGGTACTAGAAGAAGAATGTATTGAATTACAGTTGCTATAAAAGCCAGGAACCAATATTAGATCAAATTATAATGCTACACAACATAGTTCTAGGTTAGATATATGAAATGGTAATGCAGTTTTAGAAAAACTGATAATGCAGTCTCACTTTCCATAGTAATTGTCCTTATTTGTCTGGTTGTTATTAGAATGTACCTGTGCTTGCAAGGTGATAGACACAGGAAAGTGCATAAACATAATGGTATTTTTAAGTTTTCAGTTTTAGCCCATCAGTATTTTTAATTTGATTGGCTATGAAGACATCTCTTCTTGCATTTTAGGTTAAGGCTCTAAGGATTGTGCTTCATTTCCCCTTTTCTGTCTCTAATCTTGCAGTAAGAGTAATATTGGGTATTAAATACTACATTTTCATTCATTCACCTCAAAGTTGGTCTCTTCAAAGTTGCTTTAATACCTTGTTAAGAAAGCTTAGTCGTTCATGGTGAGTGATTTTTTTAATTCAACCAGTATTTATATTGGTTTGAATGGTTGGACAGAACTGTAATGGGTACCCATATAGATCTTTAACAATAATCTTGGCTAAAATAAATGAGAGCTAGGAAATGTCGTGACTTCTGTCAAGGTCTTACTTGGAATGTGATGGAAACTACACATTCTGGTTCATCTGGGCATTTTCTTGGTGGATCTGCCTGTTGAAATATGTATGACTTTATGTTATGTGTCAGACTGGTGAAGTATTACTTCTGAACCTGCCGAGATCTCTTTGTGAACAATTTTGTCTCCCACAATTATTGAACAAAGACAGCTTTGGGAGCCCACTAACTCAAGATGCGAGTAGTTCCAGTAGCTGCCTATTGTCTCCCAGATTTCCTTTACACCCATAGGAAAAGGCGGCTGTGTCCTTACCTAAGGAGAGTGGTAGTTCTCTTGGTTTGTACTCTGACAGAATGAATTTGCGAAGAAGAATTTGAATGGCATGTTGACAGCGGGCTTTATAAAAGTCTGTGATGGTGGTTCATTAACTAAACCTCCTATTTAAAATTGCAGATTTTAAGAAATGGTATATATTGTCAAGTAAAAAATTTGCAAAGTCTAAATTCTAGAAATGGACTTTAATAATCCGCCAGGCACTAATTTGTCGTAGCACATGTAAAAGAAACGTGCCATAGTCCCGTCTTTCAATTGACTTTTATACTTGATAACTTTTGTAAATTATTACTTATTTTAAAAAGAGTGAGAGAAACCATTGGGTGGATAGTAGACATGTATAATTCCTTTTTAGATTGTAGCTGTGATAGAGGGGCATTTATTGTGATAGTGTAGGAGTTAAACACCTGTCAGAGACTTGCCTTTAATGCCTTTTAACATAGTGCAAGTATTTTAATGTAGCGGAAGGATGAAATAGGTATAGTGGTTTAAGTTATAGGAGAATAATAATACTGCAACTGGTTTTAGTGCTTTATTGCAAACTTTATATATTCTGTGTTGAAGGGAAAGTTGGAGAAATTATTCTCAAATGTTTTTCAATAGGAAATTTGTTCGCTGCTGGTTTTTTTCAGTGTTACTTGAGTACCTTTTGAGGTGGCCAGTTGTTTTGTTTGTGCTACAGCCAAAATACTCTTAGACTGCAGATCAACCAAATCTGTAAGCTGGTGTTGCCACAAAAAGCAGGGTTGCTCTCTCTTTGTGTGGACTGTGGTGTTTGTGCAGCTGCACAGTGAACCAGATAGGAAAAGTAATCTGTCTTGAAAATAATCTTTTTTTCTTTTTCTAGGCTATTTTTCAGCAGAATCTAGTTATCCAGCTGCACAGTGAACAGATCAGCAAACAAATGTGCTGGTGTACAAAAATGGTTTTGTGGGAGTGGAAATGAATCAATGAAGCAGTGAGGGAGGACAGGTCCACTGCTTTAAGTGCAACACCATCTTAAAATAGTTGTTGAACTTCAGCCTTATTTCGAACAAAAACATTTGCTTGCTTTCAGCAGAAAAATAAAATATTAATTGCAGGTGTAACTGGTTCATCTTTTCAAGTATTTCATTCTTACATGCACTGGTATCTTAATAGAACCTAATTGAACAGTAAGATATTGGCACAAAATCAAGCCAGTTCTGATACAAATTTTACACATTAATAGATGTTTTATGGACTATATACAGCTTATCTATGAAAGGCTGAAAATTGATTCTTCGTAAGCAGAACTAATACTTGCAGAACTTCCAACCGTTTTGATGTTTTTATATTCTTTTGAGCTCTGAAAAGGATCCTGTACTGAGCAATTTCTTACAAATAACTTTTTGAAGAAGGCTGTCCATTTTTTTTCTGTTCAAAATAAAATAAATGCCCTTTTCTGGATAGCTGCACTAGTAGCTTGCTGCTGTATTACTTTAGGATCATTTTCTAGTATGCTTGGGATTTGGCATTGCAAATACTTTACATTTCAGATTTTTAAAAAGTTTTCATCGTGTGTTCAGTTATGCATAAATGCTTTCTGTACTGTTTAAGTCTTATCTGGTATTAACTTAGCAAATATGGCTTGGATCAATTAGTTAATGGTCTGTTCTTACAAAGTGCCCCTCCTACTGGGCTGTAGATTTTCAAATGAATGAGTTTTACTTAAATCCACAAACCTGTTTCACTGAAATTGAAGAGGGAAGAAAATACAGGAGATGGGTGAGAACTGAAGTTAGAAAATGTTACTGTAACGTTTTAGCTCTGTAGCTTGTTTTCCTATTTCTATATTCAGAAGCTAATGTCAGCTTAAGACTGATAAAACAGAAAGAGACTTATTTAATTAAATGCTTTTATGGCTTTCTTAAAGTGTCTTTCAGTAACAGAAATGTATTAATTTCTTATTAATAACTTTTAAAAAATAATTTATCTTTAAAATGTGTGCTAGATTAATAGGACTTTATATTCAGGCATTTGATATTTAGGAAATAAAGGGTAGGTTCCTTTGAATTTTCAGATTCCAGCCTTTTTTTGAACTGAATATTAGTAGGAAATTGCACAGTTGCTGAAGTGTTGGGGGGCTGCAGGCATTTCTCCTCCATGTACATTGGAGTAAATATCTACAATATCAGAAAGAATTTATTTTTTCAGGAACTGTAAGAAAAAACTGTCTTTGTGTTGTCAGTAGCTTTATTTCAAGAAGTATTTATCTCTTTAAAAAAATGCCATTTCTCATAGAGCTGTTACTCTGAGCAGTTCTTGATAGAAATGAATGACACGTGCTTAACTTTTCAGTGCTGAACAGAGAGAATAGCTTAGTTTGGTAAGAATATTGCTTTGTCTTTATAACACCTTTTGTCTTTCTCAGTTCTCTTTTATCTTAGCTGAAGTATGTGTTTGGTATTTTTGTACGGTGTGAAACTTCTAGTTGCCCATCAAGTCTTGCTAAAGCACTTTACTTTCTGTGGCATTCAAGCTGAGTAACTACTTCGAGGAGTCAAAGATATTTTTTCTAAGATCTCCCCTGCAGATAGAAAAAAGAAATAAGATAGAACATTCTTCAGAGAAAGCAAGGAAAGAAAGTTGAACAAAAAGGGAGAGAAACTAAAATTACTTAGGAAGAAGCATGGGGAAGGGAAGAAATCCGGTCCAACTGTGTTACAAATATTTCAGGTTATTAAAGTTGTTGGGAGCAGTCCTGAAAAAAGATGGGGAGAAAAAAGTTGGGCAATTAAAATATTCTAGTCAGCATTGTACACTAATGAAAAATGCCGTACTAGGTGGGTTGCAAACACTAAAATGATAGATGTGACTTTCAATTGAGTTTGAATTTTGTATGACAACATTATTTGCGTGAAAGTTTGTTGTTTTAAGTAAAGCCTAACTATCGAACTAGCTTTTTAGTTTTAGTGAAGCAGTTGGTCATAAATAAACAAAAATGTCGCCCAAAGTCATGTTCATATTCCAGTCTTTAGATGAAGTCTTCTCAAAAATAAAGTGCTATAAAAGAAGAACGGTTGAAATAGTAGGCACTGTGGAGAAGTTTCAGGAATACAAGGGAAACTGAGTGAAAAAGGCTGTAAAAAAAAATTCCTAACTTTTATCAGAGGTGCATTTAGTTTAATAGATGAAGTACCATAGGCAGACAGTGGTTTAGCATAGAGATGTTGTGAGTTTTCCATACAGAAAAGATAGCTCTTTGCTGATGTACTGCTGGAGTACTTCAACCTCAAGCCTCTGATTTAAAAACCTTATATATGGGCACACAATTAGTACTGCTTATAGTGTGAATGACCTGCTTGCACTGATGAATGAGGAGGGGAGGGGGTGCTTTTGGCAGCACTCTGTGATTTCTGAAATGTCAGTTGGTGTGGCAGGACTGTTTATCTTATCCACTGTAAATTTACACATTTGTTCTAACTTTGCAGCTTGACTTGGGGTGGGGTTGTCCCACTGCCTGAGTGGGTCCTGAAAGACTTGTCTTGTTCTTGTTTGCAGTTCAACGAAATGTAGCAGGTGCTGCTATTTCCAGCTCTGGCCTTCAGGTGCTGTAGTTTCTTACCCAGCAGGTAGCTGGGAGATACTTTCCCTCCTGTCTCCCCCTGTTGGGTGCCCAGCCGTCACTGAGCTATGGAGGGAAGGAGGGGAGGCAGCAGGGTATCAAATGAGTGAATAAAATAAGGCAAAGGCTGACAGCCATAACAGGCAGAATCTTTTTCAACTTTGGTGTAGCCTTGTCCTCAGACTGCCCTTTTATATCCTTTTGAAGGGATTTGAGAGTCTTAATGTTGAAATCAGCTATATACAACTCTGTGCCACTGAAATGTATAGAATTTGGACTTCAGCTTTACCGTATTTTACACACAGAAATACTGCCTGACGGGTTAAAGGTGGCAGCTATTTATAATTGCCTAGAGAATAATGAAGCTTGTTTAAAAAGAAACAAATAAATAATCAACTCTTAATAGTTGTTCTATTTGAGACTTTTTGTGATGGGTACGTTTGTTTTGTAAGCATCTTGGTTCTGTAACAAGAATTACAATAGAAAACAGAAGATTATATAATAGAGGATTAAAAATACTATGGTAGGGTTATTACAGTTTTAATTGAAAATAGTGAGACATCTAATTGATTCTGAAATTGATCAGATAATGCTCAGCTCTTGTATTTCAGCAGTGAATCATGATCATAGGTTACAAACGATTTTAACCATTAGGGCACAGAGAAAAGGTGCCATTCAAAGCTAAACACCACAATTAGGGATGCATGACTAAAGTTTCAAAGTAATGTATTAGTAGTATTGTATGAGACAGTCACATGAAAAAGATCATGAGGTGGTGAAAAGGATTATGATCATGCTTTAGTCATGAATTTCCTGGTAGAGATATTTTAGTCTGGATCGTGCTTGTTTAAATGAGAATAATTTGACTGTGCTTGTTCTGGTTATATTACCATTATGTGCAAAGGGGGAAAAAAGGTGTTTTACCTACAAAAGTAGTATCCTTTGAGTAACTGAATTTTACTTAAACTTGAGATGCTGTTTTCAGGACTGAGAAAATGAAGTTAGAGAGATACTGAACGATTTGCTAGAGCATTACAGTGTACTGCATGTACTTACCTGCTGCTGCCGTCTCCTGTGCAAGCGTATTTAAGTTCGTCTTTCTCCCAGGGCTTTCATTTGTCTTGCATGTACCTTAACTGCTTATTCCAGATCCTGAACCTGCTCTTCACATTAAGTAACCTTCAACATTGTAAATCCTCAGTTGATGAAAATCAGCATATTCCTATAGAAACGTGGAGCTCTGTTGATCTGTCACCAGCCATACTCCTGATCCAGTACCTTTACTTACTGCCAGAATGTTTCTGCTTCCTGGGATGATGTAAGTCACAGAGGCCAGGTTCTCAGCCTGTGTGAGAAAGAGCGTATGTTCTTTATTTAAAGGTTACGGAATGAGTTTCCAGACATCATACAATCGGTCTGAGGGTTGACTCAGTCCAGTGACTCTTGGATAAAGATTTGCAAACTGTTTCTTTCTACTCCACCAGTAACAACTCTGTACTTACCTGTTTCCTCAAAGGGGGATGGAAAAAGCTTCTGGAAGGTGCTTTGAGATGATTTTAATGTTTCAGTACTAATCCCAGCAATATATTTATAAGAACATTCATTAAGAGTGCCTTAAATAGAGTCTGTGAGTGAAAAAGACTATATTAAAATAGTATTTTGGTAGCTTTTGGGGATGAACTCATTGCACTAAATGACTTGAAAACGTTTTGTCACAGGCCTTAAGTCAGTAACTGGAATGTAGGTGTTTGAGCTGGAGACAAACTGCGGTCATTCCAGACTGCTGATTGAACAATTGTTTATCAAAACAAAACAGCAGCTACCCATTGACCTGTCTGATGTCCCTGGAATCAATTTTGAGGCAAATGCCTCCATTTGACAGATACTCTTCTGATCTTACGTTTGTAACTGCGTTAGCATTCCAAAAGAGAATTCTGCTTTTTTAAAATCTTGCAAGCATTTGAGGCTCCAGTGAAAAGTGATTTTTCATCTTTTGTATTTGTAGAGGTTAACAGGAAAAACTGTTTCCCCAGTCTTCTGTGTTAATTCATTTATTTGCTATGTAAGGTCATTTAAAGGTAGCCCTTTCCTTTTTTAACTCCAATTGCTTTTCTCTGTCAACCTGTTGCAAGTATAGGAGCTTCCAAGAGTTGGGTTTTTTTTTTTTTTTGGTGCAATGATGTGGTCACAAGTGCTTAAGCACAAAACATCAAGCTAATATTTTAGGAAATTAAAATGGACTTTAAACATTTGTGGTTTGCTGCAAAGTACATTCCTGGCCTATTTCACGAAGCATGTTTTAGTTAGCAGCTGGGATGGGTTTGAGAAGGACAACTCAACTTACTGTTTCTTGTCTGAAAGTCAGTAGCGTTTTAGGATGATTTGACCAGGTTCACTTGCATCTTTGTGACTGTAGGGTCAGTCACAGCTCTAGTCAAGGTGCACATAAGGAACTAAAACTGCTTTCAGTGTACAAAGAGATGAAAGCATAATTGACCTATTTTCCTGTTACTTTACATCCTTGCATTTGCTGCAGGGTTTTGGTAGCATCTGAGTATACAGAGAGCAGGGCCGATGGGGCTCTGCCTTTACCCTTTCTCTCAGCTCTTATTTCCTTCTCAGTCATATTCTATATTTAGCTAGTTATGTGTAAAAAGCCCTACTTCTGTACTTGTTTCCTCCTTCTACCTTAGTCAGCTCTGTTAAACTGTTCAAAATAGTCATTCAGCTGTTCAGATCGATTGAGAAGCTCCGAGCTGCTTTTCCTTTTTGTTGTCCACTCCTTTGCTGATAGGATGGCCTGATTATCTACTACATGTATCTGGCAGAACTGTTGTAAATGTTACACATTTTATTTGGCTTGGTACCGAGCAGAACAAACTAAGTTTTGCCAGAAAACGCTGGCAGTGTTTAAATGATTGGGGGTTTTTAAACATGTATTTTAGAGGTTATTCTCTACCCGAAATAATTCTCTAGAAAACAGAAGTCATAAAGTACATTTCTTGGTTTAGCTTTCTAGTTTGATAACATTTTTACATAAACTTGGATTTTTTTTTTCTTAAAAGTTTCTGTTATAATAATTGTTCCAGTTTTACAAATATTTTTGTTAGCAGGTGTAAACGAAGTAAAGCTGTCATGTTTTGTAAAATAGTGAATTGTTTTCAACTCTGAACACAATATAGACTTCTGCAGTGTCCTCTTCATTACCTGATGTTGAATAGTAGGTTTCTTATACTTAATACTAAATTTAAAACCACATTGGGCAGATGATATAATTCCTAAAAATCGGTACTAAATACTTAGAGCTAGACTGTCAGCATTAACGGTATTTCTTGAGTTGCATAAACAGATGTTTTCCATATAACCTTCCTTTTAAATTAACGTCCACATAGATCTTTGAAATCAGTAAACTCGTGTAAGTATAAACTACTAAAAATACAAACATTTAAGCGACCCATTGAAGTTGGTTAATGACAACTTATTTTTAAATGACTAATTTCCAATCAAAATAGGGAGTTGTGCAGTGTATGTGTTTAGTGGAGGTACTTTAGCAGCACGTAAGAGCACGTTATGTGTATCCGACTGTATTATCTGTCATCCCCATAAATAAGAAAATACAGTACTGTTGTTTCTAAATCATTATTATTCTTTTGGAACTTGTGTTTTAACAGGATTTTCAATGTTATAGGTTATCATAAGCATAGATGCCTCTGAAAATATACACAAAAAATGTTCTGTTATGCCTGTAAATGCTGATCGTTTTCTTGTAACTGCCTCCAGTAAGCACAGTACGTAGGCCTGCATCTCTAAAATACACAGAGCCTATGTTACTGTTGGATAAGAAAAGTACACTAATACAGTTTCTGCATTAAAAATACTGCAGTTGTTATTCTGTTAATGCAAATATCTAAAAAGATTTGTGAGTCATTCGCTTGGTACAAATAAGAACCAGACTGATACTCATGTAGTACAAATGTTGAGACTGCTTTTATACCTAAGTGCTTCCCCTTGTGTTTCTTGTAGGAAACAGAGATGAAGGTACACATGCACACAAAATTTTGCATCATTTGTTTGCTGACATTTATCTTTCATCAGTGCAATCATTGCCATGCAGATGGACATGACCATGTGCACTACCATAATGACTATCAGATCTCAAATGCATCCTACTTCCAGAATGGAGGAACAGAATCTATGCCGAGTAAATTTTCAACGTTGGAAGCTGAAAATGAACAAAAATACTACATTGAAAAGATTTTTGATCGTTATGGTGAAAATGGAAGATTGTCCTTTTTTGGCCTGGAAAAACTGTTAATAAGCCTTGGTTTAGGAGAGGTAAAAGTAGTGATGATAAATCATGATGATATTGGTCATGACCATGTTTCTCACTTATATGCTTTAGAAGTACAGGAAGGAAAGCATTCTCACTCTCATAACCATCCTCGTAGCCACTTGGATTCAGAAAACCAAACCATGATTGGTGTGGGTGCAAAAAGAAGTCATAAATGTGACCCTGAGAGAGATGCAGTAGTGCCATCAGTAAAAGATGATGGCAAACATGTTCATGACCAGAGTCGCCATCACCATCATCACCACCCTCGTCTGCATCATCATGACCATAATGGTACACATCATTCTCGTAATGATTCGGTTAGTCACAGTGAACATGGAGAACAGAATCATGAACCTTCAACAGAGACAAACACAACTCAGGATCAGCCAGAAAGAAAACAACGGAAACAGAAGAAGAAGCAAAAGAAGATCAGTGAGACTTCAGGAGATGCTACAGATCATGATCCAGGTGATCAGTATGAGCACAATCGTGTTCATAAACCTGATCACATACATGATGCATCTCACTTGCATGTACACCATCATGAACACAGTAGTGATCGTTCTACTGGTCATGGACATCAAGATTCCAGTTTAGGTAATGAGAATGGACACCACCATACCAGCAAGCGAGAGGCTCATAAGCAGATTAATGTAAGAAAACATGCTCTTTTTTCAACACGTAGTCATAAGGATCATAATGAAGATGAACGTGATCGTGAAGAGGTGAGTATGAAATGGAGAACCGGTAAGTTGACTTTCACTGTTGTTAATAATTGAAAGTGCATACCCACAAATAATGCAGAAGTGCGTTTTCAACCGTTGCGTAATACAGGTAGCAGAGTGCAAACGCTAGAGGTCACTGCCGCAATTTTGGAGTTTACTTTATGGGTTTTCCTTTCTGTCTGCCCATTGCCCATCTTTTCTCAGAGATCTATCTTCTTGCCTGTTTGTCTGTGTAAAGGAGATTCTTAAAGCTTTCTGAGATGCTTTGCTTACAGGTAGGGTTTTTTCTTTCCCAGTATTCATGGATACTTCCACACACCTTTTTTGGACTTCTTTCTGAATCTAAGATCATGAACATTTTTGGAAACTGCACAGAGACTCTCTCCAAAAAGAAACACCTGCATCTTTTCAACATGCTTCTAATTTCTTTGTCCTAAGAGACTGTGAAGCAATGTAGATGTAGCTTCCATACTACTGTGCTCAGCATAAGCTCTTCCTTTTCTCCCTTCAGCATCCATAATTTCTGCCAGGACCGTAAATATACTTTCACTTCCCCCTTTCAGTTAACTACAGAAGTAGGACATTTTGATATCACGGTTTTAAAGTAGAAGTGAGGAGAGGAAAGGATGGGGTGAGTGCTGAGTTTGCGGTTTTAAACCAAATTAAAAAGTGAACTCCAAACACAGAAGGTTGGTAGGTAATGAGAAGTGTTAGAAAACGTATTTTGGATTTATGTTCTTCCACTCCTTTCCTGTTGCTCTTTCTTCATTGTGTATACTGTGTAATGGTAAAGAATATGGAAATTCATTTTCATTGACATTTATCAAAAATTATATACATGTTTGGAGACTGAGTTCATAGTGCAGATACTTTTACTATTTCTTTCCCCTCGTAAACCACTTAGATCAGCTTAGACATGTTTTAGCGCTGGTGGTATGTTGTGGGCCAGAGTTTCTACTTTCTGTTTGTGCTCTCAAATCATATGCTAAATTTTCCGCAACTGTAGTTTTTAGTAAAATAGTTGTTTTCATATTTCATTTGTTTGTACAATTTGCTTGCAGTGCTTAAATGTTACCCAGCTGCTACGGTACTATGGTCTGGAAACCAGCTCTCCAATATCTCCTGAATTGTTTATATACATGTGTCCTGCTTTGCTATACCAGATTGAGAGAAGGCTTTGTATTGTACATTATGATGAGCTTGAAGATTTTATGAAAAGTAAAAATGCATCAATTGAGAATAAAGATAAAACAGGTGCATCAGGTAGGTGTGTAACATCTAAAGTCCTCAATATCGTTTTGCATTGTAAATGTTAACTTCAAAGTTTGAAATGTCATACAACTTAGCGTTGACTGTAGTGTAAAGGAATGATTGAAATTTAACATATTAGAAGAAATTTGAGACAGCATGCTTAAGTCAGGAGACATGGCATTCTGTTTGGCAGTGTAATAGCTTCTCCTAAGTAACCATGGGTCAGGGAGGCATACCATTCTTTCTGGTACCTTTTTATCCTTTTTCATTATTTTTACTTTTTATTTTATGTTTGCTTATTTTTCTTTCTTTCTTTTTTTTTGTCTTCTGTTATTGAGGCCTAGCATCCTATCGTTGGGCCTATGGCCTGGGCATTTTGGCCTAGATTCTTTGCACATGTCTTTCGACGCTGGACTCTTGTGTAGTAGGAACATAGGCAAGAATCTTTGGAGACAGAAGGACCTCTAGGGATGAGCAGGTTCACCCACAGTTTGGATTATTTCCATCATTTAAAATATGTCTTTTTTTTTCTTAGTGTGACTGAGGTGGGACATATGTTTATCTCGAAGTTGGAAAGTTGCAGTGTTACTTTAGCACAAATTTTCTTAATAAATCTGACCTGGATCTATTCATTCAGGAATAGAGAACAGCACCTTCATCGCAGTTCATTCATTGGAAAATACAACTTCAGGTGTTACCATTTTTATGTTCTAGCAGTGATGCAAATTTGTAGAATTGACATCCAGAATTTTTTGTGAACTTAAGAAATATAAAGACTTAAGCAAGTTATAAAAGCATTTAAATTGCCATTTCTGACAACACTTCCCTTTTCTGACTTCCAATGTCTATTCTATACTACTCTCTTAAGCATAGAAGTATTCAATCAAAACCCTCTGTTGGCAGTTTTATTTTTTTGTGTGTGTGCCTTGAGTAAAAATCAGTAGCTTATTTTTCTTCTTGCCATAGTTCTAAGCTAAAAATATTTTTACTATTAAAGAAGTTACTTTAAGGGCAGCATCCATTGTGATTTCATAACTGAGTATACTTTTACAATATATGTTTACTACTGCTGTCTTCCATAAATTATAGTGGAACTACTGACAGATGTTTAGCTGTGATGAAATATTAAAAATCTAAAAAACCTTGGGTACAGTGTCCATCTTTTGAAAATAAAAATATTGGTAATTGTGAATAATTGATTAGTACATAGGTGTTTATTATCATTGTTACAAATAAAGCTTGAAGTAAGTACATTCTCATAGATGTTAATAACTGTTGGAAAGAATGCATTGCTGGTCATCTTTCTTAACAATGCTGGAGTCATTAAAAAAATTACTTGTTCTACATAACTCTCCTCTAGTGACACAGCTACTATCTTGTTAACTATTCTGTTATAAGATTGCTGTAAACCGAATACACTGTGTTTATATGGCAGCAGATTGTTTTGTGGGATAGTGTTACTGTAGTAAAAGTTGACCCCTGCCTTATTACCAAGAGGATTTCTAGACTAGCTCTAAGCATTTTCTGCCAATTAAATTGTTGAAACCATGTACAAAACTGTCAGGTTCCACATGCTTTGAACCAGTTTAATTAGAAAGTTTCTACAGATGAGTGCTTCTTTTTAAAAGAGTGCAGTTTCGTTCTCTGTAATGAGTAAGGCAGTTGATGAGTAACTCAGCTTGAAGACCTTTAACATTTTAAGAGACTTAATTTGCAAAATTAGTGAAACTTATTGTGAACATTTAATGTGTTTTATGACATCTGATATCTTGAGTATAAATAACACATTTGCCAGTTAATTGTAAAAAATTGGATTTTAACTTACGGATTTGGCTCTGAAAACAGTAACCTCTAAAGCAGGTCAGCTTGATTAGGTAGTGATAAATCATTCTTCATAATAATTTCCTGTATATTGTTGTATTAACTACAGTATAATTTTTCCTCCTTAAATAAGGCAGTGAATCACAAAATAACAAATCTTAACTGGTATATGGGGATTGTGGGAGGTGTAGGACAGGTGTCAGTCATAGAGTAACTTAACCTGCGGGTTGTAGGATTCTACTAAAAGGAAAATGTGTGGTTATCCAAGCTAATTTAAAAAGTTTTAGATAGAAATATTTGCCAAAGTTAGGAGGATGCAGACCTTTTTAAACACTAGCATTCCGTGGTTTTCTTTATTTTTAATTAAACTTTCAAAAATCCTTAATAGACCAGTGCTGCTTCTATTCATTGATACTAACCTGGAAGGTTCCCATTAGTTCTGATAGTGCGGTTTTCTAAAGCAAAGTAGTTTAATTAACTGATGACCAAAAGCTTATGAAGCTATGTACAAGCCAAGCTTCGTGTACAACTTCCTGTAATTTACAGGTAGGTCTGTAACATCTTCTAATAGAGGATTTTCAAGGGCTTATACATACAACCGAGCTTTCACAGTGTACCTGGTGGAAGAGTGTGGCATTGTTCTCATTGAGGGCTCCTAAACAACATCACTTAAAAGGAAAGGTACACCCTACTTATGAATCAAGCTAATAGAACTGATACAAATAAACTGTGAGCAATTTTTTTTTAAAGGTGGAGATCAGTTAGAACTGTTGTATCTGAAACTGTATTTCAGATCAAATATAACTGGTAAATCTGCTGGTGCAGATGCCAGTGTTCCCTAGAGCTCATGGTTCCCTGAACCCAGGAAGGCTTTGCTTCAGTGGAGCCTTCCTGTTAGCTTGCTTTCTTGTTAAAGTTTGCAAATAGTTAACCAGTCTCAGCCTTCCAAGGATCTACCTTACTACCCTTTTAGTCTGGTTTAATTTACAGATAGCTGTCCACATCTAGTGTGAGCAGCTGCCTGTTGTTTGCTACCCACTGTTTGAACAGAGGTCCCTTATTGAAGAAACTGTTTGGTTACCTCCCTCTTGTTTTTTTTCTACAGAAATATTTTATAAGTGAGTGCATAATAACTTCACCTCATTGACCAAGCTTTATATATTGTCCCTAGGAGTGCTATACACCAAGATCTTTTATAACTTAAGAGCTCTGGCAGTGTTTATAATATTGCATATTAGTTCCACTTCCATAATATTTTAGTGTTTTGAACACTATGGTTGAATGAAATTCTTCAATAAAATTTTATGTTGGAATTTTGTCGTAAGTCTTCCTTAGTAGTCCTTTTCATGTGAGCAATGTTTGTACGTATATGTAACTGTGGGGTCATGCACAGCTTTTCTATAGAATGTATTTTTTATCTTTGACGTGGCAGCAACCTTTTGCAGATAATTTTGGTTCCATACCATTTTTTAAGAGTTTAAACAGAGACCGAAGCTGATGACCAAGATCTGAGAGATGCTCAGATTCTGTATTCTACAGCCCATGTGCCTCATCTTAATCATGGTGCCATGTTTAGATACTGTATCATTCATAAGAGTATGTAAGCCCTTCAGAGATGCGTTTGCCAACTCTATGCTTTGATACATGAAACTTAAGCCAGTTTACATAATCTCCTTTCGATTTTTCTCCATCTAAGGCTGTTGGTCATCTAACCTGGCACTTAACATCACAATGTCTGTATCCAGATGGGAAATCCAATGTCCTGCCAAAAGGCTGTGTAACTTTTATTTGGGCTACTTGTGCATGCATGCATCTTTCAGTATTGAATTACAAGTCTATGTGTGCTGTTTCTTTCGGCAGAGCCTGTTAATCCAGAGTGCATGATCAAAGTGCTCTGGGGTTGAATCAAGGCTGTAGTGGCAGTATTTTATTTAGCAGGGTGTTGCTTCCACTCTAGGCCCACTTTTGTATTCCCATTTTCCAGCCTCTGTTTTTTTAGTTCCTCATCTGGTGGCAGTCTTTGCTTTTTCACCAACTCTGTTTTCTTCTCAGTATCAATATGTGTTTCAGTGTACGCTGCATACTTTCTAAAGCTTTTTCCAATCAGTTTCTCCTGGTGGCTGTGCTTTTGTACCCTTTGCATTTGAATTGGATTGTTTCCTTTTCTTCACTGTTGTGGAATGACAGCTACAGACTTCATAAGAATGAATATCGCAAAATAAAATGTAAAACAGCAGATGCTGTAAGTTTTGGTGTTGAACCAGACCAGACCTGCAGCAGCCACAATTCTCATGGCCAAGTCTTGTCAAATCTGATCTCTGTAGCATTTTTCGTACAGATAGAATTTTCGGGACATTTGACTGCTAAATTGTAAAATTAATTGAGCAGCTACAACATACTCATTCCTCCTCCCTTCTCTCCCCACCCCTCTCCCATTTCCCAGGATGTTTTCCACCACTTGATCAAAAATGAGTGGACATTCATAGATGTAAGGAAAGTCAGATCATGCACCAAAGTATGGAAATGCTGATGATTTTAACTCACGAGTTCTTAACTCTCAGTAAAGTTGTTAAACTGTATAGACATTTCTGATTAAGACTAAAGCTAGGGGGAAAAAAATGGAAAAACTTGAAGTATTCAGGCTAAAACTTAAAATAAATAAATAAAGTTCAGACTGAGGAAATCATGTTCGTGAAAGATCTCAGCCCAAACAGTTGATGTTTGTAAAATAGGAGCCCCAACTATTTCTGTCTTTGGGACTGTGAACCTTTTTAACTGTATTGTTGGAATTAAACAGTTTTCACTTACTGTTCTTTGAAGTTTCTGTGATGGGAAGAAACAAGAGAAGCAGAGAGAGGAAAAAAAACCCAACAGTTTTTAATTCTTAGCCTTACTGATGCCTTGAAAAACTAGAAAAAAAAAAAAAAATTTAGGGGGAGATACTGGCTGCAAGAGCCATGTTTCTTCGCTTACAGGATGTCTTTCTTGTGTAATTCCTCCTTTTCCATGTCATATAGAAATTTGCATCTTCCCTAATCAACAGGGTTATGTTGAGTGCACCCTATCCCATTATCACTTTTTCTTCTAATGACAACAGAGGTTCTCAGCAAAAATAGATGCTGCTTTTTGTTGGTGGAGGCAAGTTGCTTTCAGCTCTTCAAGCTCTTATGATAGCATGATTTTAAAGTTCCTCTGTCAAAGGTTCAATCTTCCTTTTCATAAATAAAAATGTTGTTTCAAAGCACCAGGTGAAATGAATGGTGCCTCACACAACATGTTACTCCTAACAAAGGAGCAGAAGTACTGATTCCAGTTAAATTTTGCATCAGAATTGCATTAAATGTTAAATACGAATTAGTGCTGGTAGAGCCTTAATAAGTTAAGTAGTGGAGATGTTTTTCTTCCAATATGAAATCTTTTGCTTTTTATGTTTTATTAAGGGCTACAGAGCTAAGCCTGGAACTTAGAACCAGGAAGAATTGCTGGGCTCTTTTTATCTGATTGTCTTCTGATGTCTTTCACTATGTTGTACTCCACTGTGAATAAGCCTGCCTTGGACTTCAGTACTGCCTTCATATTTTTCAGCACCTTTTGAATGAACAATCACAGAACTTAGGTTGAAGAAAGTCACCTTCTTACGAGATAGTTGAAAGTCATTAATCAGTCTTAAAAGTTTCACAAGTATTGTTCTGATAACCTTTCTGTATTCATTTCTTCCCACAGCCTGGTTTTGTGGTATCATCTCTATCACCGTCATTAGCCTGCTTTCCTTGCTAGGTGTGATCTTGATTCCCATCATTAACCAATGGTGCTTCAAATTTCTTCTAACTTTCTTGGTAGCTCTGGCTGTAGGAACAATGAGTGGAGATGCACTGCTCCATCTGTTGCCACATGTAAGTGTTGTTTCCTTACCTTTTATCATAGAATGCCAGCTTGGAAGGGACCTCAAGATTTTTCTTAATTGTAACTGAGCACAGAATTTTCAAAGAATTGGTTTACAGGTATCAACAAATAAATGTTCACTGATGCAGATGTAGATTGACTTGATTATGAGGGACACCCTGAAACAGTGTTTGAGACTTTCTGTTAACAAAAAGAAAGGAAATGTGTATTTCTTAAAAAAAAAAAAAAAAAAAAAGGGGGGGGGGTGAGAAAAACACGTAGTTGTGTATTCATAGTTTAAGGTCTGTCACAGTATTTTAAAACACTTAATGAGACCAACAAGAGTATTTTAAATTTAGCAGTATTACTGTCTCTTGTCTACTGATACTTGTATATCAGTACCACCTAAAAGTATTTCAGGGGGATTAACCTTCCTGGTTACTAGCTTTTGGGGAGAAAGTAACCTCTAACTGAATCAAGAAGTTGTCCAAGTTCCAGGGAAGGTAAGCAGTTTTTAATTTGGATGCTGTACTGTAATTCTTAGAAGGGGAAGTGTTTTCTAAAATTCTATTACCTTAATTCTTTTAGCAAAAAGACTAATGTTTACATGTTTTCTTTGTGTAATTTTTAATATAAATTTTTGGTCTTTTTTTTTTTTTTTTGGAAAGTTTGTATTTCGGATCAGGATTAAGGTTGTAATTGACTGTAATAGATAAAAACACATTGTGAGGTTTGGTTGCTTGTGGGAGTTTAGGAATGGTAATTCCTTGTGACGTTTCTGAGTGTTAGTCTCATTATCTTTAGCTTTGTGACAGAAAAAAGCTGAAGCTTGATTATCTCCCACTGCCCCCCTAAAACTTCCCAGAGGAATATTTTTTTATTGATTAGGGTAATGAGTAGTCTAATGAAAAATTTCTATGGTAAAATGCGTTCGTATTAAAAACCAAACAAACAAAACCTCCACAAACAAAAAAAACCCACATCAAACCACAACTCAACTTTTAACTTCTTTTTATGCTACTTTTCTGGCAAGGTTACGTATTTTGTTATCTGATCTTGGAGCCATTTCAGTCTCCTGATTGCACCGGGTCATGCTGTGTTCTTATTTTCTGTCCTAATAGTCACATGGAGGCCACAACCACAGTCACCACCATAGCCAAGGTCATGTTCATGAGCACAGGCGTTCCCATCGACATGCCCACGGACATGGAGTACGGACTGAAGGGTTTTTAGAAGAAAATGATCCAGTGCTGAAAGGCCTTGTGGCACTTGGAGGCATTTATGTTTTGTTCATCATTGAACATTGTATAAGAATGTACAAGCATTACAATAAACAAAAGGTACGCACTAAGCTGCATGCTATTTTAAAATAATTTACCTGAAGTTGTCTTCCGAGTGTTGAGGAATTGTCTGTGTGATGATTCATTAGTCTGTGAACATGAACAAGTGCTGCTAATCTGCATTCTGCTTGATTTTATGTGAGGAAACTCTTTTCTAAAAGAGGTTGCTTTTCTTAACAAGGTAATTTGGGAAGACAGAGTAGAAATCTGATGGGGGAGGTACAACTTTTTGGCCAGATGTATTTGGAGGTAGATCTAAGTAAAAGAGATTACAGCTCTTTCTCTAAAGGACCGTGATTTTTTTCACAGAAATATGAAAGGTAGTGTGTAGGAAAGAACTGGTAATAGAGACAGACAATTGTCAGACAATTTAGAAGAAGTTTAACTGTATACTGTTAGCTAATGATGCCAGAGTAACAGAGGTATTCAGGTTTTCCACATACGAAAATGCTAAAATTTGCAGACCTCCTGCTTTCTATAAATTGCCAGTCAAAATTTGACTTGTTTCCCTGAAAACTACTGACTTTTTAGGGCTGGAGGCATGTTGTATTCGTGATGGTGGTATAAAAGGAGAGCGAGTACCTCCGTGAGAGTGTGACACCTTAGGGGAAGTTTGACAGTGGATAGGAATTCAAGCCACCAAAGAGCCGTATTCTTTCACCAGTACATAAATACACTTTTAACTTTTGCCTCCGTCATTCGACTTTGAGGAGAAAATTATTTTGGTGAAACTATAACTCCTTCTTCTAAAACAAGTGTGGAAAATTTTCAAGTTCTCTGTTTTCACGTCAGACTTGCTGCCTCAGCTGGACAGGCAGCAAAAGATTTTCTGTGTTGGAGGAGGCATTTCTTCGATCTTCTGATAAAGAGATAAAAAGAGGTAAAAGCTGTCACATTGGACATACCTTCTTTGAGACGAATTAAATAATTAAATACCGTAGGTTGCTTTGGCAAATGTATGATCTCTGTGGTATGGGCTGCAGGTAGGAAAGTAGCAAGCTTTTCTCTGAAGTAAAATACAAGGAAGTTATAGCAGTATAAAAAAATTAGTTGAAAATAGAGAAACTGTTCTTGCTGCATGGTTGCTTTCTTGAACCAAATAAGCAAATACAATAATGCATTCGTGTGTTTCTGGGCTGTTAGAGCAATCCTTGTAATAGTGTACCCTGTTACTGAAGTGAAATACCGTCTGTGTGTACGTGCGTGTGTTTGTGAGTGAGATAGATGCTGTGGTAGGTAGCAAAGAATTTCCACTGGGATAGATGTCATTGCTGAGCCTTAAAAAGATGAATATTCTGTAGTCACATACTTCTGTTAGACATATTAAGAGATAGTAACTTGGTCTGTTTTGAAGAGATTTTTTGACCACATTTCAGTTTCTTTTATTTCCATTGGTGTCCTTTTACAAGCCAGATGTTATCTGTTTCCTGCTGCAGAGTAAGCAGAAATGGTGCAAGAAAAAACAAACTGAAGAATCACCAATTGGAAGGAAACTTTCCGATCACAAATTAAATAATAGACCAGATGCTGACTGGCTTCAGCTCAAACCCCTTGCAGGTAGGCATTTATTTTCAGAATTTTCTCTGATCATGAGATTCAAAGTAATGGCATGTAACCTATGGCATGTAGCATGTACCCTCTTGTACAGTTTCCTGCTATTATGCAAATCATTGTTAATAAGACTTAATAGGCTTTCCTTATTAAATTTTTTTTTATTTTTCTTAGATCTGAGAGCACTCTGAACAATTCCTAATAAGCCATAGAAATGGTTCTCAGGCTTCTGAAGCAGTCAGGTTTTGGGTGGCTGTGGTTCTTTGGAGTTTTTTTAATTTGTTTGGTTTTCGGCTTTTTTTTGCTTAAGCCGTACCTGACTAGCTCAGCCCTGGCAAAAATTAGACGGAAAACACACACACACAACCTGAAAGGGGATATCTGTTTCACTTTGCAGATTCCAGCCTCTGACGAATTATAGTTTGGCTGAGAAGTCTAAATAAAATTAATTTCTTTTCATAAATACAACAGGAATGCCATATCACCCTTCTCAAAGGGGTGAGGGAAGGGGAAGGGCTTTGCTTCATAACCTTCCCTTTCTGTTGCCTGGATGGCTACTGAATTAATTTGTTGATGAAGAATCCATAGGCTATATTTATGCAAATGCAATTTTGTTAATTTGAATGGTTTGTAGAAGAGAGAGTTAGGACTGTAGCCTCCTCCACTCAAACAACTTAAAATGGGATTTGGGACATTGACACAGAACATAGAAAAACTTTTAGCTGTGAGGATGGTGCTACATATATTTGAAATGTCTTCATTTTCTTTGAATGTGCAGTCAGAGGAATTTTGCTTTCAATAACATGGAGTACGTACTGGTTTTATAAGACCGTTCCTCTGAAAGTGCACTCTTCTGATCGGTAAATCATTCACCAAATCTATGGGCACTGGAAGTTGAATTTTGGATTTTGAACTGCAGTGCCGCTGCCACTGACCCGAATGGCCATTCCATTTCTTTTTAAACAGCTTCCAGGTGCAGTTTAAGACCCTGTTTATCTAGAACCCTTTCTCTGCTCTGTGCCTCGTTTTTAAATTCCACTACTTGCTTATGTTTGACTCTGAAATATTTTTGTGAGCTAATAACTTCATTGTCCAGAACTGCTTTTTTCCCACAATCGGTGGGAGCATAGCTTGCCAGTTTCATTTATTTATTAATACTTTAGAAATACTAGTAGACTTAAAATTCACGCATATATGCCTTCTGCATTGTTTTCACTTTGTATTTCTTTGTAAAAACGGCTCTGATTGCTGGCAGGATAATGAGCTGCATTGAAGGAGCTCACGGTGTGACACAAGTGCCTGACACAAAGATGCACGCCATACAGAAACCCTTTAAAGTTCTATTGTATCAGTGGTGGATCCTGGTGTGCTTCAGGGAAGGCTAAGTTGTGACCTGTTCGGGCATGCACAGAGAGCAGCCAGTTAAGGTTTCCTGAGCAATTCGGAGTCCCTATACAGCATATAAGTCGTTATTGTTGTTCTCACAACTGTCCTTTTCCAATGTTGAACCCTAGGCTTCGTCAGTAGCAAAATTACAGATACAAGCGTAGGTTGGACTAAAACCGACAGTAGTTGCTGGTGATATTTTAAATAAGAATTAATGCAGTGTCTCTCCCAACTGGCTTCAACGTAGGAGCCGACGACTCAGTTTTATCTGAAGATCGACTCAATGAAACTGAACTGACTGATTTAGATGGCCAGCTGGAATCCCCTCCCAAAAACTTCTTGCCTGTAGAAGAGGACAACAATATGCACCGTTCTCACAATGATGTCTCACATGCTGCTCAAGAGCATGATCGTCATGATTCAGAGTATGACAGCCATGGCGAAGATAAAATGATAGCTAGAAAACACAGTCACCACTGGCATCACAAACATTCCCATCATTCCCACGGCCACTGTCATTCTGGAAAAGACCTGAAAGATACTGGGATAGCTAATATTGCTTGGATGGTAATTATGGGAGATGGCATTCACAACTTTAGTGATGGCTTAGCAATCGGTAAGCACAAGCACTGAGTATTTCTCAACAGTTTCTTCTTGCCTTTAGTAACTTTGGTAATATTTTATTTATCAGTGATCACAGGTAAGACTTCCAGTTAGCTCCTATGGTTACTGGCATTGTTTAACCCCCTTCAGAGCAGAAATTAAAAGGCCATCAGTAGTCTTCCCTTTGTTAACATTCCGTGAGTATTTCCACCAAGATTACTGTATGGATAGTAGTGACAGTAGCAATCTCTGCCACGTGAAGATAGTGCAGGCAAACCTCCTTACAAATTGTGGAGCACGTGTAATGCACGTTTGTTGTTTGGGTCTTAGTATTTGCCTTTGAATAATAAATAAGTGCCTTTCAGTCTTATTTATAATGATATTTATTTATAATAATATTATTATTTCTGATATTTTTAATACATAGAATTGTACCATACTGGTAAATAAGACATATACTATAAGTCAGGTTACTGAAATAATAATTTTTTAAAAGTACTACTTAGGATAATTAAATTTTTGTTTGAGCAAAGTATTGGTTTTGCTTATGGTCAGTGTAGGTTTATTTCTAGCCAAATGTAGAAGAAATTGAAGTACCAAACAGATTTTATTAGATTTATTAAATCAACTTTGATTCATAGAAACCTCTAAATGTGATTTGAACTGTAAAGCACTATGAGTCAAAATGATGGTGAGAGTACTGCAGTGCATGCTTTTGATTTTTTACTAAGGTAGTTTCTAAGAGGGTTCTGAACTACTAGCAGAAGGAACATACCCATTTTGAAGGATGGGGGATAAGCTGCTGCTTAGGCTCATGAGTTAACAGTGGAATCTACTACAGTTTCTCCACTATCTCCAAACAATTTCTAAAGAAACTAAACTCCATAAAAATTAACTTTTTGCTTCATTTTCACATTAAACAGGTAAGACATTTAGACAGTGGGCTTCTAAGGCCAAAAAGGATCACTGCACCATCTGTTGAGAACTTCACTGTATTGAAACTCCATTTCTAAATATTGCTGTGTCAAGCCCAAACAGCCAATTCTTTGGTGAAATGTGGATTTTAGAAAAGCGACTTCATCTTTTTAATATACCAAGTTATGAGGAATCCAGAGGAAAGTTAAATTTCCCCTCTGTCTTCAGATTCTGTCTTCTCTACGTTATTTTGCCTGTTTTGACTTCTCACTGCAGGCTCTTCTTGTGCCTTTCTCTGCTACAATACAGAAATTTAAACTAGTTTTCTTATCTCAGAATTATTTAAGGTATGAACTTAAAGTTGATTGAATTAAATTAGCTTACACAAAAGCTACTGAAAAGGTTTATGCCAATGTTTTTCTCCATATTATTTTCCACATCTGTCTTATTAATGTTGTTGATGTGGGCTCTATAAATAAACATAAAGGAAATAGAGAGGGTACAGGTTAAATATCAGTTTGGATTTCCAGCCTGGAAAGGAGAGCTAGACCATTGCTTGTGGGCATTCTTAACTGTCCTGGTGTACTTGAGAGCTCCTAAAAATGCGACAGCGGTGCTATTTATTAGCTTGTTGCCTTTATGTCTCTGTGTTGCTGAGTTGTGTTCTCCTCTCCCGGGATTTGTCTTTCAGGTAAACTGAGTAATAAAGTATGCAGCGTTAAGGCACATCAAGGATACTTTCAGTATTTTCAGTTTATATACAGACAAGACACAGACATAATGAAAAATGTTCATTCTGTAACAGAAGGGTGTCATCTCTGGAAAGGCTATTGATTAAATTTTCTGACTTGAAAATAGTAAAATATCATTTGAATTTTTTTTTTTCTCTCCTCCCTAGGAGCAGCTTTTAGTGCTGGACTGACAGGAGGAATTAGTACATCTATAGCAGTATTTTGTCATGAGCTTCCCCATGAATTAGGTAACTAACTCTATAAACATAATGTGTTTCATTCTCTTCATCTGTACAAAATGTTTATCTAAAAAGCTGCTGTGATACTTATCCTGATAAGCATAATGCAAGGCAGATGCTGCAGGGGTGACGAGAACTTCAGAGCATAATGGAGCGATATTGCTTCAGAGTACATAATGAGAACATTAATACAGGAGTACACTGGCAGGTACCTAGTTACAACAGTTCTGTGAAGCTTTTTGAACATGTTTTAAACGTGTTGTTAGGAGCACACAGTTTACATTTTGGTGTTGCACCTCTGCATTTTATAGAGTGTCACATACTCTGTGTGGCATTGTCTTACACAAAGTGAAGTTATGTAAATAAACTCAAGTTTGCGTAAGTAAAATCCTTTGTGGAGATCTGGAGAAGATGCTTTGTACCAATTGTTTCTGAGTCCACTAGGTGTGGAGGACGATTCAGGCTAAAGCCTGTAGGCGTTGTTGCCAGTGCCATTGATTGAAGCATTTCTTCTCAGGGTTAGCTAAGCATGATGAAACCCGTTGTTTTCCTGTGAGCCGTAAGGCACGTTGCATGAAATTTTAGTGCACCCGGAGACTTTCAAAAGAGCAGCCAGAGAGAGGAGGCGTTGTCTTTTTTTGCCAGTAACGTGAAATTGGCTAGGTTAAACTGTCTATGTACTCACAGCTTGCTGACTTGCTACTTCTGAATGATCAAAAGTAATGTAAAATAAGTACTTCAAAAACCCTTAGAGATGATGAATGAAAGCATTTTGTATAGGCAGATACTAAGTATAACGTAAGTAATGGGCACAGATAGGAGATAACAGAGCAGATGTTCGTGGTTTGACAATGGTGCTACACAATCATCAGGTAAGTGAAGCTTCTGCAGTATATAAAAGATTGCAATATATAGGTGTGCTCATAACTTGCTAGGTTAACACGACTAAAATAACCTGGTATAAGAAGCAAGCAGTTCACTGTACATATTTTCTTTTTGATTCTAGATTGAGCAATTAATTTCTAGCATATCTAACATGAGAATATTATATTAATTTACCCTCATGACTGCATATCATCTTCCACTCCTCATACAGTTTGAAGGGAGTAAAACTATCAGAGGTGATTACAAGACGAAAATTTAGATCTTTATAGAACATCTACCTCTATCAGCAAATTTAGCTGAGCTGCCCTCAATTGAAAATAAAACAGGTTAACCTGGCATGTCTTAAACCAGAAAACCTGATTCAACATAGGTGTAAAGTGATGCTTTCTGAATGTAAGTTTTCCTTTTCCTAGTGCTACATTTCTCAAATTCATTGTCGCCTTCTGTGGGGACTAATGCCTCATTATCCTCCTCTTGAATTTGCAGAACGAGGTGTATATAGCTAAGAGGAATTTTCACAGGTATTGATCAAAATTAAGCCTCTCTTATCTGCCATGAAGAACTTCTGTGAATTAAAGACAAGTCTGTGTGAACAGACGTATTCTCTGTGGGAGGACCAGATCTACACTCCTCCATTTATCTTTAACCATTAATCACTGTTACCTTTCTGACAGTCAGCATGATGTATAGGCAACTTTAAATCATATTTTAGTCAAGGGATTGCTGCACGTAAGAGAACTGTATTTAAGAGTTGTCACACCGTTGCCCAGTCTTTGAGCCTCTGAAGCGGCATCTTTACTTCAGCAATGCCTTGGATTGGTGAGATAGTAACTGTCGGCTAATTAATCTGCGTACTCTCCCGAGAAGCACTGATACTAAACCCTTGTTTTCTGTCTCCATTTTAGGTGACTTTGCTGTGCTTCTTAAAGCAGGTATGACGGTGAAGCAAGCTATTGTGTACAACCTCCTGTCTGCCATGATGGCTTACATAGGGATGCTGATAGGCACAGCGGTGGGACAGTATGCTAATAACATCACCCTGTGGATCTTTGCAGTCACTGCAGGCATGTTCCTCTATGTGGCATTGGTCGACATGGTAAGATTGTTATGATCCTGTGTCGTTTTTGCTTTCCACACATAAAACCTAGGACTTGAAATGGCAGCTGTGACAGAAATTTTTTTTGCTATAACACATAAAATATCTGTAGACAGTAGATGGCTGTTTCTGTTCTATGACTTTTTAAAATGTTGCAGATACCTTGAGAGATGTAATGAAGTTTTATAGTTGCTTGCCTGTTTGAGTTTCTGCTACCAAAGTCTACCGGTGACCCCTGTTAAAATATGAAAACTACAGGGGGGCTGAGAAAGACACTTGCATTTCCCACTATTAAAAATAATAACTTTGCACTAACAAAAATAGGATGATTCTCTGGTTTTGTGGATGAGACATTAGAGGCTGGAGTTCCATCCAGTATTTAGAATTGTTCTTCAATAACATTTAATATTCGTATATTTATTTCTGGAAATCTTAGTCTGAACTGTTAGCATGAGCAGCTGGTAATACGTAGCTCTTGTGGTGATTAGCTTCTCAAAAAATTATCTGTTGGAAAAATGCCACTCCTTCAAGAACATTTAGGTACGTTATATTTAGCACGTGCACGCCATAGATCCAGATCCTTCAGGCAGTAATCCACTTGTGCATAAGCCAATTTTCTCACTTCTTGTCTTTCCAAAGTCCAGTGATGATGAGATCAGTTTTCATTTTGGGGGCATTTTGTAATGCTCTTTCTGCTTTAATGTACAGAGAAAAAGATGTGTCACTTCCCTGGACTTCAAGGACAGATCTTCTATCATATTAAATTATTTATCAATTAGACTAGAAACTCCAACCTAGTTAAGCTTTAATTTGCAAGAGTTCAGACAGCTTTTTGTAGAGTGGCGCTCTGGATTTCCATTGCTTTATTCACAAACTACTTTTTCCTAGTACAGATAAAGCAGAGGCAAGCTTCCTCACCACTCTTGTTTCTCTCAAATACACTAAGTAGCTGGCTACCTATTATCAGTAGATTGCTACCTGGATCACCTGGTGTGGCTACATGCTGCTTACAGAAAAATACTTAAATGTAGCATGCATTCTGGCTTTGACTGATGTTCCAGTAGAGATTTTGTTTAACCTCATGGCATCTCCATTGCTGGTTGTGTTTACTGAAATGAGGACTAGCCTGTTTCACTTTTCAGTTGTGGGTAAAATGGAGTATTTTACTGTTCTGAAGTATTTTAAACCATGCAATTTCTTCAACTTCCCAAATTTCTTCAGGAATTTTGTTGCCATATCTGGTAGCTCTGTTAGCTTACACTGCTAGTTGTGCTCTTCTGCATACCTTTGTTGCTGACTGTTTTGCTTTCAAACCATATTTTTTAGAAGCTTCATCAATCGTTAACTGGTGCAGGAGTGAAAGATGTGATGTTTGACTCCCACTGGCTGATTTGGCAAAGCAGGCAGGCATCTGTCAGTTACTTTAAGCCACAGACACAGACTTTGGGTTTCAGCAATTCTCATTGAAACAGCATCGCGTCTTTGTCAGATCACTGTCTATGAGGCTGTCAGTGTGGTGTGGGCTGATTGTATCATTTCCCTGCTGCTAACTAAAGCAGCTGACATTATGAAGATCCTTCTCCCTTCTGCTGCTGTGGCAAATAGTTGCCAGTTCCTAGCCGTGGCTGCTCAGTCTGGTTTCTCAGCCTCAGTGGTATCATTGAATCATTAGTGAAGACTACTGAAAGCAAGGGTTCAGTTTCTGATTAATTTCCTGGTAGAGGCAGAAACTGTCTTGGCCGTTCTGCTCTCTGGCAGATTTACCTCTGCAGTTAGTTCTGTGTTCAGCACTGCTGCCATGTTGGTCCTTAATAAATTTGGTGTTAGTGGGGCTTCCTGCTTGCTTCTAGGTGGCATCCTCCACGTCTGAGAACCTGCTCTTAAACTCAGATTTGGTTCTGAAAATCCCATGTTAGTCCCATTAGTAGTCATCAGCTGGGGGCTTGAGCACAGGTCAATGCAGGACGCAGTGGTGGAGGCTGCTCCTGGGACCTTCATCTCATTCAGTCCTGCTTGCCATTACGGCCTTTATGACTAGGACTCATGGAAGACAAGCATTGGCCATCACACTATAGGATATTTCACTTCATTATGGAGACTTTAATTTGTAAATATACTCTAGTGATGAAGTTGCTGTAATCTATTATAAGGTATGTAAGTCCTCTTCACAGCTTGCTAAATAGAATATCTGTGTAGCTGAGTGATCCTTCATGCAACTTTAGATGTTCTACAGCAGCCTGTAATTAATTGAAAGGTCACTTGCTTACAAGTGTTGTGGCTGATACTTATTTCCCGTACATATTTTGACTGAAGGCATCATGCATAAAGGAAAGCAGTATTTTCATTTTTTCATTCCTTATCCTTTTCCTCAGTCCCTGTAGTAGCAACCAAATAGTCAAAGCCCAATAGTCTGACTAAACAAGAGCAGGAAAGGTTCTGCAAGACACACTTGAAACTGCACCAGATTTCTGTCTTGGTGTTTCCATAATCTGCCTCCCTCTCAAAGACCTTGTTATCTGACAATAGGAACAGATTTTGATCCCTCCCTAACTTGACAGAGGTTCATGTAGGTGCAGTTTTCTATCCATTCCTTACACCAGCCCATTGAGAATGGACCTTTCAGTATTTTTGAAGCCAATTGTCCTGAAGTTTGTCTAATTACATGTTTTCTAATTGTAAGGATATTCTTCTCCAGTAGAACCTAAACTCAGGCATTTCTAAATCCTTCAGGCTTTCCGTGATCTCCCATGACATTTCATTTGATTATAACTATCAGAAGAATAATCAAAATATCCTCCTTCCCAACACTGCTATTTTGGTTTCAATGGGTACATTGAATTTTCTTACATTCCTTCCTAGTCCAACTTGAATCATTTCATCTTACTGGAAAATAAATTTATCTGTTATATTTTTCATGCCTTAGATTTCTAAGGCTGAAACTATAACTTTTCAACTTTGAGGATGGTGGTGTTTTTTCTGTTGACAGTACCAGACTCTTTCTATGGTGCCCATGGTTGCATCAATAGCTAGTAAATCAAAAAGTTTAGTAACCTTTAGACATGCTGTCAAAGAAGATAACTGGCAGTGTTAAAGCCCATTATAGTAATGCTAAGGTGAAGCTTTTTTTTTTTCATCCAGAGCATGTTCCATCAGATCTCAAAAAACATCTGTGGCTTCTCTGAAAAATTTCTTCTTCACGCCTGCCACGCTGCTATCTGAATTTCTGATTATACTTTCTTTAGCTACTGCAGCACTGCAGAGACATCAGAGTTGAAGCAGTACTGCGTAGAGCAGTTGGGCAGTAATTCAAGGAGATTTGTCTCCAGGTAAATGTGAATATGCAAGAGGTTCCTACAGTGCTAATGTATGTGTGGACTATATCTCAAAGATGGAAGGAGGGTTTTTTTCTCCAGTAACAAGTTCTTGCAGTGCACAGCCACCTTCCACCTTCCTCCGTCCAACTCAGAGTCTTTCCAAGACCCTTTCTACACTGGGGTTCTGCAGCTGAGGGAGAGCAAAGTGGCACTGGCCTGCTCAGCCTGCTTAGCCAGGCTCTGAGGACAAGAAAGAGGAGCATGAGCACGCCTCTCCAGATATTGCAGCAGTAAAAAATAAATAAGTATTTTGAAGACAGTGGTGGGGACTGTGCCCATAGTACTGTTAAATAACCTTCTTTTTCTATCTTAAAGAGGTCTTTTACTGGCTATTCAGTTCCACAGTTTTGGGAATATATGACAGCTGTCACTAGCCATAGCTAAGACTTCCACTTCTACTCATCATACTCTCCCTTTTCATGTCCGTGACTGAAAGCCTTGAAGTTATGGAGACAGAGCAATGTGCTTTTCCTGTGTTCTGAAACAGATGCCAGAATATTCTTTCATTATTCTTAAGAGCATCTTTAGATTTGGATCAGCAATATTATGTCTCTGTAGAAGTTGATTACAAAACTTGAATTACGTGCAGCTCTTCCATTCAAAAAACATGAAGGTGAGAATTGGCAGCAGCAATTACAGCACAATTCTCTGATTAGGTTTTGTATTGCTGAATACAACACTGATTTATTAAGAAGAAAAATAATTCTGCAACAAATCTTGCCTGCCAATGAGCGCTATATAGCAGTCTTCATTACTGTAAAGGCTGTGATTACTTCATTTATTCTTAATGACTTAAGGGTGCTTTGTAATTTGGTGTAGTGCTCACTGTTAGACTGCCTGGTCTATTGTATAGGTGATAAAAATTTTTCACATCAGTATATTTTGTTTTATTTAAATACTCAGTGGGTCAAATTAATTGTCAGCCTTATGTGTCTTTCTGAAATACAGGAATACAAGACCAGATGGGTAGAATATTGGGGGGTTTTAGCAGATTTGATACCCTGATAATTTGTTGTTGTCTGTTGTGCAGTATTCAGGTACTCGGAATAACCAAAACTATTCTAGCTTATCTAATGAAGAGGAACAAATAGAGACTTGTGCTATGTACTACCTAAAGTTTCCATTTTGTTCTGTATTGTGTTTTTCTGTATTAAGTGTGCCTTGAATGAATTCCTTCATTTACCTCATGCTTTCTTGAATTAATTTCTTTGTAAAACATTGAAAGCTTTTTCTTTTTTGTAGGGTGGCTTTACAAGACACTTCATAAGACTTATTTTTACATCTTCCAAGTCCCCTATTATATATTTGTTGCTTTTGTCAGTACTATTTTTTCATTCATAGGTGAGGAATATAGAGCTTTCAGAATTTCTTTTATAGCTTCACGTAGAATTTCTCTTGAATTACTTGTAGCTATTATTCCCACATTTAAAAGGGACACGTATGTGAATATGTGTAGGCACGTAACATGACAAATGAATGGCTAAATTAATCAGCAAAGCCATTATAAAGGGTATATTTATAGCAATGTGATTACTGTAGAAGTAGTCAACATTTTTATGATGTTTATTTGAGCATTACTTAATTTCAGTTGAGTAGAAGAACTCAAAAGAGCAGAACACAAAGAATGCTGGGCTGGTCCTTACCTGGAGGACCTTAAAGTTCAAGTAGATGTGTGATCCAGTAAAAGCTTAAGAAAAAAAAAGTTCAAAAGAATGGAAAGGCATTTTTAGTTGGTTTTGTAAATACATGATGCGATCATGTTCTTATCAAATGCAGTGGTTAAGTAGCGTTTAAGATATGTCTTGGTATATTGTTTTTATAACTGAATCCTGGAGTGTTTATTCTTGACAAGATCATCTTGTAAACTTGTCCATGTATAAGTGCAATAGTGATGAAGTAACTTTCTAAATTGTTTTTCCTTTTAGCTTCCAGAAATGCTTCATGGAGATGGAGATAATGAAGAGCATGGTTATTGTCCGGTGGGGCAGTTCATTCTTCAGAATCTGGGCCTGCTTCTTGGATTTGCCATCATGTTGGTGATTGCCCTCTATGAAGATAAAATTGTGCTTGACATCCAGTTTTGACCTAATTCTGGTAATCACTGTGGTTACAATAATGTTACTGTATGGCTTTGAGTCTGCACTGTTTTGCTGTATGCACATTGCTCAGAGGAAAAGCAGTGGCTTGCACTACTTACACAAGTACAGTATATTCATTTCTGTATAGATTAACTTCGCTTTTTTTCTAATTCAAATCAGATGAGGTTACCCAATGCATCTTCTAAACTCAAGTGATCAACCATGAGGAAATACTAAATACGAGAAATAAATGCCAAGTTCAGTGTACTATGTAAGAAGCACTGCTTGCTTAAGAAAGCAGAAGTACAGTGAATGGTGTGCTCATTTGGGAAAATACCATTTCATTAGTACATTGGAACAAAACCCAGAAAATGTTACAGCTGAAATTCATACCTCTGCAAGGAATCTAAGTAAGCTTTTAGTGCCACATAAGTCTTAAGCAGCGCATATTTATGTCTATATATATGTCTAGATATATATAGAGAGAGATAGATACATAGATATATAGAGATATGCGTGCACACATATATATGTATGTGCGTGTGAATGCACGTATATATAGAGCGAGAGAGAGTCATTCTGTGCTGATTCGTCTGCATAGTGGTGACTTGAAGTATTAAATCTTACAACGGCACATGACTGGAAAACACTGTGCTAGTTTCAGTTTTAAAAAAGAAACCCAAAACCTAAACACTGTTAACTTCGAGTATGCGTTAAGCTGCAGTCCATCATGTGTAAGAAGGCAGGCTGTTGCAATATACGCTGCAGAGTGCTATGTTCTGTCAAGGATCAGTTTGACAATGTTTTTCCTGATTAAGATTTATTTGATGTTTGTTCCTTGATATTGGTAGGAAAATGCAAAATGCAGTAGAATTAGTGTTAGCTTGGGGAAATGTTGGAGTTATTGAGCTATTTCTGGTTCTTTTTTACAGATGCTAAACATGTATTGTGTGCCACTTGCAGCATAAACTACTGAAGAATTGTGGCTGTGAATTTGTGCAAACTCTTTTAATATAGAATCCATATGTGAATTTCTCCATATTTTTTTAACAATTATTTTGGACTGTTTTCTCCTTTTCATGTTAAAACACTCCAAAGTGCAAGATGCTAGTTTCCGAACCTGGGCACAAAGGTTACATTATGCTATGTGTGTGTAGTACTGGTAGGTCATTTACAATACTGTAATATCAGCTCAAGATCTGTTTCTACAATGCCTTGATATTCAGACATTGTAGCACCAGCCATTTCTGGCAGTAGAGAGTATGTAAGAAGATTTCTACTTCCAGCAAAAAGGCGTTCATTTCTAAGATTTTTTTTTCTTTTTTTTTTAACAATTTTTGGTATTTAAATTAGATTATTAAAAAGCAGGTGTGATGATAGATCCATGGTATGTGTAATTTGGAAGGATAGACTGAAAATTTGGGCCTTAACCACTTGCTAGTATCAGCTGTCCTAGATCGGATTGTGCTGATACGCTTATATTGCCAGACATGAGTTAGTTCTTCTTGTACCATCTCCTTAAAAAACCCCTGAGTTTGTGAGGAGTGCAAGTTGATTCTAAGTCCTAAGCATGGTAGTAGGCTTTTCTAAAACACAGTTCATCTTGTTTTATGTGTATGCCAGGTAAAAGCTGTATTTTGATTATGTGCCGTAAGTTTTGTTTCGGTCTGCTTGGTGCCAGTGTAGCTGCTAAAACACTGATCCTAACGCCTTCAATGACAGCCAGTTGGTATCGTCATTCCATTTCATGTTAATGTGTGTTTCCTGTGGCCCTTTACTTTTTGAAACTTTGTTGGTCGATTTAGTTTTCACTGAGAGCAGCTCATGGATTTTAAAGATATGGTTGGTTCTTGCCAGTATTTCTTCCTAATACAGTATCAAGAAACAGTATTAAGGGTCCATTTCGAAGCAGGGCACAGCTTCTTCAGTGAAGAAGCTAAAAGCCCAGAGTTCAGCATGCAGCCGTTTGATGCTCCGAACTTAGGTTTTCCTTTTCCTTCCTTAGGCACGTTTACTGTTGGACCCTAATTAGCAAACACGCTGTTAGCTTCAGATTACGGAATTCCTGCAGTGTAACGATCCTGGGTGACATTTTTTCATAGTGCCCATATTAGGTCACTGAGTACCATTTTCAAAGAGACTCAACTCACTGGATACTTTCTGAGGATCTAAGTTTAAACAACCTGTTTCTTATGTATTAACCTGACCCTTAAGTCTCCTTTTCTGTTAATTCTGTTGCGTATAAGGGGGTCATTATGTGGTTGAACTGATATTTTGTCAAATCATTTTTTAAAGTTTCTTTCTTTTAATTCTTTTTGAATGAAGATTTCTATATTTCAGGTAGTGTATTTACTTTTGTGTTAGCTGGAATATGGTTATAGCTTAATACACTCCTCTATAGGCAAATAGTTAACTTCCTTCCAAGACCATCTTCAGACAAGGGAAAAACATGGTCCTTGAAGGTAGGTACTGTATTTTTCATTAAATATGGGTAGTTTCCTTTTATTTTCTAGTATTTATTACAAGTTATGAAGAGCAGTGTAACAGCTGTGACTTCTTCTATGTGTTTCCATCAGTATTGAATTCCAAATTATTCTAATGTACACTTCTGAGTCATGTTACAGACAATCTGAATTCCACTACATTTCTACTTGGCTTCAACATTCCATTCTGCTTGACTACAGTCTCATTTAACTTGTATTTGTTGGAGGGCATAAATGTTACTTGTATATTACAATGCTGTCACTGTGTGACATCCCATATGAATTTTGATGTAGATCACATTGCACTCAATCTGCTGTGATTATGCTTAGAAAATATTGTAGTTGCTAGATGCAGTGTGATTTTTTTTTTTTTAATTTTTCTTTCCCCTCCCCATTAACAATTGAGTCTACGGTTTAAAAATGTGATTATGGTCCTATAACATAACTTGCCAGGCTATCAGTCTTTTTGTTATAACTAAATCATTTTTTAAAATTTTATAAAGCTGGAAATTATCAAATGCTGTTTTGTTCATTGTCAACAGTGTTGTGTTCATTTTATGTATGTTCCTTATAAATAAGGAGCTTTCAGAAAATAAAATTATTCAAGGAGCAGATATTTTTGTTGGCTTTTATAAGGCTTTATTGTGCACCTTTGTGTTTTAGTATTTTGTTTCAAATCTCATGAAAGGCACAAGTGCAACCTTGTAAACAAAGTCATTTTGATTTTTCTTTTTACGTGGCATTTCAGGACTGACATGCATCCCTTGTAAGTGATCTGGAAGATGCACCTACCTCCATAAATTGTCATAGGTTTATGAGTTAAGCTGACATAATAACGCAACACCCCGTCTGATCCAGTGTTCTTGCGGTTTGTCTGAAGGGAGAGTCATTGCAATGACAAAGTTGGTGGAATGGCCTGTAGTTGACAGGATCCCTCTTCTCTTGCTGGTCTTGTACACTGGGGCTAGGTAACTTGGTCGCTGTGGAATGTCTGCTTTCTTACACAGCTTTAGCCATATTTGCAGCAAAGAATAAAATACTCCTTTTCATCTCAGTTAAAAAAAAATAGGGAAACAGTCTTGGCTTGGCCAAAGTATTTTGACATTGTTGTTCCTTTGTTTTGTTTGCTTTTTAACACATAGCCCTGAAAACCTGTTTTGTGTTTCCTCTTTCTTAGCAGATCACTTCCTCTCCCAAAATACGGAACACCAAACATCCTGTCGTTATTAGCAGAGGATTCTCAGCTCCTCTCAAATGCTTCATTTCTATTTCAACACAAAACATTTCAATTAAATTATTTTCTTTAAGAATGCCCCTGTTACTTCCTTCGAGACTAGAACATAAGAGTAATAATTCTACAGTATTTGTTGGTATATAACACTATAAAATGTCACCAAATGAAAGATACTGACCACAGGTACTGTATCATAGAGGATTTTTCAATGAGATTCTCGTAGCTGCTTAGTTTGCCTGTTCCAGTGTGCTCCATCCAAGAACAATACCTGAACGTAGACCCCTGAATCAGTTGAAAAAGATACCATATTATGCAAAAACTGAAAATGTCTTTTTAGCTGGAGCAGCAGCTAGTGCAACGCACTTTGCTAACTGTCAGTTAATTGAGTGTTCCAAGCAGTGATCAAATAACGTTGAGTATAACACAGTCTTACACTTTATTACAATTTATTCTGATTACAATTCTATAAAGTTTTATAAAGTTACAATGTCTAGAGATACCGTAGTGTATCCAGCCTCTTCTGAATGTTGAATGACAGAGCCTAAAATTTATTCCACAGTACAGGGCGCTATTTTTACATTTGTCATTATTACAAAGTTTTCTGTATGTACTACATATTGTCAGCTTTAATGTTTCCAAACTTGGAGATTTGATCATATAAACAGTCTTTCACTAGTTAGTTGTCACATTGTTTCATTGCTTACATCTCAAATTGACACCTGCTTATACCTTTCTAAAGCAGTTCATTAAAGAAGAAAAAAAGTTTTTAAATGTTTAAAAACCAAAAATATCTTCATTTTGATATGTCATAATGACTTGACAGAATGACAGCTGTCATTCCATCAGCTCTCCAGAAGAAAAAAATGTTACAACTTCTGTTTTTCATCAAACTTGCACCTTCTTGCTCTATAGACTCAAAACTATAACTTCTAAAACAAAAAATAGAAATACAGAAAGTGATTTGAAACTGACTGGCTGTGGCTCTCCCAGGGAACCTGCCAAGCCCTTCTTTTTACACTGCTTCCAGTCAAACTGATCCTCAGACAAGTATTAAAAAGAGTATTAAGAACAGTTCAGTTTAATCTGTCCTTTTTTTCTGAGGAAGAGCAAGCTAACAAATATATCTGGGACCTAAGGTAAGTAGTATATAATAAAGTGGTTTGATAAAAATTAGGGCTTTTCCCCCCTTAGAGTGGCCCCCTACTGCACACTGTGATCATATCCACAAGATACTTTTCAAGGGATAGTTAAAGTAGCATTCACAGCTTCTCTACGAAGTATTTTGTTTTCCTTGGCTTAGGAAAATACGGATCTTCAGACATATATGCTCATGGAATGAAATAAAGGGAAAAAAAAACCAACCTGCAAGCTAGGTATCACTTGAAATTTGTGGGAAGTTTGGGGTAAGAAGTGTCCTCTATTGGTGTTTTGTATCTGCATTCTAATCCAGGAGGGGAACTATTCTCAGTGGTTCTTAAGGATTTAAATAGTATTTTGCCTCTTCACTCCCTGTGCCTCTCATGGAAGCAGTGCAGTTGTGTATGTTTTCCAGCTGAATTCATTAACTTAATTGCATAACTCTGAGTCTGCAAATTAATGTTATCTTCTGAATACATCAGCAAAGGCAGATAATTGTGTCATGCATTTACTTACCATCTTCAGGAGCAATTTCATATTCCTTATCTTCCAGCACTTCGTAGTCAAATTCTAGTAGGTCTATCGGAGTGGTCTGTTTTCTGGCATAGTTCTGCTGGGCACCTGCTTGAGTGAAGAAGAATCGTGAAATCCAGAAGACTGTTGGAGTTCCATTTTCATACCACAGCTGCAGCAGCAAGAGAGAGTGGAGGAGAAAAGAAAAAAAAAAAAAGCGCTCTTTTTTTTTTTAAAGTATTTAGGAAAGCAAGTGTTTTCTGGAATAACAGCAGAAGTTCTCCCTTTGTGAATCCAGGATTGTCTTTTTCTTTTCTGAAAGCCGCAGAACTTTGGATGGTTGCCATGTCTTTTCAAAATGTCACTAGCTTCTGTTTTTAAAAAAAAAAAAAAACCCAACCACCCTCAAATGAAAAAAAACGCCAACACTGTTGCCTGGAAATACTTAGCGTATGTGAATGACAGTTGAATTAGTCTGTTAAACATGCATCACCCTTGAAGGTTTATCAAATGAGTGTTCAGTTCTCTGCCTCTCCCTTGTTATTGAAGGCTGTTCAGCATTCAACCTTTCTTTGTCTGTGCAAACTACAGATTTTTTGCTGTTTTCTCTTTGAAAGGGTCATATTTGCCTTCCAGGGCCAAAGGCACATGTTATAAGTGCGTACAGCAAGTTGAAGATGAGGAGGAATTATTTCCTCATGAGGAGGATATGTGGCCTAATTAAACTTCTGCTGATTTGGGGTGGGGGGAGTGTTTGAGGTTTTTTGGTTGGTTGGGTTTTTTTAATAGCTTAGTCTGTGGAGGCCTCTATAAAAAAATTATATTCAACAATTCCAAAATTCACTGGATTTGGTTGTAATATATGTCAGGTCTGTTGCAATGGTGAATATTTACTACATGCAAGAAGACCGTTTTCTGATTTTGCAAACGTCAGTTTTGAAAAAATTTTGCTACAATTACCTGCTGCAGAGAATTACAATGAAGACAACTAAACTAGTTGTCTCTACTAGTAAGTAGTTTTCCTCCCAAGAAATAAAAAGTTATCCACATAGCTATTGGCAGTTTTCTGTTTGTACAAGTTTAATTTCTGTCCTGGAATCTGTTCAAGAAATGGCACTTCTGTTCTTTACACATACTGCTGTCAGGCTTGGTACAGATGGAAGTGGAAGTTACTGACGCATGTTGACTGGGTGATGTGTGTCCAAAAACATAAAATATAGGTTTTCTAGAAATGCAGGTTTTATGAGTATTCTTCTAGACCTAAAACTGGATGCTGTTTTTAATTTTTTTTTTTTTTTTTTTTTAACTGATGATTTTTGTTCCTAGATCTTTTATCTATCTTGGGATCTGTTCTTACAACAGGTTTGGAGTAGGCAACCTGTTATGAGATCCGTTTTCTTGAGTTGATTGAGATTACTAAGCCACAGAAGGGCTCACATAGTAAGTTTGATAACTGGAAAAGAAACTCAATATTATTTTCCTAAGTTCTATTTTAATTAACTTCATTACCACTGCCAGATCTATATGTGGTTTAAGAGGCTCTTAGTGTAAACTCACTTCAGAAGACTAATTCTGTCATACAGTATTACTGACATACTGCATCTTTCTTTGTGAGGTGTGGGGTATGTGGCAAATGCAGTGCTTCATTAGGTGCCGTGATGAGTAAACAGCTATAGGAAACAGATGCACAAATGAATTGAAGCTGTTAATTATTCAGTGGAAGTAATTTGTGTGTATGTTCACTTGTGGAGAAGTCACCTGACATCAACAGACAAAAATAATAAGCAGCATTGACCAAATCTGCGTAAGTGGGGTGTGCTCACCTGTAAGAACTTCAGTCTGTTAAGGAAGTCAGTCGCATAGCTGCCCAGAGGCTTGAGGCTTGGGTAAGACTTACTCATCCATAGCCCTGGAATTTTGCCTTTCAGAATGCTGTTTACCACTTCTTCCAGTTCAGCAGACATCACTACTAGCCCCTAAAAGAAAGGAAGGCTGTCAAAATCTTTGCCTAACAAACAGGCTTGTTTTAACAATTAAAAATCAAGATAGCACTCTGTCCAACAGATGTTATGAACTTCTAGCTGAGTCAGACAGGAACAACACTGAAAACAAAAATAATGGACATAATGGATTTTATAGAAGTTACTGCAGTATTCTGTCTGATCCAGTAGTTAGTCACTAGATTGGTCAGGGAAAAGTTCCATAGCTGCTTCTGGAGAAAACTGCCCATACTGGAAAATTCTCCCTTGCCATGCTTCGCCAGAAACATGCTCTTCCCAGAGCACTTCTGAGTTTTACTAACTGTAAATGTTCTCTTTTATTATTATTTAAAGTTTCCTCAAAACTCTGTGACATTGCTGTAAATGCCTTATTCTAAAGTGGCAGACTTTTCAGCTTGTAGTTTGGCGAGAAAGGAGTGGTATTTATGGGGTTGGGGCGGGGGCACTGTTTGTTTTTTTTTTTAAATGCCTCATCAGCCTTAAGCTATAAAAGGATAAATAAAAACTACCCAAACTGACTTTTTCATGCCTTTTTTTGTATTTTGCACATCTGTAGCTTTTGATTCCTACTGAGAACAAACATCGACTTTAGACTGTGATATCTTAACTGGAATCCTCACTGGCAGTAATTTGCTATTTGAGGTGTTGAGGAGATCTGCTTTCATCTGTAAGAAACTCTGTGAGATGCTTCAGTCTTTCATGCCAGTGAGGCAGAAACACAGATGTGAACCCGGTTATTGCTTGTCTTATTTGCTCACGAATCTGCAGTTAAAAACTTTGTTTTGGTTTCTCTGCAGTAGGCACAATAGTATTTTAATATTCTATTGTACTCCTATCATTTTTAAGATACAGAACAATAAATCAGTTTGGAATCCAGATTCTTTAAACGTGCTTGACTGACCAACCTGAATCAGACTTAGGGGTCAGTTCTCTAAGGTACTTGCACTGATAGCTCAGAGATTGTGTCTAGGTTCCAGATATATGCCTTTAAAGGTCATCTTCAGCTCACCTTTATTGCTTTCTGGATGTTAACACAGGAGTCCCGTATTATCTGCAGTAACGTGTTAAAGCGTCCCATCTCTTGGGCAAGCACAGCATTCATGCTTTGAGTGTGAGTGGTCGGATATCTTCTCATTGCTGCTTCAATGTCAAAATTTGAAGGAAGTTTGCTCAGGATGTCACCTGTGACTTCACAAACAACTTCATCAGTGGATTTTGCACCACCATCAGATAACCGAGACTAGAAAGAGCCAAAAATTTGGATTTTGAGCAAAAGGAAGAGGACTTAGGAGACTGAGTAGTTAAAATGCAAGAGAATAGAGCTGTTATAAAGACATTGTTTAAAAGATCATTACAGTTCCAATGCTCTTCCTCTGTGATTAAAAATAATTCGTTTCAGAATTTCCCATATTATTGCAATAAGTTATTAGCTTAGAACTAACAAAATCTGTTTTCCTACAGAGCTGTCCCCTCTTCATTTTTTTTTTACCAAAATCCTGCTGCCACTGTAAACCAATCTTTTTCCCCCTGTCTCTGAGGTACCCATCAGCACTACTGGCTAGCCAGGTGCTGTGAAACGGCACAGAGCAGTGCCAAGTTCTGTCTCACTGTCCCTCCATGTCTCTCTTGCTCTCTATATTAAGGTTTTCATTTTCCTCATGAAGCTTACAGGAACTACAGTATCCCTAGATTGTACCTGGCTTATAAACTGGACTGAAACTGGCCAAGAAATTGAAAATTGTTAAAAGCCAAGGGGCAGAGTAGAAGATACGCAAACTGACTGTACAATCATAGAAGCTGTATTTCCTTAGGAAGACAGTCAAGAAAAACACACAACCAAAAAACCTTTAAAAGATTCTTAAGTGAAACAGTAATTTCAGCAGAATGGAGATACAACACGGTGAGGTACAGTAAAAAAATGAAAAAAAAAATCTGAAGATACTAATGTGGACATAGAGTAGAGAGTTCTGGTAAGATGGTGTATGACTTTTTACATACCTGTGTAAGAACAATGTTATCAAATAACAGTTGCGTTTCTGACTGATCCTTTCTAATATCAGCATTTGCATGCATTCCAAATATCTCTGGGGAAGGATTCAATGGAAGTGTCTTTGTATATTCAACATAGCTTTGGTACTGAAAAAAGGAAGGGAAAAAAAAAGAACAAGCCCAAAACTCTAGAATTAAAAGGAGGTGCAGAAACAGCCCCTGACAGGCTGCAAGCTGTCTCTCAAAACCACTACAAACTTTCCTATTAATGAATACAGTGTGTAAACTAAGATATAAAAGGGGGCCAACTGTACCGTACAAATTCCTTTGGGCCACCCTCTTGCCCTGAAATCAGGATTGGCTTTGCTTAAATACTTTCTGACAAAATTTCTGGCAGCTGTTGGAAATTCTCTTGCAAAATAAGATACCAAGTGCAAGGGGCTGCAGCCCCTTTCTGGGCCTACTGCTTGCGAGCATCTGAAGGCATTTTGCTCATGGGTAATATAAGTCTCCTGTGTGATAAATTAAGCTGATTACTACATCCTTTCTACCTCCAGCAGATATTATCAACTAAGTCGCTTATGCCTATTTTATAATGCTTATAACTTCAGCAGGCTATGTTTCACCCTTACTATCCCTTAAGTGTGCTGACTCACACACAGCAAAGTCAATTTAGTTTGTAGTAGTTGGGGTGGGTTTTTTTACATCATTTCCATTTCTTAGAAGTCACTGAAATGAGTCCTAATAGAATGTGAGATTAAGCCACAAAAGTGAGCAGTGACAGTGGTAAGCACTGACGCACATATTAATGTCAGTAAAGATAGATCTGTGTTTTAAAAAAATAAGCTGTTGGTAATTCTGTTCTTTTGGGATACTTACATCTACTTCAGGAGGAGCAAAATAAAGGCCACTTGGATCAAATTTATAATCTACATTTGTAATGATTTCTGAGGAAAAGAACACGTCTAGCACACTACGGAGCGTTCGCCGATCCCAGTCATCAGTGACTCTGCCACCATAGTTACATTCTCCAGTCATATAGCGAAGAGCATCATATGGCACCTCCTGAAAAAAAAAGCAAGACGATGATCTGAACTGCAGCCTAGCACTTCTCTGGACAGCCATATCTGTATCATTGTAATTTAGTTAGAAGTCATCCAGAATTCTCACTGTAAATTTTAAAAGCTGTTATTTGCTTCTGCTGGTTCATGCTTGTAGCATTGATCTCCTGAGCTTCAAATACTTTAATAATCATCCATCAAGTCACCCGGCATTGCTTCTTTTGAAGAATAATAGCACCAAAAATTTCCATAGTAATGCAGCTGGAACTCTCTGAGTACAAGTTTATGGAAAACTTTTCCAAGATTATCTGTACTTGTTCAGCTATGCATACTTCTGAAATAAATGTATGTTGTCACAGGGCCATAGCTGTGCTCATACATCTTATTTTACTTACATTTTTAGAAAAGGAAGAGATCATGCTTAAATTTTTGAGGTTGGGCGAAGCTGGACTCCTCTTAAGTGCATAAAAGGAACAAATTATGAGTGATATGAGATAAATTACAGGAAGTCAGGGCGAGTGCATGATATGCTAAGAATTGTGATAAATCAAACCAGTCAAAAAAAACTGCAAAGAAATCTGCTTACTACATACAAGTTACTATCTTTCAGGAAAAAAAAAAAGCTTCCCTCCCTGCTAGGCAATATGATTTCTCATAAGCGTTGGTCGTATAATGGGAGGACATCCCCTCAGACCCACCCCGCCTTCATTCTCCTTCAGGGAAAGAAACACACACCTTCATGAATTTGCTTTCTCAGCTGAACCACCATTTACCTGTTAACCACATGGATAACCAAAAACACTCCAGGCTTACAGTGGATTGAAAATAACACCCCCTTCCTGCCCCTAGCCATAACTTTAACAGATTCTTGCTATAGTGGGTTGCTTGGAAAGCTGGAAGTGTCATGTATTGCTATCAAATTCCAGACAGGCTTCTATGAAACACTGCCTGTCTCTTCAAATGGGGAAGGAAACATCATCTGCCAAATTTACGCAAACAGGTCAAGATTGTTATTAATCTGCAGCAGTCCAGGGTCTAGTATTATCCCTATCATTGAGTAAATCACAGTTAGCAATTAAGTGTTTTAGTACAGTATTTTACAGCTTGCAGTGACGCCACCAAGAGCTGAATCTACAGCTCCTGCTAGAGACAGGCTAAGATCCCAACAAGTAAGGCAACTATGGAACAAATGCTGCTCTATTTTACATGGCAGAACTTCTGAATTGTAATTTGAAAGTTTGCCGTATTAGTTATATACTGATCATGGTATACTAACCACTTAAAATGAATGTGGTTAGCACTATTGCAAGTAGACCTTGGTTTCTAATTCACTGCTCCCAGTAAACTGTTGCCGTGGCAGCACGCGGCCTGCATTGGCACATGCACTAACAGTCCTACAAAGTGCAAGGAAGGACCGGTGACCACTGTGAGAGGCTGCTTACCTCATACTGGTCCAGGAAGATGTGCAGCTGCTGCACGCGGATGCGCAGGTCAGTCTCATTGAACTCATATGGAATGTTCCAACCCAACGGCTCAAAATTCCTCCTTTCTTGCACCAGCATGTGGAAGAAGCAGAGGCCGTACAGCAATGTTTTGAACTCAGTCTTAAAACCAAATGCAACACTATTACTAATTCATGGCTGGTTTAAACCATTTCATTTTGTCTTAACATCCTGCACAGCAGTGCTGCCTTTGAGTCACTCAAATCCCGGCATCTCCTGCTCTGGTAACATACTCTTTATGAGTCAGGGTAGCTTTTTCTTGACATACAAAGGCCTTCAGCAGGAAATCTTCAAATTATCATAAGAATCAGTTCTAAATATTCTCTCAAACAATTCTCTTGACCCCTCAAAACATTTTCATTTTTAAAGCTATATATCCAGGTATATGTAATTAATATACATAACACATACAACACAACTATTTCAGCTTTTTTTTTTTTTTTTTTTCCTCTCTCATTATCAAGATAGATTTCAGGCCTTTAAAGAAAACCTTCAGATAGGAACTTTTGTTTTTCATTTGAGACCATTTAGCAAAGTATATGACCTCATTTAGAAGAACTACATTCATTATAGAAAAATAATGTAAAATATACTTGCAAACAGCCATCTAATTGTGAAAAGGGTGGTTAAGATTTTTTCCTAGTCTTTTTTTTCAAACTGTACTATTAATGTCATACCCAGAAAAATCTCAACTGAAGAAGGAGATGAGCAACAAAATAAAAATTAAATTTACTTCACTATTGTCAGTAATCAAAACCAGCTTCATTGCAGTGGAAGACAACTATTTAATTTGGGAGGGGTTTTCTTCCCACAGAGTATACATACACAGTCATCAGGGTCTGCTTTAACTGATTTACAAAGTTACAATACAATGTTACTAACAGGTTTTCTGCAGCTGTTGAAAAACTCAGGATCAGATATTGGATCCATCAGGTACGAACGAATTATATTGGCCCATAAACCTTTTGGTGCTTCATAGGTCATCTTCACTCCATTCTGAAGTAAAGACACTGGGAATGTGGCAGATGGGTAACTGGTGAGCCAAATTCGGAAATCTGGATGTGTTGTATCAGGGTTTAGCTCCTACAATAAACACATGTAAAAAACAGGCAATTGGGAGACAAAATAGATTAATATACACCTCAAGTGTTGTTATTAAAGCAATTTTTTTTAAGTGGGAAAATATACCAATCTGAAGTTTAATTTCTTAGATGCTTATATGTGATTATAGTGAAAGTCACAGTTACGAATGACACCCTCCCTTCCAGAGCTGGTGTACTTTTATGCAAGACTTGAGTATTTTGAACTAAAATTTGACGTCTCTGTGCATTTTTATGGAATATATGAACAAACCCAAGTGTTTTGCTCTGTACCGCAAGAGCAATGGAATGCATACTTTGCCTGTTTACCACACTTGCCTGTCATAGAGCTGTTCTGGGAAGGGCTATAGAAATAATACGTATACATCAGAAATGTGTTAAGTTTATCAAGGGGGAGAAAAAGAAAGAAATATACACTAGTACATCTTTGGAAACCTATAGCTGTTCAAGAGTAAAATTCCTTAGCTTACTGCTTTTCTGCAGCAGTAGACATAGGATGGAAGCTCTTGGACTGAAGAGACTGTTACAGCAGCTGGGATTTACCATTCAAGCAATGGGCCAGACCCACTAGGTTTGTGAACACTTTCTATTCCAGCAGGCAGAAAGAAAAAGATGCAATCCTTATATAAAGAACCCTTACGTAATGGGAATCATCACAAAGTATGCTAAGCTGGCTTTTCAGTCACCTCTATGGATCAGACATGCCTTCAAAAGTATTTGTAAAATAAGATAATACTTATTTTTACCTCACAGACTCTTTCCAGTGTTGGCATCCATGAACTTGCTAGATGGCAATTTTGCAGAACTATCCATGTTCCTTCCTTTCCTGCCTTTTCTATCATTTTCATGGCTATCAGGCCTTGGCCTTGACCAAGTGACAGAGAACTAAGCTTTGTACCACCGTATCCCTGCATATAGAAAGCACATTATAAGTAAAAATAATATTGCATAAATACACTAAACTTTCTGGTATGAGAGTTTACACCTGTATGTATTCTTGAATTATTTAATGTACAGTATATTTTTAAATATAGTTTAAATCTTATTTTCCATGTCATTCCAGTTGACTAAGACCTCTTATCTGTCTTCCAGTGAAAAGCTCCAACTGCACATCCGTTTAATCCAGACTGTAAAATTCTGACAGTTTCAAAGTACTCCTGCCTGAAAACAGTATGCTCTTTAAGGATGTAGACAACCTACCGTAAAATGCAATATACATTTGCAGCTTGGTGGTTGGAGACTTGAAGTATGTCTGTCATTCTCAACAGCATAGAATTCTGACAGAATAATAGTCAGGAAATGCAAGAAATACATTTTACCAGAAAACAGCAACTTTCTAGTATTGTAACAGTACTCTTCTACATAAGAACTGATTTAGGCTGTTGAGAATTTTTTGTTTTAAATGCCGTAATAATGACAGTCAAAGCCAACAAAAATCTGTATTTGAATTCTGAGGTGAAAATGCCACCCAAGATCCTAAGGTCCTGTATTACTACAGTGTTTTTTAATTAATATATTACACATAATGCTTATTAGAAAAAAAAATACCATTTTCAGATAAGATTCCTTACAATGAACATTTAAACCATTATGGTTTTGTTCCATATTTCCATTTGAGATTACCCAAACTAATCAGTTAAATAGATCATGACATCACAACATTATAAAATATGCAAAAAAATATTTAAGATATAATTTCTTATAAACAATAGACAAATTATTAATCCCTAAAAACATTCTATTTGCATTAATTAGTGCTTTGTGCTAAAGAGAAAGATGAGATCAATTTTAACATGTTTTTGGGCTTAAAAACAGGTTTTTGAGCTCACTTTATTTCAGTGAAAGTTGAAATGCCAAAGTTCCTCGCTTCATACCAGCATACACGCATGTGCGCACACATATCAACTATATAAAAAAAGTCTGGAGATATTAAAATACCTGATCATCAGCAAACTTAAGAAGGGCTGCCATGGGGTCAGCACCAGGAGAAAGTATAAATATCAGTGGTGCACAAGAATGACTATCAGAAAATGCTTTTGACAAATCAAATGCAGGTGGCTCAACAAATGGACGGCCCAGGTTGTGAATAATAAATTCCTGCACCATTGGTATTATCTAATAAAAAAAAGGAAAAACAGAATTATAGTGTCCTATTTTTGTGTAAGCATTAACACATATTACTTTAAACATTTTAATATGCATTTCACGGACAGTATTCCTGCATATAAAATTAGATACAAGTCAGTCCCAGAGGAACCAATGATTTGGGATGTTTAGATCTAGTCAAAAAAAGATGCTCTAAAAAGGCTGAAATTGGAAGTCCTATGCAAACAATCCTTAATCTCATTTCTGTCACCACATCTGGACAGACTAATGTGCTGGTGTAGGAAGCCAGGATTTTTTTGCACTTACTCCATCTGTATTATGGAGAGAATTTCAATTTTCAAGCCTCATATTTCAAAGGTGTTAAGATCATGGCTTAGAAAACTGCTGTGTACAGCAGTCTTGTACACTCCGGTGTTTAAACTTCCTGCTGAAGTTAACTGGGCTCCATACCAAAATGATAGACAATTTATAAATGACAGCTTAATGCTTTGATTCTGTAAACCCTTACATGTATAATTCTTTTAAATATAACCATTCATTCTATCTCTGGACACACTCTAGAGTATTTTACAATAACAACCTCCCCTTTAAAGAAATGCAACAGTATTTTCAAACGTGACACTAAGATTTAATCTCTGAATGCAAAATTTGAGAAACGCTAAAGGTTTCAAATAGCAACATTAATTCAACCACTTTGGTCACAATCAGTATAATATTTTTCAATTTTTTTATATGTTAAATTGCTGTATTCATAACCAGAGTTTTTAACTTGCATTTCTGAAATTTCAGTTACAAAACCTGTGATTTTCATGCTGCATTAGCATAGGTGCTTTCAGTTAATAAATACGTAGTGTGACCGAGTACACAGAATGTGATACAGGGGAAAAAAAAGTTCCAGTAGCTTCATTCTCTTGACTGTCCTGCTCAAACTCACCTGTGTTTTTACTTTAACACTCACCCTGCTTTACAGGTGCAATGTGTCACCAATTAGTATAACGCCTTAAAATTGAGAGCAGGAGGGAAGCTCTGAGCTATACTAATTGCAGGCTTCATCAATGGAGATGCTCTTGAAAGAGCTTGGTCTGGCTTCCAAGCTCTTGAGTAATTTTAAGGATATGTATGAATTTGAGAACCGTTTAAAAACCTTCACAAACTGGCCTTTTACAGAGAACTGCAAGTGCACTCCAGAGAATGTAAGTCTGAAAATGGATATTTTGACTATGCCTTATTTTTTGTATACTGTGCCTGAATGTAAAGTCATTGTTAGTTATATTCATGTTCAAGAGAAGTTGTGAGCTTCCACCAAGCCTGAAGAAGATGAAAAGTTGAATATTACAACTTTCCCCTGTTCTCTGCTTAGACATACTGTAGTAGGATGACTGGCTTCTGCACGGACAGTTTACTAGTCTAACTACAGAACTGAATATAGTTACTTTTCTTGTTTTCATTTTTTTTGTTCTTGTCACTTAAAAGTTAATTCCTTGTATTATGTAGTCTTTCTGATTGCAAAGTTTCATTCATAAAAAAGCCTATATTAGAAGAAACAAGTACATATCCAGCAGGAAGGATGAATGATCACTACTTAAAATTCAGAAATTAAAATTATTTAAATTTTAGAAAACATAATGTTTATGTCCCTGCAGGCTTTGACTTGAGCATTAAAAAAAAAAGTCCACCTGACTTCTACTTTGGCGCACACATGAAACTTCCAGGCTGGATCTCAGATGAGTCATACTAGCTAGAGTTATCTGAGGAGGTGTGAAGTGTGATAAGGGAAACAAACTTACTTAATTTTTAGTGTTCGACCAAATGTGATTCTGAATTGACATGAAAACATAGAAGAATTTTACTCACATAATTTATATTTAAAGGTTCTCTATGTCCATGGTCTTATGCTGGTTTTAATCTGAAAATACTTAAATTTCTGGCCATGGCAGACTGTGTGCAGTGCTACTGAAATGCCTGTGTAGCATGGCATCTACTAGACGTTATCTGCTAGAACAAAGCTACTCCAGTAGCCTGCAGATACCACAGCTATGCAGAAATCCATTCACTACTTGTAGCCTATTCTTTGTTCCTTTACTAGTTGCTTATTTACCTGCTTGCAGTCCTCTCACTTAAAATTTATTTTTTGGCCTGATCAGTGCTGATAGACATTGTGGGGAAAGGCATTATTTGCAAGCTCTCAGACACAGTTTGCTGATGTGAACATGAGCAGTGGGTTGAATGAAGCTCTAAACTTCTGAACTGTTACCTGCAGATGGCAAAGGCGGGCTTTGTCCACTGTCCAAATGCAAATGAACCAGATGTGGCAAAATGTTTCTTTTGCTTGATAGAACTGGAGGGCTGGAAACCAAATGATGACCCATGGTAAGCACAGATTTAACAATGTTCTTGAAGTATTCCTCCAAATTTCTTTGACAACATGCCATTACTCATTATAAAATTACCAATTTCTCTGTAACAGTTCACAAAACTGAAGCCTATTGAAATTTTATCTTACCCAGTAACCTTGAAATAGTTCAACTAGCTTTTATCTGAGATCCGCTAAAATCTAATTCGTATGTTTTCTGTATGATACTTTTTCTACTGATAGGCAGTGGAAGTACTGAAAAGACCTGTCTATTCAGATTTCTTCATCTCTTAAAATGTAACTTTCATGGCTTTAGTATCTGTTCTTATTCTGGGTTTACCTTGCAGGGAGGAACACACCAAACGTCACAGCTGTGGCTTTTTATCCCTTACTAAGCACTTTGATGACCTGACAATGGAGGAGTACTACATGCTGGAGATGACACGGCTGAGAACCTTCCTTGTAAGTGTTAACCAAATAATCTTAAGATAAATTCAAAGCTAAATGTAAAAGAGAGTGTCCATCTCTAAGCATCAGCAAGGAGTGACTGTGTAAGGCTAGAACATGACTTATTTTGAAGTAATGATTAACATGCATTATTGGCTAAGAAGTCTGCACCTAAATACTTCTCAGTGTAGTCTATTGTCAAAAAACCTGTTTCCTTTAGAAATGTTTTTCCAACAACTCATTACAGCAGACAAATTATCTTGGGTGCAATAATCAATCAATCCAGGAAGCTCTACAATTAGCAGTTCTTTCTCAGGAGGGATGAACAACACATGTGAAAAGACAAAATTTGACCAGATCTTTGCATCACATGTCCAGCTTTACATGTAAATCAGCCTAATTAAGCTTTGAAACTTTAAAGACAGTTTCAAATGTTTTACAGTTACCCAGTTTTACTCCTCCCCACTTCTGGGATTTCTTGCATGCCCTAGTGCTGACATATACAAAAGCACAGAAAGCTGAACAGCTTCAACTAGTTGATCAAGATCAGCTGATCTTTGATATATGACCCCTAATCCTATGGATAGTAAGAATCAAGTGAACCAAGATCCCTCATGAGGACAGTAAAGTTTCTGCATCTTACTTCCTGGTGGTTTTGCACAAATAAGATCTTTGCCTTGCTGATAACATCCCATGTTGAAAAGATACCTGGTGACTGTCAAGGTTAAGTATTTAAGTTCCCTATACAACAGACTCTACCTAAAAACAGGATCACATGCTGCAGCAGGAGCAGTTTGGTATCTTAAAAGGTGGACTAAGAGTGAGAAGATGATGTTGTTATGAACAGCAAATTATTTAGCACAGTGTTCCAAGGTACAAAAGGAGTCTTGGCCATAATATTACTTTATTTCGAAGTAGAGCATATAGAAAACTTGAAGCATCAACCACTTCAAGTGGGAACACTTTGCCTCCAAGAATGCTGCCACTAATATAGGTTGGAGGGCTATGCAGTATGGCTGATCCAGAGCATGCTGCCACCTTGAAGCACCAATATCCTAATGCATCCTGAGAAGCAAGCTCATGCCTCTTCATGCAGAAGAAAATCAAACTGAAGTCTCCCTCCCTGATGTTATTTAAAATATACCTAAACAGCATGTTCACAATTTACTTTACGAGTATACTAGACATCCTAAAAGTGATTACTGAGCCCTACTAGCAAGGCTAATAAAGGAGTTTCTGTACCAAATGCAGGTATGCACAGGAAATATCTGCCAAACTGCTCTGCACCACTCAGCCAGGTGACCACAGTGAAAGGTAGATTTCTAAGCCAGAATTAGTGGCAAATCAGTGGATTTTTGAGGATCTGGTTTTGAATGTAGTTGAACTAGACAGTTAAACTGCTCAATCTTTTGCTTTGCTTTAAGTGCAAAACTGGCAGAAGCATAATAAACTCTTTTGAAGAAGAAGTCACTGCAACTCGGCAGCGTCTGGTGGATAACTTTGTCTCCAAGCATCAGTATACACCGCCACCGCCTCTCCATGCCGATCCATCTGCCCAGCATTCTGAAAGCTCATACTGCCAGTCAAAAAAAAAACCAGAAGTGAAGTGTAAAGTCTGATTCTAAAAGTTTCTCTTTATATGGTACAAATATTAAAATTTTTATCAAGTACTAACATAAAGCTAAACAGTTGTGTGAGGAAGTCTAGAGAATTCCTTTCATAGGCTTTCTGGAACAGAGGTCATAACTGTTTATACCAATTCCTGTCTTTTGCAATATGCTTTGTCATTATGGCTAGGTGTGGACTCTAGTAGTCCCGCTGCCCTGTGAATATATGAAAAATCTCTAAGCAAATTATATTCTGGGTTTTAGTAGCTGACTTGTTTGGAATAAAGATTCACAACTGTGAGCACCTATTGTGATCTGTGCCATGTTCAAGCCTTACAATTAGACTCAAACCAGAACAGTTCTGGTTCAGGACACCTCCCAGAGAACAAAATGGATCTGTATCTGCAATAATTGTACCTTTAAGCACATATTATCTACACTCCTGCTTACAACTTGATTATCTTCCTAGATCAGACAAAATTTACCATAGTGACATCCATCAAAAACCATACATAAGCAAAAATAGCAGGTGTACTGAAAAAGGAAAAGTCACAAGGTAAGACTGTCTCAAGGAGGAAGAGCTCTGGGGATCTTGGTGTGTACACTGAAACTTAACAAAAGCCAGAGGCCTACCCTTCTGGTTTAAAATTTTTTCATTACAATTTCAAATTTGCTATTTTTTTGAAATCTCATTAATTCATATTTTCCCTTATGATAGACTGTTGTAGAATGGTTGTAGACACCACAGTTGAAATGTATACTTGCAAATACTGGTTTCTTAGATGGACAGACCTGTTTGAATAAGGTGGAAGTTTTGTACATACTTTGTCAGGTCTCAGGCAGTGAATGATAAGCATCCTTTGGAACTCCCCCAACTTGTTTTACCACTGAGCAGGAGAATCTTCATGCTGGGGATCCTAAAAACATATGTATTTCAAAATTCTTTAAAGCATTTGTGAATTACCTATAGTGAGAGTAAATTATCTTTTAACTTAACACATTAATCCATAATGTATTTTTTCTTAATGTACAGAAATGGAGTTGACATACTTTAAACTTTTTTTTTTTAAAAAAAAAAGCTTTTCAAAGAAGCTATAGTAATTTTTAAGTGTTTAAAAGATAATTACTCAAAGTTCTTCTCTAGAAAGTGGAAAAGGAATGAGGTAGTGGAAACCTGAAAATGAACTTTACCTCCCTCTTTCTATTAGAACTGAATTACAGTGTCAGTCTTCAATATTACAACGATATTACAATTATAACCATATAATCAATGACAATCACATTACAGTATTACATGATAACTATGAGCTAGGTTGCATGCAAATGCAGAAAATGAGTGCAGGAAAACAAGAATTGGAAAATTAAGTCAAACAATGCACCAGAGAACTCTGTTTGTAAATGGCCTGTGAATAATCCAGCTATTATGCTGTTACTGCAGTATCAGATTGGGAACAGCAGTTGTTGTGTGGCATGTTAACTTCTTATGAGATTGAAGTACAGTGCCAGCTAGGTATGCCTTTCTGGAAACTGGTATTACAGCACTGCTGGTGAGGCTCTTAGGCTTGCCTGTAGAGGCTTGGGTACAGAGATATGCAGACAGACCTGCCCAAACTGCATTCCGAGCAACTTTGATTTAGAAAATCAAATCACAATGGAGCTCAGGTTCTGCTAAGGATCTAGAGCCTGGCTCCCTCCTTCCCAACTCCTAGGCACTTAGTTTCAGATCAGAATCCAAACTGCTGCATTATTTTTATAATTAATATATGGGGAAAATATGCACCTCAGAATGACATCTTGAAGAGTTTAGCTAAAAATTTGCAAGCCTTTTAGGAAACTGAGTGAATTAGGAAACACTGAGGAGTGAAGGCTGCACTGAAGACTCCATTAAGTTGTGCCACTGTGCCAAAAACTCTTCACTTCTCCACCAGAAGAGATGCATCAGTAGCTTTGAGATTAAGTCAGCCAGCTAGAGGAGAACTGAGTTTCAGTCCCTGCTCCAAGATATGCGATATGACATTAGATAAAATATTTAGAATCCTTGAATTAGGGAGCTGAAGCCAGGTCTCCTCTACTTTCGGAAGCAACCTGATCTACAACAGTAGGAGCACAAAAGTACACCTCAGACTCCTTTGAAAAACATTCATATTCAGTGTATGGTTGCTGATGACAAAGTGGCTCAAGCAACACTGATTTTGTGCCCTTTTCTCTAACACATGCGTACGCGCAAGAAACTGCAATTTATTAAGACGGGAAAAAGAGCTAGTTGCATATTACTGAGGATAAACTATACTGGTAATACAAAAATACAGTTATCAAAAAGTAATCTTCCCCAAGATCTACTAACTAGCATTTTTGAAAATGCTAGTGCATTCACATGAATGTACTAGTATTAAAGCTAGGCAGGTAACAAACGCTTTTACATAACAAGTAAAAGGCATAGCAGCTCTGTGGTAGATAACGCCATTTCTTTTGATCTTGCACTCACTGGCTTCAGTGTTACTGTTTATTAGATTATCAGTTAACTGATGACCTGATTCTATAGATCTCATTTTTATTGAATGCCACTTAAGTGAAGGAATTTCTCTTTATTTCTGTTTGGCTGGGTGAATGCACACATAGCTATTGCACACATCTTGACTCTTCACTTCTGAAAGTCAGCACGTTTCATTTGCATTAGGCATTACTTTAAAAAGCTATAATCCCAAAGTGCATAATGTAGTCCCCTCACTCACTCTTTTTTTCAAATGCCATCATTTCTCTGTTCATTTTCCAAGCAATTATTTCCCAAAGAAAAACTAAAGCCCTCAATGTGCTGTATGTTTTTGTAAATGCCCTAGGAAAGCTTTAACTCTGCTATTCATCTGTTTCCTGCAATGTGGACAACTGAAGGAGCTGCCGTTGCTTACTTTCTTTAATGTCTCTCATTTACACTTAGGAGCATTTCCCACCAAAAATCCATTCTTTTCCTCTCTGCATACTTTAAGCCCATTTTTTAAATACAAAGAATTTTTAAATCCTTGACATTTACAGTAAATAAAACACAATCTTTTTGAAATGGATGTAGGAAGTCCTGTGTCATTTGACTAAATATTCATGACACCACCTGACAAACTGGCAATAATCTACTATGACACAATATTTGCTTAAATATTTACATTTGTATATGTTAAGAACATACCATATAAAATGACAGCACTTTCTTTTCCCTGAATAAATATTTTCAATGTGTTAATTAGCTTATGAATGCAAGCAATCAGGAATGTTAACATACCAAGCTGTCATATACTAATTTCCATGTATTCTTCAGTCGCATAAAATCCTTACAAATGTTTGTGAAGCATGGCAGATCATCCAGTTGACAAATTTCATCCCACGATTTTGGAGGAAGCCAGGAATATGGATTAGAAAAGGGAGTTCACTATGGGTTCACATAGGTCCAAACGTATGCCTCCAGTCAACAGAAACTTCCACTCATTCTCATTAATCTACAAGGAAAAACACTGCTCTCACAACTAAATAAAAAAAAAATCAAGTGGTTTTAGTACATTATGTAGGAAATCAATACATTTATCTGGATTCTTGCATTAGTTGAAAAAGCTTCTATACAACTACTAAAAGCTTATTTCTGAAGTATTGAGTGTCTGGTTTTCAGTTAAACATGAGTTTAAGGAATCAAAAAAACTAAGATATGAGCCAATTTAAAGATTCATCTGCATTCCTAACTTGGGGAATGAACGACGTTAACCGATTAGATTTTTAGACCCACTCTTCAAATCCTAAAATGTTCAAAGAAAAAAATACTGGACATATTTCAGGAAACCATACATTTTACAACCTTTTCCTATAATGCAAGTCTAAATATCAAAAAGAAATATCAGCCTATTACATGTCTCATTCCTTTCTCAGCACTCCTTTATCTTAAAATTTCTTTGATGGCTTGAATTTGTAAATTGAAGTCCCTGTGAATGGCAGAACGGTGTCCCATGATCGTTACTGTCAGCTCTTAAAAGAGTTCACTTCTACGTATTCTCTAATACAAAAATTGCAAAAGTTTCTAAAATTTTAAGTAAGTGTTTCCATATTACACTGAAAGAAACAACTCCAAGCAACCATAAGTACTGTTTTGCAGATGATATGGTTAAAATGCGTGTGTTTTATTAGGAATTAAAAAAAAATCCTGTAAAGAACTACTAGAAATCAGTAGAATTCAGTTGATACAAGTGTTTGATTTTGAGGAATTTATGCAAAAATAAACACATTTAGCACCTTAAGAGAAAGAGCTGAGTAGTTTCTTAAATCAATGGTTACAATTCATTTTGATATGCTCTTAGAACTCGGAATACATTACAGAAAAATTTTGCAAACTGTTCACTAAGAATAGCATTGGCTGGGCTTTGGTTTAAGTAATGTTTAGAAAAATTGTTATCATCCAGCACAGTTTTTCCTTATTTGTTTGTTATATATTTATTTTATTCTAGGGAATATTTTTCAATGCTTATAATTGCTTATTAAAATGAAAATAAAATACCACAAAATTGAGGCTTAAGTAATGTAATTATATATAAACTCATTTTTCTATTCTTATCCTGTGTGTTCCTATTACTGATAGTTTGTATATGCAGTTTAATATATATCATATAAAACTGCAAATTATTTTTAATTACTCACTAATCTTTCATGTTTCAGGAGATTCACAGTTAGACAAAAAGAGAAGAGCAGCTTGTCCTTTTCAAAGAGGGAGTGACAGACATTGACATAAAGTAAGTAAAATGATCCTTCAGAATCTTCATCCTACAGGTGTTAGAAAAAGAACAGCCTTCCATTAATATCCCTCTAAAGAGTGTGCATTCTGGAAACCTATTACAAACCATTTAGATCTCCTGATCTCTTTTGTTCTAATACACTCTCTGGTCAATTACCCCAAAGCAATCGTTAAATGCATGTAACAATTTGTGAGCAACATAACATAAAAAAAACATTTAAGTGCAATTACATCTCAGTAACACATGACTTTCAGAGAAATTGAGAGGTCCCTTTTGGGAGGGGCAGAAAAGAGCAGCAATTTTAAAATTAATTATGAATAGGAAGACCAGGGCCAAAATCAAAACAGTCCATCTTTAAAGGTTATCTGAAATGTATTTCCCATTCTACAGAGTAGTTTCCTTAATACACTATAATACAAATATATTTAAAACTCTAATTTCAAAGCAAAGATGCCATCTATCGTTTTATAAGGGTTGACGTTAGAATACCTTGAATACTTACTCAAAATAAGGAAAAGTCCATTCAGGTGGTTAGAAATGCAGTGTCTGAATTTGCACAACTACTTCAAATACTTCTTTCAAGGTAGTAACAAAGATGTGCACAGGCACTATGGCTTTTTTCCATAGCCATAGGTCACCAGTCCCTTGGCAGAGAGCGACTCGGAAGGTCTTCCTGCAGTTCAGACATGGTGATCATTCAGAAACATAAATGCAATCTATTATAATTGAAAAATGGAAAGCTTTTGACAGAAGATCAAGTTTAAGAACAAGCAATGCTGTTTGATCTGTGTCTTCTCCTTTTCAGTCTTGTATTTCAGTCTATTTTTGTTTTCTTCCATGCAGCTAACAAGAAATAGACCCTTTTTAATAATATTACTGTAATATATAAATGCTCCTAGTTTTTATTAGGATCTTAAGTCCTTTCAAAATTATTAATTCCTCATCAGTTAAATGGATATACATTCAATTTATACACAAAATACTGACACAAAGATGGCTATAGGACAAAATGTAAAGTTTTTTCAAGTTACAGAAGTAACATTGCTTGCATGAGAAAAGAATGATTAAAAAAAAAATCTCGGCACAGAGCCTGTAGTAAAAAACGACTGACTAGTGAAGAGAGCCCGAGACAAACAGGCTTATGTGAATTGTTAATTCATAGAGAACTTTCTGTGAGTCTGTCTGCCTTCACTGAGCAAAATTATCAAAATGGGCTTACACCAATCATTCCCTGGGAATGCATACTGTCAGCTGGAATGCAAGTCTTGTATCTTTCTACTTCTGCTGATGGAAAAGTTCTGAATAAAAATGAGATTATTTTATTTATTGTTTACTTTAATTTAGGCACACGTGTTTTTTAAAGTCAAAGAGCTAGATTTATAGAACACAGATTGCCTTTTTGGTAAAAGGCTACCTTGAATGTAATTTCAAATATGATACCAAAATATTAAGCTCTGACTTAAATGATTAGTAGCAATATCTATGATAAAAACAGTTATGCTAGACTTAGATTGCCCAGACCTTGACTGAATTCTAATGAAAAACTAACCTTCATAACCAGTATGCCACTGAACTGAACACTACACATTAAAATACATACTAAGTATCACCCTACTGAGTACCTGCTTGTAAGCAAGTAACTTACTGGTATTTAAATAAAATAAGGTCAGTAATGGATAATTCAGAAATCGCCATTTGCAGTATTTTCTATATACAAACGGGATTTGTTTCCCTCTCCCATCCTTTGTTCATTTGATGAACAGGCAAGTAGCTAAGTAACAGAAGCAATCCCCTGTGATTTGAAGATCAAATAAAGCCACTAAAGTAGAATTTATCAATGATGTGACAGAACACTGAAAAATTTTCTTTAAACAGTCTCTGTGTAGATAATTCACTTCAAGGGTATATTTTGAATAATCCTAATGTGATCATACTAGTGAGGTCCATCACGTGTAAAATTCAGATCATTAAAGACTGCACAGTTTCTCCTGTTCTCATGAACAAGCTGGAAGAGGAAAAGACACCTTAAGTATAACAACATTCAAACTGAATTAAAAAAATGGTTGGGTTAATAATCACTGCCTTGCACACTCTACAGCCACAAGCCCCAGTCACAAGACTTCATTCTCTCTCACCAATTGTGTGGAAAAGTTTCTTGTCTGTTTCTTGAAGATGTACAAAGTCACTACATGAAATGAAATTTAAAATCAAAGCAAGTGGATCATTTTTATCTAACTGTAATTTCATACACAACTTGAGGTAGCAATTACTAAATAGAAACAGCGTAATATGTTTCACTTGTAATATATTGTACCATTTTGTTTCTATGAATAAATTTTCCAGAAAAAATATCTGCCTTATATATGTAAAAAAAAAAAAAAAAAGGAAAAAAAATTCAAAATGCAATGCCTGAGACACTACACTTTGGAGAAATGACAGTAACATTTCTGGAGTAACTACAAATACATCACCAATTACAAATGCTGAATTATCATTCTTACCTTGTTTGTAAAACTTCTGATTGCTCCGAATTATCTATAGACATGATGAAAAAGTTAATAAACCACATGACTGAATACTGGTACATTGGCTCAATGTTTTCCAGATCAGCAATAGTAAAAACAAGACTGATGAATGGATAGCAATAGGACGATAGCCCATACGAGTAGCACCAATCTTCTTTTCTGTCTCTTCAGCTGCAGCTTGCTTTTCAGAAATCTCCTTAGCCAGAACTTTGGAAGAAGACAGTATCTTGATAGCAGTTTCATCCTCCAAAATATTTCCCTCTGAGGCTGAAAGAACTTCTAAAATCTTGTCTTCTATTTCTTTTAGCTGCCTAAAATAATATACAGGATTTTTCACATAAGAAAGTTACAGCTGTTTTCTGTTAATTTCTATTAAAAAAAGACAATGTGTAGATTCTATTCATGGTAAGCAACTTACATACAAAACCTTTTTTTCTTATTAAATATTCCCTTAAATTTCTGAAAAATGTATCCACTTTCAGGCTGAAAACAAATGGCAAAAGGAGGAAGTGACAAACCACTTTGAATACTGCATATTTCATGCTTTGACCCATGGGGAAAGATGCCCTTTGCCACATACAACCAGTGCAAATCTAGCACTCAATGAAAACATTTCTGAAACACAGCCATTAATATCTAATCGAAATTTGTGAAGACAGCAAATCATATGCCAATAGCATGGAAGGGATGTAAAAAATGGAGGACAGGATCAAGAGTTACATTTTGAAATTATACAACCCGCAATTCAGCTCTTTAATAAGTTCTAACAATCCCAGAAATACGAAACCATATCGGAAGATGAAAGGCACAACCAGTAGGAATATAAATAAGAGCATACATCCAAATCAGCCTAAAAAACAAAGAGAAGCCTAAGTTTGGGCTCTCAAAAATAGCAGTCTTGAATTTACTGTTAAATAAAAAAAAAAAGAAGTCTCTGAAATGTATTTCCCATGATTGTTTTCCTTAAACTGCAATCTGCTTCTATTCCTAGCAAGGGAAGTTATCTTGCTACCTTTTATTCTCAGCCCCTTGAAGGATGAGGGCTTGTTTTTCTTCTTCAAGATCTGGCCTTTCTCTTGCACCTACAATTCCAAGAAGCTGATCCTGCATTCCTTCTGAAGTTATCCTGAAGTTCAGTAATGTTACCTGTCACAAGAAATATTTTTTGAAAGATAGCACAGTCACGGCCAGATGCAATTCAAATGCTGCTTCATTTACAAGATGAGGTTTATATGTAATATGCTCAACCAAACTTTGAAAGTAAATGAATCACAGCTGAGGGTTTAAGAGTATGTGTTAGAAAGCTAACTCCAGGATTAACCCAGAAAGTTAACCATAAAAGGGATGTGACAACAATGTATAGAATTTCATTCTGTTCCTCAAAATTACACTGAAATGTTCAATATCAGTGCTTTAAGTGATTGGTCCATATAACATGAACTAACACTCTTGCATGTAAGAGGAAGCTACCCATTTGATACCTGTATGCATCAAGCAGCCTTCCCAGAGAAAGAACCAAAACATTTCTATGAATGGAAGATTCAACTTAATGTACAGATTTTGTAAATAAATTTGGTATTGTTTGTTTTCCAGAATTGTTCCATCTGAACATCCCAGTGCAAATGGGATGCTGGCACAGTATTTTACAAAAATACAGATAAAGACCAGGTAGATCACATTTTATGGTCTTTAGAAATTTTTCACCCATAAAACTTTTGCTGCTTTTATAAAGTAAGTGGTAACATACATGCTGGAGTTATACTTCAAACTTTCATTGCCTCTGCCACATACGTTTTCTCTCTTTAATGGCCCTGTTCACGTGCAATTTGTGGTGTTATTATTACAGGGATATTTGTACCATAGAATTAGGGTAGCATCATGTTCTCTTTTTCATGAGAAAATAAGAAGTGACTGGAAAAAAATTATTGTTTGAAAGAATTCCCATCCCATGACATATTCTAATGGATCCAGAAAAACCCCACATGCTCTTGCTGAAGAAGTAGCAAAAATTACACTATTTTACATGAGAAAGTGAAGGAATACATTACCAGCAGAAGGCTAGAAAATAGTTTGATGCATGTAGTTCAAGAAAATAATCAATTTGTCAATCATGAAGACAGATGAAAGTATTTGGTTTAATTAATTGACTAGGTAATAGTGAATACAGATTCTCTTTGGGCATTTTTGGTGGGAACAGATACCAGTGACACGTGTTTCAAAAGAACATTCACCTTGAACATAGTGATCAGTTAGAATACGGAATACCTGTGAATTTGATTTGTCTGCTACTGCCACTAATAATATTTGAAAGTTTTCCAAATATTTGAGGCTTTTTTTCCATGGGTTTTGCTTGTAAAGTTAGGAGGGGTAGTATTTTAACTTTCTTAAAATACATCACTAAAAGTTTTTTGTTATAGTAAGACTCAACTGAAAAAAATTTAAGAGCACAGATAGCATATCACACTGTTCTTTCACACAGGAATTTTGAGAGGAGGTTCAGTTTATCTGACACTAAGAATTAATAAGATCTTCAGAAGCATCATGGCCTATTTCTTCCTCACCTTATTTAACAATTTTAGTAATGGGAAATATAAGCAGGACCTAATGGTTCAAAACTTCAGGAGTCTTCTATAGGCTCCATTTCCCTTCTTCAAAGTAAAAGGCTAGCTACAAACAGCATTATGAGTTAGCTTTCAATCAGAGCTGCCACGCTCTGAAAGGTAGGCTGAAAGAACCTCTGAGGTCTAAGTGCAAGCTGCTGTCTACATTCTACATTTCTTCTTGGTCCCTGAGGGACAGAATGATATTCTTTATGGACATCAATAAGTCACCTTTCCCTCATCAGTGTTGAAAATTATCTGAATTTTTTTTTAGTGGTTTTAACTACATTTAATTAATAATCTTAGAAACACAAAAAAGCTGCCCCAAATGGGGAACAACGTACTGTTCCGTTTTACTGAATATCATAATAGTTTAAAAAGTTTTGATTTCAAGATTTTGTGTTTCAGCATAGTCTATGTTTAACCAAAGCGTAAATTTGCAATACTTTTCCATAAACAGTTCTTCAAAAATAATAATAAATAAAATGGAGAATACAAACTTCAAAAAGACTAAACCACCAATTCTATTCTTTAAAGCAGAAAAGCACCTGGGTTTTTGTCCTAATATAGAAAAAGAAGAATAGCTATATTTATCAAATATATAAATCTGTAAATACAGTTTCTATCTGTTGTAAACAAGGCATGATGTCAGAAATTGCTCAGACTCCTGTCCCTAACTATGCTACAGATAAAAAATCATTAATATGAAAGCCTAATGTAGAGTTTGCATGTGAGGTGACTATTATATTAAGTCCTTGTAAATATTTTTGTAATAAAAGGTGACTAAATAGCATCAGGAGATGCAGACTGGGAAAGGTGATAAAATTAATTAAATAAATTCCTGACAGTATGAAATAATGACAGTATTGCAAGGTGAAGTATTAGATATGAGAAACGTCAACACTTCTAAGATGATACCAGTCTTGCAGCAGTATAAAAAAAAAACCCAATGTTGGCAGGGGAGGAGAAATTCTTCCCTAGTTTTAGCCAAGAAATCATTGTAAAATTAAAATAGAGTTGCACATTCATTTTCAAAATTCTCACCTTAACAGATGTTTCAGGAAGATAATGTGGATTTCTCAGCTTAGTTGTAATACAAAAGCAGAATTCAGGAGCATATTCGATAGTGGAGTGTCCAAAGCAAATGCATATACTCCCTGACTGCTTAAATGTCTGAGCAAATGTGGCTTTAGGATAGGATCAAGTTCTTCTCCAATGTTCTCCAGTAACACTTCAAAATAACATTAAGAATTAGCAGGACTTGCTTGGCACTTATTACCAATTGGCTGTTCTTTACAATACATATGTATAATGTGTATTTACAGTGTGCAAACAATGAAAATATTAATCAAGCAATATCTAGAGATAAGGTTAATGTTTCTTCAAGTATTCAGCTGATTGAAAAATGAATTGAAGAAATGTACCTTCAGTGCCTTTTTCTAATATTATATCAATTTGCAAAAAAGCAACTAAAATGCTATCACTATTACTACTGCCAATGGCTTAGAACAACAGTTTAAGGCTACCATTTTTAAAAAGGGAAATGACAACAAATTAAATGCCACATTGCACAGAAATAATTTTGGCTTACTAAGTCTGCTTCAATTTTCACTGTAACTATATGAGATTGTCAAAATAAAGAAAGAAATAATGGAGAATAAACAATGCATCTCTTGTAGTGCAGTTAGCCATTGAAAAATAGCTGGACTTGTAACAAAGTGTTTCTTTAATTTATTTCTATTTGAGGGTAAAAAGACTACTTGCAATAAAGACACTACAGAGAATGTAAGAATCATTGATGATCGCAGCCCAGTATTTATATTCTTGAAAAGCCAAATAAAAAACGTTACTTTTTAGAAATAAAATTATTGTAACATGAAAACAAAGAAATGGCAAATCTCATAAAGCAATTAAAAGATACAAATTAAACTGACTATTATGTTGTGCTAAGAAGTATCTTATAACCTGAGATGAGGACTTCAATTACTATAGAACTAATTCAAAACAAGTAAAAAATGTCTCTGTTTTCCTTAACTGTGAGAACATTTGATACTCACTGGAGTTTCATTTATTAGCTAATTGTGCCCCCTCCAGGTTCTTCTGTAATTTACAGTTTCATTAGTCATTAACCTACCAGGACTGCCAAACTGAATGCAGTGTTCCAGTGTTACAACAAATTGAGGGTCACTGAGTTTGATTATATGCAAGCTACTGGCTTTTTCCATGCTCTTTATCCATTTATTTGCTTGACCCTGAGGATCTATCATTAGAGGCCATCTTCTTGCATTACTGAAGGGAAAAATACAAACTTTCAAAATTGAAATAAAAGCTATTCAAATTTTTACCTCAAAGTACTTCTTAAAGCACTTTATTCCCTTTTGTCATTAAAACAAAAGTGTGTCAGCATAAAATCATAGTAGGCACATCTCAGGTATAATCCTTGATGAATTTAAGAGGAGACAGATAAATCTTAAAAGTTCTTTGTTTACAAAAAAATAATTTTCCTCTTTCAAAGAAAGTACTTCGATTTCTTTCTTCCTAGGAAGTTTCATTGCATTTAATTTTATAACACTTTCAAAATAAAAAGATGACTCTAAGTTTTGAAACTTTGAACAGCTTTAATACAGTGCTTCAGTGAGCATTGTCAAGTGACACCAAATGCAATTTTCCACTAAAGAGACATTTTACAGTTAGTATAAAGGGAAATACATAAGCAGATACAAAGCTATCTGCCTTTAAATCCCTAATCCTTAAGAAGCAATGGACATGAAGAACTTCTGGATTTTATTTTTGGCAGACTTAGAAACTACTTCACAGATTCTTTTACAGTATTCTCTACCACATGCAGTTACATTAGGAAGATATCTAAGACTAGTGACACTTTCTAATGGTCAATTACAATTACAGCAACAATCACCTAAATTACAAACCATCTAAGCATGCAGAAGTGAGAATTCCAAAATAAATGCAGTCCTAAAAATTTGGATCAAGGGGCCCAGTCAGATCGTAGCTGATTAGGAGATACAATATAGTCTACTACTGGAACAAAAAGAACAGCAATACCATTTTTTCCAGATTCAGCATAAAAATAAATCTTTCAGGCTACTTTGATGGCCTCTATCATTATTACAAGTTAGCTTATGCACAATGACACTGGCAAATTATTTATCATTAATTTTTTTTTTTAATTGAAGCAATATATCTTGAAAAATCCTGATTCACAAATAAAACTTGTAGACCTGTAAAACCTGACATGTAAACCTGTCTGCATCTGTATTCTTATTTTCCTTAAAAATACTTAGATGAAATGTATTCAATTAAGTAAAGCATAATCTAATTTTTTGGTTGATGTTCAAATAACATTCTCTTAGAAACAGTGATGTTTTATGAAAGGTTTCCGTAAATTGTCAACAGAAAGCGACAAGCCTTGAATTAGAAAAAGGTACAGAGCAAGCAGGTGTACATAGAGTGCAAGTTCTAAAAGACAATGCTCAGACAAACTTAGTGCAATGTTAGTTTCAAAAGTGCTGACAGGCGAAACTGCGTAACACATTCTAAACCTTGATCTTCATTCAAGAGAGTCATTTTAAAACAGGTAAAGGACAGTTTAAGAGAGAGGAATCCTTTATATTCTCTGTCATAATTTCTATTCCACAAACTTCTTGTTAAGGACTAAGTGTAGTCGTAAGGCCTATTTATACATGTGTAAATATAACAACACACATAATATGCATGTAACCCTTAACCCAAGGGTTCAGCTCTCTGTGACTCAGGCACAGTTCTGTGAAGCGCAGCTGTGTGACTCTGGATTATCACTACTGGAAAAAAAACTTTTTTTTTTTAAGGTGTGAGAGACTAGATAAGCAAAACTATGTAAGATAAAAGAAGTGAAAACAAAGCTGAAAGGAGAGCTGGTTGCTTCATTTTTTTGCAACTGATGTCAAATCTGGCAGCTCAGCAAGATCAAGAACCAGCCCTTTCCAAGATGTAACAAAGGCCAACATTTCCTCACCTCAGTGTTAGCCTTCTGGCTAGCACAAACTTATAAAGTTTTCTTGATGCAGTTATGAGCAAATTAATGTTTAGCTTTGTAGTGTTACTCCTAACTATCACGTATGTGTATTAGTGAAAAAATAATTCTGTACTCAGAAATCATGACTGATCCTGGTTGCGGAATCCCTGCACAGTAAAATATGCCCAAATAAATGTGAACCCTCAGAAGATGGAATATATATGGAGGTAGGGAGCACAAGTACCTTAGGTTCTTTGGACTGAAAATGGAGATTGTGAAAGCAAGATAGCAGAAGTTTAGGAACAAAAGTTTTGGAAGAGAAATGTATCATGTGTGGCAGTATTGTGAGATTATACATGGGATGCTACAGAGGTTCCTTCTGTGTTATGTATCACAAACTGGACTTGGGAGTGACCACTCACCAGCTGGAGGAGGATAGAATGATTTAGGAAAATGAGTCATCTGGAAGGGACCCTGCCCAGCCTACCCATGAAGGAAGAAAGTTTTCACAGGTAAAATGAATTGAGAGATTCAGGAAATGTGTTTGTAATCCACCAGGACAGCATGATATCTAAGCAGACATTAAGAGAGTTAAAATGTGGGCTTTGTAAAGTTAGAAGTATTTTGAATAATTTGATAAACACAGATAAGTGCAAATTTGGTAACACAGTAGGTCTAGAGAAGCAAACAGGATTTGAAATCTGAACAACTGTCAGATGAGGCAGTAGCATCAGCAGTATTAGAAGACAGTCTCAGAGTAAGTAACAGTGTTCACCAATGGATCCAAAGTGTACTGAAAGAATTGCTGAGCTCCCAAAGTTCAGTTGCTAATGCGAACCCAAAGGGAGACCCAAGGGATATGTAGCCAGGTGATTTTAAGAGTAAGATGATACAAGGTGATACAGCAATTGCAGCCTGTAATCTGAACACAGTAAACTCACATGTTACGCACATTCTAAACCAGACCATATTTATGCAATTTGCTTATAATAATTTTACTTGTTCTTATTTTAAAATAGGAATTTAAGATTTGAAAAAACGTCAGCCAAAACCTACAGTATGTACTTCTTTCCCTAATTACGTCAAAGTTTCATTCACATACTATTTTCAGCATATCCCATTTCAGACTTCCTGTGTAACAGACATGAAATACTTAAGACTGAATAACTAAAGAGCGGTTCTCTAATAACAGCCAAACACACATGGCTTTCATCAAGGATAAAATCCTTCTTCATTGATGAGAATACATAAGCAGTCACTGTGTGTCTGCAAATTATCCTTAAATAGCTCTCTAATTCTGCTTTTTAAAACATTTGTTGTTATAAAAAGCTTGAGTTGCATTTTATATGGTTCCTGGGGCCCTAATATAAAATTCATCTAGCCATAAACTCATAACTACAGGCATAATATGTATCATCAATTTGAGGTAGATTCTATCTTACATTTCAAAATTAAAAGCTATCATTATTTAGTTTTAAAATGCTAATCATCTTCCCATTAGTTCAAAGAGAATTTTGATCAAAGCTTTATGAAAGTGAAGTGTTAGGATGTACTGTAGAAGTGTTGAATTCATTAACATTTGTCAACTGTTTAGCCTGAGTGATTGAATTATTAATACAGTAATTACTTAAAAAAAAAGTTACATATACAATCATAATCCCAGCATATATCCTCCAACTTTAATAACTAGTTTTGCTTCCAGAAGTATAATCAATGCCAATTTTTAAAGTCAAATGAAAGTACATTGATGTTCTTTAGCTAGTGCATTATTTTTTGTCTTAGCTGTTTTATTTTGCACTTTGTCACCTATCCAGTTGCCAAAGCTGAAGTATTATGCACATATCTATGCTTCCAAGGTTAACGCTATAATAGACAATTTCAGTTACGTGTGAAAACCTAACATTCACTCTACAGTAAAAGAAGCATTCATTCACCAGTTCTATACAACATTAGACTCCTCAAACAGTGAGAAGAATTTTCACGTAATCAGTAGCGAAAATTGAATATTTATATTAGTAAATTTCTGCAGTAGCATACTGTAAAAAAGATGTGTAAATCTTAGGTACCTGTTATCATAGACTTGACAACCATTAAACTAGCTATGGAAAAGCATTTTAAGAAGTATTTCTTTGGTATACAGAAAAGAGAAACAACAGATGTGAAGTAAATCAGTAGCAATCACAAACAGAAAAGCAGTTAAAGCAACATTGTTCCATGGTTAATTCAGCTTCAGCTATGCTAAGAAAAAACCCTAAAAGGTAAGAGTCAGTAGCAATGCATTAGCAAGCATACTGGACAGAACTGAGAGGTTCTTTGTTTATGGTCATGCCAAGGGTTGACAAACACAAGTCCACATGAAAATCATAACTGCTTATGCAATGTCACAAAGCTTAGCCTCTTGCAAGCACCTAGCTCTGTACGTAACAAAACTGCCAGTGCTGTATGTGTCTTAGTCATGAGTAGGCACATTATTCTAAAGCTAATCACTAGTGAGCTGTGGATATTTCTAGATGTTAAAAAATGAACGTGGTTGGTTCCCGTGCTATACATCCTCATAGAAATCACTGATGTTTGCACTGATTGTGACACTGACATATACCAGATGAACTCTGCCCAGACAAATGTAATTCTAGTCACTGATTGAGACACAGATGTACATGTATTAGAGAACACCACATAAGAATGCAGAATCATGGAATGGTTTAGGTTGGAAGGGACCTTGAAGATCATCTAGTTCCAGGCCCCCTGCCATGGGCAGGGACACCTTCCACCAGACCAGGTTGCTCAAAGCCCCATCCAACCTGGCCTTGAACACTGCCAGGGAGGGGGCAGCCACAGCTTCTCTGGGCAACCTGTGCCAGTGTCTCACCACCCTTGTAGTGAAGAATTTCTTCCTCATATCTAATCTAAATCTACCCTCTTTCAGTTTGCAATCATCTTAAAAGTGAAAGGCAATAATACTAGATTTAGAGTTCATGTTTTCTTTCTATGAGTAATTTTGAGATTTCAGAATTTGTTTCACTTTCCAAATAAGAATGAGAATATCTTTAAATATGCAGAATTTTAAAAATGTTTTAGATCAAACAATGTATTGTTAGATGAAGTTAAAGTATTTTATTTGGATGTAGCTATAATTACAAAAGGGAAAATTTAAAAACAAAAAGGGGATTTCAAAATGAAAAATAAATCCTTTTCTTATCAGAACTGTCTTCAACTTGTGATAAGACTATTGTCATACTAACTACATTACAATACGAAGCTAAAAGGCAACTGCCAAGCTTTTAACTATAAATAATATTTAGTAAATTCCAATACTCCAAAGATGTAATCAGGTTTCTGCTATTAATTCACATTTTAATATTTTTTTTTAAGTTCTTTGAGGACTGGGCTGGGTGCAAAGAAGACTTTGTAGCACCCCATTCATAATGCCTACTAAAGAGGTCCCTACACTAACCCAAAACCCAAAGATCTCTTAGATTTGTCTAGGAATATGCCAGGTTGTTCTGCTCCAGAAGGGATCCTAGGAATTACTAGTCTGTATGAACTATCAATAGTTAGGGGAATGAGGACCTAAAGAAAACAGACTCCAAATTCTCAGTACAGATACGCATTTTCACTTTTCATCAAATATTTAAAACTAACACGCAAATAAGGAAGACCCATATCTACCTCCCAACTGCCTGAAAGGGTATAAAGAACACCTTTCTGAAATCAGAGGTTATTGCAGGAAAGGCCCATCTCACCTTTTCCTGTTAAAGCAGTTTAGACGTATATAGAATAAAAGGCAAGAAAGAGAGGAAGAACCTGGCAAGAGTATATAGTTGGGATCATCCTCTGTAAGAAAGGAGACTAGAAATTCTCTCCATTCTAGCTTCTTGCACTTTCCTTACTGCCTTCAGTAGAAGATATACACCGGCCTTTTTTTGTTCTTTTGTTACTGTGTCATAGGAAAATGAAGATTCAGCTCATCAGTGTACAAACCAACACTTCCAAAATGTCAGGGCTTTACGTACTAAATATGTTACAAGCCTAGATGTTAAAATCTCCTACCAGTTGGCAACATAAACTGGGAAACCGTTTATAGAGTAGTAATCAAAACATTATCTACAGTATTTCAAGTGCCATCTTATGGAAAATGTGTGTGACTCTCATAGAAAGATTAGCAAAGTAATCTTCAGTACCTCTGCAGAAACACCTCTTGGTAGCAACTGATGCCAGCATAGTTCTTTAATTTTAAAGATCTTTTTAGCTTTTTAAAGGAGAACTAGTTCCATATCTACCAATTATACTACAAGAATATTCAAAATTCTATCTGTGAAGCATGTTAGGATTTCTTAAACTGTATCCAGTGTGCAGCATGTTTGTAAAACAAAATAAGGGGGGGAGGGGGGAGTTATCACTATAGCAATCCATAGGAGATAAAAAGGAGGGGAGTGAATTTATTTAAATTTAATTTTAATTTTAAATTAAATTAAATTAAATTAATAATTAATTAAATAAATTATTTTTTTAAAAAAATATTAAAAAACTTTACATTATAAAGTTTAAAAGTATTATTTCTTATTAATTTAAACATTACAGACATTTTATAACTCTGGTTGTTTAACTAGATATACAGTAGAAAACTGTCTATAAAAATAACTGAAAAGCATGTAGTAAGAAGCTATGTAATGAAATTTTTGGGGTTTTTTTACTTATGAGATAATGATGCCATTATCAATAGAAAACATGTCAGAAGGTAGTCCAGCAATATTCCAAGCTCTGAGCTCCACTGGTTCTCCCAAGGTATTTGTTAAAGAAAAATCATCAGAACAAAGAATGTCTTTCTTTTTACATAGCAATGCCCACTCTTTAATTTGCACCTAGGTAAGATGAAAACAAATATTAACTGAAGTTCTGTCTATTCACAGAATATTCAAACTATTAAAAAAATGTATTTTTCAACCCATTTCCCATACCAGTTACTACATACAAGATCTCTATTATCTTCAAATGGAAAGAAACTCATCCTTCTGTATAAAATGTCTAAAAATGTCTCTTAAAATGCCTTTTTATGTGTTTTCTGTATATGAAATATAAGTTTATTGGTCCAAGCCTTGGCATGATTTTATTTACCATTTCAGCAGCAGTCTTCTACACTTATAGTATAGAACAAATGCACATATTCTAACTAAAAAAAAAAATTGAATCTCCATTATTTAACTCTCAGGACACACTTAATGGGCACTTGTTAGGCCTTAACCAAACTTACAACGTAACAATCATTTAGAGTTCACTGTTCTCTGTATCATCTAACTCACTACAGTCATGTAAACAGTATCGTTTGTATTTGTATGGTGCATAATGATAATGAAGACACAGAGACCTTTAAATATGTAAACCAAAAAGTGTATTCCACTAGGAATAATGCTTCTAAGGAAGTGAAACGTATAGAAATAGCATGTTCATATGAAAGGCACAATCTTGTATGAAAGCTATGTATGAGGTCTAAGAAATTGGGTTGTAGTATTCTAAATTAAAAAATTAGCTGGCAAAGCCTCAAGGAACAAAACTCAGAAACGCAGTGTTAAAGGAAATGTTCTAAGGGCTAGAGACATTCACAGAGGTGGTGAATGAAGGACTCATCCATTTCCATAAACCAAAGTTAATATTCCAAAGTAACCTTTTTCACTTATGAAAATTACAGGAGGAAAAAAAACCACCAACATAGCAGCAGATGAAATTAAGAACAGCACAAAAGCAATTATGCTATCCAACGATTTCTGAAAGAGATACCTAACTAACATGTGTCTGCACAATCATGAAAGTAAGAATAAGCAACCATGAATCTGTACCTACTGTTGCACAGAGAAAGAAACTATGCAGTCAGAGAGAATGACATTACACTAAACTTTTGAGATGAAACCACTATGCATTAATTTTTAGTGAATAATCATGCAGAGGTCTCTGCCTTTTATAACTACCATGTACACCTGTATCTACACTTGCCTGGAGCAGTTAAGCACCCCTTAAGATGTTTCACAAAAAGTATTCCTACCTACCCAGACACAATGTTATACACAATGTAGGTTAAAAGCATACAAGCGAACACTTTCTCAAAATTATGTAATTTGGAATTGCAAAAGCTTCTGACTATTTATTCACACTATAAATACTCATACCATAAACTCTCACTCTATAAAGTTTTAAAATAGTAACTTCAGAACATGGACATTACAAAGAAAATAACTGTTTGAAAAAACAGTACAAAACTTTCTAAAGAAAAATGGACAAAGGAAGTACGTTGAAGGAAAAGTGGAAATAAGGATTATATCCAAATTCTATGCTCAAATGAGGTACACTGATTTTTTTTCTCTCTTAATTTTTAGCAATTTTTGATACCAAAAGAAATGGGCATTAATTTATTCAGCTGAATTCAGTGGCAGGTTTTGGTGTTCAAAAACTTTCATCACAGTCAGGGTAATTTTGACATCCAAAATTTCTTGTATCTAAAATCAGCTGTCATGTCAAAATCTTTTTGTACTCAGAATTTCCATTTTTTTCACTATGAATTACAGGTAAAAATCTGTTCTGTATTATTGAGCTACTGTATCTTTTGTCTTTTTTTGTACAGAATTACTCCACTTCAAACCTTGCTTAATTGTGCTGCTGCTGAAATAGAAGCTAATTCTGTTTTCTTTGAAGTTAAGCAGAATTTAGCCATTGAATGGAAGAAGAATAACCAGAGCCATGAGGTGTAAAGTTACTGGCAATTGATTCAGCAAAGAAAAGCAACCAAAGGACTCCATGCTTTACCCAGTAAGAAGTACTTTACAGTAGGACAAAGGAAGGATTTCCCCCAAGAGTCTTATAACACAACTCAAAATCCTGCAATACAGTTTCAGTTCCACTTAAGAATTCTATTAAAACATAATTTAAAAATACAAAATTTATATTAGAAGAAAAAATACTAATATAATTACAAAACAAACAGGGACAAAAATTACAGGGATAAAAATCACTGTATGTATTACTTGTCTGTAGCTGGATGCAAAGGCTCCTAGGTAGGCTACAATTCCTGATGAAATAAGTATATCTCCAGTCAAATTGATGTACTGCCTTCCCAGTTCCAAAGCAGTCTCATGCCAGTGAGTTTTTTCACCCCCAAGGCCACCAATCAATTGTTCTGCTCACTGTAGTTTTTTGCTGCATAGCTCAACCTCAGAATAAAAATAGTGCTGATTATATTACCTGATCACTTTGAAGACATTTTACAGATATTAAAAGCATTCAAGGATTATTTTACTGTGCAAATGTTTTCTTAAGTAATTTCATCAAACAGAAAGAAAACACCTTCTTATTATAATGGAAATGTTTAAAGAACAAAAACAACCTCAGTGCCAGCACAGTAGTCTATTCAGTTACATTTTCATCCAAATAAAGGAAGAGACCAATACAAAACGTGCAATTCAAAATAGCTCTGTATGCAATATGGAAAATATTAATAGTCAAGGAAATTACCTACGTGTCATAAGAGAAACAAAAGCACCTTAAAGAGATCAAAGTCTCATGAAAGTAGGTACAGTCTTTGCTGCAAAAACACATCCTCATGAATACATAATCTGCATTTCTGTTGTTGGTTTTTAACTAAGCCATCTTTCCAGGCATGTTTATAATCTAACAAAAAAATATGATTTAACAGGAATTTAATCCAGCTCTCTTAGAATTCTTTACTATCTAGTAGAGACACATTTCAGCCATGGAATAGGAGAAAAATGATGCCAACTCTTGCTTCTGTTACAGTCTTCTCTCTCTTCTGGTAACAATAGCAGCCAATTTATACCACAGTAACAAAATGCTTGTGTAGTGTATCTCTCCCTTCTACTTTCAAACTGTATCAGGATGCAGAAGAAACATAGAAAGAGCTGATTTTAACTACAGACAAGAATTAAGACTCCATTTCAAATTCCAATACAATTTTGTAAAGAAACCTCAAGATGATGTACTGCAAATCTTAAAAAAAAAAAAAAAAATCAAACCAAAACAACCCAGCAACAAAACACCAAACAAAAACCCCCCAACTTCTAAACATTGCCTGTTCCTGCACACATGACAGCTATTTAGCATTCAGGAACAGAGTTTACCAAAAACATTCTCAAAATTGCATTAGCAGAGAATGCATAAAATAAACTTTCAAAACTTTAAATGTACTGACCTACAAGATGAATCAAACTCTTAGTACAATCATTGAAAATTTATCTCCTCACAAGAAAGCAGATATAAGGATGCAAGAGAGTGATATCAATGGGTAAATTCATAACATCTACAATTTCTATTACTTTAAAACATTTATTCCTCATGCTTCTCCCATTTATGACTTCAAGACAATTAGACCAAAATAAAAAGATGGTTATCTGAAAGTATGACTTGTTCAACATATTGTCAGTTAAAAGGAAAAATACCATTTGATAAAGAAGAAATTTTTAAGTAACTTTTCTGAATATCAATAGAACAATAGTTCATCTTTTGCATCATATACCTGATTTTCCAAGTCAACCTTCTCCTGTTTCTTGGATTCCAGTGTCTGCCGGAGTACAGCCAATTTACCTTGAACTTCCCTCAGGTCTGCTTGTTTCTTTCTTAGACCATCCGTAGCAATCTTTAATTTTCCTTCACCTTGATTCAACTTTAGCTTTTGGGGTGCAACATTTTTGGTCACTCTAAATGAAGTCAAAGAACAAATTAACCATCTGAAAGATGCATCCTCACTCCAGGTTTACTGTTAAAAAAGCAAACACAGGAAACATGAAGGGAAACCTCAGCAACTCAGTAGCTCATGCAATATTCCATTTCATAATCTGATGGTATCTGAAGACAACTAGTTTTTACTTAATCACTTGTTTCTGTGGTATGCAGTTTCTGCAAATTTTTCTGTAACAACAGGGAACGATTAAAAGCAAAAAGGGTAATGCTTCCAAACTGTGTCCCATTTGATCACAATTCAGAATCCATTATGGATTTGAGCCATTAGAAATGCACAAATAAACATATATATATGTTTAGTAACGCTCACAGACACAGTACACACAAATACAGACCACTGTGCACACAAAATAAAAGAAAAAATTAACAGCTTTTCACATCCAATAATCTATTTTCCAGTTTTGAGGATTTCAATCCTTTACAGAGATATTTTTGTGAGAAGAATACTGGAAGTAATATATAACTGAAAACATATTGTTCACCTTTCCAAAAACAATAAGCAAGAAAATAAGCTAGAATGTCCTCATAATTAATAAATCCCCTCTTGTACTGGTGTAACTTGCAGAACTCCTTTAAAGTCCACCTTTTTAGTTAATTTTCTTTGTAACAATTGGTACTTGTAATGTAATAGTTGTTCACAAATTGAGGACTCTACCAAGTATACATTTACTAATCTTTCAGTCAAATAACAAAATATCCTCTCGAATGAAGGCATGCACTACCTACCGTGACACAACTTTCAAACCTTAGTCGCCCAGGGCTGATTTACTGTTAAATGTGAGTTCTGTATGTTTCAGTTTAGGAAACACCACAAAAAATAAGCACACTTTTTCAGTGCATCAAATACAATGTGTAACAAAAAATATGCTTTGGGTTTGATATGACTGCCAGAAATTTACAAAGACTTTTCAATAAAGCTTCTATTTTGTGCAACACTCTAAAAGGAAGTTAACTTTATTTGCTAACTGAACAGATTGTTGCTCCCATGCCTTCTTAGACAAATTCAGACCTGAAAATCAGGCCCTACACCTTAACATCAGGTATCTTACGTGAATGAATCTTTACCACTGCTTATTTGCACGTTTCACACTCCTAAGAAGTAACTTCACATCTCTTTCAGTGTTAAAATAAACTGATCTCTTTAATCAAATTTATTTTAACATTTTTTACAATTTTTATACATACTTATCTATCAAAAAACTCCATGGCTATGACCCATTTGCACAGACCCTCTGCTGCCATGGAAGCATTTCAAATCTTGCCTGGTACAAACTCAGGATTTGTAAGATACTGTTTTCTTATGATAGCCATGCAAGCTGGGGGAATGTTATCCTTGTCATATTCATGAAGACACTGAAGAAATTTTATGTCACCCAGAAGTCTCTTAGCAGGACCCCAGAAATCCTCAATTTTTTTTCCAGAACCTGTTTGATCTGGAATCCTTTGATGGCTTTAAGGATGCATATAGCTTCCATTACAAGCTTGACATCTGCAGGAGGACTCTTCATGGACTTAACCACAGTAATATCCTTAAAATAATAATTAAAATAAAACACCTTTAGAGGTGTGAACATAGGTGGATTAATTCTTTTATTACAAATAGAAATAATAACCCTTTTTATGCCAAGATGGTATTCTTCCATATACATTTACTATTCTCGTACTTGATAGTTTTAAAATGATCTCAAGTCCATAGCACAAGCCTGGAATATTAGCAAAATTTTTATTTAATTTTTCTCCCATTCTTTCTAGTCCTTTCTTTAAGGTGCTATGCAGGTTAAACTAACACTGACATCTAAACAAAAATATCTGATATCTAGTCAACAGTTTAGAGAGGAGACAAAAAAATCCTTATCTGTCATTCATTTTTTAGTTGTACTTTTTCTAATTCAGTAGCAGGCATTGCACCTCAGTTATGGAATTCAGATGTTCCAGTGTTACGCTCTACCCTTCAGTTCAGGCTCTAACACAATACTTCCAAGCTGACAGGATCACATCAACAGTGGATTAGTAGATTTAAGATAACAAGGTAAAAGCTGCCTTCAACTGAGAACTAAAGATCTATGCTCTCCAAGTACAGAAAATAAATCAATTAGTATTCTGGTCAGTTATTAAACTCCCAGAGTGAGCTTAATGAGGGAAGAGGCAGCTAAAAGGAAGAAAACTATTGGGTAACTAGTACTGACATTACAAGAAATAGCAGGAAATGAATAAGTAAATATAGAAAAATAAGATAAAGGAATGAAACACATCTACACAAATGCACAGCAAATTAAGCAAGAGGTTTGTAAACTAAAGATTTATGGAGCATAATCTCTCTTACTCTTCCCAAAGAATAACTCTGGATGGAAGTTCAAATATTCTTTCTAAGCTTTTTGCAGAAAATACATACTTCAATAAACTAAAGGATTTCTAGATTCCCATGTTTATTTTGCCAATTAGTGTCAGATTTTGAGAGCTTGCCCATGGTTTCTTTGAGGTCTAAAATCCTGAGTTCTGGGAATATTGATTTCTGTCACAAAAACCAGAAAAATGTTAAAAGACTGGATGGAAAAAAAAGACAATTATTTCCTTGAAACTGTGAACTATAGTTCCTGGAGCTAAAGGCAACAAACAAAACAAAACAACCAACAACAAATACAACAACCAAAACCTGCAACCACACAAGTGTTTAGGAGAGGGAAACAAAAGCCAGGTAAATAAAGCCAGGGAATTTCAATGAGGCCATCAGAAAATTAGCTGATGTGATCTCCAGAGTAGGAAGTCCTTGGAGATGAAGAACAATTAGCCAGCCATTCTAGGAAACAAAATTAAGGATAAATACAAATTGACTTAATACAACCAAGGGTTGTAAGCAGAGTAGGAGACTATTTTAAAGGCAAAACTCAAACTCAGCTGCAATATGAAGTATAACAAGAAAAGTGCTATAACTACAGCAATAGTAAGAAAAGCAAGAAAAATGCTGGCTAGATACTTGGTGAAAAGGGCAAGATATAAGAAAATGACATACAGAGTCAAAATGTTAATGCTTTTTATATCTGACTTCTCTAAAAGATTAACTGTGCGTATGTGACTAGCACCATTGATAACACTGCAAAACACAGCAAAGATGTCACCAAGGTCACACAGGACTGGACCTATGCAATATTTGCATTACTGAAATGCATGATTGAAAAGACAATGTTTATTAAATTTCCAACCAACAGAAAGTTGAGAGTAAATGCAAACACACTGGAGTAGAAACCAGGAAAAAAATATCTTGACAAACTGCAGAAATAGAAAAGTATACTAGAACCAGTACAAAAAGAAAAAAGAAAGGAAAAGCGACAATTATGTAACAGTGATTTTCAGGAAAAGATACAGCTGTTAGCATGAATCACAAAGTACAAATGTCAATAATCCTCTTCTACTCTGCACAGTATTCAGCAAAACTACAGCTGAAATACTGTATTCAACTTTGAGAAGTGCACATGAAGTGAATGTATGGAGAAGGTCCAGAAAGAATAACCAGGAAAGCTAATCTGATTTATGTGAAAAGATTAACACAATAGTGATTACTCACCTTATAGAAAAGAAAACTGGGAGTGGCGAGATCAACAAGTACAGTCTTTAACTGCATAAAAGATAACCATGTCCCCAGGGAGCAGGACACAAAACAAGTTTACAACTCATTAAGTTATAATGAGTAAGATTAACAGTAAATACCAGGAAAACCTTAATGATAAATGCACATAAAGTGGAACAGATTATAAGTAAAAGAAGATGACTTCCAGAGGTCACTTCCTAGTTCTAAATTAGTGTCTTCATATATGTATTGCTACAAAACTTAGATTTCAACAGCAAAATAACACTTAAAATTGCTATACATTTTCTAACCCTTGCTGAACAAGACACATGAGGTACACAGTTCCTTTTGACTTTAGATACTCATTTCAGCAGTACTGAGTTATGCATAGATCTGGTTCTCTAAACAAAGCACTTAATCTGCACATTTACATACGTAGAATTATGGGCACAATTTGCAACGTGTGCCCTGCTCTGCTTTCCATCAGTGGTGGTCAGGGTGAAGGGTGAATCAATAACAAGAGTCCTGTACAGGTACTTTAAGCTCTCCTACACACAGAATTTTTTTGTGTTCATAATGCTATTTAACTGCATTTTGAGGAAAAAGCCTCTATTTTTTTTTTCCCTTGGAAGTTCCTACTACATTTTTTTTCCTCCTTTTGTATTATAATACTCCCTTACTTGCAGGCAATAAGCACTGACAGTAGCTGAAGCATTCATTAGCCTTCAAAGCCTCGTTCTCATCTTGTTATTCACAAGTATAATGCAATTGCCTTGAAGTGACTAAGTAGCCATCTACTATTTTCACAAAGCACGCCAATGATTTGACAGTGCCAGAATCTAAAACTTTTAATACCTGAAATAGCTGTAGATAACAAACCACCTGTTTTCTATCTAAGGTTTCCTTGAATGTTTTTGAAAATCTTGTTTTCAGCAACAATAGCTGGAGCATGTAGTTCATTCTCACTCTTAACAATCTGGGAGACTTCCTTTCAACCCACAATGAGCAAAACATTATCCAGGCAAAGAAAACCTGAATATCCATAAAACCAAAGGTGGCTTGCCTCCACTGTCATACTCTTATGAAGGGTGGTCCCTTAACACAGGCAGACACAGAATTTCAACATCAAGTTCTAGACTCAAAGACTGGATATAAAAATATCAGTTGACAGGCTGTCAGGTTCTAAATAAGAAAGTAAAAAGCATACATTTTCTAACTTCTCAATTGTTGACTCAAAATATTTTTATTACTATGAATTTTGAAATGTCTAGAATATATTTGATCTTGTGGTCCACAAAAATTCAGTGTTACAGCTTTTTTGCTAGAAAATAAAGACAGAGTAACATTTTGCTTGTTAAAACTGAAAGATTTCAAGAAGTTTCTAAATTACAAAACTCTGTAAGTATAATGTAAAAATCTGAAAAGGCGGATATTCCATGATTTTGTGTATCTGAATACTTCTCCAGGGCCTAAATATGCATTGTTAGCCATACCTGTGCAGTGGGAGTGTCAAGGGCAGCCAGAGCACTTTCTAAACAAGGCATGGCTTGTGCTAAGTCAGCATTGCATTCGTCTTTGATGGCTTTTGCAGCCATAGCCTGCTCATTTGCCACTGCTTCATCAGCTTTCACGACTCTTTCAGTTTTGGCTACTTCCAAAGATTCTTTTTGAATACCGACCATCATCTCATCAATCTGCTTGCTAGCTTTCCGTAACCGAGGTTGCAGAGCCTCCAGCTCAGACTGCATCAAGGCTACTTGAGATGCAGCAGAGTTCAGTTTCTCCAAGCCAACTTCATATCTTCTTTTCATTTTCATCATCTTACTGAAAATAAATAGTACTTTATTATAAAGATATCTTATCAGCACTTGATCACTTAATGTATTGGGATCCATTCCCCAAATTTCTCACTACTCTAAATAATCAAATGCTCTGCCAATCTTGTTTGATTTACTCAACAAATAGTAAACATAGCAGGGATTACGTGAGCCATAGTCTGGAACAATTCTGTCACGTATACTCAGAGATATAGATAAAGAAGTGATCAGATGGGATACAGATAAATAAGTGACCACTTATAGGTAAGTAAGTGATTGTTAAGCTTCTGCCTCTTTGTTGGCAGGAGCTACAAAATCAAGATGGCACAGTAGTAACAGACAAGAAAAGGACAGGGAGGAGATGGGCATACACTCATGATTATTAGTTGAGGTGAGGTTGAAATAGGATTAATATAATTAGGAAAATCATTTTAGCAGGAAAATGTGAACGGCTCTTGGGACACCCAACAGTGTCAGAATCAACAAATTCCAAAGGCATCAAATCATTACATTCAAAACTGTATTCCTTTATTCCTGGAATTTCTTGTTGCATGCAGTATTTCACACAGCCTGATGATCAAATTAAGCACTTGTCTTAGCTGTTATGGGAAGGAAAGTAAAAGGAACTTTCCCTCACCAGCGATGAGAACAGAACAGATGTGCACATGCATACAGAGGTCCTTTCTGCACCAGCACAGACAGCTGAGCCCTGCTAGCAAGCCAATGACACCTAGCAACTTGGAAGCTGGTTTCCCAGATGTCATCTTTCCTACACCCTCCAGAGAACCACAGAGTAAATAGGCTGCATTAATTACTCTGGTAGCATAATATACATAATCAACATATAGTAACATCACCAGGGATATTAGAAGTGGTCTAATGCAAGTATGTTTTGAGAGCACCAAGTCAGACCTTTTGTCCAATAAGGAAGCATGTGTCCTAAGAGTACATTTTATCCATCTACCATTCTGTCCATTTAAAGTAACTGAAAAAAATTCACTTGTTTTGTTCAGATTAGCTGTAAGAGATGGAAAATAATATTTTTTGTGAACTTCAGTTCCTTTAGAAAAGGTCACATTATAAATCCTTACGTGCGTTTCTTTTCAAGTAGACTTTTAAAAGCGGAGATCAATTCCAGGTATGAAGTAGGTGTAACATAGTTGCATCTTTGAAGCTCCACATGGTATAAGTCAGATAAAACAATGGTAGGTGTATGAAAGCTTTTACACATGTCAATGCAGCCACTTCGAGTTTCTTCTGACATATCAACATCTGCCAAGAAGCGAGAGGCAACAGCTTCTAATGCATCTTCAGGCCATGTCTAAAACAAATTAATAAATACCCTTCTCTTATTCAGTTCTTCCCACTCACAAATCTCAAAACATTGTTCAAAAAAGTTCACCCCATTTCATAGATAAAGTTACTGAGGCACAGAGAACTGACTTCATGATGAAAAGATCATCAAATAGGACTAAAACAGAACTGGAAATATCTACTTAAGAGATTCAGTTCAAGCTCACTGTCTTATTTCATCCAACAGAAATACTGTTACTAAATGGAAAATTTTGCATTTTCAGTATGTCCATATGTATGTGTATAACTGTCTCTGCTCTTCCTCTTCAAAACAACCTTCAAAGATACAGTACTGCATTGTAAAACTTGATGAAATTTAAGTTCCTCAGATTCTTTATATGATTAAATTCTGCACCTTAAATCTTTTGCACATAAGAGTCAGATAGAATATAGTTTTATTGCAGAGTAGTGGGGGAAAATCTGCAATGCCTACAGTTCTATGTTCATTCAATTATATTCTTATACCACAATCAGACAGTTATTTTCTTGATGATTTTGCATTCAGCCTGTACCGGCCTCAATTACAGTCAGAACAGTTCTAATGGTGTAAACAATTTAAAGCACAACACTAACAAAATTAAAGATATTTTTCACTGCTAACTTGACGAAAGAGAATTACTTCTTACAAAAAGGGCTGAAGTCATGTTTCTATTGCATTTCCACTAGAATAACAAGCCCAACAAAAGTTTTTACCTGAAACCAGTCTAGTGTGCAGCAGTTTACAAGAGCTGGAAATTTACCAAGGTGATTACAGAAAGCATCTCCAATAGGACTCATCGCCAGTACTATATGAAGCTGATCTCGACAGCAATCAACAAACATGTTAAAAAGAGCTATAGGACTGCTATCTGTCTGTTTTGTCCTGTCCCGTTGGCAATCTACTTGATGCATTTGCTCACAAATTTCTTGTTTCTCATCTACCACAAAGAGGTTTGGCACCTCACCTGCATTTAGTAAGTTGTTAATGTCTTCTAAGAATGATTCCTTTTTAATCTGTGTATCTGTAAAAAAAAAAAAACTCCTTGCATTTCCCACTCAGTAGATTTTCTTAGTATGACTTTTAAGTCCTTATGCCACTCATTGATACCATAACTTTTAGTTATTTCAACCTGGAAAAGATTGTATTCAGCCATATAGGCTGCTAATTGAGTAAGAGATTGTTGACCACTACCTCCAACACCAACAAGGAGGGCATGGCTCTGAGGCTGTTTCAGAATGTGGGAAATTCTACAAATATGTTCTATAGCAAATCAGAACAAGACAAGCTGCATTGGCTTTTTGCTCATGTTACTAAACTCTTCAAGGTAACTCTCTACAACTAGTCTCAATTGATCCACATCACTAATCTCCCGGTATTTAGTGTCCTCTCTCTTAGGGTCATGAAAATCACAAAACATTAAGCTACATAAGTCATCTTCTCTCACTCTGCCACCATTGTTGAAGTCCAGATTTTGGAAAAGTTCATGAAAGTCTTCAGGTAGGTTATTTTTCTCTGCTTCTTGGATAAACCCAACAAGCCAAGCCTGGTCACAATTATCCACCAAGCGATCATAATACACTCTAAGAACCTGTACAATAAAAATGTATTTATTTTATTAGTTACTTCTGCTCTTGAATTATCAAGATAAAACAAATGGAGTCCTGAAAAGGGCTTCAAGATATAAACCACCTTAAAATTCACTACATAGAAAAAAACCAATATAGATACTTAGAATTAATTTGAACAGTTGAGCCCAGTAATATTACTTCTGAAGTAAAATGAAAATTCATTCAGAAATAAATATACACACACACATATACATATTTATAAATGTTACTACACAAACGCATAAAATGCTCCTGAAAAGAGGAAGGGAGAACAACTTGGTGTTTCCACTACAGCTAGATAGGACAAGTTATGGGTTTGCATCTCAAGAAAGAGGACTGCAGCTGGAGATTAGAAAATGTTTTTAATGAAAAAGATAGTGAAGAACATGAATATTGCCTGGCAGTCTAAGCATCCTTCATCCTTAAAGAACTGTAAGAAAGTTTTAGAAAAAGCACTTCAAAAGTAACTGTTGTTCCTTTCTTTATATGATCCTGCTTTGAGGAAGAATGATGGACTAGATGATCACCAAAGATCTCCTCCATGGTCACTTTACATTGATTTGATTCTATGAACTATGGCTAAATATTTAAAAAGCAACAGTTATCAATGACGTTGCTTTCTTTTAATCCAGGAAAAAAAAAAAAACAAAGAGCAGGTATCACCTATATGAGGCCTTCTCCTCTTGTTTTTAAAAGGGATGTTTCACTTGAGCTCTTTCAGTGCATCTATCCTATCGTGACTGAAAGACAGGAAGCATTTGCTGAAGACAGTAAGCTCAAGAATTTCTTCTAAAAGTAGTGCAGAATTAAAAAAAAAAAAAAAAAAATAGGGACCAAACTTTAAATCACTCAAAATTTTCAGTGACCCGGGACTATTTGCTGTTCTTCTCACTGTTGATTTGGTTTTTTTGGAGGAAGGAGAAAAGAAGTGGAAAGGCCTGTGCAGGCGTTCAAAGCAGCAGAGACTACATAATCACATGAAAGTGAAGGTATCAACAATTAATTCATCTACTAAGATATGATTCATACTTTGAAAAAGTCTGATTTCCTCTGCCCATACAATATACAAAATCCTTTCTTGTGAGTGTGATACCAATTCACAGCTACTAGCCAATAGGAGATGGCGTTACAAAAAGATTGGGCTTGTTCAGCCTAAAGAGGAGACTCCGGGGAGACCTTATAGTGGCCTTCCAGTAACTGAAGGGGGCCTACAGGAAAGGTGGGGAGGGACTCTTTACCAGGGAGTGTAGTGATAGGATGAGGGGTAATGGTTGGAAGCTGGGAGGCAGCAGGTTTAGACTAGATACAGGGAAGAAGTTCCTCACCCTGAGGGTGGTGAGACACTGGCACAGGTTGCCTAAGAAGCTGTTGATGCTCCATCCCTGGCAGTGTTCCAGACCAGGTTGGATGGAGCCTTGAGCAACCTGGTCTAGTGGGAGATGCCCCTGCCATGGCAGGGGGGTTGGAACTAGATGATCTTTGAGGTCCCTTCCAACCTAAACCATTATATGATTTTATGATTAATACACATCTTTTTCTTATTTATAATAAATACAATTTCTTAGTGTTAGGTGATTTACCTCATGAACCCAGAGACATTTTATCATTCCTGCGGATTCTGTTGCTTCGGATCTTGACAGGTAAACACCTTGAATAACATGTGAAAAGTCCTGGAGATTGAACAAATAGTGAGATTTGGCTGGTGTAGGAAGCAGATTCTTCATAGATTCTTTATACATATGCATGGTTCCATTAATAATTTGCAGAGTCAGTTATACATATTGTGATGGAAAGCTATAACTGACAAGTTATAAAAGATGGTAAGAACAGAATGATTCTCATAATTTCATGATACTAGCATGTGAATTAAAAAATAATATTGTATATATACACTGATTTACTTAAAAGTTCATGCAAGTTTTCAAGTTCTATGATTACACTTCCTCACAGGCAGTTTTACAAATCTTAGTTCTCTCACTGGATTAACAGATGAACTCTGCAAATCACATCTAGTAACTGTAGAATATGCTGACAAATTTGGCTGTGTTAGACAGCTAATTATACCCTTCCCCCCCCTCATTTTTATGACTAACAGCAGCAACAGGGAAGTCAGGTCAAACCGCCCTTGCTGTCTTCTCTCCCTCAAAGGGCCAGAAGCTGCCAAATCACAAACTTAGTCTTGGAAACAGAATACAAGCATCTTTTTGAGCTTAGCTGTCAGAATAGATAGACAATGAAAGTTGAAGTCCATTCCTAATAATAGAATTAAAAATTATGCAGTGGTAAAAGGCCAAAGAAAGAGTAAGCCTTCTCAAACCACAGGAAATTTAAGAGCAATTTCTCATTCTATTCTTTGAATAATGACTAAGTAAATTCTATTCTTATTTATTATACATCAAAGAATACTGTATTACAGAAATATCTCAGCTACTGAATTAGCCTCAGCTAATCTAAACCTCTGTTAGAGACTTCAGAATAAGAACCTTACCACTGGAGTATTTTAAGATGAGCCCTACTTCTATGGAGTGATGAATAACTCAAAAGGCACAGGATTTAAAAGATTGTCATTTCTTTTCAAGAGCAGTGTCCTACAAACATAACTTGGAGACTTCCTGCTACCATAATTTGGTTTGATTTTCCCCAATACATAAAGGTCACTTACCATACTGTTAGATGCCAGTCTAAGATTCTAGAAAAAATTGTATACATGGATTTATCATCAAACCCATTAATATTAACTGTATTGCAGTGTTGCAAGAATCGTGGTATTACTGGGTTTCAACCACCACCTAAATATTAGAAGGCATTAATACTACAATTAGCAGAGAAGTTCAAAATAAACCAGTAAAAACCTAGCAGTTTTTTTCTAATACTCATCTTTGGTTCAGCTAGCAGGCTTACATTGAAAAGTACCACACCTTGTCATAAACCTAATGAAAGCAACATGCAGTTCAGTGTCAATCTGTTCTCCTGTAATGAATAGTCTATAAAATACAGATCGAAATCATCAAGTTATAGATAGATTTGACAGTATTTTAACTACACTTCTGTTATAAAAGAAAGCTTTTATTATAAACTCCAAACCCATGTTCTTGATTTTCAAAGCATCCCAATGAAATAAGCCTCTGTCTATTTGTACAAGTAATGCTGTGTATTTTAAATTAAAAATTTAAATTAAATTTAAATTTAAAATTAAATTTAAATTTTAGTCCAGTTCTATAGTAGCTTTTATGACTAGATTGTGATTTGGACAATGAAGCTATGTATGGAACTAAAGGAGCGTAAAACAAATTTATTGGATACTTGCTCCTTCTGTTTGGAATTCAGGGTTAAGCTGCTGCACAGCGTGTTCAACCTTCTTATAGCAGCAAATCAGAAAAACGTAGCTGAAAAGTGGGCAATCTACCATCCCTAACGTCAGGAGCATAGCTAAGGACAACCAAATTAGCATGGTAAGTTCTTTTAAAACAGGTGACTTTGTAGTTCAGGCATGACCCTGCACTAATGAAACTGAAAGACTTCTGGCCTGGAGCTGTCTCACATTTAGCCACCTGAGACTGCAAGCAGAACTAGTGATTGTCTATATTTAACTGTGTATACATTACTAGTACCTGCTGAGGGATCTCAGTATTTTATGCTAAATAGGCCAGTTATTCATCCTACTTCCTTCTACCTCAACTAAGGTCATCTCTCAGACACAGCAGTTTACAATGCTTCTTGGAAGTTTACGTGTGCACTGTTGGCAAAATTACATAAGCTATTGAGATATAAATATGAAATTTACTCAAAAGATAATTCTTTCCTAATATAAATTTTAAACATAACTTTAACAAAATAACTTTGAATGTTCCTGAAATAACTTTATATTTGCTTCAATAGCACTATATACACATACAGATTTCAGACTTTCATTTCGTATTAGAAGACAAAAAAATAAACAGACTAGAAAGGAGAATATAATTTTGTGAGTTCTGGAAGTAGCTCCCTGTACAGAGCTACTAAAATAAATTCTTCACACTGAAGCTGAATTGTGATATTTGACACAAATAGTTAGGACTATAACTTGTACATTCTATCAGCTTTACTCCTTGTATTAGCACATAATGTACCCTTATTCCTTTAATTCCCCTTTCCAAGACACTCGGAATTTTCTCTTCCTTGCACGTCAGAATGTAGCTGCTCAAAAAAGCCACTATTACCATGAGTCATTGCTTCAACTTGTGAATAAGCAGAAAATGTTATACAGCCTTAACATACTGCTCCATATGTGGGTTAAAGATTAGATTTAACTTTGTGTTTGTGGTACAGCTCAGCTATATGTACCATGGAGAATCCAAAAATACAATACTGTAGAACTCTTCTCAACTTCAAGATTTTTCAATTGATACCATTGCAAAAAAAATATGAATGAAAAGAAAAGAGTATCAGGAACTATCACAAAGTTATAACTTCATGTGTAACTGTGAAAAAAAATTATGTTTCTTTCTGTGCAAACACCAGACAATTAAAATCTAGTTGCCTCATCTGATGGTAGGAATTTTGGAACAATTCCAAATACAACAGGTGAGAACACTAAGCCTTAGTGATAAACAGAAGAAAGGTTCTAAGAAACACATATCCTGAATCTTAATTCAATGTCTTAAGTATCTTTATTCCCATTAGCAATAGCTAATAGATTATAAATTCTGTACCAGTCAGGCATACATATTCATTATTTGACAAGGCTGAGGATGGTATATACCCTCTAACGCTAGTCCTAGCCCATCTTCATGAAAAGCAGTAAACATTAATGAATAAATTTAAATTTAAAATACTCTTACCATTTTGTCAGTTCTAATAGACATGTGTACTTCCATTGTCCAGAAAGTTTGGGATACACAAAGAACTGATTGTCCAGGCCGCTCTCTCACCCAATTAACACGTGGAGGTTTTGGATAAGCTTCAAGTGCATCCCCAATGACCTAGACAGGAAAAATCACACTATAACTACATGTGAAAACAGGTCATGTTCAGCTTTGGAATTCATTTAAGTAAGATTGTATTACTGAGGATAAAAAATAAATCAGGGTCTAGATTCACCCTCAAATTCAACTCTATAATACTGACATCTTGCAAGCAAATCTCTCAACAAAGCTCAAAACCCACAAAATGTCATAATACGAAGTGATTACACAAAATTTCTGAGAACTGATTTCACAACACATTCTAAAATTATTCTTGCCATCAGATATTTAAAATTTTCTAGCTCCATGTACAATGAAACTAGAAAACAATTACAAATACAATTCAGTTAGAAGTAATATCCCAAACAGAAAGTTTTTTCATCTATTCATTCTAGTAAAAACACAGAGCTTTTAATTTTTTCCAGATCATACTCTTTAAACTTGTATCTAACTTCAAGTGTATTTTCTAATAATAGAATTATTAACCTGGTTCTAGTGCCACTCAAGAATAATCTCAATTAAATCAGAACTTGCACTGAGACAAAACTTCCAGTCTATACCAACAGGTTATTTTCCTGCCATTAACCAAATGAACGCAAGAATAAAGTCTTATTATCAACAAACTCCTCAACAAATTTAGATGGCTCCTCAGTCAAACAATGTAAACTACCCCAGTGACAATCTGCCATCTGTATACACAGAATAGCATTAGTTAAAAAAATACATCTATGAGGGAAAAAGGTGACTGTATTGATATGAAAACTATGTAAATGTTATCTATTTCAGATCATTATAAAAGTTCTGTAGTCAAGGCTAAATGCAGACAAATGGTGCTTAACCATTTCTTATTCATGCAGCTCAGCTTGTCCATGTCTGACATGCACCAAATAGATCAGGTTATTCACTTTCTTCTGTACTGCTATGCCGCTACAATAATTAAAATTGTAGTGTAAGACAGTGTCAGGGAAAGTGTGTGCATATATAATTACCTCACTTGACATTGAAAAGGACCATAAAAAGATTACAACAGAGATGGCTAAATATATGACATAATGATGAGACACTGTAAAGACGAGAACAATACAATCTGAAAAGAAAAGTTAAGGGTCTTTATTAAGGTAATCATAATTAAGAGGAACACTAAAAAAAACCAAAACCAACACATGGGCAACCTTTCAGTTTAATCTTGTCCCTTAATACCACATCAAATGTAGAACAAGCTCTGGGAAAAGAATCCTTGGCACAGACGGTTTTGACTCTACTATTTAATTTCAAAGAATTTCAGAGAATTTACAAGAAATTGAGACCAGAACTAAAAAAAAACCAAACAAACCAAACAAACCAACCAACCAACCAAACAAACAAACAAACAAACCAACCCCACCCTTTAAAGACTGAATTCATTGGTTTAATGTTCATACTAGATGCAAAGACTAAAAAGTTATTCCAGTATATGTTAATGTTTACTGATGAAATCAATGGTGAATGCCATTAGCCTAGAAACTAAGAGGTTAGGACTTGTTACCGTGTGGACAGACTTCAGCATAGCTGCCTCCAGTTCAACCAGCCATTTTTCAACTTGACCTCTAGCTTCTGATGTTGAGATTGTCTTTACCAGTTCCACAGTCTCTCCTTCACTACTATGTGTGTAATATCTAATACATCAGTAAACTCCACTCTTGCAATTCCTTCAAAACACTTTTTCAAGTGAGGTTGTACTCTAGAAAATAAAACTAGTATTAAACAGCTTTTGACAAGACAATTTTTTCTTGCCAATACTACCATAAAAGATCTAATTTTTAAAAAAAATCCAAACAATTTACTTAAAAGATCATTTAAAGTTTGTTAAAAAATTCAATAACTCTTGTGTACTGCCCCCTACAAGATGCTTACCACCGTATTTTTTGAAGATCAGTTTAAAGATGTAAAATATTACTTATAGTCTCTGTAACTAATATAAACTAGGAAGGACAAACAAGTATTCTTTCTTTAACTGCTAATCCACCTACAATACATAAAATTCCATTATTTATACCTTCCCAGCAAACTATACCAAACATTAAGGAATTTGAGTAAAGCAACCAAGTATAACCTTAACACCACAGCTTGTAATAAATAAAAAAAACCTTTAAGATTTTTTTCCTCACAAGTTCTCTTGCCCTGTTCATTGCACTGTAGGAATAATTCTCTGTGACTGAGCTGGCATTTTATTTTTTATTTTCATTCTTATTTTTGCATGACTTTGCACTGCATTCACTGCATGCTATCAAGTCTGCATATTGGGAATCAAACACCAGTTCCTCTGCTTTATAGAGAAGGCTATATTGCTTAACATGATCACTTCTGCAGGAATCTTCATAGAGGTGATTCCACTCAGTATAAGAAGGACTTATACTGAGTTATACTTTGTGCAGTTTAATCCTGAATGAGGTTGGGGAGTAGAAAACCCAGAGAGAGTTAAAACACGGCAAAAAATGTATGAAATACTTTAATTAGGACTGCCCCTAAAAAGATGAAGCTCGAGTCAGTGATATACAAGTTCCATCTGATACTCAGTTTTCTACTGGGAAAAAACATGTATGTTATTTCACCACGAATTACTATACAGACTTCTGATTCTTCTGAAAACCAGTATACAGAAAGGTTACTAGTTTAGAAAACAGAACCAAATTTAATTACCCACATCAAAAATTACTTTGTGTTCATCTATCATAACATCTAACCAAGCAGATATCTTAATACCATAACCATCAGTAAGAGAAAGAGAGAGTTCTGGGCTCATAGAAACAGTATGACAAGATTATCTGCATTCACTGTGAGTGTCAAATACGTCTATTAAATATTACCATACCGAGTAGGATCTTTGGTCTCTGAAAGAATCTCAAGGAATTCATCATTAGAGGAAAAAAATAATCTGGGGAAAAACAGGCGCTTCTTCTCTAGGCCCTTGAGAATTAGCTCCAGAAATTCATTGCACTTCCTCAGTTTTTTCCAACATCTTGTCTATTATTACTACTGTCAACACATGTTTGTCCTGGAAAAGAAATTATTCCAGATAAAAATGTTAATGCCTTCTCAAGTAAATCACCGAACAGCACTGCAGGAAGTCTTAAGCAAAATGAATCTTTATTTCAAATTCTGCTTTACTCAAACCATTGTCAGGTTGACAATTCACTAACCTTCCTCATTACAAGGGTTCACTGGAAAAGTAGTTAGGCAGTTGGTATTAAATTAAGTTTTTCAAAACATGTACTATTACCTTTCAATATAATTTTCAAAACATCAATGCTAACAGCACAACTCCCATCATTCTGTCGGAGCAACATAATTTACACTGGGTATTCAATTGGATTATGTAATTAAGCAACATGAACAATTAAAACATTTTGATGGAACACAGCTTCTACCACAGCTTCTCATTTACCCCTAAACCAGACTGTATTTCTCTGGAATTTGAATGCCCACAGGTGAGATGGAAACAGAGCTAACTAGAAACGTTAGGTTCCCCCCTAAGCCTTAAGTCCCCCCTGCTCTGCCCAGTGAGTGCACCTGTAAGCACACAGCATAGAACACATATCCAGGATTAAAATAAAAATAAATAAAATTTTTAAAAAAGATTACATAAGTATATACAACCATAAGAAACACCAAAGAGAGTGGCGGGGAGAATTTCAGACTCGTCGATCTACTGAGGGCTTGTAAGATCTGCTGACAGTAACAACAAAGAATCCTCCAACAATGGATAGCAGAAATCAAAGATGTACCCAGACTATTTCCACTTGGAACAGTTTTGTCAGAGCCCATTACAAATACAGAATGGCCTACTAGAAAAGTCCCTGAGAGGGTTTGCAGAACAACATAGTCTCACAGAGCTGAAGCACGGGTGACTCATGTTGCAAGGGACAGATGAGGAGAGACGGGCTAGACTGCTGTGCAGAGCCCAGAAGGTGCAAAGGGTATCTGTAAGAAACAGACTCCTCACAGAGTGACAATGCAGATTTGACCCCGTAACCTGACTGCTGTTCAGCTTCAGTTTGGAGAATTTAATAATAAATTCCAAGTTCAGGTTCAGTTCAAAAACTCATAACATTTTGAAATTGTTTGCAATGTGCATTCAGCTTTGGTTCAATTCCCTGCTCATGTTACACATGTACTTCCAATCTGCTGAAAAAGTCCAGAATTGTATGTTTATCTAATTGAGCTTCATGGGAGTGCACCTTCCTAATACAATAATCATAGTGTTCCTTTGTACACGAAATAAATTTACCTTCTGTCACTTGTCTCTTGCATCATACAAACCAGAAGAAACTCAACAACTACACATAGTCAATTAAGCTGTCAGCATACATAGTTCATAATTGGTTTTATAAAACAGTTTTTAATGCACAAACAACCATGTAACTATACATTGTCAACAGAAAGAGGTTTTGTTCCCTTTCTTAGCATATTTACTGTCATCAAATAGAGTAAATGCAATTGGTAAAGCAAATCAAAGCTGTGTTGCCAGTTTTATAAATGGGATTCTTCCTGCTTGTTTTTTCTTTCATATGAGAAAAAGTCAGGGGGAAAAAAAAAAAAACTATGCTTCAACACGGATATCCTATTTACAGTTCTGCTAAGGCACGAAATAAAAAGGGAATGCCACCATTCTCAGTCCTTCAAAACACCAGCATAACTTATTTTGTCAGTGACACTATCAGTGTCAATTACTGGAAAAAACGGTACCAAGAAAATAGTATAAATCAAGTGTATAGAAATATAGAGTAGCCTGTTAAAAGACCATCACTAATTCTAGTTTCTAAACACAATTGGTAACATATCACACGTTGCAGACTGGGATTTTTTTTCTTGCCCTTTTTTGGTTTTGCTTTCTTCCCCACAAAGACTGAAAAGATTACATATCCTAGATTTCTTTAAAATGTTTGGGAAGTAGAAATTAAACCACTATGTAATTTAACCCTCGTTAATGTCCATTGCTTAAATTAGATATTTAAAATGAAGGAATAAGATATGACTATTCAAATTTGTGATGAAACGCTTAGCAAATAAAGGAATTTTATAATACATGGCATATAAATGCAAAAAAGCATGAACAGACTCAAGTTAGCTTATGCTTTAAGAAAGACCATTCATATAGACGGGAGAAGAGCATCCTTTTAAGTGAAACTCAAACATTGCATTTGTGGAAACAGAGTGCCATCTTCTGGAAAATAATGCCTACTTGTTTAGCCAAAATTAACTTGAGATTGTTAAACTTCTATTCTGGCATCCATACTCTCCTGTACAAACAAAAGATGATTCTTTTTTCTGCCAGTGATAGCATATCTCACATTCAAAAAATACTTTGTATTTGATTAGCACTGAATATCTGAATTAGAAGATTTTTATCAAAACAGATCAATCAGCACACAATGTTCAGAAATGCAATACTCATCAAAATTCTGAAATTCTTGTCCTTTTTTATTTTTACCCAATTTCATCCCCAAAGTGAATACTATTGATTTCACAGCTCTATGGGATAAATGCCTGATTTTCTTCTAAATCAGAAGAAAAATAGAGAAAGAAGCAGAGGGCAGGACAGAAGAAAACAAGAGAGAGAGGGAGAAAAGTGGAATGAGAAAGAATAAACAGAGAATAAAAAATGAAACATAACTATATTTTTAAATAATCAAGCTGTATTGCTAGGAAATGAAGCATATGCTTCTTTTCGTATACTACACATTTTATGTATTCCTACATTAAGACCACATCTGCAATCTGAAAAGAGCTCACACCAAACGCTTTTAGACTGAGTGAAGATTCTAGCATTTGTCCTAATGACAGAATGGATCTCTGGAAGTTCTGCAAAGGCACAAGACGGATGAAAACAAAGTTCTATTTTTTTTTTTTTCCTTCAAACAGAAACCTTATGTCCCTTCCCTGGAAAATAGTGGACCTCATAAATCTTCTCAAGTCTGTTGAACAGTTTAGTAAGCCCAGTTAAAAAAAAATACTAAAAACACAACATCCTACTAGAAATATCCTTTATATTAAGGAACTTTTTCAGAATGAATGCTGTTTCTCTAATCATTATTAGAATCATTAGAATTATACAACAGGATTACCAGAATTATTAGGTAACTAGTTATTCCCTGAAAAGAAGAATTTGTAGAGTATGTATTCAGACCATCAATCATGTAACTGCTGCAGAATCAGCTGTGCCAGTTTCAGATGTTACCTCTTCCCTTACTAGTACCACCTTTTTGCTAGAAGCTATTGCCCTCTCAACAGACTCAGCAGAAGACGACTGTAGGAGTGTTCTTCGTCCAGTTAGGCTGGCAAATACAACCAATCTAACCCAATCCAAGGCTGAGAAGATCTAAATACTGAAGCAAAGAGCATCCATATAATCTCATGATGAACAGTGCTAACTTCCAGAAGGCATTAAATAAGAAGCATATTGACACGACAGTAACATTTTGAACCACCAGATGCATGCAGAGATGGTGTCTAACAACTGCCTTATGTACTGATTTATAGTAGATGAGAATAGTACTTTTGAAGCAAGTTAAATATCTAAACAGTTTAAAATTACAGAGGCAGCTCTACCATTCAATATGCAAATAAACAGCATTTTTCAAAAAGAATAATCAGTGTAAAAATTCATCAGTTCATGTCAATTGAACTACAGTGCCAGAATCATCATTGCTATGGTACTTTGGTTTGTATGCAGCTTAATTTCACTCACCAGAATGGCACATGGCCTGTGAGAAGAGGCTGGGAGAGCTAGACTTGTTTGGCTTGATGAAGTGGAAATTAAGTAGAATTTAACTGTAGACAGCAACCACATGAAGGGCAATTGAAAAAAAAAAAAAACAGAGCCAACTTCTCAGCAGTGACAGTTGGGCAACAGATACAAATCTTTGCTTGGGAGGTTCAGCTTGGACATCAGGAGAAAATTATTTACTAGGAAAGTACCACAGCACTGAAGTCTCTGAAGGTAACCCGCAAGAAATCTCTGTCCTTGGAGATTTTTGAAATTTGGCTAGACAAAGCTGTGGCTGACCTGATGTTGCGTTGGCAAAAGTTCTGCTTTTAGAAAGACGTTAAGACTAACTGAACTCCAGTGGCCCCTCCCAATCAATGTTTCTATGATTCTACGTGAAACAGTTCTGCAAAATAATTTTTAGAAGAACCTGAGAAAGGGGGCTACGATGAAACAGAAAACAGATTACTGTATTATCAGAAGCAATTTCTTTTTTGTTGTTGTTGTTAATGTGGGAAAACTGCCCAGCTTGCCATGTAACAAAGATGCAGGCTAATTAGCATGCTTATTTTGTACCAGCCTGGGACAGAATGCAGGCTAACTAATGCACTTATCATATGAGCATCTTGCTTATCTGGCCAAGACAGTGCACAGATGTTGGAAGTTTTATGACCTGGCAATCTGGATGTTTTATGACCCAGCCCAATTACTGCAACTGCTGGGATGAGGCAAAGGTCTTATAGCCAGAAGTTTTATCAACAAGGCTGGAGACAGGGTCTAATTGCTAGAGGTTGTACCAATACCAGAGCAGGAGACCACATCTCTAGTGAGCATTGGCTTCCCACCCCCCGCAATTAATTAGCCTGCTAGGAGCTAATCAGAACACAAGATATGATTCAGTCCCATCTCATCAATAAGTATAAAATTAGTCTTTAGAATTCTCTTTTTTGAAGGTGAGAATGCCAAATACTGGACAGGTTGATAGGCCTGGACCTTTCTGCTCCCCAGGCAGGGACACCTTCTTGGTGAGAATCATGATACTTAATTATCTTGCTTATTGTAGTGGTTACTTAATTTATACTTGTCTGTTACAGTAGAATCATGGAATGGTTTGGGTTGGAAGGGACCTTAAAGATCATCTAGTTCCAACCCCCCTGCCATGGGCAGGGACACCTCCCACCAGACCAGATTGCTCAAAGCCACATCCAACCTGGCCTTGAACACTGCCAGGGAGGGGGCAGCCACAACTGCTCTGGGCAACCTGTGCCAGTGCCTCACCACCCTCACAATGAAGAATTTCTTCCTAACATCTCATCTAAATCTCCCTTCTTTCAGTTTGAAACCATTACCCCTCCTCCTATCACTACACTCCCCACCTTTTCTGAAGGCTCCCTTGAGGTACTGGAAGGCCCCTCTAAGGTCTCCCTGGAGCCTTCTCTTCTCCAGACTAAACAACCCCAACTCTCTCGGCCTGTGCTCACAGGGGAGGTGCTCCAGCCCCATGATCATCTTCATGGCCCTCCTCTGGACCTGCTTGAGCAGGTCCATGTCTGTCTTACGCTGGAGGTCTGCTCTGAACCTCATGACCAGACGGGAGGGTCTCCCTGACCACATAACAAGCTCCTATCCTTAATAAATCAGCTGTTTAATTTCCCTGTATCCTTAGTCATAAACTGTTGACCATGTCTGGAACTAGGATGGGATCTAACTGTACTCTCTGAAGGAGTCTGGGAAAGTAAGGGGGGGGTCTCTCTGAACCTCATGACACAATCGGAGGGTTTCCTTATTCTCCGTATCTTAGACATAAAACCGTGGACTGGTTCAACAGAGGGCCTTCCCCACCCACCTTCCTCTTCCTTAGACATAAACTGTTGTCTGGTTCAGCAGGAGTGCCTCCCTCAGCCACATATCAAACTCTTTACCCTTTAATGAGAGAGTTACATACTATAAATTCACTCTTTATTCTTAAGACAGAAGTACTTACCTGAAAAACTGATTTCATTAAGTCTTTCCACATCTTAACTACAGTACTGAATCATCTGCTTTCCTCAGGCATCTGAGCCATGATGTCAGGAGGACTGAAAATTGGCTTCAAATAAAGCCAAGTAGCCTGAACCTTCAGCCATTCATGTAGGATCTCCTGTACCAACAACAGCTTTCCTTCCCATTCCCTATAAAATAGCATTAGTTCAAATGCATTAATTGATGATCCAGTAAAAGATTTCCAGCAGACTGCTCAGATCTTTTTCACAATTTGCATATTTTGCAGCAAGTGGAACAGGTGTAAGTTTTAAGATTTCAGCAGAATATCATATTCACGTAGCCCAATTTCCTGCATAACAAAATCCACATTAATTTCTGCAACTGGATAATCTGTAAGGTTGATTGTAGGATTTCATTAACTAGGTTAATCCAATACATAGACTAACAGCATCAGTGAATAAACATAGCACACTTTAGCATGTAATAGTATCAGTGGACAAATTCACTTCAACTGAGTTTGTAATCTGGTTTCTGGCATCAAAGCCCAGACAACTACTTCTAACTGTTTGCTAGGACAGACAGGCTGAGATGGCAAAAGAAAGACACGAAGGTAACCTAAAACTACTAAAACAAAAATATGTAGACGCTGTCCTAAAAAGACATTTGGTCTTAATTAAAAGATTTCAAGAAGTAAATAGTCCAATGGTCAAGTCACATTTTATTTCTGACTTCAAATTCCAAATGTGGATGTTGAACATATTTGTTTGATAGATCAAAGAGTCCTTCAATATTACTGCACACCAATATGGGTACACAATATTATAATTCAATAGCTATTCAGTCTTTCCTCTTGATAGCCGAAAATTCAAGATCCTTTAGTCTATCATTTTTCTAAGTGTCCTCAATCTTTCTGCATAATTTCAGAATTATTAACACCACTCACCACTTGACACTTCTTACTATCTCACCAATATCAGGCAGATGTGATATTATCAGTTCTCCAATATCACTGGTATTCCTAATTCACTGACATAAAGCAATGCACAAAAAATATATAAAAATAAAACACTATTTATAATCCTATAACAAGTACATATATTCTTCTTTCCTATATAAAAACAGTGAGTATTATTTTTTACAGCTTCCATACCACTGGACAGTACAGATAGAATTCTTATAGTAAGTGCATGCTGCTAAAATACATATTGTATAAATGAACCATGGCAATAATTTTCTCCACAGGACACTCATACATGGGCTGCACGGAGAACTGTAAAATGATACATGTGAAAAAATACTTCTTCCTTCATTCATTCACCTGCCATATATTCTAAACAATAGACAGCTTTGCTTGCCTGTACCTTCTCCTCTACCAAAGTCCCTCTTTCACCTTTAAGTATCGGTACCTCGTCTCCGGTGATTTTTGCTTCTACCAAGAGGCAGAATAAAATGCAGCTTTCCAAGAGGAAAGTTAGGCAGGTCAGTTAATTTGCTTACACCAAAACTGAAGATGAGGAATTAGGAATAATCTCTGGCAGCAATCCAGAATTCTACATGCTTTGCTGGATTATTGAGAAAGCAACCACTGTATAATCGACTAGATTTCATAAACTGAAGCAATAGTAATACCTTGTATTATTACAAATGCTATCAATCACCAAAAATCTCTGATGAAATTACCACGGCAGGCTTACTCTTTTTAAATAGGTAAAACCTACATTAATAAGGAAGGAACTCTTATATTACAGTACAGTAGTAATCAGAGAATTAATACTTATTGGAACGTATACACATACGTTCATATTTATTGAATAAGTGCTGAAATCCGAAATAGCATTTTTGCAGGTTAATAGGAGTTTGGAGGTTCCTATATAGCTAGATAATTACAGCCAGACTTTAGATGAAAGATATTTGGGTTTCCACAATATGGCTATGTTCAGGGATTTAAGAACCAAGTAAAGTATTTATTGAGGAAAGAGACAAAAACAGATTAAAATCTATGCTCAAAGATGGAAGTATAGAACTTTTAACATGCAATGTTAAGTTTTAGAAATTAATTTCCTGCATTAGGAAAAAAAAAAAATTTCATCACTTCCCTGAAATTTGTCCTGTTTCACTTTTCTTCATCTCCCTTACATAAGGCCTAGCATTTTTAATTGTTCAAGAGCTAAAAGATTCAGTAGCTTTATAATCTAGGTGGAAAGTTTAGACTATAGTCTCTTGTTCTACAACTTTTCCATCTATACCTCAGATATGTTTTATCTGGTAAAAAAAAGGTAATGTGATGCATCTGGTACCTTGAGTACCAGAGTTTGTAAAAATGTTTAGCAACCTCTTCAATGCATTAGTACTTCCCATATTGTTAACTGAAAGTAAAAATCAGCTTTATGGGATTAAATGGCATGTAGCTGACACGGGACAAAAGCTTTAGCCCTTTAAAATGAGATTAATTCACTGCTTAAGGAGGATAAACAAGAGCATTTGAAGTCCCTATACTTCAGGTTAAGCAGAAAAGATTTCTTATTTGGTAACACTAGTTGGTGACTTTCTATTAGAAGAAAATTTATCTTATTCTTTTTTAATTTCTTTTTTCATAATGCTTAATGAATGGAGATCCTCTCATTGTCTGAGTTTTGACAACACGGTTATCCAGTAACATATGAATATCATCTACAGATGACAAAATATGGGTTCCTGTTTCTCTATAAGCAAGAAGAGTGAACTCCATTTGATCCCATTCAGAAATCATTTTCGTTAAAACCTTCTCAAGTGAATATTCTTTGCTGGCTTTTTCACTGATGGTCTCAAACTTTTCTAGGAATGGTTCAAGATGCAAGTTAATATATGACAAGACATTTGAGTCTTCAGAAGGAGATAGTGGTAAACCAGCAATTTTTGCCATCTCTTCCCAGTGCCATTCTTGCAAACCAGGATTGCAGATCACCTGGATTAGAGGGATGTGGCACCTGAATTCCTCTACTTTTGATTTAACCTGTCTTGTTATTGCTAATGCATTTGGAGAATTGTGGAAGGCTTTTTCTAGTTTATATAGTCCATGCCAGTAGTTTCCTATACCTACCTCTACTTTGTCTGGATTCACTTCTGTAAATGATGCCTCTGTCCAGTCTTTGTGTTTTCTGTTGAATTCAACAGTCATATCATAGAGACAAAGGTAGGGAGCAAGAGTACTCTGGATGTTTTTATGCTGAGGATACTGAGATATTGGCCATCCAAAGGACTCTTCTTCTGAACTAAACTGATCAATCTGTTGAGACATAAGTGAGGTCTGAAATACAAACAAAGCTGTTCATGATACCAGGTCAGGTCACAGGGATTGGGGGGGGGGGGATTTTCCGGTGTCTTCAACAAGCTTCAAATTAAGTTTTGAGTTACTAAACCAGTCTATTATGTAATAGCTGGTATCGACTGCAGCTAAAGAAATCTTTAACTGAGTAACAGCTCAGCATTTGTGCTGGACAACAGAGGAATATAGTTAGAGGTTTAAAACGGTACCTGGGCATTCCTCGATAATTTGCATTACCATAGAGGCTTTAACAGACAGGAGGTAATAATGAGCATCAGGAATTGCACTTCCAAGAACATAAAAGTATAATATCTATGCAAACCTACATAAATTTAATCCACTCTTTCACTATGCAATGTGCTGCCATATTAACTCAAGACCACACAGTAACAAATCAGTGCGCTCAGAGATTTGTAGTTGAAATTGCAAATCACGTAAAAATATTTCATAGCTAATTTAAGAATAGTCAGCCAAATCTCAGTAATTGCATTACTAAGCAAACTGTTAATTACAGTAATACAAATATTAAGATTTACGATTTGTATTATTGGACTAGTTTAAACTACAATCTGTACCTTATCAGCAGCAAGATCCAATTTTGTATTTAACGCTTGAGCTTTCTTCAAATACCTGTTGACTTCCTGAATATCTCCAAATGCGCTGAATTCTTCAACCTGCTTAGAGTAGTTTTTCAGTTCCCCAACAAATTGTTCACAGCGTATCTAATTAAACGTCAAGCAAGCATACTAATTTAAAAAAATCAGAATAAATTTCTATAAAAAATAACTATTCTGATTTGCTATAGTAGGACATTTTATACTTGCAGAAAATCCAAGACATCCAACACATATGCATGTGAGTATCTATTCCACCCAAATTACAGAATTTGTCCTGAATCCTACTGTTACCTGCAGTGACTTACTGGGCTGACAGACACAACTTTGGGTTCTATGTCATAGGATATAGTTGGACATAAAAATTTCTGCTCTCTGTGATGGACGTAGTCAGCAGGCTAATAATACAAAACTAAATTCAAATGCCTAGTATATCTCAAATTAAAATTCTAAAAGATAAAATACAGTATAAGAGATTAAAAAATAAAAACTAATAAACCAAACCCGAATCAAGACGCATTTATGTTATAAAACTACCTTATTTGACATTATCCTAACAGCAAAATCACACTTACAAATTAATGCAGGTTGGGGTTTTTTTGACCTATCATACAAATTTCATATACTGCCATTGTCTCTGAAGGTACTGGTCATGTGCATAAATCAAGCCATGTACGTGTCTTTAAAGGATATATCTGAATTTTACTATTTCACAGCACCCACTAATTTTTGCTCCAATTCAAGCATGTCACATGTATCCACTTTCTGCATACAGGCCTGGGGAATAGAAATTAAAAGGGAAGATTTTTTTAATATATTTTTAAATATCATTTAATGCCAAAATAATGCCTGATGTTAATACTTAACTTCAAAAGCTCCTTTTTACAAGGAAAATTAAGTAAAATTAGAAATACATGTAATACGTATTTGCATATGTAATGGCATAGTATTAGCCATTTTTACAGCATATAACTTGTCAATACAACTGCCTTCCTAGCTATTTTATCGAATAAAACTCAAAATGAAGCTGTATGCACAAAGGTTTGGACTAATGGAAACCAAACAGACAGCCCGTTTTAAGTGTTGCAAATTTGGCAAAGAAAGCACGGCGCTACCAAGAAAAATTAGTAAAATCACTACAAGAGAGAAAAAGGACACACTTCAGAAAGGGAAGCACTGGACAGCCCAATGTAAGATTAGGTCTTCCCTAACAGTAGCAGTATAAGGAATGCAGACAGCTGGTGTACTGCTCATTATGATTAATAGTAAAATTACGCTGTTCTTTTGGATCTCAAGAGTTGGTAGTAAACTGCATTGATACATGATTTTAACAGCAGTTTCTATGCTTCAGAATATACTCATTGCTATAAAGAATATTTGGCTACTAAAAGAATACTCCCAACAAAGACTGACATATCTTTTCAGCAATGAGATGGAAGAACTATTACAAGGGGTTTGATGCTGGCATAATATTACATGCTACCCACAATTACATGCAATTTGTTTATTCTCGAACGAAAAATTATAGCATAATATGTATGCATTTTAAAGGCACCATATTCTCAGATAGAGATAGTTCAACTTCTAAACATTTTACTTTTTACTTGAAAAAATTACTCCAGTGATAGCCCACATTGAACTTCACTGTAGTAAAAGTTCAAATCACTCAGGCCCAGACTCAGCCAACCACTCAGGACCGATTTTATTTTAAGCACACACCTATATTTCACACATTTAATACTGGGCACGTACATCAGAACTTTGCTGAACAGCAAGAGACTGACATGTTACATTTCAAGTGTGAATCTAAGTGCTTCACTGAACTGGAGCCTGCATACATCAAAGAAACAGCAGGGTTTTGATTATAGAAGTGGTATTTGTAAGAGGAGATGGGATTTTACAGTTACCGAACTGCAAACCCCACATCTGCTAAATTTTAAATGATCATTCAACAAAGGATGCAAAGGCAAAATTACTTCATAAAACTTGCCAATGAGTGCTTTTCAAAGTTTTCTTGTGAAGAACTAAACGTATGTTAAACGCATTCCCTACATCTAAGGTTTCAACTCTGATCAGTTTAGGATATTGGGAACGCATATTGAGTCTTCCACATTTAATTCAAGTGCTTGAATTGAATTCAAGAGAACCAACTGTTTGACTATTCACTACTTGACTAAACTATCTGTTCAGAAGCCTGAAGAACATGCAGCCTATATTTAATTCCACTGGCATGTTGCCCACACTACAGAAATTACCTGTTACCTGCTTACACTAGCTAGATAGGGATAGAACTAAAACCATGCATTTATTCCAAGCCATTATATATGAATGCATTGCTTCCTGAAAATCAGTGAAAAAACTTCCAGGTAATACCTATATTACTAACTAAATACCTATATTTAGTTATAGGCTCAATCAGTGTTCCAGCCAGCAACAGTGCTTGCTAGCATGCTCCCCCTACAGCAGTGGTCTCCAGACTTTCTTGATCACACATCATTATCAGCCAGAAATTTTTGAGCATGCACTCCAAATGTATGTATATTTAGATTATATACACATACTACTGCACTAACATACTATGTACACAATAAAGCACACACAAAAATAGAAATTAAAAAGGATTAATTGAAGATGAAATAAACAATATTTCAAATAATTTTTAATTTTACAGGATTTTTTTCTTTCACTAACATTAATAATATTTTTAGTGAGAGCAATGTGATTGAATATGCTTCATTAATCTTGGTTTAATACTTTGAGATTCAGAGATTCAAAGGTCTTATTCTAAGTTCAGTTTATTTCAAAACTTCATTTTAATGGCTACCATAGCTGCAAAAAAATAATTAAAAAACAACAAAGATGCACAGATCCAAATGGAAGACTTGCATCATTTGCTGCACTTATGAAATCATGATCCCATCCACCGATTATGCAAAGGATTTTATTGAAGTTCATCTAGTAAATTTCCATCTTCCCCAACATCACTCAGTTGTTCTTGCTAACTAATTGGAAGGTCTTACATTTCTACATTTTTAACAAATGTGTTCAAAAGCCACTGAAACATTTTGTAAAATTTTTAAACAACTCAGAAAATTCCGTTTCCAATTCCGTTTAAATTGTACACATGTGAGTTTTTAAAGGGAAGGACACATAGTTTTCAGTAACAAAAATCACATAACAATGGAAACATTTCCAAATGTCCATTTTTCAAAAAGCTCCATCATAGCATGATTTACTTTCAAAAAGCAGCTAATTTCTCATTCATTCTTAAAGATGTCACCTTTACCTTGAAGGACAGATTGTCATTACTTTACCAAAAATATCTGCTAGTTAGCATACTACTGACAGCCACTTGTCATCACAGAAAAAGGTGATCAGCAAAATTAGGAATACTTGTCTTTTTGTGAAAGAAAAATTAATAACTCACCTTTAAATTCAACAACTATTTAAAGAAATTTGCAACAAGATAACCAGCAAACCTGTGTGGCACAGAAGATTTGCATGGTTACACCTCATCTCAGTACAAACTGTTATGAAGCTTCTACTATTTAAAGATCTTGTTTTATAAAGTTAACCACACTAATGACATCCTGTAGTACTTTGTGCACTTTTGGCTCCAACACAGTTGCTGCCATAGCATACTTAGGAATGATGCAGTGCGTGAATTTCACATCTGATGCTACCTCTATAACATTACCCAGGAATCCTTTTTTTAATTCTGGTCAAAGAAGCCACTCCATCAGTAGTTACACTTGAACAGTTTTTTCATAAATTATTGCTTTTATTAAAGAAGTCGTTTACTGTTGAGAATATATTTTCTCCAATACATCTTTCCTTTAGTGGGTCAGAAAAGGGTAGTTCTTCATGTATTTCATTACTGAAACAGAAACTCACAAATATCATACAAGTGAGATAAGTTAAACATCCATACTTTCATCCAGCTGTATAGCAAATCTCCTACACTGCATAATTTGTTCTAATACTTGTTTCTACAAATCTTCAGCAATGTTTTCCATGTGCTTTCCAACAGTGTTTGTTGATAGAGAAATGCATTTTAGTTTGTCATCATATTGTTTTTCGCCACAGGATGGCAGAGGTTGGAAGGGACATCTGAAGATCATCTAGTCCAACCCCCTGCTAAAGCAAGTTCACCTACAGCAGGTCACACAGGATTGCATCCAGGCAGGTTTTGAATATCTCCACAACCTCTCTGGGCAGCCTGTTCCAGTGCTCTGTCACCCTTAACGTAAAGAAGTTTTTCCTTATGTTTAGATGGAACTTCCATGTACTATTTCAGCCATTTTTACCACAGCAGGAAGAACAAGTGTTTGCCAATAGCATGTGGCTTTTTCTCTTTCACTAATAAATAAGACGAGGCTCCTGAGTCTTCTAAGCATGGATCATTACATTTTGTAGAGTACTGTATTAAGTATCGCATGACTTGAAAGTTCACAGAAGAAATTGTAGAGGTTTCTTTTCATGATCTGGATGCTCAGTTTTCACGTCTTGCTAAGTGTGATGGTTTCATCATTAACTAATATCTCAAGGCACAATAGACATTTCAGGCAAAGTTCATCATTAACAACAGTGGATATAAACCCATATTTCAAATACTCTTCCTGAAAATTTGGGGGGGATTTTTTGCCCAACTTGTCAAATCTGATTAGAACATCATTTTTTTTACTTTGTAATGTGGATGATTAAGAGCTCATACTAGGTCTAGAAGTGTCAGGTCTGCCATTTTCTTGTTGATCACTTGTACTCGCACTATTAGTATTATCTTCAATAAGCAGTTTCTTTAAGGGAATCTTTTTAACCCACTGGCTCATTTTGTGAGGGTTAGGTTAGTTAAAACTAGATAACATAATCCCTAAATCTACTTAACTGGGCACACAAACCGTAATACACTGAAAGCAAGCAAACAAGTGAGGGTGCCACTGTGAATCCCTCTGCACTGTGGAACATCCACTCTTTCCTCAGGACACCTCACATAAGTAGGCGATGCAGGACCCTCTGACATGCAGACTTGAGTGAGGGCACCAATGTCAATCCGTATATTAAATATTGGTAAAGCTTAATTTCTTTCTGGTTTTTTTTAGATAAAAAATAAATTTCCTTCATGTACTCCAGTGGATCACCTTGTGTACCCCTAGACTGCACAACCCCCACCTTTGGGGACAGCTGCCTACTAGGCTTTGGTCCATGCCAACTGGCATTCTCACCAATAATGCCACCACACAGGACAACTGATGGCAGAGACAAAGGACTGTTCCAAATAGGCAGTCTGACTGCAGCCATGAAGTTTTGGTGGGGAAAAGAGTTTAGCTGTATGTATAAGAGCCAGGGTATGACATTTAGCCTTATAGCCAAAGGACTGTCCTTTTCTATTTTGCAATACAGATAGAGCACCAGCGACTTTAACAAGGCCAGAATCATATCTGTAAAAGGGACAACTTGCATATGCTACTCCTTAAGGCCAGAGCAATAGTACTGGTGGCTGCTTGTTACTTGCACTCACAAAAAAGAAGAGAGTACCTTAAGTTCCATTAGTTCCTGTGTATTAGACGGAGTAGTAAGGGCTTTTTCTGATATTCTCACAAACTCATCACGTAGCCTGAAAAATACATAAAGTAACCAGTTGGGCATGTTTGTTTTGTTTTAATCATCCTCAGACAAATCACATACATTGATAACAGCAAAAATGAAATCAACATTACCTTTAAGAATTAAAAAAAAAAATCAACAGTGGAAACAAAATTAAGTATATTTCAATACACATTTTCTGTTTGAGAGTTACCTCACATTTATGTCTTGATGATCTTCGAACATTTTGGAAACAACTTTTTCACAATGATCTGCGAAAGAGCTCCACAATCAAAGCTGATTCTGAAGCAGGTATGTTTATTACAGCTCTGCAGCGCTGGGTCCAGCAAGGGTCAGGTGCATTAAGGATGCTTGCACCCCAAGCCGCGGTAATTGCCTCCTATTTAAAGCAACAAAATTTATATATTCACGAGATTGCGTCATCGCCTAGTATATATTCAACACTCTGTCCCGCTTCAGATGCAAATTAGATCTCCTCCCCCTTGTGCAGGCACAGTCTTCCTCTTCGGGGGTCTCTTGGTGGTCTTGGGGAGGAAGGAAGAGTTCCTCGATAGTCTTCATCATGATTGTCCTTTTGAACCCACCCTCCAGAACATGCACAGTTCAGGGACACCTGGGCAGTGTCTCCCGCCGCAACTACAGCTCAAGGCAACATCCCCCTCCATGGTCAGGGTCTGTGTGCAAAGACAATTCCTGCCCCATCCCATCTTACCTCAAACAATGAAGCAGTCCTTCAAGTGATAAAGACCCTACTTAAGCCCTGCCAAGGGCAGGGAGTTACACTCTTGTTTCTCCTGATTAGGCAATACCAAAGACAAGGCTAGCTAGCTAATATTGAAGAGACTAAAGCATATCACACATTTCAAAAAGAATATTTTCAGATATTTTCTACTTTCCCATATCAACAAATATTATCTGCTCACGTAAAGCACTTATTAATTCACCACAGTGCAATTCAAACATTCCTAGACGGAGATACTGCAACACAAATATAACAGTTGTCAGAATATTGAATAGATTTTACATATTTTCTCTCATTGTCTTAACCAGAATGTCAGGGATCTCACCTAGGAATTTAGTTAAACCATAAAATGCCTTTAAAACTTTCAAGTGAAGAAGGGAAAGAAAAAGCTACAGTTGCAAATAACTGTTCCTCTGTAGCTGCACATCGAACTTCATACAAGTCTTACTTCTATCGCTTTTTACCTTGACAAATAATCTACTTCCTCAAAAAAGAAGGGCACCTACTGTCTGTAACAGTGAATGTTATGCAGTGAAATGACAGAGTCTGAGATACTTCTAAAAGGTGCTAATCTTGCTTTACTGTTAGAGACACCTGACATTCCTTAGGATTAAAAAGGGACTCTGCCTCCCAGTGAGTCTCCAAACCCCATGCTTTCTTGGACTAGTGGGCAAGTCAGCTTGACTTCCATACACAGAAGCCCTCATGACAGGCCTGTAAATACTAGTTTCTCCAGAACTGACGTTCGCACCAAATGCTAGGAGAGAAACAATTTAAGGAAAACCACTTCAGCCTTCTGAGTTCTTTTTCAGAATGGATGGACAAAGGATTCTTACCACAGAATATCCTTACAGGGACAAAAAAAAAAAAAACAAAAAAAAAACACACCAAAAAACCCCCCACGGTTCATGTTAAGGATCCTCTCTACACCTTAGATGCTTGGAAGGAATTTAGAGGTGGCTGGACTCACGCTTTCTTACCCCTTCACATCAACTCCAGCATATGAACTGTAAATTTTCAGGACTTTAATTGCAAATGACATGCCACAATCCTAACAAAAATACTTGTGCAAGTATGTCTCTGATGAAATTCACATAAACTGATGTTCATTAAGATGAAATACAATGTTATTGTAAGTAGGCACAAGAGTCATCCTCTATAAACCAGTGTCTTGGTTTGAAAAGACAGGTGTCTGTGGAGGAAGGCAGGAGCCTCCCTTGAAATGGAGAGTGTAACCCCCTTCCCTCCAAACTATTATAATTTTGAAATTAACGGGCCTTCAGGCAAAGATATGGGGAATAGGAATAACAGTTCTTTACTAATATATATATGTATATAACACAAGGCAGGGAAAAAACAAACAACCCACTAGTTTACACTGACAAGAGTCAGGAATACAACCTGACACCCTGTTAGGGTGGCAGTAGCAGTCCGATAAGATGCTGGCTGCAGTCCTCCTGAAGTGGTGAGTGTAGTTCTGTGGAAGCAGCGATCAGGTAAAAGAGTCTGGTCTTCCTCCGAAGGTCCAGTGTTCGGCAGGTAGCTCTTGTCCTCTGGAACTCCAGTGGGGGGAAAAGCTCCTCTGGGAATCCAGTGGAAGAAAAGCGGCTAGGGTGTTCAAAATCTCCGTTTTTATTTGGCATGGACTGCTTGGCTCCTTCCCCCCCCCTCCCCGGGCGGAGTATCTCACAATGGGATGGGGAGTCGTGAGGCAGTTCCTTGATGGGCCATTAACAGGAGATAGTCCAGGAGCGAGTTACCGATGGGTCAGGCGATAAGGCATTGTTGTGCCCATTGACAGGAGATAGTCCAGAGGGGGGAGGCAGGGAGCACCGCCCCACCTGGTCTCAACAGCTCCTGAAGATGGTAATAGAATATATTTTTTTCTTTTGGCACATTTTACACTGTAACCCAGGACATAATCCACCCCTTATTCTATTACCATCTACACCATACCCAACCCAATGCCCCCTTACAGATACATATATACATATATACACAATGAAACCTTACACAGAGTTCTCACTTAAAATTAGGTCTCCTTGTGGTACACAACGGGTTTCCCCATTTTTCTGCATTACCCACCAAGTGTAACCAGGTCCTTGAGCAAAAACAACCCCACGGAGGGGTGTGCCTTTGCCTGATGTGGGATTAATCCAAACAGTCTTTCCTAACATACCTCTCGTGTGTACCACAGGGACTTTATCTCCGTCCACTGTGTGCAAGGGTCCAGACTGGGCGGGACCAGCTCGATTGATGGACCCTCGGGTATTGACCATCCAGGTGGCCTTTGCTAAGTTCAGTTCCCAATTTTTGAAAGTCCCCCCTCCAAGTGCTTTTAGGGTAGTCTTAAGTAGCCCGTTGCACCGTTCAACTTTCCCGGCAGCTGGTGCATGATAAGGGATATGATATATCCATTCGATTCCATGTTCTCTGGCCCAAGTGCTTATGAGGCTGTTCTTGAAATGTGTCCCGTTGTCTGACTCGATTCTCTCAGGGGTGCCATGTCTCCAAAGAACTTGCTTTTCCAGGCCCAAGATGGTGTTCCGGGCAGTAGCATGAGGCACAGGGTAGGTCTCCAGCCACCCAGTGGTTGCTTCCACCATGGTCAGCACGTAGCGCTTGCCTTGACGGGTTTGGGGAAGAGTGATGTAGTCAATTTGCCAGGCTTCCCCATACCTGTACTTCGACCATCGTCCACCGTACCACAGAGGCTTCACCCGCTTGGCCTGCTTGATTGCAGCACAGGTCTCACAGTCTTGGATAACCTGGGAGATACTGTTCATGGTTAGATCCACCCCTCGGTCCCGTGCCCATTTATAAGTGGCCTCTCTGCCTTGATGGCCTGAGGCATCATGGGCCCATCGAGCTAAGAACAACTCTCCTTTATGTTGCCAATCTAAGTCTATCTGGGACACCTCTATTTTTGCAGCCTGATCTACCTGTTCATTGTTACGATGTTCTTCGTTAGCCCGACTCCTGGGGACATGAGCATCTACATGACGGACCCTCACAGGTAGCTTCTTTACCCGAGTGGCAATATCTTTCCACTCATCAGCAGCCCAAATTGGTTTTCCCCTACGCTGCCAGTTGGCCTTTTTCCACCTTTCCAGCCAGCCCCACAGAGCATTGGCTACCATCCATGAATCAGTATAAAGGTAGAGCTTTGGCCACTTCTCTCTTTCAGCAATGTCCAGGGCCAGTTGAACGGCTTTGAGTTCAGCAAGTTGACTTGATCCACCTTCTCCTTCAGTAGCTTGTGCGACCTGTCGTGTGGGGCTCCATACGGCTGCTTTCCACTTCCGGTTCATCCCTACGATGCGACAGGAACCGTCAGTGAAAAGAGCATATCGTGTTTCCTCTGCTGGTAGTTGGTTGTACGGTGGAGCTTCTTCAGCCCGCATCACTTGTTCCTGCTCCTCTTCGTCAGTGAGGCCAAAGTCTTCACCTTCCGGCCAGTTCGTAATTATCTCCAAAATACCAGGGCGATTTGGGTTTCCAATACGGGCGCGCTGTGTGATGAGGGCAATCCATTTGCTCCATGTGGCGTCAGTGGCGTGGTGGGTGGAGGGAACCTTTCCTTTAAACATCCACCCCAGCACCGGTAGTCGGGGTGCCAGGAGGAGTTGTGCTTCGGTGCCAATCACTTCCGAGGCAGCTTGGACTCCTTCATAGGCTGCTAGGATTTCCTTCTCTGTGGGAGTGTAGTTGGCCTCAGACCCTCTATAACTTCGACTCCAGAATCCCAGTGGTCGGCCACGAGTCTCTCCAGGCACCTTCTGCCAAAGGCTCCAGGACAAACCATTGTTCCCGGCCGCAGAGTAGAGCACGTTCCTCACCTCTGGTCCCGTCCTGACTGGGCCAAGGGCTAGCGCATGAGCGATCTCCCGCTTGATTTGGGCAAAAGCTTGTTGCTGTTCAGGGCCCCAGTGGAAATTGTTCTTCTTGCGGGTAACCAGGTACAGAGGGCTCACGATCTGGCTGTACTCAGGAATGTGCATTCTCCAAAAACCTATGGCGCCTAGGAAAGCCTGTGTTTCCTTCTTGCTGGTTGGTGGAGACATCGCAGTGATCTTATTGATGACCTCGGTGGGGATCTGACGCCGTCCGTCTTGCCACTTTACCCCCAGGAACTGGATCTCTCGGGCAGGTCCCTTGACTTTGCTCTTCTTGATGGCAAAACCAGCTTCCAGGAGAATCTGGATGATCTTCTCTCCTTTCCCAAATACTTCCTTTGCTGTGTTCCCCCACACAATGATGTCATCGATGTACTGCTGATGTTCCGGAGCTTCACCCTTTTCCAGTGCAGCCTGGATCAGTCCATGGCAGATGGTGGGACTGTGCTTCCACCCCTGGGGCAGTCGGTTCCAGGTGTACTGTACGCCCCTCCAGGTGAAGGCAAACTGAGGCCTACATTCTGCTGCCAGAGGAATGGAGAAAAAAGCATTGGCAATGTCAATAGTGGCATACCACTTTGCTGCCTTGGACTCCAGCTCGTACTGGAGTTCCAGCATGTCCGGCACGGCAGCGCTCAACGGTGGAGTCACTTCATTCAAGCCACGATAGTCCACAGTCAATCTCCATTCTCCGTCAGACTTGCGCACAGGCCAAATGGGGCTGTTGAAGGGTGAGTGGGTCTTGCTGACCACCCCTTGACTCTCCAGCTCGCGGATCATTTTGTGGATGGGGATCACGGCATCTCGATTCGTCCGATACTGCCGGCGGTGCACTGTCGAGGTGGCAATTGGCACTTGTTGCTCTTCCACCTTCAAGAGTCCTACTGCAGATGGGTTTTCTGATAGTCCGGGCAAGGTGTTCAATTGCCTAATGCTCTCTGCCTCCACAGCAGCTATCCCAAATGCCCACCTGAGACCTTTTGGGTCCTTGTAATAGCCGTTCCGGAGGAAGTCTATGCCCAGAATACACGGGGCCTCTGGGCCAGTCACAATCGGATGTTTCTGCCACTCCTTCCCAGTAAGGCTCACCTCGGCTTCCAACAGAGTCAATTGCTGCGATCCCCCCGTTACCCCGGCAATGGAAACAGGTTCTGCCCCCACATGTCCCGATGGCATTAGGGTACACTGCGCACCAGTATCAACTAACGCTTTGTATTTTTGTGGCTCTGACGTGCCAGGCCATCGGATCCACACCGTCCAAAATATCCGGTTTTCCCGTGCCTCTCCCTGGCTAGAGGCAGGGCCCCTCTAGCACTGGTTACCATTCCCTTCCTGGACATACATACTAGAGGTTCCTTCAAGGGGATCTGTCAGATCATCCTCCCTTCTGTAATATCTGGCAGCTCGGTCCTGGGAGGTTGAGGCTACCTTCACTTTAGTGTTACTCCCCCGGTTAGTGTTTCCCTCCTTGAGTTGACGCACCCGTGCTGCCAGGACAGAAGTGGGTTTCCCATCCCACCTTCCCATGTCTTCCCCATGGTCGCGCAGGAAGTACCATAGCTCAGCTCGTGGGGTGTACCCTCTCCCTCTAGCTGGGGGACGTTGGGCTCCGACTTTGGGGCCTGTGACTTGTACCGGTGCCAAATGGGAACTGCTCCTCCTCACCTCCTGCTTTATTTCCCTCATCTCCTCTTGTAGGCTCTTAATCACAGCAGAAACGTTAGCCTGCATTGGGCCATTGATCATGCTTTCAAAATTTCTAAGCTTGCTCGTGACAGAACCCACTGTCTCTCGGTCGTTATCTGCATTAATCATTGCAATGAAGGTGGAGTATTCGGATGGCCCTAGATTTGCCAGATTCCACAACATTTGCCCTGTGCACCTGACTTTGTCAGGGTCATTACCATGCTGTCCATCCCTCCCAAAGAGTACCTCCAATACTGCCACTTCTCTCAGCTGCTGGATCCCTTCCTCAAGGGTCTTCCAGCGCATTCTATGATGGTGCTCCTGCATTCTCTCTCTGTGGACAAACCTCTCTCTCACACTCATTAAAAGCCGCTCCCAGAGGGAAAGGGTCCCTGGCTCCCTTACAAATACCAGATTGACACCTGAGTCCTGAGTCAAGGGTCCCAAATTCCTTGCCTCACTGCCATCCAGTTGCACACCCGTACCCATAAGATCCCAGACCCGAAGTAACCAGGTTGTAAAAGCCTCACGCCCCCGCCGTACGATGTCTTTGTGCAGATTACGGAGACTGTCGTACGTCAGGGACTCTGTGATTATCTCAACCACTGGCTCGCCTGCAGGTTCTGAGGGCCCTCCTTTCTTAACTGAGTGGTCTGATTTCATCTTAGATTTCCTCGTTTCCACAGGGGCGACTGCTGCTGGCTCTGATTGCCCTTGCGTTTCAGCTGGAACCTGGACGGTTGTAACGTCTGTGGGTTCTACTGCTGCACCATTAGACTCTCCCTCTTCAAGGCAGGAGGAGGGATTCCCAGCAGCTGAGAGAATGCACTCCTTCAGCATCTGGCCCATCTCACGTATCTCCTTCACCCAATCCGAGTGGTTCATTTCTGATGTGAGCTGTGAGGCAGGGTCAGATTCTGGAGCAGCATTCCTAGTCAGGGTAGTTATCCAAGCCAATCTCCCCTGATCTCTGAATACTGAATAAAACAGGATTATCAGCAACACCAGCCACTGTATGATATCATTAGCACTTAGGAAAGCTCTGAATCCTTCGAAAACTGGTGGAGTAGACCCAAAGAGCTGGGTTAGGGGTTGGGAGAAAGTTTCTCCCGGTGTCATTTCCTCACAGTAGGTACCATTATTAAAGTAACCCCAAAAGCATACATTTAGTGTTTGATAGCTCCGAATCCATGTGCCCGCCTTCCAGAGGAAGTTAATAAGCCATGAATTCCTCACCTTATTAATCCATAAAACAAACTGGATAACAGTCACGGTAGCCTTAGTTATAGGACCCATGTTTAGATAAGGGCCTGCAAATGGGAGAAATACAGTCACCACCACATGCCACACGAACCGGGATAAACTAGCCCACATGATGCCACTTAACAAGGAATCTATATCCAATGCACAAAAACCGTTATTCCTTTATCTCTCGATGCCCTCGAGCCCCACGTTGGGCGCCAAAATCTGTCTTGGTTTGAAAAGACAGGTGTCTGTGGAGGAAGGCAGGAGCCTCCCTTGAAATGGAGAGTGTAACCCCCTTCCCTCCAAACTATTATAATTTTGAAATTAACGGGCCTTCAGGCAAAGATATGGGGAATAGGAATAACAGTTCTTTACTAATATATATATGTATATAACACAAGGCAGGGAAAAAACAAACAACCCACTAGTTTACACTGACAAGAGTCAGGAATACAACCTGACACCCTGTTAGGGTGGCAGTAGCAGTCCGATAAGATGCTGGCTGCAGTCCTCCTGAAGTGGTGAGTGTAGTTCTGTGGAAGCAGCGATCAGGTAAAAGAGTCTGGTCTTCCTCCGAAGGTCCAGTGTTCGGCAGGTAGCTCTTGTCCTCTGGAACTCCAGTGGGGGGAAAAGCTCCTCTGGGAATCCAGTGGAAGAAAAGCGGCTAGGGTGTTCAAAATCTCCGTTTTTATTTGGCATGGACTGCTTGGCTCCTTCCCCCCCCCTCCCCGGGCGGAGTATCTCACAATGGGATGGGGAGTCGTGAGGCAGTTCCTTGATGGGCCATTAACAGGAGATAGCCCAGGAGCGAGTTACCGATGGGTCAGGCGATAAGGCATTGTTGTGCCCATTGACAGGAGATAGTCCAGAGGGGGGAGGCAGGGAGCACCGCCCCACCTGGTCTCAACAGCTCCTGAAGATGGTAATAGAATATATTTTTTTCTTTTGGCACATTTTACACTGTAACCCAGGACAACCAGCCAGTAACTTTTATAAAGTTGTTTGCATAGACTGAGGCAGAGTAGCTTTATAGTAGTAGCCCTCACAAGTGTAGCAATATATTAATTATTATGTGTACAGCGGTACATGTATTCACCATCTGCAGCAGTCACTATGAATCTACTAACCTTAAAAAAAAAAAAAAAATAAAAAAGCGTTACATCCAACTTCATTTGCTAAACAAGAATCTGATCCAAAAAAACTAAACTGAGTATTATGGTGCTTATATTTGCAGTATGGATTCCCACGTATCCTAGTATGAAAATTTGTATATGCTTTTGTCCTCGGTGGCATAATTTTAACTTTCCCACATCTGCTAACATATTCTAACTACACAAAAATTTAATTAGGAAACATGAGGAAGCATTTTATCACCACTAGGTAGCATACTATCACCATTAGGAAGGATAAGATTAGAAAATACATACCTATTACTAATAATAACAGAAAACAGTACTGCAGACATCAAAGTCCACTTAACTCAGAAGTATACAAAGCAATTACAGGGGAGAAGGAATGAAGAACATATACGCTGCTTCCACAAAATGATTCCTTACTTCCTTACATTCTCTGCATGTTTTTTCATCAATATTATCTGGAGCTAGAGTTCTCCGCATATTTGATGGCAAGGCTGTATTAACAAAAAGCTGAACAAAGATCCAGTTGCACTCCAAAACATCAAATATCAACAAGAAATATTTACTTCTACAATACACATTATGTGAGTGCAAAAGACAAACTCCTCCTTACTTACATTTTTTTTTCCCCAAAGAACTATTCTGCCAAAGCAGGTAGTAGACACCTACTAATATCAGAGAGAAGATAAGACTTCTTCATAGATAGGTACTACAGAGAGAGCACCAGTGCAAGATGCAAATGGCATTTATATTAATTAATTTCTACTGTATGTCTAACTGGTTGCACTGTGGTTTTGGGGATACCGGAGTTAAAATATGTTGATATTTCCCTTCTTACATGACAAAACCCATTATTTTAACTCTACTTAATAAATAATGCATTCCTAAAAATATTATTCCTTTTTTTTCCAGAAAGCACCTGCCACCAGAGTTCATACTTTCTTTTCTATTTCTTCAAAAGAAGTAAAATAAACAGGAAACAAATTGTATGTACATGGATAAACAATGCTGCTAGTATGCATATGAAAGACTACTTACTGCAGGCTGAACAATTAAATCCTTAAAGTCTTGAATTGAATGTAAAAGCAAATGTTGTTGATGAGTCATTAAAGTGGCAGCACAACCGAAGAAAGACTAATTTAGCGATGCTGGCATTGCTGGGTACTTGTTTTCGTTTATTACCTTGGTAAAAGATTTTCTGCACTTCTGGAAGCCACCTTAAAAGAATACCATATTTTTAAGTTTTTCAAGTGATTAGCATTAACAAACCTGCAGTTTTAAGTTAATTGTTATCAATCCTCATATTACATGCAATCAAAAGATGCTGCAGTATACTCGGGAAACTAGAGTTTAACTTAAGTAGGTCATACCACAGTATATTTAAATTCTAAGGAATTATGTCTCTGAAAATGTTACCTATTATTATGGAACCATATTTAAAATACAAGACATTATGACAGACAAATTTGCTATCTTGCTTTGGTCTCCTATTTCTCAGGCCAGAAAGGCTTCACAGGCAGTTGAGACAGTTGTGTTATTTAATTAAAATCTGAAACAGTAAAAACAGTAATACATAACCACAGGAACTGAGCATTATTGGTTAAAGAAAGATCAGATGTATACAAAAAATACAGTTTGGCCACAAGTATCTAAAAAAGACCAAGCAATTTTGATATTTTATTTGAAAACTTAACTGCAGCATACTTAGTGCACTACCAAGAAAACTGCCTTTCTTCTTTTAAAAAAATCTGACTGAATATAGAAGCTTTATGATATCCAAACACTTTTGATATTTTAAGTTATAATCTCTAAAGTCAATGGATCTCATTAATACAACATTTTTGATGTGACTCTGCTCTTGGAAGCAGCTACAAAACTGAGGATGTACAAACTGAAATTCCAAAATCATCAACAGATGTTCTATAGAGACACTCTTACTGAGGTGATACTAGGCTAATCTTCCTATCAGAGACACTTCCTTCATGTGAAGCAGGGATGGGGCAAGTCTTACTATATAGTAAGTTATATCACACTTTATATTCTAAAATGTCATAAATTATTGATAGTAACATTGTATTTTCTCATTTATCCAGCACAAATGAGTCCACAAAAAGAAAAGCTTTTGTCATAACAGACTAACTCACATATATTGTTAATGTCCCTCTAAGAAAGTGAGCAAAATACGTCACACCAAAATTCAAAATAAGATAACTGCACAAATCATGATAACATGCTCAACATTTTCAAAGCAGTTTTCACGTACAGGCCTCAAAGAATTTCACAACACCATTTAATACATTATATATATATATATATAAAAAATATTTAATACATAATATTAAAATGGGTCATTCCTTCTCTCTCCAGAAAGTTCAGTTTCAAAAACAGATGAAGAGAAAGTTAGATTTCCCTGTAACTTAAAAAATACGGATACACTGGATCATACTTCTTGGATAGAATCAGTTTGGATTTTCCAATTTCCTTCATGACCTCAATCTGGAAAAATGCAAGGTCCTCAGCCTTCTGTTTATTGTGAAATATTTCTGTATCAAGAAGGCGTAAATTTCTGAAATAGAATATAACATGAATATTTTAGGAGCTTATTCACTGTATCTTTGTTTTCATTCTTTTATTTCCATAAAACTTTTTTCATATTTCACATTTAAACATAAAGATTTTTTAAACTTATTTTAAACACTTTAAAATTATGTTATTTTCAGAAATTCGCTTCTACTGTTTTAGAACAACCAAATATAAGCATTGCAGTACTGTCTCTATGCGTAATCTTAAATTGAAGTAGTAATTACTACATTTGAGCCTATTAAGTATTTAAAGAATCGGAGTTTGTGTATATCTTACTCATTACATATAGGATTGAACATTAAAAATTCTGAATGTGTTAAATAGCATTCCTTTCTAGGACTCCGTTGATTTTTACAAATACTATAAATTAATGTAAAAATAAATAAATAACCATCTAAACCTAGCTCCAAAATAATTTTCAGTTTTTCTATTTTTAAAAGACGTTGGTTGAATTTTGCATTCTACTTAGCAGATACAACAAATTTAAAAAAAAAAAAAACAAACCACACACAAACAAAACAAAACAAAAAAACACTCCTTGCATCTTGTTACAGCACCTGGCCTAGACAGGTCAGTTCATTCTCTCTTGTATCACCAGTGAAGAAATAAGGAAGCAATTTGGTCTACTCTGGGAAGCAGAAAATAATAGCCCATCTAATGCCTTTTTCCCTTGTTAATTGGGTAAGAGGAAAAAACATAAGTGCCCTGCTAGGCAAGAGAGCAATCTTTCTCCTCTTGGGAGACAGACTGTTTTGAATATTCCTTACCTTCAAAAGACAGTGTCAAATTTAAATAGAGATTAAGGGACTGTAGTCAAAACAAGAAAGACTATTTAAAAAATGGAAGTAATATCCAAAAATAAATTATTTTTCAAACATGTCAGAAGGAGGAATCTTGCCAGAGTCTGTAAAATAATGAAGAGAAAATAAATTTTTAAAGAAGGGCTTAGAGAAGATAAAATCATAGCAGCTCCATTCTGGAGCCTATCTGTACAAGGACATAGTGTCTCAAATTAAAGCATCAGTGGAACATGCTGTAGAAAAAACCAAACCAAATAACAAAATCAGAAACTGCCAGGTCCAGATGGCTTTCACCCAAGCTCTAACGAAAATCAAGTACAAAACGGTTGAACTATTCCACTTTCGTGTGCAGCTTCTTGCTTAAAACAGCCTAGATACCAAAGGAAACGAAGATGGCAAAGCGTTCCATGTGATTTCTGGGGAAGTACAGATAAGAAAGCTTGACTGCTATAGATAAGCAGTTGGCAGAAACTCTTCAAAGCATAAAGTTAGAGGGAACACAGACAAATATATTTGGGATAATGACTTTTGAACAAAGCCATCATATCTATGATCTGCATTCAGATGCATATATTGTAGCAGTCCCAAATCCAACAGGGCAACTTGGAAATCTTAAGATGTCACCATCCATTATTTCCCTATATAGATTCTGAAATCATTGAGTGGCTGAAACCTAACAGATACAGGTAACACTTACTTAAATGAGGTCTCCCATAAGTTCAGAACAGCAAGCATTACAGGATTTATTGCATGCAAATTTTCCTTCGTGTAACTGCATGCTGACAAGAAAGACTTGTTCCAAGGTTTTGGCACTATGTCTATTCTAAAAAAACCCCAAACAACAAAGAGCAGGATGAATGTAGCTGTGCTAAGAACCAGAATCCAACATGTTTATACATTTGCTTTAAGATAATTGTTTTGCATCCCAGAAAGTACAGAATTCAGGAGATAAATCTAGTTTTCTGCTCATTATTCAGACATCAAAAGGAAGTCTTCAAATACTGACTACTATAAAAAAAAAAAAAATAATAACGTGCGATAAATATTGGCCAAATCCTAAGAGATCTGTAATCTATTCATGGTCCCCTATATTTAGTATGTAATAAAATCATTATACATGTAACATGTATTTAGTCAATTAACATGCAATTTTCTACAATAAGTATCTTCGTGCTTGTCACATCAAATCTGTAAAAACACAAATTTAGACCTTGTTCATAAACTCAGTCGGTCTTTCAAATTTTTAAAAACATAAATCTATTTTGGTGAAGGTTTTTATATACTCATAGTCTTATTTTGCTTTAAAAATTTTGTCATTTTCTACAGGTTGCCTGATTTTACTATTAAAATACTAAGCATTGCAACTTAGTAAGTATACGCTGCAACATTTAAGTTGCAAGGGAAAAGCAAAAACACTCCTGACAAATTTGCCATGTATTTGTAATACTTCTGTTCCATTTTCATCATGAACTATAAACCAATAATTTCTGATATAAAGCTTTTATGCATTCCTCAGTGAATCTGTATTCTGTAGGAGACAGAAAAAGTAGCTACACGAAGTTAAATTAAAAAACTTCAAGGTTTCCACATCCATGTTACACATTTCTTTAGAAGAAAGTTCCATATTTCAAATACTGTCAATTGAACAAAACTGTTTTACCAATTATTATTCTACTAGAAGAATTTTGTACCTTTGGATTTGCATGTAAGCATGTGACATAAGCTTATATACAAACTACTGTGATGTCATACACAGTTCCTAGGACATATGGAAGACCTACAAAGAATCAGATGTAGGATGGCCTCTCACCCAAGGGATACTATAACAACAATCAATTCATCATATATTACTTCTCTTTTTAAGATGCAAATTGCCTGAGTAACATCTGTCACAGCCACCCCTTCTATTACATTCTAATGCCTACCATTTGATATCTAAAAGCATTCACCTCAAACCACAGCCCAGAAATTTACAACAAAACCTTTTCTGTTTTTAAAATCACTTAGTAATGCTACCCCCAATACAGAGCCTGGTTGATACCAGTGGAAATGTTTTGTTTCTGCAGCATTTGTAAGATTTCATTCCTCTACAAGGCACATTTACCAGTTTTTGGCTACACCTATGAACGAGGTACCTCTTCACTTTCAACGTCTCAGGAAGATTTAAAGTCAGTTCTAGGAAACCTGATACTAGGTAGGCTGATCCACACTGGACATGTGTACAATCACATGTACGATCCTGGGAGAAGTACTACACTTGCTTTCAGTAGACTGCAGACTTTTTAAGGCAAGTGTGAATGGAACGGAGACAGTCCATTACTCTGAACAAAGGCCACGTCCATCCACTCCATGGATAATGGAGGTTGCTACATACTGGAAAACCCAGCCAGAAAAGCTAGGCATCTATCGTTGTTTATACTACATACTGCCAAATTGTTCTGAGGAACAAAACGGTCTGTACTTATTACATTCTTAAAGCTGTATGTATTGAGCCAAACTGTCACAATCTGTAAATAAGACAGAGCTTCAGTGAAATCTGTGCAGAACATGACATTGTTCCATTGATTACAATGCAGTTTATATATAAGCATTTGACCTGCTACATCAAATGCTGTGGGATTAATTATAAGACTTCCTACCAGTTAAGCAACGCTAAACAAAACTAATTCCAAATGACCTTTCAAGGTAGGCACATATTTTGCAGGGTTCTTCCAAAGATGCTGTATAATCATTATTTGAATTTACATAACTAATAACTAAGTCTTATTTACGGCTGACACTGACTACCACTAAGACTGTTCCTTTTACATGCTATTCTACCCCACTGTTCTCTAGTCAGTGTTTTTTAATAAATCTATTTTCTTACTCTGCACAATGATGTAGAAGAAAATCTTTCTTCTTGTCTTCACCTTTTTCCCTGGTGTCTCTTAAAACAAAATCAACTGAAAAAAGTATTAAAAAAAAAAAAAAAAAAGGCGAAAATAAGCTTAGTGAAGGAACAGAATCACAGAATCGTTTAGGTTGTAAAAGACCCTTGAGATCATGGAGTCCAACCATTAACCTGGCACTGCCAAGTTCACCACTAAACCACGTCCGTAAGTGCCACATCTACAACATCTTTTAAACACCTCCAGGGACGGTGACTCCACTATTTCCCTGGGCAGCTTGTTCTAATGTTTGATAAATGTTTCAGTGAACAATTTTTTCCTAATGTCAAATCTAAACCTCCGCTGGCGCAACTTGAGGCCATTTCCTCATTCCTATCACTTGTTACTTGGGAGAACAGACCAATCCCCACCTCGCTACAACCTCCTCTCAGGTAGTTGTAGAGAGCAATAGTATCTCCCCTCAGCCTCCTCTTCTCCAGACTAAACAACCCCAGTTCCCTCAGCCACTCCTCCTAAGACTTGTGCCTAGACCCTTCACCAGCTTTGTTGCTCTCGGACCTCAATGTCTCAACCAAATGTCCAAATGCACAACCCATTGAGAGGAACAGTTTTATGTAGATATACATGAAAATAGAATTAGGAGAAAGCTATACTATTAAACAGGGATTGTGTTGAAGGATTGTTGAAGGACCAAAAATAATGAATAATATTATCTTTGGTCATTGCAAGGATAAGAAAACATGAGTATTCTTTTTATTAAAATGTGCCTGTAACATCCAGGAGAGAACTTTTACATAACTCTTCCACAATGGTGGTTCCCAGCAGTGAACAGGACTCAGCAATGAATGCTTCTGAATATTAGCAACTAGGGGAAAAAAGCAAGTAATCTCCTAGAAATCTACCTATAGCCTTTTTTACACTCAGAAGATAGTCTTCCTTCATTTCCTCAGTCAGCGAATGTATACTTTCATCAAGTACTTTCAGATGTTGTGGAATTAAAGCTAAGATGTGGTCTAGCCATGACTCATCCATTGGGGCCACATTTGCTGTATCAATTCCATGGCGATTGTAACAGTAGTATTTCTGCAGGATAAAAGAATAACATGCATTGGCTAAGTCCAGTCCTAGACAATCATTGCTACTACAGGTTTAGATAGAGATATGGGCTTATTTAGTAAAAATAAATGTAACTAGTACCAAGTACTGATTTATGTTGAAAATTACATCATTGTTGAACATACATCACAAAATCTGATGTAAATACCTTCATCAGCCTGCCAAACACTAGTGCGCAGAACAAAGATAAAAAGCTGTTGAGATAGAAAAACAAGGTATAGTGACATAAGCCTCATTCCATTTCTCTGATAAGAGCAAAATAACAAAAAATTCAATGAAGCATGGACATAACTCACAGAAATTTGGGGGTTCTTTTGGTTTTGCTTTTACAGTTCTACAGTTCTGGTGATATGCCTCTCCTTTGCATTGTGCCAGTACCAACCTTCTCCTTAAATACATTTCCACTATATATTCGTCTATCTCATCATTGCAGTGCTGCCATTATTATCCATGAGCTCTGGCACTGGACCATATAGTCAAAAAGAAAGCCATAAATTCTGAAGTTTTGTGTGGATATGCAACATACAGCTAATGCATTGCTCAAAATATGAAATGTATAACCACAAATAAGTACATCTGCTTGTATGCCAGCATTTAAACAGGCATGTGAAATCTGATTAACAAAACCTCAGAGCATTAAAGGAAACACAGGTGAAGAAAGGTATCAGCCCAAATTCAAAGACATGCAAAACAGAGTATGAGCTGGAAGATTATCAATGTCAGGAAGTAACACATGAATCTATTTCAATCAATTTATCCCAAAATGATCTTAATCTATTTTAAATATATATAAAACACAAAATTGTGTATGCAATTGTGTCATACAAGGTATCCTAAATCAGAATGAGAACAAAGAACATCCTAGCCCTTAGATGAGGGCAACCCAAAAAGAATCGTCTCAAGTATTCTATCTGCTCAAAGCAGTGCACTCTCCCTTGCAAGTTATTCTCACCTTCAGCAAAATTTGTTTATTACTTCCTGATGCTGGTTATCCTCCAGTTACTGTTGCACTCTATGCAATTCTTTGAATCATCCATACATTCCTAATGCTCCATTCTCAACCGTAACACTATAAATAACACATCGTACGAAACCAATAGTGGAAGAATATGTCACTGCCAGTCATCTCTCATTCTGTCAATCATAAATGACTGGCACTGTATTTCATTCAATACTCTAGAAAACGGTCTTTAGCTACCAAAATATCTTTCTCTATTGGTGTAGAAGAATCTGCTCTTGGAGGCTGGGTTCTGTCAGGGGATGGAACCTGTTCTTCAGTAAGGTCTTGCTGCCTGAGAAAAAAAAAAACGAAATAAACAGCATGCATCACATTCTTCAGATACCTTTTACTGGCATAAATAATATATAGCCATCCTACATGTCACCTGTGAACAAACAAAACAAAAAAGCGAACTGGCAAAACAATGCACATTAGATTCAAAAACAACACTGAAGCATGTGATCAAGATTTTATTTTACGTGCTAAGGTTCAGCTTTTAAAATTGGTGATATAGGTTATCGAATCACAGAATGGTTTGGGTTGGAAAGGACTTCAAAGATCATCTAGTTCCAGCCTCCTGCCATGGGCAGGGACACCTTCCACCAGACCAGGTTGCTCCAAGCCCCACCCAGCCTGGCCTTGAACACCGCCAGGGAGGGGGCAGCCACAGCTTCTCTGGGCAACCTGTGCCAGTGCGTCACTGTCCTCACAGTAAGGAATTTCTCCCTAATATCTAACTTAAATCTAGCCTCTTTGAGTTTAAAATCACTTCCCCTCATCCGAGCACTACACTCCCTGATGAAAAGTCCCTCCCCATCATACTCATATATATACTTTCAATTTACAATTGTCAACTTTTTAAAATAATTAATTTAAAAATTTGGTTCATTGATCAAAAAGAAAACCCACATTATTCAAAGATAAGGAAACTCAGAATATAATGTCAACAAGAGCACTTCCAAAACTTTCATGTTTTCTTTTCAGACGACTGCTGCTCTGCAATGTAGAAGTTGATGGCCCAGCACCTGCTTCATTATCTCTAGAATCCTGATTCTTGTGTCTCTTGCATCTCACCTTCAAATACTCTCCTTGAAGAAAACACATTTTGAAATTAAGTTTTTAAAAAAGTTCAGATGTATCACATACGTTTATGTTTCCAAGCTGTTTTCTTTAGCAGTACTAAAAATGTTAACCTTACCAGGTGAATACTCATTTTTTACAGTAAACTCATCTGACTCATCATCTTTCTGGTTTTTGCTCAGATGGAATGAAGTACAAGTCTGCTGCCATAGTGATTTAGACCTTGCCTGGAATAAATATTTTAGCTTAACACTTGTTGTAAGTACTATTAACACACACTTCAAGACTTCTTATATACAGTAAATCAAAGAAACTGTAGCCTAATATAAGGCAGCATAAAAATCACAAAATGAAGTATTACTTATATGTTGCCCTCAAATTCTAAATATCCAGACCATTATAGATAAGTATGTTAAACTTGTATGTGATGTTTGTAAAGGCTCTAGTTTTATACGTTACTTAAATACTTTCAAACTTGTTCAAATACTCCACTTCCAAAGTCTTCCAAATACTGAAATATAAACAACGCTCCGCATACAGATATAATATACATACATAGTGCAGAGAGAGCACTCAGCGTACACCTCAGCATGTATTTGAATAAGAACCATGGTCTTTACATAACCATGCTGTGACACATATTTGAAAATGAAAGCTTATAAAAAAAGCCAACAAAACTACCTGGGACAATTGTGGTATTAAGTTCACTGTTCTCTTTCCCAACTTCCCTTTGCCACTTGGACTGGGCTTGGGAAAACAAACAAACAAACAAACAAACAAACCAAAAAGAAAATCACAACTAGACATTTAGTCTTCTGGGAATACTTAAACTTGTAATCTAGCTGTAATTCCATTTTTATCTCTCATATAATAATTTTTTACACCTACTATTTCATATAATTTCCCCTATTCTTCCTAGAGTGCTTCCATGTAGAATTCAACTTTCTCAAACACCTTTGAAAAATCACAGCTCTGAAAAACTTATTTTAGGCTAGGAAGCATTACTGCTACCTTTTTGTCAAGATACACATTAAAGCATCACCAGATACCATGAAATAATACAAACAACTAATTTTTTGATCCCCGTTCTTTGGTCAATATTTTTTAAAATACATAAACTTTCATTTAAGAGTGTCAGTATTCTCTGCTTTTCCACAACACTCATCCCTCAGCATCAAAGCTGTCTGTCCAAGAGCACCCTCTGACCATGCCCAGGACTCTGGCTAGCACATTTTAGTATCGTACAGCACCTCCTAATAAACAAACAACACAATCTATCTGCAAGACTATTTAAAATTGGCTCTAACACAACTGCCTTTGTATTCTTCTACTTCCCCTTTGTTTCACACCACCACCAATACCCCGGCACTGCCCACACAGCCTCTTCCCATGCAGCTGCACTTGCAGTAATACTGCTCGTCTACGCTACAGCTCTTCTCTTTTTGCTGTGTGTCTTATGCAAAGGCTGTAACAGAGGAAAGACACAAAGCACAGAAAGTTTGTGTAGACATACTCAAGCTACCCTTAAACAAGTCAGGTTGGCTATCATTTGCAATACAGTTGCTGTGGTGTAGAACTCACACAAGTTTTAGGCACTTATTTACATGAATTTTGTAGTTAAGTATAACTCTGGCAATTCCCAAGTAAGCCAAAAATCAAATCAGGCTCCAAATAAAACCTCCTTCAAAATACAGGAATTTGACAGTGATAAAATACGTATAGACATACAGCATCCATTGTTAGCAATCTCTTAATAAGGTGTAAACTAACTTGTGGTCCAACTTGTGAAAGGGGAGCAAACTCATTCCAGCACCAGAGAGTTCTTCCCCTGAACGTGATGGGGAGAAACTACCACTAGCTGCAAGAGGGAGTCACACAACAACGTGGTTTAAGTATCTTGTTTCAAAATCAACAGCACTACTCTTTTAATGAACGAAGATCCATCCTCCCTCTTTCCCCAAATGAGGTTAAGCACATCTGGCTTTCCCTTGAACAGAGATCAAAATGCCTGGTGAATTAAAGTACCCTAAACACCAAGAAGGCAAATTTTGGTATTTTTAATCTAGCTTTTTGGCAATCACAGAAAAGGCGACTGAAGACTTCGCCACAATAACCACATACGTCTCTTTCAATCCCTCATTTAATGCTCTCACCAGTCTATCTTCCAGTTAGGCACGGTTCATGTGCAAAATGGACCACACCTCAAAATTCTAATGTCTATACCAGTCTCATTGTCTACAGTGACACAGATGATGAACTTACTTCAGCATAAATGAGGGGAAAGCAGTATTATAACCAATACAGAAACATTTACACGATAAGCCTGCTTTTTGTGTGGTAATTGGAGCATTTGTAACTCTACTGGGAAAGTATGAAGACATTTATTTCTAGCCTTACATACTCAACCACAAAAAGATTCTTACCACAGATGGCGTTGACAGCTACCAGTCTTTTCTAACACTAGCATAAACATATCTCCTAACCATGTGTCTGCACTGCATCATGAAACTACTGCTCACCAAGCCAATAAGCCTCTAGGACACAGTGTAGCCTACGGACAGAGTTTGGACTGGTTTGGACACAGCTCTATACAAAATCATGACAGAATCATAGAAAAAATTAGGCTGAACAGGGCCTCTCATTATCTGCTCCCCTTCTCAAAGCCGTAATAACTACAAAAAGTTAGGTCAGACTGCACAGTTGAGATCTGAAGTTCTCTAATGCCACTGCCTCTCTGGGCAACCTTCTCCACTGCTTAACCATCTCACTAGGAAGAGAATGTCATCCCTCCGCCTACACAGACTTTCCCTCCCTGCAACTTGAGAGCATTGTCTCTCCTCCTGCTACCGCACAGCACCAAGAGGAATCTGACATCATTTTCTCTCTAGTTCAGGCACTGCAAGACAGTAAGTACAGTCCTTTGCTACCTTCTTCAAGCTGAACACACAGAGTTCCCTCACGCTCTTCATACACCAAGTGCTCCAGCCCCCTCACCATCTCAGTGGTGATCTGATGAACACTGGTTTGTCAACAAATTTACAGCTGCCGGACCTGAGCTGGCTCGGACAAAGTCACCTTAGGTGTTTCGCAACTTTGTGTATAAACATACTCTTTGTTCTCCTGTCTTGTGTAATGAGATTGAAATGTAAAGCTCATTGTTTCTCTAGTTCAGATTATAAAGCAGATGGTGATTGCTATCTACTACCCTCTGATAGGAATGGATGGGGAAAAAAAAACAACAATCTGTTCTATAGGAGAAAATTGTTTTGAATTCCTGAAGACTATTATCTATTTCTCTCAGTGACAAGGTCCACAGTCTTAATTCTTAGATTCCTGGTTAGGAACAAATAACAGAAACCTGGGTATTTTTACAGATAATAGGGCTACAAAAATTACTAAGACTCGTTTTCATATCTTCATATACAACATTACACAGTTTGGTTTAGAATTTCTTTTGTTGAACAGCATAGAATTCAGCACCACAACTTATACCTCTGAGCTGCTAGTACCGAAAAACTCAACGTTCAAATTAGTTCCACTGAACACAGTGCCAATATTTTAAAATACTATACTGCAAATTTACTACTGGCAATAAGATGTATTAAAAAGAAAGTCCTAGACAGTGAGGACTATCTCGGTTATGAGCAGTCAACTCACACCCTCTAATATGCACCTCAAGAAGAAACACACCCGAGAAAAGCTGTTGAGTTTTTAATTCACTGAAGGAAGTTACTGAGTGCTTTCACTTAGAGTATCCCACACATTTCATTAGAAGAAAACGAATCTGAATGAGGACATCAAAACGAAAAGAGACAAAGAGAACAGGATTGACTTACTAACAGGAGAACAACATGATTTAAGAGGGCAGACTCTTCCTTATAATTACATTAACCAACTACAACCCTATCAGGCCACTAGAGAAATAACACAAATTAGTATCAGTTAATGCCCAGTGATTTAAAACCACATTCATAGCTAAAAGCTTCTATTGGCATTTGTTTTCAGCACTTAAGCTTCCTGCAATTCTGGAATTAAACCGAATTAATCAAAATCTCTTCATGCTTCGTGTTTAAAAAAACAAACAAACAAACAAAACCCCACAAACAAACAAATGGGGAAAGGGCTTATGGCACAATATTTCGTACGAAGCTAAAGACTGAAAATCACTTCTGTGGTTTATAATGGGATACCTTTAGGAGAGAGTTCCTCTCTCTCAAAACCCCGCAGGAACAGCAGCCCAAACCAAAACCGTCTGTTTAAATTTGCACTGATGAAGTAATTAAAGGAAATCTGGGCAGCTGCAAGAAGGACTACGTTGCTCCCAAAAACCGATTTAAGGAGTTTACAGCGTAAACATCATGGTTTAGTTTTTCTGAGGGTTTCCCTCACAACCAGCCGCCAACTAAAGGGACAGTGCACGAAAGCTTTTTTTCTCCACAAACACGGCTGCCCCAGCGGGTCTCCGCTTACAGAGTTTGAGCATTTAACTAAGCGTCAGGGATAAACCCCGTAATTTCAGGAACTTAATTCAAGCTTGTTGTTTAAAGTTTAGAAGAAAAAACACGCTTTTCAGACAGAACGAGCCCCCTCCTGTCGCGATGTGCCCCCGGGCGCTCTGCTCCCGTTCCCAGCGAGCGCTGCCAGGCGCCTCTTCTCGTCCAGCCCGCCGCCCTACCCCACGGGACCCCGGCCCCCGCCCGCCGGCCCCGGGCGAAAGAGGCGGCGCGGGCGGGCGGCGCGGGGCCTCGGGGCCGCCGCGCCCGCCACAGCCCTCCGCCCCGTACCTGCGGGGTGCCCATGGTGTGCGCGTTGGGACGCCGCCCTCACCTAGGAGCACCGAGCGCGAGCGCGGCCGCTGGCCGCCGCCCTGGCCGCGCGCTCCGCGAGTGCCAACGGCCGTTGGGAGAAGAGCGGGCAGCGCCCGCGGCCGGCCCTGGCCTCCCGCGGCGGAACGGAGCCCGCCCGGTGACGGCTGCTGCGTTATTCCTCCGGCCTGTACGCGTTGCCCGAGCAGCGGAAAAGTTGCGGTCTTCGGAAGTCTAACCCAGACCCTGCTGCGGGGGAGAGCGAGGGAGAAACGTCCGGAGCGGGAAGCCGCGTAACGGCCTTCCTCTGCCGTTGGGTTTGCTGGCAAAGCCCCAGCTGCGCTCGCCGAAGCACCCTCAAGTTTCAGCGAGGCTGCCCGCTCAGGCGGTGCTGATTGCAGGCGTGCAGTTTACTAGCTGATAAACCACAGAGAACGGATCACACCCGTGGTGACGGTTTTTAAACTATTGCAATATATTTGCAGGTACGGCGAGCTGCATTTCAGCTTTGCTGTCATTACACTGAGATTGTCTTCCAGTAGGAAGTGCTTGATACCATTTTCACGCCTGCCAATTTCAGGAAAATAAGGACAGTTAAAATTGCTTTGAGCAGCATGTGCCATTTGCTGCCGTTCAGGCCGGTATTCCTTCTTTCCTTTTAAATTAACTGATGTATGTCAGTAAGTGAACACAGGTGCCTGTCTTTAGGCAAAGCAGTGAGTGAGACGTGCTCTAAGTAATGCAAAAGAACTCAGCTGTGCTTGGAAAAAATCATTTTTAATAAGTTCTAATGGCTGTGGGGTGTCTAAACCACAACAGCAACCAAAGTTTTTTTCAGGTGCTGCATTATGCAACAGCCCATCTTGTGCACAAGAGACCTCGCATTTAAACAATCTTCCCTGCCCCCCCTCCCCCAAACCAGTAAATTAACACAAAACCAATAAAAATCTCTTTCAGTTTCATTGGTAGTCAAGGGGTGCTCCCTGCACAATGAATCTGATGCTTGACCCATCTAAATAAACTACTGGTATGGCTGGTAGGACTTGTATCACTTTGCTGTGACCAGGTTTGGATTTCAACAGCCATTGACACGTCACCGAGTTTCTGCATTTTAAATGAGAGGTTTTGTTATGTTTTCACAGCAACACATACAAGCTAGCACTACAGTTTACAGGAGAGTTAGCCTACTGGAAATCCCTATAAATGAGCTCCGATTCCAGCCTGTAACCAACCTAATGAACTGTACATAGAACATTGTAAAAGTTTATCTATCAAGTTTTAAACATAAAAGCCCCTTTGTTAAAATACCACAGGCAAAGAACCAGTATTTGTTTTGTCCAGCTGCAGAAAATTCACCATCACTTGGAATTCCCAGTGCATTGTCTAAACCAGTACCAAAGCCTGGTTTTGATTTTGAAATGAGAAATACCTTCGTACTCAACATAGGGAGATTCAAACAAGCTGTGTGCTGTACTGGCTGTAATAGATAACAGTCTGGCTGGAAAACATGCAAAGGGAGATTCTTGCTACTTCTCTTTAATACTGAATCGTTCACCTATTAGAAGCTGTATCTGCAGAAGGCAGGAGTAGCACATTCAGCACACATCACCGTACGCTGCTGGGCATTGTGATTCCTTTTGCTAGAAAGTGACTTTTTTTTTTTTCATTAACTGATTTGGAAACTGTAAATAGCACACCTATTTGTACCCTTCAGAGGAGGAAAGACAGGTTGCTAGTATTAGGAACGTTATAGAGAAAATCAGTTCTTGTGTATATAGCATTTTTCATTATCAGAGCAACTTTCTTTTTACAGATAACTAAGAACTTTATGTTGCCATTTATTTTTCCCCCCCCATTTCATTCTTTTCCTGCAGCGACCAGTTAAACACAATTTCTTTACATAAATGCAATACCAGATGATTTTAATCAGCATTTCCAAGGCCACAGGAGGACATAGTGGAAAAAAAGATTTAAAACTTTTTTTTGCCTTCCTGTGTTCAGTTAACATCTTTCATCTGAAATTCCACGGTCATACCTAACAAAACAATCTAAATTAACTTCAGAGATAAAAATAAGGTCGAAATAATAAAATGGTGAAAGGATGAAGAAAAGAAGGGAGTACACACAAAATTAGTACTCCTCAGCATCTGTTCTAGAACTGTACTAAAAGCAATTAAAAAAAATCAAGCAGACTATTAAAAAAAAAATCCATCATTACCAGCCAAAGTCAACAGAACCTAGGCAGTCACCAGCATACAGTTTGTATGTTGTTACATAGTAAGTTTAGCAAAGATTGGAGCATCAGTGCAACAGAAAAGGATCAGCGACACAGTAAAATTAAATACAGGAAGGAAAAAAGGGCATAGGTAACATTTTTATCAGTAAGTGTTCATTTTCTGAAAGATTCAATAACATGGGGTTTTTATTCCACCTTGATGCCTCAGTTAAATTCTGGAGTGCCAGTAACGAGGAATACATTTCTTTCTCCCTTCAAACAGAGGCAAAAGTATTAAACAGTAGATAACAATGTGATTTACTCCATGGAATTGACAAAACTTAAGCCAAAATACTACATATAATGAAGTATTTTACTGGCCAGATGGTTTGTTTTTAATGTGAAAAAAGCGATCCTCTAATTCTTAACCAAAGTGTTTACTGGCATGCTTTGTATGTTTTGATTAGAGCAAATAAATAATGTTTGAAAGTACCACAAATGTAGTAACTCCTGTGTGTACAGAAATGAAAATTCTCAGATTTGGGTATTGCTGTAAAAATAATTTCAGGAAGGGTTTTCTTCTTCCCCAGAGGTTTCAGATGACAGATTGAAAAACATAACTGGCATGAAAATGGAACAAGATGTTTGGATGCAGTAGAATCACAGCTTCTGAAATGCCTACAACTCATCTCTCAAAGCTGTATTCCTGAATCATTCCAGCGGTTACAGCAATCTCAGCTGAGCAATGAGAGTATGTGCCCACACAATTCCTTTTCTTGTACTCCATCTACAATCTCTTTTCTATTTTTTTATTAAATATATATATGCACATATATTTTTAAGTTCTCTAACATTTACCCTTTGTGGACTCACTGTGGTGTACATGAAACAAGTAATGGATCTCACATTGTAAAGACCTTTAAAGAAGCAAGCAAAGCTGTCTCATAGAGGCTTCTAACAGTGTGGAAACTGATAATGATTGATAATTTCTGTAACAGAAAAGTTTTAGTCATTAAAGTTCAAGTCTAAGGGTTTTAAATCAAGAGTTGATACATAAACTCTGTTATATTCATAGGCAGGACTTGAATTTTGCATAGCACTTGAAATGAGACAGACTAATCATTTCAAAAAGATAATTAATTTAACACTTCAACTCACCATGAACAGTGAAACTTTAGATTTTAGCCAAGTTTTCAGTGGCAAAAAACCCGTACATTTTTTAGTTAAAAATTTTTTTAAAAGACAACCCCAAATCTCTATGTTTTCCTTGTATACCTTATTTTTGCCATACCTAGACTAATGATATGGAAGTACATCTATAAGTAGTGGGTTTGTAAGTAAGAAGTAGTTCCTATGAAATACTAGAAAATGTCCTCCTTTTGAAAAAGATTTTTTTTAAAACTGTATGATGTTTAAGTCATACCTCTTGAGTATGCAATAATTAATGCATAAAATCAAAGACAGGACTAAAATAGTATTTTCTTCTCTAAAAGAGGAATGATAACTATTTACATATTCTTTGTAAAAAAAAAAAAACAAACACTCTCAGAAACATGCTGTGCTGTAAGAAGCATGTGTTCAGTCAGATGAGTCTTCTGCTCTTGTCACAATGGAACTACTGACCATCAAGGAAAAATCACTTTGCAAATAATTTTAGAAGAGCCACCACAGTAACAGCACAGACATACAACACAATCCTGCAGTTCCTGGAACACAGAATAGATTTTTAAAGACAGTGAAGAGACCTGGGTTCATCTGTGTCAACAGAAACAAAGTAAGTTACAGGCCAGAACCTGTAAGCTTATTTCATCTTCACAGCCACTCCGAAAGAACACGAGAATGAGCTTGAGCACCTATCGGTGCCAGTTTAAAAAAGAAAAATGAGTTCTTACTATAAAGACTCTTATAGCAGTAAAGGAAGTATGACTACTTTGTGGTCGGTGTCGGTATGCCAACTTACTGACTCTGGATGCAAATGTGTTTGTCACAGGAAGCCTCTGCGCACACCCTTCTTAAAGGTGAAGTCTTCATTTCACCGGAAGGCCACAGTTCTGTCACAGGTGTTACTGACTCAAAAATCATCCTTTATCTTCCTGTTGTGTTGTGAAAGCAACAAAAACTAGCACTGTTGTCTGAAAAGATTGTTTCTTTGAATACTCTACGTAATAGTCTAGCCCTTATTTATTAATACTACATGGGCTAACCAGATAAAGAGTTTCGTGTCATAATTCATGTACCTCCTTTTAATTAAGAAATTTCCTTACACTCTTATGCGCTGGCAGGTGACTCGGCAATTCAGCTTTGCACTGTTACCATTAATTTGGTAGACTTTCTACACGCTATCTCATTCTTGCTCGCTTTACCAGTGCTGCGTTGGCCAAGGAGTATTTTCAAGTTTGTCAGCCGCCACGGTTCGTAAGGCACAGGGTGGTTTCTGAAACAAGCACACATTAATTGCAAGCTTTTATCTTGCCCCAATGTTACAGTATATTTTTCCAAGCACAACTTACCTTACTTGGAGAGATTACAAGCACAACTGTCCCAGTAAGCAGATGGTCAGCTATTGTCTCGATGACGTGTTTTACTAACATGTCTCCTTCCTTAGAAGGCCTTTTGAAAAGGCAGAAATTTCAAGCTGTCTCAAATCCCTACTAGTGTTAAACAGAATAGTTTGTTTTCTAGATATCTTAAAATTATATATAAAAAAAAAAAAGAAAAACCAGGCAGCATTCCTGATAAGGACCTTCAATGCAGGAAATGTAAATACTCAGATTAATTTCTGAACTGAATGCTGCAAGCAAAACCAAACAAAGCATGTGAATACACTATTTCTTTCATTAAAAAGAAAGCCCATTTGTACATTTCCAACAATGAGAAAGCGTTCATTTTGTCAATGAAATGCGCCTTTGTAGGAAACATCCAGGCCACAAGGGGTTACCAGCTCTTTTGAGTGTAATTCCTTTTCTAAAGGAAATTTTTTTTTCTTTAAATTAAGCCATGTACTTGAAAACAAAACAAATGTATAATTAGTGCCCTCGGAGGCTAGTATGTGTAACAAACATTCCATTTCAGTTTCCTTACATGGTATTCAGCAAAGGCCATCAGAATTTAACATAAGAGGTATTACCTCAGTAAATACTGCAAGATGTAACTAAACCATTACATATAGGAACATAAGCTTTTTCTGTATAAAAACCAGGCACATATAAAAGAGTTCCAGGAAGTTAGCTGGCAAGTTCAGGATTCATCCGGTGTAGTCAGCATGGATTCACCAAGGGGAAGTCACACTTGAGCAACTTTATAAACTTCTGTGGTGAAATGACTGGCTGGTAGATGATGGGAGAGCAGCAGACACTGCTACCTCGACTTCAGCAAGGCCTTTGACACTGCCTCCTGTAAGATCCTCATAGACAAGCTGTTGATGTATGGGCTGGGTGAGCAGACCGTGAGGTAGACTGAAAACTGGCTAAATGGACAGGCCCAGGGGATGGTGATCAGTGGAAAAAAGTCGTTAGAGGTCAGTACTCCAGGGGCCCATACTGGGTCCAATCCTCTTAACATCTTTGTTAATGATCTGGATGACAGGGCAGAGCATACCCTCCGCAAGGCTGCAGATGACACAAAACTGGAAGGAGAGGCTGATACACCAGAGGGGCATGCTGCCATCCATAGGGGACTCTGCAGGCTGGAGAAACGGGCTGACAGGAACCTCATGAAGTTCAACAAGAAGTGCAAAGCTCTGCACTGGTGGAGGAACAATCCTATACACTGACATATGCTGGCACCACCCAGCTGAAAAATGGTGTTGCAGAAAATGACCCAGGTCCTGGTGGACACCAAGTTGAACATGAGCCAGCAGCATGACCTTGCCACAGAGAAGGCTATGGCATCACGGGCTGAATTAGGCAGAGTATCACCAGCAGGTTGACGCAGGTGATCCTTCCCTTCTGCTAAGCACAGGAGTACTGTGTCCAGTTCTGGGCTTCTCAATACATGAGACAGACATACCTGGGAGTCCAACAAAGGGCCACAAAGATGATCTAAGGGACTGAAGCATCTCTCCTATGAGGAAAGGCTCATAGTAGCTGGAATTGTTTAGCCTAGAGAAGTGAAGGCTCAGAGGGGATCTTATCAACATATATAAATATCTGAAGGGAAGGTACAAAGAAGATGGAGCCAGGCTCCCATCAGTGGTGTCCAGTGACAGGACAGGAGGGAATGGGCACAAACTGAAACACAGGAGGTTCCATCTGAACATAAGGAAATACTTTTTTCCTGTGAGGATGACAGAGCACTGGAACAGGTTGCCCAGAGGTGGAGTCTCCTTCCTTGGAGATACTCAAAAGCCATCTGGACATGGTCGTGGCCAACAATGTCTAGGTGGCCCTGCATGAGCAGGGGGCTTGGACAATATGACTTCCAGAGGTCCCTTCCAACCTCAACCATTCTCTGATTCTGCAAAGAAATGAAAACACAGTTTTGAAAAAAAGGCAAAGTTTATTTTTTTTAAATATAAAAAGGTCATGAACTGCAAAGTAGTATGACTATCTTAAAATGTTACTCATCACTCATTTACGCTTGGTAATTCCCAGTAAGATGGCAAGGAGGCAAGACAGGCTAACAATTGTCTACGATGTATGTATTTACATCCAATTGAAGTTATGCATGCACAGTAATATTTTTAAATAAGTCAAATGCACTGATCTAAAAATCTGATTCAGAGTATATTTTAAGTTTCCATAAAGTACAAATAAAGTCTTCAAAACTTAAGTTCCTTGGATAAGACCAATTTTCATTTATTTAAATTTAAAGATAAATTAACTCCAAAAGTAGTAAGAAATGTAAACATCAGATACCATAATAAAAATCTTAAGGAATAACAGTTTTGTCATAAAGTGCTGGCATATGCTTTCAGCTTTATTTTCCAGATGTTAAGAGTAGAATACTAATGTACAAAGACTTTCACAAGCTTCCCAGTTGTAATTTCAGTTTAGTAATATTTTTTGCAGAATTTTAAAATGTAACAATTTTACAACATTCTTTTCTACCTTTATCTGTTACAGCTTTTTGACATTTTCTTCTTCATCTTAAGTGAACTTTAACTTCTGAGTATGTACAAATTTGTTTGTATTTTTAATTTACCCAGTTCAAATTGGACTCCATGCTGGTGGAAAAAATAAAAGGTTAGATAAGACTCCCCCTGGGAAAGGCCAAAGACTTTGAAAAGTAAGGGTACAAGGTACCTAAACACAATCCAACAACTGCCTCCAGCGAAGTAATTATATATATTATCAGTATCACTGAAAAAAGTTACATGAGAATTAATACGTAGAGGAAACTCCGAGTGGTTCATTTATATGTAGGCATCTGAGCTTCAAATGCACTGAACATATCCATTACTTCATTTCACATGAGATTAAGTCTTGGCAAACTTTTACTTCTTCTGACAAACATAAGCCGAAAGATAATCATATATGCCTTACACCTCAGTCGACTTTTCACTTGTCGACATGAGTGTCACCCAACATAAAGACAACAGTCCTGAATTCCCATCCATTATTGCGATACCTTATATTGAAATCTATTTGTAAAAAACTCGTTTCTTCCTTGTGTGAAGTAAGGCAAAATACCACCTTTTATCACTCATTACGTTCACCTCTTACTCATATGTTGTTCCAAAACCTCAATCTGCCTAACTATTGACAAATCCATAGGCACACTTGAAAAGATTATCAGATTTTGATACTTTGTTATATAAAACAAACCAAAACCAAATCAAAGACAATTAAGTCTAAGCTCTGAGGAGTGGAAAATCCCATGAGTATTTTAAAGTGCCACTTACTATCAAAATATTTATGAGAGTTTTAATACATTCCCTACACAAAAAAGACTTCCAGCCTCAGTGTTACGATGAGGATCTTATCTTGTCAGTATTAGTTTCAGGCTGTTAAGGCATGACTGGTATTTGCTCTAAGTCAAAACTTGACATAGGCATTATTTCCTCAGAGCCTAGAAACAGGAAGTAGAAGCAATATAACTTAAAAAAAGTAACAAACCCACTAAACTCAAATTTAAAGGCTTAAAACAATTATTAGGTACTTTGTCTTTAAATACTAACACACTGCAGTCCATTTCTCAGCACGGGCATGAAGCTAAGTTACTATGGATAACAGTAATTGACAGAAAAATCACTGCACTTTTACATTAGAAGGGCATAATGAAAAGCTTTTAATTGCAGCTTCACTGGCAAAAATTATTATTTTCAGTTACTACTTTAACTCCAAAGGGGCTTTCTATTTTGGTTTTTTTTTGGGGGGGTGGGGGGGTGGTATTGTTTGGGGGGTTTTGGGGGGGGTTTTGTGGTTTGGTTTGTTGGTGGGTTTTTTGGTTTTGTTTTGTTTGGGGTTTTTTTAAGATGAGGAATAGGTCAATACAGGTAGACAATACTATTTCAGAGGTTCTATGAACGCAAACAAGTTTATAAAATATTCACATCAGCACGGGACCCTCATCCTCTTCGAATACAGCTTACTGACACAAGCAAAGGACCACTAGCACAAGGGCTGACGATCTACCTGTTTTCTATAAAAGCGTTGCAGATCCAACACAGGAAAACCACACAAAGTATGCATTATAACCCTTAAGTGGGCCAGACCTATAAGACAGAAACATTTCCTTAACTACTGATGATCCTAGAGAGAAAGCAGTTTTCCAAACAGCCCCAACAGATGTATCATATTCCCAAAACACTGCAACTTTAGCTTTCACTTAAAGCAATGAGAATGGTCACAAATAAGCCCAGTAAGACAGCTAGGTTCAGTTTCCCTGCTTAGACCAATTTCTGATTAAGGCTAGTCATAAAAGCATGCGTGTATGTTTGGCAAAGCTTGAGTCTAAACAAACTCATTTTCAGGTTTTAGTTTGTTCACTCTGGCATCATTTTTGGACTAAAACTTGAAAAGTGCAAAAATATTTAATTATTTCTTCTTAAAAAAAATAATTCATTTCATTGGTGCAACAACCCCAGTTTCTCAGGAGTTAAATCCATTGCCAGCAATGGATAGGAAAGGAAGCACCAGCATAAAAGAATCAAAGTGCATTTCCAGTATGCCAACGCTGCACGAATTGGCAAGCCATAATCTTATATTCGCCACTGGAATAGATTATGCTAAATTCATTATAAAAAAGTCTATATTACACATTAACATAGGACATCTGTCACGAAGTCTTGGGGATACTGCAATGAATCATCAAAACGGAAACGTTTGGAGACCATACTGCTGTCCTCTGGAATGTTTTCTTTGTCTTCCTTGTTGCTACAGGTATCATTACAATTGGATTTTACATTCCGGTCTTCTGAGCATTTTGTTGTGTGTCCTGGCATCAGAGAAGAGCAACAAGTTTCTTCAGGGCTACACAAGAGTATGAACTCCCCTTGCTGCAACCACAAATGAGAAAGGCAGGCCTCTGCTGTGGGTCTTTCCCTTTGAAAGAAAAAAGGATAAAGTTGCTTAAGTTAATTTCAGAAATACTAAAAACGTAATTAAAATGACACAAGCTAAGAAATCCTAAGCAGAACTAACACTATTTGCTGTTTTTCCACCAGTACTACGACTGCTACAAAACACATTAGACCCTACCACACTTAAGGCTAAGTACTGGCAACATGCATCTAAATTTTAGTTGTCAGTTTTCCCTACTGCTGAATGTCAGAACTGGTAAGCTTTTCAAAGAACAGGAACAGGTATTTCTCAGCTGGTATTCATAGTCCCTTGGAATGTTCCCAACATTTTGTGTGTGTGTATATATATATATGCACATGCTTATGCTTTTGAAGTTCTATGTTTTATACACACCATTGTAAATAGGGAGGCTAATGAATAGTCAATCATTAGGTTTTCAAGGAGGGCCAAATAACATGATGCATGATGTCATCAACTCTATCTGACATTTTGCAGTGCTTTACTCTAGCAATTCTTCTGGTGTAAAACCTTCCAAAATGTAGTTACTACCAAACAAGCCACAGACTTACAACACTGGTCCTCTGGATAACCTAGTAGAGTGCTACTACAGTTTTCATCAGAAAAACTTGCTGGCAGTGCAAGAGAGCCCACTACTTGCCCTAACTCTACCAGAACACGTGAATATTTTTTGGTCAGAGAACTGAAATGTTACAGAGCTGACTACCTGAGGACACGTTTTTGCTCTTAAGATTCAAGAAGTACAGTCATCGAGAATCGGAATGGGGGAAAAAAAAAAAAAAAAGGTTATTGAGGATATAATGAAGACTCTGAGATGCCCAGAAGCAAGAAAGCAAGTAGTAACTGTGACAATATTAATCATCCCACAGGTCCACAGAAACATTTATCAAAGCAGGCCCTTCATAACTGCTTCCCTCATGATACTATGGTTTTTGTGAATTTTTCCATGTATTGATAAACCCCCTACATGAGATGCTACAACAGAAAGGACTCTTCAGACCTGAGTTTATATGGAATCTTTATTTTGTCAAAGTAGGCACTTCATGAATATCATCTCCCATTGTCCCCTCCTATCAAAGAACTTTTCTCAACTAAAAAACAGGGTCACTCAAGCTTGCTGCAGGCTCTCTGAATAATACAGGGACTGCTGTCTCACCACAATACCTAGCACTGTAATTGGTAATACCTGACCATGCCTAGTAGAACATGACTAACTGGCTTTACTAAATATTACTCCCCCATGTATACCTTTTAGGGTGGTGGTTTGTTTTTTAACTGGATTTCCTGGTGCAACAGTTAAAAAATACCCAGATTTAACACTAAACAGCAAGTGCAGACACAGTTAATGTCTGTAACTCTCCCACTCTCAAAGACCATCTTCTCAAACTTCAGCTACTTTGAAAGGCCTTGGTTAGAGCCTGAACTCCCAATGAATGCAAAGTTATGGAAGCGGGCCTTACAAACAAAAAAGTTTATACTGTTGATTGAAAAACATTTTTCTTAAAGACTGAACATGGCAAAAAACCTATGTATTTCTGAAAAATATATGCTCAGTCAGAAGACTGCCAAATTTTTATATAAAATGTACTAAAGTAGAAAGATACATTAAAGGTAAATTAGGAAACAAAAAAGCACTGCATCAAGACGACTGCATTTTGTCTCTCCAAATTGTACAATAAAAGGTTAAATTATAGACAAAAATGTGACCTTTCTAGAATGTATTGCGTCAGATTTCTTAATAATCCATCCTCTGAATGAAAATATAAAGAAACTCAACATACAAAACTCAAAGCACAAGCCTGAGTACAATAATAGCCGGACAGTGAACCAAAGATCCTTTTCATACATTATGGAAATCATAAACCTACACTTTCAAATATCCAGCTGATCATACCAATGCATTGTGAAATGTCAGACAGGTCATATCAATGGTATTAAGCTCCCAAACTGACATTCACTTTTTCTAGGTGCTTCACAAACCTAAAAGATAAGATCATTGCCCAGAGGAGTTTGTTACTTACTCTGGATTTTTTATCAGAAGTTTTTGAATGAAGTCTTTGGCAGGCTGTGAAACTGATGAAAATGTTTCTTCCGAATAATCCACATTAACTTGAGATATATTAAGGTATGTTTCTTGATTATCAGCTCCCATAAAAGGAGATTCTTGTGTCAGCAGCATATATGAAATTACACCTATGTTCCTGAGAGAAGAACACAACATATAATCCTACTAGGATACCTGAACATACCCCCCATATTTACTGTGCTGCAGATCAGACTTCCTGATATATGCCGCACTCAAAGCATTAGAAACATCATGTGACATCTCAGATTTGTGATTCAAACATGTATGCACTCGCACACACAAGGAAAGCCACATATATACCTCAATGAAGGGATTTGTGAAAACTGCTTACTTTCAATATACTCTTGTCTTCCCACTGTGATTGTCAAGAAAAGGAAATAAATCACTTTTACACATCCCTTTCTTGGACATATGGCAATTCTGGATGATAAAACCACAAAAAGATAAGACTTTCTAATTTGCACGTGAATAAAAACCCATCTTTCACTACAATTGTGGATGAAGTATCAAAGATTGAGATTCAGTCAGCCTTTCTCTACAGTTGACATCTGAGTTGTGTTACTATATCCTCTTGCTAAGATTTTTTTCCCTAAGAACATGAACGCGAGTACCACACCATGTGTTTATTATAAATCTTAGATGGCTTCTTGATGCATAATAAGAATTATTTTGTGATCTGATGGATCAAACCTTAGTACTCATTACAGTGTGGAAACATGCAGCTGCTGTCTTTGTCATTCTGAGTGAAGCACCAATAGTTTAATGTCTTCTCACAAAAGCAGGCAAACAATAAGTGGTTAAAAAACATTCACAAACATATTTAATTACTATTAGGAGTTGAGAATTTCAAAGCAGTAATTAGATCATAGCAACTTTTAAACCCGATTTTTAATTATTTAGATGCTCAAGAAGAGCATATGAATTTTTTATGTTTTTAAGGAAGCACCTCAAAGCTAGCCTTTACACTAACATACCTCATGAAATTAACAGGCTACAAAGGTATACTTAATAAAGTTGTGGATTAGTTTAAGAAATTTATCTTTTTTATGATTCTATGCAGTTGCTGCTCGAAAGGTAAGAAGTAGAAACTTAAAATACTTATCATTTGTATAATAAAACTATTTAATTACATGGAAGTGGGGAGGGAGGAGTATCCAAGAGTATACTGAAGCCTGAAGCACATCATCGAAGAGTAACTACTATCTAAAGTATCCTATCCAATCATTGTTATTGTTCCCTTAGAACAAATACCTATACTCTGCATGCTCAGAAGCCACCTGCATTCCCTACTAGATGGGCAACAGACCAGTATACAGTAATTTCTGTAAGCCGTGAGTTATATTCTGGGGGCTCCCTCCTCTCCCAACTCTTCCCCCTTTTCATCAGCTCCCCAGCAGAAGGGTATTCTTGGAAGCCAGATAAAACTGCATCAGAGTCTGGCCCCTAGATTGTCAAGTGGTCACACCTACCTGAATAAAATGAATTAACATATACAACCTACCACATATCTGTAGCTGTGGTAATAGGATCATAGTTTAAGATTTCTGGAGCTAGAAAAAGAGATAGGGAGAAGAAAACATTTTAATAGATATATTATTCCAGTGGCCTTGAATCATACACTATTTCTGGCAGTTTTTTGCCAACCATTATTATGAGACTAAACATGCAGTTTCAATAATGAAGTTTATTATTTTCAAGCCACAAGGGAGGAAAAGAGTTACTTCCATTTGATTAGCCACACCAATGCTCAATCAGTTCACACTAAAATGGCACAATACGGCCTAAAGTATATTCTATCCAAGTCCCAAGGTATTTTCTAATCAGATGCACGCACATAAAATATTCTTAAGTAGTCTTCAAGTATAGAGCTTTTTAAGGGGAATGCAGAAAGCCTTCAGCAAAGGCAGATGTCCAAACCAATTTTTGGATCAGTAGCTGTTAGAGTGTGCTAGATAGCAAGTTATTCGGTACAGATTAAAGTGCTCTTAAAATTGAGCGTAGGCAAATCATTAAGGAAACCTGCCCCTCAGACAAGGCCAAGTGTTAATGGCAATCCTTCCCTTTCCAAGGAATATTTTAATCTTATTAAATCATCATACTAAATGGCATTCCTAATTCAAGGAGTATTTCTTTGTGCATGCTAACATTGTATTTCAACTCTAATCAAAAGAATTTAAGAGCCAAAATTTCTTGTTGATGTAACAAGTCTGCATCACAGCAAATACTACAGCTTGAAATCAGAGGTGCACTTACTGATACAATTTGGGATTTTTTTGGTGCAAATATTTGTTGACTACTCTAAAGAAAAGAACAGCTCAGAACATGTTACGTTGCCCTGTTGTTCTTTCTCCAGTAATGACTGATAAGTTGATAAGCACATTACATGAACGGTTTCTGTTTCCTCAAAACCACACATCAGAGATTGTGAAGCAACTCTTCTTTACCTAGATACTCTGTTGTTCCCATGATCTGCCGAAGTTCACTAGAATTCTCAAGCTTCCGAGACATACCAAAATCTACAATTTTTACATCACCAAGAGGATTGACGCTGCTCAGCAAAATATTTTGAGGCTAGAATAGAAAAGATTTAAATCTCAATTAACACAAACTGCAAAAAACCTCATGTACTGAATTACATTTCAGTTTCTATTATACAATACTTATTGCTAAATCTTATTTTAAAATTATAATCTCTAATACACTCCTTTTTCTGCTCATCTTTGTTACATATTTAACAAATTACTTTGATCATCATAATATTAAATTGAAGCACAGCACTAAAATAAAAAGTCTGCTGCAGCCTCACCTTTAAATCAAGATGAACAATATTGTTTCCATGCAAGCAGCAAAGTCCTTCAAGTATTTGTCTTATAAGTCTTACAATATCCCTTTCACCAATTCTGTCATCCAGGTCTGGGACACACAAGTCAAATATTTCTCCTCCAGCAGCACTAAAACACATTCAAGAACACTTAGATATTAAGTTTGAATTCTCAAGCTTAAGTGAGGAAAAATGTTATTATTTATATAATATTATTATTGTATTATTTATTATAATCTGATTATGCTTTTTCTTTCCTCAGAGCTGGCAACAGCAGTTGAGACAGTGAAACAGAACTTTGTGGTTGACAGCCTCATAATGCTTTGGTAGCCTCAAGCATGCTTTCCTGTAAGCAAGTGTGAAAATATCTTCAGGAAGATGAGTTCTATCATCATTCCATAACAGAAGCCTTTCTCTTCAAGTTAAATCTATAATTTCTTCCATTAGACCAGTTCCACGAAGAATTCAAAGCAAGAAAGCGCAGCACTATTCCTATTCTCTGAATTTGGGAGTAAAAATTACCTTTTTTTTTTTTTTTTTTACATGATGTGGCTGTGGTGTAGATATAAGAACTACAATGCAATGAACAACTAAAGCTACTGAAAAATATTTCCACAGTGGGAGGAAACTGTGTACTTGCCACCCTAGGTCCTGCCATTCTGATCAAAGACTAAAAATCAGAGGTACCAGGAAGAAAATCTAACATGCTGATGACTAAGTACACAATTGCCTGGTCTGTTAGTGAACAGTATCTTTCATAACTCTAGTAGACACAGAATATTCAGAAATACAAGGGCTCAGCTCTGACAGTTTGAAATCTACCATTTCCACATTAACAAAGATGAGATTGACAAGCTTCATTTTTCACACAGCATCTCAAATCTATCTTCCTCAGAAGGCAGATACTGTTATAGAACTTATAGAAAACCCTGCTATTAGTACAGCGTAAAGGAAGCATGGAAATAACCATGCTGCATGTGGTTTACTAGTTATACTTCTACACTTCGCCACAGTATTCAGCTGTTTCCTTTTGTGCTGGGTTTGAAATCATTATTCACCCTGCTCTAACTGCCCAAAGTTTCCTCTCTTAAGGGTAAAGGTCTACCTCAACACTACAGATCAGTAAGCCTGAATTTCATCATTAGCAAAATAATAGAAGTCTATCAAAAGGTAGAAAATGGACAACATGTATAAATAGTCATTAACCTGCTGGAGCTATGTGAGGCGCCAGTAATGCCTCCCCTAGTTGCCTTTATGACAAAATGTAGATAAGGGGAAGAGCAGTGGATGTCATTTACTTCAACTTTAAAAAGGTTTTCAACACTGTGTCCCACAGTATTCTTGTATCCAAGTTACTACATTATTGCCCAGAGCAGCTGTGGCTGCCCCCTTCCTGGCAGTGTTCAAGGCCAGGTTGGACGGGGCTTGGAGCAACCTGGTCTGGTGGAAGGTGTCCCTGCTCGTGCCAGGGGGGGTTGGAACTAGATGATCTCTTAAGTCCCTTCCAACCCAAACCACTCTGTGATTATGGTCTGGATGGGCGGACACCCAGATGGGTAAAGAGCAGAACAGCTCTCCTGAAAATGATCTGGGAGTCCTCACAGACAGTAAGCTGAATGCAGCAGAGGAGGTCAGCAGTATCTTAGGCTGTCATAACAGAAGCACAGGCAGTAGGCTGAGGCAAGTGACTCTACCCAGCACGCTAGACCACAGCTAGAATGCAGCATCCTGGTTTTGTCTCCCCAGTTCAAGGAAGACATTAACAAGCACATTCAGCACCAAGTGAGAAAGCGAGTAGAAAAGCACCAGATGACCTGTAGCATACATAGAGGTACGGTATCTTCAGAAAAATAACCTAATAGAATCCTATACAATGCCAAACTGTGAACTGGCAGGTATAGCTGACGGTACAGACCTATCAAATGCCTCTGGGTCAAAATCAGAGGGGTCATCCCCAAGGCAGACCTTACAGTACGCATCTGTTACCAACCCCCAAACCAAGACAATGAGACCAATGAGGCGATACTTGGGTCAAGTAAGCAAGCTTCGGGTCAACAAAACCTGGTTCTAAAGGGGAGACTTTAACTACCCAGACATCTGCCGGAAGAACAACACAGCAGTTCACCTGTCACCCACCAAGTTCCTGGAATGCTTAGAGGACTCCTTCCTCATACAAATGTTAGATGTGCCAACCAGGAATGGGGCACTGCTGGACTTGCTGCTCACTACCCAAGAAAACGAGCTCTGTAGTATCTCGGCTAGCGACAGCCTTGGCTGCAGTGATCACAACATTGTGGAGTTTGAGATAAAGCTGAGCACACTGATGGTTAGTTCCAAGACAAAGGTTTTAGACTTTAGAAGAGGAAACTTCAGCTTGCTCAGGGCACAGTTGGAAAGGATCCTGTGGGAAGCTTCCATGGAGGATAAAGGCGCTAGTGAGTGCTAGGAGTTTTTCCAAGAACACTCCTAGAAGCACAAAACCAGTTCATCCCCTCTAAAGGCAAGGGAAGGAGGCAGAGTAAGAGACCCCCTTGGCTTAACTAGAGGTGGAAAAGTGGAACATTACCTGTTGAAAATTACAAGGGCATTGCCAGGGAATGCAGAGATACAGTTAGGAAAGCAAAAGCTCAGCTTGAACTGAAATTGGCCACAGATGTCAGAAACTTCAAGGGCTCTTCAGATACGTCAACAACAACCAGAAGGAGAGTACTGACCCACTATTAAACAGGAAAGGTGAACTAGTCACCAACAACGCTGAAAAGGCAGAGGTCCTCAACACCTCCTTCACCTCTGTCTTTACCAGTGCTGTCAGGTCCCAGGCCACAGGAAAAAAAATCCAGATCAATGCAGACACAGGCCCACTGTCAGTGAAGGAAAAGCTGGTGCGTCAACTGTTACAGGAGCTTGACCCATACAAATTGACGGGCCCGGATGCCATCCCCCCAAGGGTGTTGGGAGAGCTGGTGGATGTTGTTGCGAGGCTACTCTCCATAATCTTTGAGAAGTCGTGGAGATCAGGAGACATGCCTGAAGAGTGGAGGAGGGCTAATGACTACAAGAAGGGTTCCAGGGAGGGCCCGGCTAATTACAGACCCATTAGCCTCACAGCAATCCCTGGGAAAGTTATGGAGCAAATCCTCCAAGAAGATGGAGACTCCCTTTTCACAAGGAGTCACATGGAAAAGACATGGGGTAATGGATACAAGTTACTCCTGGGGAGATTCCAATTGGACTCCAGAAGAAACTTTTTCACCATGAGGACAAATAGACATTGGAATAATCTCCCAAGGGAAGTGGTGGATTCCTCTACATTGGACAGTTTTAAGACTCAGCTTGACAGGGTGCTGGGCCATATCATTTAAACTGTATTTTTACCTTGAAAGGTGGGACTAGATGATCCTTGAGGTCCCTTCCAACCTGGTGTTCTATGAGTCTATGAAATTTTGATTGACAGTTCTTTGAAATCATTGTACCAATGTGCAAAGCAGCCAAAACAAAAGCCAACATACATGGCTATCATCAGGAGGGCTACTTGGAACAAAAAGCAGAAAAAAAAAATCAGTATAAAACCTTAGCATGTAGTTCTGGTTTCTGTATCTTCAAGCATCATGTAAGATTACTGAAGATACAGAGAAGACCACATAAGAGGACAGCCAACTACTTTACAAGAAGAAACCAGACAGACACCAACTCTTCAGTTTGGACAGAAGACTATGGGGGAGTCTATGAATGAGGCTTACAAATACACTAAAGCTGGTTTAAAGATGAACAAAGAAATGTTATTCACCAAATCCCACAAAATGAGAACTAGAAGGCATCTGATGATACTAGCTGATTAGTTTAAAACAGATAAAGTATTTCTTCACACAGTAGGTAATGAACATCTGGAATTTATTACCACTGAAGTAGACAGTATCACCAGATTCACAGACTACAGGTCCATAAACAGATATTAAAAGGAATAGGCAGAGAGGTATCCTCAGTACAATGCCTCTGGCTGCTGAGCCAGCGCAAAGAAAATGGACAGCAAAAAGCAGCCGGGCTCATACGCTCCTTAGCTCTTCCTAAGTCCTATCTCCCTACAGCCATTGCCAAAACAGCAGCAGATTAGACAGACCATTGACCTGATTCTGTAGGGCCTTTCTTAGTTTTTCAATGAACAAAACTAGACAGATTTGAAAAATCAGTACAGCTGCTAGTATAGCAGCCACATTTCTCTAAGTAACTGGATTCCTCCAATTACCTTTGACCCTCAGATTTGCAGATTAACAACCTCTGTCATGGGGCTTTTGAAGTATGCATATCTTTAGTAACTCCCTCTACAAAGACAGCCTTATTAAGAACTAGCATACACTTCTCTCCTTTATTTAGAAAACGTGCTCTTATACAAACTGATTCTTACTACTACATCTTCCAAAGAACCCCACAAATACAATCCAACAGTGAGGACCATATGTAGGAGGAAAAATACAGCTGACTGGGAAATGCTCATAAACTATTCTATGAGTAAGAGATTCATTTCTTGCAATTGTTTTCAAGTACTGCTTCAGAGTTCTGATAATAAGAAACAAACAAAAATATCTGTGTATGCTGCTACAGAAGGACATAACTTAAAAGCATAATCAGCACTCTGCTTATCCCAATAGAACAAGGAACACTTACTGCAAGAGTTCTGAACACTACTACAAAGCAGACCATTAACACCAATGTAATATAAGGAAGTTGTTTCACTACAGGGCTTTAATAAGCAAGACAGTTAGCTGAGCTCAAACAGAAGCAGGAAAATCAGTATGGCTTTTACATGAACTTGCACTTGCTCTTGATAAGAAGTTCAAAACTTGTCATCTGGACTTTGCCTTTACTTCTACACTACTTATTCTTTTAGCCTTCTCTCAAAGCAAAAAATAGTATGCTAGGGACCACCTAATTCCAGGAAAAAAACTTTTTTAAAGATTACTTAGCTACATTCTTTGGAAAATTTGGAGGAATTTATCATGGTGTGTGCAGACCACCATTAACAACTCTTCAAATGTTTTGTACATGAAACTTAAATCCTAGGGAAAGACTTTCTGAGTTAATGCACAAACTGCATTTTTGATCCTTACATTCCCCAAACAAAAATTTACACATACAGCAAATATGATAGCAAATTCAAATTAAATTCCCTAATTAGACTTGCTTTCAGAGCTAATGAGAAGCCAGCCACAGGAACACCTAAAAAGATATGGGAATTTTGGAGGAAACAGCTCCAAAAGCCACTTAAAACCAGCAAACACTACATTTAGAAGCTCAGAACCTGCAAAAGAATGGCAGGTTTTCAGTCACCAAAAACCATCAAGCAGTGACTGAAGATCACAGAACATGGACATGCTCAGCTTCTCCAAAATCGGTGTACTTGGTATCAATGGCTACTTTTTGGTATCATTTAAGATGCATCAAAACACTATGCACTTTGTACAGGATTCAAGAACATTCTCTCTGGCCCACCAGCACAAAAGATTCTTCAAGAAAAAAAAAATAAAAATAAAGACAATTACACCCTAGAATTTGTATTCAGGTTTTAGATTAATTTAGAGCTTTTTTACAAAATCCAACTAGCAGAAGAAATAATCTGCTCTAATTTAACAGGCAAGTTTTAATCAAAGTTACTGAGATAGTATTTAAAGACACAAAAAATATTTCAATTTGAAATTGAGTGAAATTGTCTATGAAACCGAGTTATGCAGTGAAAAGAAAGAAGAATCTATTTTTTGATAACTTTTTGTAAAAAAAAATATCTTTCAATCCATTGTTTAAAATTTTGAGTACAGGTTTTGGTGTGTTCTGTTTCAGATCTTATTCGATGTTGTTTGACATAAGTTATTAGCTGTAACAAAACACATGTACGAACCCAAATATTCAAATTAAGAGCAATCAATTCAACTCTTGCATTTACATAAAAATAAATCATACCAAAAAAGTCCCCAAGAGCTTACAAAGTATATCATAATGAAATATTAGCATAATGTATACAGCGTACTGCTGTAATTCTTCTGGGTGTTCAGGCAACTCATGCAAAAAATGGGTATATTGGCAGATTTGTAACTACAAATGTGGAACATTTGATGAAGGCATACTTACTATTCCAACACTAAGATGATTTCATTTGCTGTTTCATAGACTTCATGGAGATTAACTACGCGAGGATTAGATTTCATTAATTCAAGTACAGCAATTTCATGAAGAATCTCTGCTTTGCAGTCTTGACCTCTTCTTCTTTTCTTTAAAAATTTAGCTGCATACTCTTGGCCTGTGGATTTAGCTATACATTTTCTAACCACAGCACATCTTCCTCTAGAAAATAAAAGGGAAAACATTAAGACCTAAGACAAAGTACGTAAATTGCCATTGGAAATAAAAAGGCATGGCAAATAATTGGAAATTTAAAAAAAATTATCAGGGGATCACCATGTTTGGCCTGTACTTACATTATTCCCTGAATGCACACTTTCTATCACTGTAGCAGAAAGGATACTAAACTGGATGAAACTTTGGCGAGACGCAGTACAATTCCCTTACACAGACTAGCTAAGTGTTAAATCAGAGTATCAGGTTACATGGACATCCTCACTGTAAGATCATAGCATTGTAGAATAACTCGGGTTGGAAGGGACTTCTGAACATCTCTAGCAAAACCTCCTGCTTAAAACAGGGCCAGCTGTGAGATCCTACCAGACTGCTCAGGACTTTGTTCAGGTTTGCAATATTATATTAAAAAAACCTCAACCACATTATAGCACCTAAAGGATACAGTAATAAACAAAGCAAAATCCTGAGAAATGTAGAGAACAAACACAGAAAATAAAGCATATTTGTATGCTGGGGGGGGGGGGGGGGCAGTCTTCAGCACAGAAAATTTTAGTGTCATAATTTCCCTCCACAATTTCCCTTTGTACTGCTATAAAAACTCCAGGTATCTGCAAAATGTTTAAAAACATCTTAACAGAAAAATACCCACTATTTAGCATTCTCTTTCTCAATTACAGTTAGACAAAGTGTGCTCCTTTATTTCCTAGCCAACTCTTTAGGTATGGAAACAAAAATGTATTTTGGCAAAGGAATGTTTTTAAAAGAAAACCACATACTGTAGCTAAAACACCAAGCTGACCTTTTAAAAATTAGGGGGAAAAATGCAGTTTCTTAAGCCAAGTTGTAAACTCCTGAAAAAACCAAAGTTTTAGAATCACAAGTTTTGCATTCCCAGAAATGCCTAGCTGCATACTTGCAAAGTGTTTTTAAATTATACAAGAAACATTATTTTTTAAAAAAAAAAACCAACAACTTGAAGCGCTAAAATAAATCATGTAAAGTTCTAAAAACAGTTATAGAACTGTGTAAAAAGAATGAGATTAATGAGATTCATACTTCTGTCTTTAAAAAAACACCTTTCCGTGCACCTTTTTGTTATCACAGCGTACTGAGAACAAACTTAATGAAGAAGCTCAGGATGAGTTACCCAAGCTGTGCTTTTTCAGCTAAACTAGCTTCTTTAGTAGAAAAGACTATGTTGCATTGCAGGCTCTGCTTTCTTCTGGTGCAAACCTCAATGTCTAAAAAGAATGCCTCAAAAAAAAAAAAAAGGCAAGTCTGAGGCTATTTTTGGGCAAAAGAAGAAAAACCTAGACTTCAGTATCTAATGAAAAAAGGTATGGGCATCTCATGAAAAAAATCGGATTTCCATTTGCAAATAACCATGTTAAATACAGTTTGTACAAGTCTGACTAAATTTTTAAACATGTAAAGTTTACTTTCATCATACTGCTATCACTTATTTAGAAATAAATTCAACAAAAGAGCTTCTCTTTCATCGTTTATTTCAACATCAATTGGTTGCATGATTTATTTGTCCCTTTTTTAAAGCACTAAATTCGGAAAGGTAAGAGTACAAAACTCAAAAGAAAAGTGAACTTAAGAGGTAAAAGTTATTTACAGTCTGATACATGCACACTATTCATTTTAGCAACTATTTCTAAGCCTGAAGTGGCCAAGGCCTTTCCCAATTATTAAACCAGGTTATTGCTGCAGAGCATTTTAAGTTATTGAGCTGAATTTCATAATATGCCAAAGTTTAAGATACTCCCCCGCAGCTTACCTTCTTGTTTTAACATCACATTACCCTGTCAACCACAAAAGTTTCTCTAAAATTAAAAAAGGGGAACTGGTTGAGTTTCATGAGGACACCAAGATCTTCCCTAAGAGTTTTTGCACATCTTCCTTCTAGTAGCTGCAGGTGCAACAGCTCCGAAGGGTCAGCAGTATCTCCGGATTGTAAGAATTTCCACTTACATATACTGTATTTGTAGTGTGCCAATTATTAATATAAAATTATTAAGACAAAAAAATTGTTTTAGAGGAGCGGAAGTTCCCCAGAAACGCAAAAAAAGTCAGATCTGAAGTACTGCACTGAAGCAAAGTGGTTCCCACTCCTTGTTGTCTGCAGAGCAACTGCTTAACGATCACACTTTACAGCCCAGTTTTACAAGATAAAAAAATGTTTTCAAGTTGTTTTCATATCCCAAGTTATAAACCACAGAAATTCAACTACTTCAAAAGAACGCAAGCTATCCACACACTGGGGACAAAACTACTTAACCCACTAAACAGAACCTGCCTGCTTCGTGAGTCAGTGTCTTAAATACCAAAGGACCTAAAAGATAAGGGTGTGGGAGGAAGAAATGGAACTTGGGAAGCCTAAGCAGGGAAGAACAAAAGAACCATTTACTAAGTAACCTGAAGAGGAAGAAGAAAATTGCAAGTGAAAAGAAACGCATATTAAATCTTTTAGAGAAGCTACAAAGAAAGATGGATTTTACATCACTTACAAATTGTTGTAAAGGCTTAAAACATTAAAAAACCAAAATACACGCACACTAAAAGTCAAAAGTACGTTCAGAAAACGTACTATGCTTCTGTTTCTTTGCATTTTGACACTTACTTTGTAATGCCTGGTTTTGCATGTACCAAAAGTATTAAAGACTGGTTTGGAATGCACACAAAATCTACACTTTTGTTTGCTTTAGACACCATCTCACATGTATGTATAATCTGAAAATCCAGTGTTTTAAGAATACTGGAGTTATAGAGTATAGTGCATACCAACTGCTTCTGCAAAGCCTAAAACTCAAAACTAGAGCTGACAAAGGAATAAGAAAAGAGGGAAGTTATGGGCTGCAAGGTGCAGTTTTATAAAAGCGTACCAGATACAGCACATGCTAGGAAAAAAAATACCCAAGAGAACAGTGAAGGCTAAAGGGCTTACAAAATCACGTGGAGAAGAGCATCTTTGCTGGCAGAAGTTGCAGGTGGAAAGGATCACTATGTAGCACACCAAGGCACAACAACTGTGAGACTGACCCATGGCTACTTCTGTTGAAGGAGTTTGGAAACACGACCACAGCATGTTTACATGGCTTTAAACCCAATTCACTGAATATTTTTAACGTATGAATTAACCCAGTGATTTCAAAGAAGCATTAACTCAGATGTCTGAAATGGTATCATAAATACAAAGAGGTTTCGTTTTGTGGGGTTTTTTTTTCTTTTATTTCCTATTTCACTGTTGCAAACATGAGCCAGGAAGAGGCTGTAGAACTCTGCAACAGCAGGTTGTTAGAAACTTAGACTAACTGCTTGGGGGGGCAGGGGGGGAAGGTCTTTGTTTTCTGGACTTCAAAAAAATGAAACAAACAGAACGAGCAACTCAAAATCCCCATTCTTTGTCTTGCAGTATTACCCTATGTCATCTCTTCTTCAGTTTATGTACCTGGAACGTGATGTGTGACTAGACAGGGGAAACAGAAGAAAAGAAACATAATCCCAGATCTACATGCCTATGAAAACAGGCAAAATCTCTCTGACATTGAAGAGGCTGGCAATTTATGTCTCACTGTACCTTCTCCCGGTCCCTAGAGAAGCCACTGGATACTGCAAAGAAGGGGGTGGGGAAGGAGAGAGGCGTACTTCATTTCCCATCCTACCACAGAAGTTTGCCAGAAAAGGTCTATCATTGCACAAAGAATTCTCTTGCAGCAGAAATTCCTCTTACTAAAATAAAATAAATAGGAATAATCTTACCTTCCTAACTCTTTTGATTCAAGCATATAAAAATTGTGAAAATTGTCTGTCTTGATTTGTGTCTGCAGAGATGTGGCTAACAAGCCAGGAAGGCTTTTATTCTCCAACTTTCTCCTCGACATAGTCAGGAACAGGTCTCCCTCTTCTACCAGTGACCTGTTAAAGCAAAACAATTACAAGTTTTGGAAATTCCATAATTACAGCAGAGGAAAGCATACAAATATTAGAGTTTAGGTCTATCAGATTAGAATAGCCTTAAGTTTGTTCCATAGTGACCTGAAAAAAGACACATTTAATCACCGTAAAAATAAAACCTGAAAGGAACATTAATCAAGACATGCTAAGAAAAGCAATTGAAGACTTTTTTTTTTATGTAATAATTTTAACATTTGAGAAGTTGTGTTTTTTTTTTTTCCCACCCTGAAGCATCTCCATGACATATTAGGGATAAGCTTCAGTTCTAGTGAAAATGCTACTAACTGCTTAACTATTAACGATATGTACTTTTCCTTTTTTTTTTTAGCTTTCTGAAAATAAGCTTTAACTCTTCTTTGGATTCTCAGTAAGTTCCAGCAACACCCTTAACTTTACACTTTTAACTAGCATCCCTGGGGGACTTAACCAAAAATCCTTCCTATTTTTGTCTGCAACGCAACAGGAACAGCTAACCACAGGGGGGAAAAAAGGGTGGTTTTTTTTTTCAGTGGGAAGATTCACATTTCTTATTAAACTCACTCATAGCTCATCTAAATTTCATTTTAACACTAGATTAATTGTCAGAAAGTAGCATGAATGGGCAACATCCTCTTTGCAAGTTCAGATCATTTAGAACCAAATGATGTAGTAATCCTGATTAAATTACCTCAATAAAAAAGCAGAACAGAACATTATGAAGATATACCCACCCATATTATTTCTACTACTATTAAAAAAAACCCAAACAGTAAAAATACTGGGTTTTGGCATTCATATTTACAGGCCTGAAGCAACTCTTCAGGTGAAATGCAAAAGCAAGGCAGAAAAAGGTTACTGAAGGATAACAGAAGTCTTAATTCACAGTTTAAGAATAGGCTTACCTTTATCAATGAAGGAAAAGAAAAAAAAAAATCACAAGGCAAATTACAGTTCAGATACAGTTAACTAACTTACAAAAAAACATTTTCAATTTTCAAATGAGAGAAGTGTACTTTCAGAAGCTTCTGGAGGAGCACTCGAACTAGTTATGATTCAAATATATTCCAGCACCCATCAAACATTGTTCAAACTACCAGTTCTTAGAACATGGATATTCATATTGGAACTATTCTGATTTAAATCATGATTCATGCTTTAGCAGGGAAAAAAAAATACTACACAGTTCAAGAATATCTTCAAAGTAGCATTTAATAAGCATAAAATAACTTCTTAGAAAATTATGAAGGGGTCACAATACAATCTGACATACAAATCTTTGAATCACCTTGTTTGTAATAAACATACATTCCTTCTTCCCAATTAAGTGACAGCTTATCATTTAAGAGACTGATTCAGAAGTCTGAAGTTTTACATGACTGTCCTTAGAGCTGTACTCACTAAATACAGTTTAATAGTTATCTTGTTACTGCAGTATGTTAGCACAGATTTATTTATACTAAACAATTTACCTAATTGATTAAGAGCTTACTATTATCAAGTTTATTATATAAGCTTCCATTTTACATCGTTACTCTTATTAAGGCAAACTTTTGTCTTATGTTGAATTAACTTTGTTTCTCTGTTAAGATACCACATCTCTTCTTTTTAGCTTGGTATCATGAATAGAGAAAAACATTCATAGAAGGCAGAAACCCACAAACAGGCACACAGTGTATTCAGGAGACTGAGATACAATTTCAAACCAAATTAGCTATGAAAAAGGCACAAATTCTAAGACGTTAACTATTTCCAAAATTAAAAGCAATACCCACGTTGTTATGCGTTGCATCTAAAGCCCCCAGTACCAGACATTACAAGTACGGATCTCGCAGAAATTTGCAAGCTTCCCACTAAAGAGAAAACTTCCCGCCAAACTATCTTTAAGTCAGCAAAAAGTCACTTCATTTAACTGCTTCCATAAATGCCAATCCCTCCTCGGGGCTAGGGAGCCGTTCAGTAGAGAAGGACCACGGACGAGCAGCACCAGGACACTACGCGACACTGCAGGGCCCGCACCTCCCTGGCCGGCGGCCAGCACCCAGCGCCCCGGCGGGGCCGGCGAGCCCCGCGGCCACCTGCGCGGCCGGCAGCGTCCTCCTCCGGTCACCGCTAGCCCCGGGAGGCGGCTGTCCCCACACACCTCCCCACCTCAGCCGCGCTTTAGCCTTTCGGCGATGACCTGCCCCGCTCCGCAGCCAGCGCTAAGGCAATGTTAGACGCGCACGACCGACAGCAAGGCGGAGGAGAGTCCTCACAGCGAGCCCAGGCTCCCCTTTCTGGGCTAACGAGGCGGGGCAACAACGGATCCACATCCCGCACTCTCATCCTCTCGCTGCACACCCGGGTCGGCCTTCCCCCCGTGGCCGAGCCCCCGTCCGGGGAGGGCCGAAGGATACGAAGCACTCCCTCCACCTCCGCCCTGCCCCGCTCCCGGTGCTACCGCGAAAACAGCTCCGCGGGAGCTGCCCGCTCCCAAGTGCGCTGCACACCCGGTTGGGACGGGCCGCTGGCCTCAGGGCGGGACCCGGCCCAGGGTATTCGCAGTACGCCCCAACTCTCCTCACGGGCACCCCCGCGCCGCCGCTAGCGCCCCCCGGGGTGGGGAGACGCGCACCGGCGAGCTCCGATACCGGCTGGGGGGAGGCAGTACGACGCTCCCACAGCCCACCTAGCGCCCCACCGGACCCGCCCGCCCTCACCCGCGGCAGCCGAAGCCGGGAGCTGCAACACCCACCTCTCTCCGCCGGACTCCCAGGAAGCCCCTCACGGGTCAACGGTCGCCGCAACGGCCCGCGCGCTACAGGCCAGGCCGGCCCCGCACCCCCGCCAACCGCCGCACCCGCACAGTCGGCGTTTGAAAAGCGCAGCCCGGTAGATGTGGCTGCCCCGGCTGCGCCCGGCCGGCCCGCCCACTTCGGCCGCAGAGAGCCAATCCGCGCCCAGTGGAGCGAGCCGTCTGCCCGGCGATTGGTGAGGGCCACCTCCGGCCGGGGAGCGCCCCCGCCCGGCCGCCCTCGGCCTTCGAAGGCGGGCGGGGGCAAGACGGGGCCACGGCCGTCGGCGGCTGAGGCGGGCAGCAGCAGCAGCAGGTGCCGCCTGCCCGAGCTGCCGCCGCGCCCAGCGCCTTCGTGCCAGCTGAGGGGGAGCCGCCGGCGCGGCCGGGACGCGATCCTGCTCTGCATCCTCCTCCTCCTCCCGCGGAGCTGGGAGCCGCGGCCTCGCCCGGCCCAGCTGGGGCGGACCGGCCGCCTCCCCGGGGCGCTGGGCCGGCCGGCTGTTTAGGAGCCGGTGGGGCACCGGAGCGGGGCCGTGTGCCGCCGGATGAAGGTCTGCCCGCGCCGGGGGCAGCTGCGGGAGAGCTATTTTGTTTGGCCGCCTCACGGAGCCCAGGGAGCCGCCGGTTTGGGCGAGATGCACCGATAGCGTCTCCGAGTCAAAGGGCTGTATTTAATCTAAACGCTGTAACGAGGCTTACCAGCGCGCGCACTGCATCTAGCAGTACTGGAGCAAAGGGGAAAGGTCGAGGCGCTGGGGCAGCGCAAGGTGCGGCGATGCCGAGCTGGGCCGCCCTCCACGCACAGCCCTGGTGCCGGGCGGGCTGCCGGCAGGGGTGCGAAGGCTACGGCCTCCTCTTTCTGCTCCGGTCCGGCGTGGCTGCAGGCCTGACAGAGAAACCCACAACCGCGGTAACGAAACTGGTGTGCGCTTAGCAGCAGTGACTGCGCATGGTTGTGCTTTTTATGTTTATGACGCAGCCTGCAAAGTCCCAGGCGACCATAACACTGGCTAGGTCCAGTTAAAAACAGAAAGTGCTATACCAGTTCTCATGGACATTTGCATATGCATGTTCAAACGGGAACAAAATCTGCTTTTTATTACTTTTATACAAGGGCACATCTCACACAGAACCTGTTTGACAATCTTTTTCATGCATGTAAATGGCAACTGGGTTTTCAGAACCTCTTGCTTTAAGGAGGCCAGAAGAAAAAAAAAAAGTTAAAAGACTTTAATTTGTGGTTTCAAAGACTCTTTTAAGGATATAAAATAGCCTAAAGCATGCTTTAGAAATAAGTTGAAATTAGAAGGAGTTCTCAAATAGCTGCAATTTGTTTGTCAAATGGATTTCCTCTGTGAAGCAATCCAACCAGCTGCCCTAGAAATTTGCAAACATCTGTTTTATAATAGACTTGCCATAAAGGCAGTAATAGTAATGTAGCATAAGAGTTTAAGAGTTATAAATTCAATTTCAGCAGTGCATCATTAGAGATACTGGATTAATCTTGTTTATGCTATGGTGCTGCCAGTGAAATGGGTAATTGGTACAGGCATGGCAAAGTACCTAAGTCATGCTGTCACAGCAATGGTTACATTAAGATCAGTTAAAGTAGTATAAATGGAGATACACAGTTTGAGAAAACGGAAAGCATTCGTGAAGACTTCAGAGTATGCTGTACCATGCAGCTGGCATAAGATACACCTCCTAAGAACAAGAGCTGCTTTTCAAGTGTAACTCCTGCTTGCTTTACCTTCCATGTAGTTTTTTTAGTGTTTTGAGCTATGGATATTTTTGACAAAAAAAAAAGTCCAGAATCTTTACTCTCTCCCACAGAGTTCCACCAACTCTTCAGAGTTCCAGACTGCACCCTTTCTTCATTGTAACATGACTTCAAATGCATCTGCCAAATAAATGTACATGTAGAACAGATTGGTTTCGTTGAGAAGTTTTGTGCAGTATGAAAAGCAAGCAGCATTCTGAACATACCAATGATCCACAGGAGTAAAATTAAATGATGACTACAATTAAGATGTTTTAGGTTATTATAGCACGTGGTGCCAAGAGTAAATGACAGTGCTTATGTTTGTCTCCTTAGCTGTTTATGTGTCTTTACCGATCCTTTTCAAGGCCACGATTTGCTCTACTCTTCCTTTAAGTTCTGAAAACCAAGTAAGTACTAAAAGTGCTTCATGACATGCACATTACTGTAATCTTGGTTATCTGTTTATATAATGCCATAGGAACATGCATGGCACTTAGAGAAGGGTATAATTGGCAGGACTCCACCCTGAGGACTCTGGAATTTTACTTAGATACACCACCACAGAGAATGACAAACAACGGGTGGAGAAGGGGCAATGGTAGGCTGAAGGTCACAACAGTACAGGATCATGAACTATGCTTATTACTAATGCATACATCTGGTCATTAATTGCTATTTTTTAATTATCCCAAAGGTGTTAGCTTCGTAATTGCCATTCTTAGCAACTTTTTCTCTTGCTTTCCTTAATTACCTATCCATTACAAAGCTGGCTTTTTACAGTCGTTAGAGACTTTCAAGAAAAGTATTTCATCAGTTCTATTCTGATCAAGAACTTCTTGATCAGTTACCTGTTTGTCAAAGCTGTGATGTACAGCTCATGTTGATCAGAGCCACAGGTGTTTTAGGAAGCTAACCCTGTGGAAGCAGCTCGATTCCCTCAAGAAGTGCCCATTTCAACTCAGACCTGTCACGGGGTTGATGTAGTTTGGACTGAATAGACAGCAACCTACCCTTCTCAGCAGATTAACTATCACTAGTGTGGGGGACGAGTGTACAACATTAGGAGGCACACAGATGGAAGCTGAGAATGTCTGAGCCGCCTCCTCCAGCTTGTTTGTGGTAACTCCTCTGACAAGACATTGGCGAGGCAAGACCCTGATCAGTAGCACCAAAAAAGGCCTCAAAAAACATGAGGAAAAAGTAACTCTGCCAAGCTGTTAAGCCTCTTTGTGGCATTCACAGGGCAGTATGTACTTAAGTAACACAACAACACATGCAAAACGAAGCCTTACCTGACCATCTTCAGCATCCTGAAGTTCAAAAGTTATGGGGAAAGATCCACATCTTCTACATGATGCCTCTACTACTGCAGCCTTCAAGAGGCAAGAGCAGATCTGCCTGCAAAGTGGATGATCGTAGTTGTGCAGAGTACCCCCAGCTGTTGCTTGGCAGAAGAGCATGGAGAACATGCCAGAACACCACACAGAGTAGTAGGCTAGCTGAAAAATGTGCTGATTCAGTGCATCTCAGATCATAGCATAAAGCTGCCTGTCTTAGGGGGGACACTCGTGTACTTACTGACACTGAGCATTGTTTCTCTCACTCTGTGGGGATAAAATAAGCACCCCCACTCCCCTAAACCACCGCCTTATAGAGATTACCTATGCCCCAAACATCTACGAGAGCACTGTTAGCTGAAGCAACCTCTGTGATACCAAATGCCAACCTAAACCATGAAATACTCAATGCACAGAATGACATTTTGCTTCAGGCCCCACAGAATCAGCATGCCACCTCCTGCCATATCTGCAATAGTCATTTCTGGACATGACCTAATCATTGAATACAGATACCACCCTCATCCAAAAAGAATGGTCATATTTTTATTTAATACAGGTAATTAAAAAAAAAATCTGACTTTTTTTGCCCATTCCAAAATCTCTGCATGAATCCCTCCACCTCTGCACATAAGAAATAGCATCAAATGGCACTCCTTAATGCGCTGGGCAAAGTCTGTATTTCACCCAGTCACCACTTACCACAATTGCCTCCGTGTCACCCAGCACAAGCTTCATACAAACTCCAGTTTTTGTGCTGAGGGAAAAATGAGCAATTGCTAAATACATGGTGTCAGTTATCAGTGATTTGGATGAAAATGTAATACAAGTCTAACATCGAGAATGACAACAGAGAACAGAGTCTGAAAGGACTCAAGTCTCAAAGCATCTTCCCACTGCAGCTCCCCTTCAATGATTTAGGTTAGCTTGCATCGCATATCTGATAGCAGCAAGATAACACAAGATTACTTTCTAGAAAAAGTTTTAAAGTAATAGAAATATAACTTCAATATTGGATTCTACAAAGAGTTTATGTAATGCCCAGGAGAAGCGACAACTTGCCATTTAACCATTTTAGAGCAAAGGTCTCCTTGGACTGTGTCTTGGTGGGGAGAACCCTTGCCTAAGTGCTGAATAAACACCAGTATCTCTTACTGTAACTAGTATTATCTGTTACAAAAGTAGAAGGAAACCTTTGATGGGGGCCACTGATGATTATTAAGGACAGAAAAATGTATTTCCCCTGAAGATAAACATCCCTGTGAAAATACAGTGCTTTTCTGTGTTACAGCCACTGTTGTAAAGTATGTCGCTGCCAGTTTGCATGCTCCATTCAAAAGCAGAGACTCTTACACGAAGCCTGGGCCTCTCCATTGTGTTGACTGTAGTATTTGGTGCTTTGTTCATTTAATTTGTCATAATTTTTGTTTCATATGGAGTTCTAGTTCCAAAATTATGATTTGTAACATGCCAGACTCCACAGATCACCAGAAGTCACTTAGAAAAGGTGATGTAAGAAAGAGTATCTTGTGGTTTCTCTAAAGCTTTTAAAATGCTGCAAAGGACATAGAATGATGTCAAGACAAAAGGTACTAATTTAAAAAATGACGTTACAATATATTCAGAGGCACAATAAAAGAGTTGATTTCCAAGGTGGATTTTGTAAGAAGATTTATTTTGATTAAGTGATTTCATGATGAAATATGGTCTTAAACAAAATAGAGATCAGTATGAAAATAAAATTATACACAGAAAAATCTTTTCCCAAAATGTTTTTGAGTAACAGGAAATACAACACAACAGTCCTGTATTCAACTGAGTAGATAATTATGTAAATCTGTGAGCAGTCAAACACTGTAATACATTCCTTGAAGCCAGGCACAGTTGAAATACATAGTGTGCCCCTGTAACACGCTCAACACATTTTGTATCTGCTCTCTCTGCCTCAAAGAAAAAAAAGCAAGCGAAATGTAATGCAATGTAAATGGAAAAAAGGACATACAACATCTTAATGCTTGAAGCATGTATTCCCCGTTTAGTGCTTTGTGAAAGACGTATACCAAATTCAGATGGAACTTAAAATTGGCTTGTAGAAAGATAGAAAAAATTGGTATTGTATTTGATATACAGTCTTGTGAACACTTAACTGAAAACTATGGAAAGGATTAAAAAATACACCACGTGTTCTACTTAAAGCTTAGAAATAAATATGCACTCTGTATTCTCAGTGCCCGAAATTCTTTAAAAACAAAGAACTTGGTATAAAATTATATCAAGTAATTGTCAAAAATGAGGGAGATGCATCTATATACCTGCTAGATTTTGGATGCCTGCATCCCCACTACAAAAACTTGTAAAACTATATGCGCTTTCAAACATGCTGAATAACCCAAACTGTAGCCTAGCAAGGACAAAAATATCGACTGACTTGGGGGTACCAGTATTCCACACCACATCCCTCATTACCTTCTCTTTCTCTAAAGTTTTCTCCTTCCATACTGTACCAGCCCTTGCAAGTACAAATGTTCAGTCATTTATACAAAAAGCAGCCTTGCTGATCAGGATTCACGGATGCCCTCAAGGCTATGTCATTCCAAGGAAAAACAGAGTACAAAGAAAAAGCATCTTCCTAAGATGATTTATGTACTTAATATTATTATAATTCTTCATCCTCCCTGCAATGCTGATAATAAACAGCAGCCTCCTGAGAGTTGCAGACTCATTGCAGAAAAGTGTCCTGCTATGTGGAACTATTGAACCATTACGGTCCAATGTACTAGTTGTATTCTTGTTTAGGACTTAAAGTTTGTATAAAACTCTTATCACCTCAGTTACCATGTTGAAGAAGAAAACTTGAAGGAATTCTTCTTTTGACTCTTATACTGCCATCCAATAGTCTTGGCTTTTAGGTAAAGAACCAGGTCAGCTTTTAGGTAGAGAACCAGAGCCTGAAATCTTCCTACTCTCTTACACAGTATTTTTTCTGATAATGTCATCACAATGTGAATGTAGTCAAGACTCACATCAGCTTGGCCAGAGCTTAACTAGATCATTGAGGATATTTTAATTACCTTAAATAAGCTTAGAAATGTCATCTCAATCCCTCTCTTTGTGGAAATTCATGGTTCTTACACAACTGTAACACAAAGCCCAACAATAAAAAAAAAAAAATTAAAACCCCCTACATTTTCACACATTTAAATGTTAGGGACTCGGCCCATCACATTTAAAATGAAAGTCACCTTTGGTAGTGATGACTTAACTTCTTATTAGGTGCTATTTATCCCGTTAATGCAGCTAGTAATAAACACAATAATTATTTGTACGAACAATAAGAGTAAAGAGGACTTCCAGACACTACCCTTATTTTATTTAGAAGCCTTAATTTTCCTGAAAGTAGTCCAAAAAAACCCAAAAAACAACCCCCAAACCAATAAAACAAAAAAAACCAACATAGAAGTAATTTTTCTGATTGTGTACTTTAGATTTTTGAAACCTAATAAGGTAAAATATGTCTTGCAGTTGCAGTAACACAAATGTATTTCAGGATGAGTAGTCATTTTTACCGGGTACATTATCATAGCCTAATTTTCAAGCAAAAAGCATCCCCTTTCATGTACCCGGTGGTCAGCACAGCTCACTCCTGCTCCCTATTCGCAAAGCGTAGTCCTTTTTCGGTCCCTACTCTTTCAGTCTTGTCTTCACTCTAGCACTGTTCTCTGTTGTTGCATTTTGTGTGCTCTATCCGCTGTGTGAAACTGCCATATCTTATCATTACAGCACCTACAATTACATTCCTTCCTTAGCATTACTTACGAGGCTTCAGAGATTTATTTGCTTATTCATACAGTCATCTGTTTTAAAATTACTCAGCTCCAATGTCTGACGGCATTCAGCATGGCAATCAAATACTATGCCTCAGCAAAATCTTTTATTGACCTGATTTATACTGCTAGATAAGTATTTCTAAGTATAAAAAGTGTAATTTAATTTAAAATGAGATGCTGAATAGTCAACAGAGTATGTCAGGAGCTGCTTGTATTGCAATTAGCAGACAATGCAGATGTGAACGATCTTTTGGAAGAAAGCAGTTCAAGGGCTGTATGACAAAGGCTCCATCTGTGGAAGGCACAGTCCTCACTGAGGTAATACATCACCTGATGCTGTGATTTCTGGATCAGCACTCACCTGCCTACTGCAAGAGCTACTCACACTTCCAGCCAACAGCTGGAAGCAGCCCATGGGGGCTCAGGAATTCTGGCGATAGAAAACATTGCAAGAAAAATCCCCTGCTGCGTTCTTAACTTTGCAAAACCAAAATCAAAGGCTATTTTACCCTTAGATACCTAATCAGCTGATTTCCAAAAAACTTTTATCACTGTTTTTCTTAAACCACTCACAATCTAGATGTCAGAGTAACGGGGATCCTATCGGCTCTCTGGACTGAAGGGAGCTTCTTTTGTTGCAAAGGAAACTGGTTTAATTCTTGATGAAAAAAATAAACAAACACACAATCTTACTCTGATATGACAGCTACAGTCAGTGTAGGTGGTCACCAATTGTTCTCTGGGTGAATGCAGGATCATGTGCCATTAAAAGGGAGAGGACAGACAGCCTTTGGAAGGCAGCCCAGAATAAGGGAGACCAGAGTCCTGTGGCGTTTTGTACGTCTATACATTTAGAAGCTGATTATATTGATGTCAGCACAAAACTATGTTAAATTAGTGGAACAATATACCTCCTGAGTGCTCAGCAAAAGCCCTCTAAGTAGACAAGGCTTTTTCTAGTAGGGGCTGAGTGAGAAGTTTTTCTGAAAGTTCTAAAAAAATAACTGAAATACAATTTTCATTATTCAGAAGTTTTTTATAGGGAGGAAGGATTGAAAGACGCATAGCTCAGCTCCCTTTCAGATTCACCATAACTTTTAGACATCTGTCAGAATACATCTGTAGTAAAATTATTTTTATTATTATTCTGCAATGTAATCTGACTGCATTTGGTACATAAAGGAAACAAGTTCAAAATTCCAATTATTGATTTAGAAGGGGACTAATCAATGAGTGTAGTAATTATTTCATATAGTCCTCAGGAGATATTTTAATTGCATTTTAAATACACACAGATGCTACAATGGATTGTAACCATTCCAGAGGAGTCCTTGACTGTCATCCTTTTACCTACAGTCTGGAGGAGCCTTTCTAAGCAGTGACCAGAAGGTCGTTATAATATGTCCCTGGTATTAAATAGAACTCTCAATCATGAGTTTACCTTAAAATACCTATGGCATAATATGGCTCTGAGCAAAGCCTATGAAGTAGAGCCCTAAATGAAGTTTCAACCTGAACAATACCTTTCTGTACAGTAAAATTATTTTAGAAAATACTAGAAATGTGTGAATAAAAAATCTTTTCACAGCAATCAACATTTGAAATAGCAGTAGTAGTCTAGGGCTTGAAACTAGTCAGTCCGAAATAGAACAGAAGTGCTATGAAGCTCATGGTCTATTTCGAAGTGATGCAAAACATAAACCAACACACACTGTGAAAACTGTGTTTATATGGTCTGCTTTATAATTTTTCATACTGCTAACAAAAATAAGCTATAAAAGGCTTTACAATAAAGTTCTTTTCCCCTACTATTTACCTAATATATATTTATTTTTCCAGCAAACAAGCAATTTCAGATTCAACCTCATAAGGTCTTTTTAACTGTAAAATATGTAGGTAAAAAGTTAGAGTAGTCCAACAGCAGCCACTACGGTTGCGGTAATAAAATTGTAAAGGGTTTTTTACTTGCAATTGGTGAGCTAGTCAACCCATAAACTTCTGCAGTTCTGTTTCGTACCACATAATTGAGCCAAAATGCAAGCAGTTTAAGAAGCCAGATTTGAGTCATTATTCTGAAATTTTGCTTGGAGTTCAATCTGCTTGCCCAGGGAGGAAAGGATGAGAAGGGAAAACAGCAGTGATGCTTGTGTATTTATACTGTAGAGTTAACATTAAAGCTAAGTCTGTAATCTTACCAGTGGAGACCAAACTTTTGCTCAATTCCCATTAGTGCTAAGAGGAATCAATCACCCCTCCATGTAAAAACAGTGGCAAGAAAAACATAACTACTAGTATAATTTAATACAAACAAGTTTCATTTGCTGAAAAGAATTAACTTGCTTTATGGTACAGGAAACGAACTTACACTGGCTATTCAAACGCAGCTGCCACAGATTCCCCTTTTGTGAACAGGAATTCCCTCAGCCCAGAGACTGTGCTTGCAAGTATCTCCATAAACCTCTGCAGCTACCACTGCAGAAATTCAGTAAACATCTGCAATGAATACTGCTGAGATTGTTTTAGCAACCGGATGATACCATTACAAATGCTTCAGAAGGAAGCTTCTTCTAACATTTAAAAGGATTAAAAATACGTAAGAAACCACAAAACTCTTTTCTCTCCTATAATTTTAAACTGAGCAAACTACCAGTCCAGTGCTCTGCCAGTTTAACCCATGCCAGAAACTTTGTATGATGTCCTGCCAGCAGGCTGCTGCCTGGATTTTCATTTTCCCTGAAGATCACATATATTCACCATACCCTGTATGACCCGAGGTTAACCGCTTCAATGTGGAGTTTATGTGGTGCCCAGCAGGCCTGTGTACGCAGATGGATTTCACTCTAGATACTCTCCGTATTAACACTACAAGGAGTATGAAAATCATATTTCAAAGCAAAAAAAAAAAGGCAATTATTTGATGAAGACTAAGGAAAAACAACAGGTGGGGCATGGGGGAAAAGGTTTGCTTCTGGTCAGTGGGACTGAGTGTTAAATTGGATTTTATTTTGGATTGAAAGAAAGCTCTCCCACATTACCCTACAAGGTGCTACTGACGGTGTGACAGAGGTAGCAGATGGCTGCCTCCTGCCTGCTGTGGGCGAAAACACTGCTACCCTAACTGCTGCTGGCTTGCAGGTTCCAAACAGGTAACCGCTTGCCTCAGTAGGTGCCACATTGCGTAATTTCATTGATTACAAGCTTTTCCAGTGTATTTAGGAGTGTTACAGTTAAATTGACTGCTAGCTGCACCAGGTGAGGAAAGTGCACCCACTGTCTGGGATGCTGGCACCTGGGAAGAGGTGGGCCTGGCCCTGGGGCATGGAGGACAAAGACCACTCGCAGCCACTGTGCTGCCAGCCCGGCCAGGTGGGCTGCAAGGACCTGCTAGCTGCCTTTTGGCTAGCAATGTGTGGCTCTACTTCCCGGCAGAGCAGGAAGCATGGGCACCTCACTTTAACTCTTGTGGAGACCTCCCCAGCCAGACACTGTCTGATGGAGATGCTGCAGGTTAAGTTAGCACAAGCTGTCATCACACTGCAGCTAAAGGGAATCTTTTATAGTTCAGGTTGACTGGCTTTTTTTCCTCCCTAAATGCAAAGCTCCTTAGCACTGTCTGGAAAAGCTGTGAGACAGATACAGTGCTTTCAGAAAGGCTTCTCAGTCTTTCTCTATCTGGACTCTCGTGCCTGCCACAGCTTATCATAAGGAAAAGCACCATGGTTGCCTATTGCAGTCATCTGCAGGACATGAAAGTTGGCTTTCACTTGGGACACATTTAACAGGAATGGCTTCGAAATTCCCACCGAAGGGAGAGTATTCCAAGCAGTAGCCAGAAGATGCAGCTATTTGAGAAAGCTCAGGCTTCCTTTCCTATACTCCCTCCCTGCTAATCTCTTCAGAGCAGCAGCAGCATCCCTTATATCATCACACAAAGAGCCAGCCAAGTGCTTGAGGCACCACAGGTAGCCATAGGGGGAAGCTAACTCCTCATCACTTTCAAATAGCATTTTTCTAGAGTTCCCCAGGTGATGTTGGCCGCAAAGGAGGAAGCAGCAGCTTCTTCTATCTCTCTTGGTCTTAATGCTGCAAGGATTCTGGATTTTTTTGTTTGTTTGTTTTAATCAACAGCTGCCCTGCTGGTGACCCTGTCACATCTTTACACAGTAACAGATCATCATGACTGATTTCAATTATTTTTACATGCATAAAAACAGAACAAATGTGTGCAGTAGATATATTTAAATAAAAATTGACAAGATGCATTTATTGTTTTAGTTTTGTACAAAAGCGTAACTTAAAAGGCAGACTAGTATAAACTTACTTTGTGCCAAATATTTAATCTTTTCATTCCAAAGAGTTTCTGGTTCAAAACTTGTAGATACAGTTTCCACCTGGGAAATCTCCTTTTTAGACCACAGATAACACAGTATTTTAAAAGCAAAATTCTGCAGTCCTTCAACCAATCAAAAGTTGCATTCTGCTTCGAGTGCCAGAAATTTAGCTACTCAGTTAATGGATCATGTGAAACATGAGCCATGCTGGAATGACCTGATGAAAAGTCAGTTTGCCTACTGCTCATTCGTGTTCTGAAAAAAGATGTGCATTAGGATCTGTGACATGCAATCTTAGCAAAGACTGATAAATACATGTGTAAAAACAGGGTGACATGTTTGGATTTTTCTTTGCTACTTCATAGCAGACAGAAGTAGCATAAGAAAACCTATATTACTTAAGCGAGTCCCAGATGTCATGCAGAAGCTCAGTTATTCCTGAAATAAAAGAATGCAAGTGGGTTCTCCTTTGCACAGGGAACATTTTCTCAGTAAGCCTGAAGGGTTTTCTCAGTCTTTGCTGCCACCACTACAGCTGCAACTGACTTCTGACTTGGAGGGTGGAGTGGCAGTCTTTGCTGATGACATCTCCATAGATGTTCACCTCCGTTGGAAAAAAAACTCCCAAAAAACCAAGCAGGATATCTCCCTGAGATGCCCTTTCAAGAGTCTCCAAAGTGAGAACGTTACTTCAAAAGCTACTTTTCCCACAGAACAGGGCTTGCTGTGCTTCAGTGCTATCAAGAGGGCTAGTGCAAAGCTAGATTCATGTTCTTGTCATCCAGCATCCAAGCGCAACTTTCTGGGATTTTAAAATGTGGTGGATGCACTATGTGACAACAGCTGTACAAGAAACGGCGCACAACTGCACAAGTGTTCCACAAGACCATCTGGAGGAAAGTACCAAAAAAAGATACGAGCAAGCTTTGTGTATTTCAGCAAAATTAAGCATAAAGAAATTGGTGTCCATGCAGTGTTTGATATGCCATAAAAACTCTTTCAAATAACATTTGAAAAGAAAACTAGGTATCAGTGAAAATGCAAGCTTAGCAGTATGAACAGTTTACATCTTGTAGGTGTTCACTGATATGGGACAGTGGCATTATGACCCGTGGCTCACCTTAAAGTAGGTTACTCATGGGTTTCCAAATGAGCTAGTGTTTTATGGCGCTGTACAAATAAAAAGTTGTGAGGAGCATATGAAATATCTGTATTAAACTCCACTACATTAAGTTATCCAATGCATGAAAAATGACCTAGATGCATTTAAAATAAATGCATATTACAATATCACTTATAATATTATAAAATTATTACTTATGTGCACAGTCCTGATACCTATAGACATGGCACCGTGAAGGAAGCCTGGTTCCTAAGTGTTAGATAGTTGATAGTGATGCAGTCTGCTCTCAGTCAGATCATAATGTCCCTTCAACTTTGGTACATTCAGTGCAAAATATTTTTGGGAGTTTTTTACTCTTAGAAAAATAAAAGGCATTTTTTTTTCCTTTGAGAGTGCTTAAAGAATAAACAATAGCAGAATGTCTGTTCAAGCATGGAAAGTGACAAAACCAGAAATAGCATTTTAGTTTGCTTGTTTCCTGTTTACACTCTAAGAAACATAATATAATGAACCTATAAAAATAAACAGAAGTCACTGTGTTAGGGTTTTTTTCCTGATATGCTGTGATAAATTGCTAGTTTCTTCTTAAAATAGTTTCCATGCAGTATAAAGCATAAAATCAGTCTTCAGTTCATTATAACAGCTCATCTTTTGTCATACACACCAGTGGCAAACACATTTCCACAAACCTCCTTAATGGAAGCTGTTGTTGTTACATCCTTTGTTGCTGACTTTTCTTCCAACTCACTTCTGCCCTAGAAACTTGAGCTCTACGGTGCACACCATGCAGGCACTCATAGTCTTAGGTAAAGCGAGTACTGGATATGCTATTATAACATATGGCATAAGGTAATGTACCTTTATGAATTTAAAAACCCCCAAAACTATTGTATAATTTTTTGATAATTTTTCTGGGTAGGTGAGGGGCTGAATGATCTCACATTTTGACTTGAATCTTCTATTCAACAACTTTGATGAAATCCAGTTTTCGGGTACATGTCAGTTTTGCAGTAGCCAGGTTGACTACAACATGAGATCATGTTTCTTGTTTGCTCAGAACATAAACATAAGAAGTTTGGCCATCCTGAAAAACCATGGATTGCAAGACATGGTTTTTCCTGCACATCAGGCACAGTCTAGTTTCACTGTAAAGAATTCTGCCACTACCAAAATGCTTTTTAATTGCTACATAAGCTCTTTCATGGAACCTCATTATTTGAATTGCATGGTGAAACAATTTTCCTCTAGGAAATCCAATACAAACGTTAATTCATTCCTTGAGAAGACAGCTCCACAGAAGTCCAATGAGCTGGGCACTGTGGTTTGTGTATCACTCAAGTCCAAAAGTACTCGTCTCTTCAACTGCTGTCAACAGTTTTTCATATAACATAGAGAAAGATGGATAAGGGGGAAGGTCCAGACGATTGAAACAAGTGTGAGCCCTGAGGGGAAAAAAAGAGAGGAGGTGAAGAAGTACATTATTTGAAAAGTTCAAAAGAGAACACACAGACTAGCATGTGCTTGTGTAGAGATGGGCAGATAGTATTCCTTCAGAAGACTTTGTTCTATCAAATGATGTTTTCCAATTGAACAGGTAGTGAGGTTCAATCTACTTTCTTCTAATTAAAATCAGCCAGTAAGAAGCATTTATGAAGGTCTTTAGAAACACACTGACAGCCCAAAACGCAGCCCAAATTTTATCCATTAAACGTGCCTGAGAAAAGAATGATATAGCATGGCACAATTCAGACGCTCTGTTCTGAAATCCTGGCTTTAAATGTATTTTCTCAGAAGTAGTATTTTTTTTCTGTACTGATGATACTTGAATACTATATTTGAATCACAAACAAGGTATTTCAGCACATTGAATATGCATAAGATATTAGATTTGATGAAATATTTAAAATATTCTAGATATACAACAAACAATCCCACAGTAGTAAAGGACAGACAAATTAGATGCTCTTCCTTCTACATTTCCTCGGCATATGGATCATGGTCTTGGGAAATTACTGATTGTGCTGATTTACACTCTGTACCTGTCTGGCCCTACAAGCCAACGACCTTTAGAATAATACTTTTTGTAATTACACAAAACTATGCATGTTCCTCTAGCATACCACCCTGCTTCTTAAGAGGACAACCACGTCATTTATTTCTTTGTTTCCAAAGTCCATCTCCTCAGGTTTTTGACACACTTGGAACTGACTCTCAAAACCCCTTCCGGGGAATGAAAAGGGAGATAATAAAGGTTTTTCCTCATAGTAGAATAAGGGATATCATTGCCTGATCTCAGGGCAGGCTAAGGATAATACTTTCTAAAACACTATAGTGGATGAGCCTGCTCTAGTGAAATACATATCATAACTATTAATACAGTGTGTTCTTGAGGAAGAAATTATGTGAAGAGAAGCTAGAGGAGGCATCTTTTCTGCCCTGGAGCTTTGTACCAAAGCCTCACTTTAGACTGATTTTAGAAGATGAAAAACTTTTTGTATTTTGGCAGGTGTCTGTTTACAAATACTTTATTCTTTTGCAGTGAAACACAATTATTCAAATACAATCCATCTGAAAAAGAAACTCTCCCTGCAGTGACCCGCCCTTCATCAGTATGATCCGTATTAAGTGTAAGTGTGTAACATAATGTCAATGGAAGGACTGAGCAAGCTCCCTCCTCACAGCAAATGCAACTCCTCACTTAATCTAACCACTCCCAGAAATTGGGAGCAAATTCATTAATCGCCATTTTAAGTGGGTCTCAATTACAGGGATGGAGCCTGAAGTGAAGTGGGTTAATCTCATCTGTTAAAAAACATAAGAGTCCATTATAAAGTGTCATTGAAGCTGAAACACTCAGTTACAGCCTTACAGTGTCATAAAAATACCAGGCTGAAGGAATGTATACACAGTACAGAAGATCACACTATTATTATAAACACAGTCCAAACATCAAAGATGCAATCACTTTAAAAAACACTGAATTTTGCACCCTCCCCAAATACTGAGTGCTTAGAAGTGCTAGTACATGCTAAGCAGAGAGGGCATTTCCCCATCCTGTATTCCAGGGGCCTGGCAAAATTTCTCTACCCAGCCATCCTTCTAAGGCTCCTGGAGGAAAGCTTTCTTTCTACTCCTCGTTTACCTTTCCAAAAAACCATGGAAAGTAGTATCTGTGATACAGATTAAATTATTGCATTTCCTGCAGAGTACTTCAAGAATAAAATAAAATAATAATTTCCCTTTTGAAGAAAGAGATTGATTTAGACCCAGCAGCAAATGGGCAACTGGAACTCAGTGTTCCCTTGAGTTCAGTGTAGAGTGTGGAAGAGTCTTAAGCAACTAACAGTCTAACCACATGCCTCTGTTGCATGGGGCTGACAGCCACTCATTAGAACTATGGATCATGCTGTGTGGGCTGTAAAACCACAAATTATAAAAGACATAGTATATAATTAGCAAGGGATTCATTACAAACTGGTTTAATAGTAAGCCAGCATGTTGTTTAAGTTTATTCAGACAACTGAGTTTTATCTTAATTCTGAGGGCAATTTTGAAAATGCAATCACCTATTTTAATGACTTGGTTTTCCAAAGAAGACAAAAACTTAAGATCTTTGTCTTCTGAGAGAACGCATGCTTTTCTCACCCTAGCAAGCAACTTTGTAATTCTTTGAGAAGGAAGTGGTTTTTTTTTTTTCCTCTGGACAGTATTTTTCCCATCATTTCAAACCACGTGGGCACTAACTGTTCATCTTCCTGGACTCACATTTTATGACAACATGAAAAAAACATCTTGGTTCCTGAAGCTGAGATTCCCAATTAACCTCCCCTTCATTTTGATTACAGTAGTAAAAGAGTGATTTAGGTTTAAAACCCAGCAGGCAGACATAAATACTATTTGCATGTGATTCATCACATGCACATATATATAATGTACAGCAATGGACCAAATTTCTCAGTAAGTGAGCTGAAAGAGTAACAGTCCCTCTGCTGATAGTATAATATACAACACAGTGCAAAAGAAGGAAGTAGAAGTGGCATCAGGGATAGCAACAGTTAAGCTCAATCTGTAATAATCAATCTTTTCATCAGGGCCTTTTACATGCTACTGACTTATTAGTGTAAAAGATGGCGATAAAAGCTAGGGAACTTGACACGCACCTTACAGAAATCTCACTATTTTGATTCAGCAGAACTGATTACGTAGAACAGTGGGAATTATGTAAACATCTAGTGAATACTTTTGCATTTATGTTCACAGCTGCTTAGACCACAACCACATACCTAAGGAACTCTATCACTTGCCTTCTGTGTCTCAAAACCAGGAAGAAGAGAAGGGGACAGGTATTCTTATGTTTCCAGTAGTGCAGTAGTTTTTTGAAGAAACAAAGTCCACTGACTTGTTAAGTCCTAGCTTTTGCCACCCTTACACCAAGTATTACCATATTTCACAAGCACTCCCACTGAAATCAAAAGGGCAATTTGCAAAGTCTAAACACTGCTACGAGTGAATGATGGTGCCTTAGCACAAATGCTTTAGTTATCAGAGAATGAATAAGAGTCACAGAGTCCTAGGGCAGCATTCTCAGCAGATCCAGCAATGTGTTTACACATGCAGGGCTTGTTTGGAAACCTCTTGAAAGTTTGCTACTTGGGGTCGTCGTTAACAATGTCTTACCTTCAAGCCAGTACTACTTGTTGTTTGCACAGTAAGGCTTTGAAGCTGGTGAGACACAGGCTGAAGCTACACTGCGCATAGGAACTGGATAATGTAAAAATGCAAATACTGCTTTCTGCTTAGGGCTTAGCCTATTGAAGCATAAACATGGAAGATCATTTATTTTTTTATGAGATCAAGGTTCTCCATGTATGAATGCCAGGAATTGCCAGCTCATGACAACTGTAGATGTTTGCCATACACAGCTGGTTTTATTTTAACTAAACAAGTGTAATGTTTGTTTATTTTAATTCTCACACTTGTATGTTAAAAGCACAGAGACAAAAAGCAAATGTTTCCTAACCAAAGGAATCATAAGTGAAATTTCAAGGGCGTGATACATTCTCCTAAATGTGAAGAGTTGGAATTTCCCCTGCACTTGATGAACACCCTACAGCAGCAAAGATTCTCAACACATTTCTCCCTGTTGCACTACAGGAAGCAGTTTTATTCTGCAGTTCATTACATCCAGGCCTCGGCATAACCTTTTCAGAGGAAATTCTGAGCATCCCGTTCTGGCATATCCTGAACTTTTCCATGCTGCAAGCTGTGCTTGTTAGGACCAGGAATCCCAGGATTAGAAAATATATGGGAAAACTCCCACAATCTCTTTTCTTACTTAAACTCACAAGAAAATCTTCTATTCCGAAGTCAGAAATTATTAATTAAAAAAAAAAAATAAAATCAAAGCTTTTTCTTTTTAAACAGAATCTAAGGTAGTCAACCATAAACTATAAAATAGACTTACTGGGCTACAAGGTATTACTAGGCCCCCAAAAGATATTTGAGTATCTGATTTGAAATAGCAGTTTCCAGAATTTGCTTGTCTTTAATCCTCAGTTGCCTGGCTCTTATTTGTACTGTAAACTGGAAAGATGGCTTTGTTTAAAGGCCACCTGCTGTGCCTGTGGATTTCACAGCGCCACTTCTGCGTCTTTGACTTTCTCAGTGCAGGTCAAATGGCAGCCTGCAGGCAGGAGCCAACCCAAGAGACATCTCTGCCTCTGACTTTATGCTGGAGGTAAAAGCTAAGGGTTGTTGGTCAGAGAAACTCTCTGTGTGTCTGACAGCTGCCTTGTGTCTAAAAAGAGACTCTGGATGCAAGTTATTCCTGAGGAATCTTGTTTATGAGGGATGGGCTAGGATTAGCATTGAGTTTCCTCAGCCCAAAGCTACCAACACAGGCTATAAGCACCATACTAAAGCTGAGATCTGACTAAGTAGTTAGTTCACCCACACTCCACACACTAATCTTTGTCTAATCACTGTTAACCCATTCTAGAAGCTACAGAATTATAGAACTGGATGAAATGAAATCTTCCAGAAACATATCAGCTTGATCACAATATAGAAAAGACTAGAATTTGTCATTTTTCATCAAAGAAGCATCCATGCTAGAAGATGTTTCTTGCATCACTCATATGTTATTAGTCTAGTCCTGGCATTGTTACTACGGATGCTTGAAAACAACTCTTTTTCCCATCTTACAAGTGGAGAACTCAGAAAAGCAACTTCTATTTTTTTCTTAACCTTCTCATTCTACTCCTCCAAACCTGCCATTACCCAATTTAAATGCTGCCTCTTGTCTGCAAGGGCTTGTACAACTCAACATCTGCTTTCATATCTTGGACTCTCATACTGTTTCTTTATCCTCTTCACATATTTCAATTGACCCTACATGTTCTCTTTGAAATCTTCATCTTCTCTTGTCCCTGTGCTGCCTCTTAAGTCAAATGACCCATCCTCAAAATACACCTCTTCTGCAGTTCATAACTTGCCTCTTCTGTATTTGTTAACACTCCTGACCTCAGACAAAGCATAAAAATTACATCATTAAAACAAACTCTAAAGGCTGCGTGTGTCTAATGCAAGAAGTCTGACATTAGCTTTCACCTGGACACAGTCACAAATGCTATTTGATTTTAATATTAATTAATTCATATTAATTCTTGCTCCTAAGTAATGAGCTGCATGTTCAGTAAGTAAATACTTGCACATTTAATCAAATTTAACAAAATCAAATTCAGAAGTAGTTATCATTCTAATCTAATTTTCCATGAAAAAAAGCATTACAGTACGGATGGTCATCCACAGTTACACTGCCTTGTCCATCTTAGAACAAAACTGACTTCAAAGAAAAATGGATGCATCAGACACTGGAACAACGGAGAAAGAAATTTTCATGTAAGGCATAGTATATTTGCATATCCAGTTAAAACTCGTTTATGTTTCTCAAACAGCTCATCTGTTATCTCAGTAATGGATATTCTAAAGTATCTCTAGCATTAATACACACACAGTTGTACCTTGGAAGAGCAGTGATCTTCCCCCACTTCTCTACGCAGAACCTTCTTGGACCATTGCTCCCCCGTAGAGAGGCAAATCCTTCATAAGGTATGCTGGACGTGCCTGTAACAAACTGCCAGCACAAACAAAACATCACAGACATTGGATACACAGATGGTGCCGGTTAGAAATTTATTTATAGCAGCATACCCACTGAAGTCCAAATGCTTATATAAAAGCATTTGCCAGTGAAGGAAATTTGTGAAGCAGAAGTGGTAACTGCTTCTTTAAATGGAGGATAAAGGAAAACAGACCATTTCCTGGTAGGGCTCTAGAAGAGACAACTTCTCAGATTAATTTCCTTCAATGGTTTCTCTTTGAGAGAGCAATTACGTTTCATAGATGCTGTAGAATAAAACACTATTAATATCAAGTTACATGAACTTAGGCCTAAGTGAGGTTTTCCCTGCTGTCTTTATTCTGTATTAAGAGGAACTAATAAAAAAGTAATACTGTGTGATAATGGCTTCGTGTTATGCCTTTTTGGCTATGTGGATTTCAGTATCTTTATAAACCATTATTAAATACTCTAAGAAAAAGACTAAATTCTGAAGGTTAGGTAGAATGCCCACTGACATTTGCTGAAATGCTGTCTGTTGAGCAGATTTAGTTATAACCTGTCATGAATAGAACAAACGTGGGTTTTTACAGGTCAGAGGCTACTTAATTTTTAATGATCTGGATATGATAAAAGCTTTTGATTAACAGATGAGATAGGAACATATAAGCAGACGTCTCTGGCTCTCCATCAAATGAGATGTCCCATGCTGCTTTTTACAGACCTTTTTTAAGTATTTAGATTAAAAAAAAAATAAAATCCTTCATCATACTCAGTGACCAGATGCAAATTCTGAATTGTTAAAAACAGTGGGTTTCATAATAGATCCAGAACACGGTATGGTTTGGGGTGGGGGTTTGTCTGTTTCTTTACAGATATGATGGACAACCTGAATTTAAAAAAACTAACTCAATATTAAACCTACATGTATAAAATATTCCTCTGTTGAGATGTTTTTGTCCTTCATCAGCAGGATGACTGGATTCTGCAGGCTGACTTAGTGAAAAATCAAACTGGACTAATTTTAAATTTTTCATCATTATTTTCTAATTTGAGGCACTTCAACTTCTATCTAAGCCTTCTCCTTCCAAAGCTGTACAAATATTATTAAAATTTCTACCTACTTATATAACCAGTTACACAGCAGTTCTTTTCTATATTTACAAGTCTTATTGTACTTTTAATGAAACAATTGTAAAGGATTATTGACATCAGATACTTAATCTTAAATGTATATTTTACCTCGGAAATCTATAAAAGTAGCTGTGAGCTTCAGTCACTTAAAGCAGTTAGTCTCTAAGAACTGTCAGGTTATTCCCAGTAGCCAGCATCACCATCATTTCTGGATGTCATAAACCTGGATGGGACTAGTTTAGCACCTAATTTTAAAGATGCACACTATTTCTACACAGATCACCTGATTTCTTACCTGTAAAAGTCTTAGTCGTTGTTCATTGTTGAACCTTTCCACAGCAGCCCAGAACCACCGAATTACAATGTGATTGTCATGATAACCTGTTAAAACAAGAGCCTTTATACCTTTAGGTGCTACAACAGTGGTTGAGAGACTAGTTAGTAAGTTTTTCCTAGTTCAGCCCTAGTCACAATAATGCCATATTTCTTATCCAACTGCAGCGAAAGACAGGAGGTAAGAAAATACTCCTGAAGTGCTTAAAAATCTTAAAGGCAGAGAATTAATTTACTATGACAAAAAGGAGTGAAATCTCTTTTGCGAGCATTTCTTCCATTAGTCAAACACTAACAGGAATGCCAATTCCTGAAACATTCCAATGCTGTGCTTTTTATGTATCTAAAGCTACAAATCATGCTGCAACCATCTCTCTCAAAGTAGTTCCTAAATCTTCTGTTGTTCTCAAATTATCTCAACTGCCAGCCTGCAGTCACTGGGATTACTTCTAATTTCCTGTCTCTAAGAGTGGAAAAGAGGTAGCTTCTCCTAGGAATGGCTACCATTTCCATTTGTCTCCAGTGTCTGGGTGGTACTCTACTAGTGTGCAGGTGAGCACAGCACTTTCCGTGGACTGCTCTGTTATGCTGTCCAGACAAGAACAGTAAGGGAAGAGCTGCATGGGGAAGCAATGAAGCAAACTAAAAGGGGCAAATTACCTTCTCCTAACGCAAACTTAACCACAGAAGTTCAGAAGATACTAAAGATGTAACCCATGGGATGGTTCTTTTTTGTCTTAGAAACTGGGTAATTCCAGGCCCCCCCAACACTGTCAGTGAACAACTAAAAACTAAGGTTACCTCCTCTATACTCTGTATTATTTCTCCAGTCGCTCAAGTCAATTTCTGCTGTTCCAGCTATAACCAGTTCCAGTTCTCTGGCATCAAATACAGACACAAGTCTCGCATCAACCACCTGGGAAAGGAAATAAAATGTATAGCAACATTTCTTAATTTATTGATTTTTGCCTCCCCATAAAAGGCTTGTCTGCTACTAAGACATTTAGCAGGTAACATTTGTCTGAAGAATGGAAAGAATTAAGGGGTTTTCTTCTTTTTAAAGGCAAAGAAACAGACTTCTTTCTTACACTGCACTTCCATTGCAGGATCACAGTGATTGGGAGGGAACTTTATTGGCAAATAATACTGAATTATTTCAGGACAAATTAAGTTCAATACATTCCATTTAATTGTCCATGTTAAAACAAGTAAGAGAGAAATACCTTGAAATACTATTGTGTTACACTGAGTACAGCATGCACACAAAAAACCTCAAAGGCCCAATGAAGAAACAGATAAGTCTCTTTAGCAAGCATCCATTGCTAATCATACAGTGATCAACAGCATTTTCCAGTTTAAAGAAGATATATAACCATAGTGGTTAAGCCAATAACAAAAATTTTTTTCCTTATCCCGTGCCCCGCCCCCCCTGATATCCGTGAGGGCACTTCTGATTATATATGTATCTGCTTTTGGGGACTCCGTATTTGGGAAATGTATGTGAGGAGAAAAATGTTTGGGGAGGATAAAGGGAGAAAGTAAATTTCATTTTGGAGTTTTTTACCTCATAGAAACCACGAACTAGGCTTTCTGTTTGTTGTACAACTCCTCTCTCAATTCTCCATTTCACCATTCTTTCTATATATTCTTTTTTGTTCTTTTCAGTGACTGGGATGTTGGCACCTCCTGGCTTTAGTTCCCGTTCTGTGATCTTAAGAAAAAAATGACCAAGTGACAGCACAATATTATAAAGACAAAAGAAAGAATTGCAATAATTTAAATTTTTAAGTTGAAGTAATTCCTAAAAAGCACTAGCCAAGACTGACTTTAGCAAACTGGAATATGTAAAATGAAAGAACATACAACAAATTTTTTTTTTTTGATAAAAAGCATATTTAAAATACCATTTAGTGTGAAGAATCTTCATATTTAGTATGAAAAATAAGCTGAAAAGAAGAAACAATCTTTACAGCTACTAAAGTAGTGAAGTCTTCTAAACAATATCATAACAAAGGTGTTATAATACCTTTGAATGCTAACTCTGCTGCAATTAAAGTCAGAAGGCAGGTAAACTACCTCCAGCAGAGCAATCAAAACTTTTGGAATTCCAGATAGTCCCCAGAAAATCTTGTTAACCAGAAAGACATGTTTGACTGGTTACAAATAATAATTCCTCCTTAGATTTCAGCACTGTTTTTATCAACTAGAATTTCATAAAAACAAGTTCAAATCAGCATGGAATGACAATCATTCTTCTGCCCAAATAAATGTTTATCTAGCAGTAGAATACACAAAGGAAATTAAATTAAGAATCTTGCACACCTGCCCGAAAACTTCTTCATTTACAGTAAAAGTGAGATCTAGGATATCATGTATATCATTGTCTTTCATCCACTGCAAACTCTGGTGAAACTCCTCGTCAAGATATTCCAGGTCACTCAGGTCACAGAGTCTAACATAAACAAAAAGAAAACACACAAACACAGATGATGGCAGTAGCGTGTGCTCAGTAACTAGACTCAGATAGGACAGTCCTGAAAAACAGACTGAGAATGGGAGCCAAGAGAAAAGTCAATTGAATAAAGATGACTTCAAATCTCTGCTTATTTGCCTAATAATAGCAGTTGCTGTATAACACAAAATAATTTCGTTAGCATACAAAACTCCAGAATGTACTAATTTGAAGACACATTGCTTTTTAAGCTTATGGTGTCTGTCCCATGTTTCCTGTGAGGAATAGGTTGGAATTATGAAAACACATAGATTGAAGAGACAACAAATTCAAATCCTAAGAGAAATGGTAAGTTTTTATAACAAGCAACTACTATCCTATTTGCTTATGTGACTACACTACCACCTCTCTTGTCTCCTTGTTGTGCAAAGACGCCTGTTCGGATACCCTGCTTACCACAGAAATATCTTTTTACCTTTTCCCATAGCCATATTTCCTCTTACCTGGTCCTTCTTTTCCAAATCCAACCTGTAAGCCAACTGCCACTTTCTGTCTTTAACAGTTGCTATTGCAAGCTTTAAACATATCATCTGTTGATAATATTTAATACCATGGTGGCAACTTCTGCCATTCTTCTTAACTACTTAAATCATTCTCTGAAATAGGACACTGGGGCTATTCATTAAGTAAGGTACTTTTCCTCGGCAGGGTTCCCTGCCTGCTTCTATTCTTGGGTCTGTATAAAGTCAGAAGAAAGCCCTGTACTTATACCTGGACACTCAAGTGTAGTTTAAGTGACATCCTGCAGTAACAGATCCTACATCAAAGTTGATGAATTGGGCGCAGTGTCCCATCTGCAGAGGTAGTCTGGATGGCTCATCAGTTCTGAGGAAAGCAAAGGTCCAGGGCTTAGATGGGGAAGTTGCATAAATTACGTTGAGTACAAAGGTGGCTGCCCCTCATTTTTAATTTTATTGTTTAGAGAACCACCAAGTAGAACAATTTAATATGGCAGTCACACAATATCAGTAATAAAGTCCATCTGGGGTTAGTCCTCATTCTTATTAAAAATTATGCTGTTAACATTTACGTACTTTTAAAATGTATGTGCAATAGGAATGGATGCATTAGTCCACACTATTAGAATATATGATCATATTAAAAAAAACCCAAACCTTCCAGAGTTCTCAAAAACAGCTTTCAAATGGAGGACAAAAAGTGAAGTTCAGTAGGTCTTAAATTCCAAGCATGCTGAGCAAATGCAGCTCTCATTGTTTCAGCCAGAACAGGAGTAGTAGTTCTGAAAACAAAGTCTAAAGTATATCAGAGTAAAGGTCCTCAAAACAGAGATTGCCAACAATCAGTCTACCTCTGACAATGGGTCTTGCAGTCCAAGTTACAAAGTGATTCATATCCTATCCTGTGAGTCATTACAAGACAGATGAATAAGAACTCTATTAGTATCTGGAATAAACCACAGCATTTCATTGTACAACTTCAAATGTAAGATTTTGTAGAAGAAAGCTGATAACATGGCTAAAACAAAACATGAGGTTTACATGATAATCAGAAACAACATTCTGAGTTATTAGGTAACTGCCTAATAGCCACAAGCGGAAACAAGTACTCTTCTAAAGAGAGTCCTGGATTGAAATGAAATTATTATATTATAAATAATGGTCTGTCTTCTTTGGCAATAAAACATCCTAATTTATCCATACACAAGATGGTATCGTCCATGGGGAAGGAACCAAACAAAAAAAGGAGATGGAACAATTGTACTCACATTCGGAGGAGGGCTTTATAAAAGGGTCGTGTAAAAAAGGCATCTAGCAAATACTGATGTATCAGAGCAAGACCAAGAATTCGACCACTAAACCTGAACCTGGAAGAGAAAGAGTTACAATCGTTATACTGAAACTTTGTGGTTTGTACACTGCACTGTCATCAAAACTTACATATATTTGCAAACAGCATTTTAAAATCATGTAGCTATGTCTAAATTGTGGTATTTGGGGTTTTTTTTCTTGTGTTTCTTTTATGTTCTCAGTAAGGCACAGAAAAAATGCAAGTCTGCAGGGCGTGGAAAATCCCTCAGACACCTAAGCTGTAACTTCTCAAAAATGTCAAATCCATATTAACCCATTAACCCCTGCCAGACTCTTTATAAAAGCAAATCTTCCAAAATGATAGCCACTGTCTCTTTTCTTTACACACCCCATATAGGATTAACTTGGTTTCATGTTACTGGGAGGCCAAAGGTTTTTCTACCCTTTCCCAGCCTGACAGTTCTTGCTGTCTGTCTTTTCTGTTTACAGTGGCTCCTTGCTCCCTCTTCTGACTGGTGATTATGGAGTTCTATATAAATTTTTCACAAACATTAGCTGGAAGATTTTTTATGTATTGCAGTGCTCTCCATCCCTATGCCAATGGGATCTAAATAATCTCGTCCTCTCCCCTCTCTCTTTTCCCCCCTATTATCTTCATTTTGTTGGGTGTGTAAGGAGGGGTGTGGGGGAGGGAGGGAGTTTGACGGATTTGAGATCAGATGGCAGCAACTTTGAAATAGCAGGGTCTTTGCAAATATTCCCATGAGAATAAAGATCCATTGTGAAAAGTTCCATCTCTAGAACTAGATTTAAGTTAGTGTTCTTTTTCAAAGAAAATAATGTTTCTTAGACTTTCTGTTTATGCATCTTCAGCAACATTTTTCTTGGAAAGATTAGGGCTTTATTACACCTGCCTGTACACAGGGTTTGCAAGATGAGGATGTGACATGCAGAGCCTTCTCCTTCCATGCCTAACTGCTTGTCACAGCTGCATTTTCTGAATTCCCCCTGAGGCTGTACAAGACCAGTGCTTTCACTGGCACCAGCACTCCCAGAGAGGGGGTTATGCCTCTGTCACCCCAAGGTCTCTGGTCTGGCACTGCAGAAGCCAGGGCTGAATACAAAACGTTGTCAGAAGCTGCATAGCACATAAGGTTTTTTCTCCCCTTTTTGCCAGACTGTTCTGCTTTTCCAATACAGCATATGCCATTTATTGTTACAGTATTGGAGTTCAACAGGTAGGTTGCTTCAACTAACTGAACTGGATGCAGCCAACCATTTAATTTCCTATTAATTTTTAGGACTAGTAATGTGATTCCTTTCTGATACCCATTCTTCATAACTGGCTTCCAATAAATAAAAATTCAGTACGTATCTGTCCTACACAGATGAGCAGTTGTCATTCCACTATTACTGTAATCTAATTGCAGACACAGCAGAATTCTCTGTTAATATCCTCAGCACAGCTTTACAGACTTATGGCGATGACATGGCTTAAATCAATGGAGCGCAATTTAAACTGGCTTATATTGTGAAAATGGAATTATGTAAAAATCCTTGGTAACAATTTTAGAAGTATGTGTGTATGTACAGACTTTGCTTAAGAGCGATGTAATCGGCAGTCTTCCCCTCATCGCCCAATTAAGATACCTCCATAGATTTCCTTCCAATAGATATGTTGGTTTTTTCCACTGAGGAGACCTGTGTACTCTTTAGGAAGACTCAAATTACAAACAGTAACGCCTATTTGAAATCTCCCTTAATTTCCTTAGTTGACAAGAAACCAAACGTTTCATTCTTTTTTCTTAATGCACAAGAGGCTAATATTGCTTTCATGAAATAACTGCTAATGTACAAGAAATGCAGAGAGCTGTTGTGAGACAATCCCATGGTACACGTTCCAAATCATAGTTTTGCTGATCTTGTGAGAAATAAGACAATTTAAAACCACAAGAGAAAACAAAATCAGGAAAGTCTAAAGAAATGCAACTATTTTGCTGCTGGTTAAACAGATCAGATTCTGTGTTATATGTCTGAGCAGATATAAGCAACTGTGTACAAGTAGGAATAACAGGAAACATGCTTGAAAAACAAAAAGAAAAATAATTCTTACCACTCATGGTGATTGTCTACAAAAGCAGACATGGGACTTATCTGTACTGTATAGGTATCGTTGGCTGAATATTCAAACAAACCATAATACGGATTGAAGAGCTCTCTAGACACCAGGAAAAAAAACTCTCTTGAAGGTCCACTGTAGTCCAACCTTTAAAGAGAAACTTGACATTACTATAAAGTGTTCATTGTGTGCAAAGAAATGCTTTTTTGAATCTACATTCCTTATGCTGTATTTTAATTAAAATTTCATAAGATTTTAACCAGAACCTTTATTCTGCAGATTGCTTGATGCCAAGGTATGTGAAGTCCTCACAGAGCTACTCCTAAGTGAAGGGCTCTATGCGGCCTGCTCTCATCAAAAATTTTGGCTCCAGCTGTAATGGCCTCTTTGCCACAGGAATATAACCAAATAATTGAGGGCAGAGGGGAGGAGAAAACACGAAAAGAGCCAACATTAGACCTATCTGCATCTGACAAATTAAGAATGAAAATTAACAATGGTCCTATTTTGTCTTTGCAGGCTTGCAACAACAGGACAATTTGAAGGATAATATTTCTGTTTTCCCTAGCAATATAATCTGAGATTACTTCAGTGATTTATCTCTCTTGGTTTAAATTTTCTTGTCTGTCTTCCAAACTTGAGTGCATTTAAATGTCTTTTGGAAAGTGCATTTCCTTTGGTTGTTTATTTTTGTTGTTGTTTGGGGTTTGGTTTTTTTTTGCTGATTCAAGATTCCAGTACTAATGAACAAAGAATCTAAATCACCCCTTCTTCCTGGATCATAAACAAACCCATTGCTGACAAAGCACTGAGACTGAATTTTGACATTATGCTGCAGAGGTCACCAGTGAAATGAGTTAAGAATGAAGTGAATGCTCTGGTAGAGTTGGAAAACAGAAAACTAGGGATTTTCCTGCGGTGAACAGAAACTATTACAATCCTAACAAATAGATACAAAGTTATATCTTCTACAGATTTAAGATTTCATATTTGACTTTTAAGAAGGTCTCGCTTTAGTAATAAGACAATGCACAGGCAGAAGTATCACAGAGATGGTCAGCTTTTACATAGGACTTCTGCTACTTGTGTTTTGGCTCATGAAATTTTACAGAAGACATAGATGAGAGTTGTTTTTGAGGATGAAGTTGTGAAGAAAGTAAAGGCTAGGTACCATCATCAAGTTGAGGACAAAGCTTATTTCCTCTGTTGAATGAAAAACATTTTCCCCTCGGTCATTTGGAAGCACTTTGTTTCTGTTAAGCTTCAGAAGTGAAGTACTGAAACAGATCCTTACCCTGGCAAGAAGGGCAGATTCCATCCTCAAACTGAAGAAAAAAAAACCAAAATGGTTTGATATCATGGACAACTGCTGGATCTTGATCTTGGCACAAATACCAGGATCAAGTAAAGGGTCATCTGGAAGACTCTTGCAGACTTCTGGGATAATCAGACTCACTAAGAAATCTTAAGATAGAATAGAAATCATGTGCTTGACTACCAGCCATTTCATACAGCTCCTTTTGTACGCAGTGTTATTGTGAGTCATGTTAAATAAATCAATCATGAGAGTCCTGCACTGCCAGTCAGATTTATCCCACAATTAAAGGCTTGGCACAAGGGTGAGACAACTTCATATAAGAGGTATGCAGCCACACAACAGCTGCAACTGTGGGGCATTTGGGTATTCAGGAGTAGAGTAATATGTTGTTGGCAACATGACTCACGTCTCCTAGGAAGCACCATTAATGCTTTAGATTTACCCCTCTTAAATGCAAAGCAGCTTCTGCTAATAGTTAATAGAACTTAGGGAAAATAACTTTAAGCAACCACATTACTTCTGTCAAAATTTTCTTCATTTATCACCACATGAAGTATGAATGTAAAAACGTTAAACTAGCATCACAGTTGCATGACTGTAGAAACTGAAGGTTCAAGGAAGATACCAAACATTGAGACATGATAAATATCATATGAACAGCAGTAACTATGTCTGAGTTGCCCCACTTACTTATTTATACATTAATAAATCAATAGTTACTAAAAGGTTTTAACTTGTGAGGATTTCATTAACCACTACTTTAAGACTTACACCTCTTTACTGAGAGGAAAAGAAATGCAAGAGCAAACTCACACTTAAAAAAGGAAAAGGACGAGCAAATAGGAAACAATTAACTTTCAGTATTCCTCTTTTCCTCCACCCTGACCCGTCTTTCTACACCTAGCCAAATGAATAGTTTGATGTGATACATATCCTTGCACCATCTTTGATGAAACAATACTGTTTGCACACAACCCTTCTTCATTCAAAACACAGGTTTGTAAATAAAGAATTGATGTAATTTCAGTTTGACTCCACCCTTAATTAACTCATTCTTTTCCATTAGGAAGAGAGTCTTGTGTAAAGGTGGATATAATGGGAACAGGATATGTCACCCCCATTTCTATGTCACTCTTCATCTTGCTGTACTGAGTGATGAAATGCAAAAGCCTGATGTCTGATGAAAGTAGACAGTCTATCTGGATCAATCTCTCTCTCATGTATGATTTTAAAATTTTCCCTTTAATTTTTAAATCTGAGTCGAGGCTGTAGCTGTGAAAGTAAAGGCTGGTAGGGCTGTCTAAGACAGGCCTTGTTCCTGCATCCCCACCCTACTCTGTCAATACAGTGTAATCTCATCCTGCACCAGCCTTGTCATTCCAGTTCTGAATTTTTCCTCAGACAGCATGGTGATATTATTTATACGAACAAGTCCACACTTGGCTCTCAGCTGACAACATTTTTTATTTTAAGACTTCAGTGAGTCCTTATTAATACTAAGCACTTCATGGTGAACTTTAAACAAACAACAGGATTTAGGGGTTTTCAAAGACAGATTAATTTTATCTAATCTTGTATAAAATGTTTCTATTACATCGTATTTTAAGGACTCACACATTGCATGGCAATAATACACACTATAGCATTCCAAAAGCTCTGTGCTGCAGTTTCCTAAATATCTTGGAATAAAATTTTGAATGTATTTACAAATACATTCATGAAATACGTCAATAAAAACATCTGTGCCTCAAGCAGTAGGCTTTAAGATCTGATCTGACAGAAGGGTCACAAATGAAGAGACGAAAGAGGCAAATGGTGTATTGTTCCAGTTTCACTTGCAAAGAAAATCTAACCACATCTTGCTCTGCAATGCACATCTCGCAACTTGCAACACGTTAAGACTTTCATTAGACACAGACTGAGCATCCTCTGAAGTGACTTTGAAATGTCAGGAATATTTGTGTTTATTTGACAATGAGCAACAGCCTAGTTGCTTTTATTTGTGACACAGGCCCTGGCCTGGAGAGGCAGTGAGCACCTCTCCCATTGATTCAGACAGGAGTTGAACTAAGGATTGAGCCTCTAGCCTACTCTTGAAGCACCCTGCCTCCAACAAATGGCAGCTGTGTTTTAACAAGCACTGGAGATACAGTGTCAGTACTGACAGAAAAAAAATACAAATAACATGAGAAAGTTGTTTGTTTTTTCTTTGCTTTCCCAGCAACATTCTGAAACACACACCAACTATTGTGAAAATTCACATAAACACATGCATTACTTCTGCAAAGGCAGGATACATTACATTTCACAATGCCTAAAAAGTCATCTTGAACAGCTGTATGTTCTAGACTTAATGTGTGTGGCATTTGCTGACTGTAATCCTTCCTCTTTTCATTCTAGACCACAAGAAGTTTGGTGAAACAGCAGCTGCAAGACACACTTAGTTTTGAGATCACATTTACTTCCCTGTACTACTCACCCTTCTTCCCCAACAAACGTGACATAGAGTTTATTTCTCTGCAGGTCTTTTCTTGAGTAGCCCATGATCTGGTTAAAGGCATCTTCTAGCAAGTGGTCTCTCCTAATGATTAATCTGAAGAGCAAAATAATTTTGAAACAGCAATTCGTGAGCATGAACCACTGTTGGAAACATCTATTTACACTGCAAGGTAACAGGGTGACTTCATAGAGATACACATTTCAGCTGGATAATTTGATCCAGATCAGGTAGCTTCTGTCTGTTAGTCTGTCTCCCTCAAGGATCTACTTTAGATTTCAATAAAATGTCTCTCATACAAAGAAGTGTAGTTTTATTTTTTCTACCCTGGTTCTTCCTTAAATTAAAGGCTTCAATAGGAAAGGTCCTGAAGTGAGCATTTTCATTAAGTTTAAAATCCTTTTGTAAGGCTGGGCCTCCAAATCAGTCCTACTGTAAGCAAGAATCTAACCTTTTATGTAAAAATCAATCTCTTAACAAGGAAAAAAGATAAAACTGTGGGAAAGTCGCTAAGTGCTAACTCCAGAATTACACATGCCTACATTATTCCCAGCGTAAGTGTGATGGGACAAAAAGTCTAGAAGGAATGGCAATTGTTTGTTCAAAACTACACTGACACATCACATGTGAAAACATAATGAACCTCCTAAAAAAAAAAAATTTAAATTGTGAAAGTGAGGAAGTGTCACAAAGATCTAAAATAAGAGGTGAAAGGATCCTTCTTACTTAATCATTTTATCTTCTGCCAAAAACCTGTGTTTAATTAGTCTCCTGAAACTTAGCTTGCTTTATATTCAAATACTGCCTTATGTGCGCGTTTGATCAGTCAGTCAGATCGAAGCTGGGAGCTGCTGCTGCCCGAAAAGAGGCAGCTTACCCTGCCACGCAGCCTCTTGCAAAAGCCCTTGCTGGCCTTACTGTTTGTGCAGAGATCAGTCACTGTTGCACTGTGCTATTCTGCAGAGGACACAGAAAAAGAGAGGCCAGGAACTGGAAAGGTATCTGGGCAACAAGAGGACCCAGACAGTACACAAGTTGTGCTGGGGTCCTGGTTTTAAAATAAAAAAAATGAGCAGGTCAGTGCACGCCTGGGAAAGGAACCCGGAGAAAACTCCTGTTCAAAAATCAAGCTGCTGTTCTGCTTAAAAATCCACAGTGGGGTGGCAAACAAGTCAGGAAAAAAAAAGCTGCAAGAAATACAGGATCTCACAGGTAGCAAATGCCATCCGCTTCTACCAGCTATTTGCCCAAGCATTCATGACAAAACTTTCATAGATTAAGCTTTAAGTGTTTATTATTTCATTATGTTATAGGCAGACAACGTCCAATCATTTCCTCTTAAGACTGTCTAAACAATACCATTTTAATTCCACTTCAGTTGTGGAAAACTTTTAATAAGTTTATATAAATGAAGTCTGAGCTCTGCACAAATTTCTGCAAAATATGAGAAGTGACAGGCTTGGGAAATAAAAAAAACAAACCAAAACAATCAAACAAAACCCAAAGAAGAATACCCTACCCTCTTATTCTAATAGAAGAAATAGTTTTAAAAAAGTTCTAGACCCTCATAGCTACTATGAGAGTATCAAACTATGAGTTTGACAGCTGTCACAAGACTTGGTAATTTAAAAAATTATTAAAGTATCTTATGATGATGATCCTTAACATAACAGTATGTAATCACACGATTACCAAATAAATGAAGGAGGGAAGACCTCACTCCAAGCACTCTAGCATTCAGAGTGCTGAAGTAAAAATATTAGCAGTTCCTTTAAGGCAATCCTCAGAATTTAGTGATATTTAATTTTATGAGTCCTCTTTACTAAAGAGCACTGGGGTATCAATACAGGCAATGATGTACAAAAAATAAGCCTACCTAGTTTTTTCAGTGGAAAAAGACATGAGAAAATATAACTGTTTCAATCATAGCAATTGATATAATGGAAGAATTCAGATGCCTCCTGTTCTGCATGCCTCTTCCCAAAGTGCTTTTTGGCCCTGTATTGGTAATACTGTTTGTATGAAAATATAGTTGGAGAAAACATACAAAAGAAGTGCTCAGAACTTGCTGTATCCTCTGCTATGAATCACATGCTGGCGCTAAGTCTTTTATGACAGGCTTTACATTTCCAGAAGTGCAAGGGTAACCATAATATCTGCATTCCTTTTAATGGGAAGAAGCTTGTAGACGTGCAAGGCAAGGCAAGCTGCCTGAGAAATAAATCCAGTTTCATGAGATTCTTCAACATACTTCAACTTCCCTGGGCCTTGTCCATATCCTTTAGTCTCCAACTTCCTGTAAAAGTTCCTCAGCTTGGCTTCAAAATCTCTTTTGTAAGGAGCTGGAGCTCGGGCATTGGCACGCTGAGTACCTGCAGAGAGCAATAAGCAAGGAATGAGCTGTAGTGACATGAACTGATCAATGTCCCATCCTCTACTGAAAAGATTCCTTAATAGAAAAAGGCATGGTATGTGTTTGGTTTAGTCACCTTTATAAAGAATAAAAGCTGCACATCTTCAAATCTGCTCTGCATCCAAGATTTTTTGGTTGCTCATTTCCAATAGTATCATCTTTCTAAAGTAAGTCTTAAAAGAGCAAATCCAGGTCAATGCAAAAGATGGATTAAAAAACCAGCACTATCAACTGGAAAGACTTAATTTCTGTTTGTCAAGTACACTTTATGTCTAACCTTTAAAATAGCTCATGCAATAAATGTTCTGCTCTGTTCTGGTTTTAATATTATCAGGAAAAACAAGAACTCAGAAATGAAGCACGAACAGACTGTACTCTGCTGTGCCCCTGCTGAATACATCAAGATGAAGGAAGACTTCTGGAAATTCCCAAGTAGAAGTTCATCCCTGGGGAAGAAAAATATTGGAAGAATGGAAAGACTACCAAATTTAAGTTTGTGGAACATATATGATGGTCATCTAAGTGATTTTCTTCCTGTAAAACTCTTTTTGAGGGTCAATTTCTTAAAAGCTGGGAGAGTTAAGATATGTATGCCAAAAAAATGGCATACCTCCACATCTGCACGTACAAGTCTACTACATACAAATTAGCTGTTTAGTCTGATCTGTTCTGAATATCACAACCATTAGAACTTCCACTGTCTCCCTGGATAAATTACTTCCATTGATTTCATTGCAAGACAGTGTGCTGAAGAGGCAGTTAATCCTAGTCCCTTTACGTTCATCTTGTCACCCCTAGTTTTTATAGCATTAAATGCCTCCCCTGCATGGCTGTGAAGACATCCCCCACAAAAAACTTAGAGGACATTTAAAATTTCTCATGCCCTATATAGTATATAGTACACATAGGTTGCCAGCTACATATCTGCAACTGTTGGTCATTTAACAGGCCCATAATGCACTGGAAATATAAATGAACAGTTTAGAAGCATATTTATGTAGACTTCTGTCTTTTAAGTGACAAACAGTTCCTTATGTGAGTTTTCTTTTGGCTCCCTGTATGAAACTAAGCCAATACAGAAACATTCATTGCTACTACGGGTGGAGGCATGAGAACGTAATGTTTCAGGTTATGAAAGAGAGAGAACGTGTATCCGTTCAGTGTGTGGGCAGAGACCAGGGGAAAAGAGAGCAGCTTTCTTAGCCACAAAGCATATGGGTCTGACGGAAAAGGCGATGAGCACATCCTGCGGAAGTGGCTGCTGGAAGAAGCTGCCAAGTCAATCTCTCTGCAGAGATCAGAGAGAGAAAAAGCAAGATCAGTATTAACACTGAATGCCACTTACAGGTCTTTAAAAGACCTGTCTGACCAGAAAGACACTTGCCACTTGGGCTAGGCTTAGGGTGATGTGTGAGAGGAACAGAAAGTGTCAGGGAATCCTCAGAGCCCCAATGAGAACATGCAGGATGCCTCTGGAAAACAAATAATGGTCATTGACTAATCTACAGTGGTTATCCAAGGCAAGGGCTTCTAATGGTACACTCAGCTGAATTCTCTAGAAAACTTACAGAAACTTGAAACTGTAAGCAGCCTTTTAATTATTGGCCTTTCCCCCCTACTTTGTTTATTTTGCTTTGGGTCAAAGTAGGTACAAAAATGTAGTCACCAAAAAAAGGCAACAAAGGCATACTTTAATCTTAACCCCTGAAGGAAGTTTTTGCTGAGAGATACCGCAGAACATAACTCTGGTAACACATCACTTCATGGTTCAGAAATCAGCAGTATATTATTCTGCCAGCACATGACAAGTCCTCATTGCAAATCAGATGCATATGCCAAGAAATTCCTGGGCAATTACAGTGATTACTTCCGCCTTGGGAACAAAAGATGTTAATGGAAGAGCTAAAAAACACCAGTGATGTGATAATCATATTTGATTTTCAAAGAGGATATATTCTAAAGCAGATGTAAAGAGTAGCTTCATGACTATTCATCTTTCCCGAAAGAGAAAGTACAACCGATTGTGACTGATCTGAACAATGGGTCCTTAACACACAACCTTGTGCAGTGCAGCACAGACAGTTTAGCTGACGAAAAAACACAAAGCCTCCATAGAAACGATGTGGTATCTACAATTTATTGTCAAAAAAGTCATTTGTACACCAACACAAACATGCATACTTGCAGACTGACAGGGAGAGATTCAATCGTCCCTCTATATTTTCCCATGAAATAGAACAGAGATTACAATTTTACAAAGAACGGGACTGAAACCATCACTGTTCATCCTTTACTGTGTGCTGCTTCATCGAGGAATAGATAAGATTATTGCATGTTAAAGACTGAATGCATTTTGAAATTACTTTATTGGAGTGAAGCCCTGTCCAGCATGCTTTGGTGCATGTCCTAGTAATTAAGAAATTGTAACTCTGAAAGCCAAAACGATTTTTACTCATAAAAGAGTGCCAGGTTTGTAGTTGGAAATAAGATGCATACATGCAGATTTCATTTTTCCTTTCTTTTCAAGAAAGGGCAACAGTTATATCTAAACCATATATGTATCGAAAATATCAATACATGTGAATATTATATTTTGCTGCTTTGCAGAATGTCCCGAGACCATTAAGGTCTTTGTATAGGTCCTTCAAATAGGTCCTACAGAGGTCCTATGTCCAGCAGCAGGAAAAGCTACCACTCAGGACATGTTTATGAATGGTTTTAATCTGGTTTCTTGAAAAGGCAAAGCTCTTTATGATTGTGGGCTGGGAAATGCCCATAAAAATCACAGTACTTTTTATGATAAAATTTTTTTATTGTCCGGAACTACCTAGAGTTGCTTATGTCCCAAATGTTCTCTATTTATCTATGCTTTCGTTCTCAAAGTTGTAGAAATCCCCTTAAGCCACTCCTGATTTACTGCAGTAATTTTATTTTACTTACCTATTATCTTGAGAAAACTAAGAATAGCGACATCTATAAACTTCAAATTGCTGTACTTAGCCTTCAGAGTCAAATGGAACTTGTCATATTTGAAATAATTTAGTTCTGATTTGCAACTTAGTTAATACATGAAATATCAGTTTCATTTCTTTCTGATGTGTATTTCCAGAGCTGCAATATGGTATCCTTTGAGCTCATGTTAAGGCACAAAAATATGTCTTTACATAAAATTGTCACTTATTGCCCCCACAGCCCCATTAACACTGGTATTTTTAGGTACAGTTATTAGATCTTATATTTCTAACTCTCTAGGCATTAGGATCCTGGCAAGAGCACTTAGCTGTTTCACATCAGTGAAAAACAAGTTTGTGCATTTTACAAGTCAGAACAAAATCATAGCCTCTGAAGTTGTAATACACCAACCTTTTCTACCAGCAAAACATCTTGGGAGCCCAAGGCAAAGGTTCAAGTTTGACAGTCAAATGCAATCACACTTGTTGACTTTGCTCAAAAATAGGATTAAATCTTTGTTGTTGCTGGAGCAACAGAACTTGGATCTTCAGAGAGGTGGAAAGTCATTACATGCAGCATAATATAAACTGAATTATGGGACTAGCTCTACTGCAGTGTCTTACAGATACCATCATAATGAGTGATGCAGTGATAAGCTCACTGACCACTCAGAAGGTGCTTCAACTCACAGAACTTTACTCATCTAAAAGCTGGGAGCCGCAAAGGGGAATAGGTTATAGTTTCCAAATAGTAGGTTCTTGGCTTTAGGCTGCTGTGAATTTCAATTTGGAAAGCAAACAAAAAATTAGTCAAACAGTTTTTCCACTGTTTTTGTTCTCCAACTTCTGGGAAGGCAGCAGGGGTGTGCTACTGACTTTACTGATCTGGAACTGGTCCTTACCAAGTATGAGAAATGGTTTCATACAGCCTCTGCAGAAGCTGTGCCTGAGCAACTTACCTGGAGAGTTCTGAGGCGAAGACACTGGCGAGCCTCTTGGGGACTGGCAATAACTAGGATGAAGTAAGGCATGTGGTGGCACATATGACATTATCTCCTCCTCAAACAAGCTGGTAAAAAGGAGCAAATAACATGTTTATTTGAACTAATGGCATTTTCCACTTTCTAGGAATAAATCTCTAGTTACTAACCTGCTTTCCTTGGTAGTCACTTGCCTATTTCCACTATGCACACTTAAGAGTGCTGTAAAATATTTTATTGCCATTCCCTCAATCAGATCTTGAAAGTACTGGAAAGCAGTAATTACTACTCTTGTGAGACATTGCTATATATAGTGTAGTATTTGTTTTCAAGGTTAAAATATAGTTAATCAGCCTTTAAATTTTGCCTTTTTTTTTTTTTTTTTAAAACTTGTGCTCTCTTTACAAAGGGATCAATAACCTTAGTCACACTTTCCTGGAAAAAGATCTGCAATACTGCACAAAGACCAGGAACAGAGACAAACATTCTAAGCCTCCAGGACTAAGAATCATATCTGAACTTGTTGAGTGTATTGAATAGCAAGGTTCTGGGCATAAGTTATTTCTTTATTTTATCTTTAATGCTAACACCGTTGTTGAAACTGAATATGAGCCAGGAATGTGCACTCACAGCCCCGAAAGTGAATCACATCCCGGGCTGCATCAAAAGCAGCATGGTCAGCAAATCAAGGGAGGTGATTCTCCCCCTCTATTCCACTCCGGTGAGACCCCACCTGCAGTGCTGTGCTCAGCTCTGAAGTCTCCAGCACAAGACAGACATGGACCTGCTCGGGTCCAGAGGAAGGCCATGAAGATGATCATGGGGCTGGAGCAACTACCCTGTGAGGACAGGCTGAGAGAGTTGGGGTTGTTTAGTCTGGAGAAGAGAAGGCTTCGGGGAGACCTTATAAGTGGCCTTCCAGTACTTCAAAGGGGCCTGCAGGAAAGGTGGGGAGGGACTGTTTACCAGGGAGTGTAGTGATAGGATGAGGGTAATGGTTTCAAACTGAAAGAAGGGAGATTTAGATTAGATATTAGGAAGAAATTCTTTACTGTGAGGGTGATGAGGCACTGGCACATGGTGCCCAGAGAAGCTGTGGCTGCCCCCTCCCTGGCAGTGTTCAAGGCCAGGTTGGATGGGACTTGGAGCAACCTGGTCTGGTGGAAGGTGCCCCTGAGGGGGCTGGAACTAGATGAGGTCCCTTCCAACCCAAACCATTCTACGATTCCATGATTCTATGAAGCAGGTATCACATCTACTCTGTTGAGATTGATTTATTTCATGCCCCATCTATTATTGCTACACAACTTTTAAGAGAAAAACAATAAACATTTTGCAGCCTAATCACTGCATCTGTGTACTTCTATATGTTAAAATACTAGTGTTTTCCCAAAATTGACACAAACAAATCCAGGGAGACAGAATATCTAATATCAGAATGGATATGGTATCAAAGCCTATGTTGGATGTTAAACACAACACAGGTAAGTATAAGCTATTGAGATAATATGTAAAAATTATTTTCAAAAATCGAGCTATAGAAAGAATCACAAGCCAATCTTTTACTATAGAGCTCAACCAATGAAAGCAATGTTCAAATAAAAGATGTTTCTTACTAAGTTGGTTCGCCAAACAAATACTGAGAAAAATTTTTCGTATGAGATTTTATTTTTTGGAATTGGGATTCTCTGGCAGTTCTTTTTACATTCATGACCATGTGTTGTTTTCCTCCAAGTCACATTTTGATGCTGAAAATATGACAAATATAAACCACTATTTCAATCTTTGATTCAATTAGGAGTTAAAATAATGATTTGTGTTGAATACTAACAACATATTTAGAAGAAACTGAAAAATATTTTCTTCTTAACATCTGAAGCTGTTCTCAGAGTATTTTTTAAAATGCAATGCATTGTACCTCCTTCAGTCCCTAAATGCACAGGGGTTGGCTTTTTTTTTTAGTTAGCTGCAACTTAATATTTACTGAAGCAGGTGAAAAAATGTCCAGTGTTCCCAAGCAATAAAAATATTAGAAGTATTGATTCCACCCAGTTATTTACTACATCTCAGACTGCTTTACAGGACAATTATATCATTTCTCCCTAACTGAAGAAAGAGTGGCATGGAAATGGATACAGCCTTCCCAAGGTCATTCAACCAGCCAAGCTAGATACAGAACCCAGGTGTCCTGAGCCCCAAAAGACTGAGTCACCATGATTAGAGTGCAGTCTTTTCAGGGTTTCATAGAAAAGGGTCATGATGACACCCTGCTAGAAGATACTGTTAAAAGTAAAAATCCACCGAGACTAAATATTGGTAAGAAAAGAAGTTTCATCATCTCAGTACACCACTATTTTAACTTAGCCCACTTTCAATTTCACATCAGTATTTATTCACAATAAGCTCACAGTAACTCAGCCCAGTCTTGAGGTTTAACATCCAACATTTAAGAAACTAATGGATGCATAGATAACATTAGATCGTTAATAAAACATCAGGAAAACCCTCAAGCAATGCTTTTCCACTAGATATTTTTTTGGAAAAAAAAGTAGATTAAGAGAAATATAACCTAAAGAAGATGATAAAGTTAATCTAGGGAGGCACTGGATACTACTTTTCTCTTAAAAATCAGCTATACTGATTATTGCTTTTCTACAAAAGAGATATTGCAATCAAAATTTTGAATTTGCTTTATTTCCACTATAAGAATTATTTGCACTCTTTGCTGTTGAACAGAACACTAGAGGGAACAAAACCCAGTCAGAGAGCAATGACAAAATCATTCATGCAACCTTTATTTAAAAAAAATAGCTGAAGAGATATTTTTATATGTAAAAACTGTCATCTCCATGCATTATATATCAAAACAAAAATCTTAAAAAGTTTTTTAAGAAACAACTATTCACATTTTAAAAAGCTTCAGCATGGCTTTAAAATGAGATTATTTTTTTTTACAGCTGTAATTACTTCAGAGATTTAAGGACCAGAAAGGATTATCATTATGCAACCTGACCTCAAAATACTACTACTAATGCCAATCCTATTTCACTAGATTCAATTTTAAATGTACTCATAAATTTCTTGATGCACTTTTACAATGGATGAGAATACAACATCAAGATACAAGGGTTTAATTCTAGCAAAAAATCCACCTGATTTTTTGAGTTAATTGCTTAAATTAAAAACATTAAAGAAGGAGCTTCCCATTTCTTGAACTCTGTAACAGTATTTCCTTTATTCAATGGGAAAATGCTTGACAGCATGGTGAAAAGGTAGCAAGACATAAGTAATAAAAACACATCTCAAGTATGAACATTCACAAATACGGACTTCCCAAACCACAAAACTAAACAGATCCATTCTTAAAGCAGTAGAAGGCACATTCTTGCAAAGAGATCTAAACTGTACCACCTATCTAAACGTCAGAGCTTGATGCAACAGGACAACAGAAGGTGGTCTGGGCAAATCCATATAAATCACAAGCACACTACTCTTGCACTCGCCCTCTCCTCAGACAGAGTGTCTCATTCCATCACTCCAATGAAAAAATGTGACCTCCAACTACTAGAAACTGACCATGATGAAAATAAAAAATCTGACCCTTGAGTTGTAGCTCTCCCAGCTGCAAGTCCAAGAACTGAAGGGGAAATGATCAGGTCACTAAATCAGCACACACTACTCACTGAAAGGCTCCTCAGCAGCTGCTACAGCATATTCCATACGTGCATCAAAAGCAGCAGTGCCTACCTGAGTAACATGACAAGGTCTGCATCACTGGATAAACGCACCAACCCAGGAGTTCCCTCTGTCCGGATGAACTGGATCTTCTCCCTGTGTAAGCAAAAAAAGACTTCCAAAATATCTTTTGCAAATAAGGCACCAATGTACACCACAGCAACAACAAAAAATACAGGGTAAATAAAAACCTCTGGGTTATGCCTCTGTATTTCAGAAACCATTTTTTTCCCTGCCCTACCATGTCCACGTGAGCAGCAAAATATTAAAACCAAAAAAAGCCAATTTGTTTTGAGGAATGACTCTCCTCTTGCCCTGATCTCTTCAATACTCAGGTTGCTTCAGGTAGTACAGCCACTCAACAAGCCAAAAAAAAAAAAAAAAAAAAAATCCTTCAAGTTCACACTAGCTGTGTCCCTGTATTCCAAGTAGGAGGCTAAGCCCTACAGGAGAACAGCACTATTCTGAAAGTGAACTGTTTAAAGAGGTCCTGTCTTTTTTGAACCTCTGTACAAATGCCAGCCATACATTACATGCACACTTGTGATTTTAAAAGCAGGGTTTTCATACTACACTGCATTTAAGAGATCTTCCAGAAAAGCCCTTGTAGTATTTCTCCCCGCCCCCCATCTCACCCAAGCACACACCCTTCCTCCCAGACCCGTTTGGTCACTATTGTGGAATCCATGCATCCTAAATTCTGAGAATGGTAACAGGCAGATTTTTAGGACCTATATTGAGTATAATTCCTTGGCTGATTCCTGTTATTTTTTACTTTGGAGTTTTCCCCTGCATTCTAAAGTAGAAGTACATCCCTTTTATTTCTTCTCTATCAGTACAAGGTATATGATGGTACAGTAGAGATAAATTCTAATTTGGCTTTACTCTTCAGGAGGAAAAGATGACAAAAACCAAGCCCAAGTAGTAGAAACTGTCTCAATTCCAAAGGATAAAACCCCCAAACACACACAAAAGTAAAGAACTCCCCACAAGAACAACAGCATTGGCTCAGCTCTAAGGTCCATCTACTCCACTGTCCTATTACCAACAGTGACAAGAAGGTCAAAAACAATCCATGCGATCAGCACTGTAACAAGGCAGCTGGCAGCTGCACAGTTTAAGCTGCATTATTAATTTCTGGAACACATCATTTCATGCCCAGCAGTTTCAACAAAAAGATCAGAACAAATTTCGTGTCATCTGCCTCCAAAATCACAATGCATAAAGACCTTGTCATCAGTGGACCTAGCATACACTCCCTGGCAACCTGCACTACATTTACAGCACATTCAAAGGTGAAAAAGGGCCACAGCCAGGCTGTGCCCAGAGCCCCGCAGACCCTGCTTGCCAGGGTGGCAGGTGTGGCTGTAGCAGGAGTGTGTATTTCACTGTTTCTCTATGAAGAGATGTACTGAAAGTCAAGCACCTGCTTTGTTAACACTGTGGTTGCCAGTCAAGACTCAGCCTGGAAGCCCTGTAGTTCCACTAGCACAGCATTGAGCCAAAGCCAACATGCACTGCCCACCTGCAAGCACGGCCCTAGAGTGCCCAGAACAGGGATGTCTGGACACTTCCAGAGCCTACTCCAATGTACATCAGTGCCGAAATGGCAAGGTTTGAGGAAATAAATGGTGGATTACAAAATATATCTTAGCATTTAGTTGGCAGCAACACCAGGAACCAGAAGGATGTTTTCCGGGTTAACTAATGTCTGCAGGCCTCCAGATGAATGCAATCTGTGACTTCTCAGGGTCACCAATGGGTTTTCACTTCAATGGTAGTTTTTTAAATATATGCCTTTTATCTTCTCTTAAGATATAAAATACGTTTAATATAATCAGTGCCTTTGCCTGAAGCCTTTTATATTATTTAAGAGCCTTTCAGTTTTATCTGTGGTGGCTTGCAGTAAGATTTGATCCTGGCTCCATGCTTAATAACAGTACGATAAGTACAATGTTCTCACTCCACCACAAAACCTCTGAACAACAATTTCCTACCTGTAGTATACTTTAACTGTATATTTTAATAGACTTCAAGTTCTTATCACATCTCTTCATTCTTTTTAGGAATGAGAAATTTTAGACAGAAAACGTAAGAGATCTTTTCAAATTATCTCTGTTCTCTTCCACTGGCCAAATACTGATTTTCCTCCTCACCTATGTAATAATTATAATAATACTACCAATAATAATACTACTAATAATACTAATACTAATAATATTTAATATAATCATAACTCTACTTCAGTTGCACTGAGGTCCTCAAAGAAACAGGTTACAGACAGTTGTACTGATCACTACACTAAAAAAAAAAATTATACAAAGAATTCATAGTGTGGGATTTCACTTAGGTCTTAATTCATCAAGTGTTACAGCAATGTCATTGGAGTTGCTTAGTCTCACAATGCATCAAATACACATGGATTCTAATAACTTGCTAAATTAGGCTCTTAAAAGACTAACTAGGAAAAATGAAACTGGGATCTTTATAAAAAAATAGGAAATGTTACTGAAGCATCAACTGTAGAAGTGTATAGGAGAGGTATACTGTAAGACACTTTACCTTAATCAAATATACTCACTTCAAAGACTAAGACTAGAATGGAACCATTTGGCTTAACAGAATGGCTTCTCTGACCAATCCTACTTAATTTGAAATAAAACTATGTTCATTAAAATCCTAGTCATTCTGCTAAAGCATGTAAGTTAAACCTGTATCTTCGGTCTATTTACAAATTAAGCATAAAGAAGGATATATAGTCTCAATTAAATGAAGAGTTAGAGAAACCAGGATCTTTTATCCTTTGATCTTCCATTTTTAATCTGAAAACCATCTTTCTTGAGGAGGGCTCAGCTGGTGGCAAATTATGTTTCAGTAATCAGGAAGCAAGGTTCTACAAGAAGCAAAATCTGACAATATCAAGAAGTATTTTGAACAGTCTGAACTCTAAGTTACCAAAAAACCACAAAACACATGAATAAAATGACACACTGATTGCTGTCAGAAAAAAGGAAGCCAAGCACCCTGGGGAAAGGAAAAAGGAATAATAAAACTACTAATAATCAGAAATTGTATATTATTTTCCAACAGATTAGCTTGCTCATTTTTCAAACCAAGCCTGGTGGGATAAACTTGCCTGTAGTGATACAAGTGCAACATAGGAACTGCTTTGACAGGCTGAGAACTGTACATTTTAATTTTCCTCCTTTTGTCTGTATTTTCTAGAGACTGTGTATTCTGACAGTTCACCATTTGAGGTTTGCCAGCCAGGTTTTATTTAAAGGGTAAACTAAATCTTTAACATAGAAAGCTGATCACAAAACTTGTTAGATCACAAATCCCTGGGAAACTGCGAAACAGGGCAGCTTGTTGAATTTCAGGAACTTGAAGGACACGGAGAAAAGGCATCAATAAGTAACACTATGAGAATGGAAAAAAATTAAAATCATTGCTGGCTGCTATGCCAGATAGGCATCTGGAACACAGAGCACTGCACTGGCAGCTCTCTGCACTGAGCAGACCACAACCATCAAATCAGCATTTTTTAAATCTAGCGTCCAAGAAAGAATAGATACAGTCATTCAAGTCCTCATCAATAACATCCAAGCTGTTGTTCCATCTTTTACATCCAAGCACATGAACTAAAGTGTCTTTGCGGGTGATACACTTTCACAGAGATCTTGCCACTTTCTGAATTTCACTTTTATCATTCCTAGTCTAAGCATATGAGGAGTTATAACAACCTATAACAATCAAAGATCATCCTTCAGCTGACCTAGTTGGACCACACAAAAACCTATAGATATCCATTTTGTAAATTTTGGAGAAATCCTAAAAATTCTGATTGATATAAGATTACCTCCAAGGTCATTAGGTCAGGACAGCCTTTCCGTAAATGTACATTGAGAAGATGAGGACAGAACCAAATGCCATTCTGCCTCACACTCCCAGCTGTACACATATTCAACTGTGTGGGCACATTTGCCGTGCCATCCAGCTGTCTTGGCACATTTTGAAGACGGCAACAAATCTCTTATGCCAGTTGTTCCAAACATTTTCTTGTAGGTACCTTTATTTGGTAATAACACATTGCCTCTGTTCTCCTAAACCATATTTCAGGGAGTTACACAGAAATACAATAAACAACTATTTCCCACAGCTTTATGAATATGTTTGAATAGGCCAAAAGCCTACAATATGTTATGTCCCACTGCTAATGTTAGTGAAAGAAACTAATTCTAATTAGCATTTTGTATCAAAATGGGAACAGCAAACTTCACTAATTTTATTACCTGAGTGAATGATTCCTGGTAAGATCCGGTTGACGCTCTTGCAGAATTTCAAATATATTGGGCTGCCTCAAAAATGCAACAATCTTGTCATTGTAAGCTGAAAACATCAAGAAAAATATCATGCTGAAACAAGGAGATATTAAAGAGAGGACTGCATTACTTTGGCATTTCGAACAATAATGACAGCAGACTTCATCTTCACAGTTTTAAGTTTAGCAGTATTGTGTTAATACTTTTTCCACATACAGCTACCGATTCTGCTATCATTTAGGGAACACACTTTGTGATTATGAACCAAATCCCATTGTGGCACATCCTTCCCCCTGTTAACAGCTCTAATTCTGTTAGCAATTTCTATTTTACCACTCAAACTCTTAGCTAAGGTCAAACTAGAATATTCATTACCAGAATAAAATTGCAGGGACCTTGGTTTTCACTGCACTGAAATCCATTCTCAAACATTAAAGTCACTGGAAACACCCATATCAGATCCTCACTAATTGCTGAGCCTGCAGCGTATGCACACCATGTCCATGGCAATGGGAATGATTTAAATTAGCAGAGATTTTCAAGTAAACATGCCACAGTACAAAGAGCCAGTTATAGTCAATCCGATTAATTTATCTTGATTTAGCACAATGTGACAGCTGTTAGATTCAATAAGCTAGATTCTGTTCTTGGTGGCACAGAAGCCAGTAACTTTGTGTGTGTGTAACTGAGAACAGAAGTTAAGCTAACGACTAATTCCAAGCTGATTAACACTTTCTGGAATCCTGCCAAAACAGATGCTCAGAAGTTGTAGAAAAATCACTGGGAATACATGGAGCCCAATTAGGACATGACTTGGCTCACCGGCTTCAACTTTTCCTGTCACCATGTAGGGTAAGTGGGCTACGAAGGTAAAAGTTTTACACCAGTTATTTGGTTCTGCACAGACACTTCAGTACTATTCCTGCAGGTTGCAACTGAACAATTGGGAAATGCTGATGGATAGAAGTAATCATAACAAAAGGTGACTTCCACCCACTCCAACCAAATGGAAAATCCAGCAGCGCACACTGACATGACACACTCAGGCATGGAGAACTTCTCTGAAGAGAGGCTGTATGCCGACATACCCACTGGAACCATGTCCTGGTACTGAGCTCGGCTGACTGTATTAAATGTGCTAGACGGTCTTGGCAAAACTGGTGGGCCTGTGTGACGGGAGTCCTCTCCGACCTGAAAATGTGCAAGTAACCACAATGAGTGTCTCTATGCCAGCATATGTACTCGGGTACATAAAAGTGAGAACACACATGGCTCAAAACTAAGCATGTATGTAAATGCTTTGCTTGATCACTATCCCCAGTAACCACTGCAGCAGGAATCAGCTATGTTGTATAACAGTTATTAGTAAAATATTGTTTAGTATACTGTGCCTATTAATATGAAGAATCAAAACTGATTGAAAGTTTATTGCTATTTTTAATTAATAGTCCCACTCTGAAAAGGGACTAAAAAATTCAAACTGGGATTCCTTCAGAGGGTCTTTTGTACTTCACAGACATCTTTATGCAGATTAAAGGTTCTGAAATATCAAATTCTGATCCTTCGCTAGCACCTCTATTACCTCTGTCCATTAATGGAGTTTCCCTAAATTTGAAGTGGAAACAATTTGTGGCTGAAGCAGAAGGATAAAGAAGTGAGTTCACATTCAAGAAAGGCAAACGAGTCCAAAACTCGTAAAAATATTTCCTACAATCACTCAGTAAAATTGTTCTGATTTTTTTCTGTTCACCTTCTGGGATTAAAAAATGTTGCATGTGAATGGTTTTTAGGGTAGAACCACAATGCAAAGTTGTTCCTGGTAGCATTTGTGATGTCAGGGCAGCTTCTGCAGTTCTCTGTGTGCTGAGGCTTCAGCCATTTCTGCAGTGTCAGTATTTCGTATTTCATCTATATAAAACATTTTGTTCAACCTCTTTTTCATCCTGCTGGACCTTTATGTTTACTTCTCAGTTCCTCTATCTACATGTAATGGTTAGCATTTGAATGACACTTCCAAGCTTCAAAGATCTCTAAAACATCTAACTGCAAAAGATCAAATAATTGTAAAGGTTGTTTTTAAATCCAGTCTCTGGAATCATGAAGAAGAAAAAGTCCTGAGATATCTCCCAGGATCTTTGTGCTCTCTGATAATACTGTCTTAGAAAAATGAAAAATCATTTCCTGTAGGCACTGTGCTGGAAAAGGAATGCCATTATTATTAGCTCCAGCTTCACGCTGCCGTTCAGCTTTAGCTAAAAAGGCATTCCTTACACTGGTTAATGTTTGCTTTAGAGCATCTCCCCATAAAAACTGCGTCAGTGGCTTCAAAACATCAAAGTTCATGGCAAGGCAAATCCAAAGGAAGTATTTTGAGAATTTTTTTTATTAAGTATTCATCTTTTGCAATAATGTACAGTTCCTTGTTGCAATGGTTTAAAAATAGGAAAAACAGATGCAAATATACAATAATTAAGTCATAAGTGCAGAAGAAAAAGTGGTGCTCAGATTCATACATACACATATAAATGAACATCATTACATCATTAATCCCAGAATGGGAATACTGTATTCAATTGCTGTGTTTGAGATTCCTAACTGGAATTATACTTCTATTCAATTCAAGTTACAATTGTAACAATAGCAAGGAAATACTTCTAAAATTACATGTAGAAACATTGTTTAATAACTTTCATGCATCTAGACAGAGTGGGAAATTTTGACAGGTAATCAGCACTGTGTATATGCAATATATATATATATGATGACTTCTGTAGGATAAACTACATTTTGCAACTTATTTTGCATTATTGACAACTTCAGCAGCACGGTCGACAAACCTCTCTGCATGCTGCTTAAAGAAAGATAATGTCCGGGCATATTTGGCAAAGTTAAGAAAAAAAAATTTATTTCTGCTCTGTTATAAATCAATCACAACAGAAATACTTGCTTTATCCTATCAAAGATCTAAATAGCTATATGAAGACACTTCTAGCTTCCTTGCCTGCTATAAGCCATCATTGCCTACATCACATCATCAAATCGATGGAAAATGCTATTTAAAACCATTTGTAGAATATACCTTACATTGGGGGTGGGGGGTGGAAAGTACCGTGTGTGACTAAGCCATGTTCACACAGGACATGATAAGATATGCAGGCAGTAGTATGGCACTCGTTGCAGCTCAGCAGAAGCCCTGTTAGAGAAGTGGCAGAGAAGATTCACACCCACCCTGAAACAGACCCCTGGCAGAACTTCATCTGCCATAAGACTGAGCTATAAAAAACATAAATCAGAGCACTTCTCTTGCCATTCTAAATTCCTGGCATGGAATAGCCTTGCCCTGAAAAGACAACTTACAGCCAAAAGTACAGAGGTTAAATAAAGTACAACTGAAGTCTAAGCCATTGTACATACAGTTGCTCACAAGTAAAAAGAAGTTACAACAACAATATGGAGACCGACGGTGAAAATGGTCCACAGCGACATATCAATCAAATAGTGTTTTCCATGTATTTCCATTCAGAAAGTAGACATGAAATGCATATGCAAATGCATGTAACAGTCTGATAAGCCTATATATGGTAAGATTTTTTTATACCTATTTGGAAAGTTGCAAGATGTATATACACACATGCACGTTTTTCCCCCCACATTTGCAGAGTTATATCAACATACTTGTCAGACATCATGCTAGACAACAATATGTATTTTGACAGCGGAAGACAGGATACATATACTGATATCTGGTAATCTGTAATCAGATGCTCTCCTGTGGTTAAATGGGGTTACTGCAAATTAAAAGTAAGGGAAACTCTTGTCTGATATTTTTCCTCTGAAATCATACATTTCAAAAGCAACAACGGCTATCAAATAGACAATATATAATATTATAAAATAAACAATTATAACAAATTGTTATGGATGAGAGCCGTGCACTTACAAGAGAATCATGCTCCCAACAACATGGAATTGTGAACAGTTGTGAAAGAGAACGATCCTAAAAACCTGGTGGTTCCTGAAGGGAAGGGGCAGATCCAACTTACCTCACCAGCACTGTGGCTGCGTTGTCTAGTTAAATGCTGACGATGGACTAACGCGCTAGTGGGCCTGCTACTCTGCAAGGGAAGCCGGGGGTCAATGAATGTGGTAGTGCGGGAATTGTGGTCAACAAAGAAAGCCTAGAGAAAGAGAAAGAAGAAAGAATTTATAGACAATTTTTTTTTTCTTAGTATGTCCAATATGAATGTCTATTCACAATCTAGGTTTCATTCGCTGATGTGAGGCTTTGGAAAATCTTCCTCACATTACTGTGGCTTGCATTTCCCTTTGGCAGAAGACGGATAACAGTTTTATATCTGACTGAAGGGATCGTAGAATCATAGGATGAATTCTTTAATACCTCACTTCCATTCATGTCTATAAAGCCCTTCGAAATTCTGACAAGCATCAGAAGTCGGAAGCTTTATTATGATTGTCAAGAAGAGAATACTTAAATGTTTAATAAAAGCAATCCCGGTGTATTCTCCCTTTCATTTCCTATGAGCATCTAAAAAGATGTCAGTAAGTGACAAAACCATTCCCTTTTGTGAACTGTTTACCATATCATTATGAACACAATTGGGTGTATATATATAAAGTGTACGAGTGCATCTTGTGATGAACTATGATTACAGGCCAACAGGCACTTTTGTTGTCCTTCTGATACATCCATTCTAAGTTCACTAACCTTTAAAAACAACCAGCCACACACAAAACAAAAAGAGAGGTCAGTCAGGGACACAAACACAATGGTAACAAAAACTCTTAAACCAGGCATCCAGTGAGAACTACCACATATTGGCTGGTCAGCCATTTGCTGAAAGCCAGGTCACAGGAGCATATACCCTGGAAAACTAAAAACTCCTACAATTCTGTCTAATTTGAACTTAAAAGGTTTCGTAGCCCTGAAATTTAAACTTTGTCCAGTGTTAGTGTTGCACTTGGAAACCAGCACTATTCCATTTCAACACACTTTGCCTTTTTCAGTCACGATGCTGAAAACATGTAGAAGTGGCAAAAAAAGATCCTGGTTTTGAGCAGGAGAGTTCCAGGAAAGTGGCATCTGGTTTGAGGAATCAAAGAATCTGGACCCGCAGAGAGGTGGTCAGGGACTGCGGGAGCCATTTCTGTGTTTGGATACCAGTGAGGTACTTCGACCACAGTTTCATAAACAATTCAGTCCTGCAGTGTCAGCAAAAGAAACATTCTTATCTTCCCCCATTCTGACCACTTGTTTGATCCCTTGTGCACCCTTCCTGCCTTATGGTGGCACAAGTGTTTGTGTAGCCATGCAGTGAACCCAGTCGGGGAGCTGGTCAAGACTAAAATTACTCTTTTTGTCCTTCTTTCTGCTGGTTCTAACCTTGGTCAGCCCACCAGAGACGAACAGAGAGCAGAACTGGCTCTTTTGGCAGCAATGCCAGCTGACAGTATTTATTAAATCATTGCTTCAGACTGCTTAGTATAGCCAGACCAGAAAATGCAATTCTTCTGACGAGTGTGTCATGCTATACAGCAACAAAATAGCATTATGGATTGTGGTGGGAGAAAACATTCATACTTCCATTTCCCAAGGAAGGAGAAGCATACGGAATAACACCATAGTTGCAAAGTGTTAGAAACGCTCAAGAAGAGGGCATTAAGCCTCCTACAGCCCTAACAGCCATTGCCTGTACCTGTAACCTATGCCTACAAGCAAGGAATCACATTACCTGAACAGGTAGGAAGAACTCCGTTTTGATCATCTGACATAGTCACAGATAGGCAAGTGAAACTGACTGTTCCACAGTCCAAAAACTATGAAGTGTATTCAATAAATGCAATGTTAATAGTAATGTTTGAGCCTGATGTGGGACTTGTTCACCTTGACAATGATGTCACCTGCAGTGCAAGTATACAGATTAAAGAATATGAAACCATAGAATCATAGAACAGTTTTGGTTGGAAGAGACCTTCAAGATCATTGAATCCAACCTTTGTCCTAGCTCAGAATGAAAGCCATTCTGAAATTTCAGGTTTAGGCTTGGAAAATGACTGGAAGAGGCTGCTGGAACATATCAAAGCTTTCTGAAAACTTTGCTCCTGATTAATAGGTCTATTTCACTTATTAGCAAGTGGTTGCTATAGTTGGGGTTTTTTTCATGTCCCTCTATCTACTATTTAATCTAATTTGGTCTATGTGTATTTATAAGATCTAAACCACTTTCATTAAAACAAAGATTGATTTCATTAAGTCAACATTATACTGTAAAATCACTTAGAAAAAAATGTACTAATTCAATATAGAAGAAAGTTGTATTACACAGTTCTTTGAGTTAATGCAGCAATCTAATATTGCATGTAGTGTTCTTTAGCATCACATTTAAATAAACAACTCTGTTTAAACATTAAGTTAAAAACAATCATATCTTATTAAATAAGACAGTAGCCTACTTTAAAATAAAGCATAAATTATTACTTTGAAGCTTCGGTGAAGAAAATCATTGGAGCTTCAAGGCTTTGGGCTAATCTGGACATTGGCACACAGCTCAAAATACAGTGTAGCTCACAGGCTCATTTAAAAAAAAAAATTCTTCTCATAACTCCTGTCTAGCAGTAATTCATAAATCTGTGATGCTTGAAGAGACTTACATAAGGTGGGTAGTGCCAAAACCACATTTAGCCCATTAAACATGGATATTTGCCCAAGTTATCTTTCTAATTAAAGCCTATGAAGCCTGCTGAAGTACCTTTTCTTCCTATTGAAGACATTAGTAATCAATTACAATGGATTCTTTATTTGTAGAAAGAAAAAACAAAAGCGCCCTACAATAACTTATTAAGTATTGGCACATCTTGCAGAGATCTAATTAAAAAGTATATACATTTGCATCTGGCTTTAAAATATTAACAAGTGCGTACACATATTGCACAAATGCACTGGGGTGCTTCTCTGTATAATACATGCATGTGTGCACGCATATGCAGCAATGCAGAATTTCATAGAGCCATAGGGCTAGAAGGGACCTTTAAAGGTCATCTAGTTCCAAACCTCCTACAGTGAGCAGAGACATCTTTAGCTAGATCAAGTTGCTCAGAGCTCCGTCCACCCTGAGCCTGAACGTTACCAGGGATGGGACTCCCACCACCTCTCTGGGCAGTTTGTTCCAGTGTTTCACCACCCTCACTGTAAAAAATTTCTTCCTTATATCTAGCCTAAATCCACCCTCTTTTAGTTTAAAACTGTTATTTCTTGCCCTTTCACAACAGGCCCTGCTATAAAGATTGCCCCCACATTTCCTGCAGATCCTCTTTAAGTACTGGAAGGCCACTCTAATGTCTCCCTGAAGCCTTCTCTTCTCCAGGCTGAACCACCCCAACTCTCTCAGCCTGCCCTCACAGGGGAAGTGCTCCAGCCCCCGATCATCTTTGCGACCCTTCTCGGGACCCACTCCTACAGGTCCCTGTCTTTCTTATGCTGGGGGGCCCCAGAGCTGGATGCAGCACTGCAGGTGGGGTCTCACCAGAGCGGAGTAGAGGGGGAGAATCCCCTCCCTTGACCTGCTGGCCACGCTGCTTTTGATGCAGCCCAGGATACGTTTGGTTTTCTGGGCTGCAAGAGCACATTACCGGCCCACGTCCAGCTTTTTGTCCACCAGTACCCCCAAGTCCTTCTCAGCAGAGCTGCTCTCAACCCCTCCATCCTCCAGCCTGTATTAATACTGGGGGTTGCCCCAACCCAGGTGCAGGACCTTGCACTTAGCCTTGTTGAACCTCATAAGTGTCACACGGGCCCACTTCTCAAGCTTCTCCAGGTCCTTCTGGATCGCATCCCGTCCCTCAGGTGTGTCAACCACACCGCTCAGCTTGGTGTCATCTGCAAACTTGCTGAGAGTGCACTTGAGCCCCCCGTCTATGTCAATGATTAAGATATTAAACAGCACTGGTCACAGTACAAAGCCCTGAGGGATGCCACTTGTCACCAATCTCCATCTGGACATCGAGCCATTGACCGCTACCCTCTGGATGCAACCATCCAACCAGCTCCTCATCCACTGAACAGTCCACCCATCAAATCCATCTTTCTGCAATTTAGAGAGAAGGTTGTTGTGGGGGAATGTGTCAAAGACCTTACAGAAGTCCACATAGATCACATCCGTAGCTCTTCCCTTGTCTACTGATGTAGTCACTCCATGATAGAAGGCCACTAGGCTGGTCAGGCAGGACTTGCCCTTGCTGAAGCCACACTGGCTCTCTCTAATCACCTCCCTGTCCTCCATGTCCCTTAGCACAGCTGCTAGGAGGATCTGTTCCATGATCTTCCCAGGCACAGAGGTGAGGCTGACAGGTCAGTAGTTATCAGGGTAGTTCCCTTCTACCCTTTTTAAAAATGGGTGCAATGTTTCCCATTTTCCAGTCAGCAGGGACTTAACCTGACTGCCACGACTTCTCAAATATCATGGCAAGTGGCTTCGCAACTACATCAGCCAATTCCCTCAGGACTCTGGGATGCATCTCATCAGGTCCCATACACTTATGTAAGTTCAGGTTCCTCAGGTGGTCACAAATCTGATCTTCTCTTACAGTAGGAGGCACTTTGCTCCCCCAGTCCCTGTCTTCCAGCCCATCCACTCGAGAGGTGTGGGAAGAGAGGCTGCCAGTGAAGACTGAAGTTCTAAAAAGTTGCTGAGTACCTCAGCCTTCTCCTCGTCTATTGCTACCAGCTTGTCAGTCTTGCTCACTGAGGGGGTAAGCCTTCTTTAACTTTCCTTTTCTGGCTGACACACCTGTAGAAGCCCTTCTTATTCTTTGCATCCCTTGCCAAGTTCAGTGCCAGCCACGCCTTGGCCTTCCTGACCCCACCCCTATGCAACCAGTCAGTGTCCCTGTATCTGCCCCTGCTTCCACCGCCTGTGCATTTCCTTCTTGCCCTTTAGTTTGACCAGCAGGTCTCGACTCAGCCATGTCAGTCTTCTTGCCTTGCTTTCCTCATTTCTTACACCCAGGGATCAGAGCTCTTGCACTCTATGGAAAGCATCCTTAAAGATCTGCCAGCTCTGTTCTGCATCCTTGTCCCTGAGGGCTGTTTCCCAGGGGGTCCTATCAACTATCTCCTTGAAGAGCTGCAAGTTTGTTTTCGTAAAATTCAGGGTCCTGACTTTACTCTTTGTCTGACCCATGTCCCTCAGGACTGTGAACTCCTCCAGTGCATGATCACTGCAGCCCAGGCTGTCACCAATTAGCTCACTTGTGTTGGTGACCATCAGGTCCAGTATGGCATCCCCTCTGGTAGGTCTCTCTATTACCTGGCTTAAAAGGTTATCCTCAGTGCATTCCAGGAGTCTCCCGGATTGCCTATAGCTCACCATGCTACTTTTCCAGCAGATGTCGGGGTGGCTGAAGTCTCCCAGCAGGACGAGAGCCTGTGATTTCAAAGTTATCAGACTGAGTTCAGCTCAGGGACCTATCTAGCTGATATGTTACCATCTCTTCCAGTGGTCTTCTGCCTCCCTGTGGTCAGTGACTAATGAATGTTCATCTGCAATGCCAATCAGAAACTACATCCTAGTTGCACCAGACCTTTTAGGGAGAACTGCATGCCAAACAGATTTTATCTTCTGTAGGGGATACACGGAGGAGTCAAAGACGAGTGGGCAACTGGGCTTTGCTGTACAGCTTTGAAGGGAGTTCAGAGGTAGGCAGTCCCCAGCTGTCCTTGAAAGACAGCCTGCAAAAAGGACAAGCAACCAGGACTGCACTGACACTGGGGAGTAAAAACTCTACTACTCAGCACTGCATAAGGGTCAGAATGATCACTGTGCCTTGTGAGCAAGAGCACCAAGACTCCTACTATGATATGCTTGGAAAAACGAAGGAAAACCTCGTCTCAGCAGGGAAGAGTAACCAGGGAAAGGAAACATAATTATATATTGTGGCTTAGCTAATTTCTACTTTCTTCTCTAACTTTATGCTTTAATAAAGGCAGGTCCAGTTTTAGTTTGGTCTCATCAAGCAGTGGTCTCACCATGTATTGGCCATCATGTCTCTCCAGTGCTGAATAGGCTTTTCTACTGGCCACAAGTGCTACTTGTGACAAAGGCAATGCAACATAATGAAAATGAACAATACTGAGCCTAATTCAAAGTCAATAAATCCCAGTGAGGATTTATTCAGTGCTTCCTCTTGTTGATTAATATTGTGGTAGCACCATTGTTACCAAATACCACACCAGAAATCCAAAGGCCTAATTCTCTCTATGGAGTGCTTATTAAAGTCAATTGAAAATTGCTATATTCTTCAGGGGAAAACCTGTCTCTGAACATAAAAAGAATGACTTAAAACGGAAAAGAGTGAGGGAAGCAAAGAACAAGTTTAGTATAACTACACATTTCTAATTGTGTTTCTAATGAAAAAACACAGTACTTTCCAGAGTTAAATAAACCGAAGAAAACAACAAACCTGAAGCACTATTTCTACCCTTCAGTTTAGAATCTGCCTGTAATCTTTTCAAGCATCAAGATCATTATTTATACGGACACTCACAGCTAACCATACTGAGGCTGATAAACATAAGAACTGAGAAGCTTAATATGCCTATAGTCCTAATCAGAACTTCTCACATGAACTGATAGCCTTTCCACTTCCTCCCATGCTAATCACAGTCTATTTTTAACCCTCCTATCTTCTGCAAAGAAAATCATGTTCTAGATGGTGAGGATACACTAGTTTAAAGTTACATTAAAATTACATTACTACTATAAAAATGTCTGTTCTTTGATTTTAAAATTTTTGTTAGAAATTGAAAAGTGATACCTGTTTTGAAAGGCAGTAAGACTTGCAACTATTCGAGATCCCCATTAATGAATCTTACTACATGCAAATTCGTTCCTGTTAATGAATACACAACCAATAGAGTGATCATCCCCAGGGCTATCCCAGTCTTAAGTGCATCCAATTTATCTCAGAAACTGATGAACACTACTTAGCATTTTGATAGAGGACTCGCCTAGGAAAATGGTCAGCTATTAAAGAAAAAAAGTGCAAATAATGCATGCTAATGAATCCCAGTCAGGACTTCAAGTTGAAGTAGTAAAAAAAAAAAAAAAAGGCCCTAAGGAAAAGCTTGACAGTTAGACAGGAAAAAAGCTAATACAAATTATTCAACAATAACTAAATAAAATTCAGTAGATAATAAAGTAACTTTACATCTAAATTATCTTAGGAGTACACAGGCAAAACTCCAAAGAACTTCACTGAACTGCTTGTATTTATACAGCAGATAATTCTTTTCAAAAGAAGTTTTGAACATCTGAGGGAATCTAAACAACTTTTTTCATTGTAAAAAGGCTACAGATTTTCTAGCTATTTTCCTTGTAATGATTAATCCCCATTTATCAGTCGTCTTCTCCTTTCATGTAATGCTTTGTCAGCATAGGCAAGAAATTCCAATCTTCTTTTGGCAAATGCAGTAGAAAAGGATGCGCATCTTTTACATCTGGGGAACCATGTGCACTTAGGCTCTTGTTAAGAGCAACCCAGTCCTGACATTGCAACATCCAAGATCAAGCACTCAAAATCACATGAGCAGTTACAATTACCTTGCCCTGATGGTCATGTTTCATTTCCCAACCTCTCGGCAGCTCCAGCTGTTTGTTAGCAAACATGTTGAGGAAGCCCACCAAATCACGATTATGCTGGTAGCGCTCAAAATGGTGGGTGTCCCGCCGGACTTTGGTGATCATGTGCTTCAAACATGTGTTATTTGTAAACATGCGGTAGGCACTCTGAAAAATAAATAACAAAAGGAACTACTTTTAAAATATAAAATTTCTTCTTACTACAAAAGACAACATTTCCAGTGTAAATAAATAATCTAATCATCTATAAAACCTTAAAAATTATCTCCAACTAAGCTACAACAGTATGAAAAAAATTATCCTCTTTCTGAGGTTTTGGGATAAACGTTTGATGTTTCTTATTTTGCTTGAGATACGCAAAATTTCCTAATTGACTCATTTCATCAAAGTGTGAAATATATCACAAATTCTATTTACTACACTTGTCCTTGGAACTGTGAAGAATCCTGTAACATGAAAATTGTTTTAAAAGCAAAGATTTCATAGATATTTTCTAATTTCTGGAATAATGGGTCAAATGCAGCCATAGACTACAGCGATAAAGCTCGTAAGGTTTTCTGCAGGACAGAGATACATAAGCTTGTAGAATTTCTCACAAATCTGCATAAATATTGTTTCCACCTATTGATTTTTCAAAAGTACCCTATCATTGCATGTCCATGTGTAATTTATGTAGTAAAATAAGAGAGTAAAAGGAGAGGACTGAGGAATAGGGAAAACTTTAAATAAGAGGGGTAAAATAAACAATTAACACCCTTCCTTCCAAAAAAACCCAGCCACCAGAAACCAGGTCTTTGTCTCGTGACTAGCAATAGACAGAAGCCAAAACATAGGCCCTCCTATTGCACTGTGCTGCTACCTAAATCACTCTGTGCCCCTACACCTCTTCTCCCTGGCCAGAGGTCTTGTCGACCTCTGTCCTATTCCATATATTCAAGATAAAGCTATGCAAGCTAAGATGAATTACTCAGACACAGACAAGCATACATATATAACAAAACCAAACTAACATTGACTAGTAATTTAAAAAACACTGAATTATGAAGAAGTGTACTTGCAGACAAAAAATTATTCATTCCATTACTTCTGTTTACACTCTACATCCCATTACACAAAGGAAAAGAAACATTGCGGAAAAAAAAATACTTAAGAAGCAGCACTGAACAGGCAAAACAGAAAAGCAAAATATATACTAAGATGCTTTTTTGTTCAGTGTGACCTCGAATCTATTTTGATATAAACCAGGCAATCTGGGGGAATCAAATCATCCCATAAGCAGCAAAGTGATGTTAAAACATAAGCATCGTTTCCCTTCTCAGAATTGTGTCTCACCCTCTGCAAAGCACAGTAAGAAAGCCATTGCTTCAATAAACAAATGAGTTCCATAATCATAAGATGAAGAATTGAGTGAAAAAATAAAAAACTGTAGAAGCTATAATGACAACTCTGATAGCCCACCGACTGCAAGGAATGATGATGAGTGAATTTATCCAGCCTTCCTACGTACTACCAACATCTTAGCATAAAACACTGAGCAGTATCTTTGTACACAAGACAACTACATTTATAAGCACGTATTTATGAAAGTCTTTCAGCTGTAGATGCAATACTCACAGGGTTTGAATGCAGCACTGTAAAGAACTCTGGGCTGATAAGGAATTTCACAGGGGGAGACTGGAGCAACAAAGTCAGTCTGGATCTGGAGGTAGAGTGAGGCAGCACATTCTCCCTTCGAAAATCTAACAGCAAAGTAAATGACAAAAACTGCCAGTAATAATCATTATCAAAACATCACTGCAAAGAACTATATCGATTTGAATCACACAAGCAAGAAAAGCACTAGGTACACAATTACTTCACATTTATCATATATTCTCCACATAAGTGTACCAGAATTTCCTCTAACACAGCACTGAAGTTCTTGAAAATATCACAATATTGGTTTAGTAACTTTTACTTGTTGCTTTCAGTGATCAATAAAAAAAAAAAAAAAAATATCATCACATCCAATTATTTGGATTACCAAACACGTGCCTAAGATGCAAGAAGGTATTTGTGGCAAGCCTACATTGCTATACTGCAACTGAATGCAAAAAAGTTATTTTTTAAATGCTAACTAATGGATATAAAAGTCATTGCACACTTCAAAATGTTTCATTCCTCCTTAAAAAAAAAAATAATTAAAAAATCACTGCCATTAACACAGCCCCAATCCTGGCAGAGTATTTAAGCAGCTTATGTAAGTAAGAAACAGGTTGCTAAGGAAGTATCTTTCAAGTTTCAACTTTCAGTAAACATTTGAGTCTTCTCCTAGCAACTGCAGAAGTGCACTGATTTTTTAACAGTACTAGGAACTGAAAATACATTATGAGTGGTATTTGCTACAATGTTAAAAATGTTCCCCCCAATTATCCCTGAAAATAAATAGGACATTTGGATGCATTTTTTAATGTAAGTGAAAAATTGCCAATTCAGATTGGGTCTGCAGTGATTTTACCCTAAAATGTATGCTATCTTCTACATTTCACAGTTTATTTCTTTTACATATCGCAATATTTGCACACTTCCCCATCAAATGAGCATTAATTATGTAGAACACGGCTACCATGGATATAAAAAAACATAACCCACAGGCAGAGAAAGAAGAGAGGCAATGAATGAGACTCTAAACTGAGGGAAAAGTAAGAAGAAATTAAAGAAAAAAAGAAAAAAAAAAGAAAAAAAAAAAGAGGAGGAAAAGAACAAAGAGTACAATTCTAAATATGTAAGGGTAAACATTATCTTCCCCATTCCCTTGTTTCCATAACGAGTTCATTCAAAGCATTAGAAGAAACCACAAAACAGAAAGTTAGTAACCAAAGGAAAAGTAAACGAACAACAGAATTTTTAGAGACACTTCTTAAACAACAGATCCCAAGCCCTCCTGCATGAGGTATGTCTATGGAACAAGAGCAGTGTAGCATAAAGACCCCTGAAGCCATGCCTGAATATTTGGGCTGGGAGTGTCTTCCATGCATGCACTGCGGTTGCATGTCAATTCTGTATTGGTACAAAACCTGGGTGTACACCAGTCACTTCTCACACCCTGGAAGATGCTGTGACATGCTGCAGGTAGGTCCGCTGTCACAGTCTGGGTAATCTGGAAACTAGAATGGGTCACCAGCTGGGTTTTCGTGAGGTCTGGAAGCTTATGAATTTGATTTATAAAAGCTCACTCATCTGAACTTGCTGGTTAGGGTTTAACCTGAATTTGCTTTAACTGATTTGTTTACAGCAAAACAAACCATCTAGCTGCACATGTCCAAAGACAGAAAAGGAAAAGGCTATGGCAGAAGTAAAGAAAAAATATAAAGGCAGCACTTGGCAAAACCACAAGTTCTACAATGACTTGAAACTCAAGAAAGGCTGGCATTGCTTGGGTATTATATTAATGTAAGAAAGAGTATTACAAGAAAATATGAAGAGCATCTAGAGACAAAGCCAAAGCACATATGCACAACTACACAAGGGACTGGATGGGTAACAAACTAACCTTATAAATGTATTAGTAAATTAATAGCAGAAAAATGATCAAGGACAGAACTGCTTAGCAAGAGGAAAAACTAGTAACGATGGTTAGAGCTCATCAAAAAACATCTTTCCTTCTGTCTTCATTCAAAAAGCCAACACCAACCAAACGACTAGGAGAACTAAAAACAGGAGAATGAAGAGAACTTTCTTCTTAGGCTAAAATAGGTAAAGAGCAGGTTAAAGACTGTGGTGCAGATCAGAGGTTTTCAAATCTTTTGGCCTTGATTAAGTGTACTCTAACACACTTAGGTGAAGCAATCTAAAACATCAGTGGTTATTTTGGAGGTCTAAAGGAGTTCTCAGAAGAAACAAGAAGAGGGATAAATATTATATCCATTTTTAAGAATAGGTAAAAAAAAGGGTGAAGGAAACTATAGATGAGTTGACATATTTTCTAGTCAGACACATGAACTGTCAAACTACTTAAAGCAATGCAAAGAGATCAAGGTAGAGAAACAGAAATAACCAGGATTTCTGAAGAATGAATCATAGCAGACTAACGAAGTTATTTTCTACTACTGGAGTGGTGCACAGGCCACATATTTCAATGTTAATAAGGTCTTTAATACTGTTTACATGATACTCTCAGAATCACGTTGGAGAAGAAAATTACCTGAAACAGATGAAACTACCTGGAGAGCAGTTTTCAAAAACGTACTGAAGAGCAGTTATGACTTATGTCAAACAAAGAGAGTACACCAAGTGATGTTTCACCGAGATCTGTCTAGGTCTGGTCCTATTCACTATTTCTGTTAATGACTGGATAGGGAGGACAGAACTTGCTCCAACTAGGAGACGCAGCAGTACTTGGACAGCAGGACGGACAAGATTCAAAACCATAGCGACACATTAGAAAAGTGTGAAGACCTGTGCAGGTAGGGATAATCAACTGCACAAACACCAGATGAAAAATGGTCATCTGTGACAAAGATCCGCACACAAGTGTCTGGACCTGATTTTAGCCAATCAAAGACTGAACACTGGTGGTTAGTGTCAAACTATCAGGAAAAAAAAAATGTAGTAATTATGCAGGAATGTACCAGGAATGTTGTATATAAGACACACGACTTTTCTGCAATCTCTTCAGTACAGCAAAGTCATAGCTTTATGTAATTTTTTGAAATATTCCTCAGGAGCTACAGACCAACTGAAGACAACCCTGAGTAGGCTAACAAAATAACTGGAGACCTAAAAACATGAGTCATGAGGAAAGATTAGGAAGTAACAGGTTTAAGATATGTTATAAAAGAAACTATACAAGTAGACTGGCTAAAAAAGTTACAGAAGGTCCATCAACTGGAGAAGATAAGAACCCATGAGATAGCATTTCCAAGCATGGTTTAGGTACAGCTCATCCTATCTATCCTCAGCACAGAGATGAAGCCAATGACTGCCCAAAGCCCTTTCTAGTCCTGTATTCTACCATTTCAAAATGCAGTAGCAGATTCAAAATATTTGTAACCCTGAACACACAATTTTATACTTTTTCACTGCAAATGTCCTGCCTATATTTTTATCCAGTCAGGTACTAATATAAAAATGCTCTGAATGTCACATCCATCTCTTCAGTGTACTGAGCAGGCTGAGCCACAGTCTTCAAAAACTAGACAGCAATGAACACAAATGGTTTCATTTTCACCCAGACTTTCAGGGGCAGAAGTTATGTTCTGCCTTATGTCACTCTCATTAAATCATCTATGAGATAAGCACTCCACTTTAGAGAGGGGCGGGGGGGGGATTATTTTTTAACCTGCATTAGAATGGTGGAAATCAGTTTCCTCTCCAGCTCCATCCACAGCGTTTGTATGCTCTTCAGGCCTGTCATTAGTCATTGTTCTTCGGATGCTCTGGTACCTAGGGTTAGAAAACTGGACTTTATACATAATATATGGTAACCATGATCCAATTCTGGCTCCAAGGGAGCATGCGCATCTTTTCTGCTGTGTAGGTTAATATACATTGGTCTCTAATTTCTGCACTAATAGCCTTTTGAATTTCTGAAAACCATTATCAGATTATTTTTTTTAGCCACATGGCTTATGAACACAGGTGGAATACAAAAGCCCTAGAAGCCCACATGCGATTTAAAAGGGCCAGCCACATAAAAATAAATGCATATGGCCAGCTGCGGTAGCAGCTGTGACCCTGTCTTCATACTTAGTCTTACAGTGGTGAATGTGGTTTTGCAAGCACACAATTCACAACCAACAAGGGTAATTCTTACCGGCGATTCAGCTGTTCCATTTGCTGTATGGAATTTGACCTCTGGAGAATCTGTGGAGCTGGGGGGGCTGTGGGTCGCTGCCATGTTGTTGTCCTGTTCACGTGGTCCACGTAAAAAATCCGTCCATGGCTGTCAATTCGAGCCTCCCAGTCTAAGTAGCAATAAAATACTGTGAACTACGGAGGACTTGGGGTTTATTCATTTCTCTATTTCAGCTCTGTCACTTCTGTAACTGAATCTATTGTTTCAAGTTTCTATTTCTCTTTTACAGGATGACTTCAGCACAGAACTTTCTCACTGAAGGTAAAAGAGACACGGCTTTTCCCTATTTTATCCCATAAATCGAATTCCCCACTGTAGATGAGGTTCTATGGAATCCATATCTAATAATTTCTATTCCTTTCTCTATTCTATTTCCCATTAACCAGTAATTGTCCCAGAAAAAAAAAAAAAAAATCAGGATACTTAGACTAATTCTCTTTAAGTAATTCAAGATACAATCTCTGAGGCTTACTCCAGTGCAAAAGGCCAATGGATAAGTACCAAAAACCTTGCAAAACTTGACACTTGTCATTGCTTTTCCCCAGCTAATAGTAACAGTAATAAAAGAGATGCCAGTGCTCTTCCTGCATTTACACGTATCTATGTTAAAGGTAAGCTGTCCTGCCAGAAAAGATGGACAATTATAACAATAAACCTCCTTCATATACTACATGCAGGTTCCAGAATTGCCAGTTATGCAAATATCATAACAAATTCAACTTCTTGTTAATTATTAACAGCATTAACTATAATGCTGTCCACTGGTTTTGCAACACAAGCTACAGACAGTGTTAGAAGTCTAGACCATGAAGACACAATGGGAGAGCAGAGATGAAGGCACTGGGACCTTTCCCCAACCACATCTGGTTTTTCAGTGCTCAGCAGAAACCAAGTGCATCACAACACCTAGGACTTAGTTCATAAGCTTTTTAGGTCAGAAACACTGTCTGGCTAATAACTGCTTATAAAATGAGCAAGACACTGATCATGGCTGGGGGCCACGTAATAATTAAAAAACATATTAAAATATTTTATATACAGAAACAGACATGCCTGATTCTTGGACACTAGCAACCGCAGAAAACATGCAAACCATTTAGCATGTCAGTTGAAAAACAGTCTTTGAGAGCTCAGAAGGTTTCTAGAAGAGACGTTCTATATTGCAAGTCTAAGTGAAAACATCAGTCACTGCAGTAACATTTTAAAAACCACTGGAAAGCAACCAATCCTAAATGACTGCCACTCTGTGAGGAAAGAGAACACAAAAATGTCTTGACAGCAGAGAAGGAGAACTAAATTCTACTGTAAAGTATTTAGTACTGACAGCCTTAAACCCTCAGGCTTTGTTAGTGTATGCATACTATGCCTTCTGTCAACTCTTGGAGACAGCCAAGTGGCTCCCTGTCTTACACTGTAGGGCCTGAGTTCAGAGGGGTGAAAGGCAGGTTTTGAGATAAACTCATTGTGTCATCTCCACATGACAGCTGTGTATTTTAGCTGGCCACAATGCAAATTACTCTTCTATCTTTACGATGCACAATCAAAACAGCCTATTAGTGTTTTAAAGCATTTCTAGTGTGAACAAGAGCTATGTAGGAAAGTAAGCTCAGAGGAAGAAAAGAAAAAGCAGCACAATAGGACAGGAATAAAGAGAACTGCTTGAGGAACATGTTTCAATTCCAGGAGGAAAAAAAAAAAAAAAATCAAAATTTTGTATGATACTGTAAAACAAGTCTAAAACCAAACAAAATTACATCAATGCAAAGCTTGTGATGTAATCACAGTATTTGCTATTCAAAATAATGCATCTGAAAGTTATTTTAAAAAATTTCATTTATATCTCAAAAAAGCAAATGGAAACATTTCAACATTCTCTGAAAAAAATCTCCATTTTTTTAAACAGAAAAAAACCTGATTGAATCAGATGTTCTTGGGCAAAGGTCTCATTTCAAAAAAGTAGTATCTTCTGACAAAATAAAAACACTCAAAAATTTTAACCACAGTTTGTAAACAAAACAAAACATGGAAGTATTCCAGGAAGGAGGGAATTATTCGTCAGGGGAAAAAATCCCAAACAAACCAGTTTAAATTTGTGAATTCATTATTCCGTTTAAATGTCAAACCCTAAACCACTGTATAATACTTGAGCTTTTTCTTGTGATGATTACATGTCCAATTGTGACACACAGTCACCATTTTGGTCTTGCAGAAGAAAAGCACTTTTGCCTGCATTCAATTTTAAATACACAACTTTAAACACTTGGGCAATAGCTTCTAAAGTAAAGCACCTGCATCAGTGTTGTGATAGACAAGGATATCTTCCATTAGTCACATCATTGGTAGAGAGATGTGTTACAAATAACTTAGCTTGCTGAATTGCAAAATTGTAATTCATCAAGGTTGTGCAGTCAAGGTTATTTGTGATTTTTCCCTAGGAATGTAGGAACTGGAGCATAAAGTTGCATGTTATAGACAGAAATACCAGATAAATATTTCAATTCTTTCTCTTCTTCTTTAACTTAACATACACACAACTGAAAGAAATACACCTATTTTTCTTTCTTAGTTTCAGATTCTGGTGAAACAACAAATAGAATACAACCCAAATTAAAAGAAATTACAGTTTATAACTCAAAAGTGTATTCTAAATGTTTTCTCTAGTTTTTCACTACTAAAATATTAAAACTATTACATATCCAAAAGCAGAACTTAGGAGAGAAAAACTAAATCTAGGCAATAATTAGTATTTAAGATTTCATTCACATTAGGAAATGAATGATCTCCATAAAGATTGCATTGGGCATTGACTGTAAAGGGGCGATGTGTATATGCATGCCCATGCATGACTGTGTAAAATCCTAGCAAATGTCAAAAATGTTAAATACCACACAGCCAAACCTTTTCCATTAACATTTCAATAGCTTTCCAAGTAATTATTGTAGTGCATAGTTTGCTTCTGAAACACAAAAAGCAATCTATGTATAAACTATGGTACTATAAAAGCTATCTCTATGCATTTCTCATTTATTACACTTATCTCTAAGTATTTCCTGTAATGTTCTCTGTCTCTTCCAGTATGAAAAGGGCTAAAAATGCAACTGAAATATATGTCTCCCAGGCACAATTTCATAAAAAATAATAGTGGATTATTGAGGTGGCAGTTAATTAACCTTAGGATCTACATGCAGGACTGATTCATTATACGTACTGATTATAAAAGAAGCAGTAGGAAGCAAAACATTCTTATCACCCTGGCTTTCCAATACACAGTTGTATCTGTGTTCTGCTATCAGGCTCCTTCCAGTTACGCTCTCCAATTACAGAGCAAACACAGTCCCATGCCATACAGTGAATTAAGGATATATTCATTTTACACTATCTGAATTCCTGACTCCTTTAAAGCATTAGAGCTTTGCCACAGACTTCCATGGGTCTGAATTTAATTTTTTTGTGTGTTTTTCTTTTAAAGTAATGTTTGTTTATTAGCTGTGTAGCTTTTTTTTTGGTCCTTTCTCCTTTCTTTAAATATCTAATACTGAATAGATTTTCACTGCCTCAAGTTTAAGGAAGTGAATCAGTCCAACAATTGGGAGCAATGTATTTTTCATATGCATTAGAGAAATTACAATTTATCTGTCAATTTAGGCTCACCTAACTGTTGCTTAATGCCCAGGTTTATTTTAATTCAAAAAGTCTTCACACTACCTCAAAAAACACGAGGAGAACACAGGCATCTTTCACAAAACCTGCAGAGATTGAAGACGTTACATCTTTCTTTGTACATCATCACCATACAAAAACTACTCAGGGATTTCAGAGTGCTTGACACCTTTCCCTCAAGTGCTTCATATAGCATATCACCTCACCTCCCTACCCATGTGCACTGCCTACTGAAAAGGCAGCACCCTGCCCTCCTACTTATCCGCAAATGTCACTTAGCAAGTCTGTATACACCAGGTATAATTGTCATAACACATCCTGATAGTTTGCAGACTGAGCACAATGCCTTTTGCAAAACAGCACTAGACTTAATCATCACCACTCCTCACTTAGAACTTCTCAGCTGTTCATTCTCAGTTCTCACATTTAAAAAAGAAATGTAATGACACCCAGGCAGCCTGTCCCCCAATTAAAGTATGAAGAACCTCACTTGGTGGTAAAGCCTCATCCACTCTCTGGTACCGGCTAACATCCTGACGTACCGAAGGCAGCGACCTCAAGGGCTGATGGCCATTGGCTTGAGAACCTAGAATCAAAATGCCCACAAATTATCTTTTCAATGTGGGGAAGCCTCAGAACTGCCTCTACAGTGAACAAGACACGCTAAAGCTTCTGCAGGACTATGACATTTTAGGATATATCCAATAGTTATCTATTTTGGGGGGCAAAATAAGTTACGCCTACGGTTCTAATAAGTTACGCCTACGGTTCTAGGCAAGTGATTTCTCTGCGATGCGCTGCTGTCCTCGTCCTGAAAATGTCACCTCTTGGGGTGTGCCAAATCCACCTGTAACCAGCAGAAGCCAGGGCACAGAAACAACATCATGTGCCTGAGCCATATCCCAGCAAGGGACAAGGACAAAGCTCTACCTGGCCCCAGCAGAAACCCTGCTGTAAGAGTGGGAGGTGAAACTGTTCATTGACCTTCCTCGCTGCAGCCACACTGATCTGCAATGCATGGTGCAACCTGACACTTAATAGAGTCCCAAACGTCTGGAAAATGCTGAAAAATAAAGTATTGACAGTATTTGAAATAAATACTAAAATTATTCTTTCCAAATCAAAGAGCTGTTTATGAAGAGAAGAAATTAATAGATCTCAAAACTTTTGAAATGTTATGAAAAACACATTTGGAAACCCACTTGACTAGATCCCTGTCAATCCCTAAAGAAATTGAATGGATAATCCACTCTGAAATGTGCTTGGAAACAACCTGTTAGGGACACATTTCTACTTTCAGTGATTTTAGTGAGACACAGAATTCTCAACTATTAAAATAATTTTGCAATTGGTAAGAGTTTTACAGCCTTAACTTGAGTCACACATTCCTCTCCTCCCACGGTTACAGCTGTGCTGGGACGTGTCTATACAGATAAGGAACTGGGAATAGGAAGATAAACAGCCTGAAGTGTAACTAAAACCCAGTATTTTTTCTCCTTTCTTTTGATTACCCTTATGTTTTAATGCTAATATATAAATAAGTGAAAGAAAAGATCCAAATATAAATTCTATTTTGCATTTCAGAGTTTTGTTATTTTTGTCCCCCCTCATCACCATTTTCTTTAGTGAGCAGGGAAACATTGTCGATCTCTTTCCTCCTCTTCATCCTTCTCATTACTCTCTCAAGAATTAAAACATATCCAATTTCAAAATAAACATGTATTGGATATTGCAGGTTCCCTTTTTTGTTAAATCAAAGCCCCCAAGAGTCTCGTGAAGAAGGGAATAAATCTCAAAGGAACAAAAAAATATTTTGAAAGATAATGAAATCAAGAAATGAAGATCTTTATTTTCAGACGTTAATTTTTTAATAATTTTTACTGACTACAGAAAGGTCACTTCAGAAAGTGCCTCCTGCAGTTGTTACCTCCAGTAGCTCCTTCAACCTGTGCTGTGGCACCCTCACAAGCTGCTTGGGCTCCTTCAGTTTCTTCATCCTGAGACTGACTACTGGCAGCTGCTGCCTGCAGGCTTCTTCTTTGCCAGATTTCTTCTGCTTCATCTTGGTCTTGTAATTCACCTGCCTCAGCCTCCTGTACCTCCTCCTGAGGTAACTGTACCGCAGGTAGGGAACCAGAAGTACTTGCAGAGTCCTGTGTTTCAGCACTTGGCTCAGTTCTAGCTGCATCAATGCCAGAAGTTCCCTCTTCCTCCTCCTGAGAAGAAAACGCTGGAGTCTCAGGAAACCTGGCACTTTCAAAAGAGGAACACCGCATTTCAACTGAGGAATGTCGCACAGTTGCGCTTTCATTGCAAGAGCTGTCTGCCCCTTCCACGTCACTCTCCCCTTCTGGACGGGTACTAGCCTCACTGACGCTTTCTGTACGAGCAGGATCACTCTGTTCAGTTTCTGATGATATCTGGGAAGGTTCAGACCCTTGATCAACTGATTCAGTTTCACTAACACCCCTTCTGCTCCCAGCAGCAGCATCAGCAGCTCCTGCCTCCACACTGCTAGGAGGCTGCTCTGACTCCTGAGCAGCACATGACTCACTGCCAGCCTGATCTGCTGGTGCTTCACTTTGAGAACCTTGCAGGCTTTCACCTCCTGCTAACTGTGATGGTGGAAGCTCTGGGAGAGTCCCTTGCTGATGCTGGTCGTCAGCTGATGGCAAAGGAGCTTCAGAGGCTGAAACGTTTTCATTCTCTGCAGGCCTTTGCATTACCTGATCTGATGAGTAACCTAAACTATTTCTTTCAACATTTCTTGTAGCACCATTAAGCATTACTAAACCACCATCGTCTTCCAAGGAAGACGGAAAACCCACGTCTTGATGTAGCTCATGCTCCTCTTCATCTGAGTCAATGTGAAGCATAGCATTAAGTCTTGTGTCAGTAGGGAAGCTACTCCTCAGTTTTGGGGAGGCTCCACGTGGACGCTCACCACAGGCAGACGTCCCGGGTCTGGGATGATTATTGTGTTCTATTGCATCCAGATAGTCATTTAGTGAGTCCTGGCAACCTCTGGTAGGTGAAGATCTTGAAGCACCAGAGGTCAACTCATCCTGGTCCGTTTCCAGAGTTGTACTAGTCCTTAAAGGGTGTCTCAGGATTGCTTCTCCAGAAGATTCGAGGACTGGACCATTGGAACACACTGTGGATGTATCATGATGTCCTGTTGGCATGTCCTCATCATCGGAGGGGCTTCCCAAGTCTCCATTTACAGAGTTCACTCCTAGCAAAGTGCCAACTGTTTCTGGCGAAGCATCTGCAGAGACACAGAGACTGAATGTGAAACACAATGCAGCAACAGACAGTTCATTCTTTGTCCGCATCACAGAAGTGATATAAAAATACACATCTTTTAAGATATTTGCTTATTTCAATCAGACAACTAAATAAATACAATTAAAACAATAGAGGCACCTACAGCATTATAATAGCAATTACAGAATTTTCTCTGTATAAGTCTATACCGTTTTGTAAGACATAGAAAATTTAAGGGGTGTGAAGTATGACTTTAAAGGACTCCCATTTTGCTTTCAAAAGACAGAGCACTGCCAAGAATCTTGCCAAACCGTCAGTAAAACCAGCCTCACAACCAAGGAACCAGTTTTCTACAGAGTCTCCCTCATATCCAAAATCAGGATTTACACAAGCTGTGAGTACAGCCTTAGCAGCGTGCAAACCAGCATCTGAGATCACATGAGGAATCACAAATTGTGTACAGATATCAAATTCTATACGCAACATTTATTTTGAGTTAATTTATAGGACTTTTCACTGTAAAGAATGGCAATTTACTTAAGTTCATGAGATATCAGGTATGCTATAGTAATACATACAAAAGGGAAATGAAAATAAGCCATCTCATTTGAGAGACAAGATGGTAAGTCCCCCCATGGAAATCAAACAGGCATAGAGTTGAATAATCCAGCTGTAAGTGTCCGTACACATCTGTAAGAAACCTAACACTGAAGTCAGTGAACTAGAGTGCCTGGCAACAAACAGGACTGAAGACAGAAGCATTTTCTTTAATGGTGACAAAGCAAGAATATTAACGAGATACAGGACTACGTGGCTATAAAAAAGGCAAGAAGGTTGTATCAAGTTAAAAGATAGAGAGCAGTATCTCATTACCCAAGAGATTATACCAAGTTTAATGGAGGAGAATCTAAGATCATAGACATGTAAATAGACACGTACAATGTGACAAACATGTAACTTTACCAGCCATGTTCTGCTAGTTGCCTTCAGAACAGGGGAAAAGGGAAACAAAAGAATTGCCCAATGGGAGCATGTATTCTTATAACTGTAACATATTCTTGGTTCTAAGCAGGATAGAGTCCTGTGAAAGGGGGACAGAACAGAGTGATCTTTATGTACACTAGCAGGGGAGGAGAGCAGAGGTGGAATCTTACTTGCAACTGCTTATCTCAGCCAAAGGTGTTACAGAGTGAAGAGAAACAATGAATTTGATTACCCAATCTATCCCATAAAATGAAAATCATAAGCAGATTCATTTAAAAACTATCTAACAAAACAGGAAAATAAAATGGTGAGTGTTGGTGTTTTGGAATTACCACCTCCAAAGCAGTGCCTTACATATCTACACTTTGAATCCCAATAGAAAAACCTGTAATAGAGGCACTGTACACAAATGAGAAAGTATATTATCACAGAAAATCCTATAAATATAAATATATAGAAACTCTCTCCATACAACTAGCTGGAGATCCAGATCACTGACAAATTCTCACCTTCATGAACAGAAGACGTGATTTCCACTTTGAATTGGAGATATCCACTTACATGATCAGCTGGGAGCCTTCTGCCAAGATTATAGCTGACAACCTGGTCTCTGCAAAAACAAAGATATTGGGGTTTTTCAAAATCTTAACTGGTTTTATTTTTCCATGATTTTGTATCAGAGGCTCTTATCAGATAAGAGTCTGCGTGACAGAAGGTAATTTCTATTACAACCTTAAAATCAGCCACATACTCTGGCTTGTGTGGAAAACTACAAACACCAGCAATGGTGTAAAATACCTTTAGATAACAAATGAAACAGTCTAACAAACTACTTTTGATCATTTCCAAATACAGCTTGTGCCCCAGCAATTTTTACACAGCCCTAAATCTCAAGTCCTAAAGAAATCAAACTGCAAAGGATCCCTTTCCCCTAACCTCCTCCTTCCCCCAACCCAAAATATGTTTTATAATTAAAAAAACCTTTCATTTTTTAAAACCTTCTGCCCCCTTGTGGTTTTTTACTATACACAAAATTCCCAGATTCTTCAAATTTTAATTCTCATTCAATAAAGCAATTCTGCATTCCTATTTAGAAAAGCGATTAATGCTTGGATTTAACTTCAAATACGTTCTTAAGAGTTATTGAATTCATTGGGACTCAGACTTGATTAAGCACTTTATCAGCTTGAGACTTAGGATCAGATCCTAGGCTATACATTCTTATTAGGCACAGCCAGAATTCACAGCCCCAGGCCCCCTCTGCACAGCTGGGACAGCTGAAAGAAGAGGAGGAAGCTACTGAAGACCTCCACAAGAAATTATTCTTATTTATGCAAATAAATTTATATTGGTATAAACACCTCTCCTTTACTGGGAGCATTCCTAATGCCATATGAGTGACAGACTAAAACAAACGCAAGGTCATTACTGAAATAAGCTGCAGCAGTTTGCATCCAAACATTAACTTTTAGCAAAAAATGTCCTGAGTGGACAACGTAAGGCAAAGCAGCCTCCCCACATTGCTCTGTAGGGACTACATAGGCTGCAGTACATCAAATTATTATAGTAGTGTCTCCAGGATCTGTCACAGATTCATTGCTCTGTACTCCAACCACAGTTCCTCAGCTAGACTTGGAGGTATCCTCAGAAGATTTTCATTTGAGGTTTCCACAGTTTTTACATAAGGTTGATATTTTTTTAGGCCATTCAAGATTAGAAAAAGCCACAACATGCTCTGTATTCAGTTGAATCAATACTAGATGATTCTCATGCTCATTTATCATATTTTCCATGAATTTTAAAGCCACTGGCTATTTCTTTATGCAAACTTGTGATCTATGATGACAGCTAACAGCGGGGCAGAGTTTTGGTTCAGTCTGTCCAAAAGTGGTTGGATCTGAACTTCACCTTTTCATTCATTAATACTGGTCATTAATGAAGGGAAGGGCAAGTTAAGCATATGGTGTACTGTAAGTCCATGGACTTTGTTTGTGTAGTTTTTAAAGTTCACGTTAACCCAGTAGAGGATTTCAATTATCCTTGACATCATCAAGATGAAGAAGAAAGTGAAGATGTTTTACTTGCTTGACCAAAACCAAAATACAAGAGAATTAGCAGTTCATTGTATGTTTAGTACATTTCTACTTCACACCTATATTAACCCTCCTTTGAAAAACTTCTGGTGAAATGTTGTCTGTCTTCACAATGTCTAGGTAAACGGAACCCTGACAACTGATTGGCATGCAAAAACTGTAAATGGACAAATAAATTACAGATGAAGAGGCAAAACTGATTTAACGTCAGTTCTAACAGCAGGATGGCAAAACCAAACGGAATACTTACCTATATTCTTGCTACGTATTTATTATACAGCCCTTCCTCTCATTAAAAGATTTGATACATCACTGACGTATAGATAAGAAAACAGGAAATATCTTCTAGATTACTGGTTTGAAAAAATATAGACAAGAACTGATGAACACAGCAAACGGTTAAGCTCCAGACCCTGCAGCACTAGGAATCCCAGAGCAGAAAACATTTTGGGGTTTAGCATGGAAATGAACACCCTGAAACAAGTCTGTATCATGGCACTATGTTTGAATGTATAGCAGTGTGCAAATTAGAAAAATCTGCTTGCTCAACTTATCACAATTTATTGAATCTCAAAGATGAAGCATTTCATAGGGAAGTTAGATTGTATATACACCTGAGCTGCTCTTGGATACCAGTGCAAAAGAAATGGGCAGGCGCTTTTTTTTTTTTTAAATAAAATCCGCTGCTTCTAAAAAATTTGCACACAATCATGTAATACTGTGATAATGACTTGCTTCTTGAATAGCTAGCCAGTGGGTAATATTTTTTGTGTAAAAAAATTAACCCAAAAACAAGTTATAGACATACATACACACAAACATGGGTACATGCATTCAGAACAGGGTTAGAAACACTGACATCTTCCAGTCAGGAAATCAGGCTATTAAAATGACTATTATTTCTTACTACAGACACAGCAGAAATATGCTGGTCTGTGCCAGTAAGCCAGAAAGGCTGCTCTGCACCAATATTCTAGATGCTGAGCCTCCCTGATCAATGTAAGTCAGTGCTAAGAATGTATTTATTTACCCAATTGCATGTCTCTCCAATAGTCTCTGAACTGGTATGGTTAACTTCCCAAGAAAGCGCTTGATGATTGGACGACTCTTGGCAAATTTGTCTTTAACCTCAATTTCCAGGACATCTGTTAGAAGTGCAACAAAAGAATATTTCTGGAAGGAAAGAACATATTTGACACCATATCAATACACCTTTATTCAAAAAGTATGTACATAATTACTACTAGCATGCAGTGAACTCCAAAAGCAATGACTGATGATAGCTGCTTCCATGTTGCAAAATAACGTCAACATCGTTTATTAAGCACTGTATTTTTGCATATGTACCTAGCCCCTCAGGAATCCCATTTTGCTATTCCTGGAAAATAACTGCTCAGTAAGAGACCACACTGGATAAAAGCACTTTCATGGTCTATGTCAGAAAGGAGAAAGCAATGTATCCTACTACTTGCTTCAATTTGGAGAGTAGAAAGCAAAAACAGAAGGAATCCTTGCTGTACTCTACCAGGTTATGGAAGAGTAGGTAGGTCAATGTGGGAGGAAGGAGGAGAGGAGGAGTGTCTCACTCTAGGCTGTGCTTAGTGAACTTTCCATCCAACACCACGCTCTGCATTAGTTTTTTGTATGCACGACAGGAGGTCAAAAGGACACCGTGTATACAGTATTTTTAGGAGTACTGTAACCAAAGGAGTAGAATTTTCTATAGATTTTTGCCTCAAAGTCCACAAATCTTCTCAGCAAGCTTCAGCAGAACCTTTTTGTGCCCTTGGGGCCTTTAAACAACATGATGCTAATTTATAAAAGATTCATCGATGTCTAGTAAGATCATTCTTCAACCTTTCCCTACAAGGGAACATTATCACAGTTACTCTCTTCAGCTTAGCATCAATTTTCATGCAGTTTATGAATACTTCATCTTTGAGATCTGTGCTGCTCTGTCAAGTTGGCCTGAAGAGGGCCAAAAGATTCAAAAGTGGTACAGGGCAAACTGATGAGCGGGCATGTTGGCAGACACACACATCTACACACAGTGTGATAGCAAATTCCCTTAGGAAAGCAAGCTTAGGAACCAAAGATTTTTATTTTTCCTCTAGATTTTAAGATGTTTCAAACAAACAAACAAACAAGTATGGTATAACCTACTCAGAAAAGCTGAGGTCATCTGGTTACCTTTATCATCTGCCATCTTTAAGACCTCTGAGCAAATCACAACCCAAGTACAATGCCTAATATGCACCTGGCTAGATAGCTAAAGATGTATTGAACAAGGAACACAAGAAGGAACAATTCCATTTCAGCTAAATATATTAAAAACCAGCAATTAAATTGGGTCAGGAAGAAAACCACTTCCTCACGCTGGACAACTGTCAGAGCTGGATTCCTGTGATAAACAGAACTTAAAAATTTGTCACTCTCAGTTTGCTGTAAAATTGGAAATTATTTTGCAGAAAGAAGTAGATGTAAAACAGGATCAATTCTGCACCACTAGGACAGCATATGTAATGGGATCAGAGCATTGCTATAGGGAAGATACAGCAGCTAAAGCAAGCTGATACAATGCGTGCACCAGTGAACATTATCACTTTCCTAATACAAGTTTCAAAACCAAGGAGAACTGGAGGAGAAAAATGCAGAAAAATAAGAGTAGATTTTCTTTCTATCTACTGGATAGATGGACGGATAGACAGAAAGATGAGGACTCAAATTAGAAATTAGAACTCTGATTTTTTAGAATATTTTAAGACTTCCACACATCTACAGTCTTTCCCTCAACCAAGCACCCCAGAGCAGTGTTAATGCTGGCCCTGCTCTGTTCTGCTTTACAGCTTGTTTGGTATGATTATGATTTGTGGGAACGTTTTCCAAAGCCCACTCAATTTTCCAGCCTTCCTAAAGAACACATTAAGATTCAAACACAGTACAGGCATCTGCTCATTAGAAAACAGGCACAGATCAAGAACGCCGCTTGCCAGTCCTGAAAGGATTATGGACTTGTGTTAGTATTTTTACCTTGTTTCCCACATAAACATTTATCTTCAAGGCACAGCCTAGCTCTTCAGTGCTCAAAGACAGTTCAGGGACCGAGTTCCTTCTCTGAGACCTGCACAGCTTACCCAATACAAATACATCCAGAAAACGGTCTTCTGCCAGACTGTCTTTTTTTTCCCCTCCTTGCTGAGTGGTGCTGTAATGCCTCCCTGGGCTTTCCTTCCTACAGCAAGTGCATATAGAGGCTACACCAAAAAGCATTTCCTCTGCCTGACAAAACTGAAAGCTTGCCACCCTAGTACGCACAATGAGAATATCATTTCTAAATGAACAGTTGTTGCAATCACTGAGCATAAATGCTCACTTACTGTACCTTTTCTTAAAAGAGTCTTCTCACAACATATAATCCATTTTAATTAATTTATTTTTGCAATTTCAAGAAATCTACAGGGCTGTTGAGAGTTCAACTCTTGTTAGCAGAGAAGGGAATGAAAACCTCACAGCAGTGCAGCTTAAATATGCAGATGATAGCTGTTTCTATCCAACAACAGGGTTCCTAAAATTACTACAATTTCTGTGTCAGTTTAAATAACTAGCTACAAAATAAGCAGCCTTCAGAGAGTAAGGACTAATGCATAGAGAGAAAATACAAGCCTGATACACTGCATCAGCTGGCAGACAGCTCTCAAAAGCGATACATTACCTCTCTGTGCCAAACAGGATTAGTTGTGTTACTGATGATAGTTGACCTTCTTTCCTGGCCATGATGAGCAAATGTAGGAAATGTACTTTTCTTGCCTGGCTGAATGGACATCTTTAGATAAGGATCAGGGTTGAAGAACATGCCTTTTTTAAGTCCAACTGCTCTAATATCTGTAAAGCAAAAGAAGGAAGGAAAAAGGAATTGAGTAAATTAAAGCTATTTCACAAAGTAGCACATTCCTAAAATATTACCCAGGAAATCAATTCACCATAAACCACTAAATAAAGCAACTTAAAATTACTTATACATTAACTGGATCCAGTGCACAGAAGACAGTTAAAGTAGGAAGTCAAGTGTTTTCCCAAGAGAATATAGGGAAGAAAGATATCAACATCCTCATTTACACTTTAGCCTCCAGTCATTTGTAAAACAAAAAGCATGAACTTGTAGCTCACCTACAAATGTTTTTCTCCATATGTAAGGTAATTCCACTCTTAAAAAAACAAACAAACAAACAAAAAAAAACACCACACACACAAAAAAAACCACCAAAAACCATCACACAGTACTTGCTCTGTTTCTGGTTAAGGGGAAGAGGCTAAGATAAAAAAACCTGTATGGAAGGTAATGTAGTGAATTGTCACTGTCCTGGTTTGGCTGGGACAGAATCACAGCCCAGCCATGCTAGGCAGGCTGTTAGCAGTTTCAAGTCAGCCAGGGCAGCTGCCCTGAGTGAGCTACAGGGGTAGCCCCTACCATAGTGTCCTGCTCATTATAAAGGGGGAAGGTTTGCTGAGCAAGGGGAGCTCCTGTGGGGTTCCTCCTGCTCCAGAGGACTGTGAAGGTCAGACAAACTTTGTATACTTTATTTGTTTTGCTGTTTCATTAAATCTGTCCTTGCTTCAGCCTTGGGATCTCCTCTCCTTTTCCCCAATTCCCCTTCTCAACTGGGGAGGGGTCATCAGGTGATGGAATAGAGTTTAGCCCCAGATACAGGCTAAACAAAGACACTCACATCTTCCCGAAGTTGAGATTTTGATAAACATAACAACTTCAAATACTCACTATCAAGGCTGTTCTGGACTACGATACACACCTTCTCCCAGTTTAGAAGAAGATAATCTATCTCACATAAAAGGAGGCAAAGTTTTCTGAAAATGCTTGCTTCTTCCTAGGTAAACCTCAGTACTGCAGCCCTTGTGACTTGCAACAATAAATAATAATTTCCTCAGGTGCATGCCTAAGGACTTTAATGACATCACAAGCTTCAAGAAGAACAAAGAGAAAGAGGTATTTTTTTATATGATATTGAATTTTAAACAACTGTAAAATATTTCTGTTTAGGTTTGCTGAAGCACAAGATTTATGTGTCTTTCTCCATCAGGTACTGCAATGTGTGTCACACACTTTTTATGACTCCAATGCAGCAGGCACATACATACTTAGATGAGAAGTTTATACATGCAGGCAAAATTCACTGCACTAAAATGAAATGCCATGCGTGTGGATTCAGTAAAAAAAAAAAAAAAATTTAAAAAATCCTACATAGTATTCAAAATTAAGCCACACAGCAGAAATACCACGAAATAATGGGTAATTGCCTTTAAAATAAACAACTTCGTATGTGCAAATGAGAAACCAAAAAGTGTTCCAGGAAATACGTTACAGACCTCTCAGTCAAAACAACTTTCAAAATTAATTTAGGGTACTCCTCAGGCTGTGTCACAACCTTCTATTAAACACAACAGGTTTTTCAGAATTCACAAAACAATTATTTTTGTAGTACTCTATGTATCTATACAACCTATCAGCTCTATCCCAGATAACTGCTGGAAGATCATTTCAAAAAGCAGGGTTTTTTTCTGCTCTACCCCTACAATCTCTAAATGTTTTCATTGTCAGCTCTTCAAGATTCAGAAGCAAGTTTATTCAGCCTGAGCAAAGACAGAAAATGCTTTTGTCTCACACAAGAATTCCCGTGGAATAAAGTGCTAATCAAAACAAGTGAAGCTGGTAGACTGTACCCCTACAGCTATTTTGCTGTAGAGTCGGCTTAGCTCTGTCACAAGATTTTTTCCTTTCTAAACCACCATTTGCAGCCATTGCTTTTTTACCCCTTCAAAGTGATGGAACCAGCTTGCATTTTATTTAGAGGCTGTTTTCCACTCTTCAACCTGAGGGGAACTGTCCCTTGTGCAAACTGGAAATTTCTCCAAATTTTTCATGCTGGGACCTATCAAATCCATTTCTTTCACTCCTGGAGATTCATGATTCTGGCTTGTTTTCAACAAACAGAACTTCTAAAGAAATGACATCTTTCAAGCCACTAGAGTGTGCTCCTACAGAGGCTAATGAAGAAAAGCGTTCCAACTTTGATGTTATTTAAAAGACCAATTTTTTTTTTTTTAACAGTAATTTGTAAAACACAGAGTAGTGTTGTTTTTTACCTGATAGGGTAAAGCTGACTAACTTTCTAGAGTGTTGGGCTCCAGAAGCACCTTCATCCGTGCCTTCTACTCCCATCTGAAAAGGAGAAAAAAATGAAATATACCACACAAGTTTTTGTCTGCTTTGTACATGCTTGACAATGATAATGCAATTGTAAGGTAGTATGCATTGGAAGAATCTGACCAACTACTGCCTATGACCAGGGACAGGCAGAGCTACAGCATTTGTTTCTAGGAAAATATCTATTATTTATGCTATGCAGTGCTAATACACTCGTACCTGGAATCTTCCAAACAGAACATGTATAGGCTAATACACATGCAGACACTATTAATCGGAGAAAAAGAGACCATTTTCTTATAGGTTTCCCTTTTGCAAAATAAAATCAACAGTATGGACTGGTAATACATACCAGAGCACTGAGCTGGCCAGTGACAGCATGTGTAACTTTTGTCACTTTCCACAATTAGATAATTTACTGTGCAACAAAAAAAGCAAAGAGATCAAAGAGAGACTAACAAAAGCCTTCAGATCTATGAACAAAAGCTCTTTTTAAACAGAAAAGTGCATCAGATCTCTAAATCCAAATGTGGTCTAAAAGCTTAGGCTTCACAGATTTTTCAGGTTTGGTTTCTACTGAAATCCCTTGTTAGGTAAAGCACTACTTCAAAATAAAGTTCCTCATGTATTCACATCTTATTAATGTCTAGCTCTTTCAACTAGCAAAAGAATTTGTCTTTCAAGACAGAGATGTGCATCCAGCTGAATAATCTATCATGAGAACATCAATGGAGCTATCTTTGAAGTCAAATGGTTCTCCAGGTAGGCACTGCACTCACTCCCAGGCAAGAGAGGTGACACCACCTGCTGAAAAAGCTTCAGCCGAACACAGCACTAGGGCTTAATACTAGTGACAGAACAGGAAGTTATTTGATCTATTGAACAATAAAAAAAATAAGCTGAATAAATACTCTCACACCTATGTGTGTAGATGAAGTACATAAAGCAGCTGAACAGTTGTTTGAAGTAACCAGATTAATAAATTACTCTGGAGCTGTGGTAGCAGTGAGGAACCCACTTCGCATTAACCAAAAATGTAATCATTCCTTTTTATATTTCTTTAAGCTATTTAATAACATTAGCTTTCAAATACTTCCCACGACGATCAGCAAGCACATTAGAATTTCATCAGAATTAGCAAACACACAGAATTTCTCCCATTGCAAACTCAAATACTTCATACATAACAAACAGTTAAACAAAGCAATGAAGAAACAGCAATGACGTTGATGCCCGATGTCCCCATGGGCCTCAGCGGTCTTGTGAGGGAATACACCATGCCAGCAAGTGCCACCGCTCACCAACCAGCCCATTCCCTTCCCTCACTGCTGGTCTCATGACGCACTTTTCCCACCCAGCATGGCATTATTACGCCAGTGACTTTTATACAGATGCATAAGTGGTGACAGCTGGTAGTAAAATTATGAGGGCATCAAAAGCAATGGGTTAATTCCACCTGGAACAGCATCCCCTCATCTACAGACAGATTCCCTGGAAGCAGCAAGGGGAGCATCCCCCTGGGATGGTGAAACTGCCCAGGCAAGGCCAGAAGAACGCTATGTATACCAGTTTACTCTTTTGGGTTTATTCTAACATGCATTGTTTTCTTGCTAAAAATGTTATTCATCAAGAAAAAGGCCTTCCTCATTCTTTACCTTTTTTTTCTGTTACATCACTGACTGAATAATACTGTTTACATTGCTAATCACTACTTCATTTGACAGAAAATAGGATTTGCCCACAATTCAGCTACAATAAAATGAATTGTAACAGTGTACCCTAGCACTTCCATGGTTTCACTATAAAACCTTTTCTTGTTTGATTAAGATCTGAACTGCAATTTCAATTTTTCTGTGCCAAGTACAAAATTTCATCCCAGCATACAGGCTTAGGTTTTTGCACTACAAAGGCTATCTCATCTGGTGTAACACAGTGTTTTTGAATGCTAGATCAGGCCTTGTATTTCCACTAGTTCAAATGAACGCAACAGACTATTAGTTGCTTATCCAAAAATAAGATGGACTGAAATGCCTGGTGTGATATGCCACCAGTATGAGGAAAACCAGAAACAGGTCTCCCACCAAATCATGTAAAGCAAAAACACAGAATGATCCAAGTAAGCAGGTAATTTACTGCAGCTTAAAAAAGGGAGTGGGCATGCCATGACTCTCACAATTTCCACAAACAGCATTTATGTAACGTTAAACACACATGACCTGTGCCAAGAGAACAAAGTATTCTCTACCGCACAGTGCTTAAGCTTAGCACCAAAACCATGAAAATGGTGTCAGGTATTAACATTTAACAATTGGTATAGTTATGTATGACTAACCCAATATGGTATTTTTAGGAAGTCTCATCTGAGCTGTCATATGACATTCTCATCAGGGAAACTAACAGCTCACTATTACTGGAAATCTGTACTGTTAGCACAAACAAAAACGTTTATAGAAAATTCCATCTTCTGACAGGTGTATAAATTCTGTACAATACCCAGGACCCTGTGTTACCTTTCAAAGGAAAGAAATTTAAATAGCAACAAGATTGACCAAAGACTCAAGATTGACCAAAGACTCTGAAAGACAGGTCTTCAGGTAGCTACCAAGTAAATAAATGCATGTTCAAAGACAGAAGTTCAAATGTCCTTTTGTCCAACTAATCTCAAAAATACTAGTGGCTAGTATGACAAGGTCAAGAAAACACACAAGTTCCAGTGGCTTCTCCATCCAATATAATCAATCATTTTGCTTCTCAGTAATGATATAGTGCAGCATGTAGCCCATTTTAATAGTTATTTTGAGATGCACTTTTTCCTTTGTTCAAAATCAGGCCACCTTACTGTTTTTAGTTTATAAATTGATGTTAAAGACAGTGGCTATCAAGCTCATTCACCTAGGTCTGTAATTCTAAGAGAAATCAAAAACATTTGATATAAAGGCTAGTACAGCACATATAGTATCATATAGCCGTAGCATGCACTTGTATATAATACACAATGCTGAAAAGGTGGGGGATCAGAATAAAAGCTATTCAGTCTGAATAACTTGCGCTCTACAGTATCTTCAACACTGCAGTTGTCAGGACACCACTCTGACAGATGTGATCTTAAATATTTGGCAGGTAATATCAATGAACCAACTGCACTATGAAACTTCATGTCACCTGAACAGCTAGCCTGTTACTTACAATTACTTCCACCAAAAGCACCTGGATACAAGTTTGGACAGCTCTTCTTCCACTACTTATTTAAACAACTAAAAAACTCTAAAACTTCTAGTGTTTGAAAATAAAGTTTTATAATGAAAGCATAGTAAGACAACAATAATTCTTAACAGTCAGAGAATTACTAAATTTCAACAGTATATGAACATTCAAAAAATTCAGTAACTTTTACAAAAGCAGAGTTTTGTCCAGTTTCATTTTCATACTGTCAATTGCTATCTCAGCAACAATTTATTTTTTAATATTAACAAATAAGAAATGGAGACTTTTGATAAGGCTCCAGTTTGAGTTACATAACCAGTGTGAAAAAATTCTATTATGGTGTTAAATTACAGCAAACTGTAAGCCTCAAAATTGAAAGCAAGTAAAAGCAAATTCTTAGCATAAAAGATTTCATTGTGACTTTTTATTGTTATTTTACCACAAACAATACAAATTCATGAAAAGACTTTCCCAAACTCAGTGACTTTTGTCAGGCAATATGATTTTTTTTGCAAAAAACCAGCAGCCAATGGTAAAACTAGGAGACTTATATTGATATGTATGTTTGTCTGTGTCTTGGGTTACAGTGTAAAATGTGCCAAAAGGAAAAAAAAAATATTCTATTACCATCTTCAGGAGCTGTTGAGACCAGGTGGGGCGGTGCTCCCTGCCTCCCCCCTCTGGACTATCTCCTGTTACTGGGCACAACAATGCCTTATCGCCTGACCCATCGATAACTCGCTCCTGGACTATCTCCTGTTAATGGCCCATCAAGGAACTGCCTCACGACTCCCCATCCCATAGTGAGATGCTCCGCCCGGAGGGGGGTGGGGGTGGGGGAGGGGGGGGGGTGGGGGAAGGAGCCAAGCAGTCCATGCCAAATAAAAACGGAGATCTCGAACACCCTAGCAGCCTTCTTCCACTGGATTCCCAGAGGAGCTTTTTCCCCCCAGTGGAGTTCCAGAGGACAAGAGCTACCTACCTACCACTGGACCTTCGGAGGAAGACCAGACCCTTTTACCTGATCGCTGCTTCAACAGAACTACACCCATCGCTTCAGGAGGACTGCAGCCATCATCTTATCGGACTGCTACTGCCACCCTAACAGGGTGGCAGGTTGTATTCCTGACTCTGTCAGTGTAAACCAGTGGGTTGTTTGTTTTTCCCTGCCTTGTGTTATATATATATATATATATCTATATTAGTAAAGAACTGTTATTCCTATTCCCCATATCTTTGCCTGAAGGCCCCTTAATTTCAAAATTATAATAATTTGGAGGGAAGGGGGTTGCACTTTCCACTTCAAGGGAGGCTCCTGCCTTCCTCCCCAGACACCTGTCTTTCAAACCAAGACAGTCTGACAGTTAGTAGAATCTGATACAAATACAATGAACAAATAGGCTAAACTTACCATCACAGCAGGGTTTTTCACAGTGATACACGGAGTAGTAGCTCGGAGGGCTCCACTAACACCATGGTAGTATTTAAAACAGATCTTTATTTCAGCTGAAAACAAAACAAAAATTGCATGAAACCCTTCATGACTGACCCTAGACAAGAGAGAGACAATGAAAAGAAAACGTGCATACTTCTGTTCACGGAGTCCCAGTTTGGGCAGTTGACTGATATGTCTTTGCTGTAAAAGCAGGCTGTAACTGTAACTGAAATATATTTTCTCTCAACCTGTAGAAAATTGGAAACCTGTCTCAAAGAAAGTCTGAATACAGTTTTTAGCTAAAGAGCTGCTAAATACTGCCTCTTTTTTTTTTTTTTTTTTTTAATTTTAACTAGATTTCTACTTAGTAAAAATCCAACAGGTCATTTTTTCCAAGTTCTTACAGTGAGATGTCCATGGTCACTACCGCGTAAGAAACATCTAAGCATTCACAAGCCACAGTTCACACGAAGACACTTTTGTTCGTTTTATATGGGTCCAGAGGGAAGCAAATGAAATCAGTATTGATGTCTGAAGACAAGTCCATTTCAACATAATAGGGTTAATGTGAATTATTTTTCAGCAGACTTATAAATTGCAACAAAAAAATTAATTACACATATGTTTTATTCTTAAATTATTTAATCATATCAAAATGGAAACCTCTCTATAGCCTTACACATATAGGTGGATTTCAAACCACTGATGAAAATGTTGAAAAGTACTGTATCTTGTATTAACTCCTGAAGATCCTGACTGACAAGATTTCCCTTTTTGTGTGACCTTTCAAACCTTTTACTATCGTTTAATACGACAAACCAAAAATACCCCTGATCCTGGTAAAATCAGAGAGTAAACAGACACAACTTGAGGATGAGATAAAATACTATAAAACTCAAGCTCTTAAAGTTTGGATATTACTCCAATTTATTCTGACATTCTGGTAGGAGTGGAGACACACGTATGGCTGATCATGGTGGAAAGCTATGAATATGCTGTTCAGTGTACGCCTGAAAGCTCATTGTATACGAGTAGGATCCGTCTTTCAGTGATCTGTCTTCAGAAATACTTCAGAAATACAAATCCCAGGAATTTAAGAATGGAGGAGCTGGTTATCTCCATTTTGTGTGTTGGGTCCTTCTATTACTTAACACACAAAGTAACTTACCTAATTCTGCAGCTTGTATTTCTGCTACTGTTTCAATATAATCAGCTATGAAAAAAGCTTACTGAGACAATTGCTTCTAGGATGATTGTTATCAGACTTTGGAAGAAGTGGTATGACATATCTGAAGGAAGCTTGAAGCACTTCATATTGGAACATAGGAGAAGCAAATGTTGCACCATGTTTCTGGCCCCACTGAATAGAGTTTTGCTTGCTAAACTGCATTTACTGCAAACAAAGAGAGTATTATGTTTAACTGAAGCTTGACCTCCACTGTTGTTCCTCTGCATTCTTCCAACCCAGTAGAACAGCTATAATTATGGCTGATCCTGTGGTATTTTCCTTATCTGGAACCATGTCTCTGTTTTCCTGCTCCACTGGGATAACTCTTCCATGTGAAGTTGATTGAGGGTTTACCTCTGGATACAGAAATGGCCAGAGGCAGACAGCAATGGCCACGGGCAAGCAGAAATTACAGCAGTCAGTTCAGACAGACCAGAGGATGTGCACGGAAGTCTTGGCAGTTTAGTTCCTGACTTGGTTTAACAATATGTCCGTAGTCCTAAAGTACAAAACTGCAATGTTTTGTATAAAGTTTTGAGACACATATGGTGTGATTCCTTGAGGGCTGAGGTATTTCATCACTGGAAGATAAAATACCCACTTACCCCTACTTAGAAGGATCAGAAATCCAACCTGCAAGCCTCATCAGCCAAAAGGAATTTATTATTTATTTAGTTTTAAATTTGCTGTAGTTATAGGTCAACATTTATTTACTATGTTCCTCCCAGAACAAAGAGGAGGCAACTCAGAACTACCCTTCAAAGGAAAGCGTCTGACTGACAGTGCCTCCAGGGACTCATGAGGTGGAGGAGCTGCTGATCCCACTTCCTCCTCCTCACAGCTGAGTTCACACACACAGTCAAAACATGCTCTATTTACCACAAGCTTTACAGCAAAATTCAGAATGCTAAAAGGATTTGCAATCACCTAAAGATTTATCAGACCTAAACATTACAGGTCAGGACCTGCAGGTTCTTTTTAAACAGAGCAATTCAGTTCATCTACCAACAATGCTTATATTCAGATGGACACACAAAAAATTCTACCTTACATAAAACTGGAGTCTCAGCACTTGCACAAGTAGGCAAGATTTATATCAAGTGCTGGACTCTCCACATAGTAAAAATGCACATATTAAGTAACCAGGATTCAAGCCTTGAGCATCTCTTCATCACACTGTGAATGTTTTATGACTATATGAGAGCATGGTAGGATAACAAACTATTCCACCAAAACTTCTATTTTGCAGCTACATTGTTCAGCTTTATTGTGACTCAAACTTTATTTTTCAGAGAGTTTCTGGAGCTGCTGTTTATTCAGTCTGTTGTCTCTGACTATCTTCTCTCAATTCATCACTTCTGGAAAGAACCTAGCAACAGAAAGGTTGTCAGCTCCTGCTTCTATCCACAGACAGTCCATACATAATGGTGAACAGAAGTTTATAATACATTGTCACTACACTGACATGTACATTCCCCTAAAGGCCAAAATGCAAGGCTTTTGCATCCTCAGATTTCTTTCTCTCAATGACTTCTACGAGCATACAGTACTTTTCAATATCTGTATGTGGCTGGTAATAGAAGAAAATAATGTTTGATTCAAGAAACAGATCTGACAATCCCTTTCATATAAACTAAATTTAAAAAAAAAATCTTCAGGACTAATTGGTAGAAATAATTAACAAAAGCAAATCACTTAAAAACACAACCTGGAGACTTTTTCTCCCACTTCTCAACAGAAGCAGCATTGATTTAGTTTCGTCTTTATCTAGCACTACACACAGGAACGGCAGACCTGCTGTTAGCATTGTGTCAACAGCATTAACACAAGAAAAGCTGTGCTTGAAATTCAGCACGAAATTGAAAAATGGGCTACCGATCACATGCATGCAGATGTTGCCAAACTGAATACATGTTTGCAAACTGGATCTTGTACATAGCAAGAATACAACCCCATCATAGGACCAGAGACAGCTGAGTCTTTTTTTTTTGTGACTAATAATGCTAAAAACTGCAGTTAATACTTAACAGTAGAAGAAATCTCAGAGGAACCCTGTCAGTTCAAAACAGCTGAGGATCTAGCTTTTAGACGTTTCTTGTACTGTGTTATCAGAAAAAAATGTTGATTAAAACAGTTTTTTGTTGATGACTGTTGGATTCCTGAGCTCCGCATATATTGAAAACAGGTATCTGGCTGTTGCTGATACAACATATCTGAGCCTACTACCTCTAACTAAGGCCCCATAAATACACAGACCTCTTCAGAAACAGTAAGTTCAATTACCTGCAAACAGGACTTTAATATTTAGAGAGTTGAGTCCAACACCGTATTAACGCACAGGCTTCCTCTGAACTGTTCCATTTTATAAACTGCACAATACCGTGTGTCACCTACAGAATTCTACCAGTTTCTTTCATTTCTCCTGCCACCTCTCTTTCATGTGTTTGCTTTAGGGGAAAATTTGCACTTCTCTTTTTTTTTCTTTCTTACTTCTGCTTCCCTCAACAAGTTAATTAGCTTGCTTTCTATGTGACCTGTAATGAAAAAATTAATAGCAGTAAATCCAGCAAGGGAAAGACATTTGCACCTGACTACATGGCTATCGGCTGTCTCATTAAAGAAAAATACAACATTTCAGAACAAAAAGTATTTTCATTCATGGGAGAAAAAAAATGATTGTACCTAGCTCTGTGTTCTTGACACCATACACGCCCCATCATCACTGACATTCCTCTAGACATACAGACCTCAAGAAATTCCTTCTTCATTTAAAAATAAGACAAAAATTAAACTGGGGTATCTATGACTCTTTAAAAGTTATCACACAGCCATATGAAAAGTGATATATAAGTTAATTAAACTGAACACTCTGTAAAACCACAATCCCCTTCTTTAAAAGCTAATAGGTGTTATCATTTTATAACCATAGCTTTATAGCTCAGGCCCATTATGTAAAAAAGTTAGGATTAACAAAGGTTTCTGGGACTCAAACATTGACATTTGAATTTCAAAAGAACTCCTGCATTAAATTATACTTCCCTCTATGGACCATACACTCTTGCCTCTTCAATAAAGAGATCAGCTTACATCAAATAATAGCTTGCTTTTAAAACACCACTAATTCCCTCAAGTCCTCCACTTCAACTACTTCTTACTGCTTTTAATACTTTAAATTTGCCCAAAATATTGCTTTAGGATAGAAAGATACTCAGAATACATAAACTTGGAATACACAAACATGAACCTAATTCTAGAAGAATGCATTTTCTCCAGGTGACCGATAATTCAGGCAAACAAATGTGTTTGCTGCAAGAACAGTGTGCTCCATATATACCCTAGTCAAATGAACCGCCTATATTAGAGGTGGAATCACCCTGCAGTCCATTGAGGAGGGATGGGCAGAGACACCTCCAAAAGACAAGGCAAATCCTAGATGGGTTATAACAGTTTGAAGAGGTAAACAGTGATCCCGGTTAACTGTATGGCAACTGCACAGCAGCTAATGCTTCCCAGACACCGCAGGTAGATGCCAGAAGTTACTTGGGCTGAATCCATGGCTCTCTGCAGATATAAACATATGCCCTCCAACATTCAATGAGGAAAAAGCTGACATCACGTAACTCCTCTGAAAAATATGAGATTATGTTCCTCAAAACTTATTTAAGAAAACTTTGCCACTAGAATAAATTAGGTCGCTCTCATTCAGGCTTTACAAAGCTATAAAGGGAGATGCAATCCAGGGAAAAGGCACAAGGTTAAACCCTACTTTTTCCCAGCTGAATCCAAACACGTCATAGACAACTGCAGGAATTTAGAAGTGCTCTGAACAGCTGAATTTGTTTTCCTTAGCATGACAGTTCAGTGAACACAATCTTTTGGTTCGGACATTTATCACTCTATTCTCTGTATCACTTTAACCATGTACCTTTTTGAGTACTTTCTACTAGGAACAGCACAGCATAGCAAACACCGAACGCAAGTGCCAAAGCTAGCTGGCTGCCTCTGGGTACCTGCCATCTCTCTCAGCGGGTGTATCATAGAATTTATTTTACAGAAGGAAATTATTAAAAAAAAAAAAAAAATAATCCTAGCAAGTGACTTAAGCAGACCTACAGAAAGCTTTTTAGATAAACTAGGATCAATAACAGAAAATGTTTGTGTCCCAGTGGTCTTTCTTTATCTAATCTGCTTCAAAGGAAACTACTTGGACAAATGGTTGTTCAGATAACAGAATCTACCTATCCCTGCCAGCCCTGCTCACTTTGCTGTCACTCTGAGACATTCTTATTTACAGTCACAAGCATTGCCTATTATATTCCAGTTTGGCAAAGCATTTAATTATAATCTAACCTTTAAAACAAAACAGTGGGGGTATTATGTGCTTAAGGAAGTCAACAAGGCTTGCCACAAATGCAAAAAATATGAGACCTGATCCTGCTTCAGTTATTTGTAATACTCAAAAATAGCTGTTAAGAGACAACAGATATAAATAGCAGAAGAATAGAAGTATTTCTAACTCAGTGAATATGTTTATAAATAGGGTAGGGACAATAACCATGAGTCCCCAGAAAAACCACTGAAAGGGTGCTGGTTGCAGGGCACTACACGGATGAGTGTTCAAGGCTTAGAAAAATTCCATGCAAGAAAACCATGACCTTTACAGAATTTAATTTAAATGGTCAGAAAATACAAAAACTGGATACAAGTAATGAATTATGTTGATAGAATACCCATTAACATTGATGATTTTGGTCTAAACCACTAAAAATACTAAACTGTGCTCATATCTCTAGTAACAACTCTTTGCTACAGCAGCCCTGAAAAGCTAAAAGCACATCAAGTTCAATTATTAAACTGGTACTTTTTTCCTTCAATATCTATTAGCTTTTTTAACAAAAAAAGGCTGGAGTCTGCTCTGCTAGCTACAAGGTATGGCAGTTTCAGTCTCAACACTGTATTTTTGCAAAAGTTATTTCATGGAAGTAAGGACTGAATACCCAGAACACAGAAAACCTCACTTGTAACATGACACCAGTGTAATACACATACATTAACACGTTTTTGGAATATATCTCATAGCCTACTCATGCCACAAACCCAAGATTTTAAGTACAAAACAGACAGCATCTGTGCAGTCACTGCATTTGAGTATTGCAGTGTGGCACCAGAAGTAATTTAACCACAAACATCTCAAGGGTGATTTGGAAATGATTGATGCAGTAAGACTGGCAGTCTCTGGATAAAGCCCAACAGCTGCCACTATGGATTACTGCTCAAGACATAAAGCTACAGCATCAGTAAAGAAAATATATGCAAATCAATATATTTCTATTCTACTCACAGTAATGACACTGACTGCTATAAATAACAATAAAGACATTACACTACAGGTAAAGTAGGCGAAGGTGTTTCTTGTGGATACTGTAATTAATACTCAAGGGACTCAAGGCTGTAACTTATTGTCACGGTTTGAGGCTGGGCCAGCCACTAACAAATGACAGACGCTCTCTACTAACCCCTCTCCCCTCCCAAAAGGGAAAAGGAGAGAGAACAAGGGAGAGAGACTTTACGGTTTGGAAAAGAAAACTAAAACAGCTTTAATGGAACAATAACAATAAAAGAAAAAGATAATAATAAGAATAAGGAAAAAAATGAAATATATACAGTATGTACAAATATATACAAAACCAATACCGAACCCAACTCCCCCCCACCCTGATGACAATACATCACCACCACACTGCAGGGCTGGCACTGGGGCAGTCCCAGGCTGGACTCAGCAGCAGACAGGGACGGGATGCAGGAGCTGGACTCAGGCACTGGATTCAGGGATGCACGGATCAGTCCTCCTCAGATGTAGGCCATTGAAGAAGAGCGAAGGGGCGAGACCCTCGTGATCTCTCAGCTTTATACTGAATATGACGTCTATGGGATGGAATACTCTGTTGGTCAGGTTTGGGTCACCTGTCCAGTTCGCTCCTCCCTGTAGGTGCGACCCTTTTCGCTCCTGGCACCCCAACACGGAGTACAAGATTTAGCAGTGACCTTGGTCGCCATAAGAACAAGTATAAGCAAGGGCCTCTCTGCATACCATTCCTTGGTATGAACTATAAACATCAGGCCTTATCACTGCTAGGAGCAGTCACTGTCTGGAAAAACATGCTGCTGCTTCAGAAAGTGCTGGTAGTTAGAGGAGACTTAACTGAAAAGTTAAAGCACTAAAACAGAATTAGTTCTGATTTAGCCCAAACCAGGACACTTATAAATACAAATCCAACACAGTCTTAAATGAGATTCTTGGCCTACACGTGTACTAATAAACTGGGCAGGACCTTGGTAGGCATCAAATGCAAGCACACGACCATCCATACTACTGAACGGTGACCATGCATCCCTGGCACAGGGGGAAGGGTTGGCTGCATGGGCGCAAGCCACGCAGTGTCACTTGCCCCCAGCAGCAGAAGATAGTCCCTGGCCTGTTTCGCCTAGTAGAACATGCACAGCTATTAACTTCTGGGGACTTTGCATATGGAAGTGCATAAGCACCAGTTACCTGTTGCATGACAGTGACTGTACTATACTGAACCTCTCTTCTGTGGCACCTCCGGCGCAACCTGTCCTTCCCCATACTGCAGAAAACTAACTTGGAAGCCACAGTTTATAAATGAGCAACAGCTTTTATCAACTAGTCTTCATAAAGCTCAAGCTTTCTTTTCACATACTTTTTCTATCACCAGCCTTTCCATAGATTATTTCACTCCACCTTTCAGCTAGCTCTGCTCTGCATAAGGAATATCATTATCTCTATTCCACCACGATGCCCCAAAGGGAGCCCCTGTCATCCCAAGCTCACAGAATGCTACACCAAGAGAAACACTCCGCCATCTAAAATCACTTCTAGGCCAACCGCAGCCCCTCTTGCACCAGAGACTAAAGGTCCTGATGGACTATACGACCTGAACAGTCTGAGGCCATGCTGAATACCAGATGACCATATCAAATGAGCAAGCATTAAGCTGTGTTGCACCTTCACACTATTGCCACCTGTTCAGAATAATACTCCTTGAACTTGTTCTTTCCATTTACAGGAGAAGGATGAAAACTGTTTGTAGAGCTGCAGCCATGTTTAGCAATCCTTGCGTAGTTTACAGAGCAAACAAACTGAGGGAGCCATCTAGCGAGTCACTGTTTTCCTTCCCCCACATTTTAGCAAGCTTCAGAGCAGGATATTTTAAAGCTACCTCTACTACATGAGTAAGGAAACAGCATCTCAGGCATACTGATGCTCAGATTCATGTTCTCGAATGTCTAAAATGACTGAGTTCACTTTCATGCTTACATGGTTCCTTACTTCTGCTTCTTCCCCAGGGAAAGGAAAGAAGAACATCTGCCTCTGTACTGGCTGGCTCTGGAGTACAGAGCCACTCACTGTCTCCAGGTGACAGCTTAAGGATACCAGCTGTTTGTGATGATTAGCTGGACTTCATACTTTGCAAGTACTTTCTCTCTCCTTTGCATACTCTTCCCCCCCTCCCCTTCCTCGGCCACTCCCCTCAGAGCCTGCTTGTATTTCTGGAATACATTAAGTTAATTTCTCATTATTTCACTGTTGATTCCTTTGATTCTTCCTTCTCAGGGCAGAGTCTACAGAATTTTTTGTGTGGATTTTTGTCTAAATCAAGTGAGAGTTTTCTTTGATCATCCTTGTTTTGCTAATTTTGGATGCTTTGGGGGGAATTAATGTCTTGTTTTAGTATGAAGATAATGAGACTCTCCCTGCTCTTCTTTCTGCAGGTTTCTTGATCTGAATAGAGCAGTTGTCAAACTATGCCTTTATGTGTTACTTGCTTGGGAAATAGGAGATACTGAATCCATAGGGAAAAATTTTAAGAGGAATAAATGGAATGACTGGAAAATTGAGTTACAAGACTGTGGATACACCGTAATGAGAAATTCAGAAAACTGCTTAGCTAAGGCCTACTTTTAAATGTTTACATTTAAAATAAAACATTTAAATAAAAGCATAAATTCCACAGACGTCAGTGAAACTATTAAGTTTACAATTACGCTCATGGAAGAACAGCTTCCCAAACTAAGGCATATAATGCTTTTCTTAAAAGGTACAAATCTGACGATTGCAGAAGGAATCTGAGGCCAAATCCAGCTGACTCCCACTGATTAACATTAATGTAATTAAAATGGAAATACTCCTTCCACATGAGATTCCTCTGCATATGGCAATGCTATCATCCTCTGCACCTCATCCTACAGAGATGTTACATTACTGTTGAAAAGATGTGATGTCCCTAAACTCTGACACTGCTGTTGAAAAACCACAACCAACGTTTTTGGGATAATGTGCATGCTAACTGATCCCAATTCACCATTCAATATTAGGAATTTCCATTCCTTTTCTTGCCAAAAAGACAACTTCAGGCCAGTTTTGACTGTAAGTCCTAAAGGATTGTTGTAGTTATTTAGCATAAGTCTGTAAACAAACATCATCAGTCCTCATTGCCAGAGCTGGTTCAAGGCTACTCAGGCTTGCAGCAAACATCCCCCTCCTCTCCTTGTATATAGGTAAAGCAGGGAGCCTGGCAATCATATAGGTATAGCAGTATATAGGTGGTGGCAATTAAGCACCGTCTGTGCTCCAAACATGAAGCAGCTCCAAGCCAGAAAATCCTATAGTGACATAAGCCCGGCTCTAACTCAATTATATACCTAGCTCACCATCAGCTTGCTGGACCTTCTCTACACGTCAGAGCATGAGCAATAGCTAGAGGACTGGGTCAACAGTAACGTCATCAAGTTCAAGAGAGAGACTTGCAAGTCTCTGCACCAGGAGTGGAACGACCCTGTGCATCACTATGGCCTCTGACCAGACTGGCAAAGCTGCAGTGTGGCTGAAAGAGATGAACACCAAGTTGAATACGAGCCAGCCCATGCTCTCATTGCAAATACAACTACCTCACAGGTACACTAGAAGGTGTGTGGCCAGCAGATGGAAGTTACTGTGCCCCTCTACTTGGTACTGGTGAGGCATACTGTGCCTAGTTTGGGGTCCCTAGGTTCAAAAGCATGGAGAAAATGGAGAGGGAAGAGCAGAGGGCTACAAAAGATGGTTGGGATGGAGAAAACATGACCTATGAGAAGAGACTGAAGGAGCTGGCCTTGTTCAATTTGATGAAGAGGGTGTTAAGGCAAGACAAATACTATAAATTCAACTCTTCCCAGTTTATCAGAAGATTTTAGAAGGGGCAATGGCCCTAAATTTAGGCTTTCGCCATTCAGATTAGATGCCAGAGAAATCTTTTTAGCTGGAACAATACTGCAGCACTGGAAAAGGTTATCTACAGCATCTGTGAAATCTGTCCTTGAAGGTTTCCTATACTGTGCTTTACAAACCAGAGCTGACCAGGTTGAGTGTTGGTCCCAGTTAGAGCAGGAGGTTGCATGCAACCAGCATTCCTATGCTGTGGTTAGTCTCCAGATAAGGTTAGATCGATCCATTTACACATTTCGTCCGTGCTTGTCCCCCAAGACATTGTCGCCTCTTATTGGAGCAAATGTTGGTGCTGAATCTGGGATTGTCCTCCTCTTGCTCCTTTCATTCCTGGAGAAGCACAGTCAAGTTGCTAGTGGTCTGCTGCATGTCATTACTGTGAGAAGTAAATATGACAAACCCCAAATACCATGTATCTGATATATTCTGCCCCTTAGCAAAGATAGTTCTAAACACAAGAAATCTACAACTGTAAAGTTCTTTCCAAAATTTGGAAAACTATGGCAGATTGAAGCATAAGAGATAACTCAACTTCAATAATCAGCCACATATTTACTGGAGATGTTAGCTTTTCCATTTGCCTCTCCCTCCATTTCCCTTGCTATGACTGTGGCATCACATTTAATGCTACACTAAGAGTATAAGTTATATCAGCACTGTGGCAGAAGAAAGAGGCTAACAGGGGAGCTAACTTCATCTCCGTGGCTGGCACAGGCTGGGCAGTGATAGTGTCTGCCAGAAAGCATGGTGGGAGTTCTGAGAGCACAGCTCTTCCACCACCTGGCCTAGTGTTGCACCGCAGAGGCAGTAACACTGTGGTTGTACCTGAACTGTACAGCCACTTGCTGCATGCTTCCAAGCTGTGATTTCTAGTTTGAAAAGTGAAATCAGAAATTCAGTTGTGTTTCAGTGCAATTTTTGGCCTCTCACTAGAAACACAGGTGTCACTGGTGACATATTTATCTGCCATACTATGTGCTATAGCAACATATGCTCATAAACATTCCTTTTTACAGTTCCCAGCTGCTTCCTAATTGCTTGACTCTTGTTCATGGTATGGCAGCAGAACTGTAAGTAAAGCTAACCATGACCAATGAATGCTGATCTATCCTGTAGTCTTTCTATCAGTTCATTGTGAAGTGCTGTTGCTTGCAAAGTGCAAAGTCAGTTGCAGCTGATTTTAAGTCAAAACTACCAGTTCTTGAAGCATTAGCCTAGGGTACTCAGATGAACTCAAAATGTTCAAGAGCCTCATTGCCATACATTATGGAGCAACACACAAGCTAAAAGATACAGAGAAACATTCTTGAAGTCAAACTGCCCGTATTGGCAACAATACTAACATAGTATATGTACAAGAAAGATGAGGCAATGAACTCTTCCAACATACATTTTCATCTGCTTTACTATACCACTGTCTTTGGCACCACGAAAGTTAAGTATCTTGACTTTTATTATTTTCTTGATCTTTATCTAAAGTTCAATCATTCTTTCCTATAATGAACTCCTGAAAATTAACTTAATTTTATCCTATTAAAGCTTTTTTGTTGTTGTTAAAGAAATGTGCTGCGTAACACATAGGGTAAGTTGGCAAGATTCAATGATGAGTTCTAGAAATAAGAAGGTTTAGTAATCATTGCACAGGGTACACAACACCTCTTGAAACACATGTATTGCTGTTATATCAGTTAATTAGAATAAAAATTTCTGCCCAGTCCTACAGTTAGCAGCACTGCAGTGTCCAGTAAAGCAATAGAGTGGGAGTATTTTAATTTTTTTTTAATTTATGAAGGAAGATCCATTGCTGTGAGGCTAAACAGGTGGTAGAGCAGCTCACAGCTCTCTTGGAACTGATCACCACTTTGATGCTTGGTGTATCATTTTCCAGCAAGCTCAGACACAACATTCTAGGATTAGAATATCAATTCCTTTAAGGGATCATATACTTTAGATGGTAAGATAGCACCTTTTCATGAAAAAGCAAAAAATAAAGGAAAAAAAAAATTAAAAAAACACACACAGCAGAGCAGCTTAGCTTCCTATAAATCCTGGTCACCTAAAGGAGTGGCATCAGTCTTCAATTTGAAGCTTGGCTACCAATACTCCTTTTGGAGTTCAACTGAAGACTTTTTCTTCCAGTCACAGACTCTATATTTCAAAATTGCCTAGTGGATTTCCCAGAGCAACAAAACTTCAGCTGAGAAATCCTGATGCAACTGGACAGGAGGCTGGCACTTCCTAGAGACAAATCTAACCTTCATACTAACAAACATTAGCAAGCACTACTAGCTTATTACCTTCTCTTTCATCTGCATTTACCATTAATGTTTGTCCAACTTCTTGGCAAGGGATTTCATCTTTCAATGTGTATATACAACATTGCACAAGGCAGTTTCTTCCTCCCTTAAACTGAAGCATGCTGTCTAAGAGCATTCCTAGAATGCAAATGTACATTTAAGCTCAACTCCATTTTTATAACATTCAGCAATCTTACTTGAAAATGCTGCCCCTTAGAGCAATATGATCAATACCTTCGGTTTATCAGAGGGACTGACGAAACAGGTACCAGATGCCATCTTGTTGACCTGCCTCGACACAAAGGCATGCTTACCTTTGGACATGCATTGGATAAATAGGTACTCACATTCCATAAAATAGGGGCCAGGCTCAATTCGCCATACAATTTGTCCTTTTTGCGTGCCAGTCACACCTCGATTCTTGGAATCCCAGAAATTGGCTGGAGAATTCTCATCTGAAAAGGAAAGGAAAAAAAATTAGTTTTGTCAAGTAGTATTTATAAGAGTAGTTTTCTTGGTTTTCTGTTTCAAGAAGCCCAGATAGAAAAAATTACTTTTATTTTTTTAAAAAGTAAAAAAAATAATGAAACTAACTGGCAAAAGATAAATGGCTTCTCTTTTACAGTTGATAGATCAATTTATGCAGAGTGAGCAGACACACATTCAGCCAAAGGAAATACATGGTTTCCTGCAAGAAGTGACCTGCCAAGGTAAAGTATTAAATTCCAAAACTTCCCTAACTCAACAGAGAGGCTATTGGGAGTGTACAACTCATTGAAACTTCATCACAGAGCTACCACACTCTTTTATACAGTATGAAGTATGGAATTGCAACTAGAGGTATCAAGACTTACTTCATTTTTTAATATATTCCCATACTTTAGAAACTAGGGAGAATATTTCTACATATACACCAAAAAACATGACACTTTCAGTTTCCTGACAGGTACAGCATTATTCCCTATCAGTGAAGTCGACTTAGAGGCTCAAAGCGCAGAACTGTCACTTAGTAAGCCAGAGATACAAGTGAGAGATAAAGCAAAATACATTCAAAAAGAGAACAGAGAGGCAAACACTAAGTATCTGCAGATCAGCTTAGCAATATCAGTATTTTCCCCTCTCAAAATAAGCTTTTTGTCCTAACAATAACAAACACAGGTCTTGGGGTTTGCTTTTTATTTACCAGCCTGTATTCAGGCACCCAGAACGCTGCATGAATGAAAGAAAACCAGAGTCAGAAGCTGTTTGAAAGGGCACAAAGGTTAGTTACAATGACCTAGAGGAAGCTGATGTAAATCCAACTGAACTCTTTTGTACAGGAATTTCTTTGGAAGGATGCGTCATAACATCTTACAAGTGCATTTAAGCAGCAATTATACCTGCCACCTCAAATACAACATCCTAATTCTTTCCAGTAGTACTTGATATCCCTTAGTCTTAAATTTTGTTAAAAAAAAATCCTGTTTTATTATATACACTTGAGTGCATTCTGCAATCTTAAAAAGACTTCACTAAGAGCTTAGTTTTCAGCAGCTTTGTTCATGAAGCTCCTATCCATTCAAGCATGTTTCTTTGTACATTTGGTAGGAACTCCCACATAAATAAGATTACACAATTGCCACCCATGTTTTAGAAATCTAGAGAATAAATTCTAAAGAATAAAAAACAATGCAGCTTTGTTACTTTCATCTTAAAAATATAAACTCACACTAAAGCTTCTCTTTCTCCTTTTCATTCTGACTGCTCATCTCAGTGTATGCACAACTATTCTACTGAATCACGATTAGTGCAGTCTGTACATCCACTGATATGCAAAGCATTACCAGACACATGCCGTACTCCTGTGATTCCTCAAGACTAAGTTACATAACCTGTCCACAACCTGGAAGAGCTCTGGAGAGTCAAGAGGTGCCCATGTCAAGCTACTGACATTTTTATGCCTGCGAGCATGGGTGACTGATAATTTTTAGAAAGCTGTGGTCTGAACACCTCAAAACCATGACAAGTCCAGAATAGTTTCACAATTACCTCAATGACAAAAGCATACAATATTCTCAGGCTTAACCTTTCACGTGGAATCAACATGATAGTATACAAACTGCATACACTATAAAGTCAGGCACACAGGCAGTAAAAACTTAAAACAAGCATACTTACTCTTCATTACAATGAAAAACTTTCAGAGTAAACAAAGCTATATCTCACCCACGTGCCACTTTTTTTTCAAAACTATACAAAGAGGATCCTGAAAGTACACCCTGTAAAACATCCCATGGGCCTAAAAAAAAAAAAACAAACCAACACTGTATGTGGTTTGCAATGACACTCTAACCAAAACCATACTCTGTTGACTTATTTTTTAATGTGCCTTCCTAACCCAAGGCCTCACTATTATCTTCCACAGACAGAACTCTGGGAAGCCATGAGATTAGCTTAATTTCCAGCAAATATACACTAGTGCCTATTTTGGTCCACCATACATACTTGGTTATCCAAACCACTGTTACCAAAAGCAAGCAGATTCTGTAAAAATTCCACAGTTATCTGAAACACAGGTAGTTTTAAATTATTCAGTGTTCTCATTACGTCCAGGTAAATAAGGATGTACTGTATGAGAAAAAACCCACCTCCTCTAACATGCTCTTAAATATGTCATTAACAGTGAGATTTTCAACATTAAGGCACAAACAATTGTGTTTTTTTTAAAAAATCAGTAACTAAAGTCAATGGTAATTTTTATAGGAACATTAGAGAGCTTCAGAAAAGGTCCTACATGAACTGACTCCTGAATTCTGAGCTGATAGTTACAAGAAAGTAGAACATTCTCTAACACCTTATTTAATAAAATGGAACATTTAAGAAAGTTCCTGACTTTTCAGCCCTTTCATGAAGGAATAGTCTCTTTTGCAGCAATGAAGACTAAACCATTGATACTCTGCCCACAGGCATGCTGCCATTGCAACAGAAGGTGGTGGAGACAGAGGATGCTGACAGACCACTGCCTTTCAGCAATTGACTCAAAGTACAGAATTTATTTTGGACAGCTCCAATTTTCTTCTGAAAAAGACTTTTTTTTTTTCCTATTTTTATGTTGTTCACATAGGGGTGAAAAAAATAACATTACAAATGCATATGGAAAAATAACTTCAGACCTTAGTTGATGTATTTTAAAAAGAGAAACTGAACTGAAAAAAAAAAAATTAAGTAGCATGAAAACATTTAAGTACACAATATTGCTGAAATTTACCTATCAACACTGCAATAAAATATAGTCAAACGGTGATAACTCATTAATATTCAGCTGTGCAAAAAAAGTGTTTGACAGCACAAAAAGCAGTGTCAGAATTACCACTACATCATTCTCTCCTCTTTCCCAGAAGATATATATGTCTGTACGTGTGTATATACACATACATACATACATACATATACACGCACTCTCTCTCTATATATATATTCCATAGGGAACTTCAATTCTAAGAAGTTTTAGTCCCCTTTTAGCATGTAATTGTTGCTGTTCGTGAAACTGGCAGCTGTTCCAGAATCTGGGCCAAAGAGTAGATATAAATATCCCTTCCCAGAACATAAAATATGCAAGAAAATACTGTCTTACTGCATTGGTATCTTGTCCAGTGAGTCTACACTTCTGAAAAAAAATAAAACTATGCAAGATGCACAATATCTTTCTATCTTCAATAATTCTTAGACACAAAATATCACAGAAAGTAACTCATTTCTCAGAGCTGCAACCCCTGCATAAATCAGAGTATGTGAGACATGCTCTACAATGAAAAGCGGGTAGTAATAAACATATCACTGTGTGGAACCTCAAACTGACTAGTGCTCCTTGAAATCACTGTAAAGGAAACGTTCTGAGTAATAATGTGTTCTTTATTTAACTGCTAAGCAATCAGCAAAACTAGTACTAAGAACTGAAGTATTTTTTTTCCACTTTCAGGCTTCACCATCATTGCAACACTCGTTGGTAAGTTAGACACCAGCAGCATCTTTAATACCCCCAGCTTGCTCTCTCTATGTCAGCGTTGTAGTTCTCCACCAACGTCCACAGCTCTGCCCTGACGTGATAGTAAATGGGACGCAGCTCCCTCTGGCATGTGTCAATTCGGTATGGTTATCTTATGTGAAAAGCAATATAGAAATACTGGATAAATGGATGAAAAGCGAAATGAAAGAAGGTGGTATCATTTCTACAGAATTAGTTTGCATAATAAAATTAAGCCTATAAAAGAGTAAGAGCCATAAGAAGCTCCAGGATGCCCATGCCTTTTCTGTACTGGGAGCCCAGAACTGGACACAGCACTCAGATGTGCCTCATCAGTGCTGAGTAGAGGGAAAGGACCACCTCCCTCAATCTGATGGCCAAGGCTCTTCCTTCCAGTGGGTTTGCTCTTGTACAACTTCTTGTCCACCAGGACCTCCAGATCTTTTTCTGCAAAGCTGATTTCCAGATGGTTAGCACCCAGCCTGTCCCGGTGTCAGGGGCTATTCCTCTCCACAGGCAGGTCTTGGCATTTCCGTTTGAACTTCGTGACATTGCTGTTTGCCCACTTCTCCAACCTGTCTGAATAGCAGCACAACCATCTGGTTTATCAACTGCTACTCCCAGTTTTGCATGAGGATGTTAATGGGAGTGTTGAGAGCCCTGCTAAACCAATATCTGACATCAGGGGTTTGGAGGCTACTGTGGAGTTTACATTTTGTTCTTCGTGTCTTACAGCTTTCACTACTTCTCAGGAAAAAGGATAAACTACCTGAAATCCAACACCTTACAGAGTTGTCTTGCACAGCTTAAATCAATAAATAAATAAGACAGTCTTTCATAAGACAGTTAAAAACCAGGAACTACTACCAATTTAATATCTGAAACAAGCCTTACAGTCCCAGCGCACAGACTGGTCATACACAAACTAATCCTCATCTTCTGGTCCCAGTTCTGTGGCCAGTAGTGTTAGGTTATGTGATAAAAGGCTTGTCTCCATGAATATAAAGGATTTTTTTTCTTCTAATACCAAAAACATTATAGAAGTTACAAACTCCTAGTGTGGAAACATCACGGATTGCTTATTGCATAGGAAAAAATTTAGAAGTTCCCTATAGTAATCTAAGAGCTTCAAACTTCTGCATAAGCATCTCTTTTCTGTCACACATCCATAAAAGATGCTTATAGGCAGAGTTCAGAGGAAGGTGATGCTTAACAGAATCCGAATGTCACTAAATGGTTTTAATTATACATAATTTTAAAATTTTCAACTTTCACTACCATATATGGGTATTCTAATTCATAGCTCTTGAAAAATCCGTGCAGTTTAGCTCAGAAAAGATCCATCGTGTTAGTAACCATTGTATCCCTGCATAATCCCTCATTTTGGATTTACATCCCAATCTCCATTTTTTCCATCCCCTTCTGGAAGGTGTTTTATGCAAAATCTTTTGAAGTGCTTGTAATGTTTATTCTTAATTTAAAATTTCAAATTAAGTTCAATTGTCAAAATGCTGACTTCCTTAGCATTTTAGATTAATTTTAATAAATTTTTGTGTGCTGAAGGTGATGCGTGTCATGCATCCAATTATTAAGAGGGGTTTTTGTCAGTCTGGGGGAGCTTATAAAGCAGCAATCTAAATGTCATTTCTTATCAGGTGTTCTCTTACAGTATGTATCAGAAGAGCTGGAAGGCTGGTAGATAGCAAGGCTATGTATAGTCTTGTCTCAGGCTGAGATTCATGCATCTGCCATCCGTTTCTCTCATAAGCATACTATTCAGAACGGTCATCCTCTATCTATTTTACTCTGTCATTTCACTGTCTTTAAAAGTAACAGGTTTTCAGTTATTCTGTATCGGAGGATATGTCTGATCTTAATTTTGACCCAACCATCAGGAGATCTCCAGGATGGCTTTTCCAATATAAAACAGAAATCTGATTTACATGCATTTTACTGCATGACTTCCAAAACTTCAGTCCCGGTGCCAGTAAGTGCACTCCGGTTTTTGGTGTGAGCACAGACTTCCAAGCAGTAAAACAGACCGTCACCAAAATTTAAGATTAGTAAGAACATTCCAAAGAGTACTTACTGTGGATTTTGAACAACTGACTGGGACAGTTTGAAACACTAAATTTTGTGCAGTATTTCACTTTGGTAACCTCTAACAATTTAATTCTAGACATACTAAAAAATAAATAAATAAAATAATCTGTGAGTAATCATTAAAGAAGTAGCACAACATTTACTGAACTAATGAACTAAATTAATTTCTCCCTTATATCCAACATATGCTTAAAAGCAGCTGAAAGCTGCATCAGGACACATTTAAAGGAGAAGACGAATTTTATCACCTGAGACCTCACTCCTTTTCTGGAAAGCCAGTAAGTAAATTAACAATTTCAAGGCAGAGCTTCCACTGCAAGTAATTATTATAATAAATTACATTATGTCAACTCATTTAAAATACACTACATACCAGTTATTACCATACAAACAAATATTAACCCACTACGTACAGCTTATGTTCTGTGATTTTCAGAATTCCCCGTCTCAGACTGTGAACAGTTCACAGGCTTTCTGATGGAATCAAAACGTGTAGACCGTACATTGCTGAAATTAAAGATCAACACTTAGTTGCACCTTGTAGCCTTACCTGGCCATTCCATAGAATGCCTGTGGATCCTAAACTGCATTCCTCCATTTGAGCCCAATTAACAAACTGAAGAATAAAAAAATTTAAAGTTTCACAGGACAGATCCTGAAAATATCATCCCTGTTCCCAATCACAAATAGTATGTTCTACAAAAGCTGCCTTCTGGACCCAGCCTGGGCAGCTCAAGTTTGGGAGGCTTTAGCTATGTATTAGTACTGCTGCATAACCTCAGCTCCACAAGGCGCGTCTGTCCTCTCCCTTCCTCTTGTCATTTGAAGGAAAGGGTTTTAGAAGAATGTTCTCAAACTTCCCAGCAGTTTCTAGCAGCTACATACAAGCGTCTGCCTCTTCTCCTTTAATCATGGGTTTATCTAGGTTCAAACAGCTCATGTTGAAACATATAAAGTATTACGTCCTTCAAGCTCAGCTATTTGCAGCCACTCCCCTCCAAATGGTACAGGATGCCGAAGCCCCATCCTCCCTCCACTTCCTTCCTCGCCTTGTCCATGGGAGTATTCCTAAGCATGGCCACAGCCCCGCAGTGTGGGGCAGGCTGATGTAAACAGGAGGATCGTTAAATCCTAGAAATGACGGCAAGGCAGCCACAGCAACAAGCACAGCGGGAGCTCACTGGAAGTGCTGGCTTTTGTTTACTCAGTACTTTGCTCTACCGCATGACTTCCGCACAAATCCAGTGATTTTTACAGAAGGCGAGACTGCTCCATGACATCTGGCTAGGATGAAGCTGCCTTTAACACAGGACAGCTCTGCACTGGGCACTCCTGAACAAGAGAATAAGCAGGTGGCAGAGAGCTGCTATTACGACCTCTCCTCTTTCAGGTTGGTAAATGCCACCTCAGCGGAGGGGCTCAGGCAAGGCTCCATTTTGCCACATACTCTGCCTGCTCACAAGCCTCCTGATGGGTACTGGCAGCTGACCTACAACTCCTTCAACACGTGGCAAGGACCCAAACCATGCCAAAGAGGCCCCAGTACTGCAAGAATAAAAAGGGTACTTAAACATATCTTTGCAATCTGGCCCATGGTCTGCAGATCGAGTCCTTCACAGAACACATTTCATGAAATTGTATGCTTGTGGAGCACTAGGTTCAAGCTCTCAAAGCAAATCTTGGTTTTCCTAATAATAACCAGATAACAAAAAACCAGAAAAAACCCCAAACAACTCTTACACAAATATTTACTCATATTCTGCATTCCAATAAATGCTTCCAGTCAAAGAAATTAAGACGGATTCTTTGCTAACAAAGAGCTGAAAGCCCCTGTATTACTTGAAGTTTGCATGAGCACCTCTAGGAATTTTATTTTCAAAGGACAGGAGGGGAAAGAACACCATAACCAGACTACTGTAAAAGAAGTTTAAAACACTGCTGTGTTCTAAATGGCTGGAAACTGTTCTACCTTGAATGCCAACAGAGCAACCCCCCCAAAAAGTTGAGAACAAAATTCTTGGACAATCTTTAAAAGCTGCCTAAGCAGCTCCTAGATCCTACTACATGCTATCACAGATCTCTTTACTCTTCGTAACATTTTGGAAAACTTGGATGGTAACGAAAATAAGTCAAAAATCTTCAGCTGAGAAAAGCAACAGCAGAAAAGGCAGAGAAAGGTACAACAGATGCGGCTGTTGGAGCTCCTCATGAAGGTGATGGTACACTACCAGAGGCTGCAGGGTGACCCTCTGAACTCTAACCCAGACACAAGTATCAGCCTTCTGGTGACACAGTCCTGCTATATTAGCAGTGAAGGATCATCATTATCTATATTCAGATATTTAATATCATGACCCAGGGTCAAAAAAGCAGGGAGGTGTTTGTTCCTCACTGCACAGCAGCAATTTCTTCCCTGGCACAACCAAAATTAAGGTTCACAAACCTCCACTTACTGCCCCTGCACTGTGGGCAAGAGGAGGAAAGACTCCATTCACATTCCCTCAGGTGCCTCTGTGACCCCCTACAAACAACACACATTAGGTTGCTAATGTTTATTGCACTCTATTACTTTACACAGCAAGAGCAATTACTTATTTTTCTTTGACTGACAGGATGGTCAGGAATAAGCTGTATTTCTCTAACACTTCACTCTTACTTAAGCTGCAGAAGCAGAGAAAAGGGAGAAGCCATACCATACACCCCATCCAAATACTAATCAATGAAACCTTTTTGCTATTGAAGCTTAAATTAATGATTTATAATTTTATAATATAATTTTATAATTATGACTAAATTAATGACAGTAAGATTATTGCTCTCGTTTTCATACACAGCCTTTATTCTGACACTGGCCATAAGATGGACTATTTCCTCCTTTTTCAAGAATTATACTACTATATTTTGTTTCCTTCTATATATACACTAACCCTTCAATATGGGTATCAGAGCATATCCACATGCCCTCACACAATGTGACATCACAAGGCACAGCAGCAGCTCAAAGGATTAGTTAACTAGAAGGCAGGACAAAGATACTGCAAAACATACAAGTAATTTTTTTCAGGCATACGACACAGTACAATAGCAGGAATAAAGTGGAATTCCACTTCTCCGTATTCAAAGTAAAGACATCATTGAAATTCAAAACATTCAAAGACAAAAATAAATCCTTTCACCTATCTCACTGGCAAAAATTCAAAAGGCTAACAATAGGAAGGAAATGACCTCAAGCTTAACCTCTTTCCTGAAAATCTTATTAATCCTCCTCGATAAAATGATGTGCATTTCATTCCCACTTACACTTCAGGTTTCAGACATGTGCCAGCCCCACAGCACAAGCACTCTGTGCAGCATGGGTCACCAACCAGCTGACCAGGCTCAACTGGAAGCCAGATCCTACACACGTACATAACGCTTGGGTGTTTCTGCAATGCACCGCAGAAGACTGCCTACTTCAAGAAAGGCATTAAACAAAAAATTAACCTAGGGAAAAAACACTGAATAAACTCTGACAGATAGTACAGCATGCCCTTAGACATAAAGACCATTAGATACTTGATTATATTGCAGAAGAGTCCCCACATCTTTGCAAAATGCTAATACATCACCTACCACTTAGTTCACTGAGGTCCAGCTGGCTGTATGTGGGAGTAAATATAGCATGGGAGATGCTTCCACCTGCTCCTGAAGGAAGCATCATGCAGCTGAGGCAAGAGCTGCATGACCTCTCATGTCAACTCACAATAGTCTCAGCTGCTGATGGTTTGGGGAAGTGACATCTGCAGGAGATGGAGACAGCCTGTTCATCAGAGGGAAAGCCAAAAGCAGGGGCCCCTAGGCAGGGAACAGTTTGGAAATTCAGATTTGGGCCACTAATAGCTACTGAAGTTGGACTACACTTATCTAACATACTAGACTAACTCAGTGGGCCATCACATTATAAAGATTAGAGAATAGGATAGCAAAGTTGCAAGCAATATACTGAGGAAAAGGGGAGCCTGTCTCTCTGCTGTAACATCACCCTTGACACTTTCAGAAATCTGTTGGTTTTCTTTTTTCTTCTTTTTTTTTTAAAGAAAAAAAAAATCATTTTGCTGTGTCTCACACCTTATTAAAAATCCCATACAAACCCATGTTCATAACCATAATTTCTTCTCAATATGCTCCTCTTTGTGATACTCAGTTCCCTACCATATCGCCAAACACATCCCAACACCCCCATAACATTGTAGCCTAAAGGGATTATCTCCTGCTTTTACCTGCAGCAAGTCCAAGAAAAACAAACAAAGAAAAAACTCCAAACAAACAAAAAAACTCAACTCTGTGTGTACAAGTATCCCAAAGACCTGTTATTCTGGGATAAGGCTGTTTAGCAAATCTAGAAACACCAGTCATTTCTCCTAATTTTTCCTAATTAACTGTAACAGGTCATTTTGAGGGTAAATACTGTTAGAGCGAATATTTTTTTTTAAAAAAAAAAAAAAGGCTTTTCTGTGTCATATTTAAATCTTCCAGCCTAACTTTATTGCAGAATGTTTTTCATCATTTTCCTTCTCAACCACAACCTTATATGGTGTCAGATAAGCACTTGTTTGCTGGCAGGGCATCAGCTGCTGAGCTTGCTTGAGCAGCACGCAGAAGAGGATTGCAGCTTCCCAAGAATAAAGGGCATGCACTTTTATCTGCGACCACGTTCCCATCACAAGTCTTTGCCAGAAAACCTAGACAATATAACAAAGTATTCCTGCTGTGAAGACATGATACCAGCAAGGCAGTGCTTTTGTCAACATAGCCTATCCTGCCCCCAGATAAGTTCTGTTGGTAAATAAACATTACCAACAAAAGCACAATTTTGCTAGCACAGCTGCACTTACAGAGAGGGCTTTCTCTGGTGTGGCTGCGGTACAGATCATATGTAATTTCAAAGCCAGCAGAAAAAGTGAAGTGTCATTTATTTCATGGCCTTCATGCTGGTTTTTTTATGGACCAGCAGCATCTGATCATGCACGCAGATACCCAATACAGAAAGGTACCAGAGAAACTGGGGGTTTTGCTTTGTGTGTGTGCTTTTCTGAAGTGGAAACAGTGGAAATCACTTCAGGAAGAGCCAGATGGTTATGGCAGCTGTGTCAAGTCTACCACTGGGGTCAGTAACCCTACTCCTCTCCCTCCTTCATAGCCCCGAAATGTATTTGGAACAATTCCTCCTCTGCAATAAAAGCATTATTGTAATTCAGTCTGCTGCTGCTCTCTGACAACAGTGCATTTTTTAATTTTCTGAGAACTGGGATATTCAGGCTAGTTAAAGTTTGGACAGCACTGAGTGGCCCATAATATATTAGAAATCAGATTAAATGATGTAATGATCTCTTCTGGGTTTTAATTTTGGTAAAATTTAGGCTCGTTTGAGAACCATTACTACTCAGAAACTAACTTTAAGTACACTTTTTTCTACATGTAATTGTAACTGACTTACCCTTCAAAAAGAGGTTTTTCTTGTGAAACTGTCAAATACAATTGACATAACTGAGAGGCCTTAAAATAGAGTCAGGATGACTGTGTGCTATTTTTACTTTTTTTTGTTTGCAAATCTAAAAATAAAACACCTTTTTGAATCATTATGAAATGTACATCTGCCCATTAAACATCATACACATCACTGAAATGCACATGTGAACAGCCCAACAGACTAGAAGAGATTTTTTTTAAAACATATGCATGTTATTTTAAATTTGACACTGTTGCAATTGTCTTGTGTTCTATTTATATTTATGAAATTTTAAAATCAGATACAAGCAAACAGGTACTTGGCAATTGTCCACCAAAACTTACTGCAACTGCCTTTTTCTGCAGATTACATTTTGCAATATGCCTCATGTTGGCTACCCATGAAGCAGAGTAAAATTTATTACCAGCATATTTGCTATTATTGATCTGTAGGTTTGCACAGAACGTTTTCTAGTTTCCTTCTTTCCTTTTTGTCCATCCTCCTGCTCCCTCTTGCTTTTTCCTCCAGCTGCTCATACAGTAGGAGAAGCTACCCCACTTTATACAGGATTTACAGTAGTACTGGTACATTATTATCAGAAATCCTGTCAGTGGTAAGATGGGTACCCTAAGAAGTACCTAAGGCAAATATCTGAATAAGAAACTACAAAACTTCCTGCCCTAATTATCAGAAGCCATCCCAGCCCTAAGTAGCAGCAATCCTACTTCCCATGCCCTACAGCTTAATAATGATATGTGAGTACTTTAAAAATTCACATTGATTTTGTGAACACTTTTTGACAAGTATTGTGATTATTTCCTTTTTTTCATCCCCTGAGGAGATGATATATTGTAAGAAACTATCATTTATTAACTAAGTTTTCAGGTTGATAAATCTATCAAGTCAAAAACCTCACCTGACAAATGATCCTCAAAACTGCTGGAAAGCCAGAACTAGTTATTGTAATCAGCAATAATTTTTAAAGCCCCATTCTAACTTACTCAAGTGACACAAATTCCTCAAATAGCAGTTATCTTCTACAAAAACTGACCTGAATTCACTGGTGCGTTATCCACTTGATGGGCTTTTTTTCTATTCATATTTTAACAGACATATTTACATTTTAGCAAGCGCTAGAAAATACTCATACAGCACAAAGGATGAGCTCAATCACTTTGGATCAGAAACTGTCACATACTGTATATACAACATCTTGACTGACAAGGCATTCCAGGCACTGCAGAGATACAGACAAACACTCACCAACCATAAGCAGCTACACCTGAAAATTAACTTCATGATTTTTCACTCATGAAAATATAGGAACATATATACAGGACAAGAGCTGTGTCATTCAGCAAGAGCTTGCACTTTTAATCCTCAATTCATGTCACAACTTTCAATGAAAGAGCCACAGGCTCAATACATTAATAAGATTTATATAATTTTGAATAAGTTCTGGAAAAATCTTTAATTGTATATATGCAAACTGCAAGCAAACAAAAAGGCTCAGTAAATATAATTATTTTCTAGAACTGAACAAATAATATGCAACTTAGAAGAAAGTACAAGAGAGAAAAGGTATGTGTCTCCTCTGGAATTCCAGTAAGGGCATAAAGTATCCTAATAAGCTGAAATCTCATTTGTAGGGAGCTCTCAGGTGTGTAATAGGAAGGAGGCACTCCCTTGCCAGATGGCATATGCTGCTGATGGCCATGGAGAAGAATGAGTGTAACCACGAAAAGGACTTCAGTGTCTTAACTGTCCACATATGCATACCCTCCGCCAGCTATAACAAGTGACTTTTTGTGCAGGTGAAAGTTTCAGCCAGAATCACTGAAGGTTTTCCATAAGATTTTTATTTAAAAGATGAATTCATCATTAGCAAGGGTGTAAAACTCAGAGCACAAAACAACCTGAGCCACAGAGCCAGCATCATGAAAAGAGCTGATCCAGCCTTTGCACACAATGATCCATCGGCAGCTTTTATGGCCAACTAGTTGGGTGGTTTTATTTTGCTTTTGATAGCAAGTCCCACCTTCAGGTTTCCCAAAGCTCTATTTTCTTTCCTGGAATGAATCAAGGAGCAAAGTAAGTGCCAGACACACTACCCAAGGGTCCTATGGATGTTCATTTAACTGCTCAATCACTTCTGCATTTTCAGCCCTTGTTTTACATGGTAGCTGTTTAGCACCTTTTTTTTCCCTTTTCCTTTTCTTTTTCCCTTTTTCTCCTTTTTTGTCTTTTCCTTTTTTGGTGTGTGAAAGTGCTATTTATTGATAGGGACAAGGGGCTAAAACAAGAAGCCCTAGATGCAGTATACCCACAGAACAGATAAAATGCCCAGAAAAATGAGTTTTCCTTTATCGGCAGCTGACATCTAGGGATCCAGGAGGTTGGTTTAGGTTTTGCCTTCTCAAATGGTTGATGGTTTGAACTCTGCAACTACCACAATGGTACAAATATCTCTGGATTTTCCAACAATGTGGCATCCTTCAACACTGGGTGGAGACAACCGATTCATCACTGAGAGGAAAGACTGCCTCCGGATTCCTCAGCTTCACTTTTGACTGCACTTGATTATTCCTTGCAGTTTCTGACATTGTCTGATCCATAATTCTTAATCTGTTCTAGCCTTTTGACAGTCACAATATCAGCTAGCATTTAATTCTCAGTGTTCAAGTCCATTCTCATGTCCAATACAGAAACACATCTAAAACTGGTTTTTTCCTTGCCAGTTCCAAGTGATTACTCACCCTTTAGAAATCCTTCTAGTTTCTAAAAGTTGTCAATAAAAGATGTTTTTGCAGCACACATCTCTTAAGGATCTTGTGGGATTTAATATTCCCTCAGCAGCTGTTATTTTTTAAGTTTATCTTCAATATTATGAGTTGTTTAAGCAGGAATGCAAATTAGTCTATTGTTGTCATCTGACATTAATAGGTTTCTTAGGGAATTTATTAGAAAGTCAGAGAGCTTGCTGGTTTCAAAAATAGAAAAATATGAAAGAGTTAAACCCCTGACAATCCCTAAGATACATAAAAACTTTACTTGCATTTTTCCTGAGTTTTTCTTCACCTGCAAGGATGGAGACGAAGCTCCAGACATCAAGGAGACACCTCTAGTACACAACTGATTGTTACAAAAGGTTGCATCAGAAAAGGGGCCCAGGCTTGGGCTCAAGAAAAGGAGGATTCAACCAGTGGACAGGTGAGGAAGACTATGAACGCTGGGAATTCATCACCATAAGACTGCCCTTCTCAGGAAACCTGATGAATATGTATGATTTTTGTGTATATGAACTGATGCGTTTTGCTAACCCGTTGGAGCACGTATGGAAGGAGCTATCCCCTGTGCTGCCTGGCGCCGTAATAAAGAATACCTGCTTAATAACATTGAGTTGTTACTGAGTTTTCTTTGATTCAAATATTTAAACAATACACTTTTGTCATACCTCAACTTTCAGTAATCTAAACCAAATGTAAAACCTACTAACAAAAAGAGGAAACAAACCAAGGTACAAACAGGCATCAATGCTTCCCTCTCGTGCCTCTATTAAAGAGTGAACCCATTAATGATGATATTGTGGATACCTCTACATAAGCAATTTCTCCTTTCCTTTCTACAAACCACATAACCTCTACCTTAAGTAAACAGTAACGTCCTCCTATTTTATTTATATATGTTTGCTAAGGTATCCAAATGGCTTGTAAGTAATGCTGTGGAAAACCTACAGACAGAGCAGAATAACAGGTCAGCATAAAGAGAGCACACCCACACAAGCAGTGCGCTAAGGAAGGTTATTAAATGAATATGCTGAATCACTATCCTTCACTACTTTTGTCACCATTACCATTTATTTTCCTGGCCAGTTACACTTTCCACTTCCCTCTCAGTGCCTCATGATAGCAAGATCTAATGGCAGATTCTGCATCTTCTAGATTTTCCATTGCTGAAAAGCTCTTCCAGGCTCTTTACAGTCTCTTCCCCTAAAATCAGTTTATTCCAAAAACCTTGTTCTGAACTGGCATAAAAGTAGACCAAAACACTGTATTATTTTAAAAATTATTAATGAGGCCATTGCTATTATTTGACTTCAAATGTGCTGCAATGCTTTACCATTATGAGAAGTATTTCATATGCCTAGCTTGACCAGATTCCTCCTTTTACCTACCTCCTGCTTTTGATGTAAGGATTCAGGATTCACTTTAGATTTGATATGGCTGTTAATAATTAGAAGAATTAATATATTCTATAGGATAATCTGAGTTCGTTATGAAGCCCAGCAACACTATAAGCAGCAAAACATCATCTCTAAGCATTTACTACTAATGTTGCACCTGAAATAAAATATTTTAAATGTTCCCAAAGACATGTATTATTCCCTTATTGGTAGATGACAACGGCCAGCACTACTCAATATGGTAGTGTATAGCCAAGAAGGAGGCAAGCAATATACAAAACCAACAAAAAATAAACCTATGGCTTTAAAACTATATAAAAATGCTTTCTTAAAAAAAAAAACACCCTGTTCAGATCAGTTATATTACACCTAACTATACACAATTTCATAGAGTGAGCTCTGATCCTGAACATGTTGTTAATACAATTCATGAACTAAGCCCCTGGGGCATAATTTTCAGCTGAGCTGAAACAGTTTCTACATTTTTGTACAATTTTATATTGTGAGTTATTGATTACTTGTAAACAGAGACTATCCCATCTTGGGGTCTGCACTAGCATGCTGACATTGCAGAATTTAACAGCACAATTAAGGGAAAGCTGTAGGCACCAGGTAAAGGGGTTTTTGGATGAGCATATGACTGAAGTCTGACCCAGCCCACTTTTCAGAGGCACGTCACATTTTTTTTCAGTCATTTTGCCAAACAAAATAGTGTGGTTATACGTTGTATTAACATTCAAGCAGACACAGGATAACCCAGAAATAGTTCAGGAGTGCAGCATGTTCTAAATTTGCACATACACTTCCAAAGATGCTATTTTTGCAAGGTACACAGGCACAGGAAATCTAATTTGTTCACTTCTCTCTCTCGGTGCCTGCATTCTGTACTGTCCCTGACCTGATTCAGGTTCCCTTGGACTGCAGCCTGGGGCTTGTTTACTTGACAGAAATTCCCAAGTTTTTGCAGGTTCTTTGCTGAGGAGATCAAACCCATTTTGTCACAATGTGCCAACAGTTTGTAGGCTGTAGCCACCTACTTCTTCTGATTTTCTCTACCACACTCTGGATACCAACCCCTATGCCTCAACTGGAGCTGCACCCATGTAAGTATGCTGACCTGCAAGTCAATCTTTGTGTCACGCACTGTTTTTCTTTCCCGCATTCCTGCCAAATACATTACAATCAATACTTTGATCAGATTCTTCAAGAGACACTTCTACTAATGCAGTACTTTCTTTTTTTTTTTTTTCTTCTAATAAACCATGATTATTCTGACCTTTTGCTTGCCCTTGCTAAGAGTAATGCAGCACCAGCTCCCTCCCCACATGGTCACAGAGCCCCAACCTTGCCACCTCCACAAGAACTGGGAATGATTAAATAAAAAATTAACTACAAAATAAAGTAGTTGGATTTTATACCAGGGAAGCATAGAGGGTTGTAAATATTTATAAGGACTTGGAGAAAAACTGTAAGAGATATACCACACGATACTCATATAGCTATACCAAAAATGGAGGGAAAAAAGCCATCACTAGCCTAAATCCTCAACACTGAACTGAGACTGCTTTACAACTGCTCATGATCATAGTTGTTTTTCGGGGGTTTTGGTTGGTTGGTTCCACTGCCCCCTTCACATTTCACCCTCTTCAGAATAACCAATAAATACCCGTGCTTCTCCATCAGAAAAGATTTCAGCTGCACTGAATGCCACAACAAAACCACTGTGGAACTTGCAGCTGCAACCCCTAATACACATTGCTATTTCATTCCCTAAAGGTCATATTAAAAAGCTTATAAATCAAAGTATTAAACCACTGTGGCCAACACTTATGCTCCAATGACAGAAACACAGCAAGTCAACTGTTCATGACTGCAAGTCACAGAGAACCACTGACTACAACTTGAAAATCAAGAAGCAGAGGTCTGTACCAAAATCCTTTGCAGTTACTCTGTGCTTTTTTCTCTCCGTTTTGACCTGTATGTATTCAGATTTTTCCAGAGTGCCTAAAAAGCTGACAGGGTATGTCATCTGTTTGGAGATGTGGTATTTATTGCTTGCATCAGGGACTTTCTGTGTAATACACTAAAGCAGGGCAAGGTAGCTACTTTTTTTTTTTTTTTTTACTGCTGCATTCAAGTTCAAAGCTCAGATCCAGATGTCAAACTTCTTAAAAATTCAGGATCATCTGGTTTTACTTTTAGTGTGGCTCCTCAGAGAGAAAATCCCAAATCATCACGTTTGATGCTGGCTTCTTCATTTCTGTCCCCGAGTTGCTGCGTAACTCTTGGAAAGCAAAGAAAATCCTAAAAGCCTTGCCTACCTACTGTGTGAGACACATATGTTACTAAAATGGTGTCCTCTTACTTATTTTTAAACTAACTATGTAGGATTCCAGTCAGCTGCCAGTGCAGTGACTCAGCAAAGCCCCTGTGCAGAGAAACTCCTGTGCTGGGACTCTTGTGGCCCCAAAGGGAGGGAGGCCAGGTCGTAGGCCTTTCCTCACAGAACAAACCTGCTTTAGGTGACAGCAGGACACGCAGGACACCAGGCTTCCAAAATCAGGATGCAAATTGTTTGCAAGTGGTGAAATAAGGAGTAAAGCACATTGCCTATGCAGCCTTCAGATTTCAGGATGCTGTTTTAAGAAAGTTTGGTAGTTTTCAACTCAGCATCGTTACATTACTTCTCTTAATTTACGCTCCAGTTCAGTGGCATCTTTAATTTTGCACTACAGATTCTGCCTGTCACTTCTCAATACACATCTCTCTTGCACTGGTACCTGGGAGTCTGAAAACATGCCCTACATACCTAACAGCAAAACTCAGGTGCTCTTTTGGGATATTTTCTCCCAAATACCTTTGGAAGATGCAGTATATATAATACATTTTCAGAGAATATCTGTAAATTAGTATCCACAGAACTATCAAGGGCATCTATGCTTTCAAACACAGTATCCTCTATTCAGTAAGCAATTTACTTCAGGAGGTTGACTCATTTCCTTCAACCTTTTTCAGCTATCTGTTGTGACTGAAAAAAATTCCGAAAATTTAGAAGTAATCAAGGAAATGAGCCAACACATCCTGGAAGAAATTCATCCAATACACACACAATAAGATAAGTCAGTCTTCGATTTCTAAAGAAATGAGCAGGAGGAAGTTCTAAAAGAACCTTAAATATTTCCTGTGAAACACAATGTTTGTTTCCCATTATCACAACTCTCCGTATGCCCACTTTAAAAGCAACGTACTAAGGCTAATCAGGAAAGTAAAGTGGGTTTTGTTTGGGTTTTTTTTTCCCCTTTCCTGAAACAGTTTAGTGAATCTCCCCAATATTTGAATTAAAAATATTGCTGCCATTATGCCTCATGAGAACTTTATTTCAGGTCCCTGGTGCTTACCCCCAGGGGCACAGGGTCCACGGTCAAACTATACATCCCAAGATGAAAGCCTTTTCAATGAGATGCATAATGCACCACAGAACCACCTCACCACAGAGCTCTGGGGCCACTGGCTACCTAGCAGTCATCACCTAGGGACAAGGAAACAAGAACTCCATACTATTGAGGGTATCCAGTAATGTAATCAAGTGCATCATCTTGGAAAAGCTTAACTCTTTGAAAACAAAAACAACAAACCAGAAACTTTTTCTACAGCCTTTCCAAGAACCACTCATCCCCAGGGTTTCATGTTTCTAAATATCTGAAATCATGACAGGAATAAATGAAAAATCCATTTGACAAATGATAAAGATTTAATGAAATAGCTTTTGCCCTTCTCTGGATTCTCACTTGTGAAGCTCAAAGAGCACAACTCAAGTATTTTGCTTATTCTCATTCATTAAGTGAAAAAAGGCAATTTTTCATTATTCAAAACTTTTCTATGCTATTGTCTATTAGACATGAAATTAACAGCATGACAATGCTAAACAGAAGCCTTTGGCTAGATGTTTGGCACGTGATGACGTATGTCCATGTGCTGGGCTGGCAAAGGTGCAAAGCCTCTTCTTTCATTTGGGAGGCTCGCTCCATATGCACATACGGCTTTTGGAAATGTAGCATAGTCCAGCCATGGTACTGAACCTCCCAGAACACATTAGCATCAGCAGCCAGCTCCGAGAGGCAATCTCATCAACACCACCTCACTCTTGGAGAAATGATCAACTGGGGCTCTCACAATAGAGGGAAACTTCACCCTGAGTTTGCAGCACAAAGTCACTCTTCAGACAGATTCAATCAAGACAATAACATCTCCATTACTCTTGACAGTCTTTACAGTTTGGATTAATGTCTGTTCAGTCTTTCCAGTTGATTGCCTTGGACTTCATTTTTCTCTTTGATGATCTCTCATATACCATCCCTTGATCCCTGTATGTAACCTGTCATTTTTACCTGGTCTGGCAAAAAAAAAGAGGTTTCCAAACCTTAGCATGCCCCTTTGCAACCCACTGACTCCATCATACACAAGTTCTTAACACGCCAGTTGCAACCCACTGACTCCATCATACACAAGTTCTTAACACGCCAGTCCCAATATCCAGAAATATTTCAAAGCTTTTCTCTCATGTAGGAAAGCAGAGCTCCAACTGCTCTTCTGATGGCGTAGTTTCATATTGCAGCTAATAGTTGCAGCAACCAGATCAGCAGACGGCTTGCGCATGAGCAGCCTCACACTGTCTCCTACCCTGCTCCACTAGATAAAGCAGTTGGTTAGCTGCAAGTAAATCAGATCAGCAAGCACCCAAAGGAAAACCATAACCAGATTAGATGCAACCCAAAACTACACTGAATATCAGTGGGTTTTTTGGAGGAAGGAGGTGTTAGTTTTCTCTAGGGCAAGGCAGTTTCAACTTCTTGATCATCTAAATGATTTTTCCCATTCAGACTACCCCTCACCTTCACACAAGAAATACAGTATAAAAATATGAGAAGGAGCAGTACAAAGGCAGAAAGAGAGACTGAGTGAGAAGGTGTATACAGACTTGCCAAACCAATAGAAAGCAAAATAAAAAGTGTGTAGAGCTAGGCAAAAAAAAGTAATTCATTATTTCCTACTTCAAATTAGCCTTTTTATTTGTTTGCTCACAATACCTAGAAAGTCATAAACCTAAATTTTGACCTATTTCCACAGAACCTTCCATGAAAAGAAACTGGATGGAAGGAGCAGAAGTGGGATTTGGAGAAAAAAAAACAAAACAAACACAATCACACTCAATGCAAGCCAATGTATCAGTTAAAAAAAAAAATCCAAGACTTTTTTCAGGTTATGTAGCTTACTACCAGAAAGTTAATTTTCAGAATGAAATTGCTTAACCTTTCTCTGAGCAAAAAGAGAATTGGAGTAATGCTAAGTGGTAATTCAGATACCTGAATAGTAAGCAAGTGGGACCTCTGAAGAGTGAGCTCATCCTGCTCCATTATTTTGAAATCAAATACTTACAACAGGCTCTACTCATCTATAAAGAATCACAACACTAGTTTCAGCCAAACGCAGGTTTTAGATTAATGTACTTAATACCCAACTACCCAAACATAGCTTCAATTTGGTCACAATAACTGGAGTTTCTGGTGAGTACATATCTACAAGATTACCAAGATGTTCGTAACTATTCTTAAGTACCAAATAACCTACCTCAAAGTAGTTGGTGGTTCATGCCCTAGCTAAATGGAAGACTGTTTTGCATTGGAAATTAAAACTGTATTTTATGATAAAGTCTTGATTAACTACATCTAACTGCACACAGTCCTAAGTAAAAAGACATTATCCAAGTGTGAGCATCTTACTAACCTAGTCTTCATTAGCTCTCATGCCGTAGATGCAGTAAAAGAAAAAAGGAGATTGGAAGATTGCCCAGGATCTTTGCAATCTGCTTCAGCAGAAAAGAATTTAGAATTTCCAGGATAAATTAAACTTCAGAGTTAACTGACAGTATAACTTAGTTTTGCTGTAACAACTAGAAAAACAACTAATTTGTCTTCAGCACCATCGTACCATACCCAGTCATCGGAATACTTTTTCCCCTGTACATTGCCTAGACGTTTTTCCTCACACATATGTTTTATTAATTTTGTAATGAGATGGATTATTTCTTCAGGGTTAAAATTTACCTCTTAAACAAAAAAGGATGCAGACACAATTACTTCTAGAATCAAATCTTTAAACTTATGTCATGAAGACGAGAGCAGACAAAGCCAAACACTGCTTATCACAAGTACTAAGTGGCTCTCCAGATTAAACTGGATGAGACCAGCTAAAAGAAACACAAAGGTCATGTTGCAATTCTTTAGAAGCAGTATCATTTTATCAGTGCCAAAAGTCAAAACCAATTACATTAAAATCATCACTAGAAGTGAAAATAGGAGATAAACATCCTGCCTATTTAACTTCTTAGCATGAAATCTCAGAAGTAAAAAGCTTTCTCTCTCACAGTGTTAACATGCAACATTGTAAAGGGACCACAAAGCTGTGTAGACTAATGAAGACAAAGAAGCTTTATTAATTTGTGTAAATATCTTGAAAGCACCTACAGATAACAACATTTCCATGATTTCTTTTATATTCCTAGCAGAATATTTTTAAAGAGCAGTAATTCCCTGGGAGTCTGCAAACAAAGGACACAACCTAGAATTAAGTGCAACTAAAACCAAAGGCTCACCAATTCAGCTACTCACAGCAGTACAAGTAAACCCAGAGCGTAAACAATTACAAAAAGCACAACCTGACTTGCATTTCTCTTATAGTAGCCTACAAATCATAGCCCATCACACCCTCTCTGCTGGGGTCACTGCTGCACATTGCAGTGGCAAATTACTGCCAAAGAGCCAGTCCCTCTCACTCCTGGTTACAGGGGTTCCCTGCAGCCACCCCAGCTGCTCTCCCTCATCCCATTCAAGATGCTAAATTGGCATAGAGCTGTCTGTATTCTTGAGAGAGTAAATGCTCTGCCAGTTTAGTGCTGCTTAGCCAATGGGCAGTAGCACCAAAGACAGTAATCTACACTAATCTGAAAGGCAGTAATTTTTATTTAACTGCTTAAGCAGGACAGGAGTGCACTCAGTTAAGTGTCATGTAATGAGGACTGCTTTTCAAAATTGAAATCTTATGTGTTAATGACTCAACATCGAGACAAATGGACAACAAGTCATAAAGCTATTCGCATCATGTGGTGAAATGCCACTGATGTCAGACGCGTTGTCTTTGATTTTACTTGCCGAAAACATATCACAGACGTGGTTTGGTTTGGTTTTTTAAAGGAAACTAAACAATGCACTTTTCATCCTAATGCTGAAATAATTTGCAAGTTAAAGAATACATCAAAGAAAGTGTTGTTGCCTGTACAGAAAGTATTACCCCATCAATAACTCCTAAAAATCTTACTCGTTCACTTTGGTAGACTGTTGCGTCCTTCTTCAGCATCTTGAAATTAACTGCCTGTCTGTAAGTCTACTAAAATTCAGATCTATGTTGAAAAAATGTCTCAAACTGGTTTTTCTCCCTCCCTGTAGGCTACCATCTGCTGAACTATGTCATGCATAAAACTCTATATACAAAGTAAACTACAGTGAATATAGAAAGATGTTGGGTTTTTTGTTTTTTATGAGGTCATTACTGAATGTTTATCTCAGCGACAACAGTATATGCCTGCTAAAACTATAATGTTTTGCTATGCATATTTCATCTTACAAAGCCAAACCCATTTAGGCTTAACTGGCTTCATATGCGAGAAAGAGCTTCCGCATTCGACGGCAAAGATAAAAACATTGATTAAGGTCCTGATCTTGCAAGGCACTGAATGCCTTCAATTCTTAGTCCTCTTCACAGATGACACCTAGTAGGTCCAAGCTTTCAGTTTTTAAGCTGTTGAAAATTATCCTCCAGTGTGACTCCACTCATGTGAGACACGTTTATGACCATCAGATAAAGTTTACATTCTCAAGGAAGGAAGCATTTAATGGAGCATGAGAGTTCATACCATATTCAATAACGAAAACTTCTAATGGCAACTGAATAGCAACAATCAGAGAATTATTGTTAAGGAAATCCAGAAACTGAATTTCTAATCACGCTTTCTGTAAGAACACTAGAAACTGGTGACCTTTATCCATCAAACCTTCTTCTATGTGCAGTTAAAAGAGGATTTGATGTTAACAGTGACGTGCAAGAAGAGATCAAGCTGAAACTGAATTCTTAAATATGCCCTTTAAGAAGAAATATCCTTTGTTCATTTCCCTTACAATCTGATTATATATTTGCATAAATATGCAAGTTATTTTGAATATAAATTTTCAAAATCTCCTTTACATTCACATACCACTTTACAGTACTTATCCTGCTTCTTCCAGGCAAAGTAACAAATCTTTGTCATACCTCTTCCTCTTCTCCTTACTACAGTACATGGGAAATGCCTATGTTATTTTTATGGAAACTGTAGGTTCATTTTTTGCAGTACTACACACTAGGATATAAACGATTAATTTTTTGCGAACGGCAGGGCAGGAATGACAAGGGAAATGAATTTACTAATTTTTATAAATTTTCAAGGACTACTGACACATTAGTGATGGAATGAGTGACTAGTGACTTGAAATACAACTGAAGTCTAAACAGTTTGACAGTCATTCCAAATGACTGCTAGACAAAGGAGGCAGATCTCATGAAGAGAGTTTAACCAGACCTTGAAACAAAGCTCTGAAGCATGGCATTTGCTTGCCTGGGAACTGGCTGCCCACCAGAGTAAAAGCAATAGAGTCCTGGATGTTGCTGGGCAAAGAGACAAGAAACACTGCCAATACAGACATCTGTAAGTTTTGTTCTTCCCAAGTAGTAAACACCAGCCAGCCATTTTAACTGCACTCTTGTAGCATCTTAACCCCACATCAGTACCTCTCTTATAATAAAAACTTACAAATTGTACAAGGGCTGAGTGCTGCTCAGGCCCAGCTCAAAATTCTTCTGTACCAGAGGAATTGGTTAGGTCTCGCCTTTCTCTGGAATGTTTTGTTCCTCAAATAGCATAAAATGCAAGATCCATCTTTATGAGCTTTGCTAGGAAAGAAGGCCTATCAAGACCAATACCGGCACCTTCAGTAACCTCCTCCAGTTATAATTTAAGAACCTGTGTATCCAATATCAGCATATATGAAAAGGTTATATTAAACATATTCACCAATAAAGTATTCGTTTCAGGGTCCTAGTATGTGTGTTTCTCATCTTTTTAAGTGTCGCTGGCTTTAACTATGCTGGTTACGTTCTTACACTGTATTTAACACTTAGCTTATAGCATTTCTCCATTAATTCAGATTCTTACAGTCATTGATAACTCTGTGCAGGTGAAGGAGCCAAGAACTTCATAAAAAATTTACAGGAGGAATTCTAACACCGTGAATAATGCAAAACTAATCCATAATCTATTACTTACATGAGAAAAATCAATAGATGAATTAATGCAACTACTTTTTCAATCCAGTTGTCAGTGATTTGGAGTAACTGTTTTTCCCAAATTATTTTGAAAACTGTATTGCATGTTGATTTGATGATAGAAAACAGCTCAGCAAATGTCTTTTTAAAAAAAAAAAAAAAATCAAAATTAAAGCCACCTCCTTCAAACAAATAAAAACCCACGCTAACATAAGGCAGTCTTATGGCAAAAGGGAATATTACAAATTCAAAAGTGTACATTGTTTTCCATTATCCAGTGTTTGTATTTGCCATCTTTCCATCTGCTGGAACAGCCACTTGCATCAAAAAGGTAGGTGGGGAGAACACTGCTTTCTATCCAAAGGATTATAAATGTCATGCCAAAACCTCTTGCAGTGGAAAGATACTGACAACACAGCTGAAAGTGTCCTCCCTGCAGCTACATTGGTCTAGTTTTCTGGTCTGAGGTATCTCAAAAACGTAAAACACACAATTAACTGAAAAGTTTGGATGTTCTGGCACCACTTATTCTGCCACAGCTTGAACTTCTTCCAGACATAAATATGATCCTACAAGATTCTAAGGTTTGTTCTTATTTTTTAGCAGTGAAGCAATTTTTTTATTCCTAAAAGAAATATAATAAGTGTATTTTAATATAGCAAGTATATATTTTAAGTTATCTACTGCATGCAATGAAAATACATAAAAGAAAGCACCTTCTATTCATGTCTAATTTTTGCAGTAAAGAGAAGGTATTATGCTGTCCATACACTTATTTTTGCACAAAATTAACTAGCTCACAACTGAGAAGGAGAAAGTACCAAATTCTGTGCTGTGGAAAAAGTAGCTTTGCACGTGGGTCAGGATCTAGGAAGGAAGGAAAGAATAAGACTGAAATGCAGCTCCTTGAGGGAAAGCTTTTGAAGATCCTTGGGTTTTATCAGTTGGTTTTTTTAAACCACATAAACCTCACCATATAGAATTTCAGGATACAATTCCTAAAGTAGATTGTCTTCACTTTTCATTATTCCAGTCAAGAGGTGGCCTTTCCCTAAATATTACTAAGTCACCAGCAAATTAAGTATTTCAAGGCAGCTTTTTCCAAGTACTTTTGCTTATCACAAATACGAACATCAGACAGACACAGTCTAGCGCCAATCCCAGATGCAGGCCAAGATGAATTCAAGTTCTCTCCTGTCATCTTACTTATTATCAACTATGAATTTTGCTTTGTTACACATATTATTTAAGCATACATCTACAGTGGGAGTTTCACCAGCAGCTCAACATGCACAGGAACGGCTCTTCCAGAGCTTCAGAGCCATAGCTGGTCCTTTTGTTTATTTTTTGAAGAAAACAAAATCACCACAGTGCTTAAGATGTTCAGATGATATCATAAAAAAACAACCTCAAAATCCCCAATGGTTGATGACAAACAGTGCCAACACCAGCCTCCTGCAAGCTTAAGCCAAAGACTCTACCAAGGAGCCAGCTGGGTAAGGACTGACTCATCACAGAAAGTCAAGCTCATGGTTTGCAGGCTTCAGCAGTAGCCAAAGTGAGGATTAACCACAAATTAATATTGCTATGCCTAGTAACTAGTTGATAGACATTAACAGTACTGCTCAGATTTTAAAGTACAGAAAGTATTCACCTTTCTAAAACAGGAAGGAAAAAAAAAAAAATCAAGTGAATAATCAAGCTTTTCTCCAAGATAATAAAGTTATTACTTTGTATGTTTGCTAAACTGGAAACCAGAGAAATATTCTGGGAATAAAGTATCTTAACATTCTATAATCTCCCTGTCTAATGTAAACCACTGTTTTAAAAGTATTAAAGGCAGTTTATGTGAAAGCTTTTTTCTTTTTAATCTTGTCTGACCTGAAATGGAAAGGCTCCAAACTCCATTACCCTAAGATGTTTAGTATAAACCTAGATCCTATCTAAATTGCCCTATATAATTTTGCATCTGTTTGTTTGTTTTGATTTTATAATGCTATTGTGGATCCATGCTATAGGTATAACAAATAGCCTATGAAAAGCAGCTGATGGAAATAAATATAATGACCTTTGATAGCCAGCATTTTAAATGTGCTATGGATCTCTAGAATAAGGGCATGCATCTCATAAATAGGACTCTGTAAATTAGGACAAAAATAAGCCAATCTGGGCAATTTGGCCATGGGAGTTGATCTACTTAAACCAGAAGTAGGGTTGCTTCTCTCTCCTGACTTTCTAGTCTTTATTTTGTACTTTCTGATTCCTTTAAATATGAGACTTCATGGCAACCTGTAAAATTCATCAAGACTCAGCTGCCCTCAGCATCCCACAAGCAGTGGACAGTCCACCTGCTCATCTTCTTGAACAGTTCTCACTTCCCAAGGAAGTCCTTGTACCCTGTTGCTACAATAACAGAATAGCAATAAAGCTGGGATGTCTCATAGTCCCTTCAAACTGAATATCCATTTCTCTTCTTCGATTCCAACCAAGTCAAATACTTCGCACAGCCTTACGCACTATAGGACTCCAGAGCCTGACCATTCTTGTCATAGCAAGATTCAGATTCCTCTTAATTAGAGGAAAAAAAAACATCTGTAAAGCTCCAGTAGCTTAAATATCGCTTGGAACAAGTGTTTTGAAAACACACATGTACAGAGCAAAAAGAAAACTTCATGGGTCTAATAGGATACAAAAACCAATCTGTTAAAGTCTGTAGTCTTCTACCACTTCAAAAGACAAAGAAGGTTAGCAGTCTAAATCCTAGTTTAGCTCTTTTAAAAAAAAAAATAAGTTAAAATTGAGAGAATGGACCTCTTCCTTCCTTCTCACTAGGACAGAGACTGAAAATTTACCTTTACTCCTCAGAGTAAGCATGAGTATGATACCCCTACTAAAAAACTCCCTCTACGATTTTCATCACGCTTTGTCACTTTCAAGTGACAATCCTCATAATCAGTCCTGAAGATGAAATTAGAAGCCCATTCTAGGCGAAGCTTAAAGCTGAATTCAAAATCTGTATTTCAGATTTGACAAATTCATATTTCATGCAACTCTGTCCTATTTACCTACATAAGAGCTAAGACTCAGAAATAACATTCCTCCCTTGCATGTAGTCTCACTGGGACACCTTTTGGTGCTTTTATAGATGTGTTATCTACATTCTCCACGCATCTCACCTCTGGAGCTAGAAAGCTGCTTCAACAAAACTTGATGGACAAGATTGTTCAAGGCATGATACTGACACTTTAAAGTTCAGACAACTCAAAACCAAAAATAGTCAGGAAAAAGGATTTTTCCCTTCACAGAATATGCCATGTCCCTCACATACACTTTTCTTCTGGTAATCCTGAGGAATATACTGGAAAAGAAAAAGACGCTCTGTACAAAGCAGTCCCTCGACAAGAACACAGATCACATTTTAGCCATACACAGTGATGAAACGGAGGAAGATATGAGTATGGTACTAAAACCAGCAAACTCGCATACATATTTAAAAACATTCCTCAAAATACAAATTCCAGAAAAACTGAGCATAAATTTAGCTATGTAGAATTTTTTACAGTCAGGTTCAACTTCCGGCATTTAAAAATAAAAGACCAAAAGTTACTGCAGAGGAGTATCCTGAAGATGCTATAGTGAATAAACATCTAACAAAATATGCAGTTTTTCTACACAGTATCTATTCATTTATTACTTCCTTCTTTTTTTCCTTTTTTTTTAAAAAAAAAAACAACAGAAGTCTCAAAAAAATTCATATGCACTTAAAAACCCAACAGAATCAGTCCTTCAGAATAAGGCGATTCTATGTTTCTCCCCTTAGGCTTTTCTCGTTTTAAAAAAGATAACATCTATTTTCATAACCATTTAGCAGACCAAACATTTCACTGAAGTTGTACTGCACTAGAAAAAGCTCCATCTACTATTCCGTAGTGTAAGCCAATCATCTGCAAACCACCTAGTAGTAAGGCAGTGACTCTGATTACTGACAGTCTTGTGACCAACTGCACCAACCAATGTCTGGGTGACTGTGTGCAGTGGTTTGTGGTCAGCCTCTTAAAAAGAAAGGGATCTAGTAAGTTTGGTGTGATTCCTAGTGAGCCACTGCAGTCTTAACCATGCAGTACAACCACACTCAGAAGCACAGAACTAACTGCTTTCTCAGGATTGAAAACTAATGAGAGTGCTAATTGAATAAATTAATGAATGAAGAGGCAAGACAGTTTCCCAGTGTGTCATTTTCAATTCCTTTTATAATGGATGTATTTTACAAAATTAATTTGAAGTAAAAATGTACCTGGATTGAAGCTTCTGACCTTTGCCAGATCTCTCTGTACTAATGCCTGAGCTCAGAATGATGATTGTTTTTAGAATTTCACCTTCTCTTCATTTAAAGAATTAACAACCACTTTTCTCCCCCCTCAAAACATTGATCCAGCTTTCATGACAGTTAATTGTACAACCAACATAAAATAGCCACAAGACTGTGCTTTTGGTTATGCCATGTGTTTTTTTAAAATAAGAGCAAAATATTTGCCTTTTTCTGTTCCTAGGTCCTTGGAAAATGGTGCTTTACTACAAGATGTGGGGGAACATTGGAGGTACAGCAGTAGGCTGGCACAGCCCCAGTGCTGTCTTGTCTAATAACCACACATAATTTCCTCTGCCTTCAGGAAGCAGTGCTAGAGGAGAGCGACTTTGTAAGTGAAATGGTTTCATTTTAAAGAAAGAACAGGATAGTAACCTCAAGCAACTACAATGAATATTAATAACGTGCTTGAGAATTTTTGAGAATGAAGCTTTTTTTTTTTTTTAAAACATATTCAGCCACAAATATCCCTCTCCTGAGAAAATAAGTGTGTCCTCAGCTTCCAAAGGAGTAAGTGGGAACTGGGGGTACTTCACGGCAATTATTACAAAGAACTGAAAATTCTGGATTATACCCTGCGGGATTTGATTTACCTTAGCTATGTCTACAAAAGTTATACAAATGAAAGGTTTTTAGATCGTACTCTTACAATTTTTAAAATGCTAAATACTTGAAAGAGTTAATCAAAAAACCTAAATCAAAGGTAGACAGGCATGCCTATCAGGCTGAATATATCCTTACCTCTGTTGTAAAAAATGTGAAATTCCATCATTCAGAATCATGAAACCACAAGTCTTAAAGGAAAGACTCTGCTCAGATCTATTTTAAATCATTAACAAAACTCACGGATTTCAAGTGGCAGTGGAAACAAAAGCTCAATGAGAACGAGTTCCTGGATCTTTCGTCATTTAACATGAAAACAGGAAACCCAACATACTCAAACACTCTGGTATCACACAGTAGCGTGATGGGGGTTTTAGGTCCAAGACGGTGTAAGTTTAGCTGTTCCTTATAGGATTTTTACTCAGTGTAACTTAACATTGTTTTTCACTTTAGGGGCTCAATACACTGAAGTAGAAATATGTTTAATCATGAAAGTAGGATAAAAATCACTTATACCCTACAATAAGAACCAATGAGAATTTTACATAAAGATGCTGTACTTCAGCACCTTGAATACCAACCCTGAAGTACTGTGAACCATGAAAAAAAAAAAAAAATACAGGAAGGGGTGTCAGACCTTTATTCAGATAAAGCTCTCAACATATTTAAATTAGAATGTTTAAAAAAAAAAAATGCAGTCTGTATTTTACAGCACAGATTACAATTCACTACCTAATGCTGTTGGGAAAATTCGTTTCTATTTATTATGGAGACACTTCATTTAGGTGGCTTAAATGTCAGCACCTATCCACAGTTCATTCCAGGAGAGACTGGAGCTCATGCAGCAACTCCAATACAGCTTTTACAACCAGGCAAGCACTGGAACTGCACAAGTCAATACTGTCCAGTTTGTGGAGCTGCAATAACGTTGGAAAAAATACCAGACAAAAAAAAATGAGAACTGGAAACAGTATCTACACAGCTTGTAACACTAAGTGATGCAGAGATGGAACGCCTTGGAAAAAGCTGGCACAGCAAATAACTCTCTGAAACCCTACTCAGACCAATTTCATTGCCATAAGTTTAGTCTCAGCACAGACAAAATTCCAGTGGTCAGACCTGGTTAAAACTGCACTGGCTCACTAGGAATCCCACCTAGTTTCTGCTGCACCTGCTTCTGGCGGGTTGAATTGACAGTTCCTTTCTACAATAATTAGGTTCAGAGAAGCAGTGTAATTTTGAAACAAATCAACTGATCAGTCCCACATACTAAGCACTAGTTAATTCAGAGAGCAATTTTAAGTGGACGTGAACTGGATTCCTTGAGAAGACGACTAAACCCTCTGTGCCACTACAGCTACCTGCTAGCTATGCTCCAGTTCCTAGTGGGGACATAAATACTGTCCTTAGGACAGCTCCAAACCACACACGCAGCAGGGATGTTTGGATCTAGGGACCTGATTAAACATAATACAACAGGAAATTCCAGCCCAAATATGCTGCTGATGCTAGAGTCTCAGTACCAACTGCTTCGACCTGCTGATCCACTCTTTTTGAGCTACATTATTTGCTAATGCACACGCTGCCCACAGGCCCCTGCATGCCAGCCTAAAGCTCTTTCCAGCTTCCTCCTATGAAGCATCCTGAATAGCACAAAAAAGCACATAAAAGAATCTCTTTAGAGGATTTCCGATTTCCTTCTACAAGAATTCTTCATAAACAGAAATTCTCAGTCCTTCAGAAGCAATACAACTTCACTTCCACAAAACCAAAGACTTACATAAAATACGTTTTCACAAATGTTAAGAATTTACTTATCAAAAATAAGTATAAACATTGGACAGTAAGCATGTCAAAATACATGATGAATATGGTACTCTGAATTTTCCAGTCCGTAAGCCAGCCACCAGCAAAAATGAAAACAAGAAAGTGTATGCATACTCATTGTTTAAGAAGGATGCATTTCATCTCCTAGCAGGTCATTGCAGAATCAGATCTATATTAATTAGAATAATGTTTTTACATAGATCACTGCACTAAGAAAAACAAAGAGAAATCCAAGGTAATTCTCTGCAGTCTTACCTCAACTTTAGATTAATTATGTAGTGTCTATGTAGAACACATCAGAAAAGGAAATAAAAAAAGTGGCAAAAGAGCAAGAAACACACAGAAATATTACAACATGGTTCTGACTTACCTATGTGATAAAGTCCTATCCAGTCAGTTGGGTCTACTTCTTCCTTAATATCCCAGAAAATGATGAGGTTCTGAGATTGCCCCAAGGTGTATTCATACATACTGGCTGTCAAACTAGACCTGCTATCAGAGGTCACTAAATCAGTGTCACTGTTGGCACGCTGCAAGTTCATGTTCTCAGCCATGCTGCCCTGAGATGCCAAACTCTGCAGATTCTCTGGGCTCAGAGTATACCGTAGCTGTGGGTTGCGACGTCGCACAAAAAGCAGATGTTCTCGGGCTGAACTGGCCATCTCTTCTCCACTTTTGTCAATTTACGTGAAAAAGTTGTTGTTCAGAGATCTATCATGAAGAACAAAAAAAGAAAAAGTGTTAAAGTGAGCCAGCAGGTTACTCAGTCAAATATTAAATGGAGAGGCATTAGTGCAAAAATGTTCCTACAAAAGCCTAAAATGGACGGAGTAAAATCTTTACTTCATTGCTGTACCACTGCAGCCATCATAGTGTCTGTACGTTAAAAAAAAAAAATAAAAGCATGAATCACTTACAAGAAAACTAACCAGTTAATTAGAGTTAACCAGACACCACGAAATAACATTTATAATACAGAAAGCAACAGTATGCAAAGCATTCAAGACCATCTATCAAGCAAGAACAGCCACAGTAACAAAGCTAATTTAAGTCTGGCAGCAGCCTAAAGAGTGAAGAGATAATGAACTCATCTTCCACCAAAGAAATCACAGCAGTATATGATGTACTTTCATTTAGATATGTTAGTTTCCAGCAATACTCTCTATGCACTGTATGTTCAGAATCAGGAAAGTGGTGAAGATATTAATAAGGTTGGACATATTTCAGTAGAAATACGGTATCACAGATCTATGCTACTATAAAATAATTTTTTAAGGATTTTATTTTTTAAGATGCAAAGCATAGCTTCCAAGATCCTCTATACCACACAAAAACATGTCAGACTATTGACTGGGGTACTTTAGATTACGGATATATATATGCAATTTATCTGTTTATCTGTGCAGTCAGATTTTGTTGTTCTTTTCCATACATCAGAAAACAGAGGCCTTACAAATTCAACAGCTTTGCTCTAGCCCTGAGGAGACGCTAGGTGGTCTTCACTGTCATGCCAGTATCATCACACCATAGCTTCAGAAGCAGAACTTGCATCTCATTATCCATAGCTACTAAAAGTACCACCGTTTGAAAACAAGCCCTCGCATTACTCACAACTTGAGATAAAACATCAGAAAGGAAAGACAAGAATTGCAGAATATTAAAACAGAGGGAATAGCTTACAGGAGGATAGAATATCAGCGATGGGGAACCTTTTGCTATAGAAGGAATATGAAAACTTCCTTATGTAAGCTATGTGATTTTGAGCAAAGCTGTTTGCCTTCTTCAAAAGCTATAGTTTATATCAACTCATTGTTTCTTTATTTTACAGAGGAAATAAAACGGTCCTCAATTGGCAAAACCATTTGCTTTCAGAAGAAACTGAGTTTTCTGGTAGTGTGTTTTTCAGTCAAAACTGAAAATTATCTTCCATACTATATTAACCTCAAATAGGAACCACGTATTTCCTCCAAAGCAAAACCAAACCAAAGCAGTCCCCCTGCCCAGCAGTAACTCCAGAGCTCACTGGGAAGAATTGGCTCTTTATACTCTTCATACAACTTGAAAATAGTATTTCAACATTTCTGACCAGATTACAACTTAACCACTGACAACACCAATTATTCCAATATAGTATCTTCTGTGAGGGATATATACTGCAGGAAAAGATCTCCTTATTTTTATACATATAAATAATCACATATGAAAAATGTGTGCATGTACAGGCATAAAAAAAGGCAAGAAAGAGGTACCTGTGTATAATTCTTGGGCTTCCTTCTTAGTGTCCTACCCTTCAGCTATCATATGGAGATATATTTGTTCTCTTAAAATAACCCAAGCATTGTCAGACAGTGCTGAGTGTCACCTGCTATGATGTTGCTTGTTTCAAGCAAGGAAGCCTGTAATGCAGAATTAGGTAGAGCTCATGAGAATTGAATGGATTGGTTGGCCACTTCCATAGTATTATAATTGTAATAAGACCTACAGTACACTACCTGCTATCAATCAAATGTCTGACAACCGGTTTATTAAACAGAAACCTCTGCTTCTAGGGGTCAAAAGACAATTAATTATTAAAAAGAAACAAGTAGAGCACCTGAGGCTTCCAAGATTGTGATTAAGAAAAATTCGTGGTTTTTTTTTTTTTTAAAAAAAAAAAGGCATTTTCGTATTCCGAGGGAGTTTTTTTCCTATTCATTCCTCTCTCCTCACATGATTAATCTTCAAAAACTCTTCTGCCTCTTTTCTTCACTTCTATTTGCTATCACTCATCTTCTATTTTCTTTTTAATAACATTTCAGTGTGCGTACTCTTCCAGTGTATCACAAATTCTTCTGCTATTTTTCAGCTTTTCTTAAGTTGGAGATGTTTTAAAACGTTAAGAACTAATAAAGAGGAAAAATAAAGTTTAACTCATCCAGTTGTATGCAATTCATCACACACTGTACATGGTTCAGCATCAAATATTGCAGAGAAGGAAAGAAATAAAAATTCAGTTCAATAATTTTACATATAGAGAAGTGACATGGAGATTACCATATTTACTTCACAAAGTACACAACACAGCCTTTCCTGACATGAGCCATGTTTTGGCCGCATACACAAAGCATTTTATTTTTGGTGCTGGACGTCAGCAGGGCTCACTAACTCCTTCTCTGTCATGTTCTCATGCACTCTGCCTCTGACACCAGTGTCAATGACCAAAAAGGAAAGTTTGATATAAAGGCCCTTCTTGAATGACAGTCAGTGAAGTGAGTATCTCGTTTCTTTATGCAGAGTATTATTTGCTAGATCTGAAAATCCTGGATGACTTTGAGACCAGAAGGGTAAATAAGAAATAGCCACCAACTTCCCAGTGAAACACACAGGGATCAGCCGGTCACTGCAATCCCTCCCTTTTTTCTTTTTCTTCCCCTTTGCTACTTTGTGATCTGGGCAACAGCATAAGCTAACACCTAGGTCTTAAGTGTCACAGTGAAAGAGTTGTACCCCCTAGTCAGGAAAAGCCCCAATTCACACCTGAGCCTGCCCGCTGCAGCAAACACATACACCTGCCCAGGTACCGCTGCCCTCTGCACCAGGAGATCGGGTGAGATTAATTAATAGACAGCACACTATTAAGTTCATTTTCTTCTATCCTACAACTAGAGATTTATGTCATTTTCAACTATTGTATACAGTGGTTTTACAGCAGTAAAATCACTGCAAAATAAGTGTCACGCAGGAGGATTACAAGTTAAAGGCAAAGTTTTAACAGAAGGGATGAAAAAAGTTCCTTCAGCTGCAGACCAGTACGCTGTACCCGGGGCAGCACTGGCATTTGTTGGAACATATTGAAAATTTATATGTGGCAGATGGACAAACTCATCCATGTTTAAGGACACATGAGAACTAACTTGTACTAGCCAGGACTATCCCACAGTTTGAGAGATGAGAACAGCCTTAAAAAAAAAAAAAAGTTAACTCCTTTGCAACAGTCCATTTTCTTCAGTCCTAATTGTTATCACTCTGGTGAATCACGGACATCATTACTGTTTCTGAAAGGAAGGTAAACCACAGACCTAAATGCTGGGTAACTTCTCTGACCCTACTCATAAATCCAAGTGTCTAAAAGTCATGATTTAAAAAATTATCCCAACAAATCATGTAACTTAAAGCAATGGAAATAAATTTGCAATGAACAAGTTAAACTCGCATGTAAATGAGCTCCTATTATGGAAAGAATACCTCCAAGAATTCAGGACTCGCAAACTTTTAGCATATTTTCTACATTCAGTGAAATAGGTTGTAAAGCGGCCTTAGTATCAGACAGTGCTCTGCTACGTAGCATCTCACAGTAAGCTGGGAGGTTAATTAAGGAGATTTGTAAAGAGAAAAATATGATGCTCATATTGTAAAAGGGGAAAAGGTGATTGTCATAAAACCCAAACCATAAGGAGTGATGGAATGAAAAAAAGAGCCACTACTTTAATTACTTGCAGTCTGAAAGTTCAGCCTGAAGATAGGATGAAAACCTTACACAATGCCTTCCTGCCTACAAAAGGAATTGTTTATCTGACATTTGGTTAACAATTCCTGATGTCTGTCATTAATAACATAACTAACAGTACACTAACACATACATCCTACCAGAGACTGAAAATAAGAATTATCCTCCCACCTTCAATTCATGCTAAGCACCACTGAAACAGCATTTGTTTCCAGACTATACTGTAAAGACAATATAGCCCCATTAGCTGTGTGAACCCGCCCTGCCATGAAGGTTTGGTTAATCAGGCTCAATGTGATCAGAGCAGTGATTTCACAAAGTATCAGACCAAACTGGCATGGAATATTGTTTTGTGAAGGCAAGATGAAAGGTGGAAACTGAATCAAAAGCACAAGGGAAAATATAAGCATTTGAGAAATCAGCAGATACTAACCTTAGCAAAGTATTTTAGTTGAAAAGTGAAACCTGTATACGAGAGCTGCTTATCCATATCACAGCGTTTCCTTCAATACTTGACAAGAAGCTTAGAGAGAAATAGGACTGATTTCCTCTTAATCTCTAAGTGGCACAAGTTCAGGATTATTTCTGTCTAAATATACTCCTCAATTACTAATCATAGAGAGACGAGAATTGGGAAAAAATTCCACTTAATATACAAAATACAGACAGGAAAATCCCCTTGCCCAACATTCTTCACTAAAGGAGACTGAAATGTCAAACCATTTCTGACATGGAGTCAAACATTCAATAGTTTAAAAAAAAATACATGAAAAAAAGCCCAGGAGTTCCAGCACAGGAATAACCAAACAAATCCCACCCCACCATGCAAAACAAATGAGAGTTCACATGCTGCCCTGTTTATTTTACTCATAACAGTGATTAATTTCTTGTTTATGTAGTAATCTTTTATGTGGCTTACAGGTCTTGCTAACAGCCTCTTCCCACAGCATTTACTGTAAACTGACTATAGGTCTGGCCCTGAGAGCACAACCAGTCACCCACTGGACAAGACCTGTGCTCTAAGCAGGTGGCTGAGGGTGCTGCCGGGGAAGCAACAATTAACACATTTCACTGGAGAACTGGCTTCATGTCACCACACTGCAATAACAGCTGCAAGAGGACCAAGGCAAGAAGGTGGGCAGTGCAGCAGCCCACCAGCCAAAGCTCTGCAGAGAGAGCCCTCGGGGACTGCTCTGCCTTACAAGCCTCTATCGCTGTATCACAGATGGACAGGAAGAACTGTCCAGCCCAACTGGGCCCCAAATTTTCCCCCATTCATAGAATCACAGAATCATTTTGGTTGGAAAAGATCTTTAAGATCATAGAGTCCAACCATTAACGAAGCACTGCCAAGTCCACCACTAAACCATGTCACAAGTGCCACATCTACATGTCTTTCAAATACCTCCAGGGATGGTGACTGAACTACTTCCCTGGGCAGAGGGATCCAATGTGTGATAACCCTCTTGGTGAAGAAATATTTTCTAATATCCAATTTAAACTCCCCCTGGCACAACTTGAGGCCATTTCCTCTCATCCTGTTGCTTGTTACTGGGCAAAGAGACAGATACCCACCTCACTACAACCTCCTTTCAGGTTCTGGAAGAAAGCAATAAGGCCTCCCCCTCAGCCTCCTTTTCTCCAGACTAAACAACCCCAGTTCCCTCAGCCACTCCTCATAGGACTTGTGCTGTAGACCCTTCACCAGCTTCGTTGCCCTTCTCTGGACACATTCAGATGACACTTGGTATCTCTCTCAAATGCCACTCTCATGCTGAGTTAAGCAATCCACGTATTTATACAGGCAAAAGAATACATTAAGAATATGAGGAACAGAAACATGTAGGTTTCCTAATTATGCACTGTGTGGCATTGCTTCATTCAATACAAAGATTTATAAATGCTATAATAAATGTCTAAAAACTGACCAGCTCTGAGCTCTAAGTGGTTAAGATAAGAAAACACTTCTTGAATAAATTCAGAATTTGGGGATTTTTCTCCCCACAGAATCAAAACTAGCCTACTTTCTGGGATAAGGTATGACTACAATCCATTTGCAGCTATCTATACATACCTGGGATAAGGTATGACTACAATCCATTGGCTTCAAACTGGTTAGAAATGCCAGCAAACACAGGTCAGTATTCACTGTCAGCTGCAAAACCTGCCTAAGAAGCTGGGTGATGGTTAACCATATAGTTAACTCATATGCTCAACCAGTCTGCACTTATCCTGCCCTCAGTACTAAAGAGCTTTCAAGCTCGTACAGAGCTGCTGTGTACCTCTACCAGCAGGACAGAGGGGCTCCTCGCAGTAAAATTCACCAGCTACTTACTCAGCAAGATCATCAGTAACTGATTTTGCATGAAATAAAGAGATTAAATCGATAGCTCTACATTTCCTTCCAGGCCTATATTCTAGTATTTCTACAACTATTTGAAGGCACCGATTTGGCTATTAAAAAACATTAATAATTAAATCAGATAAACTGACATGAAGCATCCTTTTCTACAAAGACAAAAATAAGAGAAAAGCTCCATCCTTCTGCCCAGACATCCTTTTCTTGCTATTCCTCATGGAGTATCTCCAAGAATTTCTACTCATCAAGTTTCCTGTGATCCACATAATGGAATTTCTCTCAGAAGGTATTTCACTGTCTGATTATTAGTATTTTTCTTTATTAGCTAACATTTAATCAGATTTGAGTTAACCTAACACGTTTGGATGCTTCCTATTCAGGCATTCAGATAAAGATGAATGTAAAAGCTTTCGCTGTATTCAAGAGCCATGAAAAATCAGGTATTTGGGATCTCTCTTTTTCTCCATTGTTTACCAAGCAGAGTAATAAGGCTTCTTTACTTACATGACCATGACTATATCCTGAGTCTATAGGATGATTTAGTTTATGAATTAATCAACTTGCATCATGTAGTGGAAATTTAGTATTTTTCCAGCAGATCACAAAGTTCAGTACTTCAAAAAAATACCATTATACTATGTAACTGCACAGTTCTGAGCACAGAAAACTGTGCTAAAATATAATCATAACTGTTCAATATTGCCACCTAGAATGTCTGAGTGCTCATTAGGTCTGCATGTTTTAAGTAATACATTATGCAGGTAAATGATACAAACAAGTCCAGTGATAGATATTTTGGAGGAAAAAAGTGATCATTCTAGATCTAGAGAATTTATGATGGAATTAAAAGCGAGAAAGATGTCATAAACTTAAAAAAATCACCACCTCTGACACCATTTTTCTTTTTAATTACGAGGATACTGAGGATATCTCAGAGAGATTAAAAGGGAAAGATGTCTCTTTTTTCCCCAGTTCTTCTAATTTGCACATTCGACAGTAAATAGGTATTCACTGCTTTTCCATGAATAGCCAGTTCTGGATATTTCTTTCAACTGACACAGGACTTAGATATAGTTTAAGTACTTAAATGTTCTTTAATGTCTGCCTTTTTAAATGAAGTAAAATTAAAATTTACTTTAATTCAACTTCAAGTTAACTGGATAGTAACTTCTTGAAGTATAAATTGTTCTGTCCAGAAGTACAGACAAGTTAAATTCAGAAACACTTTATTTTTCTGCTGATCTGCTTACTTTCTCCTCTAACAAAGCCCCTTAGACTCTCAGCATAGGACAATTACTGGCTACTGTTAGGAAGCAGCTTAGCCCAAAGCAATGATGATGAAATAATATAATAAACTTTCTAGTTTCCAGAAACAAACCTATAAGCTCAGGATTGTTTAAACTAATTTCCTTTTAATCAAGGAAATTGCCAAGAAAGTCAACTGAAGCATCTTGAAAGATGCAGCCTTTTGTAAATCTTCTGACAGAAATGTTTCTGACTTCTCCATTCAAACTATCTCCACATGAGCGCCAGATTAAATTATGTACCCTGCGCGGGGCAGGTGGCTGTGCTAGGTAGCTGCCTCCTCAGTGAAGAGTTAGAGGCTCCTCCAAAAAGCAATTCAGAGTACCAAAATGACTCCCTCTCTTCATCTGTGGAGGAAGCTGAAGTAACTCAAGGCTGAGCAAAAGAGGACAGAATTTTGTCTAGATGCCCTTTCCCCTTGTTGTCCTTCTCTGAGACATGCCCAAACCACTGGCAAAACAACAAAAAAAACCAAACTGTACCCTGCCTTCAGTCTGCTAACTCACCCTCTGAACTCACTGCTGGGAAATCACAACTAACACCGAAATTTACTTTTGGAAACAATATTCAGATGTTTTAAGGTAAAGCGAAAAATTACTGTGCTGAAATTTCACAGGGATGTTGCCATACAGGAAAGGGAGGGAAAAAAGGAAAGAGTGAGAAAGTGCACATGCATACTGTAGTCTACTTTGGACTCCAGTCTGGTGACTCAGCTCAGATGTTAAACATCAGCTCAGATTACAAAACCACCACATAATTTAGACTGGCTGAAAATCTTCCCTAAGGGAAAAAACATATAGTTCAGCATAAACATATATTTTTAAAGAACAGTCTATGCAGGACATTATTTGGCCAGAGAATAGCTCAGTTAATTCAGAGTGTAACAGAACATCTATTTTAGACATTTTCAATGCACTTTTGTACAGTTCATTTGTAAACTCAGTCTTAAAGACTTCTGCGTCTAGCTCGAAACAAATGTCACTCTCATATTACCTTAGCTGCTTGAGTAAGGCTTACATCTTCCATCCCACCAACTGCAACTCCCTTACATCAGGCAGAAGCTACTGCTCAAGCCCATTATGAAGACCAGCAGTCTGAAGGGTTCTGCATAGTTCTGACAGGTCTACACAACCTTCCCAGTGGCCCATCAGGCACTGCTGTGCTTTCAGTACAACTTTAATGTATTAATGCTCACACAAAAGCTTCAGAATGGAGCTAGCCAGTACACAGAAGACCAGGCCAGTGGTCAAAAGAGTAAACGGTCATAAATATGTATCCAGAGACTAGTGTAGACATACATACACACATGTATATGTGGCGTCCCTACAGTTATACCAGTTTTAGAATGTACTTACTGACATACTACATTGTCAGTGTAGACAAATGTCTCATGTCCCTGCACTGCTATCCCCACAGCTAAGAGTAAGCAAGCCCTAAAACATTTCAAGCTAACTCAGCCAGGTGAACTACAGTGTTCAACACCAAGAGCTTGGATAACCTGTTTGAATTTGCACTGAAGAGATTATGGAGGTTCATACAATCCTTTCTGCTGCGGCTGCCAGGCTGTGAGATCTGGCTGGCCTGCAGATGTATCTTAGTATTGCTCTGCAGATATACAAGAGGATATCTATTGCCTAAAACTCATCCCTGTCTTTCACCAAAGTAGCAATATAAGAACTGCACATAAATTTAAGTCAAATGTACCAGATACACTCTTATCCTTTAGACAATTCACATGAAGAAGCAAAACTTGACTGGAAATTTTAGCATAATTTCATAGCCAAGAGGCTATGCTGCATATGCATTACACAGCCCCTCAACCTCTTCCTGGAGTGACAACTACTTTAATCAAGTTCATTTATTTCAGTAATCTTGCCTGTAGCACCATGCCTCCAAGGGGTTGGTGTTCACAAATGAGGTAGAAACTGGAGGTACAGACACGTAGCCATTAAACCCAGCATATCATGAAACTATGGCCTTGGATAATTTTTGATACAATATTACTCTATATAAACTTTAAAATCAGAATCTCCACTGCCAGATGTTTGATCTTCAGTGTTCATGACACTGATATATATGGTGCTAGTTGCTGTCGATGGGTTGTCCTGAAGAATTTCCCTTTAAGTACTGATGCAGTTGCTCCCGTTTAGCCTTTTGATGTCAGGTCACACAATCCATCTAAAATATAGCCCCCTTCAAATGTCTGTGCCAGAAAGACAGAATATAGTCTCTGCGAGAAACTACTTTGTCACAGGATGGGAAAATGTGAATGTAATTATTCTTTGAATAAACTGCTCATAAAATATGCTCATACTTACATACGTGAAAACCTGCAAGAACATACTAATGACAAGACAACTGGGTAGCCCATTTAAGTCTCTTGAAACTCCCTCCTGTCTTTAGGGCTTCCAGAACATCAGCAGCACGATCCAAAGTTCCCCACTTACATGTCTTCTCCCAAGGCTTTTTCACAACAAGGGACAGTAAAGACCAAAATACAGAACTTTTACAGAAAAGAACAATGTAGCATTTGTCTGTCCAGGAAAGTAAATAAACGTGTAACCAGAAGAAAGAGTGCAACACCAAAAAGGCTGACAAACAGCAAAGAAAAGATGTGTTCTTTTGAAAAAAAGAAAGGAAAACTGCCAGGCCAAAAAAGCCACAACTCAAAAAGCCATAACTCAAAAAGCCATGTATAAAATAGTGCACTTCACAGAAGAAGCAGTACAAATATTTACTATCAGAGTAGTTCTGCAGCTTCAGTCCAAGTCTCTGCAATCTGTACCATTTCAGATACTATTCAATGAGAGTCACATCCATAAGTGACAGCTTTATTTTCACAATACTCAACAGAGCCTGATTTAAGTATTTATTCAGCAGTTATTAAAAGCTAGTATATATACTATGCAATAAGAATTTTTTTTTTCCCCCGATTTTAAACTGGAAAGCCATGCGATACAGATGGAAATCCCTGAAATATACAATGAGTATGAATGAACATTCATTGTTCCACCCATCCAAGTCAAAATCCAGTACAACCATTCCCATTATCAAGCCTGGACAAGCTCAGTTTTCTAGCCTGTAAAATTGATTTCGCTCACTGAAATGGTATCAAACCACCACAGAAGAGGTACATCTCTCACACTAAGATAGATTCCCATGTTATCAGGAAACACAGGAATGCTCTGTTCCTCTCAAAGCAGCACACCACTTCAATTCATCATGTTGTTTATTCATTTTTGTCACAAAGGGGATACTATCAACTTGAAAAATGGCATTTCTTTGTGTAAAACATATATTCACTGACTTCAAATTCAAGAATTCCCTAACTGAAACATGCTAGCAGACTAAAATATGCTAGCAGACTAAAAGAAAAATTTTAAAAAAAAAAAAAAAAAAAAAAAGTGCTCACCAGTCTGTAGATAAGGGATTTCCCTGATTCTCCATTTTTCAAAAGTTCTAGCCTGGTATAACTGACTAGTAAGTGAGGGTGAAATATGTCTTAAAACCAAACAAATCAAAACAAAAAAACCCCAACTCAGTTGGTCTCCTCTAAAGAGCAAAGTACAATTAAAAACAAAACCAACCCACCAAAGCTTGTGTTCCTAAGTCTTATAAATAAACTGCAGATACAATCAGTCAATCAGGAAAACAGGAAACAACTATTTTTAAAAACTGACAAATTTTGCTGGAGTGAATGTAACCATCCATCATTATACATTCAAATTTCTGTCCTCTTGCCCCTTTTACCCTTCTGGTATTTCAATTAGGAACATTTTACCAGTTATAATCCCCCTCCTCCCCAAAAGACTGCATTTCCATAAATATTTGAGGAGACTCTTTGGCTGAAATAAAATGTCAGAACATTTCTGCTTGCCTAAAGTTTAACAGAGCTTTTTGCCTGATAATATACTAAGCAATCAGCTACCAAAGACGTCCCTGAAATTAGCAGGAGTAGTAGAACTGTTAGGTCAGCTCAAAGGCAATGCCTTCTGCCTGCTGACGGTGCAAGGTATGTCCTTAAGGAGGAGGTACCATTAGCAAAAACCATATCAATACTATCACATTTTGCATAACAGCATTCCTAGATTCACTAGGAATTTTTTTAATCAGCTTTTCTTCAATTCCCAGTCTTCGTAACACTTCAAAACCATAAGAACTTGGAGCTAAAAGGCAAAAATTAAGCCACATACTCATACTTTTTTGCACAGAACTTAGAGCATTACCACAGTAACACACTGCTAAAATGCAGTGCTGATTCAGTATAGTTACAAATATAGTTACAGAGTTCAAATTAAAGTTACAGCGAATCACATAACTATGAATGTAATCTTTGCAGAAACTAGAGCTGTTAAGCACTAAAGATTTCCTCCTCCAGAAAACTTACTTCCTCTACACTCTTTTAAAAAACTGTTCCTCTATAACCTGCAAAAAAAGAGCCCAGAATAAGAAAAGTAGCTATTTGTCTATATTCTGTTTGTCTGTATTATACACAGATGCTGATCTTCAGCTTCAGTAAATCCAAGTAGAAAGTCAGTAGGGCTGGGCTGTATACCAAGGTGTTGAAGAGATACTGCCCTCTGTACTTAGGAGACACATCACTTCTAATACTCAACACACTTTGGCTCTAAAACAAACCAGGTCTGTTGGTTGTCTTTTACAACTTAGAAAACAACAACATACAAACATTTCCAAGTCTAATAATTTGTTTTAAAGAAATGCAAATTGCAATTTTATATCCTGCTTCAGATTTTCCCCAGAAACTTAATGTAGCTCAGAATTTCATATTTGAATACTGTGACAGAATTCTTATGCACCGCTTCACTATTTTATTTAAAACACTATTTAAATAATTTTAAGTGAACATTTTAGCTGGCTAATTCAAGAAACAGAGTACTTCATCATTTTAGTAAAAATACGTCAGATTGTTATCTAGTTACTCTCTTCTGGACAAATGCTCTTCCACAACTGCGTGAGTCAGATGAATTAACTTATATCACGAGGTTATTAACAGAAGATGCCTTCATTTGTTATGATGTAGCAAGAACATCAGTAGGACACTTAGGCACACTCCACGCCATACAAAGTCCCTGTCTGCTTAATGCTGAACAGCTGCAGTGCAACTGCTGAAGCTGTCAGAGGTGAGGACCACAGCTCTGTGGAAACACAGCCTACTTCAGGGAACAAGCTAAAAGCACAGACACATACACTAAATTTCAAAGAGAGAAATAGAATGGAAAAGGGAAATGGATAGAAAAAGCTTTCCCTTATTTAACAGTTTACTGATTTACAGTTTACAATCCATAATCCCACTCAAGTGAAGAGAAAAATAGTTCAGAGCCCTAAGGAACTCCACTAATGACAAAAATGATGCTCCTGCGGTAACTTGCATACACCACCTTCACCTGCAAGCATACCCAAAACACATTTGTCTGTGTCTGGTCTGTGTTCTCTATGTGAGAAAATCACTGGAACTAGAATGCAGACCACTAGGGAGTTCGAGATATCAAAGCTATCACTGCCCATGCTTCCCTGCCTTGTGAGTACACATCACAATTCATTACTTAGTTCAGCGGTCACACACTGTAATTTTTTTTCTTGCAGGATTACTGCTGCATTTACTGCTTTCCTCAGTTTCTGCACTAAATGAAGCAGAAATCCTTCGGAATCTAAATGAACAATAAATGAAAAGACAACAACGTGAAGTGGGCTATATAAAGATGAGGCCTATTATGAATTAATACTTTTACTGTTAAATATGCATGAGTTTTTCATAAGTAGAACTAAAAATAGAGACATGTATCACAGGATTTCTCCAGGCTGTACAGTTTTCATTCATCTTCATCCTGCAAAGAAATGGGCCATCTAAAAGGACTCTCACTGTATATTTTTACACTGTTGTCATTTGCCCTAATTCATCGTTGCACAAAAAAAAAAAAAAAAAAAAAAAAAGCCTCTAGGATCTGGGCATAAAGGATTCTGAAGACCTCTACCCTCTGCCATAAGGTTTGAAGGAATTTGTAGCAAATTGTGCGGGTTTTCATAGTCCGCTCACCCATTTACCAACAGGCACACATCTCTCAGCAGCCTAGTCCCCATCCCCACTTCGTGTATTTAGAAAGAACCCATTTGAACAAAGACTCCTGCATGAGATAACTAACAGCAGCAGATATAACCGCTAGACTTAAATAAAACTGAAATAACTATTTAAATCTTTATGTCTTTATCTTAATATTTCATTTTAAAAATACACATATTCTCCTCATTCCTTCATCATCCCACCAAGGAAAGAAGTCAAAATTAAGCCAAACATAACAAAACCAAATATTTTGATTTTAACATTCATTTCTAACATCATGTCACGTTATAGATATAAATGAACAAAAGATTTTAATAAAGATTGTGCTAATTCTGGCTGAGAGTAAGTGCATTCTGGAACGCAGCACAATTCTATATAAATCCACCCCAGGGCATAGGTGCTACAGCACCAGGAAACGGAAGAAGATTGAAATCAGTGTTTATAAATACAGCCAAGAAATCCTAGCATACATACCACCAAATACATAAACAGAAGTTAAGACAATCTCATCTGGAGGTCTAAAATTCCTACACTTATTTATGTTGAGGCATTTTTTATTATTTTTTAAGACATTTTGTTATGTGTACTCATGCTTTTGAAACGACCTCAGTGTATTTAAATCGAATATTGAGTTAGTAGTTACTAATGCTGTGTGGCAAAAGGAAACTAAACCAGAAATCATAGCCCACTGCATTCTAATGGCATCTTAAATTACTCTGAAATCTATGTTATAAAAATAATTCTGGTTTGATTTTGAATTTTCTCTATTTCTCAATGTTTAACAACAAAAAGTAATTTAATCCATGTCAGAGATATTCCTAATTAGGAAAAAAAAAAAAAAAAGGCAAACAACCCACAACAAACTCCACCAGCTTACAGCAGGGCTAACGTTCAGGTTTCTATGGATAAACATGCAGTTTTAAATAACAGTTTATCAAAACAAAACTACCACTATTACCTGTTACCATTTTCATCTTTTTTCTGGGGTTCAGTACAAAAGGCGCAGTAACATGAAAGGGATTTTCACCGGAATGCCCTTGGCTTAGTCTTTGTGAAGACAATTTAGAATTTGAGGTTTTCCTAAACCTAAAACTACCAATTCAGAGTAAAACTGGCATGACTTCCTGGAAGCTCAAAATATTATGGGCAAAGCACACTTTTTCCCTCCTAGAGCTTCATCCTAGTAAACACTGAAGATTTACATTTGATTTTCTTATGACACATTCTAGTCGCAGTGATCAGACACACAGATCTTTTCCGAAAATGTTTCAGAAACAATCAGTGTTTTACCACAGAGGTAGAAATACACAGAACCAGAAAAAAGCTCACAACACTGACATCTTGCATTATTTTGGTGCCGTTACTATTTACAGGTGCATTTTGGGCTTCAAACAAACATCACTCCCCTGATCATTCAGGATCCAGGATTTTGGGAGATGGAGCTGGGGGGCGTGTGGGTGTGGTTTGTTGTTCGGGTTTTTTTTAATTGCAAAGTTTAGGATATTTCAGATGGTACAACATTAGGCCCATCTGTTGTTCTTTTTTTCTGTCCTCATCCAGAATATGTTGTCTCTCAATAACTGATTTATCTACAATGGCAAGACAAGATTCTTTCCTTCCCCTAACACCATTAAGCCCTTCCGAGTGTCTTGAGAAGAGTCTGTTGCAGCATGATCCACAAACAACACATTTCCTCCAACAGTTCAGCCCTAAAAATCCAGTTTGCTCTACAGCAGCTATCTCACTGTCTCTGTGCACCCTCTGAATACAGAGTTTTAACAACACTGTTATTAATCTTGCACCAAGCACAAGAATTCCTCCTGTCCCTACCCTCTGGGCACTACCTTGCAGTGACGGCGACGACAGCAGGAAAGGCAACCAACCACATATTCCAAGTTTGTAGTCTGGCATCCCTTTCCAAAAGGTGAAAGACATCAAAAGCTCTATCTAGACATTTCGTGTAAAAGAAGCATTCACCACTTTGTTATATACAGGCAAAGTTTTCTTAATACACTTGCTTAAGGGGCACGCCCCTCCCGGTCTCCCTCCCACCAGTAACTGAGAACAGCATAACAGAATAATAGTGTTGTTTCTCTGCTCCTCTGAAAAGTACTCCAGTGTTTCATATCTTCTCATAAAAATGAACAGGAAAAGATACAGCTACATATACCTGTGAAAATCAGGGACTAACAGGGATGTTGACTGACTTTAGCTGATCATTCGGGTAGCGATGATGACAGCTACAGCACAGTGACAACAGAGGAAGAAAGAACTTCTTTTCTGAGAACTGTTTTGCAGACCTCAGGCAGAACCTGGCCCCAGAGAATGACAAAGTCAGATTCATCTAGGAGGTTTCCATTATGCATTAATAAATGTTATTTATTCATTTATTTTAAAGCATGAACAGGAATTTGGAGAAAGAGTGCCTTCTTCCCCTCAAAAAAAAAAAAAAGAAAAAAAAAAAAGCTGGCAGCCAGATGGCAAGCTCACACTGGGACTGTACAGTGGGGGAGTGAGCAGCTTATTATCATTCAGTATTGCCTGTACAAGTCTCCTGCTTCTTAACATCCAAAGAATAGTACGATATCCTTTGGTTTAACCTAGAAAAAAAAACCCACAACTGAAAATAGCTATATGCAACTTGACAAAAACCTAACGACATAAAAGAAAAGAAAGGAAGAAGGGGGGGCAGAACAGACAGACAGACACGGATGTAATAAGTAACATGTTGTGCTTTGTTCATTAAACCTGTATGGGAGGGTATAGATGAAAGATTTATGTGCTCACAAGAAGGCTTGATAGCTCAACTGAAGGACATTCGGCAAAGTAAACAAGACCCGTGGCTGAAGGGGTTGAATAATCACATTCTTGCATAAGTTCACCCACAGGGCAACGAGGAAGACCCTCAGCCTTCATCCTTACGACCACCAGGAGGTAGAAAAAGACCCCCTAGCAACAGAAGGAGTATGCGCAGAGTATCGCCCTGATTGCGACATCACCCTGATTGTGACGTCGCGAATACAGAAAATGAGACTGTATATAAATGTGCTTACACGAGGCGGGAAGTTGCGAGCCGTTGGCGGAGTGCAGACTCCCCGGCCGCCCAGCGCTGCCTTTGCTCTTGTTCGCTTGCTAATATAATAAAATTCGCATTGGATTTTGACACTTTAAATTGTCTGTGTCTCTACCTATCACAACGGACACCAACCCTATCCTGGTTGGGTGGGTTTTTTCCTGTTAATGGAAATGTCCCTGCATTTTCCCTGCATTTGGACACTAACTTCACAGAGTGACCTTCCCAAAAAAGTAAGATGCAATGCAGCTTTCTGGTTAGATAATGCCACTGCCTCTGTGTCAGGCCTCCACTTGTGCCAAATCGTCACAGCCAACCTCTGTTGTAGGTTATTACTAAGCAGAATTAAAGAGAAATCACTAGAAAAAAAATACCTGCACACTGATCTGGGTCTGTTTAGCCTGAAGAAGAGATTGAGAGGGGACCTTATCATTGCTTACAAGTAGCTAAAAGGACAGGGCCAGGCTCTTTTCAGTGGCGCCCAGCGACAAGACAAGGGACAACGGGCAGAAACAGGACATTCCACCTGAACATAAGGAAAAACTTCTTTATTCTGAGGGTGACAGAGCACTGGAAAAGGCTGCCCAGGGAGGTTGTGTAGTCTGCTTCTCTGGAGATATTCAAAACCCACCTGGATATGATCCTGTGTGACCTGCTGTAGGTGAACCTGCTTTAGCAGGGGGTTGGACTAGATGATCTCCAGAGGTCCCTTCCAACCCCTGCCATTCTGTGATTCTGTGATTTGACTTCACAGTTTGCCAAAACGATGACATTATTAAAGACACATGAATTAAGTCTCCTGTCAACACTGCTGGTTAGCTGGTGGTTTTCTATGTAGTTTGATTTTTTTTTTTTAAATCATTTGTCTAATTAATGATGTGACTATATGATTACCATCAAATTACTAATTATTACCACTAAATTGCTTCCTCCCTGTGATGTAATTACAGTAGCTCAATAATAAAAATGTCAGGTGTAGGCAACCACCCTTCCATCAGGTTCCAGAGCAGCAAGTTTAAGCCTTGTTTCCTAAACAGCAGTAGCAGCCCAGTCAAGTGGAGGATATTGTTATACTTCACTAACAATCCTACCCCACCCTGTAATGTGTACACAAACCTCAGATTAAAATACAAACAAATCTCACAGCTGCCAACATCAAAAACTCAGGAAGGATGCTAGAACTGCAAAAGAATACAAGTTATTAGACAAAGCAGTGATATAATAGGAAAATGCTTTTTAAAATAATGCTGCTAGAAGCCAGAAGCTGAACATTTCAGAAATTCACAAACACCATCCAAAGTAGCAATTGGCCATTCTTGCCATCAACACCACAACCGGTGACAACACAAGTCTGCTCCTGAAGTGCTGCAGTTTTATAGACACTGAGGAATCAGATCACTCATTCAAAAAGCTTCACTGGAAGCCTTTTGTAACACCCTGTAAGACTCCAATACGCATCAGCGATGCCAACTGCAGTTGGGAAAGCAGGAACCACAGAAAATGGCTCAGCAATCACCCAGTACTAGCATAATGTAGACTCTATTAGTTAACTTCAAATTAATACCCCTACTGGACATGGCAAAAGTTTTGAATCCAAGTGTCGTAACACTGAGTCACCGGTTTCTGATCAGCAGAAGAAACTCACCGGAAATTCAGAGGTTTCCACTAGTGATGACTGTAGGAAATGAAGCAGACTATTTTTAAAGTCGCCAACACAAAGAGAATTACTTTAGATCTGTTTCTCCTTGATCACAAAGGACCACATACACCAGTATTGCTGACATCCCATCAGATGCTGTAACTTGTCTAGACCAAAAACAGAGCTTCAATTATAAAACACGCTATTCTCAAACACACTTGTTTTCTAGTATTTCTTCTTATCAGTAAAGAAAAAATTGCTTTATAATTTCATTCAGACTAAGACAAAGGTAAAAGTAGTTTCCACTGTAGCTGACTAAGTCATGACTCTGAGCAGATATACATGACATACACTCATGCCAACTGCCTTTCATGAAAATAACTTTCCAAAATCCATTACTTTGCTTCCTGGCATTTTCCAGAAAATTAGCCCCAAAAGTGCTGGGTTAGCAAAACCAATCTGTACTGCAGTGGATAAGCAGAGTAAATTTGGATCATCGCTGTAATCTTCCTTAACACCTTACCTTAGAACTACAGTTCCTGAAGCAAATGGCAAGAAATGACCCAACAAAGGCACACTTAAGAGTGACAGAGCATGCTTGTGGCATTTAAGATACACAAACTGATTGTTCTGATGCAAGGGAAAAACCCTAGGACAACACGCTAACCTTCAAAGCAAACTGGCAAACACTCATTTTATATATTTTATAATAAAGACAAAGGTTTGGCACAAGTAACAATGAGCAGTTTCAAAACTGAAGTATTGCATGACCGCAAAAGATTAAGCGTTAAAATTTCCCTTCTTTGCTATGAATTTCATTCTCAGGTCCTGAGCGACATCCACCAGCAGCCAGAGGCTGCATGTCCATGTGTATGTCAAGATTAGATGTGCTCAGTCTGGAATCGTCCTCATCACTCGCAGAGTGATGGACATCAATGCGAGCGGAAGCTGGTGCTGATCTGCTGGAGTTCAGCTCTGATCAGCAGATGTACAGGGAGCATAGGTTACACAAAAGTAAATCGATAGGCTGTTTAAAAGTGTTAATAGCACACTTAGCAGTTGTACAGACCATTCTGCAGAAGGAGAGGCATGATAATTAAAAGGTCAGAAAATGCCTCCACAGATCCATCAGGGAACTTTCTAGCAGATCAGAGAATTAAATTGTTCCCATTATACATCATGTCACCGACCTTTCAGAGCTAACCAGAATCTGCAATTCTTCCATTTCACTCTTCAAATAGTCCCATTTGTCTTTTTGTGTGCATATAGAATGCAGGGGTCTCCTGGGCCCAGCAGCTGAAAGGCACCTGAGTTTCATGCTCTAACACCACACTCAGAAAAGATAACAAAGGTTCACAGAGTGTTAAGCACACCAGATTTTAACCAGCATCCAGCTATGAATGCACCGAGAAATGTATGATGGGGTTTTTTATTCAGTTGTTTGGGTTGGGTTTTTTTTGTTTTCGTTTTTGTTTGATTGGGTTTTTTCTTCCATTGGTTTTGGGATTTTTTGGTTTGGGTTTTTTTTTTTTGGTTTGTTTGGTTGGTTGGTTTTTTTAAAAAAAAAAAAAAAAAAAGTCAGGCAAGACTACTGGAAATTCTTTTAAGCCACCAGGACAGTACCTTCTGCTACCTACAGGCTACTGGCATGATTCAATTAAGAATTAATGACACAATAGGCTGTGAAATTCCTGGAGATTACAGAAAGCCACAGAGGGTGTCAAAAGGTGTCATAAGGCCAGGCAACAGAAATACTATAGTGATTTAAGCATACGAGACCACAAAAATAATTCCTGAAAAATAAATGACTCCTTAATGCTAAAAAGTATAATTTTGGATGTTGTCTACATTTAAGGAGCAATAACCAAACAGACCCAAACGTAACACAAGCTTTTATAGCTGTATCACAGTCTACATACAGACTGAGGAACCTTTTCTGTGTTAAGGCACAAATATGTCTTCCTGTTGTATTTGGTGTGGCACACAGTAAAATGCAAATTAACGCTATCCAGTAACAGTGTGGCCAGTGAAACATCATCCCTGCAGTTCCAACTGTGGCCAGCAGTTACTTCGGCCCAACATTTAGTGGATGAACACAAGCATACACAAAACCATATGCTGACCAGGTAAAGGCTAGCTCAATTCCTAATGAAATTAACGGGAGCCTCTCTGCTACATGGGACTGCTTGGGATCAGGAGCAGATTGAAAGGCTGATTCAGCACTAGGGCGAAGCCTAAAATGCAATGTGCCTTAGGTCTTTCAAGTTCAATAACAATTCTCATGGCAAAAAGCTCTAATAAAATTGAGATATCATTTTTCTTAATCATAGAATGAAACAAGCTCAGAAATACATTTAATGTGGCAAGTACTATTTTACTCACTTCAAATTTCCGATTTGAAGATGTCATTTTCTATAAGCAACTCTAAGCCTAACGTCATAACAGGCATAAAAGCCATAGCTAAGGTGGCCATTTCTCCTTACCTAGAATTCATAATGAGCCCATTATTAATCCATAGTCACAGTTCAGACATGACTAATCTCCTCTATTCCTAATAGATCGGCAGTGGAATATTCAGCTTCACACAGTCAACTATCTCATGAGCAATAAACAGCTACTCTGTGGGGTTTGTTTGGGGGGGGGATTTGTTGGTTTGGGGGGCTTTTTTTTTTTTTTAAAGCATTACCATTTCAAATTAGTCAACACAATGGTGTAGACACGCTGCATTTCACAACATGCCATTATTTTTGTTAAAGATGAAAATAGAAGTAGGTGAGATACTGGAAATACAAAAATCTATTTTACATCTAACACCAATCCCACATAAGAATAATAGATACATTTTTCCGTAAGAATTTAAATTTTCAAGAGGTAGGTTTTAAGATCTATAATAGGGAGCAAGAAGGGGAGTAAAACAGAGTGGTGAAGAGGCAGGAACTGATCAGAGGCAATATGAATGTGTATAATGAAATTTCTTAAGTAATGGGAGTCCTAGGACTAAATCTCTGGTCTTAACGTTATTCTGTCAAAAATCCATGAAAACCACAGAAACGACTGTTACTTTTAAAGCAGATTTTTCATTACTTTCTGGGTTTGAGGTCCTTCCTCCTCCATTTGCTTCAAGATTCCTTATCAGAATGTGCCAACATCTTAGCCATCACTGAAGCACCTGTCAAAGTATTATACGCTAAGAAAAGGGTTTAAACCCTCCCAACACATTCAGCTGAGAATTGCTATATAAAGTTCTTCTCACTTCTCCTTCACAGCATCCCTGACAACTTCTGTAATTGGCACCTGATAGGTGTTAGTTCTGTATTGCCATTAATTATGTGAATATTTAAAATTACTTTCAAAATATTTATGAAAAAAGACTGAAGAGTATTGTCAGAGTTCATATCATCGATCTTGTTACCAATTACTTATTTTTAATACATAGGATTTAAGGATTTGAAAACCATTAGGTTTTCAAAATTAGGGTTTTGAAATTAGGATCCAAGATTTGAAAAACTGAATAACAAAACACTATGCACAAGCCATGCTGCAAGGAACAGTTATCCAGAGCCATGTTTTACTTAGGAGAAAAACTGTCACCCTCCAACAAACAGAGGATTTTATTAGCAAGCTGATTGTTAATCCATACAATTTGTATGTAGTCAATGAATTAAAGTGGTAAAACTACCTTGAAATGCATAATTAGATATTTAGAGAAGCAGAGTACTCCTAATGATTTATTAAATACAGTACATTTACAAAAGTCGACTTTGAAATTAAAAGTTAACAAGCTATTAATAGGATGAGACAGCTTGTGACTCATTGTCTAACAAAGGAAACATGTCAGTGAACAAAAAAGAAAAAAATCAGTAGAGTCCAAGTAGGACATTTTAAAGCTATATGTGCAAGCAATTTATTTTAGTTATTAAATACAACAGGGTAACATGTTCTCCAAGGGGACAAAAATCAATTAAGAGAAGTGAATATGCCAACCAGGAAAACAGGCCAAATTTAGTAAAAAAAGCAGCCATGTCAGAAGGTAAATCATGTCTGAAAAGCCAAAGGAAAGAGGGGGAAGCTCTCTGGCATGTCATAAAGAAAGAGATCTCTTTGTTAAAACTTTCTCATGAAGCTTTTTGCTACCACTTTTTGTGTTTTCCTGAAATTTTCATCTTTGGAAATCTTTGCAGATTTCATTTGATCTAGTCCCACAACTGCAAATCAGAAACAGTAACAGAAGAAAATGTCCATACTTTGATTGTCAAGATGTACTTTGAAAAAAAGCACAAATCTTGCTGTGTGCCGTTACTTCCACCATTCTCTTTTGCCTCATGGAAAACTTTAATCTGTGCCTTGCAGGATGTAAAATTACAATAGTTCAAAACTAAGCATTTTAATAGAGAGATTGAATTCATTTCAGCAATGACTCTAAGATTACAACACTGCCAAAGCTCTCTTTAAAGTAAATACTTGAACTGCACTGCTCTCAAATGGTGTGGTGCTTTTGATAAAGCCAAATTTATTTATTGGTAGAAACTGACTGTTTTTAACCGGTCTCCTATCAACCAATAACTTTTATTCTACAAACCTTCTTGTGAGAAAAGCATAAACTAAAGTAAGGGGCTGATGTTCCAGCCTGTGTTGGACAAGGAGCTGGTTCTAGCCCAAACACATCAGTATTTTGTCCAAATCCTTATTCTCGCATTGCGTTTATAAGCTTAGATTATACAACTGCAGTCACTAAACACACTCATAATTTGGTGTGCTTTTGGCATTCCCTTTTGTTATCTTTAGGAAAAGAAGTAAATGTCTCAACTCTTTTTACACGCTTCTTAGGAACGATATTTTTCCACGCCTCTAATTACCAAAAGTTACTGCAGTTACCAAATGCCTGTTTCTTAAGTCCTTTAATGCCCTATGAAGGGAATGCGTTAAGTTTGAGGCTAATCACATAGCCCTTCCAGCATTCAAAGATACCATATTTCACCACAATAAAATAAGTAGAAGGAAGATTTGCTTTATTGTAGGTCAGTCTCTTACATATATGATCTTTTCCCACACCAAGAAAAGTGTACAATCTTATTTCTCCCAAAGAATTCATTTTGATAAAATTATTTGTGTTATCTCTGATAGACCCATTCAGTGCCAGCAAAGTTGGCCAAAAATAATGGAAAACTAGTCCAAATTGCCTGATTTGGAAAGACTGCCAAACTCTCCACAGTAAGTGGCTGACATTCTCTATTTTTGTGTCAAAATATTTATCAGGTTTTCCCCAACAACAACTACACTGAGTTTTTTAAAGCTGTAGTGAATATTTGGAAAGCGGTGTATTGATTCATATGCAATGCATCTTTCATTCTGAGCAGACCCTTATTTTTTGAAGAACAGAAATGAAAAAGGTTAATAAAACATATGTCGAAAAAACCCAAGCTTTATGTGGAGTATCGGCACTCTCTGCCTCCCACCCAGACTGTGTCTGCTTTCCTTTCTTCTGCTCCACTTTTTGGCAGATTGTTTTCTGTCAATTCGGACATCGGATGGAGAACTCCTCTCAGCACTGTTTTCTCAGTGCAGTGGCACCAGCTTTCAGCCAGCTCCCCAGAGTAGGGCTAAAGCATCCTTCTGCTATTTTTTTTATTCCCCTCCATCAAACTCAATCAAATGCACTGCCACCTTGCTAAGAAAGGGACCGAAAGTCCCACAACGGACCCCAGTGCCGCTGCCTCACAACTGGTCACCACTTTCAGAGAACTACTCTTCTGTTTCACACCTAAACTATAATGGAGGCTTGCAGACAAACCAATAGGGCTGCAACTAAACTCACCAAATAGCAATTAAAATACCATTTTGCTGCCAAGGTGAAACAGTTTTAAACAGAAAAACTGTTTTTAATGTAGCTTCAACATCCTTATGCTATACATTTTTATGTTTCTAACTTTTCTTCATATTACAGCCTGTCTCTGCAATCTTCGTCTACTACTCTCACTATGAGTTACTGAAGCACATTTCTGCGGTTCTCCCAATACAGCCTGCTAACACAACCCAACTTGGCCTACTAATACAAAAAACGAGCAAAGCAAAACTGGCACCTCTAAATGCAATTGTTAAAAAAACTTGTGCAATCCAAGCCAGGGCTCAATACAAATACAATACTTTGAAATATTACTAATGCATAAAGCTCTGAATTCCTGAGATTTTATGTTTATGAAAAAGCTTTACGAAGCCAATTTATATTCTTTCAATATAATTTTGGAGTAATATAAAAAACAGAATCTAGAGTATGAATTTTAACTACACATAATGCACCTCACCACATCTCATCACCACTACTGGGAAAATAAAAACTGTGCTGCTTTCTTCCACGCTGACACTGTGATTGCAAAGAAAGATTGTGGTTAAATGCATACAGCCAGCTCCAATGACTTTTACTGCTGTTTTTTATTAGTGGTAAAAGAATTTCCCAGCAATCTTCTTCCTTCCAGAACTAAAACCACAACACTTAGATGTGAGGTTTTTCTCCTCCCAAAATCTCCAGTGATAATTCATAGTTAGTGTTCCCTCAGTGACATGGGAAAGTGACAAAAGATATATCCACAGAGAGAGCGAGAGCAAGAGCTTCCAGTCTAGAGGAATACAAGTACATTTTCTCCTTTTAAAAGCAGTTACCAAACTGGCAATTTCAAGTTAGCACTGCTGAGTGAGGCTGAACATCTATCATTCTTTTCACCTGAAAGACTGTGTCTAAATGTTACCAGTTCCTTCCACTTCTTTCTTTTCTCATTTGAAAATAACTGTTCTGTTCTGTCTTTCTGTGAATGAGAAAAATAAACTTTCACATGGCTTCAGGGTCATAAGTACCAAACCTGTAGCTACAGGGAAAAACAAAACCAAAAACAAACAAAAAAAAACCCCACACCACCAATCAACTTATAAATCTGCTTTCCAATTAATGCAAGAAAACCTTGGATTATAACATTGTCTCCACGTTTCTCAGAAGGCCTAGTGTAAGACCACTATGTCAGGCTACCTGCTCCAGGGAGAAGGAAAACATTCTGTAAAGTCACCATCAGAAAGACTGCCTTACTCCTGCTCTGTCTGAAGTTCCTCTGCTACCCAGGACCCAGTCCTTCTACAGCACAGAGCTAGGGGTCTACAATGACACTGAATAAATACCAGAGTTAAGAGCCCAGCTCTATCGCTAACTCATCCCTAAGGGAAAGGACCTGTATGTTGTTTCTCTCTGCAGAAAGACAACCCACTGCCACTGCAAGTGGAAATTGCAGAAGGAACTGTCTTTTCTGATCCACTACCCGCAAACAGAGCTTACTTTTGATTTTGGAAGTAGTAAATTGAAGAAAATAAATAGGAAACTATAGGAATATTCAAGAATTTAAAAGAAAGCAAAATTAAGAGAGGTCCACTTAGGGTTTTGGGGTGGCTTTTCTTTCCTTTTTAAGCCAAAAATCTCAGAACACAGAAGAGTTGCATATAAGTATTCTTCAGGGGAAATAAAGTTTTGGAATTTTATTTTGGCATCCTACTAAATGTTAGGGATGTACCACTTAATTGAATTGAAACTGACTTTAAGGAAAGCACAAAACTGACAGGTAGTGTAATAGATTGAAGTACTACTTCTATTTGTTAGCAGAAGCCCACAGAATTTAGTCTCATGCTAAACATTACTTGATAACAATACTAGTTTAAACCAGGAAAAAAAACCCACAAACCTCAGCTATTTTTACTATGCATCTCACTGTACCTGTGTGATTATCCTTCAGAAAAACTCTTAAATAATTTTTATTAGCAAAATTACACTCTTTTTTCCCTTTTTAAAAAACTGAAAATGATGTAGACACAGTATTCTCAAGGAGTAGATTAATTGATTTCACCTCAGATAAACTACTTCTTAGCAATAAATAATTTTTATAGCCTCAAAATATTTATTATGAATTCACACAGAGCTTTTCAATACAGCTACAATACAGCAGGGATTTAAGAGGACTCCTTTCTACTTTTGGTAAATGCATAATCTAATTCACTCCATCTCTCATCTAAGAGAAGAAGTGAACCTAATCAAAGGAAGAAATCAACAATAATTTAATTTTATCCCGCATCAAGGCATCTATGGGTGGTAGGAGAGAGACACATTATATATAGCAGTCATTTTCCTCTTACCTCAAGTGCGTTTTCTTGCCTTAGTCCTTTCTCAGTAATGAATCTGTCCTTATAGAAACATTAGTTTCTTAAAAGTATTTAAGGAAGGCAGGAGAAAGTGGAAGGCATTAAAACACTTATCAATTCATTAATTCAGCACTGTCTGGAACTGGAAATCGATATTTCCATCAAATGTATCAGAGTTGATCTTTTCTTTAGGTCACTTACAGCATCATCCATTATTGGATTAGAATATACATCCATCAGCTTCAAACAGAACACGAACATATGTATACCATGTAAATGGTCATAATATATGACTACATCAATGCTAGAATGAAAGCAGTTTTGCTATTGCCAATGCTGTCCCTCTGGACATTCACAGTGTGTATCAGGTGTTTTCCAAAAATCGAAGTCAGAGCACTTGTTCACAAGGATGTTTGCTCTGAAGGGACTATGATCCACCTGTTTGTGAAAAACCACATGGGAGTTTCTGGTAGCTGCAAATACTTTCCAGAGCCTCCTGACAGCAGCAAAACTCACCAGAATTCTGTCCAGAGCCTCTTGACAGCAGTCAAAACTCACCAGAGGAAGCTACCTGCAACAGGAGATGAATGTCCTAGACCAGAAAATGGTATAAAATGCTTTACCAGAAACTTCCTACTCTTCAGCAGCATTGGAATATCGAAAACCGCAAGTTAGTAATACCTGGGAATCAGGTATCTGTGGTACAGATCATAAGACAGCTCGCAAATCACAATGTAATACAAATGTCAAAGGCCACAAGCTAGACTTTTCACAGCATACTGGTTAGAATCCTATTAGGCACCTCCTTTCCAGCACTTGTGCCTAACAACTGTTTCATTTAAGGAAACTATTGCAGTACTGAAGTGATACTAAAGACTTAAGCAAGACATAAAAAGCTTCAGGTTTTCACTATTGTTCCAAGATACTACAGTAATGAATCTCTGCTTCTTCATTTCATATTGGGCTTAACTAGTATGGTAAAACCTTCATTAGTTATTTTCTGATAAACATTTTAGAATGAGGCTTACAGTACCTTACTTACCGCATACCATATTGTTTGCATCTATATGTACTACTACAAAGGCAAGTTGCCTGAAAACCTACCTGGAAAGAGTTACACTCAATTACTGTCTTTTTTACATCATTGTACAGTTAAGACCAAAATGTTGAATAGGCTGTCAAATCTAGACTAAAAAACTGTTTCTACAGTTAAATAAATGCTGCTTATGTTCACACTAACCAGTCAAATCCCGCTAGATTGCAAAGGGTGGATGCTGTCTTTAATCACAATGAATTCCACATAGCAATGTAACTCATATTAAGATACCGAGATAATGAGTATACTATGAAATCTGTTTTCACAACAGTTTTGTAGAATAAATAATAAAATGAAGTTATACAATGCATTTTTGAAAATACAAACTTCCCGCACAAGGATATCAATAAGTCACAAGCACAGTAGCAAATCAACCAAAGAATAAAAGATTGAAGCTGCTTTCACAAAGCTGCAAATTTCAAAAGGTTTCAGATGGGATGTGGTATGGATAGCAAAACCCAGGCGCATTTAAACTCCACAAAAATTACATATTCCAACTTCCTTCCAAGAAGCTTTCCTCAGAAGATGTTTTGCTAATTCCTTTCAGGGCCCACTACTTCACTGCAGTAGCCCCCACTTCTCTCTTCTGCAGTACCTGGTGCCCTGGAGCTGCCAGAGGCCTTCCCTTCCCCTAACCTTGGCTGCTCAACTACACAGCGTCAGACACATTCTGGAGGGAACGCTTGACTCCGGCATCCTTTACTCTCTCCTATTTATATTCACACTTCTAAAAGGTATTTCCTGAACACAGAAAAAAGAATCAGCATGACCTTGAAGTTGTTTTATGCATGGGTACCTACTGCAACAAGCAGAAAGCCATCCTTACTCAACATTGCTCTTAAATTATGCAGCATTTGCTGCTGCAGATAGTAAATCATTCATAAGTTTAGCATTAAGGAATTGGAAGTGAATTATTAGCTACAGTGTGCTCTGATACACTGTAACAATGTGTGAGCAAAACTGGAAATACGCATACTTTTTTTATTTAAATACTACACTGAGTGAATAGTCCAGAAAAGACTTAGCCCCCACATAACCAAGGCAACGGGAGCTGCCATGCAGCTCAATTCTACTATGTCTCTGTTCTGGATTTCCAGTTTTTCTGTTGTAAAATGGAAAGGATGCCTGTGTTGTGTAGGCACATACACACATGCTTACATATTTTATATAATTATAAAAAATGTGTGTGTATACACATGCATATATTTATACACACACATATGAGAATGGAAATTAGCAGGGTTGAAGTTCTAGGTTTTTTTAAATCTCAAATTCAAAAGCTTAACTAAATAAAAAATAAAGATGTTTTGCATTTGCAAGTAGAGGCCTTCACTCCAGTGAGGCTCACCTACCAAAAAGACATGGATCCATGTTTACTAATGTAGTTATGCTGTTAAATTATACAATCCTTGTGAAGCACTTAGACAAAACTCATGCCAAGTGTTCAAATTCAGTAGGCCATGGGTGCAGACTCCTAGATAGTTCATATAAATAAAACTCACTAGTGCATGGATGAAGGAAGGAGCTCATAACAGCAATTTGTTAGAGTTGAGCCTCCAAAAATATTTAATAGTGTTAGGAGAATCTTTCATATAACTTTATGTCATTTCTCCCACACAAAGATTATTGTTTAGGTTCATAAACATATTTGTGGAGAACAAAGCTTTTGTTCCTTTGAAGAGGAATATGCCTTCATCCTAAATTACCCACACATTTAGCAAATTTGATGTATTGTACCTACTTTTTCCAGGATTAAATGGAAAACCATTTTCGGTGAATGACTAATACATTAATACTTTCGATAGCTGCTACTTCACCCTTCCAATGTTATTTTTCAGGAAGTTTTACTGGCTTAGTGGGAATTATATTAAAACACTCCTTATCACTCTTCATTTCTATGTTATCACTCTTCATTTCTGTAGAGTGCACACACTTCAACATTTCCCACATGCTATTAATTAATTTGTGGAAGACTTCCACAAGAAGATGTTGCAACATCTACCTGATCTATCTATTTTCGAAGCCTGCAACACTGTAATATTCCAGAGACACTTGTAGATTAGACATTTACCACCAGTGAGTCATCGCGGTATCTGCATTCATTGGTATTTATAACAAACAATGGCAATGCACAAAAACCCCACATGAAAACAGACAGATATCATGGATCATCATTATGGAAGAAAAAGAAGATCTTCAAAATTATAGACATCCCTTGAACATGTATTACTGGAGCAAAATATGATACAATACAAAAATAATCTGTTTCCACACAAGTCACAAAAATATGTTGGAATGAGAGAAGTCTGAATAAAATGAATTTTATTCAAAATGTTCAAAAGGTGAAACTAAGGAACTCTGCTGATAAGCAACAAAACCTACTCACAATAGTTACAGGCTAATACCACTGCAATATAGTAATAATCCTTTACCTTGCATAGTATTATTTTATTTAATATATTATATTCTATAGTTCATCTCCCCCTTCATTTCCTGCAGGTTTTTCTCTTTGTGCTTCTTTTGCTGGTACTTTTCTAAGTCCTATAACAACATGAAACATTATGGAATTACGAAATTATTACTATGCTTGTCAAGTTTTTGGTTTCCTTCATATATTAAAAATCCAAATCGATAAAGACGAAACATTACACTCACCATCACATATATCAACACAATACAATTCATAATTTAAAATTAGATTTATAATAGTGTAAAACATGGATTCAGAAGAGCCCTGTATATCCAAAAATCATACCATACAATAGTATAATATCCTGAAAGCAAATTAAAACATGTTACTTGTGTAACATTCATGATTACTGATGAACTTTCAATGGAGAAAACTAGAATCTTTAAGGACTGATCTAAGTAGATTAAGTATATATAATATACATTAACTTCCCATTCGCCTTGAAAATTATTTTTATACATACTTTGTAAGAACACTTCTTAGCCTTATTCTATGAATATATAGGCTGGCATAAACCAACATTAGCTTGATTTTTCCAAAGAGCTATGCCAGTTTATACATCATAAGGACCTGGTACTTTACCTTTTACCTCAGTTTTCTAGTGCTTGGATATGCCATAGTTTACTGCAGGTCAGAATTCATAACTAGAGCTGCTCGGCATGAAGTCCACAAAACAATGGGAATCGCAAAGAAGCTGTCAGGTTTTATTTGAGAAATGACTCCTGCTCTCCATTAACATTCTTTCCACAGCACACTTGCACTCTCAAATCACTGATAGGGAAACTTCACTCGTGAAATCCTAAACTGCTGAGACTCAAAAAAAAAAAGTGCATCTACTATGCAAGTAGATTAGATTTCTACAGCATTGGTTAAATTTATCAAGCTTTCAGAACTGCAGGTTTTTTATAGCATAATCTTTTTATTTTCCCATGTTTGCAAAGGTAAACTTACTTATTTATACAGAACCGTCATGATGGACTTTGCTCTTTGTGTGTCTCAAGCTTCATTTGCTGTTGCCATGGTAAAAATGTAGGAAAGATTCCAACCCTCAAGTTTTAATTTCTATTCTGATTGCAAAGCTATCCCAAAATTTGCTAACCCACATACATTCTGAAAGTGGCACAATCATCACAGAACTGTGGGATGGCACACAAGCCTTCACTTAACCCGGAACCAGAAAAAACAGGGAAAAATCCCTGACTTTGACATCCCTTACAGTGGGAGAAGTATGATGGCAGCAGTCTAGGCAGTGGGAGCAAACTTTAAAAAAAGAGAAATAACAAAAAATTTGAAATAAAAAACCCACCCATGTACTCTAGCAGGTAGAAGTCAAAACATGGATGCCCAGGATGGTTTGGATGCTTGGGAAGAGACAGTCTGCACTACAAAAGAACTCTATCAAACAAAATCATTATTGACTGGAAACATCCATAAGCATCAACTTTGAGAAGCTTCTTACTTGGATTTCCTCATGGAAGGCTACACTCCATTTAGATTGGTCTATGCAGCCTTAATGGACTTGCAGGGATCAAGCATGGACCTCTGCCTAGACAGAGTGAGAAACAATTCCTGCCCTGAAGAAAGTAAACAAAAGAGAATTAAAGAGAGAGAAAATAAATATCAAAATGAGAAGCAACTGGCAGGTCGACAGTACAGCAAAATTTCAAAACCATGCCAAATTTTCTAAAGCCTGAGTTTTAGAAAGCACTGGGCTCTCAAGAAGTCAGTGGAAACTTATGTATATTGATCCAAGGCAGGACTTAACATCTGTTCCCCACAAGTCTGCCACAGCAGAGCAATATGTGTGCCTGAAGAATGGCTCTAACTATCCTGCTCTCAACTGACAGTGTTCATTTAAAAATGGAGATGAAAGGCCAACCTTGATCTCTTACCACTGTGGAAACCTTATCACTGTACAAGCACTTTTTTAGTCTTGAACTGCTTGGCAGCTCCCTAGTGTTCAGAGAAAGATTTTGAAAGGCCAAGAGCATCCCAGAATCTGAGAACGTATGTTTAATTTTGTAAAAACCTTAAAAGTTATGACTTGTAGAATCCATTCATAACCTTTTCCTCCCTCCTGCCTTCTACTCTTCTATTTCTCTAGGCTGAGGACCTGTCCTCTTATTTTCTTGTATCCTCTCCCTGTAACAAAAAATATTACACATGATATCCTGAAGCACTGTCTGCTTATTTAATGTATCAGCCACGCAATACTAAATGCCAGCTGTGCAGCCCATTTACATAAAAGAGGATGTGTGAAGATTCACAAATAAGTCCACCCTGGAGACAGAAGTGCTAGGCTAGTCATACATATTGGATAAACCAGCCTCTGTTGCCTTTTCTAAATTTTATTTGCAGAAAGCTTATTTTTCTGCATCCTTAATAGAATCACAATGCCATCCAGACTGGGAGGGACTTGAGGAGGTAATTCTTGCCTAGTTAGGCAGGATGAAACTTGTTCCCAGGAAGGAGACAGGCATATGCTTCCAAAATTTTAAATCCTGTAGCTTCTTCTTTGTTTAAGAATTAACAATAACTCTTAAAAGCTTACCCAGTACTGCATAGGAATACATTCTTTCACCAAGAAGCACCCATGCTACTATAAGCATTATACAACCACTACTCCACAAAATAAACGCCTCTTATCCTAGCAAACAATGAAACTGGGATTATTTATGTTGATGGCAAGGGTGCCCCACAAATTGCAGTGGTGCAGGATCTGTGCAACACAGTGAAGGGCTTATGCCAGCAGTGAAAGAATGCACAGACTTCCAGAACAGAAAGTTTGAGAGTTAAAATTTCACTGCTTGAAATGGGAAACATCCACAGATAGAAAGAAAAGGAGGTTGGTCAGCAAGCAGTGGGTACCCAAATTAAGACGTATATCATTAAAGCTGAGAATTGGATTGGAAGGAAAGTAGAAAATGGTAGATAACAGTCAGACAGCAAAGTTGGATTCATAATACAGTATTCTCAGCTCTGCAAACAGTAGTTAAGTCTTCTCCTTGTGATGAAGGGTACTGTTCTAGGTCAAGCTCTAATTCAGTAGATGTTGTATAGATTCTGAAGCTGTACTTGCAAAACTACCATTATCCATTAGCCTCAACAAATGCTGAAGTAGAAAGCTAAGAAATCAGAGCAACACCAGAGAATTGCAAACATCTACAAAAATCAAAAACCAACATCAAATAAAAATTAACATAACATGCAGTGAGGGTTAATATATATTTTCATTCAATGAAAGGAAGCAGATAGAAAATGAAGAGAGATCCTGACAGAAACAATTATCTGGTATCTCGGTGATGAAAGTAGCAGAACTCATCCTTTTCTGAAGGATTAGAAGCCACATCACTGGCAGCAGCGAAAGTCAAACCCAACACAAGAACATCTTTAATTGATTCATTGTCTGGTCTTGTTACTCTGAAACTCTGATTAATTTACTACAGACTACAATCAGGAGCATACAGTTAAACATGATTCCTCACTAGGGAAAAAAAAAAAAAAAAAAAACCACCCACACAGGTCTTTTCTGCAGTTTTCACGCCTGAAAAGACCCCAGTATTTAGTTAAGACATGTCAATGATCATTGATCCCAGATTCAGAATCCTCCAGTAGGACCAACTATGCAGCCAAAACAGTTTTACTGGGAGTTAAAACAGATAGGTCACCTCCCTTCCCTTCATGCAAGTATACTTTCTTACACAGAAGTTCAAAGCTAATCATGGTTTTAGTTTATCTTTACAAAGACACTGAATATATTCATTAGTTCGATATCTCCCAACACAGTAATTTCAAGAAGAAATGGAAACAATTGCCAATTCTGCAGCATCCCCTTTTTATCAGGGTAATGAATTCTTCAAAACTTCTGTTAATCCTTAGACACTGGTCCTGAATTTTTTCACACAAGAAAATAAAACTGAGAAACTAGAGTGATGCCAGAAGAAACCAAAGGCAACTCTGATATGTTGACTATATACCTCATTAGTCTAAAGCTATACACACTTCACTTAACCTCTAAAATCACTGAGTTTAAGTCCAGTTAAATGTTTCTAAAGCTTAACCCTGAGTTAAATCTCACATTCATCTGCACTTCAGTGTAATGCTTATACACTGCTTGATTCAAAATGCCTCCTAGACCAAATAATACACATTCATATTCTTTATCACATATATCCTATTTGCAATATATCTACAGTATTATCTTCAACCTGAAAGCCAATTTGCATTTCACTGAAGACAAAGCAGTAAGAGAGAAAGACAAATTTCTCTGCAGTGAATTAGCTGGTACAGTACTTTGGAGGATGTCCATTTACCCTATTGATGTCCAATTAGTAAAAACAGAAAATTCACAAGACTTACAAACACTGAGGACTACTCCCACTCAGTTAAAAAACCCCATTGCTTTCAGCTAACAAAGCTTCCAATATATCCAACAGACAGCCTGCCTTCAGCCTGTGATGTGGCACGTCTTGGAGCAAGGAAGAAGCTTCCCAATTGGGCCTGTCTTCCTAACACTCTCATTAACCAGCTCTACACCAAACATATGCATACTTGTTGATTTGAATTAAAATGAGCTTAGGGTATATAAACTCATCAGGAAAGAACTCTTCATTTCAGCAGTGCTGCACTGCCATATTATTTATACAACTAAACCACACAGAAAAAAATAGAAAACCTTTTTCTTCCCTTCAGAGTTGTGTAATTTTTGTTTTCATAGGGTGACGCAGCACAAAGCTAAGACACCTAACATGAATGAAAACAGCTTGAATTCATTTAAACACCAGGGCTCTAGTACCCAGCACTGGTGAGGCTGCACCTCAAACACTGTGTGCAGTTTTGGGCCCCTCACTACAAGAAAGACATTGAGGTGCTGGAGCATGTCCAGAGAAGGGCAACGAATTTGGTGAAGGGCCTGGAGAACATGTCTTATGAGGAGCGGCTGAGGGAACTGGGGTTGTTTAGTCTGGAGAAAAGGAGGCTGAGGGGAGACCTCATCGCTCTCTACAACTACCTGGAAGGAGGTTGTAGTGAGATGGGTGTCAATCTCTTCTCCCAAGTAACAAGTGAGAGGACGAGAGCAAATGGCCTCAAGTTGTGCCAGGGGAGGTTTAGATTGGGTATCAAAAAAATTCCTTCACCAAAAGGGTTGTCAAGCATTGCAGCCCTCTGCCCAGGGAAGTGGTGGAGTCACCATCCCTGGAGGTATTTAAAAGATGTGTAGATGTGGCACTTAGGGATATGGTTTAGAGGTGGACTTGGTAGTGTTAACAGTTGGGCTTGATGATCTTAGGTCTTTTCCAACCTAAATGAGTCTGTGATTCTACAGGGTAACAGCATCAACTAGTGTGCAAATAATCACACAGGCCAGGGAAAAACAGGTATCCAAGAGGCTTGTGGTTTGTGGTTGTGCATCATCACCAATATCACCTTTCAGTCAAATTCCAGCTTCCACTCAAAAAAAAAAAAAAAAAAAAAAAAAAAAGTTAAAACTGGTGAGATCCACGTCAGGCATTTTAAAATGAGGAAACTTTGACAGATTTTGTTTCCATTCTTTAGCTGTTACTGGCTTGCTTCCAGGTATCATCAGGCAAGTTGCATTTTTTTCAAATGAACTGACAAGATCAGAGCTAGTAACAACTGGCAAAAGCTAAAAGGAAACAAAAGGAAAGCTAGTAGAAGGAATGACAAGGGAAATAGAGGAATACAGTAAACAAACTTTAAAATGTGGGGAAAAGACAACTGACAACACTTGAAAACTGTACAAAGGCCATACACAGGTCCTAGATGATGTAGCAATTGACACAGAATTAGCTTCTGAGGACAGAATTCAGTCTAACCAACCTGCCTCCCCGCATGGCACAGGCTGGAGAATTCACCCATCAAATCCCACATCTCACCTCCCCAGATGTGTATTAACTCATACAACAAGACTAGAGAAAGTTTTGATCTGTACTCAGCAGGAGAACACACTATATCCAGTCTTTCTGCCTGTCCAGGCAAGACACCTGATGTAAGCAAAATCTAAGCAAATCCTGCAACTCCTCTCTGTCCCTTGAACTTGAATGTGTGCACCAAAGTCTGTACATACACATAACCGGGTTACATGCCCTCCCCCAACACTTCAGAAAAGGGTATTTTGCCAGAGAGCATGTGTACACGCACACCTCCTGATTAATTCTGAAGTTGAGCCAAGAAATAGGGAACAGGCCACAACTGTCCGAATTATTCATGCAGCATATTTTCTGGCACAGCTGCAGAGCTCACAGAGTGGGCTGAAGGCTGGATGAATGGTTCTGATAGTAGCAACCTTCAATCATCATTTTCTTAGAGCTATTCTTAGCCCTTCCTCTGTTACCTTACAAGTCCTTAAATTTAGAGGATTACAACATTGCAGCTCTTCTTGTGCAAGCAGGCTCTGCACATTCATAATGAATGTAATGGGAATTCACACAAAAGTAAGTGGTCCTAAAATTGGAGCTTAAATCAACACTGGATACAAATGTAAATGGGAAGTCAATAACATTGGAGGCAGGGGAAAAAAGTGTTCAAACATTTTAATATACTGGATATGGTATTTCTTCTGGCTTTCTCAATGGAACATGTGGATTAATATCCCAAATACTAATTCCAAGGAGCATCATTCCCAGTGATTCGGCCAAGCTGTGAGTTTGTATTAAGACCTTCCTGGTTTACGGCAGTTGATTTAAAGGCAATCATTGAAAATTGCAATGCAGTGCTTGGCCAAGACCCAGGCTGGCACCAATGGCCATGCCAGGCACTGTTTCACCTATTGTGAAGAACTTCAAGGACCTGGGGAAGTACCCAAAGGTCTACTCAGATTTTCTCAGACAATTTTTCTGTCTCTGAAGTGGGAGATTTTTCATATATGTTGTCTTACTCGCTTTACCTCCTACACTCTTATAATCATTCACCATTTATTTTCCTCTCGCATCTACTTTTTCCATTTTTGAAGTCTTAGGAAGCCCTGTCTCTGTCAGCTAAATGAACAGGAGACCAAGAGGTCATTTGATTACCAGACATAAGCACTCACTGAGAAGGAGATCTCATAGCAAGACCTTTTCAACCTTGCTGATAGTAACGCAATTGGATCCAGCAGCTAACAGTTAAAGCTAGATCAATTCAACCTTGAAACAGCCAGCAATTTTCAAGCAGTGACTGCAGCTGAACCTTGGAAGAGTTTACTGGGAAAGACGGAGGGCAAAAACGTAAGGCTTACCATCAGGCAGAATCTTTGTCACACTGTATGTTTGTAAAGTGAAGGCTTTAATTTATCTCCGGAAGAATTTATATAAAGGTTGTGAAATAAACAGCATTTCTTTCTCAGGTCTGCATCTCTTGATCTACAAATATTTTTATTTACTCATTCTTTGTGAGCCACAGGGAGAAAAAGGTACTTTTTAATACCCAAACCATGTTCCTTAGACAAACATTCCCAGATGACCCGCAGAACACTTTAAACAAACATATAAATAAACATGGCCACTTGACTGAAGTAAAGCAGATCGCCAGATCTGGTGTAGGAACAGATTATTTCATCCAGTTGGACTGTTAGATCTTTGGTTCACATTTTTGCGTGTGTTTCAGCTAAGGAGTAGGGTGTTAAATAAAGGATTATTTTGCTTTTCTCTGTTACATGGATCATCTGAGGATATCGCACTTAACAGAGGTCCTGAGCATTACTGACCACTCCATTTCTTCTGGTTTCTAACCACACAATTGTTCAGTCTAATGCCACTGTGGTCAGTATAGTACCTGCCCGACATCGATTTACTGATTTGCAGGAGAACAGGCTAAAGCCCCAGTAATCCCATTAGACCCCAAATGCTACAAAATCACAAAAAAGAACATTCACCTGCATTTCACTTATCTTCAGAGAGTTACACATATGGCATGAGTCCATCAAAAAATGCACATGTAGTATGAATAAAGCTTAACCTGGACAAAATACTAGCATTTAAACAGTGATCTACAGCAAAGAAGAAGGAAAATAATAGGTAAAAGAGTATTCTGAGTAATAACACACTAAACTTATCTGCGTTTGTCTTCAAAACCAATTTCAAAGATGGGAAGCTCTAGTATTCATTTCATCCATAAACTCTTAATTCTCCATTCCAACAGGAAATTCTCCATCTTTTTTGATCTAAAACCTTTTCTCTAGAGAAAAAAAAAAAAAAAAAGAAATCCTCATAGGATTGATTTTAAAAGATAATGTAGGGATTCTATTCTGTAAAAATAGAGCTGATTTTCAAAAGAGGAAGGAGCCTGACTTAAATTTCTCAACATCTGCAACTGCAGCTCTCCCCCAGGCATCTGATTAAGCATCTGAGGAAATTAAGCAGGCACTTCAGTATTCTGCCAAACTGGACTGAAAAACATGCTTCAATATTTGGATGATCTGGCATTTCATGTTCAAAACAGTGCAGGTCTTAAAAACACACTCCACTATAAAACATAGTCAGATTTCTTGCTTGGTGTTGTTAGTGGGCCACTTTGGCAACTTTTTTCAGGACAACAACATCTTCTTTCCTTCTGGACAGAGTTTGCCATAATACCACCAATTTTCAGCCCCACATTTCTACCACAGAAGTAACTACCTTTTGAAGGCTAATAAAGTACCTGACACATTTTTTAATAAGAAATACTATGCAGAACCCCAGTCCTGCATTAAGCCTCTGTCTGCAAGGTCTGTAAGAAAATGAGGGAAAAAGCCTGGGAGATATGGTTCAAAATTAAGTGTGCAATACCCTCTCAGCGTCTGATACCTTTCTATCAGAATCATACATGAAATTTAGCTTCTACTTTGTAGTTTCTCTCTCATGCCTAAAGATCAATTATATCAGAAATATATTTTAAAACCATTTAAGACTGTTTTCATTTCATCAAACAAAGTTCAACTACACAGTCCTACAAATCTGGGTACTTGAATTAAAGCCAATTTCTTCCTGAAATGTGCATCAGAGCCAGAGTCTGAAAGCCCATGGTGTAATAAAATAAATAAAGCCCATGGTAAAATAAAAATATTTTACATAAATTCCCTCTTACAATTTCTTGTTCTGAAAACTATTAATAACATAAATGATTTATAAAGACATTAAATACAAACACGTCTCTGACAGTGAGCTACCTGCACACTTAATTTCACTTACACGTTTTCCTAAATAGCTACTCACATGTGAAAATTTAAACACAAGTCAAGTGCTGCCATGATGTCACCACAAGTTTTTATGATACAAAGTGTTCCTACATACTTAATGTGTGCCCTGGAAAAAAAACAGACAACCACAGTCCTCCTATCTTTGAGCCAACATTATGTTAGCTTAGGCTGTGTAGCAGATGATCCTGAGAATTCAGAACAAGAAATTAAGTTTCCAAAAAATGAGCATGGTTTATACCGTGCACGCCATGGAAGCAAAACAAAAACATGCCTATTACAACCCCATTCTAGATGAACTCCAATATTTCTTTTTCATATCCCTATTAAGACTAACTGCCTTGGAAACCAACCAATCAATAAGGTCCAAAACTCACCTTTTTCAATCACAGCCAGTGATGTGAATTTCGCTACAGACTGAACATTTCTAAATTAGAGTCAAGGAAGTGTGACCATGCACTTGCAGAACCAGAAAAAAAAACAAACAACAAACTTACAATAGACCTTTGCCTACAGCGATCCACCAAAGCTGGAAAACATGGTTTTAAATACTGTATACTGGACTCAACATAGGGAAAAGCTAAGTGTATATATCAATTTCTTTAAAATGTAAACAGTGAGAAATATTGTCAGAACAACACAGAAGTGGAACTGAAATGCAGAAAGGCTTAAGGAATCAACTGGTACACAATGGCTTTGAGACGACTAATTCCTGACAGTATGCAATACTGCATTCTCCAACAGTGGCAGTATAAGAATTGCAATATGGGAAATCTGTCTCTTCTACTCAGTCTGCTTTTACACTAACATTCAAACATGCTACCTTATATGACCAATATGTTATGCTACTTCAGTGGGACCCATCATCTTTGTTTTTGAATAAGAAAACAATTGTGCAGTGATGCCCATCCCAAAAATCACCAGTTGAAATGAAAAAACACAAAACTAGAACAAAGAATAGTAATAATTGCATTAACTATTTTTACCCTGTTAAATAAAGCTAACACGCTAGTAACAAATGACAAACACAGGAACCACTCAGACTAAATAGTGATTTGACATGGCCATTAAATTTGAATTTAATTAAAATAAGTCATTTAACTCTCTTCATGTCTCCTTCCCACTTCCTCGCAGTCCCCAACTGATAAAATCCACTTTCCCACTGTCCTTGCACTTATAAGGGTACTGGTCCATACTGGCTAACCTTTATGTGTCACATTTCCACAAATGTATGGGCTAAGCTTCAAAGCGTGCACTACTAGTGCATTCACAGAAATTAAAATCCATTTACAAGAAAATCCAACTAAATCACCAGAAGCATCCTCTGACTGCTTGCTTTGCCTACAAGAAGAAATGAAGCAAGATTTTTTGGTGAAGACAATTTGGAATACAACAAAAATTCTCACCCACATCTACAGCAAATTTTTGCCTAAGTCATAACAGTACTGTAAGTGAACAGTCTTCACAAATTCAAATGCAAAACTGCTAAATTATGCCTACTTACCTTTCCCTCGAAGCATGGTAGCTACTTTTTTGTTCTCAGCCAGTTAACCCCACAGTTTTTCTCACAACATTTATTTTCCTTATTCTGAAACACCTCATAAAACAATTAATTGCACTAAGTTATATAAAGAATTTTAAAGAGTTCTCTTATAGAATCCAGAAGCTTTTTAACAAGCTTGGCATTTCTGTCAAAAAAGAACATTGAATCACATCTGAGTGCATTTAATTCCCTAGAAAACATGGTGGAAAAAAAACAAATATATATCGCAGCTGAACTAAAACTCAGCACAATGTGGGTCTACCTATGTCCTAGCCTTGCTGTATGTCATGATGAGTCACTGTTTTCTCAAACAGCAGCCAGAGCACCACCTGCAACTTGTCAGTGGGCTGAAATGTGATTAAGTTATCCAAAGCTTTTCTCTAGCAGGAAAGTCTTCCCTTATGCAGAATTACTGCACGAATGCATGGACATAAAACAGTATTTCCAAAGCAAGTATAATTTAGCCTCTACACTGCAAGCAAAGCATAAAGTAAATAAAAGGTTCTCACTGCAACAGCAGTCAATTTGTTTTTAAGGGTAGCTTTGGGGAACCAAGAGTTACACTGATTTCCAGTCAAATTCTGCCTCCTCCTTTCCCCCAGTCCTTTCCCTCACTTTTGCATTAATGACTGGCCTTGAGCACAGCCATTAGTTAAAGCTTAATACATCCCCGTAGCCCTAATCACATGGGTCACTGCATACTATCTAATGGGAGAAAACATCATGGCGTCTAGTATGTGCAAACTGTTACTCATCTTCCTTGGTACTTTTCAAAACATCAGGCTACTGAATTGTCCTCTTGAAATTGCACAGAGGAGAATATAGTAACAGTCATGCAACTGGAGATACAATAATTATAAAATATTACACATATTTCCTGTACCCTTCAATGTTCTCACTTCGACTTCACCAATTCCAGAAATGTACAGTTACCCATATATTCTGTAATCAGCAAAACCCAAGAGTTGTCTGTCCTGTTATCTACCCTGCGAAGAGCCAACAGCAAAAAAAGAATGCATGCTGAATGATCTAATATCAGTCTTATGAAATATTAATAACCAAAAAGCAATCAGCCAAAGACAGAAAAGGAGGGAACTAAAATATGCTAGCAGTAGGATTTTATAAATCCTTCTCCCTTTAACAACAAATACAACAGTAAGCTCAGTCTGCAGACAAGGCAAGGAAACTGCAGGTTTTTTTAGAGACCCTATTGTCTCTGAGAACATTCTCTCTCAGGTAACTGATCAACTTGCTTGTAGTAAGTTTATCTTATTAGTTAAACCCATACCTGTTATTTTCAACAGGCATTTAGTTGCAGAGATTGGTGCTACTATCTGACATCTGAAAAAGGACTTCTATGTTCACAAGCCTGTTCATTCCCCCCACCCGCCCCCAAGTTGTATCAGTTCACCCACTATAAGCTGTATCTTCCACCTCTAGTTCCCCCCAAATCTTGCCACATCTGTACACTGCTCTGAGCCATTTCTGAGTACTACAGTCATGGAATGTATCTGGGTTTGGCTCCCATGATGTTTTATGACAAGCATGTATTAATTATGCTTTCCTAAAGCTTGTTCCATGGCGGTCTTGCTAGATACATGCTAGATCTTACATTATCTGAAACAATGAAAAAAACAAATCTATTCAGCTTCTCTGTATTTTTCACAATTCTATATGTATTTGTCATATCTTTCTCACTGGCTTTTTTTTACAGGATAAAAAAAGGCCTACTCAGCCTAGTTTTATTAAAGCTATTTCATACTTTTTAATACCTTTTGTCTAGGTCTACTATATTCTTCTTTAGTCGTCCAGAAATTCCTACAGATTTAGTTAGTACAATTAAAAAATACTTTTGTGATTTTAACGTCTACATAAATTACAAAATCTCCTGGACTCTGTACTAGAAGAACAAGCTATCCAACTCTCTATTTTTCTGATACTCATGCTCTTCATCTGCTAAAAGAACAAAACTTGATACTCCTCCTGTTTAATGAATATAGGAAGAACAGGGTAACACACTGTCATTTAGGGGGTTAGAACTGTTACGAGGATCCAGATAATGTTATCGTAGGGGCTCTTTCTGAACCACATCTGACAAACTTTCCATCCACTTACCAAAATAATGGCAGTTTCCACTTCCTAAGATGTTAAATAATAAAACATACAATTATTTTTTTAAAAGTTGGCTTGCACTGTAGGATTTTAATGAAAACAAATGAAGAGGTATGGATCCATTAAGACTTGCAACAAACTTAAGTTTTGCTTAAATTGCTACCCTTTTCAATAAGCCAAATGCTTTTACATGCTATTCTTTAATCTTCATGATAAAATCCTTTTTGTTGAACTACATTTTCAAAATTCTCTACCTCCTATTCCTTTTATTTATTTTTATATTTCCCAGATCCCAAATATATTGCAAACACATCTCCACCCCACCAGCTAGCTCCTCCACCATCAGCAGCAGCAGCAGCAAAGTTGAGTCATACAGCAGGCTCCCGGTACTCCACAAGTTTCACATCAAGGCCTTGCTCCTGTCCTTCATGACCACTAACGTGGCTAGGAGAAAGCTACTTTAGAGATTTCTTTTCTATCTGTACTCTTTCAAGATCTCCACTCTCAGCTGGACACTTACAGCTCTCAAAGGGAAGGACGAAAAGCAGAAAAGCCACTTTAGAAGGTGGAATTTTACTGTATCAAACCACAGCAAGTCCATCTTGGATCACCTTCAGAACATAGTGCAACGCAATGCAACTTATCTCTTGGTGGTTTTTGTGTTTCATTTGTGGGGTTTTGGTGGGGTTTTTTGTTTTTAAAAAGATGCTTACGGTTGTTTAAAAGAACCCTTTTACATAGCATTTGGAAAGCACAAGGGTGCACACGGGCAACTATGGTATCTCAAGTGATGGGTAGACTTCCAATGTGGATCAGTGATTTCCCTAAAAATATTACTGACTGTACTTGTATGAACCTATTTTAACTGTAAAGACAACCCAGACTTATTTCTTCCTCACAGATCAATAGTGGAGAAGAAAGAAAATGGGAAGAAAATAGTAGCAGTAACTATATCAGAAACAGCAGTCAGGCCGGCTTAATAAAACTGTTAATTTCATATTTTGCAGCTACTTTGATGACAGTAGGGAAAAAGTCAACCACAAACACAGAAGTGAAACACAATCCATTATAACGGTACCAGGAAATTCACCAGTAACTGCATCAGTGCTAGTGTTCTGGCATTTCCTTCTTTTATTTAATCTTTCTTCCACTTTGTGCATCTTACATTGGATGCTGAAATGCACTGCACAGGTTAACCTGCCTTCCACCATAGCACACATTTACAGTCATATTCTGCTGGTTTGTACAACTAGTGATGGATACACATCCAACACATAGCTTATGCAATTCTCAGAGTCTTTTTGAGACAAAACAATTATGGCTAAATATTTAATTGCATTGACATGCATATTTTTTCTCTTCCTTTTTCCACAGAGCCAAGCTTTCTTCTGAATATGTTAATAACAGTGAAAATCAGCTGTTAATTGGCAACTGTGTAGAACTGTAGAGCAACAGTGTTAAGTATCAAGCTATACCAAATATTTACAATGAAACTATGACTTGTGCCTTTGATTTTGCAAGCGGGCTTCATCACCCATGAAACTGCTTGTTTGCCTCCATTGATTTCCAAAAGAAAGGGTATTTCAATTTTACTAACTGATGATCTTGTTATGAATTATATACCTGATATGTTATTTTGCAGGGCAAAACATAGCTGCAGCTCAGCAGACATTAACCAATGCTAAATTCTCAACAAGTGCAACAGAAATTCAAGAGTATGGCCTACAATTTTGTGCCTTAAATGAGACAACCACAGTCAAAGTGCAACATACAAATTCAGGCAGACCAAAAAAACAGACAACACTGACAGAAGTTAATGACTGGAAATCCTTATGCAGCTGCTTTTTAAATTCTTTGCTGTAAGCAACCAGCTCCAATAAAACCATTAGACAGGAAAGCCAAAAGGATCCAAATTCAGGACACAAACACATTTCAGTAGGATCAGTTACGACACTGAAGTTAGCCTATGTAGATTTTGTAAGTGTTGATGCCTATCATAACATTCAAGGCTAACAAAGCAAATGAGAGTACAAAAGGTTGCTGGACATCAGAAATGCTAGAGGATTTTTTTTTTTCCAGTAACTCAAAAAAATATAATTCCCTTTGTCAAGAAGTTCCAGGAGCAGATACAATTAAAGCACCACTGTCCTAAAAGAAACAGAAAAGGGTTTTCACTATTCAGGAATCTTAGAAGCATCACTAACATGCAGCAACTATTCCAGCAACACTTAGGTCTGCATAAGTACACATACATCACTTACATTTACTTATTACTCACACTCCTGGCTTGTGATAAAATTACTTTTCAAAACCTAATAAAGCATCATGGATCACTTCTAGACTGATGCTTCAAAATTAGTGTATGCAGAAAACACTGTAAAAATGTTACAAATTTGTTCTCAGCTCAGAAATGGCTCTAACAACTTCATGATTTTGCTAAAAAAAAATAATCTTAACCTAAAATTAGTATACTGTGTGTGGGCATACCACAGTATTTTTAATTTTTTGAAGAGTCTAAAAAAAAAATCTGTGTACTAACCTTAATCTTTTATGGCTAAATTCTATAAAAAAACCCAGTAAAACTCACTCCAACCAGTAAAAAAGAACATACGCATACCCGCAGCAAATGAGTTTGCAGATTAATCCAAATCACTCCTTGCTCCATTTGCCTTATGGCATATTTTGGAAGACAGCATCCCTCTCTCCATTAAGGTAGAGAGGAAAAAATTTCAAGTGAATGTTCCTCATTGCCAACACACCAGAGCTGCCAGAGGTGAAAGCAAAAGCTTTGTGCCACCCTTTCCTGACACATGGGAGAAAATCTGATGTCAAGGATTTTCAGTTTCTTGGATACAGTTTCTTTAAGAAAAGTCAGAGCACTTGCAGAGTTCAGTGACTAATAAAAAAGGTGATCCAAGGCACCTGCTAGAGACCAGGCAGAGGGAAGAGGTTGCTGAATCCTAAACACATTCCCTATTTTCTGGGCACAACCATCCTTTCAATTTACATATTGCCAGTCTCATGGTTAGCCAGCATGGCTGTCTCCAGAGCTGTCCTGAACAGCTAGAATATAACCTTTCAAAAAAACATTTTTTCTATTACCCTATGCAAGGGTAATCAAACTTCACCTCACTCTCCAGGCTCCCATCCTTACTAAACCAGAAAAGACAACAAAGAGAAGGATGACCAAGACCATGAGAATGAATGTATAGGCAGAGAACAGCAGAAATCCAAAACTATTGGAGGTCTGGGGAAGGATGAGAATGACAAGAGAACTGCAGACATGCCTGAAGACAAAACTAATAGCGGGGGGAAAATTGGTGAAGGAAGGAAATCAAAAGAGAAAGTACTCTGGGACATACAGGATGATAAGATAGGAAAACTTCAAAGGAAGGAATCAAAAGAATAATTTTAAGATAACGGATACATGACATTTCAGAATACGTATTCTTAAAACTCAAATTGTTCTTATTCTGCGGTTAAATTGATTAAAGTTCTATGATTTTGTAATTTAAAAGCCACATTAAACACACACTAATTAGGGGGGAAAGAATCTCATGATCAGATACTACATAAAATCACTTGGACTCTTACAATAAGCAAGATGAATTTAAAAGAATCATAATGGTTGAACTATCACTCAAGAATTGGAGGGTAAGTCAGGCATAACTCTTTATATAACTTTATTTCTATGAAAATATGATACTTACAAAGCTTGATTGTGTTTGGGGGATGTATTACTTTCCCATCCTAAGCTTCAACAGCAACCAGGAGGATGTATGCTCTAGTCTTTGGGTTTTATACCACCACCAAGACCAATATTACAGTGTTTATAAATCAAAAGCAATAGTGAAGTCCTTAACAGTTTCTAATGGAGGATGGTACATTTGAGAAACAAAAGCACTCCTTCGGGTAGCATTTTTTATTACATGCTTTTTGAAAGCAAGGTAAGGGTGGCAAGAAGAAGCTTTTCACATTGAGACATCACTTGTCATGAAAGGGCTTTCTCAAAACCAAAAGTCTGGAAGCACTTGTAGGAGTCCACTGATCTGACTTGGAAGACTGTACCATAGTTGAATCCTTACCAGAGGATTACCAAGAGCATTTTATCCCCAGTTCTTTCAGCGTTAATCCTGGGCTTTGCTAACTGCATTGTGCCAGTGGCAGACCTATGGGACAGTATATAGTCCAACTCAGTCTTTCAATTGCAAATGCCCACACAAAAGATTTTCCTGCACGGTCCAAGAGGAACAGTGTAATAAACAATTGTAACTCTTTATTCCTTGGGTCTTTTCCATGTATGAATAATGGATAAATATTTAAATCTACTCTATATTTCTGTCCAAAAAAAAAAAAAAAAAGCAGATAGTTTGCACTCTTACACATTCAGTTCCTGCTAACTGTAAATTAGATGATATTTTGTTCACCTCAAAGATTTCTAGCCATGCTATTTAATACAAACCACAGATAAGTAAAATATCACCTGCAGATGAAAATGTGGCTATAGCACCTAAATACAGCTTGAAATATTCATGCTGTAAAGATCCCATATGCCATGTAGGGACTATTTTTAGTTCCAGGTAACTAACAACAAGAACTGAAACTTTAAGTGAAGAGCTACAAAAATGCAAAGTATCATTACCTACATTTACATTTTAATGAGATAAATTGTCTTCAATCAAGTTCACTTAGATTTGAAGTAAGGTTTTACAAAGATGAAAGAGTAAGTGCAGTGATACAGATAATCAGTGAGTAACTGGGAAAGTAGAATATTCATAAGAGAAAACTTTTTCCACATATACAGGAAATGAGAATGTGTCACGCAATACTTCTGCTATTTTTCTGTAGTAAACTACATTTCACCAAATTTTAAACTAGTTTCTTAGTACATTGCACAGATTGAAGGAAAAACTGATCAGATACACCAATCAAAGCCGATTACCTTCTGTTAATCCATGTAACAATTTAAACTGTACTTGGCCTCATTTAAGAAGTGTAAATCACAGTAGCTCAATTAAGTGTTATGCACATTTACATTACCTGGAATCAGGCCTACAAGTGTTTCCTTTTTCAGTAAACCTCAGTAAGTTTGAAAACATTCAAAAAATAACAATAGTATTACACACAAGACCAGCTTCCTGTATTCAGATCATTAAGTACAGAACTCAGTTGAGAAAACTTGGTTTTTTCTCCACAGGATGTAAAACTTCCCTTAATTTTTCCACCCTTCAAAGGCACAATTTCTAGGCTTCAAGAGCCTGCATTGGACTTAGGTTGTCAACCTGAAAGTAAAAGATTTCATTACCGGTTTCCCAAGAGGTAATGAATGAGGTTTACATTTAAAATGTATTTTGGGTAGAGGAGGAACAAAAGAATAAGCCACCCAGGAAAGCAAGAAGACACATGATCAGAATCTGCTGGGATCCTAATCATCCTGCCCCTGCTGCTGTCAAGACTCCAGGGCCAGGGAGGAATTTCACAACTGTTTCTGTACTAAGAAGGAAATGATTATGATATTGATTTTTTGTGGGGCCACTCACATGAGTAAATATTAATCAATTTATGTCAGGTTGCAAACTAAGATCAAAATAATTATTTGACAAATAAGGCTTGCTTGCAGCTGGCTTACAGCCTAAATCACAAGTCCTGAAGCATATTCAATAGAAAGCTAAATCTTTTACTCTTTCAATACTGATTTTTTTTTCCAAATGACACACAATCAGCTAAGACACTAAGTCAACACATTTTCCTTTGAAAACTAAGTTCAGATATATGGCTTGTTTCAAGTTGCTCTTACTTCTGAGGCGTTTGAAAGACTAAACTCATCATCCATACTTACAAAGACTGTTTAAAAGTGTTTCACATGTGGTTAATCAATGCATATTTTAGTTAAAAAAGTATTTGTTTAATATCAGATACCTAACACTGTCTTATGCATTGATAAAGGGGTGATATTAATTTAAAAATCACATTAATCTGTCAGAAAATTTTCCATATATTACAGCTTCACCAGAAAACTGAAAGATTTGAGGAAAAGTATTTCTGTTTTTCCAGATTGAGCACTTGAGAGTTTGTCAATGCTTGTGTTTTGTTCCCCCACAGCAGTCTCCCATTTGTTTGGGTGAATTTTTACCAAAGCATTGGAAAGAAAAGCACTTATATGGTGACAATAATAACACAAACCTTGGAAAGGAGACACGGTGACATGCACGAGACTTGAGGCTTACACTTTCTTCCATGAACACATTCAAAATGGACTGTGTCACTTAAAAAAAAACCCAGCAGTGTAGAAATAAGCAATTTACAGTAAGAAAAAAAAAAAAAAAGCTGTAAGATTAAAACAAAGATTTCTTTTGGCCAACACATGGTAGTTCTCCCATTAAAATAAAACGAAAAATTAAATACATGCATTAGTCCTCCTTATATTGACTTTATTTACACCTCCCACTTATAATCAAGAAATGTAATAGAAATAAATTTATCTACAGAAGCAAGAAACAAAACTTGTTAGCTCCCCCCCCACCCTTAATAAAGAGCTGTCTCCATGCAGCTGACAACTGATGAAGCTTTCACCAAGAGGTGTTGAACATACTTCATGTATCTATAGCACTTCAAACTCTTTACAAACCAAGGTAAGCATAAGCAAGCTCTGAAAGAGGCTTGCACAAGCAAGCTTTAAAAACCTCCTGACTTCATGTTGTTAGAGCCTTGGCAGTTAATTGTTTCAGTTAGTCGTTTATCCCATCATGATGAGGCAAACACATCTTAAGTTCAACATAAGTCAAAACCAGACCTCTTTCTTGTGTATCTAAGCCAAAGCCTTTTACCTATTAACTTATCTTAACTAGAAATCCAGTACTTCAGTCTACGCCTTTGCACACAGCCAGTATCAACATCAGTATTAAGAGGAAATGAAATAACATAAAAGCGAAGATTTCTTCCAAAACAGTGAGTCAGTTTATAAAAGACATAAGATCTCGCTGGAAATTAGTATTTTCAAGACTACAAGGCAAAATTAACACAACACCCACCCCAATACAGTAAACAAATAAAAAACACTGACCCAAATTCAGTTACAGAATATAAGGGTAAATTTTTAAACCAGTGATTAGTCACCTCTTAGAACATTGTGTCTGACAATTTGACCTATTTATAATAAAGGTATGCATAAATCAACTATAGAAAAATCCTTCCATTATTTGCAATATTCAGTACATTTCACACAACACCTAAGGAGAAAAAAAACCCTCCCTCCCTCAAAAAAAAAAAAAGCCTACATCTTTGGTATCAAGAACAAAAACACATCTAAACTGTTCAGTATACCTAAACCTGTGACACAAACTAAGGCAAGAATTGGAAATGGTCAGAATTCTGTGGAACATTAAGGAGTGCGACAATTTACAACTGCTGAGCAGCAGCACCTCTGGGTTTACAGTGGCTCTCTACATCAACCAATAGTCTCAGAATGAAAAATATCAACCTGTCACACTTAACAGCCCAACATAACACATACTTATCCAAGTTTAGAGCAAGATCATAATATACACTTACTCAAGTTAATAGAATGCATTTATAAACATTGAGCTAGGTCTAAATTACATTTTGCTGGAAATTATGTCATTCTAAGAAAGCCAAAACACTTTTCAAGAAATGAAACAGTGAAATAGTGTCATATCTACACACTCAGAGATTACTAGGTGAACACTTGAGACAAAAACACCACGTAAGACAACCAAAAACTCTGACACTTACTCTAGTTCTGATACTTTTCTTGCACATGGTTACAAGAGCCCAACAGCAATTTGGGAAGATCTGGACATCACTCAACTTGGCCGTAGTAAAAACGTAAGCGGCTAGTTGTTCTATGAAATAATGTGTGTGTATGTATTTTTTTTCCTAATACAGACACACAAATTTGAAAAAACAATATGCAACAAACTAAGTGTTGCTTTCTCCTCTAGGTAAACAGCATGCAATTGGAGCCTTTTCTTATCCAAGAACATGCAACAGCATCTTTATGGCTGCATCTGCACTCGTATGCAGAACAGGCCAGGAAACAGATGCTGAAGCCATGCAGTACAGCACACACGGCAAACGCTCTTCTCTCACGAAATGAGGCTGTCTTGTTCATAGTCCATTTTGGGAGAGCCCCTAGTCCACAGCTTTCCCTGAGCTGTGCCTCATTTGGGCTGCTGAGACTGGTCAAAAGCATGCCAAGGAGACCACTAATGATTAACCAGTGCCACAACCTTGGGACAGCATTCAAGTCCAGGCTCTAAGCTCACTCAGACAGCAGGTACAGCCACAGCCTTACTGACTCCAGACAAAGTTTTGCAAGTCTCAGAGAGTCCACCACAGTTATATTTATCATTTTCCTACTTTCCTGTGCAATACAAATATTTGGGAAATTATTCCCTTGACAACAATATTTACGTTCATGAAGACAATGTAGAACAATGACTCAAGAAGCATAAAATAATTTTTTCATGTAGCAATGGCTACATTTTAAAAAGATAAGTTTAATACCTCTACTCTTTCTTATTTCTAGTGGGAGAAGTAACTCTTATCAAACTACCAGCTCAAAACAGATTCAAATCAGTAATCTAGCAGAAGGATAACAAGAGCAACCAAGCAGATAAGCTGTTTTTAAAATGCATCCTAAACAAAGAAAGCACACAGCTTAACAAGCACACTTTTTGAAGCTGGAACATTGTAGCCTAGCACTATGAAGCTCACATGCTCTTGAGAGAGCAAAGATAAGGAGTCACACAAAGAGGGCATGCGCCTTTTTGTGACAACCAGCGTCCAAAGGGAGTTGCTGGTTTTGGAATTTTTTATTGCCATTTTGCCAATGCTCAGCATTTGTAATACACAAGTTAGTGAAGTCTTGGATATGGGGCACCTAGTGAATGACCGCTTTCGAGTGTTCTTTCAGCAGGATGCTCACAGACCTCTGCTTCCCACCAGGCTGCAGGTGAACCACTCCACTCAATGTAAGGTTCTGTGGCTTCAGCTGTCACACTCATTCCTGGATAACTTTTCTTTCTTACTGTGGTTACTCTATCCGACAAAGATCAGCCAATGTTTTCATTTTTTAAAGACGCTGCTGGTAATTCCTGGAAGAAAATGAATTTTACTGTTGCATGCTTTAGGCTCATCTCATTACAATGCTAGCCTTCAGGGAATTTTTAAACTAATGACATTGTATTTGTCAAGCACAGAAAGTTTTAATCTGATTTTTCAAGTGGATCCTAGCCAATGGATTCCGGCCACCATAGCACTTAACAAAACACATTTACTGTCCTTCATGCAATATTTAGGTGGGCTTATTATCGAAATGTTAATTTTTGTTACCTAATATCTTTCTCTGGTGGTCCATACGAGGCACATAAGCATATTGACAGTTATTAAAGCTTTTATGACCAGAAGTCCACAAGTCAAATTTCATTTGTGAAGCTGTATATACACACATATAGAGGCACGCACCTTAAGAAATCTGAACTAAAACACTATTGAACAACTCCCCAGTTTGCCTGCTGATCTCATGATTTGCCAGCATCAAGAAACACCAGCTCGACAGTACAGTAATTTTTAAATTTAAACATCCTATTCTTTATTTTCAAGATTTTTTTTTTTTATTTCCAGGGCTAATACAAAGAACAAAACCCCAAACTATTAATTATATCACAACAACTCCTTAACCCCTCAAAAGCAAACAGCTCTGATGATACATCAGTCATCCATTTTTGGGTGCTTCCTTAATTCTAAAGGACATATAGTGCACTAAATACTGGTGCAATCAAGATAGTAGCCATAACTGTCTACATCCAAACCAGATTTAGCCTCAGGTCTCTTAATTTTCTGCTAGTACTACAGGGTATCCTGAGAGGAAGGAACTGCTCTCCACAAATAAGACAGAGATATGAAGGCTGTGATTAGCCATTTGCCTCAACATCTAACATCCTGTCAGCAGAACCTGGAAACCTAACACCAACATTATCAAAACAGATAACAGGATTTCTAGGTGTTGGAAGGGATGACTGGAACACATACACTCGTAACGTGAGTGACTGCATCTCGAACTAGCAGTCCAGAGCTTGCACTTCCAATGAGAATTCACACAATCTGACTTCAGTCTTTTAACATGACTACTCAGAAGTTTTCTCAAGATGCTCAGAAAAGAGCATGCAACTACTGTGCTCCTTTCACCAAGTATGCAATCAATTTTAAGAAAAGACACAGGTTTCAAGCACTGATGTCTACATTTCTGTGAAAAAAAAAAAAATAAAAATTTTAAAAAGTGTTACTTGTACTCTTCTACAAGTACCACAGTATTTTAGGATCACATTCTACTTGGCATCTCACCCTATGAAGGGGTGCCCTTGTAACGTGTGTCCATGCTACACAAAGCTTTATCACCATTGCTCTAACTGCCAGAGAAATGGGCATTTTCAATGTTTCCTTCAATATTACCGATATTCCAACTGATCACAAACAAGCTGTCGCAGAGGGACACCACAGAGGCCCTATATCATTGTATATACAAACCATGCACAGCTTACTTCAATTTCAATGGATATAACGTGGAACTTTCCTTAGATACTAAACTCAAATATCAAAATAATTTGTAACAACGATAGTTCATCCCATTCTCATCTTGCAAAGGACCCTGATATAATTAGGTAAACACCTCATATACCACCATTAGCTTCGAAGAGCCAAAACACCGGCTTACAAGGTTGCAAGAGTATGTCTCCTTTCCTTTTAGGTTGGAGGACTTCTATATAAAATGTTCAACTCATTTCCATCTGTTGGGCAATGAAATTAATACTCTTCCTACTGATGAGTGAGTAACTTCACTCAGACGCTGCCCCTTTGTAATATAAAGCAGCGGATGATGTGAAGACAAAAGCTATGACCATGCCATGCATGGTAACAGCAAGATCAAACAAAATTAATCTCAGCTACTCAGAGCACCCCATACTATGAAAGGAGCATTGTTGGACGTGGTCTTAAACAAGAGGTTTTGAACATGCTTAATTTAAGCACATGCTTATATCTCATTTTCAATTATTAAGTAACATTAGCCAAATACGTGTTCAGTCACCACCTCCCTTATATCAGTACACATAAGCCAATGGAGTAAGTGCAACCGTCTTTCTGGGCGACTGAAGGAGAGTTTTTGAAAAAACAAAATGCTGAATTGGAGTAAAAAAGAAAAAAATGGAAAAGGAATTACACTTAATCATTCAAGAATGTAATTCTGTAGATTGAGTCCCATACGCAAAAAGCCCCCTTATTTTGCAGCATATCAGAGCTCTAGCTACAGTTTAAAGAATGGTAGCACATAAAGGGGGGGGAGAAGTTAATTTTTTTTCAGTTAGGCATTACTATTTAATCTTATAATGGGGGCAACACAAAAGTGATTCCATTTTTTCTCAGGAAACCTGACAAAACAGTACGTTGTTTCTGGCTGGCAGCCACTGTACTATCATAAGGCTTCTTAAAGGCGTAACATTGTAAATTTTACCAGGTTTGAAAAAGCATTAGAAGTATAAAACAAACAGAAGTGCCCATTAGCTAAATTGACTTGAAAAATAGTAAGATAGTAAATAGGTCTTTAAGGAGGGCTGAGGGTCCTTGTGGAGACTGGCAAAGGCTCCAAGCCAAAGCAATTCCACGGCGCCAACAAGACTCAAAGATAGGCCACGAGTTTGCACTGGCATCACCAGAAGGCTGTTTATAAAGACAGATGAACGGAAGGACGGCTTTTCAGCTACAGTTCTGTGAAGTTAAACTACTACTAAGCATAACTTTAAACATGGTCTCCAGTCAACCATATGAGCTCCATACAAACTCAGAGCACGTTTTAAGGTGACGTGTTTAAATTCCAGCGTAAGATATAACTAAGGACAGAAAGACAGACACACACATGAAGATTAGCATTTAACATCCACTGTAGTATCTCCAGTTGACATGAAAGCATTCACATTTTTGAAAATTTAGAGCCTGAACAGCAGTAGTGACTGAAACCGCTGATTTCATATGCTAATAATGACATCACACCTTACGGCCCAATGCTGCAACCAGACACTATCATCTTACAAGGACAAATTTTCTAAAGGAGCCTAAGAACTGGGCAAACTGTTCACCTGCACTTAGGAAGAAGGGTTTTTAATCCATCCATGACATAGAATTCTTTCTGTTCCTCAGTGCTGTGAATAATTGCTACTGAAATATTTCTCATAATTTGACTTCTTTTTTTAAGTAAAAAATATAATATAATCGTTAGTGGAAGAACAAAAAAAAAATAATCTACAAAAGCAGCTTTTGATCATACATGAAGCAGCCCTAGACATTTATGAAGTGAAGCAAGGTGAGGTCCCTCCTGGGATTTTGGGTACATGAGGGACTCAAGGCTGGATCTTACAAACATTGCAATGCCACGTAGCGTAGTGCAGTGCAAAGACTCCCACACACAGCACCCCAGAAAAGAAAAAATAATATGTTATAAATACCCTCTCAATGCTCCCAACATATATCCAGCAACAAAATAAGAGATAATAAATTATGTAACTATTACTGTCTACATACACTATACTGCCTGTATTTTGACATCACACAGCCCAAAAAATTTTTTTTTAATTTTTTTTTTTAAGTATCTTCATGGTTTGTAGTGATGTGCACAGAAAAGGTTGAGAGGAAAAAAAAAGTGTACTAAGGAAAAAAAAAAAAAAAAAGAGAGAGAGATCTCTACATCAACAAACAATCCACAGAATGGTGAGAACATGAATATACGGCTATTTTTTCCTCTACTGCCATTGTGCTGTATTTCATGCACACAAGAATAGAAACACACATTAAACCCTGCTGTTTTGGAAACAACATGCTTGAAATCTGCCGTGATCTTTCTTCCCCACCACGGACACTGCTATATAAAACCCAGAGAATGGCCCTACACATAAATAAATAAATACTAAATGGCGAGGGGGGGCGGGAAAGAGCGGAGGAAATAAACGCAGCGCCCAAAGTGCTGAATGCATTCTCCGGGTAGGAAACGAGCTCTAATTAAATGGCCCGAAAGCGATTAAAATAAAGCCAAAGGGACCCTGCGGGGCTCTGTTCAGCCCGCCGCCCCAGCCTCCCGCACGACAGGGGAGGCGAGGCGGCACTGGAGCGCGCGAGTGGAGCCCGGCGCGGGGGAGCAGAGCCCGCCCGGGGGGTACCGCGGGGCCCGCACCTGCCGCGGCGCCAGCCCCGCCGAGGCCCGGCCCCCCCGGAGTGCTGCCGCCCCCGGCTGCCCCTTGGGCTCAACCACGTCCCTCGCCCCCGCGGGCTGCTCCCGCCAGGACCGGGTGGCCCCGCGGCGGCGCCCACTCACCTCGCAGAGGCGCGCACTGCGGCTCCGCGGCCCGCGGCGGGCTCCGGGGGAGGGCGGCTCCCGCGCCGTGCCGTGCCGCTGCGGAGCCGGGCGGCGGCCGGAGTCACCCCGTCCTTGCGGCAGGCGGCTCCCGCCGGTGGCGGCGGCCCCTCCGCGCCCACGGCGGGGCGAGCGCCTCCCCGCGCAGGGGCGCCCGCGCCGCCCCCCGCCCCCGCGCCGCCTCAGCGGCGGGGCTGGGCCCCCCGCCCATTCGCCGGCCTCCGCCTCCGCGCCGGCATCTTCCCCTCGGTTACCGACAGGCACGGCAGTACGCGGGTGGGGGCGGCCGGGCCGGCGTCGAGGGGCGGCGCCGAGGGCGGGTCGCTCTCCGCGGGCAGCCGCTAACAAAGCCCCCCGCCGGCGGAGGGGGCTGCGGGGATTGCGGGGGTCCCGCCAGGCCACGGCTCGCCGACCGCCTGGGCCCCGCCGCGGGAGCAGGCTGCAGCGCCCAGCGCGCTGCGGGGGACCCCAGTCCCCAGCGAGATCTCCCGGCGAGCCCCGGCCCGCGCGCCCGGAACCGGTGAATCCGGTCAGGCTGGGGAGATGCTCTCCCCGTGCGGATCCGGGGGGAGACGGTCTTTCAGCTCCCGCATTTTAACCGCTATTCATGAGAAAGCACCACCGAGACGGTGCTTGGAAATGCCAGTTTCTGGTTTTAATTCACGGACAGTTATCGGTGTCATCAACGTGAGCACGAGCCAGCCTTTACCATTTTCTCAGTGCTGATTATCCTGAAAAACAGCTAGGTGCGATCAGCTCTGCATTTCCTACTTTTCCGGCAATTTTACTTGTGCTTTGTCCATCACAATGAATTCAGGAATGTTTTCACAGGAAAGTGTCGTTACAAAACATGTCGATTAAATGAAAAAAAAAATACACACATCAGAAGACCAGTGATGTGAAACGCTGCAGGATCACGGCCCAACAAAAAACACAGTAATGCCAATGACAGAAAAAATGGACACGTTAGACTTACTCTTACATGATCCAGGTCCTGGTTATTATTATGAGACAACACCTCATGCTTTGTTTTGTTTTCTGAGTCACATGAAGGCAAAATCTTCCCACAAGCAAGGAGCACGAGTCTGACTACTTTGTATTCTACATCTGTTTTCTAATATACATACATATATATCTACCAATATATGGGCAACTAAATAGGTTTCTGTACACACTGTTTCTTCAGAATAAGCAGCTGGCAGCTATATTAAACTAATGTACCTCAAAATATAAAGTAAATTTTTTATAGCTTAGAGCATATTGTCAAAGCCCTGGGCTTGAAATCCTTTCTGTATTGAAGCCCACGGCGCTTTTGTCTTGGGCTCCAATAAAAGGAGGGAGTTTGCTCTTCAGCCCTCCTGTAAGATACTAGACAAACTGCTCCAGATATGAGCTTATGTGGCTGTGTTCCAAAGTAGGTCAAGCTATGAAAGTTATTAATACTGTTCCTTCTATCTGAAGCTTTAAAACTTTGTTTCAGTTCTTTTCTGTGAATTACACATGTGCGGGCACTTACAATGTAGTTTAAACATGCTTAGTGTGCAAATGATTGGGGTGCAACTGGTTAGTCTTACACAAATTTTCTGACTCCTTATACTTAAGAGAGTACTACTCTGATGTGTCATTGCAATAAATCTGCTTGGATTTACATTAAAGGCTCAGATCTGGATGATCACATATAGGTTAGTGGTGATTTGGGCATTCTTAGATACATCTCTCTCTTCAGCAGTACCTTGACTTGGCGCTGAGAATATAATGCCTACTTTAATTTCTGAAACAAGATGAAGAGAAAAAAGGATGTGTAATGCTAAGAGTTTCATAACATTTATAATTATTTGTGCTTTGGTTTTGGTTATCATGACATTTTTATGATGATAAGATGAGAAACTGCGAAGATGAAAACCATTAGCTAATGAATTATTCTCAGTGGATTTGCAAGCTGTAAAAGCCCTTTGACGGTGTGACACAAGTGCAGACTGTTTTTAAGTTAAGACTTCTCATCTGTCAAATTAAAAAACCTATATAAATCATACACTGGATTTTCATGTTTCGTTAATTCATATGAATCTTTAAATCCCCTTGACTTCCCCCCCAAACATGAACGGCAGCAATCACAACAATAGTAAAACACAAAGCACTTGTAGAAATTCAGCACCACTGCTTTCCAGTAATTACAAACCTGCTGATCTCTATGTTTATATTTCTGACACATTCACATTGTATGTGATGCTACATGCATAGTTCTTTATTAACAGTTCCTGTGTCTTTGGTATGATTTAGGATCTTTTCTATTTTCCCCAGATGTAACTCTGGCTGTAACTGAATAGAGTTGGGAGCACACCAGAAAATAAACACATTTCATAGAGCAATTGCTACTTCTGTCTTCATGGGTGCTTAGATGTCTACAGACACTATGCTAATGAAGAAGAGGCTACCTTTTCAGAGCCATGCACTGAGGCCATGGGTAGTTAACCTTCAATAGACTCAAAAATAGAGAAAACCAGCCTGCTTTTCTGGGGCAAACAGCTGTCTTCTCTCCTCTTTCCAACACTGCTGCTTTTTTCCCCCTGCTGCCTAGATCCATCTCATCTCTCCTTTGTTGGAAAGTTAATACGAAAAAACCCAACATGATAGAAACTCGTACAAAATCAGCTTTGCCCAAGTGGGGATTCCTACTGTCTTTGCTAGGGCTCTAATAACATTCTGTAACAGATACGTGTAGTGCACAATGCATGGCAGCACCGTCCCAGACTGAGAAATACCTTTTTAAAGTTAAGTTACAATGTATCTGAGGCAAAGCTATTATTGGGTGAAAGTTGGAAAAATTACATAACTCTCACTTGGAGACTAGGACTGAAAAATAGCTGAAGTAGTACCAGAACACTAAAACGTCCAAAGAATGTTTGTGTTATGTTCTTGGAAAAGGTTTCACTGGAGAAAAAACAATATTCAGTCATTCCCAGAAATTATTTGGTAGAAAAACTGCAAAATGCTATGAACAGTAAAAATCTTTCACCATAAAAACAGACATCCAAAATTTCTAATTAATACCCTTAAAGTTCTCTATATGGTGAGAACCTATGACATACTGACGTAAGGATGCACCCTCTATAAAGTGGGTTTTCAGCTGCTCTACCTTTGGACATCGGTAACTCAACAAAAGAGGACATATACTTACTGTAACTCATTAGACATTAATATCAAAAAGCAATGTACATTTTGCCTGGCAGTATTACTTAGTTCCCACACAAATACTTAGACGAGCACAGAAAAAGCAAAACGTAACTTTTCAGCAAACAGTAAATTAAAAAAATAAAGCAATATTCCAGTATTTCCCAACTCCTTTCTCTTCCTTTTGGTTATGATTTAGAGCAAACAAAAAAGGATTTGATGAATCATTACTGAAGGCCATCATCTAGCACTGTGTGATCAGCTGTAGAGTGTATGAAGAACAATGCCCTTTGAGAAGGTAACTTTCCTATACAACAGCTAGAAGCACTAAAAGACAAAAAATGCAGTTCTATATTATATGAAGATTTCACATTTTCCCAGCAATTCAACTCTCTGCGAGACAATGGGCCAAGCTGAATACCCATAATAAGAGTTACCTATGTCATGTCTATTAAAAAGCCAAACATAAAAAGGCTAAAAGGATCAACTGGAAGAACACTCATGTGGGATAGAAACATAGTGTTTCACAACACTTCTGGACAGATTCCTGTGCAGCAGGTGAAAGCATTAATTGAACAAATCGCCCTAATCTGCAAAAATCTGCAGGACATATTCTCTGGCCTGTCCTGCCTCTTTTGTGCTGCACAAAAGACTTAATGAGACTGAAAACCACCTGCAGCTCCCCAGCTGGCGATTTTTGTGGTATAAAAGAGTCCCTGAGTGACTGTGGAGTCATCTACCCCATGGGAGTCAACACATCCCAGCTATCTGAGCAGAGAGAGGGGAGGACAGTGACGGAAAGTATGCCTGAGTTTTGCTGCTCAGCCGACTGCAGCTGGACCATGGGCCCTCAGGAGCTGTCACCATCTGGTACTATCTGGTGCCAGGGCAGGCATTTATCCAACCAGAAAGTCAAGGGGCTTCACAGCAGCTCTCCACCCTTCTGGTGTACAGAGAAGAGACCCACTGCACTGGGCTAATCTGGCTGGAGCTCAAATCTGCAGACCCTACTCTGGCAAAACTCCCATGGATAACTCTGAGTGCTTACCTGAGTTGGCCTTCTGGTCTGGGACCTAGAGGAACATTAATACATAAAGCAAATAAACACATGGATTCAGAAAAATTTAAACCATTAATGAGAAGTATATTAATTGTAAATATTAAAGCAATCTCCTACCAATAACATTTTATGAAATTATGGAAGTAGTTCTTGGGTACAGAAGTGAAAACTGCTGAAGTTCCTAATGCTTCCAGATAGTTAATGAAATGTGCATAAAGATCATTGAATTTGGGTTAAAGTTATGATGATAAAAGCAATTGTCAGTTTCTGTTGGTACTTGTAGAGATTTAATTTTAGAACTGTACCCTTAGGCAAGTAATATAGGATTAGATCCACACCCGCTGCATCCAAAGTCATACTGAAATGTCACTTGAAAAACACACTTTCACGATCTTGCTATTTGACTTACAAACATGCCTGTCAAATCTGCAGAAAAAGCCTGCAGTACATGTAGGCTGTATTGAGGTAGTATGTTACAGTATCAATGGATCATGCTTTTGTAAAACCAGGAAGCTTCCATAACTGAAGAAAATGAATACATTGTTCTTTTGGAATATTCTTGCTGAAGCAAGGAAAAGGAGTCTGTAGAAGAACAGTCCAACGTCATGCTGAGAAGACAAAGGATAGAAAGATTGTAAAGGTATCAAGACATTAGTGAGGCTGAAAAGAGGATCACAAATCTGTATCAGAACCCTGGAGAATTTAAAGATCTGTACTGACAGCAATTGAACAATTCCCGGTTTTCCCCAGTGAAGGGAGAGCAGAAAAGGCTCAAGCAGCTGGAGCAAAACAGCCTCTTTACTAATATCACTAGGATTCAAATCCCAGAGTATTTATCTGGTGCCCCTCTTCATGTTAGTTATGTGTCTCTAGACAATAACAATGGTTATTTGAGTTACACATTTGGTCAATAATTTGACTAAAATCCTCACACAATCTCTTTAGGAGTCTTACTGCTTCCCACAACAGCAACAACTACCAGGTAGATGAATTTAGTAAGCAAATACAGCAGACACTAATTGAGAGCGCTATACTACCAATGATTTTTCTTTAAATATTTGAAGAAAGCAGTAACTTCTTCGGCAACCAGGCAGCAGGTTACCCTGGTGACATTAATTCCTTCTGCATCCTACATAGGATTGAATGTGGAATTAGCAGAGCTGGAAAATGCCCCTCCAGCTCAGGCAGAAATAACATACTTCTCACTGTAAGTGGAAGTTTCTCTTCAGGAGACACTTGTGCTTCACTGCTCTTTATCAAACAAGGTAACACAAATCTACATTTTACTAGCAGGCATGATCAGCAATGGAAACTCAATTTATCATGAACTGAGAGACAACTGTCAAACACTTGAGTCACATCTATCCTGCACAGAACAAATAAACATTAATGCCAGAAAAATAAAACCACTCTGAAAGCCTGAAGAATCAACAAAGAAGTTTTTTGCTTGTGCCTAAGCCAGCTAAACCTTCTTAAAATCCCATTCAAAATAGATGCTTGATATGATTTCCATCCACAATAAGTTTCTTACCCATTATATCCTCTTTCATTTATGAAAGGACTATAAGTTTATATTTAAGAATCCACCGAGTCATCTAAAGTACAGATACTGAGACTGTTATTTTGGCTAAGAATTCAGTTCAGAATGGTGAAAATTACTAGAACTTTACCTTTCCCAACTCTTGTGCCAAATTTATACAAAGACTTTCTTTCAGTGACTGCATAAAACACAAATGATGGTGATATTAAAGCCAGTTTTCAGTCAGTTTTCTGTGTAGAGGTGTCACCATAACCATCGCTGGCACCGTTACAAAGATAACTACAAAATCCTAACAGCCATGAATATAATCTCACTCCTTGTTGAGGCTCAAAGCAAAAGGAATATCTTGTATTTTGATATTTTTATCTTGTTCTTACTGCAAGGTGTTACACAACTTCCATGTTAATTTTCACCTGGCATTTCTTCCTTGGTATCACATAGAAAGACAGCAGTGGCAAACGATTAGTTCATAACAATGGCAAGATACATTCCACGAGAATATATATCTAACTTATTCTGTTTTTTTAATATAGTGTAAGCCATCTGACTACCTTGAAATGTTGCAGCCCATCCATTCCTAATGTATATCCATTTAACCGTAGCTTACTGGGCAGCTCTATTGTGTGAGCCAACACTTTTGTTCATAAATCAAACACTCAAAAAACAACCACAGGAGTAGAAAGAGACCTGTAGGTGTACCTCTCTCTCAGAAAGTTTACACAAAATTATACAAATAATTTTTTTTAACATGTTTCTCTTCCTTATAATAGAAAGGTTTTACAACACTCAAAATTCTTACTCAGATTTCCAACATCTGTTGTATGTATTACAAAAAAAAAAATCAAGCAAATAAAAAATTAGATTTTTGAGGCTTATAGATTCTGAATACCCAGACCTGGTGATGTGGCTGGTGGTGCAGCAACCAGTACGACCAAGAATGAGGTACTGGTTGCTACAGTTGAACTGCTCAGCTGAACAACACATAAAAACAAGGGCTCTGAACTAAAGCCACAATGAAGCATATTAACATGCTGCAAAGTGCTTGCTCATTAAGCATGCACTTAAATTCAAATACAAACTTAACTGCTTAACTGAAGAGGGACAAATTTAAACATGCACTTCAAGTTAAGCCAAACAACAAAGAAAAACATTGCGCATATCCGTGAAAAACAATCACATTCAAAATTTAAAAATTGCTCAGGAGAAGAGTGCGATGACACATACAGAAAAAATTATGGTAGCAAAGAGCATTAGAGGAAGCAACAATGTTACAAATCTTCACACTGACAAAGAACAACAAACAAATATTTTGGTTTACAGAGTAAGTAAAAATACAGTACGAAGTGTAGGAAATAAGGCCCAAATAAGGACTCCAGAGTGATTAACAACACAACTAATTGCTGAGTCTTGTACCCAAATCACTATCTGCCTGTGCTACCTGTAGAAAAGAAGAGTGGTGGTGTGTACTGCTGTATACTGCTGAATATGCAATAACTTTTGTTCATGTAGTCTGTGTAATGGAGACTAAACCTGACACCCTGCAGATGCTTTGGAAGAGCAGAGCCAAGAACAGGAATTCTTGAGACAAACATTAAAAACTCAAGGAAAAACAGAGTAAGACCAGTCTGAGTATGACTGCACAAACTGTCTGAAAACTGAAGCATGGAGAAAATAAATCTCTACAAGTATTTATGGTTTTAAATACGCTGATATGCAGATGAGACACCACAAGGATATCTGGAGTGCAGTTTGAACAGATCAAAGTCACACTTACCCTGGCATATTTGGATCAGGAATACCTGTCAGGTTTCAGCTAAGGACACATCACTATATTAGGCAACTATTTAAATCCCATGAAAGATTCTAGGCTGATATGTGGTTTCAGAGCAGGAATCCAAACTACCACATGGCAACTATTCCAGGAGTATCAAAACCACATACAAGCATTTCTCTCACTGACGAATGTGGTTTTGTTTTTATAGCAACATTACTGAGTTGGCAGCACACTGTTCTACATATGTGGCCTTGCCTACTTTGCTTTATACAAAAACTAAAATGTCATCTCGCTCCTTTATTCTACAGTAGAATTCACAGAGCGTGTCATTCTTGCCACACCAACACCCCTCTGTTGGTTTTGGTCGATAGGTACAAGCCTTAGTTTTGTGGTTTACTACAGCAGCTGTTTTATAAGGCAACTTGAGAGACTTCACTTACACTCCATTTATCCAAACTTTGTTTGTAATAAAGACCCACTTTCTAATCTCTGAAGCAAAGTACCAAACTGTGTATTACGAAACTTGGATTTACACACTGACAGGCTGAAAAGTACCAAGATAACAACACAGCCCGTGAGCTACACAGACAGGTGTCCAGATTTCCATATCGAGGTTTTGCCAGATGATGGACTGATGGCATCATACACTTGCAACATGTAGGAGCTATTCTCCATTGCCTAGTATCCTGCATGAAATGCTACGTCCCGTTTTTTAGTGAAGTCTGAATGTGTTGTGCAGATCATAACTATAGATTTTTAAAGCAAGACTGTGTAGAGTGCTATCATTATTCTACAAAGAATAATCCTGCAATGACAGAGTGCAGTCTACACATGTGAAAAATTTATCTCACCCTAAGGACACTAGTTCAGGGCACATTACTTGACAACAGATACTGGAGACTTTTATCATGTCCATTAAGCTACACAAGTGATCTGGTTATTATGTGACCAGACTACTGCAAGGTGAGTATTCTGCAAGGCGAATATTTGCATCTAGATTTTACCAGTGAATAGGAAAAGGACTCTAAATTCTGAAAATACTGTTCTAATCAGATTTGAATAGCACACTTAATTCTAAGCTAATGCATCTTACTAAGCATAAGCAGAATTAATTTCCTAGCAAAAAGCTGAATGCAGTAGGAAAAATAAAGGGAATAAATGTTACTTAGTTTAGACTTGATGGCTAATTCATGGTACTTTACTACACTATTATCAAAGGTGTCTGAATTTCAGTAAAGTGCTATAATATATTACTGCAGAAAATATAATCTCCACATAATATTTCTATGAATAATGAATGCTATTTAGGCATCAAGCTACCACTTTCACATGAAGTTATAACATTGCTTCCACAAAGGCAGGTATGACATTCTGAGAAAAACAAAATATTCCAGGTAATATCACTATTTAAAAATCATTATGATTACAACTTGGTATATTTTGGAGAATACCATTACTGTGTATTTGTTAAACCTCTTAATTTGCCTCAAAATACATGATTTGGAGAAGCCTGCTGAAGCTAGTATTTATTTCAGGTATTATGTCTATTTTTTTTCTGTGAAGTGCTAGGTTGACATGAACAGAAAGTGGCAGGAAAAGAAGTATTGTTTCTCCCACAGCAAGCACGCTAATGTAAAGCTTAAAAATGAAGCAGCAGCAGCACATTTTTGCTTAGACCTTTGAACTGCACCATATGGTTGATGCTCAATTAAGCAAAGATTTATCAGTCCCTGATTGGAATGTGTCCAAAACTTGCTGTTTTCTCAAACCTTTGAACCAGAGTACTAGAACTGAACATACAATTTCCTGGACTCACACAAGTCACACACTTTCAAATCTTTGAATGAAATCAGGAAAATTTGATGTATATTTTCCTGGGTATGCATTTCTAGATTTCAGAATGAAAATATACCGGTGCTATAAAAGCTACAAAAAGGCAGTTTCATGTTACAGCTTTAGCCAAGTTAAGATCTCACCACTATGAAAAAGGTGAGATCCAAATCCCTACCAATTCTCCGCAAGCAGTCATATCACTTACTTTTCATCTGCTTTAGCAACCACTAAACTCCATGGCAAAGAATGTCCTGTTCACTAAAATGACAGACACCAACCCAGTAAAAGTGTGTGCTTTATTGCTGAGTTAGCAAATTGAATGAGTTCACCACGCAATCCGAGCGGCACAAGATCTGGTATGACAGACAGGTGATCCCACTTTTGGGAAGAGACAGCAAGGGAGAAGGGAATGAGGCAACTTATGTTTGAAAGCACAATGCTGTTATTTTGACTTCTAATCTAAACATTAACTGTTTCCTACTCCCTGGACACTTTGCCTCTGCTTTTAGCTGTATGCTGTGTAAGTTCATTTACATCACACCCAAGTGTGGTGCTAAATTCATGAACAACAGGCAAGTCCACGACTTCATGTCTAAAAGAGCTAGGAGTGGAATAAAAAATAAGAACTTCAGAATTAATTCAGCAGGAATTTTATCCAAGTGAGTATTAAAGATATCAAGATCTGGAACATCAAACGTTGTGACTACACAGGAAAAAATGTAACTTTTTCATTCAAGATTGTATGTTTCGTTTGTTTGATAATGGACCCAAACACAGATATAATATAAACTGAAGTAGGCCATGACTTTTTTCCCCATCAGATGATTTGAGGCAATAGAAATGTAAAAAAAAAGTTGTTTACAGTGAAAATCCTAACCCAAAATTTGGCAATAATAAAGTCAGTCAAACATAAAGCTTTTATGTTAAACTGTAAAAGCTTAATTTTAAATTTCATGTAAGACTCTATGGGTAAATTCTGCTTTTATAGACAGATGGTAAGGTTTTTTCTTTGCTTGTTTATTATAAATGTACTTGAGTGCATGTATTCAGTCCACTGAAAAAAACCTAAAACCATAATTTGCAATATTTTAATCCACAAAGCTTAATTCCTTTGTAATCGCTATTTCAATGTAGCAACAGATTTCACTGTCACTATTGGTACAAAAGGATAAAACTTTCCCCTGTTGGTTTTGTAAACTGGGGAAAAAAATGTAATTGAAGGGTTCAATCAGTTTTGTTGGAAAGTTTTTGTTTATTTGTTTTTCTTTTCCATAAGTGTCACCTCATCATTGCAATTCATATTTTCATAAATGTTGGAATATTCTTCTACTATAATTGAATTAAAAAACATTTCTGTAGCCTATTTTTCCATGTCACCAGCTTACTGAAACCTCATGGAATAGTAAACAACTTCTAACATAACAAGTGTAATGTGGGAATGAAGAACACTACGTAAAACCAACTTCAACTGTAAATTTACTAGCAGCACTATACAAAAAAGTATTTTTTAATGGCATTTAGGTGTTCACATAGTTTACAGAATAATACTGGTGCATTGCAAATCATGACTATTCTACCTCCATAACCTTTCCCAATGTGCTCCATTAAACTCTTTGATCAGGGAAGATGCTCTTTCTTGATTTGACAGATTAATGCAAATTTTATTACCTTAACAGAGGGGCTCAACAAAAACTTGACTGCTGCTCTGTCATTAAGTGTTTTTACCATTATTATTTTACACATACAGTATATTTCAATAAAGAAGTTCCAATTACTTTGGCAAAATATAGATTTTGTACACTGAGAAGGTACTGTGGGAGACTACTAGACACATTCTTAGCTAGGTGTATGCCAAGGGACAAATGGAGAAATTAAGTGATTTAGCTGGAGTTATTCACAAAACAGCACCTTAGCTGGAACCCAGGAATTCTGATATGAGATTTTCATCTAACATACATCGATATGAAATATCTGACATTATATGAGCACCCGGCCACAAAGTTCTAGTTTTCTCTTCTACAGCACACAGCTACATTCTTTCTACAGTCTGTTTGCACTGTGTATGTTCAAAGCTTTCCTAATTTTTTTCAAATTTATTGGAAAGGACGGGAAGGAATGGAGAGAGGTCATTTAGGTACACTGCTTCCAAACCTTTTTTGAAATCCAAGGACAAGACAGTACTTCAGTAAAAAAAAACTATACAGAATATGTTGTATTCTTTTTTTGGTGGGAAGGCACACGGTAAATATTTAGCATTTAGGCAAAAGAAGTTGTACTAAATGAAAATGTTACCATATGTACCATCTTCATTTAAAGTATTCATTAGAAAAATTATAATACGGCCTAATTCCTGACTTTGCCTGTCAAAAGTCAATGAGACATAGCTGCTCACTCCCACAACAATGAATTTGTAGGAGGTTTTATTTTGGTTTTTTCTAACTGCAATTCTTTACACACGATGAGGCCACCATCTCTTGTTTAGGATACCACCAGGGCCTTTGGGCCATGGATTTCCTCATATAGGTCTAGTCCATCCTTCTGCCCTAAGGCAGAATGAATTATGACTGAACCATTTCTGACATATTTTATGTAGGACATCAGAGCAAATGATCAGAACATTCTCTTTGGCTACAAATTCTATAAAAAGTAGTGATTACCTTGAAAATGCACAGTGAGATTACAGCATATTATACACTTTTGGTGTACATAGTTATGAATTCTGATTACAAAATATAATGGACAAAAAATCTGCCCTAGTAAACTCAGCTAGTAAGTGCTACAGACCAGTAAAAGCATTTAATTCAGTCTATATTTTCTATGGTTCAGTAATTTTGACCATACAGGTAAGAATCTGTGCTCCTTGCATCCTGCAGCCTGTCAGACTATACTGAAAGATACGCCAGCTCTGTGACATTTTTTTAAATGGTCTGACAGTGCCCTGTTCAATGCAACTCTGCATTCTCTCCATAATCACATGCGTCTTTGCAAGTGGCAGGAAAAGTCACTTACAGAGTCTCCAGTGCTAGAATACTTATCTGTTTTTTTGAAAAAAAAAAAATCAGGAGAAAACCATCAAATTCCATACAGTGTGAGCAGGCTGTCAAAGGTCAATGTTAGCAGAAGAATTTTAATGTTCTCTTTAAATAAATAGTATTTATTCATCAATATTTTTTTTCGAGCAGGAACCAGGATGTTGTCTGCAGTTTGATGTAGAGAATTAAGAACATAAAATCTGTCAGCATTTGAGGAAAAAAGGTCTGAAGGGAGAAATAGTATTTTATAAAGCAGTATTTAGGGCAATTGCATTTTAATATAATTAAATACTGCACCATAGGAAGTAGAGAAAACCCTGCACTGTTTGTAAATGCTGTTAAGCCTTTTAATCAGACCATCACCTTTTCATAAGTACATCAATAAAAATGACAGCTAGTAGAGAACAATAAAACAATTAATATTAGAATATTGCTTAGATAGATTAATTAACTTCAGGGCGTTCAAAACAATAAGCAGAGTGATATATTTTGCTGAATGTATTAAGTTTTGAATATAAATTAAACTCTGCTACCCACGATAACTAAATGTGATAACTGCACTAATATCTGTTACTGACGCAAGTTGTTTTAAGAGATAACAGAGCAGATTCTCTGGTGTGGAACTGGTATTTCGCACTGCACTCCAGTGTACTCCATTAGACCCACATGGATCCCAGCATAAAATGGATGCTAACAGTGTAGGTTATGCTCCTCTCCTCTTTCCTTACTGCTGGCATAAATCCAGGCGCAAATCCCCCAGTCCTGTGGTTCAGTGCCCAGTGGACCACCACAAATTTCAAGCATATAAATGACACTTTCCCTCCCACTGATGAATTAATTCTGTACAAAGTGGACATAACAATTTGAAGTGAAAAAAGGCAAGCTGTATTCTTTTCCTGTGCATGCATCTGGTTTACAGCATGTGTCAGTCTGCAGCTCCCAGGATTTGGGCCACGCTCACCAAAGCTATGCAGCAGTGTCTGGTTATTCACACAAAAATAGCACAGCACTTCAAAGAGTGCACAATGCAGGTTTAGTATATAATAGGGCAAAATCCCTCCCAAAAATACATGCTGACTTTTGATTATATTAGATAAGAAAATGTTCCTCATAAGGACTGCATAAACAATTCCTGAACTCAAATATAAAATGTTAATTAAAATGTAAGGTAACCTATATGATGCCTTTGTTTTCTATGCATCTCTGGTTTAGTATCTGATGGGATTCTCCTGCTTTGTTGTTTACTTGTTCCGAAGGAGAAGTCATTCTTCCAGTAACAAATCGAAAACACAACAGTCATTTACCTCTTCTATCATGTCAGTGTCTTACCCTTAGAGACTCTTGCACTTCAAAAATAGGCCATCAGATACGTTAAGCTTATGTGTCGTTGGCATTAAGGCAAGAGGCAAACTCTTACTCAGAATTTAATTCTATTTTATAAAAAGCACTTAAATAGGATTTACAGCTTTCAATTTTTTGAATTTAAAAATAGGAAAAAGTATTGCTAAGAGCATTGCTATTGAATTAACAACTGAAAGTTGTGATATTACACATTGAGATTGGAGATTTTCAGCCAGGTAGCCAGAAAGTCTAGAAAGTCATAATACGGAAAACAGTAAAAGCTATTATAAATCTTTTTGCATTCCTACAATGTTTTTCTTAGATTAAAAATCAACATTTCCACCAGCAGCTCCTAAAGCATGAGGAAAGACAGAACTCTACACAGAACAGATTTTTTTTGTCTTTCTCACAAAATTTATGCAATTGTTTCAGGCTTTGTTGAATTACACAGATGCAAATAAGGAATGGTACTGTTTGTAGGAGTACTACTGGCAATCTGTTTAAAATGGATTCAGACACGTAGCAGAATTCCCTGTACTCTGCTTACATGAAATATTGCTTCTCAGCAGGAGTGTAGGTCACTGTTCTATAACCTAAGTGTACCAAATGTTCTGGTATGATTTCATTTGATTTCAGTGAAAGGTGTGTAAAGAGTGACAATTGAAATAATGACAAACATTTCTGTCACTACAGGACTATCATTTTTGAATGTTTTAGATGTCATTTAGACTTGTCAAATATCTTTAAATCTGTTGAAATTTATGCACTAACTTGTCATGTACAATGACACTTTGATTACACTTGAATTCTGTATACTTTTAGTTCAGTGCCTGAAAAGGGAGTATTTGTCTCTGAAAGCTAGAAAGGAAAGAACGTCTAGTGCCCCATCACATTTTTAATGCTAAACCCCTGAAGATATGGAGCTGGTCTGAAAAGCTCATATGAACTAATTAAGAGCCAGTTCTGCTCCTGTATCTCAGAGTGAAATGGGAATGGTATTGAAGTGTTGTCATTATTTCTTGTCTTTCTTACTTCTTAGTACCGTACACGGACGTTAAAAGTCATTGCACTTTGGCTAATAACTACCTGGTGAAGTAAACCTGAGTGCCATAAAAACATTCTTTATTTAAAGCAAAAGGACTTTTACATACTCCTAAAGGAACTGATACCATCTCATATTTGGCAGACTTCTCAGAGAGGAGTCGCACAGCAAATTGATACATTTCCCAGGTATAGATTGTCCATTGGTCCATTGCTCTATAGCCTGTTTCCTGATTTCCAAAAGCGAGAGTTCTCATTCAGAATCAATATACCACTTAAATTGCCATCTTACCGGACCCTTCTTCAAGTGAATTCATAGAATACAGATAAAATGCCATTTCTTTTACAAGTGTTCCACACTTTTCATATATGCATTTACACACTAGAAATATTAATATTACCTATTGGAATATTCATTAAGATAAAGTTTGAGAAGAATGTTATTTATTCTGGTGAGCCCACCTTGAGTACTGGGTCCAGTTTTGGGCGCCACAGTATAAGAAAGACGTTGAGGTGCTGGAGCAGGTCCAGAGAAGGGCAATGAAGCTGGTGAGGGGGTCTGGAAAACAGGTCTTATGAGGAGCAGCTGAGGGAACTGGGGTTGTTTAGTCTGGAGGAGGCCAAGGGGAGACTTTATTGCTCTCTACAACTACCTGAAAGGAGGTTGTAGTGAGGCCGATATTGGTCTCTTCTCCCACATAACTAACGACAAGACAAGAGGTAATGGCCTTAAGTTGCGCCAGGGGAGATTTACGTTGGATATTAGGAAAAATTTCTTTACTGAAAGAGTGGTTAGGCATTGAACAGGTTGCCCAGGGAAGTGGTGGAGTCATCATCCCTGGAGGTGTTCAAAAGACATATAGATGTGGTGCTTAGGGACATGGTTTAGTGGTGGGCTTGGCAGTGTTAGGATAATGGTTGGACCCGGTGATCTTAAAGGTCTTTTCCAACCAAAATGATTCTATGATTCTGTCCACAAAGTTGTGCGGAAAAGACTAACAAATACTTTTGCATCCTCTTCTTAGAGAATATGAACCTTCATAGCCAGACCATTGTACATAATGCATACAGCATGTTTGTTTTTTCATTACTGAAATTGTAAGACATTGAAAGGAAAATTAAAGCAAGAGAAAAAGGAGTCTTATTTTTGCAACATTTTAACTAAAGACTTCTTACATGTCTACACAGTAAAGACAGAACACAGCTGCATAACTTGTATTTGTATTTCAAATGTTTCTGACAGTATTCTGAACTACAGGTACCAGGGTTTACTGTAAAGATAAACTACATGTGAGAACCAATCAGATCTGTATTTATACACATCCAAAGATCAAGACTTTTTTTGTTTAAAGCTCTCACTCAGTCTGGGCTCAACAGCACACAAAAAACCAGTAGGCTAGGAGAAAGCGATAGGATGGAAAAGTACCTAATAACTCCATGTGTCCTACCAAAAAGTGGGAAGACTTAGTTGAATAACAACTTAGACATTAATTCATTACTATATCTTCTGCATAGTCGTATATACACACACATATACAGACAGAATCATCTCTTGCATATTTCTTATTAAAGGCATTAGTCTTCATACAAAATCTGATGATTTTAGTTTATTTGGTCCTAGCATTTATGTCCTTGAACTCATAATTCTCAGTGTGACATCATCATCAGACATCTAAAGACATCTAAAGATGCTAATGGTATTACAGACTACCTCAGACATAAAAACAAACAGAAGAAATTTGAATTAATCATACCAATCCGAATTCTGTTTTCATAAAACTGATCTTAATAACAAGAACATGATTCAAGGAAGTGGAATGAAACACCGGTAATCACCTAACATATTTATTTTCCTCATGATACACACAGTTTATCTCTTGGACATCATGAATGGAATTTAGTGGCTTACAGAGAGGTGTCTACTGCCATTTTAAAGAACCTCAAGTATCCCAGCTGGCTTCCCTTGGCTTGGGACCCCCTTACATTTTGCACAACATGTTAGCCCTGTGAGAATATCTTCAGTGGGCTGCAATATCTAAATTGGCACTAAATTAGACACCTGAAAGCCTAATCCATTCTCCCTTTTGCTCCGGTCTACACTGTATGAAATAAATCAGAGTATTAGCATGGTATGTTTTACACTGCTGTAAAAATTACAAGATAAGCAGGAAACTGAAAAACAAAAATGGTCCTCTGGTGAGTAATATTTTAACACAACAGCATTTTCAATGAAACATTATCTTTATATTCAATGGTTTGCACAGACATTTTTATACCATACTTGCAAAAAAAGACTAATTTCTGTCAGCAGTACTGATTTAACACTCGAGTTGGATATCTAAGGATTCTGCTATTGTCTACCTGCATTGTTGACTATTATCCCTCCTTGTCTGAGACAAAGCTGTCAAACTGAAGAAATATTTTGTTAGTTGACTATAAAAAAGGGGAGGAGGGGAAAAGGATGACAGATCAGAGGCAAGTAAGCATACAGAAATAAAAGCAGAACATTGTTCTTTATCTGGTATACAAAATAAGATTATCAATATTGACAACATAAGGAGGAAAAAAATATGTTATATAGAATACTTATAATGCTATGTTACTATGTAATATATCTAATAATATACTTACTGTAAGACTCTATAGCAGCTAATAACACTAAGCCAGGGATAATCTTTTCATGACACTCTACCCAAAAGCTGGTCTCCAGCTTTCCTAAGGATCTGACAGGTTACTACAAAGAACAGATGGATGCAAACAGACTGGGCAGCACAAAGTACAGAGTTTTTGCCAGTAAACCACCACAGTGGTAGAAATATACTGATAACCTGAATTCTCACCAAGTTTTGCAGACGCAGTAGTGTAGGAGAGTTTTAAGGATGAATCAAAGCCGAGTGCTTTCAGCATATTTATGTTGATACCCTTCTAAGTATGCAAGTGATGAGAATGAAAAAAATACCCCACATATGCTTGTATGAGAATTAAATTAAAGCATATTGAAGTCCAGCAGCATGGGCCAAGCAAACTCAGGAGTTAGTATCTCATTAACAATAAAACATACCAGATAGGATGAAGAAAAATCACGAAGCATTCCGAAGAGGAAACTTTCAGCTAACAATTTCTACAGCTTGTATTTGATGCAATAAAAAAGACGATTTAGGAGAAAGTAATAAACTAATCGAAGCAACACTCAAGGAACGCAGCCTTACAGCAGTGACAGAATAGGGTTGAGGCTCTTACTCCTACAAAGTACCTTCCTTTGCAGAATGCTAACCTGGATGGTCAAGCTGATTCAGTTTAGCAGATTTGATTTATCCCACCTCTCAATTCAAACTTGCATGTTCCACCTACTCTTGCAGCATTCTCTCATACCATGCAAGGAATCCAAAATAGAGATCTTTGTACTACTTCATACCGAAGCATTCTGTGTAAGCAAGCAATTGAGTAACATGAAAAGAATTTTAAAGACAAACACTGCAGAAGTGCTGGCAGCTCAGACTCCACCTTGAACAAAGACTTCAGTTCTACTGCAAAACAGTAGAAGGAATTCAGGAAAGATAACAAAATTATGAGGAAGGAAAGTATTTTACATATGCTGGAATAAAACTTTGGCAACTAACGACAGTTGTAGCAGAATTATCTACAAATACATGGCAAATCTAAGTAGAAATGAAAAGAAATTATCAGAATAGTAAAAAGGCTATAACTAAAAGAAATGTTATTATATGAGAAAGGAAAATGTAACAGCATCTTTATGCAGTGAGCTCTACTGGAATATGGAAAAACTTCCCAGGGAAGGCCCCACTCCAGAAAAATCTTAAATCACAGAAAAGCTGATTGGAGACAATACACACAAATAAACTGGAGCCATAAACCTGCTGAAATAACAAAAACATTATATGAATTACCTGATTTTTTAATATATGTATAATGTACATGAAAGTTTTACTGAGCTATGTTAGCTGCTGTACACATCACACAAAGCACAGGTGTTTTGGTAAGAAACGAAAGTATGCCTGTGCTCTTAACCACAAACCAAAACATTCTTCTATTCCATTTTAGCTTGGAACTTAGTGCAGCTATCATGATTCCACCAGGCATATATGTAGCTGGCAAACTATGGAGGAAATGATACTGATTTGAAGAAAAAAGTAGGTGATCTGTCATCATAATGCACTTGCCTGCCCCATCTCCTATTGCCATATAAATGATACTAAAAATAAAAGAAAATACCAGTCTTAGGTTATTTTGAAGACTCCTGTGAAACTTTTGGGCAAGATATTTGGAGCAGAAAAGGACATCAAATTGTTTAACTTCAGCTTTCAACACTCAGTTCTTTGATCACAGCTGACTTTTAAGTTTCCGGTGGAAAACACGCTACAGACAGTTTGATGTATATGTTTTACTCCTACATTTTTTATATTAAGTTACTCTTATTGAACTATACACCAACTTCTGAAAGTAAAATCAAGAACATGAATAAAAAGCTCAGATCAATCAGTTCTTTTAATGCAAACTAAATTGAGAACAGTGTTTGATCTGTTTGTTTCAAAACTTATACAGTGCTGTCAGAATTAACTATCTTTCTGTCAAACATTGTTACCCTACCTCAGCTCATGAAAGAATGTCTGAAGTATAGTTTCCATTTGACCTACATATCAGTTGCTCTTCTATGTTCTCACTCCTATACATACTATTCTACTGCATAAACTAGGCATCCCTACATTGCCATTGTAACGATACCCTCTGATCAAAGAACAGCGTAGGCACACCACCAGTAGTTATCGAGAACCCATACAATAAAAACATTACTTTTATGTTCAGTATTTTTTATATGTCTCTTCCTTAAGTGAAAAGCTTAAGAGTTATTTGATTGATCAATTTTAATATCCTTTTTTCCCTGGTGATCTTTATATTCCCTCACATTCCATGTTTCTTCAGAACAACATCCCTCAGGCAAAGGCTTCCTGCAGCAAATTCTCAAGTGGAGCAATGACATCTTTACATCAGCTGAGGATCTTGTTATTACATACACATTACTGATCAAATGCAGCATTGGCCTGTCTACACTGTCACATTTTTCTCAGAAAAGCTGCAAATCTTCCTCCAAAGTCATGCCAAAAGATCCTTAAATCAAAACAATTATATTCATCAAGAGAATGCAAAATTTTCAGCATTAATGGATAGCCACCAGCTGCAGTTGCACAAATTATAAAATGCATAGTCACCATGTTTAGCTGTTCCAAGAAAGATAGTTCCTCTCTGCTGCCATCTACAGATAGATTTCAAATGTTTTTCAAATATACTTTTTACTTTCAGGTATAGATTTAATAATAGGATCTCAATGTGCCCTACAAACCAGTTGACCCCAAACACGTATTATCTCAACATATTAGAAGCTTCGAGTAAAGCTGAGCCCAAGTGATAGGTCATCAAAAAGTATTCAGATGTTGCAACGCTGCATGCTGAGTGATGCCTGATCCTGTGTGAAATCCTCAGCTGGGAATTAGGTGCTCATGTTCCCTGTTGAATGCATGGGAAGAGTAAAGTTGTACACAGATGCCCTTCAGAAGCCAGATGATCTGCCAAAAGCAAAAAGGCGATTCTAAACCTCTGGCATGGATATCTTAAACATCTTTGCTTGAGTCCCTGGAATATCGAATGCTTAATGGTTGCAGCGTTGTTCTTTGATCGCTGTTTCAGACACCATACTTCCAGTTGCAGAACTCTATGTTCTAACCAGGAAGCTACAAAGTCAGTTTCCCTCTGTATGTAAAAATGAAACCCAGCAGAGCAAAGTGGTACATTTTCAAGACTGACACCTCAGATGCTCATTGGAGACAGCGTAACTCAGCGACATGGCCGATCGGTATTAAACGACTGCGTGCCCATTACGTGTAAGATACTATGCTTGCTTAGGGCCCAAAGTGAACGCAGAACGGAGGAAGCAACGCGTCATTCAGGCAGCCCTACTGAGGTGCTCCACAGGCATTCACGTTACAGCCGCCGCGCATCTCAGCCGCTGCCGCTCTGTAACAGCGGCGCGCCCGGCTGCGCGCCCCCGCCTCAGGCCGGGGCCAGCGGGGCTCCGCGCCGCTCTCCGGCCGCTCCCCTCAGGGCCCGGCCGGGGGGCGGCACCCGCCCCCCCGCTGCCCGGGGACCGCAGCCCTGCGCCCCCGACGGCGGCGCGAAGGGACGAGGGCAGGAGAGCGGCGGCGCAGGTGAGGGCCCCGAGTGAGGCCGGCGCGTGAGTGAGGGCGAGCCGGATGCTGCCGACGCCGCCGAGGCGTGAGGCGAGGTGTGAGCTGCGCGGCGGGGCGGAGGGAGGGAGAGAGGGAGGGAGGAGAAGCAGAATCTCCTGTGCAAATCCCAGGACCCCGCTCACCAGCAGCGGTTTAGGCGCACCCTGGCACCGCAGAGTGAGGCCGGATCCCCGCGGCGGCGCCCGCGGCCGCCTCACGCACCGCTTACGCCGCTGTCCCGCCGAAGGGGGGACCACAACTCCCGGCGTGCCGTGGCGCCCGGCCTGCCGCGCGCATGCGGCCCCGGGCGCCTTGTCCCAGGTTCTGGACGGCGGCAGATCGCGGCGCGCATGCGGGATCGGCCGGGCGGGGAGCGGGTGAGTTTGAAGGGAGCGGATCGCTGTGGCGGTGGGTGGCGGCCGGGGTGTAGAGGGGCTGAGGGGGCTCGGCCGGCCGGCATGCCCGAGGCGGCCGCCGTGCGGGGGGTGCTTCAGCTATGCCCGGTGCGGTTCCCCGCAGGGCGGGAGCAGCAGACCATCGGAGCGGCAATGGCCAGGCCAACCATCGTGCCCACGAGCATCAGGGCGACCGCGCCCGAGGCCTTCGCGGTGCTGCAGCTGAGGATGAGGGCGGTGGAAGAGCAAACCAGCGCACTGGTGCGAGACGTGGAGGCGCTCGGCGTTGATGGGCAGAGGTAGGGAGAATGCGGGGGTAAGCTTTTTCCTTCTCGGAGAGCTCATGCTTTTCTCGATTTTCCTCATCTTGTTCCTCTTCGCAGCCCCTTGCCATGCTTTGCTCCTCACTCTGTGAGGGAGCTGGTACTGGCAGAGTCAGTGAGAATAGGCTATGGCAACCTGGTGGCACAGGAAACCTTCGAGATCTGTGAAGTGTGGTTTCTAATCTAATCACATCTGTTATGTGCAATGTCAGGTAGGTATGCATACACAGAGTAGGTCACTCTTTTCTCCTTTTCAGCCTTGGTCATTTCCACTCAAAGACCTCAGAAACACCTGCTTGTCACCCAGCCATTAGCCCTGTGCAGGCCAAGGTAGCCTTTGTGGGAGAAAATACGCTGTGGAAAAACTGTGAAACATTGGTGAATCGAATGTGCCGGTTAGAGAGTGTTGTACAGACACTGAAATTAAACATCTTCCGGCTGCAGACAGAAAAGGAACTGAATCCAAAGCATGCAGGTAGTAAAAAAGGTTTTTTTACCACTTCATCCTTCATTGTCCCTCCATATACTTTTTCTGTCAATTAAGGTTTTTTGCATTTTCATGTGGCAGCCCAGCTGGAGCAGCGCCTAAGTGCAATCCACAAGGAGCATTTGCAAGAAATGAAGATTGTGCAGCAAGAAGCAATGAAGTTGCGCCAACACCTAAGTGATATGAAAGAGGCTGAAGAAAAAGCAAAAGAAGTTCAGAGACTGAGTACTGCTCTGGAGATTACAACTGCACCCAAGGTGCAACAGATAGTACTTGAAACTATAACAAGATAATAAACAGAGTTGTTTTTAAGTACATTCATCGTTCCAGTTAAATGGAAAGTATGCTCAGCTGGAAAAAGTAGGTTATGATATATTATTGTCAGTAAGAGCAAATGCTTTTGATAATGAGAATATGTGCTTCCATCAATTAAAAAAAACCCCATAGCAAATCAACAATAAAATATTTGAGATTTGTAATTATCTTGTCTTCATGACTTAAGTTCATCCTAGCTTTCATGCATAGATTTCTCAATAGCTTTTCTGTTTTTCGAGGAACTTATCTTTCTCTGGTATTTTGGCCTTACACTTCTATTACTATCTCCCCTGAAGAGAACTTCAATGGAGTATGTCACTAAATCTCATTAATTGTATTAAAGAATGTGTTGCTTCTTAGTGCTTGCAGTGTTACATTCAGTGCTTCAGAACAGAGAACATCAGACTGGAGATAGAAGTCAAGTTCTAGGTGTTAGCATGACAGTTGCATTTTATAAAACCTATTGCTTTTGCAATAGTTAAGAACGTGAAAGGATAAAAATATCTGTTCCTTTCATCTTCTTTAGGTGATTGCAGCTGAGGAACTGAGGAACATGAAGCAGAAAATTAACTGTAGACTTCAGGAGGTAAGTACAAGAGCAAGGAGCTTAGTAGGAGGCTGAATTTGCTGATTATTATTTAGAGGTTTAAGAAGATCCTTAAATAATATTCTGAGTGCAATTTTGGGATGTGCACAACGCAAAGGAACCTGCCAGCCATGCTCATAACTAAATAGCCAGACAGAACATCTTTCATACATGATGTCAAAGTATTTGTTCAATCTGTTTAATTAAACCTGGGTCAGAAAGCATTTATTTTTTCTAGCTAAGAGAACAGCTGTCCCAGGAGATCAGTTTGCGGGAGTCTTTGGAGGAGTCCCAAGCAACTGTGATGTGTCATGTACAGGACATGGAAACAACAGTAGAAGCAGAACGGAAGCAGGTTTGAGAAACTTTCAGTCTTCTTTTGTATCTGTTTTTATTTTCTCGTCTGGGAGGAAGAACAAGAACTTGGATGTTGTTCCTAGAAACCAGTTGAAACACTTTATAACGACAACATTTTGTGCAAATGTTGATCAGAAGAGATCATGTAGTCCAACTTCCTGCTCAGAGTAGGAGTACTGCAAACACTGGATTGGGGCAGCAGTGGGTTTGTCTAGCAGAGTACAAGGACTGTGATTCTGTGGCTGCTTTAGATATTTTTTATAGTGCTGCAGTTATGTTCCAGTCAAGAATTTTTTCTAGCATCTGATGTGAACGTTCCAAGCTTAAATTTGGGACCATGCCCCTTCTTAAATCATTCGATGCAACTGGAAAGAGTTTGACTTCATAATCTTTGTAACTACCTCTCAGATTTGTGAGCTGCAACTGGATCCTGCCATAACCTCTTCTTCACCAGGTTAAACAAGCCTTTTTACAATTGAGGTACTGATAAATAGATAGACAGAAAATGCAATTTCTGAAAAATATTTTGTTGAGATCTTAAACCTTCTGGGAGTAAGAATGTTTTCTCCATTAATTGCCATAATGACAAAGCTACATTTTTATTCTCAGCTATAGTTGTGTTATCTAGCTGGGTTTTTTTTTTGAGTGTGGTACTTCATGGTAGAAAGTACCGTAGTTCAGGGTAGAAATGAACTAGCTTACACATAATTCAAAAAACCAAAACCAATCTCCTTCTCTGCATGCATACATGCACAAGCCACATGCAGTCACTCTAACACTTTTGAATTCATAGCAACAGTTTAGTGAGGATAAAAGAAAATAAATAGCAAAGTATCAAAGCTTGAATAACTAAGGGGTTGGGTTTTTTTTTTCAATTTTTTGATGGTCATCGAGGTCTCTTAGTTCCTGAAACATACAAAGTTCTGTTAGAAATTACTAGATTTTTTTCCTACATGCCTTTTATCGTCTTTGTGTTCTTCTACACTAGAAGTCGAGAACTGATGGATACATTATTGACTTATATGAATCATACATCATGTGAGAAGCAGAGACTTAGTTTAATTCATCTGTCACTTTCTGATGGGTATAGTTGACCCTGTGGTATATTTATTAGTTAGCATTTAAGCAAAAAAAAATTCCTCACAAAACAGCATGAGACAGACTTGTTAAATGCCTTGAGTGTTGTGTTCACCTTCATCTTTTATAGCTTGATCTTTTCTGTAATCTTTAATTGTGCAGACTTGTTAGGGTCTGCCTGTCATGCCTTTACAATCCTGTAAAGAGGATTTTAAGCATGCATAAACTGCATTACAAACAGAAATTGAGTTGCTTGCCATAAAAGTTTTCTGTGTAAGATTGGGACAAGCAGAAAGAGAGGGGAAGCTGATCAGGCTATATCTTTTCCAGTTAGATCAACTTTTCAGGCTCTGAAATTTGCTTAGGTTTGCCTGACTGAATTCTGCATCTTAAAGAACAATCTGTGATGTCTTTGCAGGTACAGATATTACAGCAGAACTGCCAAGAGTTGCGTAAAGATGTCCGGCTAGCCCGAGTGAGGCAGCAAGAGGAGGAGGAAAGAACTGCCCAGCTGGAGCAACAGTGCGCACAACTGAAAGCTGAGCTGGGTAGGACAGCGGGGTCTTGTCATATCTTTTTAGCCCTTCTTCCACTGCTTCCACAGTGAGAGGAAGCAAGCACTGAGGTCCTCCAGACCTGTGGCCGGTATATCAGTCAACAGGAATGGAGGGCAGCTTAACAGGTGATGAAATATTAAAGGCCTTTGTTTTTCATGTGATGTTTCTGAAGCCTCTTCTTACCTAGAGGAAACTAACCACAGTGGTAATCAGAGTAATGAATACACAACAATAATATGAAAAGATACCATCACATAAATACTTTTCAGAGGAGACTTCATCTAACAAGTAACCATTAACACATGATTCCTCAACTGATGGGCAAGTAGAATGCCCATTGCTATCGAGTCTTTTTTGCAGCTGATTAAAAAAATGTGCTCTATTAAACATCAGTATAAGGACAAGCATCTTGGCTAAGCTTCTAGTTGATCTCATTTAGATTCCCAGTCTGTTGATGTGGAAGTATCTGCTTATAAGGGAGCTAACTCATTTAATGCACTCCAGGGTAGGGGTAGGCTCCATATTCTTAAAGGTAACGTTCCTAACCTACAGTCTGTTCTGTATTCCCAAATAACTCATGATAACCATGCCTAAATCCTAGCATAATTATTGTTCTTGTGATCCTTCCCTCACGACCTGCTTCAGACTTCTAGCTACTACTTCTACAGAAGTGTTCCTGTTTCCCATGTTCTGTTTGTTATTCTGTGAATCATGCGTGTGATAATTAACCCGTAGCTCACAAAAGGCAGTCAGAGTTTCTGCATAAGGCATGGCAAGAGAAGAGAAACTTGTCATGTTGTGGCGGAGTTAGCTGAATAGAGGAGAATGATGGCAGAAGAATTCTTCCCTTCAGAACAAATCCATGTACAAATAACAAATTTGAGACACACAAATGTTCTTCTGTATCAAATAATCCTGCTGATCGAGGCTTTTTCCCTTTGTTAATTGAAGGAACTTTTGAGTGATTCTTTGATGATACCTTGGATGTCATAAGGTTTTGACTAGATTTCCCTCTCTACCCTGCTCATGCTGAATTGCCTCTTGTCTTCCTTTTTTCCAGTGTGTTGTACAGCACAGCAGAATAAGGGGCTAGCTATTGTAGGCAGGTTGCTTCAAATTCCAACAAAAATGCTTCTGCTTTTAGATCTGTATGGTTTAAGCAGGGATGTAACTATTGTTCTTTGTCAATGCACAAAAACTTGTAAAGATGCATGTGGGCTCTGGGTTATAGTCAGGACAAATCAGTTGCTTACACTCTAGACAGCTGAATAAGAGACTTAGGGTTATTTGATTTGCTCAAGCAACCACAGAAGTGGTATGTGTAGGAGATTGGCACGATGGCATGCTTAATTTTAAAATTAAATATTAATTTATGGAATCAATTTTAAAAAGCAATTTTGCTGAAATATTGACATTATCAAGAAAAGCGTTAAAGAACAACACAGTTAGAGAAGTCTTACCTGTTTGTGGCATAGTCAGTAACTTAGCTGAATTCAAATATTAAATGAAAATGTCACCTTTTAAAATTACCAAACAGATAACAAAACATGTCCTGATACTCTTCTCTATTTTTTAGACTCCAGGAACTGTATCATTTCCCAGCTTGGTGAAGAAGCGAAAGTAAGTTGTAATCAAGTATCGTTGAGGAAAATAGCTAAATAAAGATCAGAACAGCCTGTATGGGGCCTTTCAAGTACACCCCACTTCAGAGGCAGAATTTTTATGTGGACAAATACCAAATGCAACTAAGGCTACTAACCATTGAATGTCTTATTTTACCAGTTTGGGATTGCCCTACTTATTTTTTGAAATATTAACTTTCATATTCCACTGGAATACCAAAACAGTGATATGAATGCCTTCCTCGACAAGCTAGAACTGACCACAAAACACAGTTGTGGTAGCACAAGTATTGCATACAAAGGAGACAAATAGATGGGTTGGTGATTAATACTATGGAAAAATCAGAACCTTGGTCCACTGGGTACTAAATGAGCAAAGAGGTATGCTTACTGCCTATGTAGGGACTGTGTGTGCTGTTTGAAGTCTTCTCTGAAAGTAAGTTTCAGTGAAGATGGGGTAAAAGTTTGAGTCTCACAGTGCTGGCAAAGGATTCAGTTCTGAATTGTACCGCTTCTGGCAGGGAGATTTTTTAAGTTCAGAAGTGTTGAGTAATGTAGTGGAGAGTAGTAAATTTGAGCTAAGAAGAATATGAAGTCACCCTCAAGTTTCAAAGCTATGTTAGAGCAGGTAGCACTTTGGCTATTATTTCAAGGTATATTTCAGCAAGAGGCTTGACTAGGAGCCATGTCTGGTGCTTGCAAGAGCACATAGCCATGGGACGATAGCTTCAAGGAAACAGGCAAGTATGAAACAAAGACTTGATATTTGTGAAGTGCCTGGCTAAGTGACATGTAAATTTTTTCTCTGTGGATGCTCTGTTTTATTGCCCCTTAGAATGCACAGCTGTCCTTTAGCAAACAGTGCAAAGAGAACCTGCAACTTCAGTCTAAAATGACCACCCTGCGAGAAACAGCAGAGAAAGTACAGGTAACAAGAATAGCTACTCTTGGTTTTAAAGTGGAAATAAAGTCTAACAAAACAAGTGATTACAGTGAGAAATTATTATACATTTACTGGGAAGCCTCAGATGCAGGTCAGGAGACAGAGTTTAATGCCCTCAGGTTATGTGGGCTAATGAACAACTTCCAGTGAAGGAATTCAATCACTTGCCTAGGTAACAGTTCCAGATTTCCTAGCCTTAAGGCTGGAAAATTTTCTTCCCAATACTTCTTTTGAATCAGCTTTTTTTCAAAGTGTCTTCTTCAGGGGCCAGGACATGCAGAACTACTGCTGCTCCCTCTTCTATCTACCCTTGAAGTAGTACATTTATATTCCTTTTCACCTTTAGATGCTACATGTTTCTATCCACTTTCCTTTTTTTATTCTACTTTCCTTCTTTTTAGAACACATTTTTCTATTTTTTCCCCTCCCTCACAACAGTCCCTTGTTTATTGGGTGGTGTTCACTGGTAATGGGATTTGGATATGTCTTTCAGAGAAAGTTCCATTTTTCTTTGGATATCTACAGTAATTCAACTATGAAATTAGTAGGGGTCCATTTTCAATTTTAGCCTTCTTTGCCTTAGAAATGTTACATTTTTCTGGACTTCAAAACTAATTGATTATGTTTGATTGGTAGTTTAAACCATGTTCTCTTTTTTTCCCATTATTGTAGACTTTTAATACCTTGGAATAAGTCTACCATAAATTGGGACTACCTGAAAAAAAAAATTTTGGACACTTCCTACCTAAAATAGATTTTTCCACATCTGCAAGAGATTTCTAAAATATTTCTGACAGCCTACTATGCAGAAAAAAAAAACCCAAACGCCTGAAAATGTGTTTGTAATCCTTCTCCTATCTAACCAGGTCCTTAATGAGCACTTAAGCCAGCAATGCTCAGAGCTCAGCAGCACACTCCGAAGTGTTGCCATGCAGAATGCGAAACTCATTTCAGATCATCAGACCATGCTTAAGGTATGTAGCCTACTATTACAGACCAAGAAAGTTGTCTGCAGCTCAGACATTAGACAACAGACTAATTCCTAATACTGATAACCTGTGGGAATACAGTAAATACTTTTACATATAGCAGTGGAAGTTCTGTAAAAGTGGTGATAAAAAAGTGTTAGTGCCCTTCTTTGGCAAAGATTTATTTTCAGTCATATGTTATGGGGAAAGAGTGTAAGTATGATAATACTATTTATAGAAACATCCTCTAACAACCACTGAGAAAGAGGAACATAGGAATTAATGGGCATTGTAGGTACTGTAAATGCAGAAAGTGAGTGGAAGTAATAAGGATCTGAGATTAAATACATAGAGAAAAGCTAGGTAAGGTGAACATGACTTTGACACCTTATTCAAGAAGCAGCACACCATGATGTGCAGAGCTGTCGGGATGATGCAGGAGGTCAATGGCATATTAACAGCTTTGTAACTTAATTACTCGTCCCTCATCATTCTGATGTTAGTGTTATTGCCTGGGTAATTTTTCTCCTTTAGGCAGAACAAGAAAAGACTCATAAGCTGCAAGAGCAAGACTCGCTTCTGAATGCTGCCCGTCCCAACAGTCTCGGAGAGCTGCAGAGCATGCAACGTGAGAGGGCTCAGCTTCAAAGAGAGCTGTGAGGAGTTTTCTCATCTGCAGCCTGTCTCCCCTTCCTCCGTTGCAATTGTTACTTATTAACACAGAAGGGCCAGTTTGGTATTTAATATGGAGGACATCTTCTGTCCTCCTGTTGTGCCAGAACTCCATGTTGGCTACTTTGTCTTTCTTTAGGGAGGCCCTGTGTACAGAGCATGGCAAATGCAGGCAGAAGGTAAGCCTAGCCGAGGAGGCAGCAACCAGGCAGAGACAGGTTTTGAAATGTACTGTTGCTAGACTGCAAGGTGAACTTGAGACAGCTTTGCAGGAGAAAGCATCTCTGCTGGCAGAAAAGGATCTTCAACAGGAGGTACAGCAAACTTACTGTTTTAAAGCCATACTCTTGAAGGCTGCTTTCGGACCCAACATCGCTGGAGTTGTTATTTACATACCAGTTTTGCTTCACAATGATTACTTTTTGGTATTGCAGTGGCAAGTGCAACGTGCTCTCCCCTTTTCTACTATGCTTGTATTTGGACTTGTAATGTCTCCTCTCTGAAGCATGAAAAGAGAGAGAAAACAGGGCAGCTCTACAGATATTATTTCTGAACTTTGGAGCTGACTTGCAACCTTCAGATCAAGTGTTCTGAAGATGTGTAGTATTTCTGTGAATCTGGATTTTTCAGGTGAGAATGATTTCACATTTCTTTTGACAGATAAGGACAACAGCAAATGAAACAATACAGAAAAGGAACAAATTGGAAGTAGAAAAGACAGAGAATGAGGTATCTTGCAATATGTATGGCTGTTCTTTAGTGTTGTCTTTCTCTAAGTTTTCCTTCAATTTTACTTACTCTCTCTTAACTGAATTATTTCTAAATAATGTGATATTTACCATAGCCATATTGTTCACTTTGCTGTTTGATATTTTTCTTGTCTATATGGATATATCCTTTGGAGCAGCAAGCCTACTGCTACTTACATAAGGCCCTATTTGTAGTAGTAAGTTTGTTGTGCTACTGTGGCAAATGATAAGTAATTTTCAGCTTCTCCTGTAGCTTCCTTGCATATGCATAGCCTGGAAATGAAAAGGTAGCATCTGTTGTAGAAATGAGAAATTCCTTAGTGTTGTGACGAAGTCAGCATGGTTCTTTCTCTGTTGCAGAAGAGCTGTCTGAAACAGGAGAGACTACACCTACGTATAGCCCATATATATCCATATGTAGTGCTGAGGTTCTGTGATATTCATGTATTGTGACTGATATCTTGAAGTGGTACAATGAGAGTTGGATTTTCTTGTTCATAGCTAGAAATTACTTCAATGAAATTCGCTTTGCAAACACTAGAGGAAGAGAACAAGAGGCTATTGGATCACTTGGCTGCACTGGTACATGAGCAGGTAAGCCACTAATAAAGTAGATAACTGATCATCTGACTGGTAAATAATGGTATCAGGAATCGAGGTGCTCTTTGAAGTAATCTGTATTTTATGGAGAAAGGCTGATCAAATTAAGGAATCAAAAACAGGAAAAAATGAAAAAAAAAAAAAAAAAAAAAGGATAAGATACAACAAAGGATAAGATACCACAAATGTAACTCCATCTTTTTAGAGGTCTGTGTGGGATGAGCTAAGGGGACTGTACAGAGTTTCAGGTATTGGACATTTACATATGTCATTAAAGTCCTATGACTCCATTCCATTTTCTAGTACGGGTATACAGCTGTACATGTATATTCAGCCTGCGTACCTTGGGAAGGTATTAACCACAGTTTGATGCCCTCTGTGGACAAATTTGCACTTGGGACCTCATTCCCATTTTTAACTTTCTCACTACTCTCAGTCATCTGGGTCAGGATACTTGACCGGTTCCAGAGAAGTTGAGTACAAGCTTAGTAATACTGTGCTACCAGTGCTTTTACCATTGTTTTTTTAAGTGTTGGATGTAATGACCAATTACATATGTTGGAAATCCTAAGAAACACTTAGCTGCTGCTAAGGTCCTAACACCGCAGTGCTAAAGAAGAATTAACTGAAACACGTTTTGCATGTTTGTTATTCAGTAATCAAAGTTACATTTCTACAGTAGTTAGTCTGTAACATACGTATATATTTTTCCTGTTTAACACAGAACTCCTTTGGCAGTCATCAGTTAAAGAATATAACTCAATAGAGCATTCAGAACCTTAAAAAGTTGCTTGATTTTTAATTTTTTTGTATTCTTTACTGTCCTTCTAAATTATTTTCTGTCCATGCAGTCTCATCTTAGTTATTTTTGCTTCTCTGTTGCCCGTTGTCAAAGGTTTCTTTCATCTCTCTGTTTCTGTTGCCTGTGCATCTAGGACAGTAGCCTTCTTGTGGCCATCTGGAAAGTTGTACCAATTTAAGCAGTTCTTCCTAGAGATTAAGCTGTCTTTGAGGAATTTATGCCATTTGGATTTTTTTTTAAAAAAAAAAGTATTTTAGTGTTTCACCTAATTGAAAACTTAAACCTGAAGCAGCAGATGAAAGTTAAAATACTCAGGAACAGGACACCAAGCGCTACTTTTTTATTGCTTTTTGCTATGTTTTTCCTACGGAATGGTGGTATCTGCTCTTTTTTCCCCTCAGTATGCCCAGCAGGAGGTGCAGCAGGTGCTGGCAGAGCTGAGTGACAGCAAGAATAAACTGACCCATGACAAAGGAGAACTTCAGGTACCTCAGTATCTTGTTTGTCAGCTCAAAAGGGAAACACATTTTTTATGTTCATCTAAGATAAGGCTGTTAAACCTTAGCTCTTCGCTACTGAATTTGGAGGCAGATGCTTTTTTATCTTCTTTACCTAATTTCTTTGTGTAGTGTCAAGCACATATATTAAGACTCTGTATCAAAATCATCTTCAGTCCTGCTCATACTGCCTTTGGGTGACAAGATGCCACTGATGTAGCATCTCTAGGATCTGTGATAATTAAGTTGCTTAATGTGTGAAAATAGTAGAATGGTTAAGAACCACCAGGGGGCATTAAAACAAAATATATGGGTGGAAAATTGGTTGAAAGATTAGAAACATGGAAAGCTTTATAAAAAATACAAATTAATAAAGAGGGAGGCAAACCCTCCATACTTGCTTTTGGAAGCAAAAGTAAACAGCATATGTAAGATTTCTTAAGCAGAAGTTAGACAGTAAATGAGGTGCTGAAAGTGAAGGTTTTACTTCAGTGTGACCTATGTCATAGAATTTGGGACAGTGGTGCAAAGATTCCCAAGTTTCTTTTAAAAGCAGCACAGAATGTGTAGTGACCATTAAGAGCAACATATAAATGTATATGCAATAGTCCTGGGTCTGATGGTAGTGACAGAAAGAGGTGACCAAGACATTGTACTTAGATTAAAATGAGGTGAATTCTAATTGGGAGTTATTTTAAGTTAGAAGTGATTCACTTCCTACTTCTACTGTGGGACTCAGGGAAAATAAAACGTGTTGTAGGCAGAGAGACATTGTCACATCACTCTGCTTCTGTGTTCCAGATGAGATAATGCTTTTCTGCTTCTGCGCCAAAAGAAAGCTGAGCTCCTTTGCCACATCTGTTTTCTTAAGACTGAAGTGCAGAAGCTGGAGGAAGAGCTGTAGATGCACGTTTAGATAATAGTGAGCTCTGCAAGTGCATTGCATAGAGACCAAATACACTCAGGTGAAACAGAACTTTGAGAACTTCTTGCCCCTCAGAATTAGGGGCGTCTGTATGCTTACATAGCTACAAGAAATCAGAGTCAACACACTTTTTCCTGAAGAACAGAGCATATGTTTAATGTTAACTGTAGCGTTCTAGTCTGCAGCTAGAAACAGAACCTGATTTCATCAAACAAACATGAGAATTATGGAAGCTCAACTGAACAGAGCTGTTTTTCATGCAAGTCGATTGCATGTATTCAGGCTAGAAAACGCAGTTTACAGGATTATAAAGGTAGTCCTCAGGATTTATCATTATTTTGCAGTAAGAGAACCAACAGTTGCAGATAATGCTTTTCTAGCTGTATTGCTGGAAGGCAGATAGTTATTCTGCTTCAGTCTCTTTGCTCTGTCTTAATAGACAGAAATACAGAGAAGAGGTGTGTTATCCTTGGCGGTGAAACCATCCTTGTAGGTATAAGGCTATGAAGTGGACTCTGCTCTGTCAGGAGTTTGCTATTGTAAGCTGTACATTCAAGTAACGGCATTGAGACTTCTGTTCACAAGCAAGAATGAACTCATAACCGTAAATGCTCTTTCAGACTGCCCTTGCTTCTCAGATGTCAAAGCAATCTTGTAATCATTTTGAGTTGGAAAACTAGAGGCAAAACCGACAAATTATCAATCATCAATCGTATATCTCCATCTCCATGCATAATCATCATCAATATAGAAATTAGACAAAAGATGTAAATACATTTAGGACACTTCCCTGGAAAACAGGGGGTCCTATTTTTGCCTTCTTTTTCCAGAAAGCAAAATAAATCAAACTTTCTCTTGTGCTTCATTCTCCATCATAGGGGATGGTCCCTCAGATAATCATAGCTAATTGGACGTCACGTTGATGATTGAATCCATGACTTGAATGCTTTCAGATTTTGGGACAGTTAAAACAGTCAGGTCCATTGGTTTGCAGATATAGAGAAGGAGCTGTAGAAAGGTGTTACAGTGGGAGCAGACCAGAGAGGTGCTCAGAAGCAGGGGACTGTGGTGGCTCTGCAGAGCCGTGACAATGGCTGACATCACACACTTCCAATGAAGTTGTAGTCAGCATTGTGTGTCGCTGCTGCTGAGATACAGAGGGAAATCACATGACTTTGCATAACGTACTGTGGAAAGTATCACAGAAGAGAGCTTAAAGATCTTCCTGAAGTAATGCAGACTTAGGAATAAGATGCAGCATCTACGCCTGCTCCAGTGAATAGATGTTATGGAGAGTATTTATTCAGTTTCTGGTTTTGGTACTTGCATCTTCACTGCCTCCAAGGGCTGACTAATTTTGTGGTAGGAATGGCACCAAAAAAGGAAAAAAAATCCACAGCAAGGTCTTGGCAACAGACATCTCCTGATAATAATGCTAGGTCAGCTACAGGCTCACAAGCAGAAGCTATGAAATCTGATTTACATGCTTGTGCTTACTGCTCTACGTTACACCAAGTTCATTCAGCCAGAGAATTCTGTTAAATGCTATAAAGAGCATGGGAGAAAAACTGGAGAATATAATAGACACTCTCACTTAAAGATCATTGAAAACTGGATGATCTACTGCGATTACTGAAGTAGATTTTAATGTGGTGAGTGATGACATGAAATACATGTTAGAGTGATAGTTAATTTCAGTTGACTAATTGAAGACAGTGAAGAAATGGCTGAAATTTAACAGGGACCATTTAGGCTAAGCAACATTAGAATCAACAACTGGTTTTGACTAAAAACCCAGCTTCATACATCTGTGGCACTTCCTGAAGTCTGGGTGCTAAGAGTTCAGAAGCACTGGAACTAGCAGTTGCAACACCCTCAGAAAGACCTGAGAACACCACCACACATTCAGCTTGGGCTTAAACCAGGGGTAGAACAAAAGTTACGTAATTAGTGGGAGCTATTTCCGTGTTCAGAACCATTGCATACTCTTGGCATTGCTGCCAGCATGCAGGTTAGTTATAAAAGAATCCTTTAATAAAACTCTTAATAGATAACTGATTTTCCTGCTCCTTTTCCTAATGATTTCTTGTACTGCAGATGGCAGACCTGCAGGACCAGCTGGATGCAGCTAAGGATGGTAACAGTAAAGTGACAGCCATGCTGCAGCATGTGTTAGCTTCTCGTAACAAGATGCAAGCAGCTCTGGATGTGGTACAAACTGAGCTGGGACACAAGGACACTGAAATTAGCAACCTCAGAAAAGACAAGTAAGTAAAACTGATATTGTTTCTGTGGTCGATTAACAGTTTGGTGAAGACAGATATGAATGAAAAGTGGCATCTGCCCCATGGTTCTGGCTAAGAAGCTGTAGGACAAGTTTCTTTGAGAAGTTCCCTATATCCTTTCCTGTGCAATCCTGAAACATCGTATGTGTATTAGTGAACCAAGTACACCAAGTGCTTGTCAGGGACTCTGCAAGCTTGGCAGGCCTTGTGCATCTTGTAAAAAAACAGTTCAAGTTTAACTTCAGTGAAAGGCAAAACTTAATATGGTTAAGGTAGAGAAATAAACTGTGAGATGGTCACCACTTCAGAGAAGTTGTGCACAAATTGACATAAAGCATGATTTTTTTTAATCTGATTTCCATTTTCAGGAGCCAGGCTCAACAGAAAATACAGAGGTTAGAAGCAGAATTGGAGCATTGCCAAGCCAAACTGGTTGCCATGGAAAGGCAGCACAGCAGCCAGGTAGAGACCGCATTTTTCATGGTAACAACCACTGCATTTTTGGTGTTGAGCCAAGTACCTTTTTTTTTTTTCCTGAATACAACATGGTGCAACACATTCATGTGAATCAAGGCAAAATATTCTATCAGCTTTTGGCTGTGGAGCAGGTAAATCGTTATCCAAGTGTTGAAGGAGGCAAGCGTCTCCTCTCTAAAGGAAAATTTCTTGGCACGGGTGAAGGTTTTACAGACTGCAGCTGGATACATAATGTGAACAGGTATTTTGGAAGTTTATATAGCCTTTTTTTTTTTTTTTTTATTAGGATGGAGGGGAAAAGAGTCTGAGACTTGCTTTCATGTCTCCTCATAATACTTAGTGTCAGAAGGATTACCTCGCAATGCACACACACTCACTATTGGCAAAGAACATTTTTTTTTTTTTTCCCCAAGAGAGTCATGGCTATATGACAGGTTGTTCTGATCCTTCTGATGAAGCCAGTCAGTGGACTGGCATTGTAAGGATTCCCATCTGGATGCCTGTGCTTAGGACATTTGTACTCAGGCAGCGGGTGAACACACTGTAACTTCCTGTAAATTGATACTGGTGGGGAAGGAAAAAAAAAATTCCTTTCTAAGCTTTTTCATTTGGTTAAGTATAAATCTGATCTGTTGTTACTGCACAGGTGGAACCATTTTGTAAGGTACTAGAAAGTGGTAGAACAGACAAGAAAGTTGTTCTTCACTTGGAAGAAATTCTGCAGGTCAATAATACCCTGCAGAGCAAGCTGATCCAAACTCGTTATGAAGTGAAAAGTAAAGAAACTGAGCATCAACAGCTGATGGTCTGCAGGTAAGACCAGATCTGTGATACTACACTTGAGGAGAAACATTACTTTGCACGAACATCAGAGCGTTATGGCTTTACTCATCTCTCAGTATCAACCTCGACTGTACGCTGAGCAGCAGCATGATGACGATGGATTCATGCAGAGCTGTAGAAATGGGCTCTTTCACTTGTTCCCATAATGACTCTTCAACCTACTGTGCTGCACTGAGGAACTGCTTACCCCGGGTCATGATGGCACTTCTACAAACAGCTTTGCCATGAGAATAGCAGATGCCACTTACACTTTGAGGTGGCCTGTGGTAGCTATAGCTAGGAGAGCACAGGATAACTGTTTAAATTGCCCATCCAAAATTGAGTGCTAGTAAGTAAAACCTCAAACCTTAGTGTAGATGCACTCTGAATCTCCAAATTATCCTTTGTCTACACAGGCTTAGCCATTTAATTTTCTGAAGGAACGTAAGTTGTCCTGAAGTGGTTTTTCCAAAAAGTCTGTTTACCTTCTGTAGCTATTTTGAATCTGCTTTTAAATAAATGGAATATGAAATATTAGAAAACACATCGCAATCTTTAAACAGTAGTGGTGCAGAGAGTATATTCAATACAAAAGTATTTACAATGGAATTGTGTTTCCTATTCTTCTGTTTAAAAAATAAAGCATAGTAAATATAAACTTGAGTAACTGAACTTTTTTGTCTCTTTAAAGGGAACAGTTAATGGAAGAAGCCAAGACTGAGGGAAAGATGTATGCTGAACACTTAAAGTCTTTGAAGAAGCAGTTTCAAACTGAACAAGAGGCTTCTGGGAAAAAAGCCTGTCAAGAATCCACTGAGGTGAGAAGGGGTAGAATTAAAAGATTTCAGTGAATAATTTTGAGAGAAAGAAGTCTGCTTTACGATTTTCCAACAGAACAAGAGCAGCTCATGAAAAATACTTGTCTCCTTTTCCATTCATCATGGAGTTGTCCATTACTTGTATACAACAAATAGAATTTTGTCATGTGGTGGACAGACATTTTGGTGGCCGTGCTTAGTGATATCTGTCCTCTCCTAACTTTTTTGTGTACCACCCCATATCCCCCAACACTATATACCCCATTGTACATAAGATCTAGACATTGGTATTGGTCCTTCCAGTGACTTCAAAAGGATAATCTGGGGTTGTCTAGCAATCTCCAGGGATAAAGTACTGGTTTGGAAGTCTGCTTTGTTTCTTGGGGGCTGGAGCATAAAGCTCAATGTAACCTTAGTATTACTCAGATCCCAGCATTCACTTTTTTTCCCACTTTGTTAAAAGGTTATTAAAGAAAAGCCAAAACACCAGGTGCTGTAGCATACTTCAGATAGAGCAAATCAATTGTGTGTGTTCCTCAATTGTTGTATAGAATGAACTAATTCCTACAGTTAATGCAAACTCACTTTTTTCCTCTTTCCCTTAGGTAAAGAAATCCTTTGAAGAGTCCTCCTCCAAACTGGATGAAGTTTCCCATGCTAACAGGGAACTGCGGCAGAAAGTAATAGAGCTGGAAAAGTCTTTGTCCAGTTACAGGGAAGAGCTAAAAAGCCAAAGAGCTCCAGTCAGACAATGCCTGGCCTGTAAAGCTAACAGAGAAAGGGTGAAGGTATGCACACGTTTTTCAATAAAGACAGATGTCCCAGTTGAAAACTCCGTTTTTCTCCTACCGAGTAGGACTGCTATTGATCCTTTGCAGTAGAGCTAGACTTGAAAATGAAACTATGGACTCAAATTCTGAACAGAAGATGAATAGATCAGCTACAGTAATTGTGTGGCTTCTTCTGTCATCCCTCCCCCCTCCATTAAATATGATGCCATAGTGTCCTATGCCCCCATTAGACTTTTATAGTAGCATTTGTCCTCTCTATCATTTTGTGGATACAGTCTGTTTAATTATTGATTGGGCCAAACGTTGCTTGTGAGGTGATTAGTCCCTGTCTGTTCTTTTTAGCCATAGAACTTGCAGTTCAACTGGTACTTGATCCTAAACGAGAATCTAGACTCTTTTGCAACTCTGCCACCTGCTTGTTCCCCTTTCCCCAGTGGGGCATGGGTTTTCTTAACTTCAGTCTCTTAGGACAAGAAATGAGGACACAATGTGCAGGCATCTGCAGAAATAGTTCCCACATAACAGCCAGTGAGCCTGAAAAATTCCTGAAGTTTTGTTTCTCTTAATTTCCAGGAGACTGAATCTGAGCTGAGGAAAATAGAAGGAATAAAAGAGGAGTATCAGAAGAAGAATTATGAACAAGTGAGCATTCTTGACCAGTTTCCTGAAGAGACTGATCTGCTGAAATGTTGGAATTTCATTCTTGTGTTGTCTTCAGTCACAGGACATCCAGAAATTTGTGTCAGAGTTGAAAAGTGTGCAGAGCAAGTTGCAAGTGTTGGTAAAAAAACAACATGAAGTGCAAGTGCAGAACAGGCAGCTGGAGACCCAGCTGGAAGTGGAGAGAAGGCAAAGGCAGCAGCTGGAAAATGAATGTCAGGTAAAGTGATAAGAGCGTGAAAAAGTGGCAGGACACCCATGGAAGCATTTTTATGCAAAATCTAGAAGAGGCAGTAGAAAGACTTTATAAACTCAGTTAAAAGATATTCCTATGAATCTTATTGTGTCTGCTCCAGAAAGCCCAAGTAACAACTTAACATAGCTTCGCTATATATCTGACTTTGAGACAGGATTTTTTTAAATGATAGAACTCTAAGCTATTTACAATAAAGGTTGGAGAGTCTTTCTGTTATATTGCAGTTTTTGATTTGTGCCATGAAAAAATTCTGTAGAAATTTAAGTTACTTTTTTTTTTATACCTAGAAACTGGAAAAAACAGTCAAACATCTGAAGAAATATAAAGAGGAGACAGAGAAGAAACTGAAGGAAGCCAGCGTAGAGTCAGAACAGGTGAGACTAGTTAGCATTAGAATAATAATTCGTTGAAAGTAACGAGGTAGTATTTCAGCATATGCCTGATGACAAGGTTGAGACAATGCTGTTTTCGGACTGACTCTTACAATGCCCCAAGTAACTCTTTCAATTTCAGATATAGGTCTCTGGTGAAGACTGAGGTGCATCCTTGGCCTTTTCAACTAAGTGGTGTTTACCATATCTTTTTTAAAAAAAAAAAAAACACACAACAGTTTTTGGTCTTTTCTGTGAATCACTTCTATTTAGTGGGGCTTGTAAGAAGAGCTTTTGTCCTCCGCAGCCTATTGTTTTTATCAGGCTTGGGATACCTGTGTTCACCAACCAACCCAAAGTGTTGTGGCCAAGTAAATTGCCCCCTGGTGCTGCTCTTGTGTCACTCTGGGTGGTGTCATGCAAAACTGTATTTCCCACCCACCCCACCCCTCTGCCCCAAGAAGTCATTTGTCCTTGCATCACCTCATCCTTGCACTACTGTATCACAATATCTAAATTATTATAGCTTGCATGGATAACTGTAGTAGTTTGGGGTGAAAAATCTAGGTGTTTAGATGTTTTATAGAGTATTAACCAGCATAAAGAAAAATAGAGGAGCCCCAGCGTGAGGTCTTAGATGCTGCTTATCAGTCCGAGTACTGTTCCATGATTAGAAAGAGACCTTAATAACAAGAGAGTATTTCTACAGCATTCTTCAGGCAAAGTTATTCTTCCCTCATCTTTCTCAGGAGTTTGTGGTACTCAGCATCCGTTTTTTCCACCATTCTTCCCCTTGCCTCTGTATTTTACGGTGTGTTGGAGACGCATGATGACTTCATTATCCCCCTAAGAGAGGGGCAGCTATGTAGTGAGGACCTCTGTGATAATCCTTGGCACAGCAATGGAAGAGGGCATCGCAGAGAGCCCCTACCCCTACGTACAGGAGAAAGATTTGAGCTGTGTGCTGTTCTGCCCCTTCCTGCACAGAGCTCAGGACTGGAACACAGCGTGCATTAACTGTTCTCGCTGCAGTTCTAATTACACTGTCTTGCCTAGATCACAACTAGCCTAGAAGCAGCTCACCGTTGGTTCATATCAAAGTTCGACAGCCTGCAGCTAGAGGTTGTGAAAAAACACCAGCCAGAGAACCTTGAAGAGAGCAGCTCTAAAAAGGAGGTAAAGCAAGCAAGCACATTCATTTCAAAGGAGGAAGCAAAGAAAACAGGTGGGGGAGGTACTTGGTCGCACATTATCAGTCAGGATTTCAGTTTCCTAAATTTTCTTTTGTAGTTCCTTATGCAGGGGTGGAAAATAGACCCCTCTTCTAGTTTGGTTTGTTTCCTCCTCTTTTGCCAAAGGACATACTTAAGCAGCAAATAATCTTACGGGTACAAGATAGCTTTGAGGGACTGTTCTGTCCTTAGAAAAGTTCCATTGCACATACTTCATGTTTTGTTGATGTTCATTAACCAAATACTTGTCTGAAAGCTAACAGCTAGTATTTTTTTTCTGCATTCACCTCTGTTTCAGTGGTTCTCCTTCCCCTCCTCCATACCTTTTGCAGATACCATTTCAAAAGCCGTGCTTACCTTGTTTGTGTAGATTCATCAGCCTTCTCCATAATTGATAGTTCTTATATAGCCGTGTAATTAGCTTTTTAGAGATGTGTATATTAAACTGCCAAGACTTTAATCTCTTCTTTAGCAATGACAAAGGTTCCTCAAATAGTCATCAGCTTCATAAAACACTGCATCTTTTCCCAGGAGAAAAAGCACAAGCTTCCCACTCACACCTGCCTGGACAGCAGGGCAAGGACCCAGCCTTTCCAGCTCACCGCCAGGAAGGCCCACGTAAGCTGGGCAGGAAATGAGCTCACTTAACTGCGTGATTCCCAGGCCAGGGAGAACATCACCTGCTGCCAGGAAGCTCCCTGCTAGCACCAGGTGCTGGAGGAATCGGGACCTTTACTTGATCTGATGTAGTTAGGTAGGTCTGTATCACTGAGATGGCCTTGCAAATAAAAGGTGCTCACAGGGTGCCCATATATAGGGCACTGAGGAAAGCTTGTTTAAATCATACACCCTGATTTGAGTTACCTCATACCTCTCACATTGGCTTTTTGACTTGGATGCTTTGCATTGTGAGGCTGATATTAACAAAAGTACTATTTATAGCAAAACAATTATTCTTTATTTGTCATTACTGTAAACTATATGCTGTTGATATGCTCCATCTTTGCTTTCATCACTTTTCATTTAGCAGGTTTAGTCTAAGGCCTGGCAGGTGCTATCAAAAGAAACCTGACTGGTTTGCAGAGGGTTCAGATGAATTACTGAAGACCAAGTCATGTGTCTGTGGCTAGCTGCTGACGTGACTGGGACAGGGAGGAACTGGCGGGACTGGCTGCTTCTAATGGTAGATGATCTCTGGGTCATGCGGGAACAGAAGCCTTGGGCTATCTTAGGAGCGTATAAGGAATTCATTAGGGGTGTGATGTTACGCTACATGTCATCTTACCTTCATAAGAATTAGTGGAATTTGTTCAACCTGTCCTACTGTGGAACACCACACTGGGGAAGGAATAGTTGAAGCAGATGACTTACGTCATAGTATGTTGAAGATGATTATAACAAACAGGGACAGTTTTCATGCTTGTTTGACAAAGGATCAGCTTATCTTTGTCATGGCTCACTCTTCCACGTGGTTTCAGTACAACCCAGCTTCAGCACAGGTGGTGTTGTGCCGCTCTGATCTGCTTCGACAGAGCTATTTGCAAACTCCTCTGTGATCAACAGTACTGTTTATCTCTGCGGGATCTATACATGCTATTTGCAATACTTGTTTATTTTAGTTGGGAGGGAAGTCTTGCATACCTCTGGAGCCTAGGAGTAGCCCGAGGAGACACTGGAATTAGCTCATTCTGCTCGTCCAGAAATTTGGTCCTAAACTATAACATCGGTGGTAGGGCTCTGGACTCATTCATGGTGACATGAGCCTCTCCTCCTTGCGGTAAGTGGCTGTTCTAAGGAACAAGGAGGGGCTGAGCACACTCGTAAAGCTAGTGCACACCTGAGCTGCATTACAGTGTGCTGCTTAAAAGCAGGCCTGTGCAGTATGGCTTTAGGTTTGTCCCAGTCAAGCTGGTTCCTTCAGAAATCAGTTGGCATCTGAGCCACACCTGCTCCGTAGAGCTGCTCTGGTGGCTTAGCATAAGCTGGGCCTCTACCGCCACAGTGCCCTCGGGCAAACAGCAGTCAAAACAGTGATCTGGGTTTACTTGCTGTGAACTCAAACTGTAATCACAGCTGAAAAACAGTTTTCTCAAGTAGCACTTACCCCTTAACACGTCTGTTTATATTGAGTGCCTAAGTAGGTTGCCTAACAAGGGACAAATGATTGTGACCTTTGCCTGTATGAAAGGACAAAGCATATGGCAGCTGCCTTTGTATAAACTGCACGTTGGTAGGGCAACAGCACCAGCCCTCCCTCCATTTTCCCTTGGCAGGATGTTTTTACCCACACATGGTACACCTCAGGGGCTGGTTCTTGGCCCCTTCCTTGTTCCAGAGTGCCCCGGGCTCTCTAGGGCCGTGCAGCTGCAGTTCCTTTGCATAGTGACGTGCAAAGTCTGATTATAGGGCTGTGGTACTTCTGTTTGCATAGTGACGGTCTATTCCAGGTGTTGCTGCTTCTAACCCTGTTTGGGGTTTAGGGTGGAAAGCAGTAAGAGAGGGTGATTGCGCAGGATTACTGTATCCTGGTACCTTTAACTTAACGCTGCCATGAGTTTTGGGCTATGCCTGCTTTAATAAGTGCTGCAGCTCCTTGGGTCACATGCAGAATGAACGAGCTGGTCCAGGATGGGTTTTACGTCAAATTTGCTCTAGTCTGATCCTGCTCACTAGCAACTGGAGCACTTCTGGAACCCATCTTCTAACTTGCTTTCATTTGAAAGGAAGCTAGTTTGTCTGCTCAGAGCCTGCTCTGCAATGTGACCCACAGCATGGTGAGTGGCAGCTCACCTGTTCGAAACATCAGAGGTACACAACAGGCAAGAACTTGTTATTTTCTTTAAACGTAGTAATTTCAAAGAAGTTGTAGTTATCTAACACTGCTGCCACCTGCAGGATCGATGAGGTCTACATTGCTAGCCTTTCCCCAGGCTTGGTAGCTGCTAAGCCTCGCTTAGTTACCTATAGTAACATGTGCAGTATTTAAAAATTAATTTCCTACGCAGCAAAAAGTTTGGTTGGGTTTTTGGGTTTTTTTCCTGTCAATCCGTGGCCTTCAGCAAATGTGGATGGCAAACAGCTTTCTACACTTGGCAATGCTGGTCATCAGGTAAGCACAACTGAAAAGGTATGATTCAGTTTGTAAGACAATCAGTAATGCTTTTATGAGCAATCTTTTACATATGTCTGGAGTTAAGTGTTTTATATAAAACAGCTCTTCATCTATATTTATATAAATAATAAACAGCTAACAAAATTATCATGGTTAAACCAAGTAGTTTGACAATACATGTAAATTGTTTGACTGAAATGGTTACCAGTTCTCTTGGTGAGGCTTGAGGATTATTCCCAACCTGCTGAGAGGTTAGGCTGCCATTAGGTATTCTGGCCCTCTTATTCTTTTCTTCTCAGTGATCTGTGAAAGCTTTCCCAAAACTGTAGTGGCTGGATTTCAAGCTTTTCCTGACTTGCAGTTTGTTCCCACATGTTCAAGGGGGCTCTGAGACACCTGGTCCAGTTGCAGATGTCCCTGCTCACTGCAGGGGCGTTGGACTAGATGGCCTTTAACGGTCCCTTCCAGCCCAAACTATTTGATGGCTCTATGATTTTACATTTCGGTAAAATAGTCCTTACTGTGAAGGAGAATTAGGAAAGGTGCTGGGTTCATCTCCCCCAGTGTTCTTATGAGCATCCTTAAAACAAGCTACAGCCAGGCAAGCCTAAATGTGAACTGGAGTGCACACCAAAGTAAATCCCATACAGACACTTGTACTCCAAGAAATATTTGTGTTTGAAACTCACAATCCGCTGTGTATCCCCCATCCCTTACGTAAAGTACAATGATGAAATGTGCACTGCATGTTCACAACTCCATTGTTCGAAAAAGAATTCCAAAGTAAAGGCACTTGAGTAGCAGTATGGCAAGTGAAGTGTGGTTTAGAACCTACCTGACTCTGTGGCTCTGCTTAAAGCCTAGATTAGCACCTGCAGTTCCTGTAGGCATCTCGTGCTCTGCGCTTCGCTCTTCCTTAAGCAGGTCAGTTCATGTGGGCTGTTTGAACTTCTTTCTGTTGGGGCGCTCGCATTCCTACAGTGTCTTGTTTTCTCTGACTTTGTCTGAAGTGCACCATTACAATACAACATTTGAGAAAGCTTTAGGTAACGGGCATTGAGACAAGTAGTATCTCTACCTTCCAGATGCTCAAAACTGTTCAGAACATCCTCCCAGCACACTTAAGTGCTAGCAGTATGAATCTTCCAGTCCATGTTAACTGGGTTTAATTAAAGTCAAGTTTGTGTTATTTGTTGGTTAAAAACAATTTAGAAAGCAGTGTAAAAAAGTCATCAGCATTCAGGTTGTATTTTTCCTTTTTATTTGTATGAATGCTAAAGATTCATACTTCCTAGGTATGGAACTAAACTACCTCAATTCTAGCAGCAGTAGGGATCAGAAATAAAGTAACTAATAGTAATGCCTTTATGTTGGTCAATTTTTAAGACAATTTCTTAAAAAAAACCCAAACACAACCTTCCTCTATGTCAAGTCTATTTAAAAAAAAATACATAAGCAATAGGATTCTGAGTATTGCAGACCCAGTTTGGAAAAGAATAACACAAAGGGAATCTGTGTACTGAATCTCTGGCTCCTGTTTCCTGAGCATTAGTTCAGTGGTGAGGGCTGTATTTCCTGGGATGTGATAAACTTGTTTCATATGAAGGGACAGGAGTAGTCTGCTGGAAAAAAAAAAAAAAATCAATGGGGTTAAAAGATGTGAAAAGGCCAGTAAGAATAAGGAAAGCTTCAACAGAAGAGTTTTTACACCAAGATGATGCAACAGTACTATGCTTGTACATACAGTGTGAGTCGGCTCCAGTTCACACAGCAAACAGTTGGCTACGGGGTCAAAAGCAGTGACAAGGTATCACAAAGAATGAGAAACAAAATGGAGGTAAGGGGATCATTCTCTCCCTTCTGCAGCTTATGAACACCCCAGGCTAATAAAGCTAACCAAAATGGTTATTTAACATATAGTTCTGGGCACTTGTTATTTCAGCAGCACTGCCAAGTGCTATTTCCCAGTGAAACATGGTGTCCTTTTGCAAGCTAGTGGGACTTCCTTGGTATTTGTCTCTTACATTTGCCTTCTCATTATGGACCAGCATAGCTCCAGTGAAGTGGACATGCAATTATCATCATTTAATGTTTGATTTAAGTTTAAATTGCCTTACCTTTAAAATTAGTCTAGGCAATTCCTCAAGACTTGTTTCTTAATCGTGGATGGCAATCGTGTGAAAGGATCACAGAACACAAAGACATCCAGAAGTGGGCTCAAAGCAGATAGCCGTAGTTGGCGGTCATCCCGCACGTAACGAGAGTGCTTGGAAGGCAACAGCAGCATTTGTTTCCTGTTCAGCAAATGACCTTGCTCAAAAATATTTTTCAACCTTATTTTGCTGTAGGGCATAACATATATCCACTTCTCTGTATGCATGAGACTATATTTTTATTTATGATAAAGCATTGCATCCTGCTTCTTTTGCTGGGTCAGAAGCAGCGTACCTCCACCACCATATGCTACTGCTTAGCTGTCGGAAATAATTGAAGACCCAGACCATTTGCAATGTATGTTAAATAATGAGCTGTATGATGTCATTATATTAATTTTTGCTATAAGCTATTCAGTAGGATATGTTTGCTCAGAATAACTAAACATTATGATTAACGTCAGAATTTTTATTGACAAGTTCAGAAAATGAACTTTGATTTCAGAAAAACAGAAATTGAGTCTCCTTCAAATAGCACAGCTGCTAGGAATATGAACTCCTAGAAAACTCTGAATACTTTGTAAAGATCTTGAAATACTGAGTTCTCCATCCTCTAGGGATCAGTATGAGCCCATTTCTTCTACATTACAGTAATTTAATGCTGCACATTAAAAAAAGCCCTCATCACTAGTGCGTATGGCTTCTTGAACAACCTCACTGGTAACTAGTTGTAATATTGCACATCATTGTAAATTGTCCCTTAAAAAACCCCAACAAACTGCAGTGGGCTTCAGTTTCCAGTGTTTGAGTCTATGTACAAGACGGAGTATCAGCTTACAGAGCAGGGTATCAAAGGGAAGAGCTAGTAACAGATGCACTCGAGCATGTCCGGGTTGTACCCAGCACAGACAGGCTCCATCCACACATGCCTCAGTTCCAGTGCCAGAAGTGGAAAAGGTCCATAATGCTGTATGTGGCACAAGCCATCTCTCTGACCAGCTATAGAAGAAGTTGTGCATGAAACCAGTTCATTATCAGTTCCACCTTCCAAACCTCATCATACAACAGCGTAGGTATACAACATCTTTTGAGCCATTCTAGTATTTCCACTGCTCTGATAAATAAGTGACAAGTTAAAGGCAGTATCTCTTCTCAAGTCTGTCTGATCAGTTTCTATTCCCTGTAAAAATAACGAGTAAAAAAAGTTATCTATATGCAAAAATAGTATAAAACTTGAAACATGAGTAGCAATTACAGTGAAACCCAATCACATATTCATGGCTTACACAGGCTTTCAGCTGCATAGAAACAAAAGAAGGAGGATTCCTTGTGCCTTCCCTCTTTAATGACTTTCCCCATGTTGTTAACCACCAGAGAGCTACATAATTACACACTCAAAACACGAGCTGTAAATTAGCTAGCCAGCTCATACAACAGGAAAGTACTATCTTAATTTGTAGGCAGCAAGTATTTGTTTCTGCAGTCAGAATGTGAACACTGCCTCTGTCTTGCATGGTCACAAGATGCTGTTTGAACTCCCAGCACTGACTAAGGCCCGTGGTTCTTTACCAATCCTTCCCGTTTTTTGAAGACATTCATAATTTTTCTACCTACCCATGTCAAAACTTGGCAAAAACTTTCTCTCAGACCAGGCTTGTAAATGTATGCGACATCAATTGGGATGATCTAATCCAGATCAATTAGAGCAAAACCACAGCTCAGGTGCATTTAGGCACTAATACTGCTTCATACAGCTCCAGCCTGCTGTTTTATAGCATGGGCGGGTATAGAGAGCTGACAGTTAGAATTTATTGCGTGTAATACATACAAAGTTTAGCTACTTATTCAGCTAAAGTTGTTCAGCAACCTTTTTTGGCTGTTACTTCAGCCTATTAGTAAATCCTTCAAATTCATAAGCCTTTGACATGAGCACATGCTTAAATGCATTACCAGTTGAGATTTGGGCTTCCAAAGACAAGGAGTTACGACACAAGTTAAAGGAAACTCGACACAGATTTCATGTACCTGTTTTAACCTTGGCTGAGAACTTACTAACATTGACTTGACTTTATTCTCTGTACATAACTGACACGGATACAGTACCTCTAAGGTGAGAGGAGGAAGTTCAAGTACTTTTTGGTAATAGTGGATTGCCAGGTGCAGTAGTCCCAGCTGGTGAAGGCCACGGCCAAGGTTGTAGAAAGACTCTTGACATGGCCCACGCAGGTCCAGGTACCGGTGAAGGAAAGAGAATCCCTGTACAGGTATTATGCACATTTGTGAATGTTCCCTTTAAGGTGGCAGTAAAATATGCTGGAGAACAGGTGTTTAAACTTCTGATCTGTGCTTCCCTACAAAACTACACACAAGTTGAAGGCAAAAAATAAGTCACATTCAATGGCTGAGACCAGAAAACCTGCTCTGTCAGTCTCACTGCCATTGATAACATGGGTCGATCTTTTTAATAAACTGAACACACATTTAGTATAGTGACTTACTGCACTAGCTTGCTAAATATGTAGGTATGGATGGATGTGTTCCAGATAAGACTGGTTCATGCTTGGAAGAGCTGACCACCTTACAAACATGCAGCCAAAGGACTGAGCAAGAGCTTATTTTTCTTAAAAAAAAAAAAAAAAAAAAAAAAAAGTAAAATCTTTAAAAGATAACCCTCCCCCACTTCTTTTTTTCCAAGGAGGAAAAAAAACCCCAAACCTTCACTCTCTTTCCTTCACTCTTTGCCTTGGATAGCAGCCAGAAATGGTTTAATTCTACAGCTTTTCAGAATTCTACAAAATTCTGAAGTCCATATCAAAGTATTATTTCTGGAACGCAAGCATCTTCTTTTCTTGATCTTGTGCTCCGTATAAACATTTACTCCAATACCAGTTAGCACAGAAATTATCAGTGTATCATTTTATAAAGTGGCCCAAAATAAACATCACGGCATGAAAAATCCATAAATCCTAAGCAGTAGGTGAGAATTCATGTCCCTTCTTGAAGCCAGCAGATGTTTTACTGCCAAGTCTCCAGCAGAATTTGAAAGGAAACTCATACCCAGCAATTCCAGCACTATGCTTTAACTAATTTAATGTCAAAGCACTCTGCAAGTGTTACACTTCCTTATTTTGCTTTTACTTTAAAATTAAAATATATGCTTGTATGTTTAAACTATGACTAGCAGAATCCCAGGTGTGCATCATTTCATTGCCAACCTTAGTCTGAACACCCGCTCCTCCTATGTAGCGCTGTGGTTCAGACAGAGGAGCAGGACCCGGCAAGTACCAGGCGCCTGTTTGGGTGCTGACGGCCCAGATGATGTAAACCAGGGCAGTGCATGAAGTGACGGTGATGAGGCACCGGCAGGACACACGAGTCACGTTTATGCACTGACAGGCTGTGAAGTGAGAGAAGCAATCTGTGTCGCAGCTGTAGGATGTCACTGCCTGCCAGTGTCACGGACTCTTCGTGACTCAAGGTTTATAGGATGCTATAAAGGTGAATGCCATTAGACCAGAGCTACCTCCCACAGAGAACAAAGGAAGGACAAGGAGGCGCACGGTATTATTTCACATTAAAATGCAGTGTTGCATTTGACCCTGAAGGAGCCCTGGGGGAAACTTAGGAGGGACAGATAGAAGAGGTGAATTCAGAAGGGAGAAATCATGCACACATCTTTCTCACACTCCCCTGTGTATTTCATTTTGTTAGCACTTTGCAACATGACGATTCTGTTGTAAATAGAGGGCTTACTTTCTAGGGACCATGTTGGTAATGAGAGAAGATACCTCCTTCAACGTGAGGAATTAGTTCAGACATAAGCAGCTAATGATCGTAATTCAGGTCACCAGTATGGCACTGGTTGAATTATTAATCAACTACAACAGGAGCAAGAGAGGATGCAAAATACCCAGCATAGTAAGCAAGAAATGAGAAGAGAGAAAGCAGGGAACTGTATCACCAGAGGGTAACATAAATAGGACACTGTTCAAGTGCGTTGTGAAAGGAGAACATAACAGCCCATATAAGAAAGGCAGGCTGATACAGAAAGAAGTGGATAAAAATACTAAAATTAGGCTGACCAAAGTTTGCAAGTTCAAAACGTCTTAAGTTGGATACTGACATAACCGGTCTTCTTGTAGAGTAGCTGAGGACCTACAGCTTTTGCCAAAATCAGTGCAAGCTAGAGTTTTTCAGCCATTTCGGAAGTCATGAGAGCTCAGGATTCTCACTATATTCTGCTGACTCTGAGCTCAGTGGCCACAGGAATTAAAAGGCATTTCAAGTTAATGAAAATACTTGGTGGAGAGTAGAGGAAATTACTTTCAAGATCCTGTTTGGGAATAACCAGACTGTGGTTTGTAACTGGATCTAGCAGACGAAAGAAAAATGCGAGTAAGGAAGCTGAAAAATGGAGGGTAGCCTAAGCTGGAGTTCACAAGATCTTGACAAAGAGAGCTACAAGAGGCACCTAAAAGGGGGAAGAGCAAAGGAAGACAGGGAAAAAACCCACTTTCTAAGTCTGTAAAGTTTGCTCCAACAATGCGGTTTATGAGACACAGTGGCATAGATTCTACTCTACAGCACTTCAGAGCAAGGCAGGGCAAGAAGAAAAATCTGGAAGAAAATCAGACTACAGCCATCAAGACTGAAATTAGTAGCATTTTCACAAACAGCTGGCAGCTGCTAACATCTATGCGAGTCATCATTGTATACACGCAGCAGAACAAGCTACGTTTAACTAAAAGGAGAGGAGGTTCAGATGGGTATAACTGTAGTTCAAAAGCTACTCATCTGTGTTCAAGTTTCACCACTTCCCTCTTTTGAAATGCCGTATTAATTAAGAAAAGTTATTTAAACAGACTATGTTGTAGCCATAGCTGTCTGCAAGTTATAAAGCCAGGAAACACTACAGGTAAAAATAATCACACTAACTCACCTGTACCAGAAGAGCATGCCTTTTCAACACGTATTTCTGAGAAGCCATGTGGATGAAAGTCAAGCCAATACAAAGACTGTACAGAGGTTCATCTGGGTTTGTACGAAAGGCTTGCACATACTGTCCTAAAAGCAAATAATTGAATGAAGAAGTTTGTTGTGAAAAGTTTCCTTTAAGAATTTAAGGGCAAAAAAGAAAATCTTCAAATTAGAAGTGTGAACTAAGAAAAGAGATCGTTTACTATACCTACACCAAAATACACAGGAAAAAACATGAAAGTTTTTATATTTTCAGCACTCCTTGGATTCTGAAGGAAGAATGCAGGCTGCAATGTAAAAACTGAAGCAGAAAACAATCAGTTACAAAAGGGAAACATGGTCCTTGCTGGGATTTGTATCCTGGAGGCCACACATGCTAAGTGTGACATTTGAGGGCTTAACTGAAAGCAATAGGTTTATTTCAAAGGCCTGCTTAAAATGTCCAACCAACTTTATTTGCTGTTCAAATTGGTCTGTTTCTGTCCTTCTTACTCTTTATTATCATTAGCCTTCAATTATGTTTGCAAGTTCGTTATATTTGCAATACGTACTAAACTTGAAACGTGCCAGCTTAATTTTTATTAGCAAAACTCTTCAGCAATGCTTTGATTTGTGCACAAAATAATTAGAGCACCAGACCAACACTGTGAAGCCACCTATAATTTTCTGATGTATGAAAAAAATTACTTTCATAAATCTTCCTCAGAAAAAAAACATTCCCTTGTTATATTTGTTAATATTAGAACATTAATGATATTACCAAGAGCATGCTTGAAACTGCCAGATACAAACGCATTATGCCCGTTTAGGACACACAATGCGTGATTATCAGGATTTTTCAGCATCAAACGGAGACAAAAGCGATGGTGACGGACATCCTGAGACTGCATAGTAACTTGATTGAAGATGTTCCATAGCTGAGGCTTATTGACATTTTCCATTACCATGATTCTATAGAATGAAAAATATACGAGAAATTAGTAAATGCTATACAATACTGTATCTGCAATAAAACCTCAACAGTTTAGGGAAAATAACGAAGAAGAGACACTCGAAGAGCAGGTCAGTGACTGAGGCAAGGCTGAGAGTGAAAGACAGAACCACTGGTTCTGGCCAAAACAGCCAACCTACTGCGTTATGCTTCTTCTCAAATCAGAGGCGACCAGAAAGCTCCTTCAGTTTCAACAGCGCCATCTGTTTTAGCGAAAGCTGAAAAGCATCAGCCTGCCTCCTTTGGCAGGATTTTCAGCAGTACGACTACAGCCTCGGTGGAAGCAATTTCAGAAGAGGTTGCTCTACTGTCTGTGTGCCCCACCTGATATAGTTGTACGCTTTTCTGAAGTTCTTGTCCAAAATGGCAGCGGAGAGCCCAAAGTATTCCAGCTCCTTGCGCTTTTGTCTATCATCATAAAATGAATAATATTCCAATGAGGAATCCACAAGTAGCTCTGCCTCCTTGTACCGGGAAAGGTCGCACAAGGAATATATCGCCTTCAGGAGGAGGTTCCACCAGTCATCTTTTGTCAGAACACTCGTGAGAACTGCAAAAATTGCTAAAAATATTGAAGTCGGTAAGTTGAGAAAATTAAAACAAGGGAGCTAAACTCTTTAAGAAAAGGTGCATACATCAAACTGATCTTTTCAAAACCAGCTCACATGAACATGTAAAATAAAATACTCTCTTTTTTTCAGTTCAAGTGCAGTTTGTAAAGCACCAGCAAAAAAAGCAGTCAGAACTTGGGAACAAATGGCAAGACATACACACAGTTCAAGTTGTAAACATACTACATGAATGCATTAAAGTTACTCTTCCTAATCTACCAAAAAGAACGTGTAGTCTGGCTCAGCCGAGTCTGGGCCAGCTAAAAATTAAAAATCACACCGCTTTCAAACCACGTATTTCCATTATGTTCTAGATTTGCGAGTATTACATTTGCACCGAGAAGAATGTTGGACCATATGGTCTCCAGAGGTCCTTCTCAGTCTGAATTATTCCATTATCTTACTGTTTTTCTCTGAATGGGGACTGTTCCCTTAAGTTACATAATCTTCATTTTTGCTGCCTTCTTTGCTCTAGAAATAAACCAATGTTAACATGAACTGCGTGGATTTAGCATGCAAAATAGTAACGGTTATTTCATTTGTCAGAACTAAGAAGTTCATCTTATTGCTTTGTTTTTAATAAACATTTGTTACCTTTTGCATCGCAATTTGCTGTCTCTTGGTCGTCATTGTCAGAAATTTTATCCCTTGACACCTTAATAAGATAGAGGTGTCTCTCTCCAGATTTGGAACTAGATATCAAACACACCTGAGCTCTGCTCATTGCTACCTAGAAACAAATTTAAGGGCAGCATTTCAGATTACATAGATACATCCTGTGACAAAGGCAGCTTTATGGCCAATCCATCTTGCTCAAGTTGCACACCAAAACAGGCTGCAACTTAGAAACGCCGCAACAGAGCAAGATCATGAGAACATTCCCAAGAGGAGTATTATCTCTGCATTGTCTCATGCTCCAGTGCAAGCTGGGCTATGCAAAAGAAAGATACAAACTCTTTAAATGACTTAAAAGATCTTTCCTGGGATTGGAACATCCCTGTATACACTGAAATCAAAACTCTTTGCATAGAGGTATGACAAGAACAATGCCTTTCTGTATCAGTTTCAGAAATCTGTGGACAGTCAGCTATTCAACCAGTGTAATACAATAGTCATGGCTCTGACCAGATGGATAAAATTGAGGTCTAACCATTCCCCTCCCTCACTCCCTATTTAAAAACAGACAAAAGCCAGCTAACACAAAACCACCACCACTGTACTGGCTAAACAAATTCTTCTTTGCTCATTTTATTGCAATAAAATATTTTTTAAAATCTAAGAAGTTCAAAAGAAAATTGTTAACATAGAAGCCAGTATCGACACTTCAGGAAAGCACTATGTTGACGGCTAAGAAGGTAAGAAGCAGCTTTAGTACTCAGTGTGCTCTATGTATACTGAGAAAGAGGGAGTTGAAGTCGCTGTATTAAGACTTACACACACAAGCGGTCCTCTGATCCGAACGCTACAGGCAGGAACACCAGTATGATAGGCTCCCTGCAAGATTATCATCTAACAAAGTTATGAAACCATTTGCACATAAACCCCACTAGCTTTCCTCCCGAGTTTGTTTGTCGCTTGTCTTAACCCAACTCATAGCTGTCCAATTTCTTAAAGCATAGATGGAAAGACTGGCTTACCTTCAACAGCATTGCCAGCATTGTAAGCAAAGTGTCTGTGTACCCATACATTTTGCCTTGGGAATACAACAGTGTCGAACGATGGAGGAGTAGCTTTAATTCCTAGATAATATTGAACATCATTATTCAACCTCTTGCACAGAGAGTGAGTTTATAAAACAATTTTGACACACTACAGTACTAAGAGGATTGTAAAAGCTTCTAGAAAGCTGTAAGAATCTTAGCAGCAGCAGGTAAGATCTCCCTAAACTGCCCTGCAGTTTAGTGACTGTTTCAAATTCTCAAATTTCAGAGAAATTCAGCATAACTCTTACCTAGAGCGAAGGTGCTGCTGGAGAGGGGATACAGAACTTTGCTATGCCATCAGTTACAATCAACAGAGGCCAAACCATGTAGCTCATGTGTAGCAGCTGCTGATCAACTTGAGGCAAAGCAATTGGCACCAGGACTGGTTCTCAGTGGCCAAGAGCTTGTACATCACACAAAAGTAATGAGGCGGGCCAGGGTTTATTTTACTAATAAAATGGTCCAGGTGAAAGAGCCATGAGGACTCCCCCCTGGTACTCTGTAATGAATCATTCGCTGCACTCTGAAGGCACACCATGCTGCAGATAAATAAATCTCAGTCCCTGGTCCTATATAGTTGACATCTTTGACGACTACCATAGCTTAGCAGAAGAATATATCCTAAACTGGAAGCACAGAACACCTTACCCACCTGCTGGGCAGCGTTAGCATCCTGAGCCAGTGTGTCTGGATCATACATTGGTTCCAGAGCCTCCAGAGCTTTTTCAGGTCGGCCCAGCTGCTGCTGAAGTGTTGAAAGTGAGATTCTTGCATCCAGATGCAATGGAGCAAGATCAACGACTTTGGCATAGCTCTCTGCAGCACGCTCCATATGTCCCAAAGCCTTCAAGCACTCTAGAAATACCATAAACAACACAATACACTTAAATGGCAGAAAAATATTTCAAAGCTTACAAAACAGTTTTCAAAACTAACAAAACAGTTAACATACTTTTCAGATGATTCTTCAGTTAAACCCACCCAAAACATGTATTATTAAAGTGAAAATATTCAGAAATACGTACTGATGCATCCACAGTTTCACATAAAGCATCATCAGTTGACACAGGATGGAATGCAGAATAAATGCTGTTTCACTTACATGAAAACAAAGTATTTTTAGCGGAAGTAAATTTCAATCTATGTGAAGAACAAGAAAACACTCCATGACAGGGTTGTCATCATAAACTCCAGTTACAGTTCTGCAAATACCAATTATCATTCAACAGGTGAATCTAAAATGCCTGTGATCTTAGATAAAGGTCCCTGGAAATGCTCAGCATTGTATTCACATCTCTGAGTAGTATGTGTTCAGCAGTCCTGCTTCTTCTCACCTGCATGCCGAAGCCAGACAACAGCCAAGTTGTATCGTTCTGAACAGACAAGGGAACTCAAGAGAGGCAGTGCTGAGTTATATTCTCCAACATCCAGAAATGCCTCTGCGACGTCCAAATACAAGTCACCCATTTCTTCTGGATTTTGTTCCACCAGAGTGGTCAAAAGAGGCTTTAAAAAAACCACACAAAACACTAAAAGCACAAATAACCAACAAGAACATTTCTTTAAGGTAGAGTTATTGGAAGCTTGCATTTTTATGCTATGATTTTTATTCTGTTTGCATTTGGAACTACACTTCCTATTTAAACACTAGATTAAAAGTGAAAAGTAAAGATCTGAATTTCACAATTCCTGAAAAAGACACATTTTTCTATTCTAGACATGTCACATCCATACATTTCACATCCAAGGGGTGGAAGTGCCCCTCAGTGAGGAGCACTCCTTATGAAAGAACAGTCTTCAGATTCAGCAGGGCTTTAAACTGAAGCAAAGATGTGTTCCTTAGTGTTCAACAACTTTGCAGTGGGGTCCTGGGCCTGTCATAGCACATAGGCTGTGATTTACTGTGCTTTAGTAATACTTCCACTGGATGCAATTTGTAAGGACAAAAATAGTATTTCTGCTATTACAGGTTTGCTCGGTTTCTCTCTTGGAGTGGGAGGAAAGCAAAAAAAATCCCCACAGCTCTCTCAACAACCTCAGTCATATGAAGACAGGAAAAATTACTTGCTTTAGTAATTTATTAGAACATCTCCCAACTTTTGAGTTGGTTTCTACTTACATTGAGTGGCTCTAGAATGTTCAAGTGAACCAAGCACACCATCAGCTTGACTGTGATGTCAATGGGAACACCCTCAGGTATGCAGCAGCTGACCTTCTCCACAGCTGTGAGAACACACAGAATTTCTTTCTGAACTCATAGGCTTTAACAAGCACTTCACGAGCTCCACATCCCCTCCAGGCCATGTTCAAGCTCCACTGAAGAAAATACATTCTCATTGACTGTAGCAAATGTTGCTGTAGGCCTGGCCTCTCCCCTTCTTTTATTATCTTTCCCGATAGTCAGAACAACTTCTTCCTACTGTCTCTGATACTAACAATCTCATGCAAAGTATCAAGTGCTGTCAGTCTGCATCGATTTCAATGGCAGGATCTCGTAAGATGTGCTGAGAGCCTTCACCCTCTTAAGATATGCTTGGTTGATAAAGCTTTCCTTTTGTATCTATGTGCCTGTACCCTCTTCTCCTTGCTTTTTGAAGGAAATAGCCTATATTAAGGTATTTGTTCTTATTAAGCTAAGCCCTGTGTACCAGGGGTCTGGCTGTACAGATTGTTAAACACAGTTAACTACAGAACTTCACACAATACATAGACAGGATGCAATCTGACAAGAATGCAAACACAAGACAAAGTAGTTACCCATGACAATGCTAGCAAATTAAAGGTCACACAGTAAAACTCCATTATCAGATTTTCTTCACGTGCAGTCATGACACCTCTTTAACTACTCAGTTTAAGTTCTCCTTCACCTTAATTCTTACACCAGACATTCAAATAGTGATTGCTATAACCTAAGAAAACTGATTTCTAACATAAGGCTTCCCTATTACCTTCTACATCCACATCCAATTACTGCAAATCAAAACATGCTGGTTAATTCATCATTCTCTGAACATCTTAATACCCAGCGTGAGGGTAACTGTTCACCTACTGATAAATTCTTACAATGCAAGGAGCATGCTTTTGGCTTTGGTGGCTGGCTGGGTTAGAAGTAAGTTCTAAGTAAGGAAGACAGTACATAAGAAACCTTTTCTGGATGAAGCCCTATTAGAAGTGTTTCTCAATTTTTATATGATTGCAACCTGGTTCCTGAGCATATGATCAGTTCATAGACTTGTACGGAATTAAAAAATTAAATTACTTACCTGCAGCATTGGATTCAGCAACTGGGTGATTTTGGTCGTCAGTCACTGCCTCCTGGCTTTCCTGAGTTTCTACCGCTGCCCCTGTATCTTTTTAAAAAGATCAGCAGATTACCCTCGTAGCATCAGCTAAGCCAAAAGCTACTGGTTTTTGAATTCATAATCGATTGCTAGCTCACTCTGAATGAATTTTTTAAGGACAGCAGAGTAGGAAGCAGTCAAAAAAGTTATAAAGCAACAGAGGGTTGGGAACCAAGCTCTTAGGGAGCTTAGAAGCTTTGTCTTAAGAAATTGCACACCCCAGGTAACTTGGCAATACTGCGTTATAATTCCTAGGCGCGTTACAGTTTTGTCTCTTATAATTTATCCATTAAAAGTCTCTATCAGGACAGTTGCTCATTGATCAACTGTATTTTTACCTCATCCATTAAAGCAAAAAGCCAACAGAAGTATCTTATATCCAGATTGGGTTTGGATCAAACTGCTGAAACAACCAAACAGTTTAATCAGAGAACAGACTGTCTGCTTATGGAGCTGGCATGCTGTGATCATTCTACAGCCCAAACAAACATTTTCAGACTTAAGCAATGACTTTCACAAAGCAGTTTTCTCAAAGACAACCTACTTGATTCAATTACAAGCTAATATCCCTATATTTGTATATACCAAAACATTTAGATGTTTAATAACAGAAGTAGGGTTTATGAAGAATACTAATCTCAGGTCAAAGGTTGATATTCTTGAGTATAGATGCCACTAAGCTTATCTAATTTTTTTTCAGAAGCTATTTAGAAATAGCTGGTCTGATGTGAACACTCAGAGGAATGTTTAGAACTTTAAAAGGCCTCCAGTTGCCTGGAGAGCAGTCCTTGTCCTTAATGAGTCAGCAGGGCTAATTGGACATCAGAGTAACTCCTTATAGAAAGCTGAGGTCATGCCATGTAACTCACTAAAAACACTGAAAAGTTTCAAAAGAGAAAAGCCTGTCAACATGCATCAAAATACACCCATGAGTTGAAAAGGTAACGGAAAGAAAGATGTCATATTAGATGAACAGCAGGGTCATACTAACCGCTTGTTAGCTACTTACCTTTTTTCTCCTCGGCTGGACTTTTTTCTGATACTTTCTTTTCAAGTACAATTCCTGCAAAATCTGTAATAACCTAAAACAGACAAGTAACTCGGATCATTTTAAAGATTTACAGGATACATGGAGTAACCAGTCCCCATAGCAGTTGTTTTAGACATCACAAAAGATATCAGAAGAAAAGCTGCGTTCATTTCACATGGGGTTAGTTAACTAGTATTGGGTTTGATCACCTTATGTCTTTGTCCACTACTTTTGGACACATAAATGATCCAATCAGCATCTCTTTAGCAAATACAACAGTTACTTTCATCACAACTAGAAAAGTTTTCAACCTTTCTAGCTTCTTCTAACGCCTTTTGCAAGACTGAAAAAGAAAGCAAAGCACCAGGTAAACAGCTAAGCTCTCCACAGATCTCTCCAAAGTGCTCTAAGGATTTCTCAGCCTAATACACCGAAAGGAAACGATACGGTTTGTCTCCGTTAAGAGAAATAATTAAATAAAATCCACAGCTACATACAGATATTTTACAACAGCCCTGGCCATACATATCAGCACCTCAATAAAACTAGTATAATTCAACACCAATTAAAAAAAGAAACCACAAACAGACAATTCAAGACCTTCACTTGCCAGTGGGGAGCTGCGAGGGAGGAAATGCACAAGTGCGAAGGACCGTTGGTCTAAGACCCAATGCGGTTTGGTATTTTGTTCACGAATTGAAAAGTAAATATCTAAGTCATTACTGTTGCTAAAACAAGAGTGATAAACACAGACTACGCAGCCCTTAAAGGACCAGACCACAGATGACTTTATTAAGATAGTTATTTTTTAAAGGCTCAGTTTATCAGCTCAAATACAGTTTCAGCTATCCAGGAACAGACCTGAGGAGAACCATCAAGAAGAAACATGGGAATAGTTCTACAACTGAGTACTCTATTAATAAACCTGGCAGCTAAATACTGTGTACATATAATTGACTGATTTTTAAAATGGCAAGAAACACAGAGAAGGCTCAGAGGAATTGTTTACAGGCTCATGATGCTTTCCACCGACAGAGAGCACGCTAAATAAAACCTCAAGGAGGATAAAAAGGAGGTAATTTAATATCAGCAAATAAGAACGTTCACAAGGAGAAAGTCCCAACTAATAGAGTCTCTTCAATCTATCTTGGCAAGTATAACTACGGCCAGATACTAAAGTCTTTCCTCTCAAAGCCAGATCAAATCAACTCAGAAACATGCCTCAAAAGTGAGGGTTAAAACCCACTAGAACAAACTGGGTACAGATAAGCGATCTCCAATTCCTGATGCCTTCAAGTCAAGATGTATCATCTTTCTGGAATGTATGCTTGATGCTCAAGGCATGAATTATTAGTCATAACACAAGTATGCCAGATACAGCACAACAGTCTGCACTTGAATCACTAGACCAATCAGTGTCACCCTTTTAACCTTAAACTTAGAGAATGCCCTTCGCTGATAGTACTCCCAAAACGAGCTTGTAGGTCCTCTCTGGCTACTAAGATTACAGCGATTGTGGAGAAGGAGAGGAAGAATTCCAAAATTTTAAACCTGGAACAGCATACGAGTCTATCAGCCCCCAACTTATTAAATCAAGCCATTAACTTCAATGCTAATTGCTACAGAACTATAGCAAGCAATTTGCATCTGATCAGCTCTATCGCTATAGAAACATGACCATATTTAAACACTACAGGAATATAAACTGTCCATGCTGACTGCCAAAGAGGTGCTGAACACGATACAGAAATGCATTTAATTGTCCATACCGCCAATGCTTTGTCATACTGTTTGGAAGAAATATATAGTTCGGCTGCGATGTTAACATCTTCCATGGAGACAAGGCTCTGGTGTTTAGTGAACGCTTCTTCTATTATCTCAATAGCAGAGGTGACATCATTGGCTTCATAATAACTCCTATAAAACACAGATATGAGATACTAAAATTGACAATATGTACTCTGAACACTAGCAAAAGGACTTTTGTATTTATTTTTGCCTATTAGCATATATTTTCATTGGCAAGAGTAAGTTACAAAAGACAGTGAGAAACGGGGTGTTCTTCTTTCCTTACAACTGTTGACAGTTTTTATGTATTTCAAATAATTACCACTTTTTTTTCTCTCCTATATGTTAGGACATTACTGGAGCTTTCACCACAATATCCCCCCCTTTGAGATAGGTATCAAGAACGTACCACATTAACTTGGCTTCAGAAAAACCTTCAATAATAATATTGTTACAATACACATTCTTGCATTTTTGTGGTGCATTTCAGGATCATGAAGATCAAAATATTTGAAACTGTTTCGAAACAGGCCAGTAACAGCTTTCTGTAAGTTATGCATGAGAAAGCTATAAAGTAGTTAAACAACTTAATAAAAACTACAGTTAAAAGAGCTTACACACTTTAGCCATTAGCCTTCTCTGTCTCAGGCAAGGTTCTATGATTTGATCTGCTCTCATTAGCAGGAAAGGGGAGGAGGCAGATTTCTCCTTGCTCCAGAAATTAACCACAAATGACATATAAACTATATTCTGTTGCAGATAGTTTTTATTTCAGATTGAATACTTTATTTCATTCAGATTTGCTGACAGCAAGTTTCCAGGTCTCTAGCGATATTATATAATTAGAAATGTACTGCGTTTGTATATAATTGCATACTAATGGAATTTTTCCAGTCATCAGTATTTGCATTTTATTCTCCTACTCTAAGAGAATGCAAGACCTCTAAGATGGTGCATTGATCCTACACGGGATAATTCCCGTCAGGCTTTGGAAATATTGCAATAGTCAGGGGGCGAATGCTTGTGTGGGGGTCACCTGCACCAAAACCACCTGCATTCCTTCATCTCAGCCACATGGCCAGCTTGAATCAGCTGCAGGGCTTATTAATACCAGCTTTTGAGAAACTCCAGAAAACCAAATCACAGCATTTTAAAATCCAACTTACTTTGCCATGTCTCTAGCCAACTGCATAAAGCGCTCTCCATCAGAGGGAGATAGGAGATTCAAAATACGCCTGTAGCCATCCATAGCCATCTTGTGTTCCCCCAACTGTTCATACAGGCTTGATCTCTCCCATAGATACCGCACATTGGTTGGGTCATATTTCAGAGCTACAAGGAAAAGCGTATTAGTAGCCTAGTTTAGGAGAAGGCAACAATGGATTTCCTATTCATTCCCCTGACCAGATGAACGTGAACAGACACACACAAGGTTTTGTAAAAACAGGACATCCAACATTAAAGATTAATGAATCCTTTATCAAAGTCCAGAGGTACCAGAATCTTACCAAACTGCAGCAAACTAAAGAAGAAAACAGAAGAAAGTAGAAGAAAACAAAATGATTGCCATTAGCACCTAACATTTATTTTAAATGATTCAAATGGTTGCTACGCTACCTTTAGTGTAGCAAAAAACAGCCTGTTTAATGTTGTCCTGTTCCAGTGACATTTCTGCTAGTCTCACCCATTCCTCAGTATCACTGGGATTTAAGTGAGCTGCAATCAGTTCAAACTGTAAAGACTTCTCCATATCACCCTGGTCTTCATAGATCATGGCGAGAGTGGAAAATGGCTCATGAGCAAGAGGAGCTGCGAAAGATAAAAACGAATGGTTACAAACTATTGTTTTAAAACCACCTTGAAAACAAATAACTTGCCTTTCTGCAAACAATAGATATCATGATTATACGAAACATCAACATTGCTCTGTTCAGAAAAAACTTTCAGATGAGCTTCCAATACCTTTTGATAAATTATTGAACAGCCTGACTGACTCTAACAACAACGATTTATAGCATCATTCTACACTGTAAGTCATGCTGATGTTTATACCTTGGTTCTACAAAGACAATAAAAGCAAACCCTGTAAAGCTAAGAAAAGGCCCAGGCCTCTGCAGAATTGGGGTGCTAGTTTGTTTTTATAGGCAAAACAATAAAGGAAATGCACAAGTCTTCTTAATTCCACACTACTTATACAGTGACGTTCCTTGTACAGCATATTTTCATCACCAGTGAAGCCACACTGGATTTTCCTGATGCACACGGCAATTTCACACCATCTTTCAAGCCAAAAAGTTTTACCATTCCAACACACCTTGTCGAATGATCTCCATGCACATCAGAATAGCCTCCTCACGTTCTCCTCGAGCAAACCTGATATTGGCCTCTCCCATCAGACCCCTCAAGGCACGAGGAAGTTTGCTGCGAGGTCTTTTCTCCTAAAGGGAAAAAGGGTATTGTTCCTACCGAGCATTCAGTTGTGCCCAAGTTCAGGTGACATCAGTCACACTTGTACTTAACACAGCCTCATAACAAGTTATTTAAGTACTAGCAATATTAAAACGACTGACCGAAATATTTATTAATTTTCATGACTGACTCTGACATCTAATATAAACACAATCCAGACACTAGAAAACTTCACTTCATTTTTTTAAAAAGTTTTTAAACAGTAATCTACAGTAATTTTATAAAAAACAAAAGACAGGCAACAGCAACATAAGCAGAAGTATCCTACACAGAAGTATTTTCAGGCAAGTTTCTCAGCTAGTAGCTAAAAATCACAGAAACTGGCATTTACGCACTATGCTTCAGGAGACACAGGGAAGTTACATAGAAGTTTAAATACTTGCTTTCATCATTTTCTTGGTCTCTCGATTAAGTACCATCTCCAACACAAAAACATCTCCAGCTGTGGGTTGCTCAGTAGTTTCTTCTTCCTCTTCTTCTTCTTCCTCTTCTTCTTCATCCTCATCCTCCTCTTCATTTTCCCCAAGCATGGACGCAAAGACCCGATGAACAGATTTACTGACGCCATCCGAAGTTTCTCCTGGTTGAGAAAGAAGCAAAAAAGGGTTATGATATAATCAAGAGTACACGCTGCTTATCAGGACAAGTGCAGCGAAAACGGAATTCTTCATAATTAGTAGCCCACTTGAAACAGCTACTCCATAAGAAAAAGGCCTGCAGAAATGCAGAAGAACTATTAACAACCTCTTTGGTTTTAAAACTCGGCGTTATTCATCACCAATGCTTAGTATACCCCAGCCTCTAACATTTTTTGGATATTTGAAATGAAAGCATGGAGGAACACACAGAAGGAAGCAATGGTTTATTGAACATTTTTCTCAATCCATATAAGAGAAGCATATTAAGCAATTTTCAGGCACTGAACTGGTTGGATGGAATAAAGCTTTTCAGCTGAAGAGGCTAAGTGAGCAGACAATTATACTAAACAATACTGAACCAACCAATTTTTAAAAGTAATTTAAAACAAGACCTTGTAACCATTCTATCCATGACAATAAGTACCTTCTAATGTGTGTAAATGCAAAATTCAGATTATTCACATTCCACCAGAAAAAGAAATAATAAAATTCTTTAAAACAAATAAGAATATGATGCTATATATCCAAAATAAATATGCTTAAACAATATAATTGTAAAAATTTTTTTAATGGCAACTTTTCATTACTAAGCTAACCCAGGGTTAACAGGTCTTGTGTACTGTCCACAAGACTACATCTATGCAAAATATCAAGACATGTAGTGTTCAAAGGTTTCAGCTGGGGGATTGGGCATCTAAAGATTTGATAAAAAAATAACCACAGTATCAAGTTGAGACTGAATCATCTATCATTTGGATTGCCTACATACAAGAGGGAATTGGGTATTACACCTGAGTTTATAGTTACATTGTTGGTATTTTTTTTCTAACTTGGATATATTTGGTTATTTTTATTCTGATTTGGACATTGAGCATCTAAAAATCAAGACTCTTCTTCCCCCCCATCTGAAAAAAACTATTAACTTAACTTTCCTTTTATTTTAGTCTCCTTGGCTGCAGGAATGATCTGAAGATTGTAGCAAATTAGCTCTGAAGATTCGTGTATCAAAAGTGATTTTAACAACGACTTTTCCTAACGTTCTCCTTTTGAATATCCTAAGTCTGATTCCAATGGCAACTCTTTAAACAGGGATAAATACTATCAACGCTTCCTTGATTCTGACTGCCCTTGAGACTTCTGCATTCTCTCTTTCTGTAGTAAAAGCAGAAGTAACACTATCACACAAATCTATCAGATATGTTTTTTTTTAGACAAAGATGACGTGCGTGAAGAAACGTGGAACAGACTGGGTGGAACACAGAGCAGAAAAGAGCAGCTTGGAAGTATTTCAGAGACATTGGCAAAAAGAAGGGGTCAATAAGGAACCACAGATACCCGGCTCCAACCACACTGTCAGTGTTTATTTTCTGTCCTCCTAGGATGAGGTCTGGCCAGACTTTCAAAATCAAGGCACTGCTGACACACGTGAGACAATTTACGGCCTATTTTTGAAATTTAAGAAAAGAAAAACAACAAAAAAATAGAATGATGAGAATTTGCAGTGAAAGTAGCAAGAGGAGTCTACAAACCAACACAAAGAGATGAAAAATCGCCGTCTGCTATCTCACAGCACTGGCAATCCCACAAGAATAGGCCCCAACGGGTGCGTGGAGTACAGCTTCTGAAGAGAATGTGCTGAAACAGACTGCAGCCCTCTAAATCCCGAGCTCAAATCCAGAACCTGAGGCATGGGATGAACACGCACTGATACAAACTGAAGAGACAAGCGCTGCTCCTACCACTTCCTGCAAGTCCTTTCACTATGTAGGAACCCCAAGGAAGTTAAGCTTATTTTGGTAAGTCACCTAAGGAGATGCTACCATCCCAGTAACTGCACAAAGAAAGCCAACCAAGGAATCTGCAGCTAGGAATATCCAGCAGAAAATAAGGAGAGAAATAAATGTAGGCACAAAGGATAACTGATAAGGAGAAAAAACACAGAGAAAGATAAAACAAAGAAACTCCTCTTTTGAGCTATTTTATATCACTTTGGATGACAATGGAAGAAGGTTAACACTCAGCAAAATCAAATATTTTGAAACACTGAAGTCTCAGCAAAAGACTACCAAGGAGATGAAGAGGAAAAAAAACACAGAAGACTTTTTGAGATAAGTTAAAAACCTCAAATGATTTGTAACTTTAGAGAGACTAAATAATTGAGATCACGTGCTTAAGAAGCCACAAGGGGAAAAATTAAGGGTTTCCCAGAAAAATACGGCCAATTGGCCAGATCCAGCCCAGCCCCCTAGAAACATTGAACAAAGTTAAAACCCTGGCTATGACCTGGAACTTTCTACAAAGATATACCTTCTAATGATGTGCCTCGATACCCACAGGTTCAAAAGAAGCAGCCAGGTATTTATAAAAAGTCAGCTATCAATGAGCTAATGCTTTCTATGACCTTTTAAATACATTTTTCACTGAAATTATTGTGTTAACATTTACCATCAGTTTCATCCTGACTTTGGGATTTCCCAGATGCCTTTTTGGATGAAGATGGAGCCTCTGCCTCTTCGGTGTTTTCCTCGGCAGATGCATTTTCGCCATCCTACACACACCAACAATATTAGTTATCAGCTTTGTAACACGACTCATTCCTGTTTCCCCTAATATTTACCATTAGCATTTAGACCACAAGTTTCCAGCTTTTGCACTGCGAGGGAAACTGGTGGAATAAGCCCTACAGTTTTAAATGAACAAAATCCAGCATTATTTGCTTTCAAGACACTTATATACTTATCAATGTCAGGTGACCCAGACAGTGACTGTTCACATTACTTTTCACTGAAGAGACCAGTCCATTACTTATTTGTCATGGCAGTGAGGTAAGATGACATTGTGAACTGTATTTTAAAAAAGTTACAAATGTGTGACGAATTCTTTTAGAATCCTGCCTTTTTAAACACAAAATGAAATACCAAAATAGCATTTGTTAATGCAGTAAGAGGGTTGCCCCAGGATGCCAAGTGCCCTTCCATGACAGCTGAGTTCTGCTGAATTTGCTCTCTAAAGACCAGGAAATACAGAAATTCAGATGCATTTTGACATAAAGATGGCAGAGTAAAAGTTAACTACAATACTCCAATCAAGCATAGAGAATTTCTCATAATACCTCCACTTGCTTACTTTTAGACACAAAGCTGTGTCTCCCTGTATTTATTGTGGCTGAGAAGCCACAACAATTACCAGGAGGAGTCAAACTGGATCTCTTCCTCAGATCTCACACAGAAGATGGTGGGGGAGCGGTAGCAGTATATGCTGGATGATTTTATATCAAAACCTGCTTCTGCTCACTGCTCCAGCCTAAAGAACAAATTAATTTTGGCGCCTGAAGGTAACTGCCACTAGCTTTTGCCAAGTCCAGGGACGCCAGCCACGCTGGCACGAACCAGAATGCTACGCCTCCGAAAGGTGCATGCTCCCCTGAACAGCTTGCTCTACCGCTACCCAACGACCCTCACAAATTCAAGTTAGTCTCTCATAATTTTTGCACAGAAGTTAACAATTACGTGGACACAGTCTATAGCTGATCAGAGCAGCACTCCACACACAAAGGAGAGGAAGCCACGCTTCCCTGGAGCGGCCGTGCCCGGCCAGGCGCTGTCACGGAGGGAGGGAGCGGGCCGGGCCGCGGGGCCGGCAGGCGGGCGGACTCACCTTCTCGCGGCTCTTACGCTCCTCTCGCCGCCGCTCGAACTCCTCGAAGGAGATCTTCCCCTCCAGGTAATCGATCAGCTCCGGGCTGAAGCCCGACATCGCGCCGGCACCCCCCGGCAGCGGGAGTAGCCGCAGCCGGCGCAGGGGAACCTCGCTCAGGGCAGGACGCGGGTCCCTCCCGTTATGGCGCCCGCCCCGCCCCGCGCCTTCACGCACCGTTCCGCCCCGGCGCTGCTGCCTTGGGGCGCGGGAAGCACCGGCCCTGGGAGCGGGCGGCCGACGGGGGGGTGGGCCGGGGGCGGGGGGGGGCTGTCCTGATCCCGGGGGGCTGCGGGGAGCCGGCAGGCACTGCTGCTGTGCCCGCTGCCTTGGAGGGGCTGCGGCTTCAGGGCAGGTAAAGAAAGCGCCCCTGTTACCGGCCTCGCTCTAGCTATTAGATTGTTATTTCCCCAGAAACGGGTGTTATTTCTACATGAAAAGGGTTTCTTAACTTCACATACGTATCCAGTTATCGCGCAGATGACTGACTGACTGACTGACTGGGGCAGGGGCAGCAGCGGGGGCGAGGAGCAGGGGGGGGAGGGACAAGCAGCCACCGCGCCCCTGGTGTCTCCCCGTCCGCCTCAGCCTCCCATGAAACTGTAAGATTTCTCATAAAAGAGCATCTGAAAAATTGCTGCAAAACACCTTAGGACATTTAGTTCTAATAAACGGAAAGGTAGCATTTATTTACTGGTTTTCAACAAAGACACTTAGCGGTAGTTAAAAGCACGCTGTTACACCCATTTATTCACTTTTAAACAAACACAATTCTGCTAGGCAAACTGTAGTAGCCAAACATAACACATCTGTCAACAGACAGCAAATGTGCTAATTACAGCATGATATCAGATTCCAATTTTGTCAGGTAACTGTTAAAAAGTCAAAACAGTAATATTTTGCTGCAAAGGGTACCACTTCGCATGAAGTTCAAAAGTTAACACCTGAAAAAGAGGGGGGGAAAAAAAGATCAAAGACAAATACAGAAATATTTATATGCAACCAAGGTGTGACCCAAACCAAGACCTGGTGACATTGGCTGAAAAATCTCAAATGAGTGCAGCAGACTTCTACTTCCAGAAAACAGTTCTGAACGCTGAAGAGAACTACTGTGATCATCCTGAATTATGGAGGGCAAATTAGCACCACCAGTCATTTTCTCACTGCTGTTGTAACTTACAGTAAAGCTACAGCATCCCTTCTGAAGTCTCTTTTCATTTACTTAGCATGCACAATACTCGTCGTGTGTTGTATTTTTTCCCCCCAACACAAAAACTTGGCAAAATGAACATGGTGTTAAAATTTGAATGCAGTCTTCATCATGATTCATGATTATAAGAATAGTGGAGCTGTACTTTTGATTACAGGGGTAGATGTACTTAAGCAGGCAGAGAGCAGAACGGAGCTAAAACTCCTAAGCTGAATACTGATTACAAATTAATGTCTTTAAGATACTAGGTAAATCACCAAAATGCTTAGATTCAAAACTTACTGAAATCTTCACCTATTTGTAAAATAAGAGAAAGTTATTTACGTTTCCTCAGAACTGCCAGTATTCACCAGCTCTCAAAATGAGGTATGAAAGGATTTATTTGTTACAGAGTATAGTTATGCATAGATAAAATAGCTGAGAAGTACCTACTATAAATTGAGGCTGGACTTTTTAATAATGCAAGCTTGAACCACTTCAATTTTATTTCATATTTACGGAGAGATGTGAATAAGTTGGCAATTCTTTTATTCAACCTTCAATTTTAGTGGTAGAAATAAGGAAAGCAGCATGAATGGACAAAGATGTAAAAGATAATGTGTGCTTTGTTAGTGCAATAACTTATGTCTAAATTAACTTTCTTAATATATGGATATCATAGGAAACCATTAGTCTCAATTTATAATTGTAGTGATATCAATTACTTAAATAATACCTACATTCTCTATTATCTGTACATTTTCCAAATTCTTCTCCACATGAAAAAAGGCGGGGGGGGGGGAAGTGTGGTCTATATAAGTAAAATAACCATGTGTTATTTTACCAAAGCAGTAAATGCCTCATAAATCTCTACCTCAACAATTTTAAACCAATTTCAGGCAAGAGTTAAGGTGCTACATTTTTAATTTCTTCTGAAAAAGAAGCTGGTCTTATACTTCAGACAGAAATAGGAATCACTTGAACCCCAAATCTTTCACTTGGTTACATGTAACGACATTAGAGGAAAAGGCATCCTCTTTTACCTTGCTCAGCAGCATCTTTCAGCCTTTGAAATAATTTGGAAAAGAATTTTTCCTTTCTTCATAATCTGCAAATGCAGAAGCAACAGGATCCGAGTAGAACATGACAGGCCTTGGTCCTTCATTGTTCATAGTGAAAGTAGCTGGGAAATTTCTGAGATCAAGCCCCCTGCCCGAAAAATAAGCCTGGAGCGTTCTGAAAAACTGAACATATTTCATATGTGAAAACAGAGCATGCCCAACGGAGATTAATTATTTCTACTGACACAGAGTAGATACAATATTTGTTCCCATGTGGGATGAAATCCTCTATTTTTATCATAAACTGGTACAATACTGGCAATACAATTCAGACATGTCCACTCCGTCCTTACTGATGTTCAAAGACCATCAACTGATCGTCTGTGCTCCCTGAACCACAGAGGACTTACACTGTTTCCCTTATAAAACAGGCACAGCAAAACCCTTGCTGAGGGCAAACAGTACAGTTCTGTTACACATTTCTAAGAGAAATGTTCCCCAAGAGTCAGCAACAGCAGGCAATCGATTTGAACAGGCCCCTTGGATCACTTAAAAGTAGAAACTAATGCTTCTTAAAACAGTGAGGAAAAGTTGTGGGAAACTGATTTTTTCCTTCACAAATTCCTTATAAGATCTTGCAAATGTTCCTTTAATATAATTTTCTAAGCTGTAATTAACTTTCAGATCTCTACCCACTATTCACGACAATGTGTCAGATGCAAACTTATTTGTACTTTTAGTTGAGGCAACATGCACTCAACAGAGTACACATTTGAGATAAGCATAATAATCATTCCTCTTCTGTTCATAAAACAAGGAGCTGTATAAGCAAAACACATTTTTAAAAACTAAAGCTGCCGGATGGAGATATAAGGAAGTTTTATGCACTCCTGCACACCAAGAATGTCTCTTCAGTTAAGGGGTACATCTTGACTGAAGAATGCTCATCCAGTTGTGTTATTGACTATACAAAGTGCACAGTTAATAACACTACATTTAATGGGCCCCTCTTACCTTTAAATTTAGAAGATAAAAATTCTCATGATGGAAACACAAAAAACTCACACAAAACAGCCTGTCTTTCTTGCAGCATTTCCTTACCAGGTCTCTGTTTCTAGGGTTATCTAGAGGTTTCCATTTTTCTTCTGGTTGGAGAGGAGCACCCTTTGCTAGTCCTCTCACAGCCAGTACCGTGTATAGACCCAGGAGCACCACTTTCCACATGTTGAAGAGATGAAGAGACTATCCGTAAGAAGGACAACGAACCAGACTCCTTAAGTCCTACAGAGCTGTCACTGGTAAAAAAGAGAGCATGCATGACAATCCAGCAGAGTGCTGAAAATAATTTAACCATGGCAAGGAAAATCTGCCTACTACAGATTACAGCCATGTGCTGTCCACTTCTTTTGTTCTCCTAGTACTAGCGTACAAGGAAGAACAAATCACTCTAAGTAAGTGTTTCCCATACCAAAGCTACTTCTAGACACTGGATTCTCCTTTTGAGAGGGACTAGTATGACATTTAACACAAACTATTTACATTTGTAAATTTACATTTATTATTACATACAGCCATTTTCATTGGCTGATTAGTTACAGCATCAGATCTTCGTGTACTCCAAGGAGAATGCAAAAATATGGCTTGAGAGCCAGATAGCTCAATTTTCAAAATTGCATGAAATGAAAGTGTACTACATATATTAGTAAGTGCAATAATAATACAGCCTGGTATAACATACTAGAGACCTCATTTCACAACTTGATTCAAGGGGGGAAAAAAAACAAAACAAAACAAAGAAGAAATAATTCTCCCTTTCACATTTTTTAAAATAAAGCTTACCAGTGAATTTGGCTCTGGCTTGCCCCTTCTTGGTTAGCCTCCTTATAATCTGTGAACAAACTGATCTCTGCACTTATATTTCTAGTGGACTGTAGGTGGGTGTCAATGACGTTAGCAGTTCAAAAATACAGTAATGATTCCATTTCCATCCATGACATAAAGACTCTTGAGAATTTCATCCTTAATACTCTTAAGACCTGTTGCTATCGAAAACTGCAGTGCAAATTCCTCCTCCCTAAGCCATATTGCAGAAAATTGGTAGTAAGCATATAATAAGTTTAAAAAAATTCCCAGCAGAGATAGCAGAACTGTATCAAAATATTTCTTTTAATTAAGAGTAATTAGCCATATCTCTGGAATGCTGACTAACAGATATTACAGCTGGTTGAATGGTTTTCAAGCAAGATGAGATATGGGTCATTTTCTTGATGCTGGAGAGAGAGAGAGAAAAGTAAGGTAGGTCTGTTTAAAGATCCAAAATCATAACGTTTTAATGGAAGTCTTGCTTTCCTATGCTGATTTTATTGGCAGTCAATATCCTCCTGTCAGACGAGAAACTAAGACAAAGACTGCAAGGAGGAGTATGCTAATTTACCTTGGCCTTGTTTCCTAGCATTCTTCATCTCAAAGCTACTCAAATTTTTTGCTTGCAATTTATAACTATACTATTCTCTCCACTATTTAGATGCTATCTTAGTTAGTATCACATAAAATATATTTCTAAATAGACATTTTAAAGATTTTTGGCCATTATCTTACTCCAGATCATAGATGTTTATTTCTGATTGGATGCTTTACACCTTTCTTTGGTTTAAATTTTGAAAGCAAAACAAAAAACTAACAGCACCCTTCCAGGCAGGAAAAGTTGTGGACATGCAAACGTCATTAGGAACAAAATAAACAAAATCCTAGCAGTGTTATTTTTATGACTGCAGTAACATAAAAATACAAGTCAACTTATCCAGCTTGTATATTATTCTACAGCCTGGGAATAAATAAAAAATTCATACATACACAAAAAAGAAAATCCACCAAAACTCATCAATTGCTTTTCATAATAGACAACTTCCAGATAGCAAACTCAAGAACCAGAACAGCAGTAGCAACAGAACTTGTTAAAAGGCATGGGCCCAATGTAAGGGAACTTTCTTTGTTGATCTTCTAGGTAGATATTTATTACTGGTTTAATTTCGTACGTAATTTACCTTCTAAATCAACCAGAAGTAAAAATATGTTCCTCTGGAGGAAATGATAGGAAGGGGAAAAGGCTTGATTTACAGTTTGAGATTAGATTTTAGTTCCTTCTTTAGCTCAAAAAAAAAAAAAAAAAAAAGGCAGCCGTAACAGCAGAGTTTTTTCATCCTTCCCTGCACCTGCCCACCGCTCCCCACCCGGGCCCTGTCCCAATTCTTTTATTCATTTTCTCCATTTAGAAAGAAAAAAATGGGGATACTCAGCATATTCAGTTGGTAAAACACACCAAAATAATCTGTAAATGTGAAACATTTTATTACTGTAGGAATTTAGGCAGTTTGCCTGACTGATGAAGTACACAGGTATACAAGACAGTCAACTAGCAAGTATTTTCTGTGAGCTGCCTTAAAAAAAAATCCCTACAAACACGTATTGTTGCTTCCTGAGCTAAAAGTGTTTGAGAAACTGTTTGAGCCAAGAGTCTGTTTGGACTTAGCACTCATTTTAATATGTTTTTTTTGGTGTTTTGGGATTTGTTTTGTTTTGTTTTTAAAGAATATCATTATAGCTCTTGCCTTCAAATTTAAGTGGACCACATTCATATTAAAATACTAATAGTATAGTTACACTGATTGGACAAAACTAGGTCCTCCTTTGAGAACAGTAGCTGGTCTAACCAATGCTTTCCAAGCCAGATGTCAGTGTGCTCCCTTTGCCTTTTTAATGCAGCCAAATTTAAGCACTAGGTTTTCTTGATGAATTACGTATATAGACACACATCTTCAGTAAATCAAATCTTTTGAAAGTGATTATACTAATTGTACAGCCCATACGGCACAGTAAGTAATATTCACATGTTTGAACTAAATTGCACTGAAGCCAAAGATGCTCATAGCATTGCTTGTTCAGTATCATGCAAGTTACTTCAAAAATGTAAAAATCTTGTTCTAGAACAAAAGGCAAATTTAAAACAAATTAGTTTAGCTGAGAACAAGTTTTATACATATGATGCTCTATCTAAACTACATTATTCACCAAACATTTTCCATTTTATTGCATTTCCCATTCACGATAGCAAGGCAGGTATAACAGCCTAAGGTGCATGAGTTAAGATAGAGACAAGCTTCATCAGGTATGATCTTTACTGTATTCTACTTGAGATGTGAAAAAAAAGTCTGTTACTTAAAGTACTGCTCTAACCACAACACTTCTGTTCACCATTTTTATTTTCTGCTTAGAATCCCATGTATTACAACTTAGAAGGAAAAGCACCAAACCGCTCCACATGAGTACCTGAGCAAAGACTAAAGGCAAACGTTCATCACAACGCTCATTAGCATGTTTGTACAACAGAAGTATAGGTAACATTGACAACACTTTACAGACTATGGCTGGTAAGTGGCACTTTTTGTGAATTACAACCATTGGTACTAATGCAACCATGTTAGAACACCATACAAAAATATACAGAAGTGTTTATTTAGTACAGCGTATGCTATACAGTGTAGTCATGCACACAGCATAAGTCATGCACACTTAGGTAAAAGACGATAAATAAATAAAAAAAGAAAGTATACACTGCAGACAGGGAAACCAACAAACAAAATAAGAACATCCCAGAGGAGCTGCCACTCAAGTTGCCCTCAACTTCAACAAAAAAGTACCAGTATCTAAAACCACAGTTTTTAAAGATTCTGAGATTTCAGCTCTCAGTGATTTCAGCATTAGCTGAAAATACCTATTTTCCAAGGTTTTCTCAGCATCCCACAAGGATTTTGCCAAAGCTTATCATGCATTGCATTGACCTGCATCTAAGAATTCAGTTATAAACATTTTAATAAGCACGATAATTTATTGCAGTATTATTCAAACATTTACAGATAAGACCCTGTCAACATCTGTAGAAACCCGTAACTCTTAATAGAGTTAAACAGTAAAAGAGTTAAACTAAAACACCAGATTTACACTAGCTATGTAAGAACTGAAAACAGAGGAAGACTTAAAAACATGTAAGACAGGTTGCTTGGAAAGAGATTTTTTTTCCCCAAAATTAACTGTGTTCTTCAAAGTCCTCTTAAAACCAGCAACAGCCCCCCAGTACCCCCTTACTCAAAACAGGTGTTTTGGCCAACATTATTCTTTGTGCTTGGACAATGAATTAAAAGGTAAGTAGGGAATCAAGTTAGTAGGCCTAGGTTACAGTTTTTCTAGACTAATCACAGATAAAGACCTTAAAAGTAGTTCTGCCCTCTCAATGGTTTTAACACTAGGATACTCCTGTAGGAAATGAACAATGACCAGGCTTACCAAAACAACATGATCACAAAAGAAAGAGGAGAAAGTTAAGTGACTGGCATGAGTCCTAAACTAACATACAGAAGGAAGTAGCAGGGAAGATCCAAAATTTGTATGTTATCTGTTGTGCCACAGCATCGGGAGCATTGTGGCACCAGGTTCAAGTTCCTTCTCAATAAAAGGAGGTTAATAACTTTGATTTGTATTGCTTCAAACAATTACTGTGATCAGCTGATGTGCAGTCATTTTGCGTGCAGATCTAAACATCCACAGTCCAATTACCATTTGAGACAGCATCTTTATTCAAGATTCAGTGTTACACAGTATTAACGCTGGCAGGGGAAGTCAGAATTTGGGAGGTTTGTTCAAAACATACAAAGAATCCTGTAGACACAGATAAGGAAAGCCAGCAGTGGCACACATTAAAAGATATCCATAAGAATATATGGCATACATACTCTATCAAAACAAGTTTTTAAGAACTTGACTATTTCTGGTTTTCTTTAATGAACTGAGGAGAACAGAATGTATTAGCACACACCCCCCTTTCAGGGTTTTATATATATTTAACTAAAAAGTTAAATTTGTTATTCAAAACTTCTGGAGCTTTAGCACAACCAACCCACCCCTCCCCTGTCTAGTTTTCTTCTCACACTGGTGAAGATACTGATACTCAATGGCTTAAATACAATAATTTGCTTAAAGTACAACTAGAGGATTTTATTTTGAAGAAACTAAACAACAAAATTTTCAAATAAAATTTGACACACAGAGTTGAGACAGATACCTAAGACTAGTTTTCCTTCCTTATTGTCACAATAGAAATACTTGAGAAATCAAGGTCAGGTAAAGCTTTCTGACTTTGGCTAGTGTGCCTGCAAACCACAAATATGCTGTACTTGTCATAAGTCTTCATTTCTGTAAGTGTAGTAAAAGGGTGTCAAAAATAATTTTTAAAAAGTATTTTCCCCAAATCAAGTTTCAGTATGATCCACACAAATACTTCTGTTCAACTTCAAAAGTCAAATGTAAGGCTACAGAAGTCCACAGGCTACAGTTAGAGTGTATCATTTACTGGTTTAAGGCACAGTATTTTTTTTGCTCTAGAAAGCTACAAGTCTAAAGTCACAGTGAGGAATTTCACATTTCAATTTTGGTCTGGCACTCTAATTATGTGTGTCACATCTACTACTTGTAGACTTCTGTACAGTATTTCAGTTGTCAGGTGCTGCAGTCTCAAATAAATACTGTTCTCATACTCCACATGACATAAGTGGAAAATACTGAAGCCTGAACTGATCCCCAAATAGTGCAACTAGCATTTTATAAAACTAAACATCAACACATTTGCATGTTTGATACTTAATACATATTCCCTGAAACTATTTAAGTCAGAGGGCAAAAAAAGTCTTTGCTGGTATTTCAGCAAACATGCAAAACTTCAGTGGAACAACAGTTTACAGGACAGCTGCTGTGTATCTTCACTAGGTCAGTCACGGTGCTTATTGTTACTGTGAGCATTTTGGTTTGTACTACAGCGGAAGGACACTAAAACCCAAGGACAATCATGTATGGAAGGAGGAACTGGAATGTTGTGCCGCAAAATAACAAGTTTGTGTGTGCCATTCCTGACTTTTATAGACACAAAGTTAGCATTGATACCACACAGATTCCTATAGAATCTAGACTGCAACCTGCCAACAACAGTGGAGAGGCCTTGCTTACAAGATTTGTTCATGACAGCATGAGTAGCAAAATCATTCTGTATTTAAGAATGCAGAATGAGACCCTAAATCTGAAGCAAAATTAAAGTCAAAACATCACAGCTTTGACTCAGGTTTTCATGCTGCAAGGTAAGCACAAATTTGAGGCAGTTACGTGCTTAGATACCTGAAAAATTGAGGTGCTGGGCAGATTTGCTTAAGAGCTATATAATTTTCTCCTTAAATGCTTAAAATTTATTTTTAAAAGCTGTAATGTTTATTAACAGGGTCAAATTTATAGATTTTATTTAAGCTTTAAGATAAATGAGCTGATTAAAAGCTTTGAATATATTCTTCCATAAATAAGAATATAATCAGAAAATGTAATATTTGTAAAAGGTTTTCAAATAAACTTTCAGAGATTTTAAGGATTCTGTTATGAATACTAGCTTAAAGTTCTGGCTCTAAAAAAGACAGAACTACTTCAACACAAAAATGAATCTGTTTCCAGTTGTCACTCACTGGCACACATTTCCAGAAGTACACAAGGGCAGCACGTAGCTTTGGTGACAAAAGTATATCTCCCCTAAAGGAACGCCGATGAAAGTTTTAAAACCTTTTACAGTACCGTGCTTAGGGCTTGTAAAAGCTAGCTTGATTGTCCCCCAGAAAAGGAGAGAGAGAGAGAAAGAAAAGGGGAGAGAGAGAGAGAGAGAAAAAGAAAAGGGGAGAGAGAGAGAGAGAGAGAAAAAGAAAAGGGGAGAGAGAGAGAGAAAGAAAGAAAAGGGGAGAGAAAAAAAAGAAAAAAAGAAAAAGAAAAAAAAAAAGAGAGATGTAAAATGTCAAAGCCCTAAACTAAGTGACTAACATTCATCATGAAGCGGAAAATAAGCATTAAGAATTCAGCCTGGTTTACAGCTAACAATTTTCTAGTAGCTTAGTGACTTAAACCAGCAGCACAATTATTGTACAGACACTATAACTGCTTCCAAAAACATTTTCAGTAACTTAAGAGTATTGCAGGTCTGTAAATGGCTGGCTTTTTCCTCAGTATACATAAGACAAAAGTCTAAACGCACTCATCACAGTATTGAAATGAACTTGGTCAAATGAAAGCTTCTCAAATGTTTACATTTATTCACAGGCACATAATCGACTTTATTCTGTCCTGTCAAAGCTTAGAAGCAGATGTATCAGATTTCAGAAAAACGGCAAGTAACAAGTTCATAACCTTGTTACTGGCAAACACATGGAAAATTAGACTTTGTATCAAATACTGACACATGCAACAATGCTTTTTGTTCAAGTATTGATACATTTTATTTTTTTAAACACTGACTTTAGAAGTAGCCAAATTAGGTTATAGTTTAAAAGTTCTTATAGACATGCATGCAGTCTCTATGTCTTCTGCAATATAGTACTACTACACTGTTTAGGGTTTTGTTGTGTTATTCATTTGTTTGTTTTAAAATTTAGCAAATGAATATTTTGGAATTAATTGCTACATGTATCAGCTCACTCAAAACCAAAGTCAGAGCAGGACTCTAAAAATATTAACTTAAATTCCAGTTACTGCAATTTTTTTTTTTGAAAGAAAACAAAAAACCCAACCAAAACCCCCCAAACAAGCCCCCTTTTACCAGATGCTGTAAGATGACATACCACAACCAACTTTTAAATCAAAACTGAAAATACCACCTTTGGACAACATTCATTCAGTTTCATGGTACACTCGGTAATGCCAGTTAAGAGGTAAGAGCTTTTCCTTAGCAGACAAATACAGACCTTTTATGAACTATTAGCTATGGGTGTAGCTACTATGACTGCAGTGTCATAAGACTATGAGGAACACGTTTGATCACATCAGCTATACGCTTCAAGAGCAATTCAGGGTATGGAGTTGTCACTAAAAGCTTCTCATTACATCTCCCCCTGCCAAAGAAAGATTCTGCTGCACATGTGTGCAGTACCTTAAATTAGTGACATTTGGTACTCTAGGTTCTTACCCTGTTTTTTTATTTAATTTCTGATAGCTTATAAGAAATACTAGAAAATAGTTCTTATTTTGAATGCATCCTGAGGTACATGCCAAAAAATGGTGGCTTAATCTCAACCTAAATGCTTGATTATGTGGCATAATCACCATCTAAATGTGATGAACATTCACCTGGATGAAGAACAGTGGTTTTGCAAAATTAATACCTCAACATCTGTAAGAGGAGAGAACAACAGAATTTGGGTTTGCATCTCAACAGAAATCCTCCCTTACAGAGCAGAGGTCTAATCTATTACAAATTAATTTGTGTCTTGATCTTCTCCCACACAGTCTAGATAATCTAAAATTTGAAGAGTAAACTGGAATTTTAATTTAGTTAAATAGACTTCACAATATATTTGCCAAAAGCTGTTTTATAAATGCAGCCTACTCATGATAAAGAATATTTCAGCAATATTTACACTTGCTCATACACACAATTAAAAGTCTTTATAGCGGGTTAGCCTACATTTCTGCTGAGATTATAACTGTGAACAGTGGCAGAACTAAAAATTCATGTAACAGAAGGCTCTTGTCCAAAAACAACAACAAACAATCATTGTATTTTAGCTGAAAAACAAATTTAAACTGTTATAAAATCTTGTCCTTTTCAGAATGGCAAGAGGATCATTCAACCTCTCTTAGAATGGCACAAATTGTTCTCTGGACTTGTTTTAATCCTATGCCCCTCCAATGACTATACAGAAAATCTAGTTGGGATTAGACATCCAATCACTCAAACAGCTGAAGTTACGCAGTCCCCAATCACTGCAAAATCCAGACAACCAGCTCCAAGAACAGTTTTCATCTAGCAAATGACCCAGAATGCATATAAATCCAAAGCAGCAGGAAGACTTGCCCTCCTTTCCCCCAGTGAAGGTAAATAATGTCTGAAAAAAAGGACTACTGAGGGACATATGATAAATTCTGTCATCTGGGACCTCAGATTCAGGATTGTATCTATACCTACCTCCAACTTGAAAATCAGGTAGGAATCTACGCAAGATTCTGTAACCCATTTCATGAAGAGCGATAACAACTATCAACACAATTCCGAGCTTTAAAGATATAATTAAATTTAAAAATCAGTGTTATTCTATGCTGCTGTAATTCAGAAGTTTCACATTGTGGCAGATTTTGGAAGCTATTGAAGCTCCTACATGCAGAGACTGTTTGCTCTTCTTATTCTCATTATTATTTTATTCCACGAACAGCTCCAACAAATGGATTTGTGCATAAAGAGCCCATTAAGATGGCAAAACAAAACCAGAAGTAAAACACAGTAGTAAGCCAAAAGGACCATGAAGGCCAAGGAAAATTATCTTCCACAGAAATTGGATCCTGCACATTTCACAGACAGCCTTTTACCAGCCCCAATGCAGTTCTGCCACCATCTTTCTTTCACAGCCATTTGAAAGCAGAAAATCTACTCTATTCTTCTATGTCTGAACAGGAATTTTTAGGTTAAACCAACTGGTGGATTTTGCTACAAGTATATTTAGACACACAAATTATGTTTTATATATTTGTATAGCACACATTTGGTTAGACAGTATCAAGATATAATCTATTCAAATAACTTTTATAATTTACAAACACTATCTATAATCTAACCTTTTTAAAAAAAGATTAAGACTAGAATACCAGCACATACATCACTCATAACAGCAACAGTGTTTGGTTAACTATAATAATCTTACTCAGTTAAAGCAGTTTTAATGACTTCCTGATAGCTTAAACTGCTGACTTGTATACAAGTGGACAAAACAGGTGCCTACTTCACATTTGTCCTTAATTTCAGAAAGTCACTGTGTGAATTAAGTCCTTTCAGCCAGCGCAAACCAATTGACATTAACAACACGCTAGAACTAACTGAGGCACTTCAGGCAAGATTAATGAGATACAATAAAATGAATGGGCCAGGCTGGCTGTACTTGATTGACTGTGGGTAGCAGATTTCCTCTTATTATTATATAAAATGATTGAACTGGTCTAGTATTTCCATATGAAGATAATGGGTATCCCAGACAGAGCGGAGACAGCTAACGCAGAAGCAAGTAGGCAGCTCATCTCGACACAGAATCAATACATCACTTTAACGGCTATTGAGATTTCTTCCGTTGGCTAAACACATACCCAGGGGACAGAATTCCTTACACATAGCTATATTTTAGGCTTTATTATAAATGGCAGTCACTGTAGCATCTAGGCACTAAGATAATACTTTATACAGAGCTAATAATTATGGTCAGTATTTCCCGCTATTACTAAGAGTTTTTGTTCATGTGAGGAAGTTAGCACTGTACGGCAGGGCATGAACTATTCCATATTCATGTCATGTATGGACGTTTATTATGAGACAGTTGATTCTCCATTTACAATAGGAAGAAAGCCTGCGTTGGCTACTTGGAAACAGTGTGGTACAGCAATTGCACTGTAAACTCACACCATACCTCAACATTTGCTAACTTCTACATATGGACAAGGCCCAAAGAGTATTTTCAGAATTGACAAAATTCCAGAGAAAACTGGCAATGTTTTAAAACAACATTACAGCAAATTGTTTATGAATCTGCTGGTATCCTTCCTGAATAGAAAGCTACAGGGAATATTGTTGTCTTCTCACTCTCATGAAAAGTAAAATGTGTAAGACTTTCAATAATCCCACAAATGTTCAACTCGCACTGATTGAACAAATGATTTGATAGAAATAACAGTTCTATATAAGCAGTACATTCTAGTTTGTCTAGACACAACTGTGGTAGCTTTTAAATGTAGCATAAAATGATTAAAAGTATACTTGGCTGTGTAGTTTTTGTGATAATCACAGTGTGCTTGAAATGTATTGAGTTTTAACCAGCATAATTTACACCTGCAAGAGATGCAAGCTCAGAACATATGCACCGTGTGGCATAGTGAGTAAAAAAAAGTCTGTTTCAACAAAGAAGTATAGTGAAATATCAAAGCGTCTACAAGGCAAACGGAGGATTGACATGTTACATTAATATGACTTATGTGCTTACACCACACAGTTACTTCATTTAGTTTTCACAGTCAGCAAATAAACACCATGAAGAGCTTTCTAAGCAACATGAACAGAATCACAAACTTTTCATAAAGTATTCACAGTTCTGTCCTCTTTCCCACATAATGTAAACTACTGATTATATTAATCTAGGCATTTCTTTGTTGAAATTTGCCCCATCTCCAGTGTTAAGCTTCTAGGCTGCACCGTTCTTCCTATGTATAATGAAAACTACACAATACAACACAGCACATGTAGAAGAAGAGAAAAAGTTACAAATTGCGGTACTTTGTACAAATGCATTCGTCCAAAGGCCAACATTGCAATACACAAAGGGAGTGGAACTTTGGCTGCGATCTTCAAGAGTTTACTGTAAGAATATAAAGAAAAAATTGCCATTTTTGTAGCCATACATGCAGAAGGTATGTAAATACCATATTTCACTTTCTTTTAAAAATAATTTACAGATTTCAATATTCGTTCACTTTTAGAAAAGAACAAATAGGTGTAATAGGCAATAACAACTGATGCATAAGCAAGAGCAATTATTCAAAAAGGTGATTAAAATGTCATTTAAAGATATTCTTATATTAGTTTAGAAGTAAGTTCTCTGTAACAAAGAAAGATTTAGTGTTTCAGATCATTTGAGTTAGCAGGTACTGGTCAAAAGGATAAACTACATTGGTTATTATTAATTTACTTTCATGAGGCACTAATTTTATAACTGAACAAGAAATGCTCTCTCTACCTGTCAACAAAACCAAGTGCTCAAAACTTCTTAATCTGGTATAAAGCGCATTACATTTTCACAAGTGTGCCCATAAGGGGGGGATTACAAGAACATAACTGTAATGGTTTAGAATTCACTTTTCCTTGTGACTTTCTGACATTAATTGCTAAATGTAATTGGATTCTGTTGCATTTGGAAGGATTCAATGAATTACGAATGAAAGTCACTGTCAAAAGAAGTGTTTATGCAACTGACCGTTTAGATAGCAAATACTTCATTTAAGTCCACGTGGCAAATACCAGTGATTTTCTCCACTTAGCTGAACTACAGGTAATTTGCACGCATTTTACCCAGTCTTTAAGATTTAACCATACAAGTTTATGAATCTCTACCTAGGCCGAACAATTACATGTCTGTGCAGCATAAATTAAGTTTTACCGCAGAAATGGAAGTGGTAAGAAAGAAGCAGAAAAACAAGACCAGAGGATTAGGCTATAGTACCTTGATTTCACTTCAGAAGTGCTTGAATTCATGAGAATTTCTAAAATGCATACGAGGATAATAGCTGTAGATCTACATGGATCAGGATCAAGTCTAACATTGTACCTGCAAAAAAAGGTTTAAAAAGCATGTTACTTCTAAACTAGGCTATCAAATAAAATCCAAGCGTGTGGTGGTAACAACAAACATACAGGAAATGTATATGGCATCACAGACTGACTTTCTAAAGCATTACTTCCTTCAGCATATCACTGATTTACTTAACACCTACTTACACCATAACGTAAAACAGATAGAAAAAAACCTATTACAATTAACAGAAGTCTTTGATACTATAGGGTAACTAATAATGTAGAGTCAAACATTTGCAATTTTTACAGTCTTCAAAGGTTCATATTCTTTTCTTCCATCTTACTGGTAATTTAAGAAGTTACCTGAGATTTTTTAACCAATAAATTAAACACGGCAAGTTGAGCAGCACAATCCATGTAAATAAATTGAGAATTGTAATATGCATCTTAAGAGTGTTAATGGCTTCAGCAGTTGCTGTACTATTGGAAAGAGACTGTGTTGCTTTTGAGGTACTGTCCATCGAACTCTGGTTTTTGACTGTGTGTATACTGCAGTTCCGTGAAGTTTCTTTTGAGCAGTCTGTATCCTGAAAATAAAAGACAAAAGTCATAAAAATGTGCACAGGCTTGTAAGAACTCATGCTGGGGGAGGAGGAGGGAAAAACTGTCACAATAGTATCATATCAGCTCTGATTTAAGAAGAAAATTTGCAATTTATCTCTCAAAAAGCCATCAAAAGCCAAGTTCAATAATTCAGTTTTAAAGCATCTAGATTTAACCAGAAATTTCTCTTACACTAATAGTTTATATGTCTTTGGAAGAAAAGAATGGAGAGTGGAGATGCCCTGACATCAATGCAGTGATAAGAAACGGAGTTCCTGGAAGAAGAAAGAACAGAATAAAAGGAGTAATAAAGCATGCAGGTGAAAATCACAGGTGATCATTCATGGAGAAAGATACAGGTAGTAATGCAACTGGGAGCAAAACATTAGCTGTAGGAACAAATAATGAAGACAAACTACGAGTTGGCAGATGCTAACTTCCAATGACAGGAAAAAAAAAAAAAAACAACCCACAAATGAAACAAAACACCACCACCACAAAAAAAAAAAGAAAGAAAAGAAGGAGAGGATTTAAAGTTAAATGAACAAAGAATACTCAAAGAAACCCAAAGAAAACTGTCAACAACTTTTTCTGGCAGACTGCTTTTTTAACTATGTTTGCAAAAAGGAACAGGTAGTTATTACAGGCTTGTATCCACACGTGATTACATCTTGGATCCTATACCTTAAATAACTGAAAAAACAAAGTTCACAATGCATGAAACCAAATGCTTCTTCACTCCTTTTTAAACAGCTCCCAATTCACTGCAATCTCAGGCCATATCCATCTAATGAATCATATTTGTCATGTCCTGATTAAAAAAAACCCCCTAAACTCCACGAACTACCCATCTGGAAAAAAATACTTACCTGTAGTATAGACTAATATCTAGAAATTAAATTTATTTCTTTAGACGAGGCATACATAATCAAATACCAAACTTTAGACAAAAAAACTATTTTTCCATATGTATTCAGAGACTGTTTTCTTCTTAAACGAACTTCAGACAAGTTTACACTGCAGTGATCTTGAACAGTGAATGCAACAGTCACGTGATGGACAGGCTACTCATGTCCTGGATTTTCTTTCACATCATGCACACAGAAAGTAAACTACAACCATCCAGCCATCACTGCACAACCTAATACTACCAAGGCAAGATGATAACAATTCATAATGCACAGGTCTGCCACAAAACTTTTGGTCACAGTTTTAACCAGAAGCAGGAATCAGACTTACCCCATTAAGCACGTTTTGTTCTGCTCTTACATTCACATGTAGTTTTACAACCTGTAAGACAGACAGTTCAGCTTTTTTTAATAATGTCTTTTCACACAAAAGCTGTAGTATACAAGAAAAAAAAAATTTGGCTAATTATTTTTTGACCTTTTTTATAGCTAGACAATTCTAGGGCCTCAATGGAGCTGCAATGCAAGAACTCCCTCTGCCTTCTTTATCAGCAGCTCTCTTAAGGAAGGATTTCCAAGCACAGAGAGAAAACTTACACTGCTCTGCTTCCTCTCCTTCCACTGTGCTTGACAGAGAATAGAGTGGAAAATCTCCATATTGCTCACCTCCTCCTGCTAATTCAGTTCTACTGCACCTTCTGCAGAAACCCATAAACAGGCCACACAGTAAAAGTCCCACGTCAGAGATTTACTGCAGAAGGGGGAGAAATGTCAGCACGGGAACGTCCTTCACAGGGTAACCTTCTGTCACAGGGAGTTCAACGAAAGATAGACCTGTTTCTCAGGCTGTGCCTTCAGCTACCACCTACCTACTTCAGACCACCTGTAAGCTGTTCTGCTTTGTGCCCCTACTCCCAGATGCATGCTCTAATGCTTCCCTAGCAGCTAAGTATAGCAGCTGATTTAGCAGCTACATAACCATAGGGTGAATCAGGTAAGTTAGACACTCTGATGCAAGGAAGACCATGGAAACTGAATGGCAGGGACTAAATATGGATCTCTGTGGCAGTAACCAAGGGATCAGATCAGGCATAAGTGAGACTATCCTAAATCTACAATATATCCATTCTCCTTCCTTTTACTCCATAAAGATTTGTCAAAAGTCTTTAAAGTTAAAAAGCATTGGACAGAACATTCCAAGTCCTCCCTTTGCTAAAGTTTCTTTTCAAGGGAGTTACTAGTCTTGAATTTTGTAATATTACCTATCCATAAGGTAAAAAAATCACAATTATATTCATTATTGTAGTGGGCATATGGGACTGTACATTTCTTTGGGAAAAGCATTATCAAAAGAACAAAATAATTCTAAAGATGACAAGATTGTGAGAGTCTGCTAAGTTCAAAAAAGATCTATTTCAAGTAGGTGAGTAACAACATTTAAGTACAAAAAATGGTAATCTGTATTTTCGCTTTTAACACACAGTTAATTCAAAGCATACAAAATTTTGAATTCAGTTATAAATTCAAAATGTTTAGCCTCTCAGTACCTTAAAAAAGTAACGAAGATAAATAATGAATACAGCAAATGCACCGCAAGTGGTCCAGCTAACCAAAGCGAGGGATAACACCCCACAGAGTCTTCTGGGTGTTATCAACTTGCTACCTTTTTGAGTTGCAGTAGGTCTGAGGAAAAAAAAAAAAAAAAAAAAAAAAAAAAGAAACTGCTGTTATACTCTTGTAACAACATCAAAACTATAAAGATCAAAGAATAATTCTATTTTGTGAACAACTAAAAAGAATAAATTGCTCCTGAATATTGACTAAACACTGGAAAAAATAGATAAATTTGAACATATATACCAACTGCTACATAAGTTACTTTGCAAAAAAAACCACAAACCCAAACTTTCTTCTCAAATTAACTAACAAAACTATCTTACACCTTCCAGAATGTAATAAATGTATTATTTTTACTTAATTTGGAGAACATAAAGGATAAATTGGTGAACATAAAGCATTAGATAATGCTAACTGTAGATCTGCATCAGTTCCTTTGTTCGGCCCAAGAGAATGAATATCTTATTATTACTGCACAGCTGCGTCATGAAAGTGACTCCTACTGCAAATGTTAATGCACTGCAGTGCTCAACGATAATACAGCAGCATACAATAATGTCTCCAAGAGATTAATTCTGTGACAAACATTCTTCCCAGACAGGAACTTCTGCTTGCTTAGTCTGGGACACACAGAAAAGCCTATTTTAAGTTTCTGGATTCCAGCTGATATGATTAAGAGACACCTATGAATCCGAAATGACAAAGATGAGCTGAGAAGATGTGACAACAAGGGGAACAGGCTGGAGAGGAAGTGCAGTAGAACTATGAAAAAGTCTGTACTACTTGGATATTCACAGGACAGACACAGTACTAAAATAGACACTGAAAACAGAAAAAGTATTATTCAAAAAATTTTAGAAGCCTTTGCCACAAATATTGAAAATAACAAAGAATTCCACAGACAGCTAGTGACAAGTTTGTTGCTCCTGGCCAGATCATTTCAGAACACTGAGCAAAAGTCAGGTATTTATAGAAATATTTATTTTCCAAGAAATTCAGGACTAGTCCAAAACCTGTGTACGGTACTAGAACTGTGTAAGGCACTAGAATTGTAAAACGAACCGGCTGACTTATAGACAGGCACAGAAAATCTTATTTTCCTGCCTCTGTCCAAGACATTCTCAGGGTTTGCAGGAAATAAAAAGCTTTTGTGAAAAGAGTATGAATCGAGCTAAAACCCTTAAAATTTAGTAAGGGTAGTTTCAAAACTTAGAAGTTTATCACTTTACCACTTAAAACTAATCCTAAAGCTTCTGAGCATCCACTGTAATTTATAAAGACGTCTGAGAAGAAATAGCTGACACGACACCTATTATTTGGTAGAATAAGACTGGAAGCCCTGGTGATGAAAAAAGGAAAAGCTCATTTAGCAGATATTTTCTGAGTAAAGAGCATTCCAACTGACTTCTGGAGAGAGTTGACTTAAATCTAGCTGAGGACTGTTGTCAATGTGAGAACAGTCAAACCATTAAAATAGCTAAGCATGTTAATCAATTTACTAATTTATTCTTTCAAAATATTTTTATTTTCCTTGCTTTTTTTAAATCTCCTTTCATATTTGAATACTCACCTCTCTCTACAAGCAAAAACATTCCAGTATTCTTAGATCTATGAAATTTATTAGTCTTGTAGGGTGAAATTAACATCCAAGAAGTATTTTGTTTTACAAACCTGTCTGCACTCTTTAATACAGTTTATCCAATATGAACTAAGAGGAATGGATTGCAATATATGTATGAATATATACATTTATTTTTTGAGCTGCTGAAGAGAGAATAGTTCATTTGCTTTCTTTTCACCCACAAAGCTTTCCTCAGGTGTTCCCTTTTAGAGATGTTGAATAAGGAATATGTGTCCTAGGTTACAGAGTAAGATGTGCCTAAAAAAAAAAAAAAGGTATTCTATTACCATCTTCAGGAGCTGTTGAGACCAGGTGGGGCGGTGCTCCCTGCCTCCCCCCTCTGGACTATCTCCTGTTCATGGGCACAACAATGCCTTATCGCCTGACCCATCGATAACTCGCTCCTGGACTATCTCCTGTTAATGGCCCATCAAGGAACTGCCTCACGACTCCCCATCCCATTGTGAGATGCTCCGCCCGGGGGGAAGGAGCCAAGCAGTCCGTGCTAAATAAAAACTGAGATCTCGAACACCCTAGCAGCCTTCTTCCACTGGATTCCCAGAGGAGCTTTTTCCCCCCACTGGAGTTCCAGAGGACAAGAGCTACCTACCTACCACTGGACCTTCGAGGAAGACCAGACCCTTTTACAAGATCGCTGCTTCAACAGAACTACACCCATCGCTTCAGGAGGACTGCAGCCACCATCTTATCGGACTGCTACTGCCACCCTAACAGGGTGGCAGGTTGTATTTCTGACTCTGTCAGTGTAAACCAGTGGGTTGTTTGGTTTTTTCCCTGCCTTGTGTTATATATATATATATATATATATTAGTAAAGAACTGTTATTCCTATTCCCCATATCTTTGCCTGAAGGCCCGTTAATTTCAAAATTAGAATAATTTGGAGGGAAGGGGGTTGCATTTTCCATTTCAAGGGAGGCTCCTGCCTTCCTCTGCAGACACCTGTCTTTCAAACCAAGACAATATGAGGCAATCCTCATACTTCATTAGTACTTAACACTGACAAACCCAGATGGCTAAAGCCATGTTATGAACTATATTGCATGATTTAATCTGCCCAAGCATTCACACTGAAGCAAACAGAAAAAATTGACAGGGATACAGTCATCTAAAAGAGCATAACTATACAGCATAATGTTGTTTTACCGAATCAGAGTTAACCATAATGAAGAGAAGAGTCTCAGAGATGTAGAGAAAAATACTCCACTCCAGTAGGCAAAGCCTGTCCCGAAAAGAAATAGAATCAGGGACACAACGGGGAACCACGCATCCTGACTACTCCGTTCGGCAGCATCCATCTCTGGTAATGACAGTGATTCCCATATCTCTCTAAACCAGTTAAACCTGCCAAAAACACGAAAGCAGTATTACTTATCACTTCCAATTGCTGTAACAGTAAGATATTTATCAACTATTCCTCCTACTACAGCCTTCCAAACAAAATCAGTCAGGTGCTCACAACGACTACAGATAAAATAATATTCCTCCCCACCAAGAGTTTTTCTGAAACTTCTGTTTTGGAAACCACTTTAAATAAATACGCAAGTTATGCAAACTCACCCCTGCAGAAACACAGCAATGCTTATAAGAGGTTCTACTTTGTAGGGTTTAGCTGTCCTAACTAGTTCAAAGCAAAAGTCTGAACACTGGCCTAGAACCAAGAACAGAAAGCATCTATAGTTATTATTTTGTCATGAACTTTAACAAAGAAGATACACAACAAAAAGTAAATTCAGACAAAGGTTTGAAAGTTTACTTTAAAACAAGATAACCATGTCTTAAAACAGTACTGTTAAGTCAGCATACTTCATCATCAAGGCCCTTACTTACTGGATCGGTCATATTTAGCTAAAATGTCAAAAGAACTTCGAGACAGCTTACGGAGTTTGTTACAAACATCACTTGATTTTAAATAAAAATGCATTTTGTCTGAAGACGTGGCTAAAAGTTAGTCTGCAAACCTCATCTTCATGCAAGAAATAGTGTTTCGTGCATATTAACAGTATATTTTAAACTTTTACATATATTTTTTAAGTAGACTTCTATTAATTCTAAAATATTGTGCAACACCAATGACTTGCAAAGAAGGGATTGCAGAGTAGAATAAGGAACTATTCTGCTACAACACAACCTTGGAGAACTACCAACAAACCAAAACCAAAACCAAAACTGAAGAGCATAAATCCAAGTACTTGCACAAGTTCAATGATACTTAGCTTAAAAAAAAAAAAAAAAATCACAACTAGCTAGTCTTTCAACAGTAAATTGGATAAATAATTTCTAAAAAAAAAAACCAAACCCAACTCACGACAAAAAAGATATTTTTCTAGAAAGCCACCTGTTGATATCAATGTGCTCAATTGTCCTCCATAAGTAAGAAGAATACTAGAAACAACATAGACAGGAAGAGCGCCAGCATGGAACCTTATTATCTGAAAGGCAAGGATAAGGATAACTTTTAATTTATATAAAAATGTATTAAACAAATCACACACAAAAATATTATCATGAAGCCAGCATGGTAATGTGTTTAGAAAATCTTTTTTAAAAAGATTCAAACAGCCTTTCATTTTGATGCATAAGTATTTGATAACCGCCATTAGCAATTAATGTTATATATGGGAAATACTCAGATCACTCAAATGGCTAATCAAATGTGTTTTGATAAATGACCAAATTAAACATTAATTTTTTTTTCCAGTCAAGACAAATATTAAAAGAATACAGTAGCACTTTCTCCTGGTTTCTATATTCATTTTCATTACAATTCTTCTTATTATTATTATCTTTTATTTTAGTTTTTAAACTGTTCTTATCTCAACCCAGGAGTTTTACTTTTTTTCTGATTCTCCTCCCCATCCCACTGCAGGGGAGTCAGTGAGTGGCTGCGTGATGCTTAGCTGTCAGCTGGGGTTAAACCACTACATATGTTACTGGTGTTTCAGTAAAATAAATTAAAAAAATTAAAAGGCCACTTTCCAAGGAAAACCTGCACGTAGTTACATATGAATAGAATAAGGAGGAGTTTGAAGTGCCATACTAGGGAATGGAGGAAGGGAAAACTTCTACAGATGCTACTGACATTAAAAGCAATTTAGTACTGGAAGGTTTTCTTACTTGCCCAAGAACCTGTGAAAGCGACGTCTTCACAATTACCTTGATTAAACAAAAATAAATATTTTATTATTTTATACAACGGCAAGCTCAAATACAAAATACTTCTATTTTTAAGAAGCAAACTTAAGTATCAGAATACAGCAATCTCATAACTAAAATGTACAACAGGTTACTACTGGCTTTTTAAAAACAAATGCTTTAAAAGTTTTGCTTAGAAATGAAAGTGCTACTTTCAGTATTACTCCAGCTGTTGCAAAATACTTGTTACATGCTACGTTTACAGAAAGGCTAAACAGCCGACCTTTAGATTTGCTTACTATTTTTTTTCATTAATGAGCTACATGTTTTAAAAGGCTGAATTATGCAAAAATTATACAGCAACACAAACTAGCTATAAAATAAATTTGTATTACTCACTTCATACTGACAGTCTGAGGAAGAGTAGATATTTAACTCTGGAACCCTGCTGTCATTTTGAGGCCGAGCAATATGCAGTTTTGCTGAAATCTCAGTAAAAGATGGAATTCTGAAACAGCAACTTAATTGGTAATTGTCCTTATAATCAAAAAAAGCCAAACATGCATTAGTCTCCAACAAGTGCATGTAAAGCAGATCTAGTGCACCAAGTGTCACCACAAGCTACAAGTGAAATGGTAGAATGGTTTATTCTATCACAAAGAACTACATAACATTCTCAATCCACCGTCCTCTGAAATATCAAGGGGCATGTTACTAATGAAAACAGACAAGGCTTAGCATTAGCGTACACACTGCCTCACAGAACATGTAGATAGGCTGAGTGACAAAAATGGGAAAGACAGATTCTCAAGAATACAATTCAGTTTCCTAGAACTATTACATTGTTAGAAAATGTGTGTGTGTGTGGAATAGGGAGGTATCGTTAAGACTTCTAAAATAAACAAGGAAGACAGTTTTACAACCACCTAAAATAAAGTCAGTTTGTTCAATTGCAATTCATGAGTGACACATATTTCAAGCCACATCAGTTGATTTTGTCAGGACTATGATGCTGAAGCAACTTAGGGCTGCTGTGTGATCCAAACTGTGGCTTAGGGGAAGAAGCCAGCATCCAGAGCAGTCTCTATCCCCCACTCATGAGAGCATCAAAGATCATGCTCAGAATTTCAGACCAGCAAGTCTGACTTGCTTTTCGAGAAAACTAGTGAGAACTATTAAACAAACAATTAGTAGATACTCTTATTCTGAGGAAAAGTCAAACCAATTTTGTCAAAAAGGGCAGAAAGGTAGATGAGGAAAAGATGAAGAAGCCAAACACTTAAGACTGGAGAAGTTTTGTCATATTAGAAATATTACCACAACAGGATGCAAACATTCTTCAAAAACATATCAAGAAGTATGTTATAATTGTTGAAGTCCTTACTTTGCTACAGTTATTGAGTCTTCATGTGACCAGGGTATATGAACTCTGTAAACGCTAGGTTTTCTTTCTGAAATAGAACAGAATTAAAAAAATATAAAATTAAGAACAAGATGTGGTATCTGTCTCCAAAAACTAAAACACAAGTAAAACAAAGGTGGCACACAGATCACTATACAGAATCACTGGACTTGCAGTTACATTGCAATGCAGATCAGTGCAGTTAGCATGGAACAAAAATGACATTTTTTAACTCATAGTGTTACAGAACAAGACAGCGAGACATCAAGGTTTAAAGGCAGGACAGTCATGAGAAGACTTCTGGTTTTCAATACAAAGCTGTAACCTCAAGCTAAGAAATCCATCACTTTTTTTTTTTTTTTGAAACAAAGTCCTGTCGTATCTCCTTCTGCTTAAGCTTACGTAGCCCAACATTCAAATTTGAGTCCCATAACTAGCAAATAAAAATCCTAGCCAAATGTGCTATTCTTAAGAACACTTTCAACATAATGCAGAATCCTGCTGAAAGTTCAACTTCCGTTTGCTGGGAAGTAAGAAAAAACAAACATCTGAGGACAAATTCCACATTTTCTGTGAGTGATCCTTCTTAACAAAAAGTGGAAAGTGAGAGATAGTAGCAGAGACATTTGAGCAAATTATCACAGTACTGCCTAAGCCCCATTGCATGAGAGGACTTTTGTTTCTACCAGGTTCAGTCTTGAGAATTTTCAGCAAGATTTGTTTTATAAATGTATACTTCAGAAGCCTTATATTTACCTTTGAGTGACTGGCAGTGGCTCTCTACATAAATTTTGAAAGCTTGATATATCTAGAACATTAAAGAGGAAAAAAAAAAAAATCATTTACATTCTCCAAACAGTGGTTTCATTAGCTTAAAAAATTAAGTAGTATTCTTACTTGGTTAAAGTGCTGGAGCTGTACATTGTAAAGTAAGCCAGTTGAATTTAATAGAATTTTGCTTGAAGAAAATCCTGTAAAGGATGTATTATTTTCCCATATTAGACAAATTTATTTGAGAAATCCCTACATCTTCAGGTTGTTGTTTTTTTTTTTATTCCAGGACACTTATGTGCTTCTATATCTGTCAGTCAGAACCCCCACATTTCTTATTTCTTTGTCTGTTACTAACAAAAGCAGTATTAATTCTAGTAAAAACAACCCCCCCCAAACCTCCTGACGATTGGAATTTTTCAGCAAATTTATTATCCAAATGTTAGTAATGTTAGTTTTCCATTTGTTTCCAAAAGTAATATGCTATACTTACCAAATGACAAAAGATGTGTTACAGGAAGCTGTACCGTTCTGGAATCCTCTTTGAAAAATTCACAGTCCAAAGTATACTGCAATTCAGGATTAATTAATACAGATCTAAACTAAGCACAAGACTATAAAGCCTTTGCATTTGACAGATTCTATTCAGAGGCTCAGGCAGCGTCCAGGACACAAATACTGAAAAGCCACCTCTCCACACTCCACTGATAGGAACTGGCAGGTAGTTTGTTCCTGTACTCAGCAGTACAAGTTTGGGTACCTTAAGCATGAGTTCCAGGTTACTTGAGCTCTCATGCATTGCAACAGCCTTCAAAAGGCTATTCAAACAGCTGAGAATGACTAGAATCCAGTTCACATCCCTCCTTCTTGGGTACAGCTATCTGGGGGGGGGGGGGGGGGGGGGGTGTTGTGTTGGAAAGGAGAGTGAGTTGTCCAAACTCTGGATACAATTTCCTAAGCAAAAAGAACCTTTAGTTTGTCTCTGGAAGTTTAATCATGCAAAAACAAAGCAAAGTATCCAGCAGATATGAGTTGTACCATCTCAAATAAGCATTTAGTTCACTTGAAAATTATTCTCCATCCCATTGTAAATCCAGCACTTTTTACTTTCTAAAAGCAGCTTCCAAGATTTAACACTGGACTGCAACTTAGCAGGTTACATTTCACAAGTGATCTCCCTTCTCTTTTGCTTATCCAGAACGTTGTATATCGCTAATTTAACTACAAGATGTCTCTGTCACAACTATCTGAAGACACACTCATAGATGAGCATTGTTCATCTATGAATAACTTCTTGGATCACGGATTACTATACCACAGGCACAGAAACTGTATTTGTGTTGCAGAAAGGAAATGTCAGATCCACTTAGATTTTAAATTCAGTTAAATTCAAATAAGTTCAGTGTTCTGCCAGTTTCAAGACTAACTAGACAGGCCTGCCAGACCCAGCTGGGTAATACGGAAAGTCTCTTAGATTTGCTGCAAGCATTCTTCTTACTGGGGTCCTGAGAGGGCTTGATGCAAAGATATCAAACTCATCTGTGAGACTCAGAACTATCAAACTCTGCACAACTCACTCTATCACATTATTTGCGGTCTCAGAGCTTGCAGAGGTATCTGTACCGCACACCCCAGAATCCATGTGTGGTGTCTTCAATTATCTACAGCATTCTCTGCTACCCTGGATAAGAGAGCTGACTGTTCAAAACGGTAAATATTCAGGAATGCAATCAGAATACTAAGAAAAACAAGGAAAAGGAACATTAAAATCTCCAACAAGAACTCTTAAGAACTGTTTTCAGAACTGTTGTTTTGTATGTTTCAAGTATATTCATGCCTTGTGTTTGGTATTTTATCAAATTAAAATGTTTCTGAGCTTACAAAAGATACCTTTAAACCACACTGGAGTGTAGGGCTATGGTTTCTCAAAGTAACTTAGCACAGATTTAATACATTTCCTTTTCCTTCCTTCATAGCATCTGTAAGCTAGGAACACAGTAAGCAAGCAATTTCTGCATTTCAATTTTTTTTTACCTTATTGCCAACCATGGGTGGTACCTGAATGACAATATGGGACAAAGAAGGATAGTCCTGAAGTTTCAGTATTACAACCTTTACAAAAAAAAAAAAAAAAAAAAAAAAGGGGTGGGGGTGAGGAAAAAGAAAAGCCATTACTGAACATACCCCTTAGCTTGCCCCTTGCCAGTTCCCAGATGTCCACCCCTTGCACCCCTTCCTCTGGAATACAACTGCATGTTTCAATACTGTAAACAGAACAATTCCTTCTCCCATGACATGCAACTACCCCACAAAGCACCTCTTCCTCCTACAAGTCATGTACAATACTTACCTTGGTGGTTGGAAGTAACTCAGCTCTCCAGGATAAATCAGTAACTTTCAGGCTGTAAAAATGCATGCACATTAACAGATGAGCATATTCATTATGCAGGCACTGTGTTATGACAGTGGATTAATATGCCAGCTTTTTTTTCCTCTCTATATGGATTCACATGATTTTAAATTGAGAACAAGTTTGGGTCTACTGCAGTTAGCTACCATAGTAATTTATCAAACTATAATAATTTCAGGTACTGCAAATCTTGTTTTTGTGAAAACAAGTTAAGCAAAGCTCTACCTTTGTCATATACAAAACATTCAGCAGTTATTAGCCATGCAACTTTAGACACGAAGAGAAATCTTAAGAGCAAAACCAGCACTGGCATTGAATTAACACACAGTTTTGTGCTATACTTTTAATGTTTAAAAGATGGTAATAAAAATACCAATTTTTCCTATGGGAACATCTAAAACATACCATATAAACCAAAAGGTTTATTAGCTACTGCAGAGCTTGCAGCAGTTCTAAAATGGTGTTTACTTACATTAAGTTAACACACTGAATTGCAACACACTCATTCAGTCATTTTAAGTTAAGATTTTTAGAATACCAAGATATTTCTGTTTCTCTAAACAGTGCCACATGACCTTAGGACACAGTCCACATTAGCTGAGGTTTTAGGTAGCAGTCCTGAACTAGGCTAACCTGCACTTGACACGGATCAAAGGTTATACAAAGGAGTTAACAGCCAACTTCTCCATGGATCAGAAAAAAGTAATTATGACATCTGGCTATCAGCTGGAGGCAAGACACTGCAGCCATACACCTCAGCACAGATCCCACACAGATAAATACTATGCCAGCTCAATTCTACCCAGAAGCTTTCCCTAATCTGAAGGGTAGACTGAATTTACTTTGAGCTTACTTCGCAAATGTAAGCTAAGACAGGGTTTTAAATCCACTTTGCAATGATTGTAATGACCTGATTCAAATAATCACTAAATTACCCACATTTCTAAATATTTTTCACGTGACAATAGCAATTTTGGAATAACTTAAAAAAAAAAAGATGCTTCAATGCACTCTTCTGAAGGCTTTGAGTGATATTTGACATCTTCTGTCACAGAATTCTAAAGAGATGCTACAAAACACACAATTTATGAATCCAGCACAGCATGTAGTGTCCACAAGAGAGCAACACAAACAACTGTTCACTGCTACGAAGGTGAAAAATATAGCTTAACAAAGAAGAAATAGTTCACCTATTTTATTCTGTATTCATGCAGTAATTTTGAGAAAATCTATTCTTTCCTGTTTTATTGGTGATACAGAAAGCATGAATTATTCACAGTAAGAATGTTACTTTTCTTCCCAATCTCTGCCTTCCTAAGGAGGAGATTTTACATGCTTTAAATTCAAATGTAGTGTCACAAGATCCATTTGGATAAAGAACAGGAGCTGTTTATACTCACCACATCAATGAATTACTGTTCATACAGCCATAAATCCAGCTACGTGTATCCTGTAAAGTCAATACCATAAAATAGTACATTACCTATGTGTGACACCAGATGTCAGCAACTGTTCTAAAAAATCCTCTGAGACCAGAACCTTGGTGCAATTAACTTACTAAAAAGAGGAAGAAACTTCCATCTTCATCTCACTCCTTTTCTATTAAGTGTATCTGCAGCAGTTATCACTAGAGACCAAACTCTCATAAGTATGTCCAGTGCTGAAGTGTGTAAGCGAAGACGATAAAAACAGTCTCTCCCAGATTTCCTCAATTATTTATAATGAAAGATATCTACCAAGTTTTTTTCTTTGTTTCACAACAAAGTCAGACTTCTGTGTTAAGAGCAAGCGATATCCTCCATATAAAGTCTGATATCATAATTTTGGAATTACAGGGATGGAAAGATGAAGCATAAGTGTGAAAGGCAGGAGTTTCTAGGAACCATTTTAAATAACTTCTATTTGCCAACTTTTATAGTTGTGAATCAATACATTTTCTAAAAACAAATATAAGGTTAAGCAAACAAACTCCCATCATTTCTCTTAAAAAAATCTGCCTTACATACGATGTAAAATTCAATTTTATTGGAGTTCAATCTTTTCTAACCAAAAGAAACATCACAAGGTATTATCCTAAGTAGTCGAGGAATATAGGTTTTTAATACTCTACTGCTCCCCCACCTCAAGAATTTAAGTGTTCTGAAGCAATAGCACCATGATGCAAGTATCTCAGACACACTGTTCTGTACCTCCTCCTCCTCAAGCAGTACTAGTCCTGTCACAAAGGCAAATTTACCCTATTAAAGCACAACTAAGGCCACAACAAACATGCAAATATTGAAGGTGCTACCGGGAAGGACGATTAGAAAAGCACCAAGAACATACAATCTTTTTTTTTTTTTTTTTTCTTTTTTTTTTTTTTACAATAGTGGTATGAACATCATCTTTGGTAAAGGGAGGAGTGGCAACAGGGACAGGCAGGATGGAATGGGAAAGCAGCTTAATTTTCTTGCCACTAATCTAAAATACTCACGTAATTCTGAAAAGCATATTTATCCATCTCCAGTTTGCCAAGAGATTACATTCATTCCTTTAAAAAATATTTTTAAAAAAATTTAAAAACATTTTGGCTGAATGTATATGTCTTGAGCTAAAAATATAAGAAATGCACATTATCACCTCTCCTCTCAATAGAGGAGACAACTGAGAAGGTGCTGTTTTCTCATCTGGCTTCCATTCGCTTCCACTGCTTAGCGAAAGATCTCCATAGCCTTTCATGCTCACTAAAATTTTATTATAGGAAAGCAAACCTATAAACAGCTTTCCCAAATTAGAAGTATGGCTAAATCCTGGCAGCACTAAAAATAACTTCTTAATTCAAAACCATCAATACAGAACTGCACTAAATTAAAGGAGAAACTAATCTGGAGCTAACTATAGGAGTCAAAAATAAAACATCTGAGGTTCAGGTGGCATTGAAGGTTTCAGATCTTGAACACTAAGTGTGACATGATATCACAGGAAGTACATCTAACACAACGTGTGAATTTAAAACGGATGTCAGTAATTTCAACAACTGTTCATTAAAATGTTTGAAAACTGCAGCAAATGAAATAATAAAAAAAATACAGCTTTATAAACAAACTCCAGACATTAAAGAAGTATTTTCTCACCAACATACTGTTTTCACAGTAAACATGACTGTATGATTTTCTATGGCTTGCAAGAGGAAATGTGAAATATTTTCCATCAGAATCCTTAAAAGAAAAAAAAATTGCTCATTAGTAAAAAAAATAAACATAAAAACACATTGAGGAAAAAATGTTACTTACATTGTAAACAGAGTAAGTCCATTTTGAGGCTTTGACTGTAATCCACATGAAAGCTCCTAAAAATAAATGGTTTTATATGTCACACTGCAGGAACTATTACCCCATCTCCAAAATCTTATATTTTACTTTTCACCAAGGTCTTGTCTCTTATCTGTAAACAACCATAAACTTTATAAGCTTTACCAACACTTAGGATTGCTAGTAGTTAGAATTACATGCAACGGTTATCATCAGTTACACAGGAAACCATTAGTACATATTAACTGTAAAATAAAAACCCTATGGATATTGAAACAAAGCTCTCAAGGCAACAAAACAAGCAAGAAATTGAACAACACTAATGTAATTACACGGTGACTGATTAAAACTGAGGCAACATTAGAAAAAGCTCCGACATTTGTTCCTGTCAGCCTTTTAAGAAAACTAATACAGAAACTTGTGTAGAAGCAAGTCAATGATGAACTGAGTAACATGTACAAGGAAACAGTAGCAGTTTAAAGATATGTCCGGAGAAAAAAAAAAAAGTAAGACAGAATAATGAAGAGATCAGAGATACAAACAACGCAAATTGTCATGCAATAAAGTTGCTATCTTTCTTCTGTGTAACTGGAGTAACAACTTCATCACAGAAATATAGCTAAGTGTCAAGAGGTCACCAGAAATACTAAGATGCAAACATGAAATCCAATTTAAACATGTTTCTCCTTATGGCTAAAAACTGACCCAAAACCAAACAAACAAAGTTCCACAACCTCTTTAGGCACCTGTTCCAGTGGTGTTCGACCACCTTCCTGGTGAAGTACTTTTTCTTAATATCTAATTGAAATTTCTTTTGTTGTAACTGGACTCTACTGCTTATTGTGTTATCACTGTGCACTTCTGAGAAAAATCTAACCTCGCTCTTTCTCCAATGGTTCATTAGGTAGTTGAAGACAGCAACAGGATCCCCCTTTGCATTCTCAGGGTGAAAAAACCCAGTTCACTCAGACACTCCATGCCCTGTGCCCCAGGAGTTAACCCCCTTGGTGGTCTTCTGCTCCAAGCTCACTTCAGTACCTGTCAATGCCCAAATGCAGGCTGGCCAAAACTGGCACCGAAGTTCAAGCTACCTTAATGCTTCTGCAATAGTTTACATTAAGAAAATTCCTGAAATAAAAATGGTTTTCATAAAATAGTTCAGCCCACTTCAGCAAAGCTAGGAATACAACTGCACCCTGCAAAAGTTCCATCTAGTTCCCAAGACTCCATGCAGTCAAAATTTCTCACCTTTAACTATGCAACCTTAGCAGTTACAAGGAAATCTTTAGCGTGCAGTCCATTTTACCCTGCCATGTCACTAAAAAAAGGAAGTGACTGATGAAGCAGATCTGCATATTCAGGATTTCCATGAGTAGCACAAAACTAACACAATGGCCCTACAATGCTCATACTATCCCTCTTGCAGGCACGGGATGTAAGCGTAGATTAGACTGTACTTTTGACGTCCAGCTATTCCCCATTTCTGAGATTATCTACTGGACACCTTGGTGTAAATACAACTCCTGCTCGTCCCCCAGAATCCAAGCCATATAAAACTGACAATTTTTGCTCCTACCCCTTTTAATCTATTTAGTGCTGAAACCACACAAAAGCTGATAGTTTAGGTCTATAACCCATATGTAATTTTAGCAATGTCTGAAGAAGGACAAAATGTATTCCAGAAGTTTGTTAACGAGAAGATAAACTATTAACGAAGGAGTATCATTGAATCCTGTTCAAAAGAAAACTATTGCACACCTGAGAGTTCTGTAAAAGCTTCAGGATTTTCCTCAAATATCTTTGCAGGGTGTCTCACGAAGTGGTGATTCAATACAGACATTCTCTTCTTTGGATCCTCAGTTATCTAAAAAAGAGCACATTGTCAAATGTTATTTTACCAGCTTTTGTGATTTACAGTCATCACATGATCATAGCTAGCAATACAGTTTTGGGGATGAGAGGCAGGACAGATTTTTAGGATTCATAATACACTGATTCTACTCTAAATTCAATAATCTGAGAAAATAAAGTGCCATCAATAGTCAATTTTGAACAACAACAGAGCAACACAGAAAGTCCACACATGTTATAAAGCATGGCTAAAACTTTTAGTTTTATATCCTTGCCTACTCTTACCACAAGGAAACCATTCTATTAAACTTTCCTTACAGACACACATGCATTCTTCCTGAAATAACACCGTCATGCCAGAGCTTAGGAAAAATTCTCACGTTTATATTTACTAGTCTGAGTTCACAAATCCTGCTTACTACATCTCATCTTACTATTTCGAGCATCCAAATAGCTGTAAGAGCTACACTGGGATTCGCTTTTGTTTGGGGTTATTTTTGAGGTTTTTGTTGTTTTTTTTCCAAATCAAATTTCCAGGACTGATTTTTTTCTATTCAGCTTTTCAGAACTGTGGCCATTACAACAGATTTCTGAAAAGCTGTACCTTCCAGCACACTGCCAGTCAGCTCTAGAACAACTGTACCCTCTTTATGTCTCTCTAAATCATGTGTTAAAGTGAGTACATCTAAAACTACAGAAGTCTACCCCAAACAGTCTCAAAAACACCACCTAGAAGCCTTCCTCAGTTTTGTGTCTGGGGCTCTGCTCTTACATATTTCCAACCTCTTGGATCTTAATTCCAATTCATATTTATTGCTGCATAACATTTCAGAAAGAGAACAGACTACGTGGGAGATTTCTCCAACAGTTCTCAAGAAGTAAGATTCAGGATATTTATTTAGAAAAAGCAATGAAAAATGGTAGCTGGAGGTAAACAAATACGTCACTATTTTACTTGTGTTCTGTTTTTATAAGTGCTATTTGCAAAGTAACACCACAAAGATGTCCTGGGCACTACAATGACAACTCATGGGGAAGTTTGAGAAGCATTATGTCTGAGTTAAACTATCAGTTTTTCACCCTTTGTATACTAGTGAGAGAAGGTGATCTGAACACACATTGGGAGGTCACATTTGAAGCTACGAGCAAAATCTGTTTATCCTGGTGCAAGGTCAATTTAACCTTCTGCATTATGGAGGAACAGTTCAGTCCACACCCCAGCTACAGAGCATCACACAATCAATAATAAAAACTCAGTTAACACCTAATTATTTTTGACACGTTGGTCAAACAACATAAAGCCATGGAATTTTTCAGTGACTGATAAAACAGTAACAATTTTCTCAGCATGAGTCAGAATAATCAAAAAGGAGTCTTCTGTATAACAGGGTGATATTTGTCCTGATTAACTATTCTGGGATGGATAAAGAATGTGCAATGGGGAAATATACAGGCCACATATACAAACCTGCCTTGTGTTTTCATCTATGAGGTCAAAAAAAGCTCTAATGGTAGCCAGGATTAATTCTTTGCACCTAGAAGACAGAATAAATAAAATTAAATCCAGAAAGGAAATACAAAGGGGAATAAAAGTGGTAAGAAGAGACATCATAACAGTATTATGCTGAAGTTAAATTATTGTGTAATGTGATAACAGTAGAGAACAGAGAGATGTATGGTCAGTCAATTAACCTTTGTTCCATTAGCTTACCACACTATGGAGAGATGGTCTGTTGAGGCCCACGCCCTAGGCACAGCTGAGCTCTGTTTGGAGAAGGAAAAAAGTTAAGTTTTGGATAGTATTCAGCAGTTTAAAACTCTAAGCAAGCTTCTCCCCTCCTTATTTAAACATATATGTGCAATTATTAAAAAGAATAGTGTTTATCTTAGGAGTTTCAGGGACTAGGGTACAACAGAATGATTTCATCAGTCAGAAATCTTACAAGTGCCAAAGCACCTGTAAAACAAACGACCAAGTGATCTATGTTAGACAGCAGACACTAATGGTGAAAGGGCAGACAACAGTGGTGTGGAAACTTACCAAAAATTTCTTCAAAAACTGCTTCTATGACTAATCTTACTATTTTAACAAGTGATCCTGGCACAGAAGAATAGAAGCATGCCAATGAAAGCTGCTGCTGAAAAATCAAGGGCATCCTCAACAGAAAGAAGCATCAGAACACCATGCAGAAAGAACTGGACAGTTTGTATAAGTGCGTTGCATTTTAGGGATTAATATACCTCCCATAAATGGAGCTCATCACCTAGCTGTACAACTTGATTCAAGTAAGCTATGAACTACTAATGCAATCCAGTTGGGAAGAAAAAAAACCCAAACCAAACTACAACAACAAAACCACCCCCCAAAACTAAACAAAAACCCACAAGCAAACGAACAAAAACCCCACACATGAGAAAGAATTGGTACCACTACACGTGAGATCTCATGCAAAATTCTGGTCACCAACACTCGAGAAAAATGAAAGTAGAGCAGATGCAGAGAATTGTTACTAGGACAAAGGGAATGCAGAATTAATCCTCTTAGCCTAGCAGAATCAGAGCTGAGACTATTTATAGATGGCTTTCTGTAAAACGGACAGGGAGGTAAACACCAAGGGAATGACAACTATTTCATATAACACTTCCAGTTGATGCCAGAACAAACGCATTTAAAAACTGGCTTGCGCAGTAAATGGAAGTTGGAAATTACAAATTTTCTCCCTACTGGGGAATGTTTTGCAGCTTCTTCCATGTAGAGAACAGGTTGATGGCAGGGGGATGGAATGACAAACCGAAGTACTTTATGATGTCTCTTGATTAATTTGGAAGGAGATTCTATCTGCCAGCAAAAGCAGAAGACTGGACTTGATGATCCAGTACATCCTTTCTATTCCTAAATTCTCTGAAAAAACAATAAATACAAAAAGAAGGCTCCAAGCCAGAGCTCTCTTTTTATAATTAAACAAGCAGCCTACTTCTATACTGCACATCTGTCAGTCTCCACACACACATCTCTTGCAAAAAAAACAGGAAAATAAAACTGAGTTCTGGAACTGAAAAGGTGTAAGAAGGTGGTGAGAAGAAACAGTACCAAGTGGTAGGTGATTCAAATCAACGCCAACCCACACTCTTCCAGCGGACACTCATTTGTACTACACCAACTATTTACTATTTTATAACCACACACTATCTACTTTGAGTTTTCACAGGTAGTACTTTCATATTTAGTTATACTATGCTGCACACATAGACCATGCATTACATGCGATACATGCATTACATAACTAGCTATCAAACACAGCTCTATGCAAAACCAAAAAAATAGTTTGCTTTTTTACCACAACAGATAAGGCACTGTCATGTTGACTCAATCTTGGTAGAAAAGCCAGTCCTGAACGAACTTGGTAATCTCTGAATCCTCCCGCCACAGAAAGGGTAGTTAAATTTCTTAAATCTTGGGCCTTTAGAATCCAATGATTGTTTACAGCTGTATAAAAATCTATAAAATATAGTAAAAACAATCACTATTTCCCCATAAGTCTATTTGATATACAAAAAAGCTATAGAAACATTTAACAAAATGCTTCTGTAAGCCCCCTTGGAGGCATTCAAGCTCTGATTAACACTTTTGATTCATATAAGGAAGGAAAATTATTGTTTTAACTCCAAGGAGACAGCAGTTGGGAAAGACAGACACATTTACACTTTCTGTACCAGCTGAGCACCTAAGTAGCAAACCACAGATTTATGTGAAGGATAGCCACAGTCCAGAAACAGCCAGCAAGGAAGAAGCATTGCATTACAACCAGTTGTAGGAGGGAGAATTAATACAAGCACAATAAAGCAAATTCAGCACCTAAAGATAACCGATTCCTCTCAGGTGCCACAGAGAATAATGCAAATAAACGTCTATTCCTTTTCCTTCACCAATTCTCTCAATATCTACATGTAGCAGCCCAATTATCACTAAGTACATATTTCATCAGTATAGTTTAGTCAAATCTAGCTTTTCAATAAGTGTACAGTACATACATAATGACTACACTTTATTTTGTACGCCACAGTTATTTAGGCAAGCAGAAAATACACTCTATCTTTTGCGTAAATATATTATATAAAAATATATAATTATATTTAATGTTGTCACCCCCTCCAACCTTTGGGCGTGACAAACAGTAAATTCAGTAACTTCTATAGAAAGAACGATATTTAGGCAAGTCATCTGATAAAGAAAGTCACTACAGAGGTCAAGTTTTACAAAAAAAGAAAGAAAAAATGTCATTCACTGGAGAGCTTATGAATGTAGTAACATGCTCTGCCACTCACTAAAATTAGAAATTATTGACAGCTCCAGGCCCTGCACAAAAGCTCAAGTCCACATAATCCATTTTATATGACACTTCATTTCCTCTCAGTATCCTAGCACTCTCAGACAACCACCCAAGTAACGAATAGATTAATTACAATAAACAAAACAGCACATTTTGCTGTTGATTTGCAAGAACCTCACCTATTAATGCTTAAGAGGATCAAGAAAGAAATATGTCGTAATGAGATAACCTGCAATACTTACCGGTAAGATATTTGTCTAAAGGCATTACAGGTGCAACATGAGGTGTCGCTTGTGTAATGAGGAGGTTTATAAATTCAGGCTTAAAATTCTTCAGAGTAAGCAATGCTCTTGCAACAAGACCACCCATGGAATGACCTACTATTGCAACGCTGGTCGGTGCAAATTCTCGACCCTTAAGCAAAGAGAAATTTGACACATCAAAAACAGATTTGACACTGATCTGTGGTTATCAGTTATATATTTTTTTTCCCCAAAAATTAACTTATGACCTCTCAAGGATAATATTAACTAGTAACTTGAGATTAATATTATATTACTACAATATTATTAATAATTAATATTAGCTTGTAAACTTGACACAGTTACAAAATTAGTATTAAATTAGTTGCTATCTCAAAAAATGTGCTTAACATTAGGTTTCCAGCTCAAAAGGAAATATTATATAGCCTGTGCAAGATAAGAAACTTAAGCTTATTTTCATTTCTGAGATTCTTAGGGACACAGGATACCAAAGAATTCTCCTAGAGAAAACTGGATGTAAAGAGATGCTATATTAGTATTTTAATAAGCTAGGGAAAGTTCACACCTCTACTACAAGAAAGCATACATTGTGCATGGAAGTATTTATTTAGAAACACAATATAGAATGTAGCCAAAGCTCTGGAATTGTCACAAGCATTAAAAATCTATTAAAGAGTAGCAATTCTCCATTGTACTGCTATCACATTCAATTATCTACATGCATTAGAAAGTCTCCCTCCCTCATTCATCATTCTTCACTTTTCCAGCAGAAAAAGCAGCCCAGAATTCCATTCCCAAATGCAAGTACATTATTCAACATATGCCATTACTTACCCTGTACAACTTAAGAATTACTTTAATGCACTCATGCACAAACTTGGTCTGTCGTTGAAGACTACCACCATACAATGCAACCAACTCCTCATTAAAGTTGACGCTGAAGAAATTAAAATGATACTTGAAGTCAACATCTTCTGCTTTTCGAAGTGCAATGGAGCCAAGAGAACGTACTAGGAAAAGAAACCACACCAGTTAGAACAGCCTAATAGTCACTGCTTAGCACCATCACTAGTAGACAAACACATAAATATATAATCTATTAAGAAACAAATGTTATCTTAAATTTACTGTTCATCAAGTCATTTAAAAAAGTAAAAAAAAAAAAAAAGATGAAAGACATCCACAAGCAAATATTCTCTTTTTGAATAAGCAATCACACTTGTTTTACAAAAACAGATTTGAAGATATAAATAATTAGAGCAAAAGTATCAGCCAGTCACTGTCAGAACCAAATTGTAAAGTGAGAAGAGAAATAATTATTTCCTATTTTTATAAGAATCCCTCTGATAAAAAAAAATATTAGTAAACACATTGTAGCAAGAGCTTACAGAGGAATGCGAAAAACAACAAACCTGATTAGATTAAAAGAAAGTTTGGAATGAATTACCAAGAGCTGCATGCTATGCTTATGGCAGTTAATTAACCACGTGACCTAGCTTACCACTGACTCCAGAGATATTTTACATCAAAACCCAATTTTCACAAGATCAAGGATTACGTTCCTCCATCTGAGGGCTGCTTTTCTCATCTCATTTGCACCTTCTTACTGCCACGAGGACAAGAAGGCAAAATGAGCATTCTTGACTTCAGCTCTAGAGATACTGCTACTGTGAGGCTTTCCTAAAATTCCTTTGAAGGCCATCAACTCTAGGACAACATTCCCAAACACCACCGAGATATGTACAGGGACTGGAAACCAAACCCTAAAGGACACTTTTCCACCTAAAACCTTGAGGGAGAAAATATTCTGTGTAAAAGGTCTTGCTTCCGACCAGTCCTCTCCGTCTAACCCCAGGTGCTATTTAATACAGCCTTCTGAGTGCAGAATTGTCCCTGAGTTTCCAGTGTGACATGGCAGGACGGGAACAGTAACAGCTGCAAATAAAAAAATGCAGCATGGTAGGGAAAGAAGAAAATAAAAGGGAAAGTCCCAAAAGTGAGTATATAAAATAACCAGTGATGGCCAGAAAGGTCTGCCCAAATGCAGCACACAGAAGCAAGATTCTAGAGCGCAACAGTTTGAGATCTGCAGCCTGCAGTCAGGAAAGTTTGCTACAGAAATTAACATACCAAATTTCAGTGAAGCACATGAAATGGGAAAACAATATTTACGAAATACTTCCCATGTTCAAACTGATATTATCAGCATGATGGAAATAATAAATCTAATTTCTAGTCAATTATTTCACAAACTCCATCTAAAGCAATAAGAACACCTTCAAAATGGTTTGAAAAAATGATAACATTTAAAAGATCAATATCTTATCACAACTTTGTATTTCGGAGGTCATGGTAAAATGAACAAGAACATCGCCAAAGATCACAAGGCAAGTGTGTGACAGATCCCAAAATACAACTCACAATCTCAATTCTCCCAATCTCAGGTTCATTCCCAATCGCTAAACCTGACCACTGTCTTTTACTCAAAGTCTGAATTTTCTAAGTTTTAAAAGGTTCATTTTAGTGCCCATGAAAGAGGATGAATTAACGTGTTTCAGAAGCGCCTGTAACACACCAAAGCCTCCTGAAAGAGGTTGTAAGTGAGGTGGGTATAGGTCTCTTCTCCCAAGTAACAAGGGACAGGATGAGAGGCAAAAGCCTCAAGCTGCACCAGGGGCGGTTTAGACTGGACATTAGCTCCTAACATGCCCTGAAAGTACCATTCTCTTTCCTGCATAGTGATGTACTGGTTTTAGAGGCAGCATTAATTCACAGATCTGCAAAACTTTATGCACAATTTACACAAGTCCATATGGCATCTCTCATAATCATTATGTTCATAATCTTTGGATGCTATTGTGCCTGCAAGTCTGTATGGGTTTTCTGTAAGTAGGAGTTGGTAAAATATTTTACTTTGTTATAAGCTAAGCGAGCATGTTCTCAAAGAAAATAACTATGTAAAGCTTCTCTGAAATCAGATAATTTAATTATCACGTTTAGTGCAAATATAAGGAAAAATTATCACAGTAAGACATCAGAGTTTAGATTGCAGTGGTTTTCCCTATACAAACACATCAATTTTGCTAACATCATGAGAGTGTTACTAACTGTTTCAAAGCACATTTTAAAGAACAAAAAAAATGGTCTGACAAACCCAGCCTGGACGGAACACTGGATACTTGAATAAACACTTAAACTCAATACTTCATGTTCATCAAACCACTAGCTTCAGTATTTACAGTGAAAAATAAAAATGCTTTAGAACTATTACTTCTTTTCATTTGGAGTCTAGAAGCGTAAGAGTGAATAACCTGGAAAACAAAAGAAGGCTATGTGTAAAGTGGGAAGATGATGCTAAGGAAAAAACACCGCTACATAAAGGAGCAGGAAATAATGAAAATGCAGAGCAAGCCACAAGATGATGCTCATTTCTATAGCATGTAATTACTTCACATCACCAATGGTAGCTTGTTCAGTTTCTTCTAATCAAATTCAAGTCTTGTTTTATTTGGTAAAACTCCACTAAACACTGTACAAATCAAAACCAACTAGATGTTTGCAATCAAAAATACAGCAAGAGTGCAGTGCTGCCACAGTACAGCATAAACTGTACTGTTCCTGGCTTTCAAAAGTTAGAAGTCTCACTCCAGAAAAATATCATAGCTCAACTGTTCAACTGATTTCAAACAAAAGTAACGTATTTTGTCTGCTTTGGAATTAACCATGGACTAACAAGGATATCTACATCATAATACCATCAATCATTATGACTCTTGTTGATATTATTTCAAACAGAAAACTTCTTACCACTAACCAATGCACAAATATGAGAGCTCTTTGTAACATACCTGAAACTTAGCTAAACGCTCACCTTGCCTGTAACTACCAGCGTTCCCAGGAAGAAAGAGAACTGGAATTCCTGTCAACAGGAGATTTTTGTTTTCTTCAGCGTAGTTCCCTTCGCCATAGAGATAGAGCTCATATGCTGGGTACCGTCTGGCTGTTTTCTTGGGTAATTTTATTTTCTGTTGCAAAAGTTAAAAAGAAACCAAATACTTTGTTTATATTGTTGCAAACAAGAAAATACAGTGGCTATCGAGTCATTTAAACGATCTGGCTTCTGGTTTATGTATTTAAATTACAGTCTAAGGAATACAGAATGAAAAACTGGGTATTGCTTAAAAAAAAATTAAAAATAAAACATCAAATATTTTGTTTAAGTAGGTATTACTGCACATAACGAGTGGCTGCAGTTACTTACTTGAAACAGCTATTAACTTTAACTGTATCTTTTGAAGTTGTACATTCATAAAGTAAACCTACCCTTATGCTACAGGGGGAAAAAGCAGAAAAAAAAAGAAAACACACAAACACACAAAAAAACCCCCACCAACCAAAAAAACCCAAAGCAACCCATGTCAAAACCCAACCACTTCTCCCAGGACATGAGAATTTGAGACCAGAAACTAGGGCACGTGAGTGATCCTTATTATTCCTGATGCACCTGAACAGTTCTGGAATCCTTTCCGATACTACATAACCCAGAGCAAGGATGTGCTACTGCACCTAGCATTTGATTATTCATGTTATGACAATTCAGAGACAAATAAGATAAACTAAACTCAAGTCTTCATCAGAAATCGTCTCTAAAGTTTCTCTTAATCGCTTTCTCGAATTAGGAGCATCTCTATTTCGGATATTTCAGTTGTGTCTCTCTATTGCATCTACATTAAAGGTGATTTAGCTTTAATTCCCTGCCCACAAACAGTCTTTCCCTTCCCCTGTTCTTCACTGTCTCTCCTCAGCTAAAGACTTCCTTTAGCTTTAGCCTTCAAATTGGTTGCTGTTCCTTTCAAGAACATAAAACTAATGAGCGGCCCCTCTTTGAGTCAATGTTGAAAGCAAAAAACCTACAAAGTCCATGAGAATTGTACTAGCAAAATACTGAGTTTTTTCAGTAAATGACAATGCTCAAATATTATAACAAAATGGCAATTGTAACTCCAAAGGAACACAGACATTCACGTTCTGTGACAGTGGTTTTAATCTCTGAATTCCCAAGACATTGGTTATATAATTGGTTGTAATGAGCTACAGTGACTTTTTACAATGCCAGTGTAGGCTTTGTTTTTCGCCCTGGTTCCCAAAGAAATTAGGCTTATGTGAAAAAGTCCTCATTACTAACTTCCGAATCTCTTCCCAAGCTTAACTGAACAGGACACAGGTAGGTTAAATTCAAATACTACAATTCTACAACTCACGCAATAAAAAGATGGTAAGCACAAAAAAGAAAAAAAAAATCCAAACCAATTCCATCACTTAGTATTACCTTGACTGTGAGCTAGCCCACACAGTTAGACACAAAAGAAGTGAAGCTTCCTATGTTTAATTGCTCAAATACTTATTTATTTTGTAATGCGATACCCAACCCGGAAGGGAGGACAGGTCCCTGTCACCTGATGTTCCTGCCTTGTGGTTTCCTACCAATGCTGGCATTACAAAGACATTGAAAATTAAACCAACAGTGCCTCCAACAATAAAGAGGTACTTCAAAAGCACAATGCCTTAGCAAACCCAGACAAATTCATAATTTCTCCCCCGACAAAGTACTATTTTCCAAACAGTAAACCTGATTATTCAGGGAATAGAAATTCTGAGAGGCAATATAGCCTGCTTCGACTTGCACCTCCTACATGGAACTACTGCTTACCCTTAAGCCTTGCATCTCTTAACACTTGCCTAAAGATGCTTAGAATTTAAGCCCTGACATAACGAGTAAGTACAAAAGCTGCGTGGCAGCAGATGAGAATTTCAGACAACTGCCAATAACGTCACACAGGTTCTCTGCTGTAGGCTAACACAACTATGTCAAGGTTAGTGAACGAAGGTTAATAGATCCAAAAATTAACCTTCTGCTTCATTACCAATGTAGGTACTAAGGTTTTGTTTTACGATCTTCTTTACTATGCACAACAGCTTGCAACCTATTTCAGAACAGAATATTACTTACAGTACTTCATATATTTTCCAACATACATTATATTCTAGATAATGCTAAACAAATGTTTAGGGGTCAACAAATTATGCTTTGGGATGCTTTTAATAGGACATAAAAATCCTGTAGTAAGAACTACTATTAAAAAGACAAATTGTTTTCTAACAACTGCATGCAGTATCACGGAATCTACATATACTCACATATTCACATCCTCCCACTATGAAGCCATAATACCGTGGCTGGAAAACTACAGTTCCGTCAGCAGCCCTCTCTCTCAGATTGATCCAGGGTTTTTTCAAAGAAGTTTCTAAAAGGCTTCATCAGCAAAGCGAGAAGGACTTCAGGCAGGTTTACAAGTTCTCCCATACACTGTAGGATGTGCCACCTACAAAACGCTCACCGATAAGACTTTGCACTACCACTTGCTAGCTTGAGGAACACACTCATATTTGAACCCCAGTTATTCACTTTTTTGACACATTAGTTGCTTCGCACGCTATAAAGCCACAAAAAGGACCAAGAAGTACAAGACAAACTCCCGGACACTAACAGAGCTGTGCTTTGCTGTCAGAGGACCTGGCCCAGCCTCTTCCTTTGCAAAAGCCTGCCTGAGCTTCTGACCGGTTTTACCAGCACCACAGGTAACTACAGGCATTCACAGGTTAGAAAATGGGAAGCTTTCCTATTCACCTTTTGCACAGGTGGCAGTACGAAACACCTCCGCACTTTACAGGTAGCTCTGTAGCTCTCCAAGGTGCACCATTACGTGATGCAGCCAAAGCAGGGCGTTTTGCCAAATAGAGCGACCTCTCAAATAAGCCGAAGCTCATTTTGTCCCCACGTACACGGCTTGACACGCTGCAGAGGCCGCCTCAGGAGGCGGCAACTCAGCTAACCCGAAAGTTACGGCCGCAGCCGGGAGCTGCCTGCGCGGCGGTTCTCCCGCGGCTGAGCGCGACCGGGGCTCCTTTCCCTTCCCTGTGGCAGGGAAGAGGAGGGAAGGAAGCCACAGGAGGGCTGCGCCTCAGGCAAGCGGCCCCCGGCTGCCGGCCACGGCGATGCGGGCGGCGATGCCCGACGCGAGGCCGCCGCACCCCGCCCCGGCGGCGCCCCGGGACCGGCGAGCCCCCACCTGTTACACCGCCGCCCGCTCCCTCATCGTCCCCCGCCGCCGCACTCACCAGATATTCAGGGTACTCGTACATGTAGGTCATGCTGCACCGGTTCTCCTCGTAGAGGAACAGCACGTCCCGCACCCCCAGCAGCACCAGCGCCGCCAGCGCCCCGTAGAAGAGCGCCGCCAGCACGGGCAGCAGGCGGCCCGCCCGCCCCATCGCGCCCCGCCGAGGTGCGGTGCGGAGCGGAGCGGAGCACAGCCCCCCTCCGCTCCGCGGGCTCTCCGCGCACACAGGAACGGCGGGGCGCGGCGGGGCGGGGAGCGCCACCGCCCGGGAGGCGGGGCGGGCGGACTGGCGCCACAACCTGGCCGCTGCCGGGAGCGCGGCCGCCATGTTGGGGAGGTCCGACGCTTGGCTGGCAGCCCCTCCGCCAGGCTGAGGAGGGTCAGTCCGCCATGTCGCGGCCGTGGGGGCCATTATGGGGAGGTCAGGAACCTACCGACGGGCTTCCCCCAGCCGGTAGCTTGCTGGGGGGGGGGGGGGGGGGGAGGCGTGTCCATGACAGGGAGTTCAAGTCATCGCAGTGCCGCTGCGGTGTGCCTGCTTTGCTGCGGCCCTCGGGTGAGGCCCGTGAGGAGAGTCTTTCCCCTCAGCAGGCGGCTGGCCCTCAGGCGGCGCTGGAGGGGAGGCAGTGGCGGCGGCTCACCGGCATTTGCGGACTCCAAAACGCCCCCTGGTTGTCCCGAGAAGCCGATTTGCCCCTCGCTGGCAAGGCCGGGGGTGCCGAAGGAGCCGGGCCGGAGCCTCGGCCGGCACTCAGGGAGGCGAGGGGCTGACCCCGCTACTCTTTACCTTGCCGAAAATAAACCCGCAAACCGCAGCATGCATGTGCTCTTAAGGCTGCTGGCCTGTTGGCAGTTCGGGCTCAACATCCAAATAAATAAGGCTTCAGACACTCAACACGTAAAAGACATTGTTGATGGTGGTTGGGGGGGGGGGGGGGGGGGGCTGTGTGTGTGTGGTTTGTTTGCTTGCTTTTATTAAGCACTTCTAACAGTATTTTACTATCTTTAGGCATGCTTCTTCACTAGATTTTAGTCTCTGGCACTAGTACCCCACCCTGATACGTGACACACCCGCGATTGCTGGTGTTGCTCATCAGTGAAAACTATCAGTAAAATACTTAATAACAGACAAAAAATAAATTACTAGTGGTTTGATTTTTTTTTCAATCTAGACAGGAAGGAATACTAACATCAGCTGACTAAGACAAGGGGTAGCTACATATGAGGGAAGTATAAAGTAGAAATACATTTAGTTGCATTTTCATCATCTTTTCTGATAAATACTTAAGCCCTTCCCCTCCTTTAAAAGAAACAAAATTTACTCAGTTTTCCAACTGTATTTGTACCATTTTTATTTGTAAAAATAACCATCTGAATGCATTACAATAGTAGTTTACAGATAGGGTTCTTCATTACATCAATACAGCATTCAGTAGTTGAAAAAGTTACTAAACTGTGCTTGAGAAGATTAAGGTTGAATTCCAAGTCATTCACTGAAGTAAGCCTTTTTCCTCATTTCGTATGTGACGTTTACCCAAGTCCTTAAACTTCAATTTACAAAAGCAAACAATACCGACAAAAGCCCACTGAAATAATCAAACAATATTTTATATTGTTTATTACAAATGTTATGCAAAATATAACACTGGCACCAGATTCGTATCACCATGGTTTGTAAAGATATATTGCACATGCTAAAGCATAAAATATGAGACAAAACCTACAAAACATAAGATATTGGCTTTAATATGTAGATCACTGCATAAGAAACACATAAAATTACATTTTATACACACACTCAGATTGTCACTAGTTTAAAACGCCCTTTCCTATAACACTGACCTAAGGTTTACTTTTTGTGTAATAAGAAAGCATTTTCAGCACTGCAAAAATTATACATTATTCCTATAGAAATTTAGCATATTAATTTTCATTTCAATGCAGGTAGAACATGAAAAGAAGAAACACTTTATACATTCAAAGAAGGTCTGAAATAAAAATTTACTGGTAATATATTGCTTTTATAACACTCAAATAATAATAAAAAAAAAAGACGAGTTTCACAAAACATTTCCATAATACACAAATATAAAAAGGCACTCTAATATTTCTTACATGACTAAGAATAAAAATCACAAGTTTTTCTTTAAAATCATCCTCAAGATACATAACCAAGTTTCTCCACAGTACAATGGATAAACAATTCATTTTATGTGTTTGTTCTAATTCAGTAATCTGGCAGTGGTTTACTGCATAAAAGTACCAAACACATTATGGTGCCCTTTTAGTAGCGATGAACAGAAATCCCCTGAGCTATTTCACAGCAATTTCAGGCAGTCTGGAGGTTGTAACTCAGTATTTATGGGAGAGACTTGGGACCCCATCCTGCTATGGATTCCACCTGCAGCTGTCGTTAAAATACAGGATGAAACAATCCTGCTGATATACCTGGGCAGATGGCTGCCCCTCCCCAAATACCCTTTGCTTGGTGCAGACACAGAATTCGTCCATGTACTGTAAATTGCAGGATCCAGGGTTAAGTGCAACAATTGAGTATGATTAATTCTACTCTTGTAAAAGGTCCACAGAAAGGCAAGGTGGTTATTTACAAGAGTAAAATTTTTCCCTTGCTTAAATACCTGCCTTAAAATACAAATTTATGTCTACATAAACTATATGACAGATTAATGTACTAGCATACAAAAAAAAGGAATTCTGGTAACTCACGTGAGATGTGGGATAGGCCAATACTGAGTACTTTCAAGTGTCTCGCTCATGAAGGTTTTCCTTGTAACTACAACATGACTTCTGCAATGCCCTTACGATGCTAACAAATCACGTTTCTATGATTTTTGGAATATTGCATACTTAAATCATCGTTAGTTTACAGAAAAGTTTCATCAATAAAGTTCAGATTTAGTGCCTAGAAGGAGCAAAGTAATTCAGTAATCACCTATGCTTCAATAACATTGTATATACATCATTCAGAGGCTGCAGTTGTTGCACTACACAATTACTAGAGTTACGAGGTATTGCAAATACACAGAAGTATTTTCAGTAACTCTGTATGGTAGCAAGTAAAAATACTGAAATTTTTTAAATGGCTGCTTAAAATAATCCAACATCATCTTTGTAAAGAGGGCTGTTTTTCTCCTAATGAAGCAACCTCATGTAGGATAGCGCAACTTTCTGTATTTCAGGGTAAGACTTACCACTAATCCTGCCAAGAAGCCTACCTACATCTCTGGTTAAAATGCGATTGAAAGGCTGATCCTGCTATTACACAGCCAGCAGGCATTTCCCATTTGTTTTTTTGTTTTCAGGGCCTTCATTCCACATAAAAAAAAAAAAAAAAAATGGGGATTTCTATTAATTTCTGAACAGACACCACTGAAAACTTTGACAACCGATCTCTCCTCTAATTTTCAGTGCTTAAAGTAAGGTGGTTATTGCTATTCTGCAACTTTTAAAAGCAAAAACGTTGAGAAAAATCAATCATAAAAATGTCATTCTGTGCTATTTCTGAGGAGAAAACCAGTGTTTCAGGTGCTCTGTCATTCTACTGCAGAAAATGTAGTGTTGAGGGAGAAGAAATGTTCACCTTTAAAGACGCTATCCCTTGTGATTTTTTGTTGTAAACTTTGGAAATTTCTTAGATGTTCGAGGAAAAACTATTTAATTTTACCTAATGTTCAAGGAAAAAATATTTAATTTTAGCAAGGCAAATAAACTTAATAACTAAATATTTTTCCTAATTAAAGAACTGGCATCTGCCAACAGATTTTTAACAATTCAGTGGAACACGGCTAAAAACTGCGACTAAAATAAAAATCCTGACTTTTCATCTACCCTGCCGAAAGCGTGTACTGACAGCCTGAGCGTGAATCACAGGAACTTCAACACCATGACTGCACGCTAGACTACCTTTCCCCTCTTTCCTGTAGCTGTACAGTGTTCTCTCACTGGTCTAGCAAGGGGTAGGATCCCTTTCTTACGCTCGTAAATGAGGGAAGGTGCGTTGCTTTCTGCGTTTTACCAACACAGCCCGTGGCCTCGCTCTTTGCGTTCCATGCAGGAAGGCGGGCACTCTCCCAAAGGGCATCAGCCCTTCCTTTTTCTGCTCAGGCCATCAGTCTGGCCTAGATTCACATTTCATTTCGCATCATGCCAAACAGTATAACAGTATGCACAAATGCTAACTAGGAGAACAAGCCATAGTTATTTTTTCCTGGGCATTTGTTTCATTTCAAATAAATATAAACACATTTACATTAAAAGTGTGTGAACATATTCTTTAGTCTGGAAAAAACCCCAAACTGTGGTCAACACATCATCAGTTACAAATGTCAACTTGAAACCTGCATCATAAAATGTAAAATTCACTCAAGACTACTCATTACCTCAAAAGTTTATATTTTTATGGTTTAGAAAAACTACTTCATTATGTCACTCACATTTGAAGAAAAAATAAAAGTAGCAAAGTCTTCCATTTAATTACTGAAGCATTTTGGTCCTCTTGGTACAGCTGGTTAGTTCATGATAGCTTTTTGTTTATTTTTTGTTTTTTGTTTACAAAGTCTCATTCGTCCTTTTGTACATCTCTTGCAGAGTAGGGTCGTGGTCCGTTTGACCTAGAAACTTTGGCAGAAGGAGTAAACATATTCACAAAGTTGACATTGCTTTAAAAGCTGGTGACAACAGGCTTTTTTAGCATGTATCTCCAATCCCCTGCACGGTACGCTGCTATGTTTTCTGGTGTCTGGTATTTCAACTTTTGGTGTTACACTTTCATTGCTTTACCTTGCTCTCTTAATCCAAACACTGGCAAAAGTATTTTAAAATTCCATACTGTTTACAGTAAAAATAAGTTTTTTAAGCATAGAAAAGGAAAAAAATGCATTTAAGTTGGCAAGTCATTATAAACTTTTACATACACCTTTGTCTACACTGGATTTTTTTTTTTTTCCTTTTATTTTTTTTCTTCTCTTTTCTGTTATTAGATTCATGGTTAATGGCTCAGGTGACAGAAACATCTAATGACCCTAATTCTGTAGTGCAAATAAACCGTACATGTTTGTGCTGAATTGAAAAAAAAATAAGGGCCAAGTGATTTTCATTTTACACAAGTGGTTCCATGAATGTCCATGGGAAAATATGGTGAGACAAGTAAAATTTGGCCTTAAGAGTTAATAACTATATTTTTCTCATTGTATGCTTCAACTAAGAACTGTAAAAAGTGCCTTCTGTACGTTTAAGTGCTTAATACATGCAGAATGTAAAAGGTTTCATTTCCTGTAGAAAAGTAATACAGGCAGTTTTCAGATATACAACTTTACCTTTGGTCTGTGTAAAAAAAAAATATCTAATTAACAGAGCCCCAGGACTCAGGAAACAGACAAACATAGGAAAGGGGTGATGCTCGAATCTCTGAAGGCTACACTGGAAATATGTTTGTGTACTAAAGGTACAGCTAAAACATGTAAGAACGTTTTACAAACAGCTCCCTGTTGATTTGTGCTGTCAAAAAGAAAAAAGGCATTTTCTCTTTTTCTACTTGAAATAAGAGGTAGAGACTTTCCACAGGGGCACTTAGGGCCTAAAGAAAACATCAGGAAGCTGAAAAGCTGCAGAACATTAATGGGAATATGTTCCAGTAAATCCCTCTAACTTTGTTATTTAAAGGTTTGATTCTCATCAACACTACAAATCTTTCAATAACCGACTTGTCAAGAATAATATTTGAGAATATAGCCGTGGGACTTAAGCTGTTTAAAAAGACAAAAATAAAACCGAAATAAAATTAAAAAAAAAAAAAAAAAAAAAAGGTTTGAATACCAAAAAGTCAAAATGTTTCAGAATCTGAATCATTTTCATTGTACCCATCCTCTGTTCCTACGTTATTACTCAAGGGCTTACTGTAGGAGTTAATGCTACCCATACTGGAGCCATCGCAGAGATGTGTCCTGCCCAAATTGTCTTTTTTAAAACAAACGAAGTTGAAAGCCGTCATTGAACTGCAAGGAGAAAAAGGCATCATGGTAGCCAAAATGAGTGCCAGGCAGTCAGCCACGTCTTTGTTAGGAGCGCAAGCCAGGGCTGGCGTATGACCTGGGCACAAACGCAGACAAGGCAATGGTTAGTACTAAGGGCATTGAGAATGGCACTGAGCATTCCTCATATACATCTCTAGCTGACGTCGTAAGCAGGAGATGTATGTTCAGTTACAATCATGCCAGGCAACAGGGGTTTGTTACTTACTTCAAATTAGACATGCTGGGAAAATACACACTTTATGGAGCATTTAAATCACTGTGACCACAACAAGCACTATTTTTTTAAAATCAGGCAGCAAACAGACTTCACGATATGAATAAAAGCATTCGCTAAACACACAGTTCTACAGCAGAGACAGTATGATGAATACAGAACATGGGAGTGCAGCAACAGGGACAGAAACTGGCTTCAGTTTCTGTGCATATGAACAAGTCTCATTCTGAGAACAACGACTTTCATTAGAACATAAAAGATATTAGTTTAAAAGTATTTTGAAGTAATAAGCAAACAATTTTGAAGACTGATCGGTTGAATATCTACTCAACTCAGAAAGCAGTTTGTTTAGGAACTAAATTATAAGAGAAAAGAATTGGACCAGTGCACGTGGTACACGTATAGCAGGTATGACTACGTGGATGTTTAGTTACCCAAATTTTCATTATGTTAGAAGAATAATGACTGTATTTGGAAAGCATGGCATACACTTTAAATACAACGTTAATATTATACAGATGTCAATAAAACAAAGAACTGGGGAGCTATTAAAAGTTTGTCTTCACTGCAGTTTAACTTGGCTCCTGTCCAAGCGCTGCCCCTAAAACAGCTCTTCACATCTGCAAATCCTGGGAACCAGGATGCTGCTTACACTTGCTGTCTATACAGTTTGCTGGCTGCTGTGTAGCACTCCAGCACTTTCCAACAACCCCTCCTTTACACTAAGAGCAAACAAATTCTTTTGCAGATGGCTACGTCTGAAGTGCTTCAGCAACAGTAGTCTGAGGCCATGACCACTACTGATATCCCACTGCCTCAAGTAAGCCAAGAATGCCTGCAGTGTAGATGAGTTTGGTGGACAAATGTGAGTACTGTTTTGTAGCAAACAACCCACATTTAAGCACTGACTGCAGTGCATGCATACCCTAAACAGGATTTCCTCTTCCACTCAGTTCCAAGCGCGAGTATTCTTTAGAGTTGTACTTATACTAAGATTATAGTTAAATTTCTCTCTTTTAAACTGCATATGCAGTTTTTCCTAGAAAAATTAAATGTGTATAAAATTTAAACTTAATTTTCATTCGTTACATACATGCAAGTTAGCTGGATCTGTACGTACAATTTTAATGATAAAAACTGCGGTTAGAAGCTAGTCTGGTTCATTTTTCTGTTCCCTATCTCTAAACCCAAGTTAGGGTCAGATGACTTCAGTGGAACTCATGCATGCAAGTGAACCTGCGTAGCATTTGGTTAATAGTAAATACTCACCACTCAGTTCTTTTCATTCATAAATCTCAAATGTCTTGCAATGATGGGTGAGTATTATTATTGTTACTTTACAGATATGGGAAGATGGAGGTACCAAATTGTTTAATTAATGTCATGAAGTCAGTATTGTAAAAAAGACCAGCTTATTTCAGGAAGACATTTTTGAAAACGTTAATTATAGAAGCACAGCCCTTTATGGGCTTTATAATGTTTAGGGAAGGACTTCACCGAGATCTGAAACAAAATTATCAGACGTATTAACTAATCATGTATTTTATGAGGCAACAGTAATTTACTTGCATCTTGGGTCAGGTCAAACAATTGGTAAGCACAAGCTTTGATCTCAGAATGAACTAGGACACAAACAGACATATGTTGATGGTTTTCTTCCTACCCATTAAAACATGCGCTGATTGAATGCATAATCCTTAATTCTTCTGCAAGGCGTCAGAATTATCCAGTGCCACTTGCATGTTTAGGAAATTCAAGTTACCACTGCACTCAAGCATTAAAAAAAAGACTAGCTGTTGACAGTACATGCAAAATGAACAGTAAAAGGGACCACTGTGATGTTTAGAATACATTTTTATATTAAAGAAAAATAAACAGTATCTTTTTTATTTATAACAGGTACTCACACAGCTCATTGTCTATTCTTGGAAGGATAAAAGCATCAGTGATGTCTACCATCAGCTTTTAAGTCTATTGCTTCGGTCTGTTGTAAAACTACCTGTTTGGTCCTACTGAAGATTGTCAAAGTGAATTATTTACTTACCATTTTCATCTACTGCTAAGACACATGCCCCTTTGGCTAGCAACTCTTCAACCACCATCTTTAAGCCATTTCGTGCAGCAATATGGAGAGGTCTACAAAAACATAACAACTAAACTCAAGTTCAGTTTAAAATAGAGTTTCTAAAAAAAGTTAGGCAATGCTCAAAGCATACCCAGAATCAGAAAGAGAATGTTTTCCTTCTTTGGATCATTACAGTTATATTGCAGGCACTAAATTATATTACAGCCTTTAAAATAATCCTCATGTTCCACATCTATAAAACATACATACAAGACAAATATAATTACTTTTACATACATGAAGATTGCTCAATACTTTCCAGTCTAAAGATGTTCTTTAGAAATCTCTCATTTTTCCTGCTGTTTGCAGCACAGAATTGACATTTAAAAGGAAAATGAATCTAAGATTGAAGAAATGCCTTTGTTCCGCCCTTAATTCTGGCTACTACAGACTGTTCAAAATCATTGTATTGCCTTTTTATCCTTGAATACTCGATTGCTAATCTCTGTTACTGCAGAGCAGCTGGAAATTAGAAGTAACTACTGGTTTGCTCCTTTTCTGGGCCAACACCCAGTGCTCCTGTTTGGGGGCAGCTAGTGGGACAGGAAAAACAATTTCATATTGGAAGAGGGGGAAAAAATGGCTAAGATGGAATGAATTCTTCCGCAATCACTAGATGATCTGCCACCTGAACTCGTGGCTGAATCTTCCACTGTGGGATTCCCCCACACCAGTCAAACAGTTGCAGCTGGAGTAAGAATATTGATGGTTCTAACTCTGCTGATAATTTATGGTATGGAGGGGAGCTGCACATAAAATATCACCTAAAAAACCCTCTAAAAATTAAATGTACCACCTTAAGTCTAAATAAATTATTTATGTGAAGGTGAAGCTCAACAAGCTAGAAAATGCCAGGTGTGTTCTTACACATTCACATGATTAACAGACATTTTGATATAGTCTTCAATGACCTCATATAATTTTTCCACCAGATTATGTACAGAATTGGCATCAAAGGAATCCAAATTAAAAGTGAAAATGCAGGACAAATCTGATCTTTTCAAGGGCAAGCACTCAAAAGTAACTCAGAAATTAACTTTTTTGTTCTATGAAAAAATCTGAGACATGAATTTGAAATGCTAAATTGGAATCTTCTTGTAAGTCAACTAAACTTGAGAGGATCAGGCTATACTTACGTCTGCAATGCACTATTTTTTGCATTAATAAGGCTCTGTTCTTGTATCTTGTCAAGTATTAACAAGGCACATTTTTCATGACTCTGTAGTTGGGGAAAAAAAACAAATCGTGTTAAGCTGCTGAGGAGTTTGAAATTGAGGCAAAAGAAATGTTACATATAAAAGTGAAATTTAATAACTCAATTTGAAATACAAAACATGCTACAGTTTCTAAGGATGTGTAGTAAGTAGGTGAACTGTAGGAGCCTTAAAATACCATTTATGAACTGCCACTGCTAGGATGCTTTAGCACATTTAGAAATTTAGGCATTCACCTGTCTCTCAACCCTCCATTCATTATATATGAATTCACCTCCTCAGCTTTTGGAGAAGATCACTATTTCTTTGGAGAGAGCATTCCATGGATGATTTATTAGAACTACACAGCAACATAGAAAGAGGTGATTTAATCTCAGAAACTAATACTATACTTTCTGAGTCTTTAAATGCCTTTCTGTATTATCAATAAGCTACTACAAAATCCCTTCAGTTTCTCAGTTTACTAAACCTTGAAAAAGACTTGAGAAAAAGCTTGGAACAATGTTCCCTTCTTCACCACATGTCTGACCACCACATTTCCATTGCAGAAAAATTTTTAGGAGCATAAACATACACACACGTACACACAGACTGTGAAGAGAATGGAAGCATACAGAGGTCTTCAACTTACTTTACTGCTAGCCAAGTGCAAAGATGTATTCAACTCCTTATCTTTTAATGTCAGGTCAGCCTTGGCAATGTTCACCAAGAAGTCTGAGGTACAGAACAGAAATCAAAGAACAAACCCAATGGGCAGACGAACATGTGAAAACAGAAGAAAAAATTAACTCTTTCAATATACACTTGCATACATGCAAATCAATTAAGCCTTTTATGGGATGTAAGCTTTATGAAGATGAAGTGAAAATAATGAATGAGAACAGACTAATCTTGTGCAGTTAATCAGCAAGCAAAGGCAGAGCTAATAGGTCATTCACTGTGCCCCAAACTGTCAAATATATATTAATCTTAATTTATTTATAAACTTCCCCATTTGCAGATCAGCAAATCCCCCGAAGGTACCTGAATCACCTTCTCCTGAGAACAACTGTGGATATTGCTTTGAGAGGACTAAGTGGGTATAAAGAATTTAGGGTGCAGTCTGTGCTGTTGAAGCTAGAGGAAAGGAAATTCTGTTAAGCCAATACGACCCTAATCTGTATGTCTATAGTATATAGTGTAGCCTGGAAAAGCAGCTGCTGATAGCTGCCACTTCGAGAACAGCACTTCCCATAATAGAGTGGAAAAAAAGGTTACACAATCTTTTTCAGATGTGCAGTTTTACTGCACCATAAAATCAAGGAAGTAAACAGAACAGAATTACTACTCCCCCCATGCTCTTTACAGTGTGCTATTAAGGATGTAGGAAATAAGACTCAAGTTTGTTATTGCAAATTTTCAGCAAGACTGCTGAGAAACAATGGCTTAGAAGAAAAAGAAATTTTTTACAGATGTAAAGGTAGCTTCTTACAGACATCCACACAATTTATTTTCCTTCCTCAGTTTTCACAGGAAAAAACTGATTACTTATTTGGGATAGTAACTGCAGTAGCACTCACCCTTCAAGACAAACAGAGGCAAGGATGTACTCACCTACAGCACCTACATGACCGTTTTGAGCTGCCATCATGAGAGGTGTTTTCCCTGCGTGATCCGCAGCATCCACCTGTGCGCTGTGACTCAGGAGGAGCTGGAGGCACTCCACGTGATCCGCAAAGGCTGCTGCGTGAAGGGGCGTTCTGTGGGGAAAGTAACACCACCACAGCTGTTGCTAAAGAATGACAGTCTTCCTGTTTACTTACCTTCCCAGGAACCTGAAAACGCAAGATATTTTTAATTTTTTTTTTTTTTCCTATGAAACTTCTGAGTTATCACCGGCGGAACATTATAGTAGCAGCATCTGAAATAATATTTACAGTCCCTGTCCTGGTGCAATGTGAACTTTAAAAAAAGGGAAGCATAAGGTGGATATGATACTGTGAAGAATCTCATATTAGCAACATATTTATTTTAATGGAGTATACTACATAATATGAAAAGCAGTACAATCCCTCATTCTTATTAATCTGATTTTACTTTTTAAAGAAGCCTAAGATGGGATGAACTATCAGAAAAGTACAGATCCATTATTTAAAAAAAACTCAAGTATTTTAAGCTATAGTAAAAAATACTGCAGCCACAAGCTACAATAATGGTATTCCTATAAAAAGCAGAAGGAATTCTATCCACTTTGAAGGTTATCAGTTTCCACAGGACCAAGACACTAGAATTCAATCGCTGTCTCCCTGTGGCATTTTGGGACTGAAGTGTGACAGCTGGTACACAACCCAGCTCATAGTGTTACTTCAGGTTTTGCTTATCAGTAAGGGTGAGGTGGACTTACCCTTATAGGAGTAAGCAATCATCATTACTGAAGGTCTTGCTTTTTTTTAATTAATAGATACAAGTATTCAATTTTTAATTAAATACACACACACACACACACATATACACACAGTGAGGAGATTATCAATGTGACAAATTAAGGATTTGGCTGAATGCATATCTTTTGCTGTATCAGTCTTACTTCCTGCATAGATGTCTGGAGTTGCGTGCCTTGAGAATGCTAAGGTAACACTGAAGCTTTTAATGAAACACGTTTCTATGTGTACATAGTATCACTCCGTTTAACAAAGATAAACATGTTTAAATATTTAACAAAGAAAACTGGTTCAGGGAAACAGCCTATAGTCATAGCTGTTCTAAACAAACAAAATACTATTTCTTCTGTATTTCTTTTCATATGTGTTATGAAATTGAATACTTTATAGAATTCTTGCTTCAAGTGAGCCACCATTTCACTCTGTTGCAGTATAAACTGCTGTCTGAGTCAGCACGACAAGTCTTAGCTCAACCATATCAGGTAAGAACTAGTTCCAGAGGTTCAGAAAGAATTATGAAAAATACTAGATGGATTCGTGAAGATGAAATGCAATTTGTTTAAGAAACTATTACCTTCCTTTGTCATCTTTGCAATTGACAATGCTGGCATCGATGGCTCCGATGAGCAGTGATGCACAGTTTTCATGATCATTGATTCTGGCAAAGAAAAGTCATTTTCAAAAAGGTAAAAAGTCTACATCTCTTCCTGCTTTCCAATATTAATTTACTTCACTTCCCATTAATATTTCTTATTGGTTATTTCTAAGTTATCCTAACGTACTTTGCCCTAATGCTTTCAGTCACATTTCTGATAATCCATCATCACTCCATTTAACCAAACTGCATTTGCAAATTTTAGCCTCTAAAGCAAAGCTGATCCTGCAATTCATAATGCACAAAGGTAACTGAAAGTGCAGCACAAACCTAGGATTAAAAGCTTAATACCTTAAAATCCTTTAGTCTATATGTCGAACACACCTGGATCTGGAAAGCACTCAGTCACAAGATACCTCATATGGAAAGCTTCATCCTAAAGTTTTAGGTACTGAAGTCCACATCTCTTCCAACTCACGCATTTAATACTTTTCCGTGATGGATGTACTCAACACTCTTTCTGGTTCTTGTCAATTTGTCTCATTTCATTATGAAAATGATCAGTGTTTAGCAAGAGTGTTGGACATATAGTATAGCTATCACACAGCCATGCTGGATTAGCAGCTGTTTTAATTTTAAATTTGCATGCATTTTTAAGTTGCACACATTTTTAATGGGTTTGAGAATTACATACTAGTTTAAAAGAATATAAATATTGAAAAAATATTTCAAAGCCATCACTAGAAATTCAGATTGCAAATATTACGTTTCAGCCATAAATTATTTTATTTTAAGCAGAGTAAAAACAGTGCTTTACATATGCTTTTATTTCTCCAATATACTGGGGGTTTTATAATGTCAAAGTTTGATACATGACAAATTACTCTTCTGCTTTCCAATGATGTGGACTGTAGAAGGGAAGCCTACACAACAGTAAATCCTATCATTACTTCTGGAAGACATTCATTCTTTTAATAGAACATAGAATAGAATACAGTCATTCTAATTGTAGGCAGAAATTAGGAAGGTTTGCAGTTGTTTTTTTAGTCCTTAATTCCTTACTGTTCTGGCGGTGCACATGTTTTAATAAGCATGTTAGGACCTATGAACTAAAGTAACCTTGCATTTTAAAAAAAATGCATTTGCAAATATGTTATGAAAAGTTACAGTTTTGCCCTATTGGAATCCTTCCCATATGAAAACAGATTGCTGTATTTGAATAAGGAGTATGTATAAAATACATGCATGGCAGAAGATTAATAACCCACAATAGCCACCACCTTTTTGTTGTTCATAAGTAATACGAGAACTTTGGCTACAGAGTCTGCCTCTATAATCCATCAATCCCTTTGGCTAGGACCTGGTAAGAAGTACCAAACCTTCAAGATAGAGATTATCTCAGAAGGAAAAAAGACCATGAAGAAGATCAGTCTTTTGAAGAAAGATTTCTTTCTGAAGAAATTTCTTTTCTGAAGAAAATCAGAAAAACACTCAACTGAGGATGACTTGGAAAAAATATGGCCTGCACAGAACACCATTCTAGCAAGACACAGATTGTTGTCTCAGCAATCATTAGCGCTTTGTTCCTGTTGCTAAAAACAAATCATCTTGATTCCGTCAAATTTCTTAATGTTCACCCACTGGGTTTCAAAGGAACCTCAAAAGCTGATACTTACACGGACCAAGGCACTATAGCCCAGGTCATGGCCTAAGAATGGAAGAGCTATGAAGTTCCAGCTTGTGTGAAGAAAGGGTAGTTGTGTCGTTGTAAACAAGGGAAAAGAAACTAGAAAGGGAGCAGAAATGCAGCTACTTAATTACAAGTCAAAACTTCATCAAATAGCCTACGTGTATCAAATTTATGCAAAACTACTCTTTATTCTGCCACTTTTTCAGCAGAAGTGTAAGCACAATTTTACGATCAGCTTTAAAATTATTTGCTCGTGTCAATAATCTCAGGAAAAAAAAAAAGCTTTCTTCTCATGCTGTTACTTTTTCCAGGCACACCCCAAAGTGTTTGTTACTGGAGATTTCTACTTACACGGCACAGTGCAAAGGAGAGAAGCTATTACCATAGAATGTGCGGAAAAATTTTTGTTCCAATAGTACCTCTATGCAGTTTTCATGACCTATAAGAGATCAGACATTTCACAGTGTTGCACAAAGCAAGTAATTAATTTAATTCATATTAGGCTTATACAGATTAGACTTTAACACTAAGTTCAAAGTTGAACACAATGTGTATATAAGGTCTTGCGTGCTAAAATTATCTATTTTTTTTTATGGCAGCAGCAAGATAGATCCAGGCTAATATTAACACTTACTGAAAAAAAAAGGAAAGGAAAAAAAAGTGTCTTTTTTTATGTGATGTTATGTATGTTGCCTTAAACACCTATGGTCTTAAATAATGGTATTAGGAAGCTTCATCCTTATATTAAGCAACAAGTTCAGATTATCCAGTTTAGAATAATCAGTTCAGTTCAGAATATCTATCTATTCACACGGTCTCTTGCATCAAAAAATAAGAAGGTGACACCTCAAAGGAGCATTCCTGGCCCCAAAGAAATCAATGAGAACTTCATCACTGACGTCAGTAAAACCAGAATTTCACCCTGTCCTCCCGTAGGAGCAAACGAGCTGCAAAGCCACTGAGAGGTACTGCTGGATTTTCCCTGGCTTCTGAACTGAAGAGTGAACACAGCAAATGCTAACTACATTGTGCTATGTAGAGGGCAAGTAGAGGAGAGAGAATCTGCCTCTTCATTTCAAGCTTCTCAAAGTGTTAGGCTGCTTTGTTATCATGCTTCTCTAAAACTGAGGCCACATTTGAACCTGGCAGAAGTCCACAGGGAGAAACTTACCATTGTAACAAGCCCAGTGCAGCGGTGTATAACCTTGATTATCTTTCAAACTGCAGTCTTCCTCTGAAAGTGCTATCTGCAGTAATTCACTCAGCCAAGTGGCATGACCCCGAGCTGCTGCAAAGTGCAGAGGCGTTCTGCCTCTGGCATCTTTACATAAAATAGATACTTCTTTCTCTAACAGCATCTGAACACACTCTTCATGCCCAGTCATAATCTGATAACAAAGAAATGAGTAAAGAGGTTGAGATAATACAGATTTTTACCCACGAAATATGGAATATAGTTGATGCCTGTGAACATCAAACAGCCTGGATGGGATTCAGAAGGCTGAGATGAAAGCTCCTTGGCTCTCATGAGTACCTTTGATAACTGATAGACTGAAATGTATCTAGTGCTGTCTTTCAAAGGCATTGATTCCTAGTCTGTGGAAGAGACTCCACTAGGTGAGGCACAAAAGCAAGGAGGAGTTTAAGACTAAGGAAACAGATGAACAAGGAGTGAGTTCAGAAAACCTGAGTCTGGCTTCTCAAAACCGTGTATGAATGTGAGAGAAGAACCGAGGAAAAAAAGATCAAGAATATCATCAGAAATATGAAAAGCTGCTTTAACAGCTGGCCAGTTATCACAGAGTTCTGTATAAATCCTCTTGCATCAACTTCACATTGGGTAAGAAGCTGACTCCCAGAAAAGATTAGCTCTGCCTGAAGTTTCACTGCCTCTAGAAAAAAATTTAAGGCTTACTTATTTACAGCATCCTCCCCAAGAAAAATGGAAGTAACTGCTGGCCAGTTCTTTTAAAGAAATTATTTTCAGAATTCATAAGGTGCTCAGTTATAAAAGTAATGATTCCTATTGTAAAATGCCTAGAAACAAGAAAAAATGGTCTAATCAGTATTTTAGCTAACTGACTAAAGTGAATGTGAAATAAAGTCAAAAGTAGAGCATTACTGAGCAGATCTGTCCTGCTGTTTACCTCATTGGCTGTGCTTGGTCATGTTTTCAACCATTTACAGTATTCCCTACAATCAATATCTGTATTTACAAGTGAGTTGTAGTCACAGTAAAACAAATAATGAAGAATCGTAAAAATTAAGTCACCCCACGATGTAAAGCTGTGCATCCCAGGAGATCAGCTGCATCTACAGATGCTTCTTTTTCAAGTAATAAAGAAACAGCATCAATGTGCCCATATGCCACCGCAAGCATTAGTGGGGTTCTAGAAAAAAAAAACAAAAATTAACAAGTCACAGCTATAAAATGACATATAACTTGCCACTGCTAACTTAAGGGAAGAGAGAAATCAGGAAGCCTTGCATTTCACCCCATTCCTATGCACAAACTTGTTTCTTTCACCATACTCATCTATGTGACACCCAAGTGAAGATGTTTTGTATGAAACTACTAAGATGTTTAACAACCAGCTATGACTGAAATAGAAATAAAATCATTTGTAAATAGTTTACAGAGCAACATCATTCAAGACAATCTGTTCTCTCAATAACCTACAATTATTGTCACCTCCAGCGACACATGAGCTTTAGGATACCCAAGTGTTGTGAATGAATGTCCCTGCTAGTTACCAAGATGACAATCACCCACAGCATTTCTTTTGTAAATGCTGCGCAATTGCTTAAAGGTGATGAAGGGACATGAGGAAACTACTCAAGCCAAAATTTCAACTAACATATCTTCCTTTTTTTTTTTTTTTTTTTTTTCTGAAAGAGATCTGTTCTCCTATTTTTAGATAAGACTAATACCATTTAAAACTACATGTACAGTCAGATACATTCCAGGCACCTCAAATGAGTTTTTCAAACCATTCACATTTTCACTTTAAAAGTGTACTTTGTTCTCCCTCTCTGTCACTTAATGAGAAGTAAAATTTCAGATTTCAGATGCATGTGTCACCTCAAATAAACATTCTGTCCTGCTGCACCAGCCTAATATACCAAGTAAACCCTGAAATAGCAACGTTTTAGAAAGAAAAATACTCTCTGTAGAAAGATCTCAGGAGCTTGTTAGTTTTTATTGAATCTGGCCCTCAGCATCTATGAAGAATTGTCTAAAGTATGAAGCAGGGGCTAAGATTACTGAATAACCCTTTCCACATGGCTTAGATCAGCTGAATGTGTACTTTGTAATCTCTGCCAAATTCTATAAGGAAAAGTATAGGAGAAATTCTATAAGGAGAATACTGTGAGAAATCTGAGATGCTATTTGAATCACAGAGCTGAAAAAAACCCATCACTATGAAAACTTACTGTCCTTTGGCGTCTGTCACGTCAGGGTTGTCTGCAACTTCTAGCAACAACCGTAAACAAGGTGTATGGCCATTAATGACTATAAAGAAAAAAAGTATGTTTAATTTAAAAAGGTTTCATTTCAGATATTTTTCCACTGGAATGCTTATAGATAAGAAATTGCCTTATAAACGAGGAAAATATCTCACAGTATAAGAAATTAATATTCCCATAATTTTCCTTTAACTTGTGCTGATGAAATGGTGAGCTTAGTAAGATCGACCTCAGTAAAATGAGGATTAGTTCTCTTACATACAGAAATCCCAAATGAGTAAAACAGAAACTGTGATTTTCACTACTGAGAAGATTTCTACTAAACCAGACAGCATTTCAAAATCCCTCAGACCGAGCAGGCAGACAAGGCTTTCTGCGATCAGATTTGGAACACGGTAGGAAGTACGGCGGCAGGGCTCGTTAATTTTGAGTGCACTGTACAAGCAAGTTCTTCAGTGCTGCTATGTAAAAAGAAGCATCTGCAAAGAATGACCAACAATACAAATGACATAATCATAACAGCACATAACACCAGAGACTTAAATACCCTTGGAGGTTTTCCATCTCTTCTCATTTAGTGTTACTGGAAGCCACAGCTACTTCCCAAAAATGGGGTTTGCTTTTTAAAATGTAACCCGTTGCTGTTGGAAAACAGCTCTGAGTTACTGCATTTTGCAGGGCCTGACACTGGAAACCCATCTGTGTGTCAGCTGGCTTACAGGCTTCAGCCTTCTATGGATGAAAAGAACAGTATTTTCTTCCTCAAAAAACCCAGTAATTCCTGTACTCAGTAGACATAGACTGTGTTCTTATTACAGCAAGCCATGCATTCACACTGCCTACACCCTGTGGGCTGAGGCAAAACCTTGGACACTACCTATGTCAGATCATTCTGGCAGAGAAAAGGGTGCACATCATCACTCATCCAAAAATAATCTTAGTTACTCTACCCAGAAAAATAAAATACATTTTTAGTTATTTACCACTAAGTAATGCCATATACATAACATGTAAACAGTTCTGAAGAGCTGATAAGTCACTGACTTAGGGAAAAAAAAGCCCGTTCTTTCCCCCAGCAGGAAGAAGAAAAATCATCACTTGTTCACACTGATGTCTGAAAAGGATTTTCGTAAATTAGTTTTAGAACAGATACTCCCAGAAACATTTAGGAGCTGCCCCAGCGATCGCTAAGCATTACAGACCCTGTAGGGAACATTAGGTATGCCAACAGAGCTACAACACTAACACTAGGGGAACATTTGCAGTGGATTCCCCAAGCTAGCCAGAGGAAAGACTGGTGGTAATAAAATTATACAGGGAACATAAAATTTAGGCTAAGGGAATTCTCCATATTATGAGGTCAGAGGAAGTCTATTCCCTGAGGGGGACAGACAGAGAAAAGAAATACTTCATTAGGTGATTTCTCTACTAAAGTTACAAATCCCTTTACTGAGCATAGCTCTGCAGAGCCCTGTAATCCAATCCACCACTTCAGGTCTCCTTAACTGTTGAGCTCAGCAACTGTGCTTATGTAACTAAAAGGAATGGAGGCAAACACGTTTAAGGGGATGAGCACACATGCCTTTTTCGTTTCTTTCCAGTGCACGGTATTGCACATGCAAGCGTTCACTTTTCTGTGGGCAGATGCACACTGTCACTCAAGGGATTAAATCAGCAAGAATTCTGTTTGATTTCTCAAAATATACCAATTTACCTCTTAGACTTCCACTGCAAATAAAAAATGCTGAATACTGCAGTGGCACCACGCAGTGTTTCAGATAGGTGGCATCATTCTTTGGTAAAACACTTCTAAACAAAACGTATTGTTATGAAACAGCATAATAAAAATCAGATTGCTAGTCGCTTTTTATAATAGCTGGAAATAGAAGCTTTACTCCAGAGCTAATTTTCACAGAACTCTGCATAGCACTTGAGTGGAAAGTTCTAAACGTTGTCTTAATGGATATTTACCCAAAGTGCACTTATCTCACATTTAAAAGCCTCCAAATTCATTACAGTGGTAAATTTCCTTTACTAAGAGTTCAAATACTCAACTTATCTGTGCAGTATCTTCCCTTCTGCTTAAGGTACATGTTGTCTTTAGTCTATCATTCCTGTGTGTAGGATCTTCTTGCCCCCTCCCCTTTTTTTTAATACATACCTAACTTACTTTGCTTCACTGCAGTTATAGAACATTTTTCATGTATCCCTGGAATTTTTTTTTAATCTGAGAAGCAAAAAGTATCACAGACCAGAAAAGTCTACAAAGAATCTTCCTACTGGTTTTACATGGAAGGGACTCATACTACAGTGATGAGAGCAATTAAAAAAGAAATTAAAATAGGGAAAAAACCCACCATAATCAGAATTTGGGTATAAGGGTAAGAAATGTGTGTATTAAAATAACACCTTCTATTTTGTAAATCTACACAGTTCTGTTCAATGAATTTTATTTATTCAGATTTATTCAATGAAGACATATTTTAAGTCAGAGCTGCTAACAAAAATATGGGTTTCTTACCATGCATTTTTCTCAGAACCCTTACAACTCAGCTCTGATAAAAAGAAACCTCTGTCACTATAACCAAATTTTTAAATAAATGCAAAATCATTGCCACAGTGATATACCAGACAAAGTCACACACCTTGTTCATCATCAGACCCCAAGCTATGTTTGAAGTGACTATAGGAAAGATCTTGACCAACACAGCTCCAGTTTTGTGGCAGCACTGATTTTGATTTAAATTAACTAAACCAACAGTTTTAACAGGGTAAGGATCAGCTGGATTTAATATTTTGTGTTTTTATAAAAAACAACTAAAAACCCCTCTCTGAATTCTTGTCTCAAACTTCTGATATGTAAACTCTGTCAGCACATCTTTATATTACTGATTTATTGGGGGAGTAATGTACTCGGTTCTGATGCAAAATTTAAGAAGGCAGAAAGCATTTTTTAGTATGCTGTGAAGATCTATTTCATGGATTTTCTTCAGTACTGCAGACAAAATTGATAATAGCCTACTCGACCTTATGTTCCTAGGTTGCATTTATATGATCACACACAGAGAATAAACTGGTATAAGAGGATGAATATGCCTTTTAAACTAAGCAAGATTAAAAGATAAACAGAAAGACAATTAAGTCTGGCCCTGAAAATAACTTATCCAATGACATATTAATTTTACTTCCCACTAGAGGTCACTGCTATGCTGTACTGAGCCCCCTCGATGAACGGCAAGAGGAGCCCTTCCCTTTGGCACCTCCGTGTATTTATCTGACAGGTATATATTAAATAATAACCTTTAAATAAAAGGCAAATTCTACATTTTCCAGTTAATTATGCACGTTGCATAATTAACACTCAACACACGAGGAATGCAGCAGAGTACCCAGCAAGTTCATAAGCTAGCTCAGGAGGAGGATAATGTCTGAAAGGGGGTGAATTTCTGTTGCTACTGCAAAAGGTTGAAAGTTTTGAACACCAGGATAATTTCATTGCCAATCATTTTCAACCTTTCTTCCACAGGAGAGGCAGCGAGGCAAGTGTTCTCACTTCCCCTGTTTTTTTGGCTGAGGAACCACTAAGAGAAGGTGTCATACAGGGGAAACATCACACATCTTAAAGAGCAGGTGGTAATAGAGAGGTAAGGTAAAGTAGAGGCAAGCAGGTAAGGGCAGAGCACTAGTGGTGTGGGAAAATATGGGATTCTGCATGAGGGAGGACTGAACTACAGGGACAGGGGAAAAAAGACCAAGGAAATTAATGATAAAGGGTTAGCCGTAGGACCTCAGTAAACAAGCATCAGCCCTCAGTAGAGGTCAAAAATCTCCTTCTTCCATTTAGAAGAAATGTGCATAGGGATAGCAGGCGGGTAAAGGTAACTGCCTCTGTTTTGTAGGGTTTATATCACAAGTGTAACATAAGCGCACACTCACCTGAAGCGTGGAGGGGGGTCCTTTTGGTGACATTATCTTTTACAGTGACAGAAGCACCCTGGCTGATGAGAGCTTCCACGCACTCTGCATGTCCTTTAAAAGCAGCCAGGTCCAAAGCAGTGCGTCCCTTCTCATCCTTAATATCCAGATCTACCAGAGACTGGAGAAGTACCTCCAAGGCTTGATGATGACCATTATAGGCCTAGAAATATGAAATGTGTTATGTAAAGAACATGTATTATGTAAAAATGTTATGTCTCTCAGGTGAATGAATTGCTTTTAACAGCAACACATACAATAGGGAGAGCCACTGGCAGTGTCCTTGCAAGGATTCTGCCCAAGAGGTACCAGAGAGGAAAGGAGTTTGCTGTCTGGCCAGCTTCAGGGCAAGTCCCTTCTCAGCACAGGAATTTATACTGGTGATAGTGCAGGTTGTAACTCCTCTTTGGGCTTGGGGGTGACACTCCTTCCCGCAGTCTTCAAATTGCAGAAAAAAAGATGGGAAGAAGAGTTCAGTGACAAACTCAGTGTTTTAACCCAACAGTTTTGGCTCTTGTTCCCTCAGAGTACACACGGATAATTCAAACATCAGGCCAGAGCTGTTCTGTCTGACTGGGAAACAGATACAATCACTACACTTTCCACTATTTTCAAGTAAGCAAGTTGTTTTCCTTTGAAAGGAGGAGGGCAGCTTCAAGGTGAGGTTGGTTGTTCAGTGAAGAGCCAGTCTGTGAAAGTTGTATGAGGAGAGGGTGAGAGAGCTGGAACTGTTCAGCCTCAAAAAGAAAAGGCCCATGGGTGGGGGTCTTACCAATGTGTATAAACATCTGATGGGGGAGCAAAGAAGATAGAGCCAGACTATTCTCAGGTGTGCCCAGTGACAAGATGAGAGGCAACGGGCTCAAATTTAGACACAGGAAATTCCATTTAATGCAAAAAAAAATCCACTTTCTACTGTGATGGTGGTCAGCCATTGGAACAGATTGCTGGGTGGGGCTGTGAACTCTCCATGCTTGGTGATATTCAAAATGTGATGGGACACGGCCCTGAGAAAACCTGCTCTAGCTGACTCTGATTTTACCATGAAGGTGGGACTAGCTGATCTACAGAGGTCCACGTCAATCTCAACTATTTGGTGATTCTGCACAATAAAACTGGGAAGAGGGACCATGAATCTTGAGCTCTTGGGAAAGGGGAGCTATTGTGATCTATGAAGCCACACATGCTGGATCCTCTTTTTGATAGGAGAGTTTTCATGGCACACTCCCAGGGCACTGCTGGGGTTCCAGCATGCTTTCCCACACCTTGCTGTGTACCAGACAATTTTTTTGCACTCTGCATATCTCCAGAAGAACATTAGAGTATCCTATTCCATGATCAAAGCCATAGGCTCAAGCTCCATCCCCAAATTTATAAACTAATTATAAATAAAAGTTGCAACTTTCCATTTAATTTCACTTCAGTGTCTGTGTCATCTTCTTAGCCAAGTGTTAGAGTCAATAAGAACCAAGAACTTCAACTACCAAAAACCTAATTAAAGATTCCAGCCCAGAACCTGTTTTTATTACATCTAGACCTACATCTCTTCCCAGCTTTTTCAAAACAAGTCTATGATTAAACTTGCTCCAAAGACAGAGATCAAAGAATTGTTCTAGGAGATACTGATGAAATGCTTTACACACGTCATACTTACAGCTAAATGCAAAGGACTTTTCGTGGCTGCAGAATCAGATTCCTCAAACATATTGTTGTTTTTTTCCAGAAGCTGGGGGAAAAAAAAATAAAGAACAGTCTTAAAACATCTTTGTATGAGACAGGATAAGTTCTCATGGACTATAAATCAGCAGACAAAGGTGTATTTTGTCCTCAGATGTCCACAGTGAGTATTGAAGAACTGAGGAATAAATACTTCACAACCTTTTCTCCTGTAAAGTATTTTCAAGTTTTTCCCCACAGGGAAAAGTTATAAAACTAGTTTAAAAGCTGGCATGTACATCCTTAGCCTGGTTAATTAGTTTCCCTGAAATCACAGCACCTGCCTGGGTGAGAAAGAAGCCCTCAAAAGGAAGGATTTGTGGAGCAGAGCCCTCAGTAAATTTACATTGAAAAAAGCACAGTTTCATGATTACACAGGTAATACATATGCAAGCCATGTCTGATACAGCGTTTTGGATAATTCTGACACATACTTAGCACTGGGAATATGAGCTGTGAGTCATTCACAGTCATTTTTATAATTTATCAAAGTAGAACCTGCTCCTATAATGACAGTCTTCCAAAACATCCTTGAACTCTTACGAACATCTAATAACATCCATCACACTTTTATATGAGCTTCTTCAAGGGATCCCAAAGCATTTTAAGGATTAAAAACCAGGGCATTTCTGTCCATGTAGAAGCATGAACTATGGGTTAGCATCACTCCACAATAGCACATGAACCCTGACAACTTATCCAATTGAGGCTGCAAAGAAAATCATACACAGTATTGACAACAATATTGACAATTCAACATTTGTTGAGTACCACTGCTCATGTGCATGGCCTTTTCCTTCGGAACTACTCAGAGTTAGTCTTCAAATACCTTTGTGACTGGAAATAATCATTTTACAGAAAATTAGTAATAAGAGACTGTACAAAGGAAAGAAAAGCATGACAGGTAACTACAACTGACTTGTAATGTTTCTAAGGTTACAAGCCATTTTTTTTCCCACAGTTTTCTTGATTTTTTTTTTTTAAATTTTGGGGGGGGGTTTGTGGTTTTGGTTTTGGGTTTTTTTTGTTGGTTTTTTTTGTGACAGAGTAAGGAATTAATGAAAAGACTGAAAGAGAGGAAAGGAAGTTTTTGTGACAATCTGGACAATTCTAGGGTATGACAACATGGAAGACTCTCCAAAGAGACCAGCGAAAGCCTACGGCAGGCTTGCCTACACTGCAAGATGATGGCGTATCCTGAACTCTGATGTATGCCTGAACTTTGGTGTAACAGATTAGTCTTTAATAGACTTATATCAAGGATAAAATCAAATTGGAATAAAAGCTAGCATTAATAATGCATAAGGTATCACAAATCTTTGATTAAACAAGGACACTAATCTCAGTCCTATGGAGAATCTAGAAAATTAAACAGTAATTTTATCTGTATATTTTGTGCCTAGTAAAATGTCAGGACTGGTAAAGAAATGTGTTGGTGCAAGTACCACTCTTAAGCAAATGGGTATGTGTACTAAGAGGTAACATGGGTTTTAACACTTCCCTGCAATTAAGGGGGGAAAAAAAATCACATCCCACACCAGTTTTTCAGTAGGTTTGGGGCAGAGTTAGGAAACACATTTAGTCTTACCATGCGGAGCCACCTCCAGTTTAAAATATTGTTCTTCTCTTATATAAGATAGCTATAAACAGGATGAAGCAGTAGCCAGCTCTGAATATATGAATACATTCTGATTTTCTCTACTGAGTAAACAAACTAAAAAAATCCCATCAAACAAACCAAAGCACTAAGTCTGTTCCTCCGCCTGCCTAATACTGGCATTTACTCTGAGTCCATAAGGCCAGCACAGCAGACTAATTTAATCACTTTTAATTACATTTATCATCATCTGTTGAAATTCCAGGATCAAAATCTTAACAAAGAAATACTTCCCTTAACCTGTCAGAAGGCTCCAAAAGTCTCCTGAAAAAAGGCAGATAATTGCCTTTTGAGTAGACGGAAAAAAAAAAGCGCACAGAAAATTGACAAAATTAAGGCTCTAAAGGAACAAATTGTGGGATTGGAGAGCCCCTGACAAAAGACATCTCCATGGCTTAGAGTTAAAGCAGCTTAAGCTGATGCAGAGCAGGCTTAATGAGCTTATTACTCATAAGGCTGAATGTCTCAATCATAAAGTCAAGCATAAACAAGAAGTTGATGGTAAACCTAGTAGCTCTCAGATACATAAGTATACAGTGCAAGAAGAGAAATCATAAAGGAGAGCAAGAAGAGGAAGATTAAAGACATAGCACTAATAATTTTTAGTATGCCTTGTCAAGCATCATTTTGTAACAATTAAAACTAAGTCACCTGAAGGATAAACATCATGCACTAAGGGACAAAAAGCACCAGATCCAAGTTACCAAGCAATTCTCCAGTTCCACCAGTGTTTCTATGGTTCTAAGAATGCATTTACAGTAAGTTACATATACTTGTAAGAACACATAAAACAGTGTGTCCTTGAGGGGACTTTAGCTCCATAATGCTTCCATTTTAGTATACACTTGTAAGAAGCTACCGACAGTTGCATCTGTTTTTAAAAAGGTGAATTTATCACTTAAAACCTTTTGCCCTGACAGCCATGAAATCTTAAATCCAAGATCCCAAGAGCAATCCAAGCGAGTCTGCTCTGCTGTGATACATACCTATCTGCTACAAGCTGGCCAACGCATTTCACTGAAGCAGGCAAATAAGCATGAATTACTAACAGTTTATGGTTACTGGTAGTTGACTGAAGAATGTCCCAGCATATCTCGTTTCTAATTTCTTGTGCCATTGTAATTACGTCTTTTAGCTGATTACATTTCTATATATTGATTGTTCGCAGATTTTAAGTGGATGTCAGAATTGTAGAGAGACACTGCAAGTGAAATTGGTGTGCACTCTTCTCTCTGCTTAGGTCACAACCTTTTAAAAGGTAAGGATCCCCTTACTCTCTTTCTGCCTCTTGGAAATTCCCAGCATGACCCCTTCACTTCCCATAACAGTGCTATTTAATAGTGTATGTAATTATTTCGTCGAGTCTTCTTCATACTCAGAAACAGGAACTTGAATGTTTTGGGAGTGAGATGCAGACAAAGTAAGACAAAACATGTCAATTATTCAGTTCTGTTGTTACAAACTAATAGCACTATGAGGCTGCTATTATAAACTGTCTTCTCTCCCCCAGCTCTGTATGAAGATTAATAACTTTTACAGTTCTCACAATTTTATTTTATTTGTACAGTAAGGGTATTTACAGGCATAAGAGGATTTACTGCTTGATTTTATTCTGCGGTTATAATAAAGGATTATAGGGTGTGGGGGTTCCCCCGTCCCCTTTTTTTTTTTTTTTTTTTTTTTTTTTTATTACTCAGATATGCCAGTTAATGAGTTGGGATACTTTACGTGATTGCCCTTATGGACTATAATACATTCTAAAATTCAGCTCTCGTTTAAAAAAATTAAAAAAAAAAAAAAAGAAAAAGAAGCTTCATGGAGCATCTTGCTAATTTAAAATTACCATTAGGCAGAAAAGGAGATAATACTTTCATCATGCATAAATGGTTTAAGCTACACTTTTAAAAGGGAGATGTCAGAAGAAACTTCAAATCATAGACACTGTAATGACGGGTGCTATCTCAAATCCTAAAAGAGAACAGAATGCGTGATTCTGTACAAGCCATCATGCACCCACACCTTTAGGCACAGCCATTTATGTGCACTACTGGTAATTATGTCAAAGGTTTGATCTAACTACCACGTAAGTTAAAGTGACTTTTCTTTGAGAGTTTTACTATTTCAGTGAGCAAGGGAACTTTTACATTCCAACTCACATACTTCCAGCACTTCAGTTTGGTGCTACCAATACTAATTGTAAAATGGTGAAACATTAGGTTACACGTATATAATCTACAAATGGCCTTTACTCTGAAAGGTTATTAAGCAAACAGCATTCAGAAATTCTCACACATGCGAAGAGCTGATCAAAAGGCAATTAAGACAAAGGAAACAGTAGAACATTGCTCTTCTGCAGTACTTACATAGCAATTACAAGGTCATTCAGAAGTGGCAATTAGTAACAATTTTTAATATCACTTTCAGAACTGAATAGAAATATATGTTACTTCGAATCTTATCTTTCTTGATAAATTGCAATAGATAATTGTCTCTACTGGGGGAAAACATACCAGCAACATCTTCTTTTAAATAATGGCTTTTCCAGCAAGTAGCAAGCACAAGATTGAAGACTCTCATCAGTTGTTTCAGATGAGATAGAAAAGAGTAATAGAATTATCCTTTGTACTACTTTATAGCAGGGAAGCGCATTTTTAAATCTCAAAATTATTCCTGATTTAATAATTCAAAGGTGAAGTGGTACAAACATATCCCCAGGGAGGACAAGCAATCCTATAAGCTCTCTCCATATCTGTAAATGCAAATGATCAAATTATTTTAATTTGATCAGGTTAAAACCAATACACATCCTTAATACAGTGTCTGATACATTTTCCTAAAATCAGGCTTTAAAAATCAGATTAATTAGTGTGTACATCAATTTCACTCACATTTGTAGATTAAGGGTGAAGTTAAAAATAAGATGAGCAAGAAGTTGTTTCTCAAGAGCTTAAATAGGTTGAGTCTGAAAAAATTTATTAGTAGTTCCATGCAACCTCCATTACAAAGTTTAAATATCCAATACCCTACCAGAACAGTCACCACCATGCAAACAGAAGACTTACCTGGCATATGAGAGAACAATGCTCATCTTTAAACATATCTAAATCTCAAAAATCAAGCAGAGCTTCAGGCCACTGGCTGTTCTCATGTGGGACACTAATCTTCTGGTGGATCTCTTCCACTTCATACAAAATAGTTTCATATTAAGCCATATGAGTGCCATACCCATTAGGTTATACAGGAGATTCTCACCAACGAGTATTTATACGAAGCAGGACAGCTCCAAACGAGAGTGAGAGATCCTACCCAGTACCAGCATAATATGTTAGTCACTTCCCAGGATGCAGAAGTCAAATTTCTTCATCAGTCAGGGCAGAGATTTGAACCTGGAACTTTCACACTTGAATCATGTATATCAAGTTTCTTTCTGCCCAGAAAATCTACCTCAGACGTTTTGTAAAGCCTCATACTTTGGTTTAAGGACCCTCTTATCCAGTGAAAGTTTTGGAAAATTTCATACACTTGTGTAAAATGTATAGGAAGGCTTCTATTTTGAGAAATTATTAACCTTAAACTTTCCTGTTTAGCTAGAAAATCTGAACACTGGTGAAACACAGTGACAGTCAATTTTTAAAATGTGCATTTCAATGGTATTTTTGCTACTCTCCTCTCATTTGTGCCTCTAGCGTAAAGTACACACAAGTGCTTCTTAAATTCAGACGCATCTGAAGATGTGTAATTTACATTTCTTCTCTGAACCACTTTGTAATAGGCCAAAAACTTCCAGAAAACAGACAAGTGTTGGTTCCATTTCACATTACCAAATGCAAAGTTACTTTAACATCCAGAAAAGTGTCATGCCAGTCAGGTACGTGCACTTGCCTCACAGCTCCTAAGAATGACTGAGGAAAAGCAACGGACTTTCTAGCAAAGCTTGAGACTGTAAGCAACAGCAAGAAGATATCCAACAAAATGAAAAGCAGCACACATGCAGTTGCTTGAAGTACATAGCATGCTAGTTAAGAGTTGTGACTTTTCTTCTTCAGGCTTTATCAGAGTGAATACAAGGATTTGCAAAATACTAAGAAGTTTAAATAAAAACAAAAATACACAACATGCAATCATTTTTCATTTACTCACTATATCCAATGGAGTTTTGCTTCCAATCTAATTAAAAATGTCAATTAGAATAATTAAAGACATAAGTATTTCAAGTATAATGGTAATCTGCAAGTGTTTCTTGGTTTTTCATTTTGTTTTGTTTCTCCTATAGAATAAACTGCATGGCAAGCAGTACATGAACAGAATCAAGCACATCATCCTGTGTGCACCTACCTCTACACTGTCTACCTATGGATGAAATACCCCTGAAGCAATGACACTACTGGCTACTGTCAGACAGCCACTGTGAATAGATACCACTTGCACTGCTTCATAAGCAAGGAGGGAAAAGTGGAAAATAATAAGAATGTTTAAGATCAACCTACTCAATTAACAAAATACAGATACAAAATAAACACACTGTGGGAGACTTTGCCTGATGAAGTTAGATTGCTTTATAAGTCTACAAATACCAACAAGCCAGTGATAAGTTTCATTTTGAAAGTCTGCTCATGCAGGTAAACACCTTGCCTTGTATAAATAAGTCTGTTTACACCCCTAAAATCTCAGTGCCCACAGCTCTTTCTGAGCTATGCACTCTAATGCAATGCCATATGCCATGATCAAATGCCCTTTTCATTGGATTCAGTAGATTTAAGGGAGTCAGATATTCTTCACACATTTACACTTAAACACCACACACACAGATACACAAGACAGGTATTTAAGGCAACAGCAGAAGTCCATGACCTCCTTCCAAACTGAAGGAAAAATATCTCCTGCAGTTCTGCAGTGGCCCTGTTATTCCCTGTCAGAAGACAGCAGATGTAAGTGCCATGCTTCTCCACCCCAGGAAAATAAAACTATAAACTAAAAAAAGACAAAATCTGACAGAGAGAGAAAACAAACCTCAGAGACGCTAGGCAATACTCCTATCCTACAAGCCAAAGTGCCCGCAGGGTGCCAGAGCAAATGGTAAATTCCTGCACTCGTTGAGTTCATAAGCAGCACTACCTTTCTAGAAAACATTTTTAGGATCAAAATTAACTACTTTCCAAAACATAAAATCTAAGCCAAAATGCCCTGCTATAAGCTAACATATATCGGCATATCTAGCACATATAGGCTCCTGTTGATCATTTAAGCAGTGGGTACATATTGCACTAATGCTAATATTGACACTTAAGTAATTAAATCAATCTACCATGATTTGGGGTGTTCTAGGTCTGACAGACAAATTAGGTTTATTAAAGTTGTTTTCAAGCGTTACGTTTCTAAGTTCTTTTCCTTTTTAGAACAACTCGAGTTAATAACTTTGTGCTTCTCCACTGAAAAAGGAGCTTCCATGTCGGAAATGCTCTCATAGACATAGGTACAAAGTCATTCACCACACGAAACCCTATCACCACTGGTTTCAGACAAAACGCTCCCTTTAAGAAAGAGAGTGTTGGTCGTGGAGATGGACAGGCATTTATGAAGGAGAAAACCCAGAATGTATCCCCTGAATGAAGAGATCTGGGTCAGAAGGAGGCCTAGCGGCCACTGCTACACAAGCAAGTGACCCAGATCCCCATGAGGCAAAAGGCTTTTTTAACATCTATCCCAACCACACTTGTGATTCAGTCATCACCAATTACCAATGTCCTGCTCTCAGATGGCTGAAGGAACAGATTCTTGTTGATAAGAGACATATATAATTAGTAGCAGCCACATCAAAGATTCATGGGGTCTGTGATTTCCATTTATCCACAGGTTAAGGAACCAAGTGTTTGAAGGCACAGCCTAACTATTTTCCAGTGGTAATGGCAGGTCTAATAAAAGGTCATTCCTTTCTCTTCAAACCCAGCCTCTCCTTTCACGGCTCAGACAAGATGGCCTTCTGCTAGCAGGAAATATCGCTCTGCCCCAGCTCCCTGACACACACAGCTGTGTGGTTCACCTTGCTTCAGGCAGGCAGGCAGACTGAGATTTGTCTTTTCTTTTGGACACGGTTTTCAGATAAACCATGCTCTCCTCCTCCCATCCTCAAATTAATTGGCCCCTGTGCTGATTCAATTTCTATTAGCCAGAGAGAGAATTTAATTTGCTGATGAAATAAAGAGAAAAGGAGATTAAAAGAGAAAATAACCATCAATTCTTACAGTCAGAGAAGTGATTTCACTACAGGAGACAGGCATTTAATTCTGTTTACCCTAACACTGCACAGAAATCTATTTTTTGCCAGCACAAAGTACTTGACTGGCTCTCCAGATAGAATTTTAATGTGAAATTACAATTTAAATTTCACTTTTTTCACACATAAGGGTTTTGTGATAAGAGATCATTTTAAGGAAAAAACCCCATATTTTTCTTTTTTTTCCCAAAGTAATTTGATGATGTCATCAGCTCTAAAATACCAGCTAGCAATCGTGACTGATATCCCTGACTATCGAACACCAAAGAAGTCAGTCCCAATCTAAACAAACATGAGGTTATTTTTAGGAGAGCAGATGGGAGTTTCAGTTCCTTGCAAGCACACATGCCCACCATTCAGCCTTTACGAATGGCTCCTTACAGTTGGAGAAAGAATTCAAGAATCTGTTTCCACTCTTTTCTTTTTAGCAACACCAAGTCATTCATTGCAGGGCAACTTCCCCACTAATATCCCTGACAATCTAAAGGTCCTCCAGGAAAAAAGCTTCTGTCATTGAGCTCTGTGGTTGAACACGCAAACACCAATTTTATTTGTTTGGGTCAAAGGATATGACCTTTTCACTCTTAAACCTTATTTCTTCTAATACCTCTCTTCTCTCCACAAAGAAATTTAGCTAAATTCCAGCCAAGGTATTGGGCTCACAGTAAACTCAAAAGTCAAAAAAAAAAAAAAAAAAAAAAAAAAAATTCGTAGATAAACGAGTCTTTCCTAAACTGTACTCAAATGTGTAAATATTTTGTAATGCTGAGAAGCTATGGTCCTTAAAGCATAGATCAGACCCCTCAGTGAAGGAAACTCCACTGGATACTGCATCTTCTTCTTCAGACTTTTTTTAAGTGACCATTTATTTAAAAATAAGCTATGTTGGATACCTGTTATAAAAACCAGGGGGCAGAGGAGAAGAAAAAAAAAAAAAACAACCCACAATCTTACAAGGTCTTTTATAAACTTGACATATTCTGGAACACTGAAATAATTCCCTAACAGTTTGCTAAAGCTTGTTATTGTGCATGTAGAGAAATACCGGTAACCGTTACTTATAAAATCAAGTTTATTGTTGCACCCACTTTGCCTTAGTTTTTATCAGAATTAAAGCTTCATATTTTGTATGTACTCTTTCCTCTAACAGTTTTACGCCCATAAAGAACTGTCTTGTTCTAGGGAAAATAATTCCTATGAGCTTTCAATAATAAATCAAACACATTTACCCAAGGGATAAAACAGTAAAATAATAGCTAATTTGGCACTGAAAAATAATGTTATTTCAATAATCCTGCCTGAAATCTCTTCTTCAGGATAGAAGGGATTTGAAATATTTTAGGAAGAGTATTCTGTATGTCAAAGTTCCTGTGACAGAAACTAGTGGTTTGAAGTTAGCACTTTTAAGAAAGACACTAATTTATCTCTGTTATTGCACGTGAGAAACCAAAATAAAAAATCTCTCTGCCTATCTACAGACATATTTACATTGAAATTAGGGCTGCTGGGCTCCCACTGTTCCTTGAGTAAGAGCAACTAAAAATATTGTGAAACTTACTTTCCTTTTCATTGGCACTGAAGACAAGAAAAACAAGAAAAATGTATTTCCAAGATACAGCAACAAAACCAGCCAAGTACTCCTCATACATAGCCAGCTGTCCTTGTGTGCCTACTCTACACACTAACCCACCAAGTCAACCTGCAGCATTAACTGGAATCAGCAACTTCCTCCACCATTACCAAGGAGAGCCCGGTGCAGCTCAGGAGAGAGAAACGAGGCAAATAGTGTTGCCAATTTTCTGGATCTTCATTGTTTAGTTTTTTTAGTTTTCAAAATTGATAAACAAAAAGCTTCAGAACTAAGATGGCATTTGATGACTTCCTGTTCTCTCTGCTATATGGAAAGGAAGGGGCCTCTAGATAAAAGTCATGCCTAGAAGCAATTACACCTTAGTGGATGCTTCATTCAACTATGAATAACTGGAGCAGTCAATGTACTGTGGTTAATAGCTACCAAAAATATAGATTGTGGTTCATGATGAAGTCCTTGTCATAGGTCCACCACAGAGAGCACAGCAAACTGTAACCAAGCCACCAGTCAGACTCACAAGGCAGTGAGGCTCCTTTCCATCAGCACCAGATGAATTCTTATTGCAGCTTTTACACACAGCCTTCAAACAGCCACAAATAACCACAACTCTGTCAAAAACAATTTGACTGCATTACAGGATAGTGATGCCTATATATGACACTACTTTATCAGCTGAAGCATGGGAATCAACAATTGTCTTAACACCTGGGAGTCTCATGCTGGAATAAGTGAATAAACCTAGGCTCGAGGATTATTGCCATTTCATGCCCACAATTATTTTTCAGCTGCTCAAGACTTTGGTCCTGACCCTTTTGCTATCCTGAATCCAAGTAATGCCAAAAAAAATAGTGTAAAGGCAGTGCCCATATCAATTAGTCACTGTTATGAAATATAAAGTTATTACACTCAAGCCTCAGTAACTTGTTACAGCTAAGGGACAAGTGCTCACATGAACAAAACAGAACCACCTTCTTCTGACAGTGAGTGCAAAGATGACGAATCCTGGTCCTACTGTTGATAGAGCACACATGCTTTCTGGTACATTTAGCTTTTGTATTCCAGAGAGAAAACGAGATGCCTGTCAACCCCTGAGCATCAAGGGCAAAATCCCAGTCCCCGCAAAACTTCCAGGTAGTCACTCTAGCATACAGGAGTGGTCCTTTCCATGCAATAGGCTAAAATTTGTAGCAGTTTTCTTTCACCAGTGTACACAGAACAGCTGCATGACTATAACTCTGCAAATTATGCTTGACCTTGAGTTTCTATACTGCAGCTATAGTCACAAATATGGGAAGATTGACATTGAAAAACATTTAATTTCTCTGTCCAAATACAGAACATTTGCTGCACAGCTATGTCTAATCCACAGTTTGCATTTCACCCTCCAAAACAAAAAAACCAAACCAAACCAAACCAAACCAAACCAAACCAACACCTCTGATATGCACCGAATTCCCAGCTCCTCCTTTTCTCTGGCAAGCCTAAGAAACACTAGGACTCAATAGCAGTTCATTGCCTGCAACTGATACGTTGCCAGAAAACATGCACATCAACAAGCAAAAGAAAAAAAGAGGGGACCATTCTCTGTGTCTGATCCACAGTAGTTGTACACAGGGACTATGATATGAAGGCTGAAGAGAATTCCCCAGTGAAGACGCCATTATAAAAATTTCTGCTCATGCAAGTCACGCAAGAATCTGGTGATAAGACACAGGTAAGGTTGCAATACACATTGCTGCGGCCATACAAGCATAGGCTTGTACACAGCACAGAAGAGGCTACTCTATATATACACCCTTCAAATAGCACAAACATTTGCTTTTGTTCCAAATGGGCCACAGGCTCAGCAGAAGACCCCTCCATCTCCACAGGCAGTCACGAGACATCAGGTCTAGGAAAAGGCTCTAAACAAGGAAAGGCCAAACTCACTGCCACAAGCAACAAAAGAGCAGTGATATTTTAAGTGTCCTAAACACACAATACTTGAGGTGAGAGCTAAAAAGGCTTAATATCCCACCTGAAATTCTGACCCAGGGCTGCCCTGGTGTAATTTCAGGTCAGAGTTTCCTAGCTGTTGTGACCTTGTGACGTAGGCCAGCTGCAGTACATCTCCTGTGGCAGCAGTCACTGACAGTGCTGGTAAATATGGTGTGAAAGCAGCATGTGCTGTGCAGAGCTCCTTTTCAACAATTAAATACTTTGACTCTTCAACAAAGAAAGGACCAAACAACATAAAACACTAAACAGCACACGATTTTCTTAGTAAAGCCTGAATATCTATGCAATTTTCTAATCACAGCTTTTTCTTTTTAATCAATAAGAGCCTACTTATATGTGACCCAGTAATGCTGGATCACCCTGCGTATCAAGCAGATCAGTGAACACCCATCTTCATGACACTTATTTTTACAAGTCACAAACTTCTATAAATCCATACTATACATCTTCCAAATCCAATTTTCGGCTTCAAAATTTTGGCTTCTTACGAGATGCAATTTCTAATCATTCAGGTGATTGCTATTAAAAAACAACAACAACAACACAGCCCTCAGTTACATTGCATACAAGGTTAATCTTGATGACAGTAACTTTATCATTGCTGCTGTTGTTTCACCAGAGGAAAACAGGCACTGCAGGTATGCAGCTGACAAGAGTGTCTCAGTTTGCAAGTCAGATAATGTGCCAGCAAAAGAAGGCACATACACTGTCATGAACTGGGCGCTCTCCCTGACTACTGGCACATACACATACACCAGGAATATTTTGATTGCAGTTAAAAATAATTTGAGCACACATAAACTCCACCCAAAGACAACATTTAAGCACCAGCTTGGACTGGATTATTGAGATTAATATGTTTTTAAGCCACAACTGGTTGCATGTATTTGAGTTAACTGCACCATGTTGCAGGTTTTCACAGATTTATGAATACCCAAAGAATTCAAATAGTAACCGTCAGGGGAGTTCACAACTCTAGCATTTACACAAACACATAACACAGCAAAGAGACCTCCAAACTGTATGAGCACTCACCAGTTCCAAACACTGCCGGTGCCCATATGCAGCAGCATAATGCACAGTGTTGTACCCCTCTTTGTCTTGGATGGATGGATTGGCATCATTTTGTAGAAGGAACTCTAGACACCTGTGGACAATTCACTTGTTTAAATGTGACTTTACAATATTTAACAGATCCTCTCACTGCAACTAGGAGTGGCGCTGAAAACTGGTAGTTAATTCTGTATTTCTAGCAGAACCTCAAATCACTTGCAAGTTTCCCTCTTCTCACCAATAGCTCCCCACATTCACCATCTTTTAAAACAGAAAATCCCTACTCATCTTTGAAGATCTTCACAAACGACAATCTTCAACCCAACCTTTGCTAATCTAGATCATAACATCATTTTCTATTACAAAGCCCGAAATAAATCTGTTTACAACCATGATGTAAACAGCCTAGAATTGTTACTACCATATGTAAAAACTCTTCAACCAAACCATTGGCCTCCAAATGCACACTATGGCAAGCTGAAAAACAGACTTAACTGAATTAATTTCCTGGCATGTACACACATAAATATATTTTCTTCTTTCTTGGCATTTTTTTTTTTAAATCATGTATTTTTCAAAGGATCCCTTATGCTCTTAATAATGCCTGCCACTTTTTCTTACACCATCAAGAACTCATCATTTTGTTATCAGTACTTTCTTCCATAGCTTGTAGTTTGCAGTGAATGTAAGGCTGTCATACGAAAAATGGAATTTTTAAAACAAAAAAAAAAAATCATTAAGCAGCTAGATGAAAATGTCAATCCAAGTATATAAATAGAAGAAGCCACTGGCTACTTCTTTTTGCAACATACATGCTCAGTGCAAAGCATTAAAATAAGACAGTGCACAATATTAAAGAATTATTAAATTACTGAAGCAGCACATTTTCAATTAAGAAACAGCAACAAGCACAGAAACAAAAATATTAGGGAATATATGCACAGAGAAGAGCACAGAGCTTTTTTTCTTCAGGTTAGCCTTCATTAAAGCCAAGCATTGTGTTTAGCAGAGCAATGAATGAGCAAAAGCAGAGTGTAAACTGCAGCCCATAGAAGCGGCATTCTCCAGAAATGGAGTCTAACTGCTTTACTGACACCAAACTTACAATGCAGCTTCTTTTTCCTTCATCTCACTGGCTCTTTCAAGTTCTTCAGCATTTTCATGGGAGTTACCTAAAATATTCTTTCTTCTTAGCACAGAGGACAGAAAAATGCAACTTATTTTCAAAATATCATAATAGTGATTTTGATGCCATCTGCCACCCATTCCCCATCTCCTCTTCAAGGAGTTGACCTCTTCCAGCCAACAGTAAGAATCACACAAGTGAAAAGAGTGTACTGCATGGGTCTGCAGCTAGTAAGTTTTGCAAGCCATGGAGACAACTACTGTCCTGCAAGTCAATGGCAAAAAAAACAAACCAGAAAATTCTGGTTTCTATCAGAAACAGTTTGATCATCACTTTCTAGAGTCCTTCTGTTTCTCCCACAGCAATGTTGTGCATTTTGTTTCCTTCGCAGAGAGGAACTCAGGATCACCAGAGCTTGCTTCTTCCTGCAGTATGCTACCCACTAGTTCTTCTCTAATATTTAAGATTTAGAGAAACTTTAATCACTGATACTAAATTGGTCTATCTTGAATCTGCATTAGCTGTGTTGCTGACTGTCCTCTCTTTCTGTGAAATGTCTTGGCAACACTGTGTGGCTCTCAGTCAGATTCTTTAGATTCCTCAAAGACCGCAGCATGTCTTCATATTCCTGCACACCCAGAACACTTTTGGCACCTCTGCTTCCCAGATGGATGGATGGCAGACAGAAGACTATGATTTGTGATCTTACAATTATGAACCTGTGACTATGATCCTTCTTGGCCACCAAGGCTAACAGAGAATGTTTACAAACTGCTATCATAATGGATTCCTAGCTTGAAAGGTTTGTAGAAGAACAGTTTGCTAATTTCAATCCCAATAGAACACACAAATTCCAGATTGGATTCTGCACAATGCAGAACAGTACTTTCTTTTTTTAATATGCCATTTCCCATCTGTAATATCAACATTTGACATTTTTCCTGTGGGTGCTAGCAATAGTGGGTCATTGTACAAACCCAGGGTCTGTCCAAAGCCCACTGACCCAAAGAAAACTTCATTATTAATAAAATAACTCTCCTGAATATTAACATTTTAAGCTCATAGATAGTACTTGTGCTATGCTTAAATCCTACCTGCATCTGCTTTCAGTTAACTACAAATCAGTGAGGTCCCAAAAATAATATTTTTTGAACAGAATAGTGATAATCTAGAGAAACAGTACATAGTCAGAAACTGCAATTATTTATTTAACGAAAATGCTGTTGTGATTTCCATTGCAGGAGAGGATACTTTCTGAAGATCATAAGCAACAACAGTTACCAAAACAGCTGAAACACTAGGGCAACCTCGCTGCACCAAGACTTCTTCCTGCTCATTAACTGCCCACATCCAAAGATAAATAATTATGAATATTCTTTGGACTGAGATTGCCCAACCTTGGGATTTTTTTGCTATTCAGCAGGAAAAAAAAATATGCTGACTTACAAAATCATGGACTGCAAATAGCATTTCATCTATGTAACAAGGCTTCTTCCAGAGTATCTCAAACTGGAAAATCTAATGAGAAGACAGCACCACCACGTCAGAATCAATTTAGGTTTGGACTATGAGGGCAAATAAAGGCCACATATTCCTGCCATTGTTCAGGATGGGGACTAAAGTAAGCTTTTTTTTTTTTTTTTTTTTTTTGGAATAGTGATGGAAGTCGAAGCATCCTTAGGTTAACCAGGTTTAAATGCAGGAATTTCACCTACAAAGAGTCAAAAGCTGAAAACCACACAGCAAATCACCATTCTCAACACCCCGAGTAACACCTCACCCTGGCAAGACAGAATTAGAAACAGCCAGTGGTGAAAGCCTTCCTACAAGCCTACTCTGATTGTAATGTCAAGCATAGACCTTTGAAGATCCTGCTGCCTTCTTTCCAGCCCTGCCAGGTTTGAGGGTGATAGGGAAGACATTTTTATATCAAGTATTATCACAGCAAATGATCACACCTCTGGTATGGCATCCAAACCTCTACCACAAAATTAAGCCGAAGTTTCCCTGCAGTGGCTTTGAGGTGGTATTCTGTTGGCAATAAGCCAGATGTATTTTTACCAGACCTCATTATACAAGAAACAAAAAAACCAGTTCCTTAGTGTCTAGAGGAATGAGACAGAGAAACATGCGATGACATAAAATAAATACAAGTCACTAACAGTTTTAAGACAAAACTAACAGGATAATTGAGCCTGTTTTAGACAGTATGTTATAAGGAAGAGATTGACAAACCATGCAACTATCTGGGAATTAGAAACTGCAGTCACTAACCACAGCATTTCTAAGTTTTGCAGCTGTTTTTCCCCTTTCTCATAAGAACAGCACTGCATTCTGCCAAGGGATATTCCCCAGATTTCTCTCTTTTTAAAGTCTCTAAGAAGCAACCTGTTTGGACAAGGTGAGCATTTTTGTCAGCTCTGACAGTGGAGACAGACTCATCAGTAGATCTATCCTGTCTTTTCCATAAAGTCTGTCAGAATAGCCAGATGACTGTCTGTCACTGCAGCCCACCTAGGAAAACCTCTCCTTCCTCTGTCTCTTGCTCCGTCCCTTCTGATGGACTTGAAAAGCAGATGTAGAAAATTCTCTGAGCTTACTTTTGTGAGGAAACCACACAGATGAAAACAGTAGACAAAATATTGTGAAAATAGTTCAGTAGGACAGGGTGGCTGCAAAACTGTGTATTACATCAAAGGTAAACTGTAGACCTGAAATGCCATGTCACCTGAGGATTTGGCTTATAGCCAGAGCAACTCAGTGTGGAGTTATATATACATCTGAAAGAAATTCTTTTGCTAGTGGGATAATTTTTTTGACTCAAATGACACAGCATCACGAAGAGAACAGAATGACACTGATTTGGCAAAGCACTTTTAAACAAGGAATACAAACAGGCTTTCTTACTTTCGGTCCATGTCAGAGGCAGCAGCATAGTGCAAAGGGGTGCGTCCCCAGTCATCTGTTTCATTAATACTGGCTCCTGTTGTCACCAGTGTCTCAATACAGTGGAAATGACAATTTGCAGCTGCATAGTGCAAAGGTGTCCTGGAACATAAGTGACAATTTTTTACCTCATATTGTAATATGCACCACTGAGGATAACGATAAATTTTAATTGCTGCATTCCTACAGACTTCCAGCAGTCAGTATCAGCACCTTATTTTCCTGTGATGAAATGCAAAGTTACAGAAATTTAACAAAACTTTGTGTTAACAGGAAGTTTTGGTGCTCCTACGAAGCCTAATGGGATACAGACCATCAATCTGTGTCTTGTAAACAACCTATTCCCAGTGACAGCCTCTGCTGTTGCTCTGCATACACACTACTTTATTCTACTTGGGAGGCAGAGCAAAGCATGGTGTCCCTTGCAGCATCTTATTTAGCTGGCATAGCAACACTCATAGCAACACTTCATATGGGGAAAAAAAATCCTTTAGGAAGGACGTCAAATAGCAGCAATCCTCCCATCATAACCCAGGTGTTGTCTTGGCCACACAAGCGCAAGAATTTAGGCAATAATAGAAGTAATAAGGAAAAAAAAATAAACCTGTGATATTTTTAAACCAGAAAACTCAAAAGGGTGGGATGGCTTTTATGTATTTAATGAAGTCTGCATCTGTCTGTCTGGCATGTAACTGCAGCAGCAAGAGTTCTGCAGTGAAGGCCAAACTCCTACTTCATTTTACGGTCATTTTTCATTGAACATATGATTTCCAGACTGAGATGGTCTTTCTTCCTTGCCAGCTAGATTCTTTTTTTTTCTTTTCTTTTTTAAATTAATTTCATAATTTACCTACCTCCCACATTTGTCCTTCTTATTAAAATCTGCTCCACTGCTTTGCAAGAGCTTTATACATTCAACATTACTGGAAAGAGAAGCAAAGAAAACAAAATATGAACAAAACAGTAGTTTACATCTGTATTGCTCCCTGCCCCCAAAAAGGAACGAGTTACTCTATCTTTGTATTATTTGCCATGCAAAAAGAGGGTACAACCCACTACAACATGAAATTCAATCAAACAGAAAAAGAAGCCTTAAAAAACTACTTCCTTTTTTTTCTAGAAAACCTTAAACTTCTCTTCTGCAGAAGAAAAAAAAAATCATTTCCCAAAGACAGCACAATAAATGTGATATGAATTCAGGGTGTTTGGAGATTTTCAATGGGAGTCGTACCCTAATGCTTCCCACACTGAACTGGTATTTTATAAAGGAACTTTAAAAGAAAGTTGTTGCTAGCTTATAAAATGCCAGTCTAATAATGAAAAGGTGACATTTAACGAAATCCACCCCCGTTCACCGAAGCATTCGACAGTAAGCACTTTGCTCAAATCCTGTTTACTTAGTGAGATTTAATCACAAGAGTTACTTTTGGGTTTATTCTCATATGATTTGTTGACTATTAATAGATTTAAGCACATCTCTAAGTGCTTTGTTAAATAAGGGGTATAGCTATTTAAAGTGATTGTCATATCAACATTGCATTTAGATGGGTGGATGAGTTGAACTCCATTGCTTTGTATCTTTGAAAGAATTTAGCACATCATAGCCACTTCTTCATCTTGTTTAAAGCCAAGTGATTTTTAACAAAAAATAAAACAGCTGAATTCTCACATCTTTTGTAATTCAAGCAAATAAATGTATGACTCCAAGCCAGAAAACGACATAAAGAAGCACAGCACTTTTCAAGATTCCTTGTCATTCACAGGGTCAATAAATTATTTGTGCTCACAATCAGATGAGCAGGCTTTTGAAGTATGTTCTTTTCCTAGTACCCATGCAAGTCCCATTAATGTAATGGGAGTAACAGGCATGTGTCAGGAAAAAAACGAATGCCTTTTATATAGCTCCAGCTCCACGAAAAAAAAAAGACTGGATACAATACGATGGCATATGTTCATCCCTACTCTAAATTGCTATTGCATAAAATAGCTACAGAACACTCACCACAACATACTAAAAATAAAAACATTTGTTAGTGATGACAATTGTAGTAAACCACTGGAAAAACAAGGTTTATTTTCATGAACCACTTTTGCTTCTTATGAAGTCTCTCCTCTTTAGGACTTCTAGGTTGTTTTTAGTATTCTTTTGGGGTGCAGCCTTATCGAAGAGGTAGCATCTGAATTATACTACTAATCTCCATCCAAGCAACAGTCATACCTCCTCTATTATGTGAGACAAGTATCAAGAAGAATAATACCGTAAGAATAATAAAACCAGTATTTGGATCAATTTTATTAGTTTTTTTGTAATAACAAAAACTTTGAGTTATACTTTTTGGTCCACCATGAAGAAAAAACAACTTCCAGAAAGACTGCCAAGTATTTGCTGTGGACGATCATTTCTGCTTGCTATCACCATAGAGAATCCAAGCTGGGTTCTAGCCAAGGCTCCATTTCAGCTGTTTTCTGAGCCATAAAGTACTCAACAGAAGAGTCAAAACCCAGTGTTTGCCAAATGTTTCGTCCTTTTGCTAGGTTAACTTCACAGCACTCCACTGATAATTATTTGGAAATATTTAAACTAACTGGATGCTACATTTACAACTTAAATGATGTATTTCAGTTTTAATTTGCCTTAATTTCTGGCCTCCCAGCACTTATCAGGAATGCATCACTCTAAGAGAACGACAGTCTTTTGATGTTCTAATTTGGAGGTTGGGTGGTGTTTGGTTGGTTTGGGGTTGGTTTTTTGTTGTTGTTTTAGTTTCTTGGCTTTTCTTTCAGAAACTTTGAAACTTGCACCTGAAAAATGGGAAAGAGGGAGTTGAGCTGCATTTGGACTCCAGGGTTGCAATCTGATGGGCACTGTTGCGTAGTTGCATTTTTGGACAAGGACACAGTCCAAAGGTGGAGGCCAGGAATAACTCTCCTGCCAGCAGCACCCCAGGAGCTACAGCTCCTCCTCCTCACTCACTTTGCCCTAGGAGCTGGCTGCTGGCCCTCACGGACCATTTCGGCCAACAAGCAGACCTGGGTGAGTACGCAGTACCCACAGCCAAAGCTGAAGCAGTCTTCACAGGGGCGTAAAAAGAAAGAGTTTTACTCTACACCTGAAACCCATGCTTCAAATCACAACCCAGCTCTCTGTGGTAGAGGGAATCAGATCATCTTCTTTACTTTGCAAGCAACCCCTACATGAGGGCAGTGGCAAAAGACCCAAATTTGACATCAGACTGCTTTGCTTCCTTTGCACCGCAATAAGTTCCTTTGTGGACAGCACAGTCAAGTTGGCTGGCACCAAATCGGCAAGGAAGTCACAAAATAGCTTACAACAGCTACAGTGACAGCTACTCACCCTCCTGCAGCGGCAGCGTGGAGGCACGTTCTTCCAAAACTATCAGGGGTGTCTATTTCAAAGCCTGCAGACAGCACGTGCTCATTACTAAACAAGGACACTATGCTATACTTTTGTCCTAGTTAAACCACAAGAAACATTGCAGAGACAGAAAAATCAGTTAGTTGGGAAAAAACAGAACGCAAGCAACTACAGTCAGAAAGAGGTTGTCACAGGAACGGCGAGTGGCTGCTCCAGTTTGGCAGCTCTATAAAAAGAGCTGCAAAGTCGACGAGCACCTATTTCCACATGCAGCTCTGCACACATCCCTATTTAAAACCATGTGACAGGCATTTATGAGGTAGATACTTATCAAGAGGACTGCGACAGCAGGACATGAAGACAGAAAACATGAAGAAAAACCACAGAGTCAGCCTGAACACGAAATGGAGCCATTTTTATTGCATGTGGTTTTCAGGTTGGAAAAAGGCTTCCAGGAGCACGCAGGGATATTCATCAAGATGCACAAGGCCAAAGATATAAGGCTCACAGTATTAACTCTGGTCACCTAGAGTTTTTTCTCTTCCTTCCTGATCTAGTGGTCAAGGCCAGAGCGTGCCAAGGTTTAATGTAATGGGGTATGTAATTGTCATTTTTCACACTTTTTTTATAGCCTACAGGACTCATGTTTAGGGGAAAAAGTAGTTGTAGGAGATTTTACATGTTAAGTAATGAAGCAATCTTCTAGAAAAAGCCTATGATATGCCTTGTGATTTTTTAACCCATGGGAACTCTTTCCTGGAAAAAAATAATTTGGGATTTGGTACCTGATTACTGCCTCTTTTTAAACAGTTGTGTCAGTAAACTCCTGCTTCTTCTGCTTTGGGCTCTGGTGAGGAACCCAAGACTGCTCTCTCAATGCTACACTTTCACTCATCTCCCCTCTCGTGCCCACAGAGCTTTGGTCAGCCTAACTCCTTTACTCTGTCCAGATTCAGAAATACACTTTAGCTGCATCTAAAACCATCATCATCAGTGAGATGTAAATACCTGCGCCAGTGCAGGCCCCAAGGAAATAATGTACTGAATTATTCCTTTGGGGGGAAAAAACCCAAACCAAAACAGTCTCTCACATTCCTACAGTTTGAAAATGGGTCCTAAATTTCCTCCCTCCTCTTGATGATTTAATATAAAATCTCTGAACCTGGCAGCAGAAAAAAGCTTCAGCCATGAACAATACAGGATGTGAGGAAGTACCAGCATGCCGTTAGGAAAGCCTCGCACGCTCCCGCACACTACACCACACAGCCGAACACAGCAGCACAGGAAGTCTTTCATTCAAACGATTCACAACAATGAGTATGAAAGGGCCATAAGCAGCAGAGACACACACTACTTGAGCTCCACAGACACTGCAGGATTTACTTACCCGATGACAACAGTTTCCTGCAGCAGTCTGAGTGAGCATTCAGGGCTGCTAAGTGTAAAGGGAACATGTTGTGGATCCCACACCTGAAAGGCACAACAGCCTCATTACACAGTCATGTGAAAATGCAGGTTGCATACACACACCACACATCAAAAGCTCCTTCCACAAAGGCAGCATTTTTCGTCCTTTTCAAGGAACATCCTTCCTGCCATGTTATTTTTATCTGTATTTCCTTACCAGCCTTCTTGGGAGTTAAAAATATTCTGATGCAGCAAAATCTTGGCATTATGCTTTGAACAGAATGTGGCAGGAAGCTTTCTAAAAATTCAAGGCGAAAGCCAAGGTAAGAGAGGAAGCGAGAGAGCAGATACTGCTTGGAGTTAATTTCCCGGCTTGGGATGCACAAATCTCTGCATCAGCTACACATACTGCAACTGCCATTCCGAGGTAAAAGTAAACGCTGAAATTTTCCTGTTATTATTTTTGAAACCCATTTTTCCCGCAGTTAACATCTTTAGATAACTCTCATGCAGGTTTTCAAAGCCTCCCCTTCTTCCCTCTCTGTCTCCTCTGGGGCCAGGGTAGCTGATGACTCTTCTTTACGCTTTCCTTTAGACTGCCATGACACAGTTTTCTCTCCACATCCTAAGAATTAAACATCTAATTTTCTTATTTGCTCCAGCTACTCTCCTCAACTTCCTTTCACTTTTTCCCCCTTTTAAGACATGACCCTCTTCTCAGAGCAGACCAAAAAAAAAGTAGGGCCCTATCATTAGGCTAACTCTGTATCAGGCAACCACATAGTTTTTAAAAAAGCTGAGCACTCAGCAGCTTTTATTAGTATCATCCCAGTTCAGTCCCTAAGCATGCCGCTGTTTACCGTCTTAGAAGACTTTTGAGTTCAGACATCTTGGCTTCTGTCATCTAGCACTGTTTTGTGAAAAGCATCTTGTTATTCTAGAAATATTATCCTACCAGCAGTCCTCCAAGTGCACATAAACATGGAGTCTCTGAAACCAACTATCTCAACAAGATTATCATCTACTGCCTGCTTCAGCAGATATATTTTTGAAAAATTACAAACTCTTTAACAATAGCAGATGGATTCACATCTGCCCTTCATTTCTGCAAGACAATTGGCGGATGGAAGAGTATGATCACCTCATGGAAGAGGATTTCAGATACAGACCCAAAGACAAAGGAACTCATCTTTCTGCAAGGCTCACCATAAATCATAATCACTTATGAAGCTTTTGACAAAAATAATGTGGATGTTTATAAAGATATTTTTCTCTCTCCAACATTTTATACATATATATATTCAACTGATTTGGTTTGTTTTGAAAAAAATTATTCTTTCCAGAATCCACAGGCCTGTCCTTCCTCTGTCTTCACATTAAATGTGTCCTTGCTGCTTCACTACACTAAGGAGTGACTTGTGGTGCTGTACAAATTTCAATTTTGCTAGTGTCAGCATCTACATCTTAGAGTAAAACTATTCAAAGATGATCTGACAGCATATTCTTTGAAGGAAACAGCACAAGCTCCACCAAGCTGCTGCATCTGTATAAACAGGTTGCATTTTTCAGCTGTGGATTCATTTATTTAATCTAACATTGCACATTCTGTATTGTTGTGCTTCTTCCTACACTCATTTCCCTCTATCTCCTCCTCCACCAAGTTATCCAAAGCAACATTTTTCTTCTTTTAGGTCAAGATTTCCTCCCAGCATATGTTTTCGCTGGTTTCCATTGAAATACATTATCTGCACATCTGCTAACCAGTTTCACACTTCTGTAGTGCTGTTCATACTGGTTCCTCCCATCACTTACACACTCTGCTCTATAAATGCAGTTGCCTGGAAGACTGACCAAGCTGTCTGCAGTTGTTGCTAACAAGGCTGCAGAATCTTGTTTTCAAAGCCAGTTCAGGGAGCTCAGCCAGAGTTATTTACATGCAGCACATATGAAAACCCATTCCCAGCATTTCAATGCTCCTTGTTTAGCACAGACAGTAGCATCGTTTGGATCTGCCTGGTATCTCTGAGCCAACTTCTTATTTCACTTATTTCTGCTGCTGGAAAAAGTATTTTATTCGATGGATGTTCCAGTCACCCAAGTGTGAAACAGAAATTTCTAACTGGCTAACTCTGATTCCAAGAGTGGGTTATCCCACCGCATCTCATTTTCCCTTTAAACCTCAAGAGATAGACTGAGACTTACTGTACTGGAAAAAGAGCTAGGAAAAATACACATCTGTTTAGACACCAAGATCTTCATGCTGGCTATGTTAATAAAATCCAGTGATGTTAGCTGAAACCTGTGGAATTTCATTATCCATGCCAATTGAAGATCTGTTCCACCTTCAAGTTTGCACGGTGACAGTCGTACTTGATAAAGGAAGATGGGCAAATGTGCCACTTTCTTAAACATCATCAAGCAAACAAACAAAATACTAAGAGCTGCAAGTATCTTCAAAATTAAAACCAGATCACTTACGTCTGAAAGTAGGTTTTCTTAACTATGTAAGGTTTCAAGAGAAGTCACTGATTTCTATGGTAGGTTCTAGGTAGAAGACTCTTAAATTATATTTTGGAGACATGTGGAGGTAACTGCCAAAAACTTACATTCATGAAATCAGATGCTGCTATTAAACACCTGGTACAGATATCCCGCATGGCATCGCATTACTCTGTTTTTATATCCCTTTGTTTACTCTCAGGTTTGCTATTTTCTTTTGACAGACCATAAGAACCTGAATACAACTAACCAATACTCAAGTACTCCTAAAAAAATCAAGCACCTCCTGATGTTTGACTTGACAATACTTATCATATTGTGGGTGCAGTCTTGACACATGTGCAAGAGAAAAAAAAAAAAAAAAAAAGAAAAAATTTAATTGAAGCAGAAAGCACTAACAACATTTAGAAATGTGTCTAATTTCAACTTCTTGTCCTATTCAAAAAAGACTCCCAAACTCACAAAACAGATAAAAACAGATCTATTATTTCAGCCACCTGAGTATCAGAAACTATGCAACATCAAAACAGGCTCTAGTTATACTGAGATCAGATACACGTAGTAACATCGGCTGTGCAATACCGCATTTGTATTGATTACCCGGTGTCATACTAAAAGATAAAAGACAAAAGAATAAGCACCATGTATGACAGGCCACTAAACATAATTTAGATACCAAGAAATATGCACACAATTCCCTTGGAAGGCATCTGAATTTTTTTCAATTTCGTCTCCTGTACAAAGTCATGGCTACAGACTTTCTGGAATAACTGTCATCAAGATGCGCTGTATATACATACGTACTTCATGTGCATTATGTACCACTGTGCCACATCAATGTTTTAGGAAAAAGAAGCTGTACTTGTACCACTTGTAACTGCATAACTGGGCACAATAGGAACTAAGCAGGGCTTACTTCCCCTCCACACTTCCCAAGTGTTCACATTTTAGCCCCATGGCACCCACTTAAGTACAGTACAATTATACTTATCCATTTTAACCTTCACATTTTAGAACCTGAGGAGTAACTGTGTTTTCAGGCATTGGACATAACACTTGATCATTAGAAACAGCTCCACTTCAGCCACCTACTTGGCAGTATCAGCTCCGCTGGTTATGAGAGTGTTAATCAAAAGCTCATGTCCATATCTTGCAGCCACATGCAGAGGGGTGTTACCATCTTTATCGACACAGTCGATTTCCCCTCCTGCAAAAGAGATTTTCATACAGTTTAACACTGAAAGATTAAGCATGAACCAGTGACCACAAATGCCATTTCTCTCTAGTGAATGCAGCATAACCAATCCAGCCACAGAGACACTAAATTTCAGAGACCAAGAACCAGCGCACAGCAAGTTGTCAGCCGCTGGTACTGAAAATGGTCCGGCAGAAGCATTTTCACCTTCCTCTCCAACTGCAGTGGTGGAGAAAAATGGTGGGAAATAGGTGAACAGGATGACATACAATGGTCAAGTACATGATTCAGACTTGCTGCTCACCTAAAGGTACAAATGGATGCCTTGAATTAAACTAACAAAATAAACTGCTGAAACTATGCCCTCATTGCAAAGGCCCTGCCACTCAACCTTAGCTGTAAGGCAAAAATGTTAAATAGAGTTCGTTTAAGAGGCCAGCAGGAACACACTGCAAACAACAAGCGTGTGGTGTGCCTTCTCTGTGTCTTACCAAATAATAACAAAACAGCGCTTAAGTAGAGAACTCTTCCTGTTGCGTTTTAAGCCTGTCATCTCAAGGTTTATCCTCACAAGCAGGAAAAATAGATTAGTTCTTCTCTGCTGTGGCTTTTGACCCATGCAAAGACTGTTATCAAGTCCTTGTTTTCTTTTTTGGACCAAGGAACTGTAATTTTTTCAGTATCAACTCGTAAGTCAGTTTTGCTGCACTCCAACTATTCTTGTCCATCCCCTAGTCCTCTCCAGCTGGCCCACATCCTTCTGGAAGTAACATGTCAAAAGCCAGAAACAGTAATACAGCTGAGGATTACTTCATGCCTGCTGGCTACGCTCCTATCTATACACTCCTGTACACTGCATAGCACTGTGTACATCGTTGATTGGGTTTTTTTAAGCACCATGACGCTGTTGATTTGTGGTCAACAAGCTTCTGATCCTCTATAAGCCCAAGATCCTTTCTTGAGGAACCACCACCCATCCATCTGTTGCCATTATGAACTTGTCCAACTGATACTCCTGCCTGTGTGTGGGATCTTTCCTTTGCTTCCCTTGCATTATACCTTCTGTCTACAATTTTACACAATCACTTTCCATTCTGATTCCACCTTCTGCCAAACAAGCAGTCTCTCCCAACTTCATGTTTTCTCCAAATGTTAAAAGCACATTTTCTATTCCACTATCCAAGTTGTTAATGAAAATACTGGATAGTTCCAGTTGCAGAAGGGAAACTGAAAACCCTCTCACTACACCTTCCATTTCAACAACAATCCATTTATTACTAGTCTCCGAGTGTAGTTTTTCAACTAGTTATGCACCAACACTGTAATATTTTAATACTCCACTATTTTGCTGTGAGAATACTTTATGAAAGCATAAGAAGTCTTGCTAACATCAGGATATGGTAATATTTACTGCATGTCCACTATTCACAGCAGATAACAGGCCATAAGTAGAAGAAGAAAAGTTCTAGTAAAGCACTATACAGCATTTTCTAACAGTAAATAAGGGTCAGTGAAATGCTCAAACAGGGTCCCTGAGGTGGAGCCTCCACAAACATTACTTGCCCACAGAAAAGTCAGAGAACTGTGCTGTGTTCACAAAGACTGCTACCCTGCTGTAGAAGAGAATTATGATGTTTCAGCCTCTTTTACTCTTGAGAAGTCCATGCCAGATATTGCCAACTCCTCCCTATGTGTTTACGAACAGTTCGTTCATTCACTCATTCCAGAATTTTTGGCTGACCTGTGTAAAATTCTCCAGCTTTTCTTTTTCCCCAGTTTTAAAGACAGGTATCACATTTGCAATTTTCCAATTTTAAGGTAGTCCATTCTTCCCTACAAGATGCTACAGACAGCAGCCAGAAATGGAGATATCTTTAGCCAACTCATTAAGTACTGTAAAATGAACCCAAATTTCTTTCAAGCATTGACATTTCTCTCTTCCATAGTACCCCATGGCAATGAGGCATAAAGTCACTTGCAATCAGATCTGTGTACAATACTAAAATTAGAGGGGAAAGAAGGAAAGACAGAAAGACAGAAGCGAAACCAAACTAAATTGAAGAAGAGTAGAAAGGCGTGAAGGACAGATGAAGAACTGCCAGTCCTTTCACACACAAGTCCAACAGAGAGCAAACAACAGCTCGAAGTCAGAGAGCATACTTGACTAAACAACTAAAAACTGTATTAAAGAACAGTTTCTTCCAGTTCACCCAAACTCCTTTTATTATTACTATTTTATTTATCAAAGGAGAGATATGACAAGAATTTGCATCATGACCTGAAAGAAGCATGATGTACTGAAGACCTCCATTTTAAAATACAATCTTGTGTACATATAAGTGTCACTACATTTGCAGCATAACTGTTCAGCCACCTTCAGCATCTCACACTTAAGTTCCATGTTTGGGATTTTGGAAAACAAACAAAAAAAAACAGGCATCAACCAACAAACCCCAGACCATCCTGTCTGGTACAGTGGCCAAAGCCAGGAAGCATTAGTAAACAATCAGTAATAGTAACCTCTGTCAAGCAGAAACAGTCCTCTGCCAGATCTCCAACAACAATATTTATTACACTCTGTAGTATTCTTGGACAAAAGAGATACCTGATAAATGACTGATAATCAGGAATCCTGCCCAGAACAAACAAGGTGGTGCTGGTCCACCCTCCTGAGTATTTATTCAACACTTAATGAAGACAGTGGTGAGGGGTGGAGCTAAGGGAGGTGAGAGAAGTACAGCTGCGGAGCGGAGGGTAGAGAAAATGGTCTGAGCTCAAAGAACACCAGGGGTCCCAAGAGAGGACAACTAGAAACTCTTTCTTTTTTTTAGTTTTTAAATAATTTGAGAAAGAAAGTTGTGCCTGCTTCTCAGCAGAAAAAAAGACCTAAATACAGCTTTGAACTCTTGTTTTCATGTTAAGAATCACAACAGATCAGCTGCACCACCGTCAGCTGGAGGAATATGGGATTTTGTTAATAACCAAAATCTCAACTTCTGATGACACGCTGGAATGAGAGCTGTCAGTGCAGCCCAAAGCCAGAAGCTGGTGGGGCTAAGCAGCTCTCAGAGCAGCCCTTTGGCATTCTGGGTCAGAACAACTAAAAATTGCAATCTTGGAAATGCCTAATCTTTTGGAGAGTCATTAAATGGGCACAGAAACTCACCGTTCTGAATGAGGGTCTGCGACCGCGTGAACCTCCCATGGACAGCTGTCATGTGCAGTGGGCTCTTCCCATCCTTACTCTAACAGAAACAAAAAATTAAACCAACCATTTAGCATGTGAAGCAGTGATAACAATTTGAAGTCTTTCAGCTCAACATCCCACAGCTATTCTTCAGATAAAACCTCCCACTGGCTTCAAAACTCTGCAGGACTGAACCCATACATGACAGTAAACACAGAAGGTATAAGCACACAAGTAAAATAGTTCCTCAGTGATGAGTAGGAAATGGGCAATGAGTGGAGCCTGTCCTTACAGCCTGGCTGTAAACAACACCTGCTAGAAACCTAGATATATGACATATTATTATTATTGAATATTATTTTAAGTAACATTTCTCATTCTGTCATTGTTTTCCCTAACCATTGCAACAAGGGGAATAAAGAAAAGCAAAGGAATCATAAAGCTAAGCAGGAGCAGTCTCTGAGAGATTCAAGAACTACGTCTTGTTTATCAATCTGCATTTTACAGCTACATCCCAGAATAAAAGCCACTGTATTAAAACGTTCTGGTTAATAATTTTCCATGCAATCAAAGACAGGGTGTCTACAAAAGACAATTAGAAAACACAGAAGGCATAAGAAAGGAAATGCACAATGAGTAGAAATCAATGTTTTGTGTTCTAGAGAAAGAAACTGAGACTGGGGAAGCTGAGGAGCTGAGAAAATAGCAAGGGAAGGGTACCAGCCTCACTACTCGCATCACTTCATGTTTATTAGCATGGGATTTTGCATGCATTGGCAAGCACAATCCCTAATTTAATTTTAATAATTCTGAGTTTAAACAGTGCACTGACTATTCACTGATCTCAAGGGTCTTGCCAGAGGTGTTGAATGCTAGGAGACCAGTTTTACAGATGGGAAACTGAAACACATAGAGTTTAAAGTAAAGCAGTCAAAATCTTGTATGAACTCAGATCTCAAATCTTCTGGTATCTATACCAGTACACTCTGTTGGGTAACAGCAAGTCTCTTTCAGCTTCATCAAGATGTATCAATTGTATCTTAAGAGCATTCAGATATCCTAAACAGAATCAAACTTTGTAAACTCAGGCTCTAAAACAAGTAAACAAACAACCTTCAGTTCCTACTTCCCCAGGAAAGTCAAAAGGAACCTTTTAGAATCAGGTTTAATTAAATTCATTTTGTAGGGGGAAGGAAAACACCAGAAAGGAATAGTTCCTTGACTTACCACCACTCCCTGAGACAACATTTTGACAGAGCTCCTGGGACCATATTTTAGTAGTAGTTCATGCCTTCAGGAGAGTGGCTGGTCTAGAGTTTAAAGCTGTCATACTTATCAAGGCACTGAGAGCACCTCTGCTGGGAAGTAATTTCATCCAAACAGTTTAATGATCAACATTCTCAGCATCACTCTATTCCCATCAAGGATTTAAACCCATGCTGTAGTCATTATTATAGTTTTCAGCCTCCTGAGGTATGCAAAATAGGATAAAGTAAAACTGAAGAGCAATGCAAGTTTTACCTGAATGTTAACATCTGCCCCATTATTCACGAGTAGTTCAAGACACAGTGCTCCATGAGTGGAGGCAGCAGCAAAATGCAAGGGAGTGAATCCATTATTATTAAGCTGATTTACATTAGCACCATAGTCAATCAGCTCATTAACAACAGAATCCTGACCATTGTAACAGGCAATGTGAAGTGCAGTATTTCCATAGATGTTCATTTCATCAATCTAAAATAAGACAAGGAGACACAGTTAAAATTACAGGTATCAGGTTACCATTGTACATAACGCATCACATACTGCAAATGGAAATAGCTGCAGGCTTGAACTGTCATAGGGCATATTTCTCACCAGCAAATTTCAGTGACAAAAATACACTCCCAGAGAGCTTAATTTGGAATGCTTTACCTTTACTATTACTAACTTTTTATCCTACTGGCAATTTCTAAAAGCCAGTATGAAGCTCAAAGCTGATAGCAGGACTACGTAATGATGATGATGATGATGACAAAAGTCCTAATAAGCTGGAAAGGTTTTACATATAAATGGGAAAGTAGAATAAATAAAAAGCTCACAATTTTTGTTAAAAAAATTAAAACACCAACTATTGAATTTTTGTGAACAGAATCAGGCTTAAGAGCTCTTTCCACACATTTCTTTTGGTATTGGAGTGAAGGTGTCTGGGTGAAGATGAAACTGCATAGCCATTTACACTTCAATAAGAAACTACTTTCAGTAGCTCCCTATTATAAAGATGTAACTAAGATTATGGTACTTCTTGATGACAGGCTTAGTATTCACTGCTGTTCTGTAAAATAGGACAAGACAGATTGTACAAAAGACTTGGGGATGATGTGAATACCTTCCATGAAATACAGGTGTCTCAAAGATCATATACCCAGTGGTGGAGAATGTGGAAGTTAAGGGTAGTTATTAGCATAGTACTGCTAATAACAGAAAACACCTATTCCCCTTCAACCTCACAGTCAACAGCCTGTGAACATGAGCTTTTGACATTGTTTTGGCAGGTCAAGTCAGCTGAAAATGCAGTGGGAAATGCAATGGCTTTATTTGACATCTCTCATTAACCAGTGCGGGCTCTTCTGCTCATCTTACTGCTGTTTTGAACCACTGAGTTGACAATATCACACTAAGAGAAGTCTGTGCCCTGAAAAAAGTTCTTTTCCAGAGTGAAAACAATCCTTCTTCCCTCCATCAGCTACAGGGGAAATACAGGTCCCTAAACACAAACAGCCTGAACTGCTGTGTAAAGTATGCAGTGTATACTTTGAGAACAACCGCTCATCATATCAAAGGGAATGCTGAGCCAAGGGAAATTTCATTATTCCATCTTCCTCTGAAGGAACAGCAAATATTTCCTGATTTCTTCAGCAAGGTGGCCTGGAATTTACTATCTACATCAGGTATTTTTTTATTCCAGAATGTTTCCTAGTTCTTGAACCAATAAACCACATGAAGCACAAGGTGGTCCAGAAAATGGGAACGATTTTCTTTAGAAGCTCTGCCATTGTCTGTAGCAGCATCCATAAGAAAGAAAAAAAGAGTATCAGCAAATATGGAGAAACACAGAAGCCACGAAGAGTACATTACCACATACCTCTACCCCCAGGTTAAGGAGATGTTTCACAATGTTAATCTGCCCATTGGATGCAGCTGCATGAAGCGGGGTGTAACCCTTCTTGTCTTTACAAGTCACTTCTGCACCATGATTAATTAGTAAGGCAACAACTTCCAGGTGACCTTCAAAAGATGAAAGATAGTAGTCAATGTGTATACCACCCTACAGCACCACTTCTCCCAAATTACTGTTTTCTTGCTAATGCACTGGCCCTTTTGCTGCTGTTTCACAATACTCCCATAGTTTTACAAGGGAAAAAAAGCATTTTCATAACTGTTCTTAATCCTAGCTCCAGGCCTTGTCAAGAAATCCATGCGTTAGCCAGATGTGTCAAATTTCTCTTTACTGAATTAGTTTTCCAGTCATTAAAAGAACAAAACCCCACCTATTTCCTATTTATTTCTCTAAAAATAGCAGTTTGTGTTTTATCCTCCCTGTTACAGAAAGAACAGTTAGTACAGGATCATGACAATACAAGTCTCCCAAAACAGCATCCTGTCAATGTCATCTGCAAACACAACTGCGAACACTAGTTAGTTTTTGTTAGCAATGCAAAATAACTTCAGTAAATTATAAAATTAAGGTAACCTCTTCTCTAGCACATTGAGGACACAGAAACTAAGTTTCAAGTGAGTGCAGAATTTGATCCAAAGCCTACCAGACACAAACACAAGATTTTCTACTGAATCCACTGATCTTCGGGATCAGGTTTTTGACTCTTCAAAACTGTATCATTAACACAAAATTGTGTAAAAAAGCCTGAATACAGGTCTAAAAATGTTTGAACCTGAACTCACAGTCTATACACACACACTTAGTCTGCAAACTAAAATAATTGCAATAGCCTCAGCAGTCACACAGATTGAGAGCTGACTGCCAGATCGATGGGACACCTGTCTTTAGGAGTGAAATGACTACCCTTGACTTAGGATCTCCCTACAAAATACAAGGGAAGATCTGAGCATTTAAAAATGCAACTTAGAACCCACCTGTATCTTCAGTTTCCTCCTCTCGCTGAAGGTCTCAAACCTGCCTTCCCAACTAGTGCCCTAACCACCAAAACTGAATCAAGGCTAACTGAGGAATAGTCATTATTGCTTCATGTTGAAGCAGAGCCATCTTTCTTAGAACTAAAAATTTATTATGTCAAACACCATATGATGTTGTGCACCATCTGAGCTGTACAGCACCTTCATGACAGAGGCAGCTCTGGTCACATGCAGGACCTAGGAAACTTTATGGACAAAGTCCAAACTGCCCAAAGATATTTAAGCATTCAAGAAACTACATGAAGGTTTACAGGATAAGATGACCAGGTCTCATTATCTAAATTCTGTCCAAATTACACTACAGACTCCTAAACCCCATTGCTAATTTAGGCCCTAAATTTTATCTACCTATTTTGAGAAGTACATCAGGAATTTCTGAAAAGAATTAAGAGCAAAAGAGATGTGGAATTGCACAGCACAATGTAAAAGCCTTTCAATTCTACAGATTGGAGTTCAAAGCTCGCTAGCTCAAAAGCCAAATAACATTTGTTGGCAAGAGTCTTTCTACCTGTCTATCAAAAAAAAGGCAAAATATGCTTTTCTCACAGTTTGAAATCTCCTATTATCTCATTTCCAAAAGTGCCAGGACTAAAATAAAGATTTTGACAGGTCAGATGAAAGAATTCCTGGCCGAGGGCACACAACACCTCATTATAATTATAAACTGGAATATACTGCTTGGCCAACAAAAGCTCTTGAACAAGCATGACCACTATCACAGGCAATCTTGTTCTAGTATTTTTAAATTATAATGCCTCACTATAAGAAAGTTTCCTTTAACTTGAAAGGAATAATAAGGTCAATTGATTTAACTAAGCAGTATTTGGTAACACCACTGATGTTTTGAATAGAGGAATCAGTTGCTCTTGTCCTTTGTTGAATAAAAGACAACAATTTGCTCCTAATAGGAAGAAAGCCTATGAAGCACTTCCTAACAATATCGTAACTTAGCTATTTATAAACATAGATAAACACAAAATTTATGATTGTATTTATTTGCATTTTATATAAAGTAGTTTTTAGCAAAAAATGAAACAAATATGCCTTTATTTTTTCACGCTCAAATATACTTCAGGCTGGAATTAGAGTCAGGATAAAAAGACCAAAATGAAAACAGCAACACAAAAAGCCCACAATTAACTGTTAAAAAGGAAATCACAGCCAAGTTCTCACCAGCTGCAAAACCGTAAATGGACAGTGTGCATTCAGATCAACTGAACCCTTTCCTCTTCAGGGTAAATACAATGCTCACTTTCCATGGCCAGGTTTAAAAAAAATTGTGTTGGTTTGTGAATAGGAAATTAAAAAGAAGGAGCATCAGCCCAAGTCTTACCCATGTACGCTGCCCAGTGAAGAGCTCTTCTGTCCTTTTTGTCAAAAGCATTGATGTTTGCCCCCTTGGCTAAGAGCAAGTTCACCATCTAGAAGTAACAATAGCAAGTAAACCAAGCCCATAGATCACACACAGAAGTTTACAACAAATCATTCTAGCATAAAGGTTGTGATCACAAAATACTGCTTTTGAATGATAAATCTGTGAATTGCACAAATACTGTTCAAAGCTGTGTGCATTAATGACATGGACTGGTGGTGGCCACAAGTAATCAGGACAAGTTCTGTGTCCACAAAGGTGGCTGAGAGCATGCAGGGTGCTGCTGCTCCAGCTGAACTGCTTGCCAAACAACCTGGAAGAGAAACAGGCCTGGAAGAGAAACGTCGTTCATTACTATTAAGACCAATTTAAGGTGTTTTCTTGTGGATTGGGACAAGATTCCTTCAGACCACGAGGTAACAAACCCTAAAATCTGCTCGATCTTCCAACAAGGAGTGTCTATTTCTTGCTATGACACAGTGATTTCCTGGGTGTCCATGGCAGTGTGGACAGGCACCAGGCTGCTTTGCATACAACGCTGGCCTTTTAGACTGCATGGCTAAGAGGTGAAAAGCTGCTTTCTCCATTGTCAACCATCCAACATTAAACATAAGAAAAATCAGGGAAAAAAAAGAAAGGAAACTGAATGGAAAACACATGTAACAATGGTCTCTTTCAGCAAAACATTCTAAAATCATAAATTACAGAGCTGGATGATTGTCTTCCTCTCCTACATTGCTTTGCCACAGAGGTCAGCTAATAACAGCATACATTCAGTTAACATTTCTGATATACTCTATCCAAAAGCTCAGAAGCTTTAGATTATGACAGTTAGACTCAAACATTACTATCTCTTTCCTGCGGTGCCATATTTTAAAGGCCAAACTCCATCGTTTTACAGGAACTACCATTCCTCTTGCTTCTTTTAATTACAGTACATCTGATCAACTTTTGTTGACAGAAGCCTACTGTTCCAGTCTAAGAGTTTTTGTTTCATATCTAGATCTTCACGTGTGGAATGGGCAAACAAGGATCCTTGTACCTAAATCTAAAGATGCTAGCAAAACCCTTTACATAGACCCAGCCACAGCAGGTCAACTGTTTGAACTGGGAGAATAAACAAATAAACCAACAATCAATTACTCTCTTGAACAACTCACTTCAATGTGGCCATTCAGAGCTGCATGGTGCAATGCTGTCCGCCCCCCTCGGTCAGAAACATTGACACTGCTCAGCATGGGGATGATGACTTCTGCACACTTCACTGCCTTGTTTGCTGCTGCCACGTGCAATGGAGTCTGCCAGTTCTTGTCCCGAGCGTTGACATCAGCCGAGTGCTTAATCAATATTTGCACTGCTTCCTGCAACAGCAACACAGTTATACCCACAACAAAGTAGTCTGAATAAATATATGGCCCATCATCCTGACAGCTCGGTCATATTACCTACACATATTACTTATGCATATCAGACCTGGCCAGGAGGTGGCAAAGAGAAGAGCATTTATCAAAACAACCTCCCAGGCTAGTGAAATGGTGGTGTTGATTCAAATGGCAGCGTACACATCACCTCTGCTGTCATTTAGAGCAGTGTCCTCACAATCAAAATTTCCCAGCTCGATTTTAGGATGTACAAAGCCAGCCATGCAGAGAGCCCAACCTGTTCGGTCAATTAACCTTCAGTACCTCAGTCTGAAGAAATGAACGCAATTTTTGGAGCTCACTGTTAGAGACATTATTTACAAAATGAAAAGCACATAATTTTGGACAGGAAAATAACAGCGAATTGCTGTAAGTTTTATTTATAAACAGGAAAATGGAGAAAATAAAACAGAATATGTGAAAACTAAATTTTAGCTTTGCAAAAACATGAGAATCACAGGCAAGGGTTGACGCTGGTGTCCTCAAGTCAGCATTAGCATTCCTTCCCTCCCTGAGGGCTAAGCATAGGCCAAGGGTTTTCGCTGCAACATCCATTCTGTCAGCCTGAGACCAAACAACATCTTTTAAGGTTAATTTTGTTGGTTAAAACTGAGTATTTCCCAGTGAGAAAACATACTGTTCTCTCTTGAGAGACTGTCTCACTGGACAATTCACAATGCTTCTACTCATGTATCTGCCATTAAGCAAGTCAGATGAAAAAACAAGTCTCTCTCAAAATCACATTTTGTTTCTTCTTCCTTTTTTCCCCACAAACAAACAAAATACAAAGGAACCACTGCAACACAGTAGCATTCAAGTAGCCTTGTCCATTAACTACAGCTCACAGCTGGTAAGCGGGAGAGCCCTAGTCCTACATAGTACCTTATTCTTTTTCTATAAACTGAAAAGTTTTCTGGTAAGTCCAGTCAAAATTTTATTAATGAATAACAAACATATACAGCATGTTTAAATAGCCCTTTTGTATCTAGAATGGCCCAGGAGAGTGCCTGCGGTCAGTATCAACAGTACATCCATTACTAGGAGTTTTAGTTCTTTATTCTCAACCAATCTCAGCAATTTCATTTTCTACAGCCATCTCAAGAACAGGCCTCTAACAGATTTGTTCAGTTAGTGACATTGTATCTCTTACACCAATAATGACAGATCACTGTTGATGTCTCAACAGAATTTTGTTTTTTAAATTACAGGCCTACTATTTTAAAAGTTATTTAAATGTAATTTACTGGAGACCTATCCAGCTGGGACATGAAGTCAGCAGGAAAATTCATGCACTTTGACTCTTAACGAAGGAAAGAAAAAGTTAAAGGAGAATTTTTAGAAGTAAATAGTAAGGACTGAGAAGACTAAGCTAAAAATATTTAGACTTTTTTAAAAAAATTTACACATATTTGTTTACATCTGCAAATCTGCTGCTTTATCAGATTTGGGATCAAAATGTCAAAATCCTTCTGGAGAAGGTTTAATTCTATTGTTTTTGAGAGCATGAGCTATCCCTTTTTATTAACACAATTTCTACACATGCATGCAGTCCACAGCTATGGTGTAAGCCTCTGTATTCAGTGTCTCCAGCTATCCCAAGTTATCAGACTGAAATTTCTTTACTTTTTCAAACTATATAAGCTGAAAGCCAACACATCCATTAGCCATCCTGCATGGACACACCTGAGGGTTGTTAATTTGTAAATAAACATTTAAATCGCTAAAGCCCACTTGAAAAATCATTAAGACTTAAGTAAAAATGTGTTCATGCTTTCAATCAATCTATAAAAGGGTGCAAGGAAACAGCTTCTGAATCCTGTGAAAGCTTCATAGTAAAAGACTGATAATAAAACTTAAAACTTGTAGGTGATAATTCAAAAAGCAACTGCGCTCACAGAAACTTCAAAAACCACACCAAGTCCAACTGGTCAACTTCCAGATCATTAATTCATCTCCTACTATCAATGTGAACTACGGATTCACCTACAGCTATCTACTACTACTACCATCAGGTTCGTCTTATCATATTGAAACTGCACATTTGTTAGTTTGTGCAATAAAGTAAATGCAGCACTGAAAGGGTCTCAAAATGCTGAATCTTGTTTCAAACTTATTACAAAAAATAGCAATTACCATATAAATAACAAAGAAAAAAAGACCAGGAGAAGAAAGCTCTGCATGTTTATAAAATATATAGCAGACCTTGAAAAGGCATCAAAGGCTGGTGCCTTCCCCTGCTGCCTCACTGTTGCACCACAGTACTCACTTTGAGGTACCAGAACTGCTGGCACAACGGAAGACAGTTTCTCATTGTACAACTGACGTTCAGCTGACAAAGAGTTAAAGATGAGACACAAACCCAAAGAAAGACGGACATTTTCTGTTAGGACTGTCACTGTCAATAAAAATCATGTACTCTGACACATCCAAAAAAAAAAACCAAACCAAAACCACTGCAATTCCCGCATCAGAAAGATTGTGGCTGTTTTTTAAGGTTTAAGTCTGACCTTTGTTTTCCAACACGGCTTTTGTATTTTGCCTCATTACAGTATTCATACTCCATCAGATATTCCTTTCAGAGGGCTCCAGTGGATGCCAGCAGCTGGGAAGCTCAGCCAGCAGCCAAACAATGCCTGAGTTCAGAAGCGAGCCCAGGATTCCTGCCTCCAGGCTTGGCAAGCACTGGGACTGTTACGGAGGTGATTCAAGTCCATCAGTCTCTGGAAGACAGCCACCCTCTGTCTCTTTTACAACCCCTCCCCTCATCCCCAGCAGCCAATTCAGTCTGCAGTTGGGCTCACTGTTAACTAAGTATTAGGAGGATAAAAGTACACAGGGAGGTCCAAAAATGGAAAGCCAAGAATAATGGTGCAGTTGAAAACAGTCATGCCTAAGTTGCATTCCTGATAATTATTGCTGCTGCTTTTTGAGACAGCAAAGGAAAAAGTACAACATGATGCCAGAAGAGTTCTAGTTGTCAAGTAGAAGAAATATGGGCTAACCCTCCTTTATGCATGAATCAAATGCATTAACAGAAAATCTAATGGATGTCTTGAAATACAATTAACCAAAACAAACTATGTGGTAATACGTGTTGGATCACATACACATCCACTCCCTTCTGGCACACACACGGTGTGCACACATCCATATGGATTTATTCCTTTTTCACCACTCAAAGATGCTGTGGCCACTGTAGACCATTGTGGACCCCAGCCCACTTCAGTCCTGGTCACCCACTCCAGCTGACGGTTGCTCAACAGGACTTGCTACGGTAACGCAAAGTATTCCACAAGGCGAAAAGCAACCACATTAAGGCTCAGAAGCAGCTATAACTAACTTGTAAAAGCCGGCCTCCAGCTGCAATGCTAAAAGCCCTGCACACAGAAAACGCTTTCCCTGTTTGCGTCACCATGCTACCTGCCATGGCTCTCAATGGTTTACTTTTTCCCCCAGCATGTAGTTTATGTGCAAAAGCAGGGTAATCAAGTCTTACTTACTTCACTTCTTGAAGCAACAGCTCGATGGAGAGGAGTCAGCCACATATTGTCCTTGGCATTAACACGAGCGCCTGCAAGTAAACAGCAGAGGTTACATCCATGCCTTGGGTGCAACATTGAAAGCCTTGCCCAACTGTTTCCTAGTGACAACAGCTGAGCCATATGTGGTAATCTCAGCACTCCCCACAACTCTCCTGGCACCCTGTTCACCTTGGAAATGCATTTCCAGATCCCGGATAGATAGAAGCTGAAGCATGATTCCGGAAGAAAGGAACTGGATAGGTCTGACTCTTATCAGGAATCGCTTTGTTTAAAGGACACAAAAGATTTCTTGTAGGGGATTACATATGTATGTATGTATGTATGTATGTACATGTATGTCTATGTATATCTATTTTTTTTAGATCAACTTATACAGTTGGGGAATAAAAAGCTCAGAGCACTGCTGCTGTCTGCAGATATAATGAAGGGAGTGAGTCTGTTGTTTCCAGCTCCATCAGGCAGACCACTAAAAGATACAACCACTTCCCTGCTTCGCAAATCTTGCTAGAATCAAGTAAACAAGACCAGGAAATGCTCAGGTTGAGAAGGAAACTGGGCACTTACTGCCTCAGCTTCTGTGGGTGTTATTCAGCAAATGTCAGAAGAGAGGTGAAGGAGACTATCCATTTGCCTTCTGTGCGGTTCAGCGCTAATGTGCACTCCGACAAAGACAGCTGCGCAAGAAGATGGGTTTGGAGTGGCTTGCCAGAATAAAGGATAAAGAAAGAGCATTTAACTACAGTGGTGCTGGCTGACCGCGGGCAAAAAAAAAAGGATCCTGTACATTTGTGTAATAAAACAGATTTGTTTGAAAGAAATATTAAAGCTATCCACTGACGTGATACCTCAGAAACGAAATCTAGTGAAAAAGACCAGAGAAACTAATTTTAAAAGGGCTTAATCTGAAAATGTTGCACCTCTCTGGTCTGCAGGTAGCAGTACTATTCTGAGAAGACTAGTACATGGAGAAAAATTTTAGAGAAGCACAAATGTCACGCACATAGCCTGGATGAGCCTCTGAAATTCATGAACAAAGGGATTCTTAAGCTTCATTTTGCACCACAACTTAAGTACATACAAAAACCTGTAATTAATAAATCACACTCTCTGAATCAGAAGTACTTTCCGAGAGCCATTTCTCAGGAATATTAAGGTGCTTGCCTCTGAATCACAGTGGTTACTGGGAATTGTGCTAGATAATCAGAAAAGAAACAAGTTCTTTCATATTTCTACAAGATGGGATATAATTTTTTGGCTGCAAGAAAAGGAAAGCCACTTTCATAACTATTGCAACAATTAGACGCAATCCTCCGAACTCACCTCAGAACCTGGTACCTGGTGGTACAACCTGCCCTCTGGAAAAACACCTTTTAGAAAAGACAACAGTTTCAAAGAGTTTTCTAATGAATCTGTCTAAGCAAGGAAGCTGTTAGCTTCTTTTGTTTTCATGAGAAGGCCATTATGGTTGATAGACATCAGTATCCTGCCCTTTGCCTACACTGCCCAAGGCTCTAGAGACACAACTTCTTAGGCAACAAACTTCTCTACCATCAGGAGGCTGACAGACAGGACTCAAAGGTACCTTACATTATACTGATTTGGTAAGGTCTTGGGGATGCAAATTGCATAGACGAATTCCTAATGATTGCCACCAAATAATTTTGGGTTTAGAAAATTTTTTGTATTTGTCTTGCTTTTTTGCCTTATGTTCTTAACTACGGTCTCTTTTGGTTTATTTCCACCCATTCACTAACTCCTACAAGCAGATGCTTGCAAATCAGAAAGGCTTATGTGTGGAGTAGCAAAGTGTGACAAACATATCATTCCTCAGTATTCAACAACTCCAGTAGCACTGGTGAATATGAAGATGACTAGAAAACCTAGGGAAGTATCTCCGTCAGTAGCTATTCATGCCTTTCACTGATCCACTTACCTTTTGAGAAACAGAAATAGTTGCCAAGAAAACAGCTAAAGAAAATAATAGAAGCAAAACGGTACAGTATAAATAAAATAATACCCAGCATACTATGAGCCTTTTCTTCCTCAGCTGTTTTCCACATCCCTTTACCTCTCTGTGCTTTGGGGTTCTTCATGTGACAAAGTGAAATTGCCCTTACATATCTAATTCAATGCATCAGCTGAATACATTTGTGATTTCTGTTTTTAAAGAGCTGCACAATTCAGCTGTTGTCTGTTACAGGAGTTGCTGTTGTGCATTTACTGAGATGCACATTTTCTGAAGAGACTTTTCAAATGAAAAAACTTCACCAGCACTGATGCACTCCTTCAGGGACAGAAAATATCTGCTGCTTTAAATGAGATCACGTGGAGGCAGCAGGGAAGCAATGCTTTTGTTTTCAAAGGTGTCCTCTACACTTCACGAACTTTAGCATCCATCCTGTGACAGCCTGGGGGTCAGCTCTTTGAAAGCACTGAGTAACACAGAATGCAAGTCTAAAGACTAAGCGTTCTACAACATGCTAAGGCACCTAAAATGAGCTACAATCAAAAATCAGAAGCTTAAATTTTCAAGTCCTCACTTGACACTTCCTCAAAGTCACCCAGAAATTCAGTGTCCCTGGACCAAGTACCTTCACCATGTTTTGACGCACTTTCTACAATTGTCCGTGAATTAATCTATGTATTTATAAGGACATAGAGGGCTGGTCACACAGTCAAATTGGTGCATATGGTGTCCTTCATAGTACAATCTTCCTTGAAAAGATAAGCTGCTTTAAAGATTTCCCTTAAAATCCTTTCAGGCAGGCAGAGAACCCACCCACCCCATAACATATCCACTTATAAAAAAACCTCTCCATAGAAAAGCCTTTTCTCAGCCCCATCCTCTGCACTCTGCCCTCAGGGGAGAGCTCGTACGCATGGGCCTGAAGGAAAGCCTTGGCTGTTGGATTTGCTCTGTGAGGCGGAAGCAGACAACATAACATACAATGTTAGAGATAAAATCAACAGAGAGGAAACTTTCTGTAATCCACTCTTCTTTAATACGGCTGTTTTGTAACCTTTCACTCTCAAATTTTTTTGCCAAAAGAGGAAACGAATCTGAAATTGCCTCTGTTCTTTTTAGATCTGAAATAAACAACCTGATGCTGGCTTTCAGGAATAAAGTTAACATCTCTTTATCCTAATCAAAGTACAATTTTCCATCCAGCACATCTGCCAAATCCACAGGTCTCTAATAAATCCAGATTCCGCAGTCTAAATCTCTGAAATTAGCAATGGTCAAGGGAGGAAGGAAACTCTAGCTATTAATGACAATATAAACATGCACCTTTCCAACTCCTGCTGAGACACAGCATAGACACACAAAAATATAAGGAATGCCCCCCCACGTCACCCCACACTTACAGACACATAATACCAAGCAAAGATCAGCACAAATAACAGAGTGGGACAACCCGATGGATGGAATTAGGACCTGCAACATGAGAGCAAAACAACACTGTGCTAGATGTAAATACAGTAACTGAACACCTATATGGTAGAAACAGGAGGTTAGGCAGGATCTCCTCAGAGGCAAGTCCAAGTCACTTGCCAGGGAAGGAAACGGCCTTGGGATCCTACCAGGTGAGAGCACACAGGTCCTGGATGACTCACAAAGGAGAGAGGAGATAGTCCTGGGACATCCTCCAGACCATCACCCAAAGGGGATACTCCTAATCCTCAAGGACAGGAGTGTCAAAGCCATGGGAATAGCAGAGAGCAGGCTGTCTCTCCAGCCTGCTATAAAAGAGGAAGCCCTGAATGTGTGTTCAGGTTACACAGAGCCTTCCCCTGCTGCCAACACAACAGGGATGGCCCAGAACCTGCTGTACATGTGACAGTCTCACTTCCAAATCTATGTGGCACAGCTTACCAGGAAGCCTTCCAAAGCATGTTGGGGTTTGTCCTTTTCCTCAGCTATTCTATAATTTATGAAGGACGGATGTCAATAATGCATGCACACCACCAGTGCATAAACTTCTTGCCAAGAAGCTCAGAGCCTTCTGAAATAGTAAGGCATGGTAATATTGCCAAAATCGCAAGCTCCTTGGTGGGGAACAAGGGCTGAAGGACTGAGCTCAAACATTATGCCCTCAGGAACCAGCTCAAGCCCAGCACGGGGAGAGGCACTGGCACAAATGAGAATGGAGCTTGTATTTGCCCAGACAGTTCTTCTTGCATATCCATGTTTGTGTCATGATATAGAGCTTCATTTATGTGAGACAGTTACCCTGGTCCTTCTCCTTCTTGACAGACAGGAGGTGAAGGAGAAGTGCTCAAAGCTCCCTGTTTTCATGTAGCCTGGAAAAACAAAACCACACAGCACATTTCCCCAGTTTGAATCATAGGATTATGGATCAGACCTTTGAGTTGGTGTAAATCTACCTAGTTCTGACATCTAATGGGCCAGGGTGTTTCATATCAGTTGAAGAATCTGGCACTCTCTCTCCTGTATCAAACTCCATTTCAGTGGCTACCTAGAAAGCAATTTTCAGTCTGTCTCCAACCACCTGGGCAGAAGTTTTATTCATTAGACACTACATATATTTGTGCTGCCACCAGTTCATGGGCCACAAATCTCAGAATGTATGTATTTCATTTCATTTCTCTCCTGAGCCCTGTACAAAATGCGATGGGTTGCTACTCCTCCTAGCTTCTATTCATGCTGAGAATATTACTGTTTGACGCCAACAGCAAGCATTTTTGTGCTTTCTCTCCGTGAAAACACCCTCTCATTTTAAGCCAGACAACAAAGTTTTTCTGCTTATGTAACTAAATGTTATGATCAGATTAATCTTTTGTGACACACTTTTACTAATACAAACCAGGACAACAGTTTACTGAATTAAGAGGTGAAGCAAAGGGAAGATGCTGCTGTTGTCTTTGGAACTTAGTTCACAGAGAGATCACATTAACAAAGAGATTTTTCTAATAACTCATAAATCTGCTCCTCCAAACCTCATGAACCTCCAAACCTGCTCTTGGATACAAATACTGATGATCATCATGAGTAATGATATTTCAGAGATAAAAGCGCAATGAATAGGTAGAATATGCAACACAAGACTAATTTTGACTCATGCTGAGCTAGTTAGGAAAGATCCACAGAGTTCTGGCAGACTGAACCCCAGCACAGTCCCACTGACACAAAGTCCAGTTTTTAAAAGCCCACACTGTAAGTTTTTCACACTCACTTGGATATATCAAAAAAATCCTAGATATACTACCTGCATTTTATGCTGTTCACCAGACAATCTCTATAGCCCGTGGATGATGTTTTGGCAGTGAAGTGCTGGAACTGTGTCCTGGAAGAACACTAGAAAGTCTCCTTCCCTCATTAGGAACGTGATAGAAAAAAACAATGTTCACCAGGACATTTTTTGATACTATTGGGATTCACTGGAGAAATGGGCAAAACAGCTTCACTTTTCTCTTTATGTGGATATTGCCTGTGCTGTTACTTGCAAAACCTGAGAAAAGACATTGCTTCTGCAATCTTCTCACACCACAATAGAACAACAGTATGTGACAAACAACACACACTGCAAGAACACATGCACAGATGAAGTTTATTAACTCTTACCTCCCAGCAAAGAAAATCATGTTTGCATTTAGCATACTGAAAACCCACCCAAGCATAACCTGTCAGCAGAGGAATGTTCGTTTAGATCATTCTGCTGGCATCAGGGTTAGCAGAGAAAGATCTGATGTATGATGTGTGTCCAACTAGTTACCCTCATCAAGCAATTAGACAAGTCAAAATGCCCCCAAAAATGTACAGAGGAAATGCATAGCTACAGGAAATTGAATTCCCATTTTGTGCCTTCTCCAGGTGTGGTTAGGCTGGTAATCCAAAGAAATATGTTTGTGTGGTCTGCACGTGCCCATTAGCAGCCCAATGTAACTTTGAAATTGGCTGGTGCTCTAAGCAGGGGGCTGGATGAGGTAACCTCCAGAAATCCCTTCCAGCCTGAATTATTCAAAAATTCAAGGTCGGAAATCAGAAGGTGCCTCACAATCACAGGACTGATAGTTCTGAAATAACTTTCTAAAAAACATATGCAACTCATTTGAAGAAGCAGTCTAATAATTTGTGAAACCAGTCATATAGCAAGGTTGCTTGCAAGGGGTTAGACGTTTGTTTCATAAGGCTCCTTTCAATGCCACATTCTTAAATCCCCATAAGCTTTACCCTTTAACACTTCTCCAGTTTAGAAGAACACTGTCTTTGAAATCCGCAAGCACATCCAGGAGTTTGCCATCAATTACTTGCTCTTCTTGAGAGATGTCTGCTTTATGCTTTGTTCTGACATATTTTGATCATGTTTTTTGTCACTACAACAGTTTGGAAATTTTTGTTTGTTTGTTTGTTTGGATACCTCCTACTGCACAGTTTCTATTCTCCAAATCAACTTCCCAACTCTTAGAATCATGTTTCTAATGTAAATACCACTTACCATTCAAACTCATTCATAACATTTTTGCTATTATTCTACAATAATTTTTGCTTAACAGGAATTCTTGGTTTGTACTCCAGGATGGGAGCCCCTACATTTCAATGATGTACTTCAGCAAGTAAGTTCCTGAATCCACAAATATTGTCAGTTTGAATGCTTTAGAAGTTTTTAAAAACTAGTTGCTTTGTTTATTAATTCCACAGTGCATGTTTTACAATTGTATCACCAAATTTAAATATATTTTCTAAGCTTGCCACAACTGCAACCAGCTCTGTGAAACACAGAAATAGGCACTGTCCAAAGATCACTCATATACACTTTGCTGGGTATTCCTTGTACCTTTAAAATTAGCTGATTTACCAGTTATTAACAGTGAGGGATGGGAAATTACCTTACCTGACAAAATGAGAAGCTCAATGATGTCTGCATCTCCCAGGAACGATGCAACGTGAAGAGGAGTTCGTTTCTCGGCATCCTACAAAACCATAGATTGTCCAGTTATAAAACATAGTCAATAACTGCAACTGTTAGTGTTAAAGAGAATGGATTTGTACACAGTGTTTATTTTTCTACGTGTATTTCTGTTTATAATTAGAAATGCAATTTCAACCAGTGAAAGAACAAAATTCAAGTTCTGAACAACACACTTCTTCCCAATAGTCTCCCAATTTTTTATCACTTGGTTCCATCAGACCTTGTAGAGACGCGGTCTTTACTCTGATATCCTGTTTACAGGTAGATCAAATCAAATCAAATCTAAAATGAGGAAAGACATCATCCTTGAGTCTCTTTTGGAAACATTTTCCACTGTAAGTATTGTAGCAATATAATTCAGATGCTTCTGGACATCAGACTTTGTTATGCAGTTTGCATCAATAATATAACACCAGAGCCTTCAGAAGGATATCTCTGGAGAATGGTTTGGAATTACACACAAGGACAAGATGCAGTCCTCTTAGTCTACAAAGGTTCTCGTACACCACTTAGCCTGGCTGCCTATAGCAGCCCAAAATGGGCTTGTATACCTTAATCGACCTTTAAACACAAATAAAGAAAATATTACCAGTCAGGTCTGTGTCTTTAAGCTTAGAAGAATGGCTAATAACCCTATATACAACTTCCGAATGTATTTCAGAAAATACATCTACTTTTATTTGATTTCTGTAATTTTCAAGCCTTAGGAAGTCTCATTTTCAAGGTTTTCTTTTCTAACTTCAATGGGTGTAAATACAGTATTTACAAAAAGTCCTTTCTTTTATTGCTTTATTCAGATGATACCAGAACACAGACCTTTAAAAAAAACTGCTAAAAAACGTAATATGGGAAACAAAAGTCACAAGAACTGCTATTTCTGCTAATCATGCTATTCAACCCCTGTTTCCAGTCCTAAATGTACTTAATTGTGGTTTCTTAACCACTAATACAAAAAAAGTTCTATGAGACTTATCAATCAAACTTATTAAATTACAACCTATCAGCATTAAATACGGTAAGACTCAACACTTCCTGCAAACAGTACCAACACAGAAACCCTACTGGTATTTACATTCTCTCCCTGAAACACATATCTCAGCCTGTCAAGTAAAATATCACTTTCAACATGCCCAAGAGGTCATCAACCACAAGGTATTTTGGACTGTCTTCAAAGTATGCTATAAATGTGGACAAATCAGTGCAGCACAACCATTTGTCACGTGAATGCGGAAAATTGTTTTCCAGCACTGTGAGGGACAGAGCCACTGGTCATGAGAAGAAGTTATATCTAATTTTTATATTTGTATGTTTTATCAAACATACATGATGTATGCAGTCCTCAAATTCTGCTGCAGTGGTTTTTGATCTTACATAAACCATTCAAAAATCATAGAATCATTTAGGTTGGAAAATACCTTTAAGATCGAGTCCAACCATTAACCTAGCACTGGCAAGTCAAAAGACAGATTACGTGACGCCCAGGTTGTCACAGGTCAGAAGGAAAGGTATCTTACAGAACTTTGCCTCCTCACAGGGTAGGCAAATTAAAACAATATTAAGCAGTGTCTGTCCAGCAGTGTCCGCTCAGGAACCGAAATCACAAGCTGGTTTCTCTCATACACTTAGTTCCTAAGACATAATCCACCACAGACAAGCTTTTACAGGCTACATCAGTGCAGACAAGAGCTTTCATAAGTATTGCTTCCTATTACCTATCCTAAGGCTATCCATGGCAAAAAAAATGCTAAGACTGATCAAATGTTTGTACAAAAATAGAATCAGGTTGCTTGGGTTTTTTTTAGTTTATAATTTTAATTTTAATGTATGAATCTCTCTTTAGAAAAATGTAGTATTTGTAACAGCTATCATACCTGTCAGTGACAAATCTTGTGGCAGCTTCTTGCAACACGGCTAAGTTTGCGAAAGAACAGAGTAGTTGGAAGTAGAATGCTAACAATACAAGACCAAGCAATTCTCTATATCAAGGAACCAAGGCTATTCAGTACTTTATTGATTATAAGTAATATTTTATACTAAACTGTAAATCTGATGGAAACTTTAAACTGAGGGAGGAAAGGACATGAAACAGAAAAGTAGAATTGTTATCCTTCTGTAACAGGAATAACTCTCTGTCAGCATTTGCAGCTTTCACTTTTTAAAACCAATGCAAAATCCTATCAAATTAAGTGAGAATCAAGTCTTTGGAGAAAGATGGGTTTAGTCACACAACTGAATTTAAGCTTAATTTCTCCAAGAGGAAAAAACTCTAAAATGTCTCCCTTTATCACAACTGAGCACACATTAGAGTTCACCCTCACATGACCTAGCAGACAACAAAACCCAATGTGTGGTATAGAAAACTAAAAACATACAGAAAAGCCCTTCAGGCAATGTCTTCAGGAGTTTGGTGGGGAGAAGTCCACGCACAATGCCTGCAGTTGAGCAACTCAACAGAGGAACATCCTCAAGTTGCTGTTTATGCTGTGCACAAGGCTGACACAGAAACAGAGGAACTGGGCCATCTGCCTGTCTGTCCAATCATACCCTTGCATCCTCCTCAAAGCCATGTACCACTTCAGCAAGACTTAAAAGAGCTCACTGGCTTTGCATCTGGCCCATGCACTAATGTCTATTCAGCTACAGATGTTTTTGTGGAACAATGGTAGTAAAAGGAGTACAAATCAGTAAATCAGTAATAATTTAAAGACTGAAGGCTACAAACAGAGTGAGAGGAATAAAAAGAAAATTTGTCATTTCAGGGAAAGGCCTGGCAGTACCCCAAACCTGAACATGTATTATCAAGGAGAGGAAAGGAGGTGGGGGGAAGAAATAACAGGATCACAAATAGCATTAAGACAAATAATCAGACCTGCTTGAAGTGCAATTCTCAGAGGAATAAAAGTTCAGTAAGAGACAGTAGATAAGTTAAACAATGGCTAGAAAATCATGCTGAGATGAGATAAACACTCTTTCCCCAAAACTGTACTAGTGACTTCTATTAGTTCACAGAAAAGATGCTGCTGCATTTTAACATTATCTGTACACTTTTTTTTTTTTTTCCAGAAGTCCAGATAAAGGAAATTAAGAATTTAGCAAACAGGCAATCAAGGACAGAAGGCCTCAGCAAGAAAAACACTCAACACATGCTTAAAACTGTTCAGGTGATCACAGCGACACTGATAAGGCCATTCACAGGCTTAAAGTTAGGCTAGTCCTTAAGTGCTTTATTGGATCAGAGCCCCAGAGTACACGAAGATTAGCAGAACACTGGCTTGGATGAATCATATCAGCATATGCAAAATATTCAGGCACATTAAGAAACAGGGCAACATTTTCTCCTTAACACAGCCTACGTACATAATGGATTTGAACTTCTATGTCAACTGTAGTTGTTCAGATCAGAAGATATTTGTGACGGAGTTATTAACTATTAAAATACGAGTGCAACTGCTACAGACAATAAATGCCTGTATCCTCTTTTTGTCACCAAACTGCCTGAGCAGCACAGGAATAGTTCAGCACAGAAGGAAGCGCCAGAGAAACCAAGTTAATGAAGTTTCACCAGTATGAACCATTTGGATTCCCACCACCTCCAAGTGGCCAGCAATCTGCCTGAGTGGCAGAATAAACTGAACTATATTAGAGGCACATAAATGGCTACAACTTCCATTGAGGAGGCTAACAAAAACACTAACAGAAACAAACCTCCTGCACGTTAACTACGTTCAGATCTGAACATACTTTATTTAAATAGCATAAAGTAGCTGGTACCATTAAAAAACCCAAACATTCAGGTACAACTGTGGGAAAATTAAGTATTGGGAACTGGTTAGGAATCATAGAACCACAGAACACTTTGGGCTGGAAGAGACCTTTAAAGGTCATCTAGTCCAACCCCCTGCAGTGAGCAGGGACATCTTTAGCTAGATCAGGTTGCTCAGAGCCCTGTACAACCCGACCTTGAATGTTTCCAGGGATGGGTCATCTACCACCTCTCTGGGCAGCCTGTGCCAGTGTTTCACCACCCTAATCATAAAAAATTTCTTCCTTATATCTACTCTAAATCTACCCTCCTTTAGTTTGAAAGGCCCTACTAGAAAGATTACCCCCATCTTTCATGTAGGCCCCTTTTAAGTACTGAACGGCTGCACTAAGGTCTCCCTGGAGCCTTCTCTTCTCCAGGCTGAACAACCCCAACTCTCTCAGCCTGTCCTCATAGGGGAGGTGCTCCAGCCCCCTGATCACCTTCATGGCCCTCCTCTGGACCTGCTCAAGCAGGTCCATGTCTGTGTTGTGTTGAGGACTCCAGAGCTGGACACAGCACTGCAGATGGGGTCTCACCAGAGCGGAGTAGAAGGGGAGAATCACCTCCCTTGACCTGCTGGCCACACTGCTTTCGATGCAGCCCAGGATATGGTTGGCCTTCTGGGCTGTGAGCGCACATTGTCAGCTCATGTCCAGCTTTCCATCCACCAGTACGCCAAAGTCCTTCTCAGCAGGGCTGCTCTCAACCCTTCCATCCCCAAGCCCATATTGATACTGGGGGTTGACCCACCCCAAGTGCAGGACCTTGCACTTAGTCTTGTGGAACCTCATGAGGTTCACACGGGCCCACTTCTCAAGCTTCTCCAGGTTCCTCTGGATGGCATCCCGTCCCTCAGGTATATCAACCACACCACTCAGCTTGGTGTCATCGGCAAAATTGCTAAGGGTGCACTCAATCCTCCCGTCTATGTCACTGATGAAGATATTGAAGAGCACTGGTCCCAGCACAGAGCCCTGAGGGACATCACTTGTTACCAATCACCAGGGACTTCACCTGACTGCCATGACTTTTCAAGTATCGTGGCAAGTGGCTTCGCAACTACATCAGCCAATTCCCTCAAGACTCTGGGATGCATCTCATCAGGTCTCATACACTTACGTAAGTTCAGGTTCCTCAGGTGGTCACAAATCTGATCTTCTCTTACAGTGGGAGAGACTTTGCTCCCCCAGTCCCTGTCTTCTGGCCCATCCACTCAAGAGGCGTGGGAAGAGAGTTTGCCAGTGAAGACCGAGGAAAATAAGTTGTTAAGTACCTCAGGCTTCTTCTTATCCACTCTTACCAGCTTGCCAGTCTTCCTCATGGGGAGGGTATGCTTTCTTTAACCTTCCTTTGCTGGCTGACACACCTGTAGAAGCCCTTCTTATTATTCTTTGCATCCCTTGCCAAGTTCAGCGCCAGCCATGCCTTGGCCTTCCCGACCCCACCCCTACACAATCAGGCAGCAGCCCTGTACTCTTCCCAGGATACCTGCCCCTGCTTCCACTGCCTGTGCATTTCCTTCTTGCCCTTTAATTTGACCAGCAGGTCTCGACTCAGCCATGCCAGTCTTCTTGCCTTGCTTTCCTCATTTCTTACACCCAGGGATCAGAGCTCTTGCACTCTATGGAAAGCATCCTTAAAGATCTGCCAGCTCTGTTCTGCGTCCTTGTCCCTGAGGGCTGTTTCCCAGGGGGTCCTATCGAATAACTCCTTCAAGAGCTGCAAGTTTGTTTTCATAAAATTCAGGGTCCTGACTTTACTCTTTGTCTGACCCATGTCCCTCAGGACTGTGAACTCCAGCAATGTGTGATCACTGCAGCCCAGGCTGCCTCCAATCTTTATGTCACCATTTAGCTCACTCACATGGGTGATCATCAGGTCCAGTATCACACCCACTGAAGAGGCTAAATGCAAATGAGCAGGTACTTCCTGGGCTATTTACAACTATTTAGAGGCAAAACTTGATGCTGTGCAAAGAAAATCTCTGCCGCTTCAGGATTTCCTCCCTCTCACAGATTCTTTTATTAAAGCCTGTAATTCACAAAGCAAATCAAAATGCTTAACTGTGAGCACCAGCTGGGAGGTGAAAGTCAAGCTGTGTAACTTACGCCTCATGCTCTTTTTTCTGCTATTACCAAGCACAGAATTTCCTGTCTCAAACAGCAGATCCTGGTTCCAGCACTTCTCATCCCTCCAGCCTTCAGTTTAGCCTCAGAAACAAAGATTTTTCCGGACTGAGTCTTTAATTGCCAAGTGCCCATGAGGTGGAAGAGGCAAATACTTTGATCTTCTAGAGACAAGAAAAATTATCTTCCCTCTCCTCCCCCATCTAACACTTTCCTTCCATGAGGCTGACAGTAGCTTTCATGCTAGAAAAAGATAACTTTTAAAATTAATTACTAATCCTAGATTGAGATTGTAGAAACTGGTATCCTAAATTAATGGAAATATTTTAATGTTTATAGCAGTGTTTCCACTCAAAAGCTAGAGTTAAGTAACTCCTCCATTTTTATAAATGCAATATTGACTTGGGGGGGGGTTGATGGCGTGGAAGCGTACATCACTCGTGAGCAGATGTAGAAAATTCAGGTATTTCAGAGTTGGAGAAAATAAAGCAGCTACAGCCAAACCCTGCCATAAGCTTTTAATGGCCTGTAGATCCTTAACTGACTCGAACATTTTGAGGACAAGAATAACATAAGTCACCAGCACAGATACGAATATATAAAACTTAGTATCCACTAGTATACCAGCATGCTGTACAAAGCAACTCCCAATACTTCAGACTCTCAGTAAACTCCAGTAGAATCTTCTTCATAGTTCAAACATCTTCTTTATAAAATATAAAAAATTCTATGTGTTTTCTAAAAGAAAAAATATTTATTCTAAACAGAAGTCATGCTGGTTGCTTTGCATCACAAACCAATGCAATTTTAGTATTCGGTTTCCTTACATTCCTGAGAATTGTTGATAATTTCCTTCTGTAGGAAAAAAAAAAATCTCCAGCACTCCCCTTGTAAATTAACAGCATAACAAACAGCACTACTAGAGGCTAAATACCCACTGAAAACACAGGCATTAGCACCAAACTGTCATACTGTGTCAAAGCAGAAGCCTTCCAAAGTTCTCGGATAAATTCTCCAGAAGACTTTCCAGCATGGCAGAACTACATTTAGAAGAGGAGCATTTACTTCCCAGATAGCATTATTCTCCTGCAAGACTCCATAGTGCCAAAAAGAAAATCAACATTCCTCGGATGAAAGCAGAGATGAGGGTTTGGTTCCCAAGATTACTGAAATACCACATCACAGTCTCTCTTAGTCCTAAATCAAACATGTCACTCCAAACTGAATGACAAGCTGGTTTTCACATTAGCTATCCCAAGCATGCAAAGCCTTTCAGACTCACAATCCTAAACGTGTGTGCACTTGTAGCCTCAAGCACTCATACCACCTCAAAAAGCATGCTTAGCAGTAGTACAGAAAAATATATCTTCTCTGTGTGTGAAGACCCGAATCCTCCTAACAAAGACAGTCCTGCAAATCTATGCCTTAACAAGTAGGATAATAAGAAAAAGAAATCATAAACAGCATAGACCCATGTCTCCCCATAATGACTTCCTTCTTGCCTTCCTTATCCTGTAATAAACCACCCTCTATATACATGCTCCTGTGTGTAAGGCCTTGCAATCTCTGCTGGTGCCCATTCTTCTACAGACCTGCTCCAAAGCTACAAATGGGCAGGTGATGCCAAGGGTCACTATACCTCAACATGGCTTGAACCCATAAGGAGTTACTGCAGCCCACTTGGATCTGCTGGCTCTGCAACTCTGCTTTAATGAAAATGAGACAAATTCAGCCAAACCATTACCTCCTAACCCATCTCGATTTGGCATAAATGTGTGGGAAGCATTTGCACAAGCGGCATTTGACACCAATGTGCAGTGAAAAGCAGCAGCTTTTCCATCTGCCAAAGCATTGAGCAAAGAGGCTGCATGGATCAAGCCAAGAAGGCAGTATCAGCACTCATGCCCCAACATTTGAAATAGAAGCAACTAAGTATTGGGAAAGCAGATATTGCCTTCAACAGCCTCACTGCTAGGGTGAAGGGGTATATTATTTCTTTTGCCAAAAACATGAATGCAATAGAAGATATTCTGGAGAAATCAAAGTTTTGCATAAATTTTGTTTTTTAGGGTTTTATTCGAGAGAAAAAGCAAGATTAGGGAATAAAGAGGAAAAACAGAGGGAAAGAAATGTCTGGTTTGGCTTGCAAGCATCTCATCAGCTATGGTGAAGAATATTGGAAGGGTTTTTTGCCTTTTTTGTTTGACTTCGAATATTCTGAAGGAAAACTAAACGAGAAGACAGATGAAAATGGAAATTTTACAGAAGGATTTTGCTTTAGTAGAAGATCATAACATTGCACGTAAGAACCAGACTTCTGGTCTTACGTAAGGTGTTGCACAGCTGCGTACATTATAAATCCCAGCTAACCAGGGGTTACCACTGGATCCTGAATAATCCCTCAATGAACTCAAGGCTCTGTGCCACTCCATCACACTCTTCTCAAAGTAAAAAATCACCCCAAAAAATCACCACCTACACACACATAGCACAATCATCCTGATATTTCTAAATGTACAAGCAGCAACTGTGAAGGATGGCTGACTGAAACTAATCTGGTGGTCTGGATGGTTCAACCCAATATCCCAAATGCGCTGGGAAAACAGGCTGCTGAACGTTGCCCACAGGCAGACCACACTTCCCACGGAAACAACACATGTTCAGCACTTAGTGGTAAGGCATTGCTTACCACCAGTCAAGTATAACCCTGTCCATGCCCTCAGGGTGCAAAATGTTCCCCAAAGCACAGCTAGGGACCATTACAGCAGCAGAATTAACTAAAACCACATTTCAAAGCCAAAAAGTTACATCTTTCACTTTGTTGCAAAATAGAAGTCCCAATTACAGCAGCATCCAAAATGTAGCCATTTCCATCAACATACACTTTATCAGACAAAAAAAAAAAAAAAGAAAAGAAAAAAAAAAGTAACCTTCTAAACTTCTGATTTGCTCTAAACTCTTTCCTCTGAGACGAATTTTCTCTTAGGAAGTACACATATATATATATCACTAACGTTGCATAGTTTCTCCATGCGCTTTTTTCTTCTGCCTTCTAAATACCTCTCTTACTGCAGATTCCAAAACCCGATGTTTATAACTTCAGAAATCCCCAAAGCTTGCTGCAAAACCAGTTTTATTTTGTTTCCCTGTCCTACCTATATTTGAACTACTCCATTATTAACACAGCTAACCAAAACGATCAACAAAGGACAAATCGCTGCCAAACAGTGTCAGAGTTTCCTCTCACGTGAGCAACCAAGCACTAGAGAAACACTAACATGGAAGTAATTAAAAACACCCTTAAAATAGAAATGTAAGCACGCAGTGCAAATTGCCAGCTCACAGCACAAGGGGGGAATATCTATCTTTTGATCTTTCTTTAGAGACATTTGAAGCACTTGACACTTGTCTGTAATCACTATCCAGAATACAAACTTCAGAATTCATGTTGGCCTGCATTTTTCTAATTACTCCAAAGAATAGGTTTGGGTTTTGCTCCTGACAAAATAGCTGTTCAGGCAAAGCATTCTTGGATGGACTTTTAGCATCTCAAACAGGATTCTGGGCAAGACCACTCAAGTTCAAAGGCTTTTTCTATTAAGTACTATAGGACTCATCTACGAAATACATATTCTTCATTTATATTGCACCCGACATTTGAGAGCGTCTCCCTAGCAACCATCACTACCACACTTGCAGCCAAAGGATATAAAAACATTTGAGAAGCCTACAATAACCTTGCACAGGAAATGCTATTTTGAGAAACCAACATAAAATACAGAGGAACTTTTTGGTCTACCATGTTCATCCAGGTTGTTGGGGTTTTTGTTTGGTTGGGTTTAGGGTTTTTCTTTGTTTTTTTAAGACAATCAGGGAAAACAAATAAGGAGGAAGCTCAAGGGAGGTGATGCTTTATGGAAGCACTTTCAGGAACTTACTTCAAGAAAACAACCAGGTACTGATAATCACAAGGAAAGCCTAATGTCAAGGTCTTCTTTGATCAGATTCCCCTTTAAAACAGCAGCAATTCTTTCCTTCCATTTGACAGCAGAGTAGAGCCTCAGTTAACCAGATCTGTAGGATCACTTCTCCAGTTCCTTTCTGCAGCTCTGAACCAGATGGTTAGACCTCACTGCCTGCAAAAGCTGCGGTGCCAAGACTACACCAGATGAACTGCTGGAGCTAGCTATGAGTAAACTGATGGCTTTGTGTCAGAGAAAGACATGAAGAAAAGGAAGGTTGATTCAAAAGTCCAGGAAACACCTGGAAATCACCATTCTGTTTTTGATTTATATTCTCACCACTTTCATAGGCCACAGAGTCAGGACTGGTAGGGTTCACTTCTAACAGTATTAATTTAAGTTAAAATCAAAGAGGGAAAAAAAAACCCACCAACTTCTGCAAAAACACCGAGTTCAAATTGAGATTTTTTTTTTCCCTGCCAAAACACTTAACTGCTACTTGTTTACAGCTGCTTACCATTGTTCTGGCTAGAATAAGCCAATCTGCAGAACTGTAATTCCTTTGTGGGCAAACTGCAGCCAAGATACTGCTTCCTTACTCTCACTGCTGAGACTGATAGTGAAGCATTATTTCAAGTAGAGTCAAAAGCTGAACAACAGCTCCTGATCTGCAAAGACTCTTCATAAATGGAAACTCTACAGAGAGTGAAAATATGCAGGTTTCAGCTGTTTTCATTCATTTTCTCAGTAAGAGAGAAAACAATGTCCCTGACTGACCTACACATTTGGAATTGCGTTACTATACACTTAGAAAATATAAAATCACCTGCTGGAGATAATGACATTTTGGATTACTAATTAGGATTCCACTGAAGCCCCAAATCTCTAACTTCCAAATAATTTCCATTCTTTTATGTATTAATTATGATTAACACTGTCATTGCAAGAGTTCATAAGCATGGTGCTTACGTATCGCAGGCACATAACATGCCAAGTCACATACCAAGGCGTTGACATCCTCAGTTTTGTAGATTAACATCCGTATCTCTTCTGGATCGCCACTGAAAATCGCTTGGACCAGTGGTGGCTGGAAAAACAAAAGAGTAGAAGCAGCATTACAGGTTGGTTTGTTTTTCTATTTAAAAGAAGCACATATTATTCCTGCTAACATTTACTAATGCTGCCCAAAGACATTGGATGACCCCAGTAACAAATCACCATGAGTATCTCATCAGTAAGAACTATCAGTTATCTTGAGGATAAACTGAAATCATGAGCATCTCTGTACGTATAATGAGTGTGTGTGTGTGCGCGTGCAAACAGGGACCCCCATTAGAATGGCAACTTTTGTCAACAACACGCAATTAGCCCAGATGTTCTCCTTGGCATGTAAGGGGAAAACTAATTACATCAGACATTGCTGCATGTTTGCTGTTGGCACAGATTAATGGTCATGCAATACACATTTAGAAACAGAACATTGTGCAGATAATGAATTTCTGGGCAATTACTAAACATCTTGTATCTTTTTACTGAATAAACACGCAACGAGCACAGTTAATCTTAACCACCCAAGAAGCGAAATAATTATCTTATTGTTTCAAGTCTGTTATTATGCTATTATGAATCGGAATGCATAAATAAATAATCAGGCATACGGGAGAAACAATATGCCATGCTCATTCCTCTGGCAATGCTGGCATCACTGCCCGTCAGTGGGAAGGAGCACTGCATATGCTCTGTTACATGTCCAGAGCTGGCAATATCAGTCCTTCTGCCTAGATTTGCTCTGGACCCCCAGCAGCAAATATCCAAGTTATTACCAAGCTGGCAGAACACAATCTGCTGAATTGAGAAAACAAAACCCTTGGTGCTGGAGACTCAGAAAAAGAAGGGAACAAATTACAAAGATACATATCCCCTGAAGCACACAGCTGAAACGGGCAGTGGCCCCACTTCCACCATCATCCCTCCTGAAGGCAGTGTGTGTCCTCCCGAGTTCACTGCCCACCTCCAAGTTGCCTCGTGGTCCTACTAGCAAAAAGGAGTTTGTAGTGCCATGCAATCACCAGAATTTAAAATAACCCTGCAAAATGGAAGCATGCATGCTTAAGCACATAGAACTGCAACAGTTTTTAAGATTCTGCAGAATTTAACTATCTTGTAAACAAGTTATCTGAAAATCCACAAATAAGCTGCAAGAACAGACAAAATACCATTTTTTCCCAATCTTTTCACTGCAAAATTCATCATATTCAAATGTGGAAAATAAATTTCTAAGGTGATGGTGTCTGTTTTAAGACATTAATCCCTTATGTCCTTGAGACAGATTCACACTGGAATTTCATTCTTGCCACTCCTCTGACAGAAAAAAAGACAAAAGCAGCATCTTTTATCACAACTGTCTGTAGTCTTATGTATTGCAGTGGATGTTTGAAAAAGAAAGGGAAAAAACCTGCATTTTTCACTTGAACCATTTAGCATGCTTCCTTCCCAGCCCATGTCAGAACGGCCACAGACTATTCCCCACCAGAGGATGCAACCACCAACCAGAGAGTCTGTTCCCTTCTCCTTCGTCTGCCAAACCCAAACAAATCTGAATTTAGCTAAGAGTGAGACAGTCTCATTTCTGCATTTTTCTCTACCAAAAGAAATCATTTAAAGTGACTCTCTGATCTTATGCCCACTAACAGGCTAATAAAAACTAGTATTTCCTAGGCTTAGGAAACTTAACACTAACAGCTATAAAGAACCAGCGAATGTTTATGAAATTAGAATGCTCACACCAAAATATTTCCCTTTTCATGTACATTTATCATAATATTTAAATAACAAAATAACCAGGAAAGCAGAGAACTCCTCAGTTTCAAGCTGAATGGTAACACAACCCATTTGCTGCTTTGTGGCCAAGCAACAAACACCCCCAACAGCTCAGATGAGTCTCTGAATCCACCTGCAGGTACGCCCAGCACCCACAGAAAGGTATCAGCCAGGCTCTGATGACATGTAAGCTGAGACTTCAAACAGAGGTAGCATCACCAAGAGAAAAATTCAGCAATCTTCAAATCTACTGAATTTTTAAAAAAAGTTCAACCGCTGTTACAGGTCACATTTTTCTTTTAATCAGGAGAGGGTAAAGTACTGTGCACCATTATATTAAAAAATGAGGAAAGACTACAATAACACAGTTTAACCTTTTTTTCCTCTGTCAGAAACCTGAATCAGACACGTGGTTTTACAGGAAATGCTTGACCTTCTTAATTAGCATCAGCTACTTAACAAAGAAAGCAGATTGAGAATAACAGTGTTCTTTAGACCTGTAACATATATAATTTTTGCCCACCATTCACAGTCATATCTACATGCAGATCCTTATATCAAAACCCAGTATTTATTGCGCCTCTGAAGCAGGCTGTAAGTCTCACACTGCTGATATACACAACCTTTGCTGACAGAAGATAGCTGCCATATACTCATTTGCAAAGGCCTTAGTCCTTCAGCCCTTTTTCCCCATGAGATTCTCCTCTTATAAATTAATTACGATAGAAAATATCACTGCTAATGGTAACAGCAAGAGACAGAGGTAACAGAGAACGATCAGAGGCAGTGAATTGGAAAGAACAGATAAAACCAGCACAGGTTAATACCAATCTTGAGCCATTGCTGTGCAGCTTTCTCCAATTTGCCATTTTTCTAATTTACCATTTCATTATTTTACTTCATTTTCAAAGGTTTTAGTTTTGAAGTGAGAAACACATTATTGTTAAGGAATTTTTATTACATATTAAAACACATTTCTGTATAAGGTACACAGCCATGTATAATGACCTGTTTCGGGAAAACATGTCAGAAGTATGTTGCAGCTGCAATTTGAGGTCAGAGCTGAGAATGTGCATCTGCATCCATCATCATGATGGAAAAAGTACTGCTCCATTCAGCAGCTGCCAGTGATGAAATGGAGCTTGTGCAGTTACATCCGTGTTGATGATGGATGTCCAATAACCTGAACAGATTACTTTCTTAATCTTCAGTGATAACTATGTTAATGCATGAATTATTTCAACTTTAAGTAATTTAAAAAAAAAAAAATAAATTCCTGAAGGGCAGATGACATTTCCTAATTATCAAGGAAGGATACAGTATATTTTTGGAAATAATTTCTAAAACCTGTGACAAAATCATTAACACATTATTTCATTAACAGAAATATTTTGCTTTAAAATTCTTCACATTAAGAAGTTGTTAAACACTCAGAATGAAGACCAAAAAAAAGCAAGCACAGAGCAGGTTATGTATAACTATTCTTAGAATTAAGCAAGGGTGCAGGTTTTGGAATGATGAACAACTGTTTCATCAGCTCAGCTCTCTGGAGCTTCCAAATTCTTAAAGAGAGTTTCAGCTGGGAGTGTTCACATTTTTTCCTGAAAATATACACCAGCAGTTAATAAAAACCTTTCCATGTTACTTTTTCTATACGGTTACTATTATAAGTACAAAACTCACCAGTGAGTTTTATTAGAGTTCTTTACTCTGTGCTGTAACAAGCATTACAGTAAAAATAAAATTTTATCTGCAGACGTCTTCCAATGTTGGAATATATCCCTGTCTTTACTGCATACGGGGCAATGGCAAGCTGGACTTCAATCCACTAGGTAAAATTAGCTTGTTGAACTGAAGGCACAATGATTATTTCAGCAATAGAGAGCTTAAACCTACATGGAAGAATGTCCTGTGGCTCAGCTGGCATCCACAGAGGTGACAAACCGCACCAGCAGAAAAACATCCAGCATTGGGAAATTCTCAGTTCTCCTCCATAGATCTGACAGTACAGAGGAAAGCTGAGACCAAGCAGCATTGGCAGGTCTCTGAACCCCAGATGAGATGAAATATTTAAGTGGACTGTCTCAAGTATCATTTTAATTACTATGTCCGAAGTGGGTGCTGAAGCTCCTAGCAAACCAGTTAGTATTTTCACTAATAAAATGTAACTGTGACACATATTAAATACTTCATCTTGATTTTAGATATCCTGACTCATTAACAAGGACTTATTTCAGCCAGATTTTCATTTGACAGGAGCTGGAGGCAGATATGGAAAGGATGATCAATTCCCGTGATGACTTGATATAATATAGTATCACTTGGTCTTCTAAGTGAAAAGAAGTTATATATTGATCCTTTACTTGTTCTAATTGCATTACAGCAAGTTGCTGCACTGAACACTCGGATATGTCCATGTACTCATTTCTCCTTAACTAGCAAGACAATGTAGCAAGACACATAACCATTTCAAAGTCGTATTGATTTTGTCACTGTTTTGCCAAACTTCTCTTTTTTCTCTGCACATATTCCCATTATTCAAGATTACGTGGTTGTCTGCTATGTCACATCACGTACATCTATTTCCTTCCACTGGTCATAGCACAAAGACTACTCCTCTCCTTAATTTTAACTGGGGACCTTCTCCCTCCAAGCATACACACGTGAATACCTGAAACGGTGTTTAACTTGCAATTCGGTATGAATGAACAATCATTAACTGGATCGCTCTTAGTTCTTAGAGTGCATTTCCCTGGTGTTTCGTATTTATACAGTTCCATGTACAGAAATTATTCAACACTAATCATTTTTTAACAGGCCTTGCAGTCTATTTCACTTGCATCAGGGGTTAGCCTTTTATTGTGTTTTAGGAATTAATTGCTGGGTAAATACAAAGAGAAGTTTACTCTTTATTTGTTATTATTTCAAAGACTGTGTTTCTGTTACTGGAATTTCCATATATGGGTTTCAGACAGCAAAGTACTTTCACAGATCTGGTATTTGGAGAATAATGTCCTTGGATGGTTGCTAAGGGGTGTTTCAGAGCAATTACAGATTTTTACTGAGCCACTCCTAAGGAATACTTGTCCGAGCTACTGAAAGGCCAGTGGAGAGAAACAAATCCATAAATAGGGTGTACTGGTTCTCTGGAAGCATAATGGCAAACTGACAGCATTGTTAAGTGACCGAATGTACGTACCTAGGACATTTACACTGACCAGATCAATAAATACCCTGTACACTGCAATATCTCAGATAGGGCAAGAAAAAAGCTTTTCAGTTAATTTAATTTTATCTTCTTATGTCCTCCCATTTTCTGCAGACTAGCCCAATTATGTATAATGACTACACATAACCCACTGCAGAAAGGACAGCGTGTATGCCTACATGCTGCTACTCATTTCAATTTGTTCCACTGTGTTTCCATGCTCAAGGACCAACAAACTTACACGACACACAGAGGTATTCAACAAAATACAAATCAACACTCCTGAAAGTAAGAACAACTCTGGGTAAATGGCTCTTACAAACTTGAAGAGAACTTCACGTTGGTTTTAAGCTACTGTTTAAAGGACACAGAAGAACCGTGCACACATTCCCCAGACCAATGACTTTATAACTCGCTGACATGCTGTGCTCCAAGTTGCTTAGAGGGATGTGCTGGGCATTTAAGTTTCATTCCAAGAAGTGTTAGTTTTTCCTGTAATGCCTCCCCATTTCTGCCCATGTCATTTATAACAGCCTCCTTCTATTTAGCTTATCCAAAGCCTTAGGCCGCATTCATCCTTCAGACCCTAAAAAGGACTTCAGCGTCAATGGCACAAGGCACACAGGAAACGTACTCTGGGAGCAGTGGAGAAATAATCACTGCTTCATTTGCTATTATGCTCTCCTGAGATTAGGAAAAACGTTTATACAAACTGTAACTAGAGCATATGTTTAGTGTCAAGAGCAACTTCACACCTAACTTTTTAAAGAAAGAGGAGCTGGAGGTGGATGTCTGCATTTGCCTAGACAACCCAGCATCCTCTGGTCCCGCCCACATCCTCAGTGCCCGAGAGCCTGTCCCCCCAGTCTGTCAATTCAAATGGTGAATGGCAACTTCATCAAAACGCAAAGAAATACTCAGTTAATGCAAAAACACCCCAGTGCACACCTACGGCTACCGATATGGTCTAACCCTAAGTGATAGGTACTGAATGGCATCAACAGCATCAGGAGAGGATGTCTGCAAAGACGTTCAGTGTGTTAGAAGCAACACTAGTTCTGTATTCAGTGCTTTCTCCCTCCTCCCAATGATTAGTTAAATGTTCAGTAACACATAAGTGGTTCCAGATGTTAAGTAATTGTTCACAAACATCTGAATAATTCACGTCATGGTAACATGGTCTGCAGGTAGTTCCCACTTAGGCATGCATTTAGCCTTTTCCAGAGTGGCTTCACAAAACAAATGAAGACTTGAATACTTCCAGAAATATTTGGTGCAGAAATAGTTGGAATATGGCGATTCTAACATGATTGTCAGATATTGCCATTGCTGGTAACATTAATAAAACCTGAGTTTAATCACTGGTATACATTGCCAGCTAGATGACAATTAATCACAAGCTACCAAACAGCTACAGAAATAGAGCAGCTCCAACCTCACTCTGCTGGACAGCCAGGCAGCTTGTGCAGACTGTGAAGCCTCCAGGCAGATGGCCCAGGGGAGGGCCTGCATCCTGGGAGCACTCCCAGGCCTCCAGCTGAATTCAGCTGGCTGCCTGGTATCCAGTACTGATGAGGTTTAGAGACTTGAAATTCAGGCCTAATGAAACACCCTTCTGCACCTCAAGGATGGAAAAATCAAATTGTCAGCTTTAGGTGAACAAGTGCATTTTCCAAAACTAACAGTTCTCCTTCATTACAGCTATTGTACATCACTAGAGGAAGGGAAAAAGAAAGTATAATCACTGGCAAAGGACTGAAGTAGTTAGCAGTAAAGGTGCCTGAAACAAGATTGTCCTACGACAACTGAAAAAACCTTCCATTAAGGCTCTTGCCTTGACCATCGCTTATGCTATGTTTGGAAAAAGACAACCTGAACTAATGCTTAGAGCATGGCTCAACCCTGAAAAGCGAGCAGGGCCGTCAACACATCTTGCATCACTTGCTTTTAAATTATTTCCCCTCCATACCAGTTAGGCCTTTGCAATGGCAAACTGGGCTTGGAACTAGAAATCCAGGCTGGGCTCCCATGGGCTTCTAGCTCTCTGCTTCCACTCAGCAGAACCCTGACAGCTTTCGCTTACATCCCACCCGCAAAACTCCACGTCTCCAGCCAGACAGAGAAGAAAACAGATCTGATTCTATGATTAAACATAATCACAATCAATCATATTGATGTGTAAACCACAATATACTTGAGTTCACTTTCCCATAAGTATGCTGCTTGTGAAGTAATGTGAATAAATCTGCTTCACACCCCTGCCTCCCCACTGCCCCCTGCACCCTCCTGTTCTGGTCCTCCCTGTGCCCAGCCCTTTCCCCTCCTCTACTTGCCATCCCCAAGAGATTTAAACCTTTGTCTCTCTCTCTGCTGCCCCATTTCAATGCTGCTGGAAAAGGGGAGCTCAAGTTCTTAGGTGATGCACACTTGAACACATTTAATTGCAAATACACACTAGAGCAAAAGAAAGCAAGCCATAAGCAAAACTAAAACTATCCAGGGAAAAGGTATTAAAACACATTGAGAGAGCAGAAACTTCAACACAACATTTATTTAGTCAAGCTTTCATGATACTTAAAAAGGAAAATAGTCAGGATTGGCTCTGCTTGTACAATGCCAGATCAAGCACGGTATTTCTGTTCACACAATTTCTGATATGCCACTCCCGACGGTGCAAAACAAGCCTCTCGGCAGATCTATTTATGGCTGTTAGCTTGGCTCCAGATTTTGGCTGCCTCCCATTTTCATTATGAAGCCTATCATCTGCCCCAAGAATTGCTCATGTTTCCAGGTGAAGCGAAGGTTACATCCTGTCATTCCTGGAATCCTGAAATTCCTCTACACACCAAACGCGCTGCAAGTGGCCTGTTTTGTTAAACTTATCATAAGGGCACTGAAATAACTCACAGCATGTTAAATTTAGATCACTTCCAAAAAGGAAAAGAGCTAAGCATGTTTAATGCAGTTTGCCCAGTGTCCTTTCCTTCATTCTCATTACTGGAAGCTGTCCACCGGTCTCGTTTTAAGTGGTGGCATTTTGTTTTGGTTTTGGCACAACCCCCCCTGGGTGGTGGGGTTAAGAGCCTGCAGATCATATCAGAAAATTAGTTAATAAATACTGTCTGGAAGTTACATCAATTGGAGACAAAGACTCAGCACGCTGCAGACTAGTTAAAGTAGGAAAGTATTTTTTAAAGGAGACAGAAATAAACATAGTAGCATAACATTTGTTATATTCACCAGCATTTGTTACCCATTTTAGTGGAGAAAAGTCTGCCACAAACTCTGCATAATATAGATCAGTTGGAATATCTACAAAGATTGAAGATAATTCATCTAATGGTACCCTGATTTTTTCTTGTCTTCTTGAATTTGTTTGTTCAAAGTTTCTTGGAGTTTTGTCTTGATACAAAGTATGTGTTGTGTAATACCTCACAACAGACAGATCAATGACTACCAACAAAAGGATCCAATTCTTTACATAGATTCCCAGTGAGCGCTGCACTACTAATCCATTTGAGTACTTCTTGTCACATCAATATTTTGACTCTCAGAGCTTTTGCACTTTTATTTTTTCCTCCCTTTTTTTCCCCTCCTCCATCATCCATCTATCATCTAGGCAGGAGCAGGGAAGAAGGCCTGGCACCAAGGCAACATTTCCGAACAAGAGCATAGCAGAGAGTAAAATCACTGGAGGCATAAATTCCAGCTGGTGTAAATCAGTTTAAGTGAACTCCCAAGCAAGAGGCACTGTGCCACGTTATACTGCCTGCTTTCAGAAGAGCCCTGTGCTTTCTCCCTGCCAGAAGCACAGCTGAGAGGTAGCCAGCAGCACAAGGTTGGGAACCTCAAGAGAAACAAAATGGCCAGTAGCAGGGCAGAGCAACAGCAACCCTGGTGCCGGGTCTGCTCCTCATTAGAGATTTAAGAATGAAGCAGTTAGGGGAGAAGCTCACTTGGAAAACATCAACCCTACTGAAAGCTTCATTTCCTTCTTGCTTGTCTTCAAACACATTTCAAGCACACCAGCAATTTGTTTTGACCAATTGCATAGGTGTTGAATTCCACAGTCTTAAAAAAAGTACAATTAAAACCAATTCTGTGCACAGGGAGGAATGCTCTGGGGAACAAGCAAGTTCATGCTGCCTGCAGCTGCCCACCTAAACTGACATGTTTCCTCCATTCAGTGGCCCCACATCCTCTGGAGACCGCTGACATCCTGCCTTCACCCAACTTTAGCAGCAGCAATGGCAACCAAGTAGAAAAAAAAAAAAAAAGAAAAAAAAAAGGGAGAGAAACGGAAATGCTGCAAGTTTATCTTCCTTCAGTTTACCCCTTGTGAAACCACGACTTACCCCTCTCTTCCTTGCCGAGGTAAGCATGAGCAAGGACCTCTACACACACTGCAGCTGGTATAAGCAACCTTTTCATATTCCTCCTTCAGTGCAGCAGTGCAGCGAGACCTGCCTTTATCTGGCGTCCTGGACACTCAATAGTAGAGTAATAGTCCAGCAAATCTCTATCTATACTGTAATAAAGTGCTATATCTGATATACATAGCATGCATTGATACTCATACACTCTAACAAAAAAGCTTTCATTTTCAGAAAAACAATCCTGATTTAGAGAACTACAAGATCTTACTTGGCAAGATTAGGACTTCTACTGGTTACCAGGGTCTGTTTTATATTAACATACACCCAAAGAAGGCAGCTATGAAACAGAGAGTGCCCTAATAAATTTGCAGATACTTCTGAACTACAAGCAACTACAAGGACATTGGAGGGCAGGATCAGAATTTACAACCACCTCAACAAATTATACTAACAAATGGGCTGGAGGAAGTCAAGACATTGTTAAGTATGGAGGAGAATACAGCATGCCTGTTAGCAAGAAATCCGGAGTTGTTACACGGCAGTTTTATATAAGAAAGAAATTGGGACTGCAGTTTACTAACTGAATGTAACCAAACAATATTATGAAAGAGGAAGAGACTTTAAAATAGGAATATGGCTTGCAAAACACACAGTAGTCCTTCCACACTGCTCAGTATTATTGCTTAGGCTGTGACATTTAGTTTGGGGCACCACTTGACTTGAAGACCAAAACAGAGCTCTAAAACATGATTTACAGGGAAAATCTAAACAGATCGGAGCTATTCAGCCTACACAGAAGAAAATTTAAAGGGAACATGAGAACAATTTGCAATACATAAAAGGTTGTTACTAGAAGAAATCATCTGTTTTCCGCACCCAAGGCATACAGTGCTTGAATGGCTGCACACAAGGAGGATGCATTTCTGCTCCATTAAAGGCAACGCAAACCAGGACATTGGTTACCAATTCAGCTGAGTTACAAACAGTGAACTGCAGAAGACCATAATTTCAAAAACAGATCTAGTCAAATGATCACTGAAAGTCAAAGCAAAAGAATCCAAACAAAATTCACACCACACTTACATAAATACAAAGCTTAAGGCAAAGAGGATAAACTACAGCAGACTGCACTTCCAATAAAAAGCAGAGAACATGCATTTTCTAGCATTTCAGTTGGGTATTACATCATAAAACTGGCAATTACTTAAATAGTGTGGCACATGGTGCCAGAGGAATTTCTACAGAAATCAACAGATGCATTTCCAAAAGTTTAAGAAGAGTCCAGCGCCTTTGGGTAGAAGCACAAACGCATGGCATGATCCCAGCAGAACTTTCAGACCCTGTATTGTTCAATCATCAGAAGGTAATTACAGCTATGGTTTTCCTCACATGAGTTCACACCCTGAGTTTCCATTAAGGACAGACATATTTTGCAGTTACAATCGCGGATGTTCCTGAATCTCATCTTCCTCTTAGCAGTGGTCTTCAACACTTCCAAGGTCCTATTGTTACAGGTGTCTAAACCAAGCCCCAGACAACAGCAAACCTCTGGGGTCATGAAAGTGACATAAGGGAGGGACAAGATATTTTACACAATTGAGCAAAATCTGAAACATCTGACTTGCTTGGTCTTACCATTACATTACAGGTGGATCTTTGCTCAGGTTCACGTAACTTCCCCTTGCGTTGCACATCACACACAAAGCCTTACCACTGCCTGTCTCCTAAGCACTGCAATACAGCTCATTTCTCTGGTGAATCAGTGCCAATCCAATAACCATCCTCCTGACAGCTCCAGAAAAACTCAGAAAATCTCCCACCTTACTTTCTCATAGTGAGCTAGTGTCAAATATACTTTAAAAGATATTAAACACTAATGTTTATGTTTCCTGATTTCTCTTAGAGGTTCATGAAGCTCACAGTGCTGCTCTTGAAGAGCATCACGGTCAGTTATTACTGTCTTCATAAAACAGTAAAATACTTTGCAGATTTTGGCCACTAGCATTTGCCTTCTGCACAGCTAGTATAAAAATTAGATTAAAAACTAGATTAAAAATGTTTAACTACTAAGGCTGATGACAAAGTTACTTCCATTAATAGCAGAGTAACTATGTGTGAACATGCAGATCAGTCCGTAACAGCATTTCATCTCTTTCTTTGCATTAGACATGCTACAATTGGCATGGAGCTCCCGCTCAACAACCAAAGCAGATGTTTTACCTCTATATTGAATCTGGAACAGATTAGCAAAGTTATTTTGATTCAACGTATCCTGATAATAGCCTCATACTCATCATCAACAAAACAATTGAAGCTGACGGGGGGAAAAAAAAAAATAATCAAGCTTTGCTGATGAATGCAATGTCAGGTAGCCAGGCCAAAGAAATGAAATGGAAATTTAAAAAGGTTTCAAAATTGGCTTCACTTCAGAAACAGTTCAGAATCTTCCAAGTGTGATGCATCTGACTGTGACAAGTCCAGCAGCTTCAAAATGGCTTTGTACAGACCCAAATTAAACCAAAAGATTAGCCTGAGAGCTGTAATAAGCTGTTATGCTCTTTCCTCCAAAAAGTTACCATCACAAGTTATGAAACACTTTTGTCTGTATACCCTCTGGAAAGGCTGCAAGAGGGCTCTGAGACTACTGTCACAGTTTAGACAGTCAGTGTGAACCTTCCCTTCACCACACGCAATCCCATGGATTAAATACCATGTCTGGGAAGAATTAATCTTGAATGTGAAGCATCAGCCAGAAGTGTAAACGTATGCATTCTTAACAGCTAAGGAAGTAGGATATAAATCTTCTTCCTTCTACTTCTTCTCACGGACCTTCCAGTCATGATCATAATCTCTTGCTGAAACCCTTCAGCACTGAGAAAGGAGGCAAGAAAGGGGCTCAGTGCCCCAGCTCCCAACACATCTAACTCATTTTGTACATGCAGCTCTCTCTTCGCTATCACTTCCAGTTCCTGCCATATAAGTCAAGTGGTAACATTTGCAGTCAGTCAAGGCCCAGCTATATTAGAGACGCTCTCTTTGTCCATATTGCATCTAGACATATTGATCCCCTCTGGCCTGGGACAATCATTGCCCAAATGGAGCTTTCTTTTCTGAAGACAAAGGCTCGGTGTGGGGGTGCCAAGCCACGGAGTGACTGTCCCAGCAAGGTCAAGACAAACCCCACTCATTTCTGAACAGTCTCACAAAAGCCTCCTTGCAACAGAGGGGGGCAAAGAATCATCAAGTGAACAAAGGGAACACAAGAGAGGGAAAGAGTGCAGTCCACTTCAGACGCCCTTCTGCAACAAAAAGTGCTCAAACAAACCAGAAAGTGGAGGGGGCGAGGGGAGGCGGGGGGGGGGGGGGGAGTCAATTTTTACAAACCCCTTTTTAAACCCAAACTAGAGGTGCCATTTGTAATTCAAACCCCATTTTTTATTTTGCTAGAGAGGCCATAGCTTATTAAAGCTGAAAGTTAATTAGACTTGCATAGCTTAACACTTCAGCTTCTCATTTATTTTTTGTGAACCATTTCACGTCAAAAGTGAAAAGCTTACTGTTCCGCGTTGTTCTGTCATGCATCATGAACCTGATGCCAAAAGAAAAACTTGTAGAAAGGAATACTTTAAAGCTTGGGAAAAAAAAAAAAAAGTTTTTTTCTTTTAAAACAGAGGTTTTATAGAAAAAAACACAAAGCTGTATCTTGAGTCTCTAAAGACTACAGATCATGATCTCCTCTCCAGTTTTTTTGTAAATATTCCTGTATTAGTCTTGTCAAATTTAGTACAGTAAATATGCAACCTTACTACAAAACCAAAAGCAACCCACCACCACTTAATCAGCTAACGAATGTAACTGCTTGTCGTCAAGGCAGTGGCAATGTGCTTTACATTCATTTTTGTCTGTGCTGTTAAGCGGCGCATTATTCTCAACCTCTCTCTAACGACAACAGCAGAATGAGCTGGTGACAGCTTGATCAACTGCCCAATGAGATCAGGAAAGGTGAATTACAGTAACCTAGCTAAACGATAAATCCAAAACTAACCAGAGGATTTCCCTATCCAGTCTGACTTTACCGTTCTTTTATGATTCCTTGGCCACCCACTCTGCCACACTACTGCAGATGCCTGTGGTATTTGAACATTTCCTTTTAACAGGGAGCTCTTGAAGTTGTTCTCCCCATTGGAGAAGAGGATGTTTGAGGAAGAGCACGGGGATCACGTCTGCACTGTCACTACTTACTCCAGATGAACCCCCTACATGAACTCAAGAAGACGCAGGTGTTGACCTTACAGTCTTCTTTCTAAATCCCATGTAAATGCCTAATCAAAGTCTGTGGAACTAAATTAGTAATCATCTCCATTCTTTTTCATAGTTCTTTACAAGTGACTGAAGTGAAGCTAGTGAGATCTGAGAGCATCTAAGCTAGGCCCAGGCTTAGCTCTTCACTTGCTCAACTCTTTTTCAGGCAACTGGTTTGGTAAACCACTGTCCTATTTTGTTGTCTGGTTTGTCCATTCTCAGGCCACCCTGCCGCTCTGATCTGCTAAACAAGGCATATCTCTCTACATCTCACAGCTTCCTCCTCTTAGTCCTTGTGAGGCTCTCGCCTGCTTTTTATGGCGATGATTGCAATTCAAAACCTGTATGTCTTCTTCTCTGATGTCTTGTTTACACTGGTACATGTGGCTCCACTCACTAGTTGCCCAATACTTCAGAACAATATGTAGGAAAGCACAGTCTTGCTGTGTCACAGACCTTAGATTTTCAGTATAGGACAAACAAAATGCAGTTAAGGCCCACCAAACACTGTTTGCATTTAAGTTGATGTCAAAATCTTTCAAACTATGCCAAGACACTGAAAGCAATGCCTGGTGCTTTTAAAAACCTGGTGCTTAACATCTGAAGTTGCATGATCTTTTGGAGGGATAAGAAAAGTTTCAGAGGGGTGGAAAAGGTTGTGCCATCTCTCTTAATTCACCATGATTGCAAGGAGTTAAAAAAAAAAAATAAATTAAAAGGAAGCAGCCTGTTCCCAAAAGTCTGCCAAACTGCTTTCACTGAGAGTTTTGCACGGGGAAGTACAGGACTCTTCTGCTTGCAGGCCCTTCACGTAGGCTCCAGATTCTCTTCTCCTCTGAAGTAAGATCAGCCGTATCACAGCTTCTCTATGCTGCAAAGTCTCATGGACCAACTGAAACTACACTGTAAATGGGACTTGCTCAAGGGGAATTCAGTCCCAACACAGTGAGCTAAAACGATGGTTGGCAGAGAGCTTTAAGCCATGGGAATATGGTAATGTTACCAAAAAAGGTGGATGTACCCTTTTCTAGCCCGGTGAGATGCCTGTACAGATGATTTCAGGCTGTCTAAACACAGGCAGAATCTTGAGGCGGTAACTAGAGAGAGGGGAGGGAAGAGCAGCAAAGTATTCCTTGTGAGGACAAGCCACCAACAGCACCCTGCCTTCCTGCTTTGGACTAGTCAGTTCTGCCATTTAGACTTCAGATCTGACTGGACGAAAACTGTGACTGTACAGGTCCTGCTCCTCCAGGCCTCAACAGGAAGGAGCTATCCTGCTACATGCTTTGAGTAAGACAATCTGGATTTTCAGTGGTCTCATTTATAACCTAATTCAGATTTCTAACTTGTAAGCTGGATATCTTGTAAAGTTTAGAAGATGAAACCCATACAGCCATAAGCAGCAGAGTGAAACACACAAAATCTCTCATCCCTTTCCATGCCATAGCAGTATGTAGACTATGGGGGCAGACTGCATGTTTCTGAGGTATTCTAACTCCAGTTCCCCTGTTCCACAAAACAGTTTGGGTCCTAGAGGCATTTTATGCATTTCTCACATGAATTTTATTTCCACCTCTACAGAAGAAAAAAAGGAAAAAACCCAGCTCCAAGTCATATCAAATATTTGAACAGATTTCTGCAAAGCAAGAACAAGACATTTATAATCTAGGTCATCTTATAAAGATATTACAATGTCACCATGCTAAATTTCTACTCTTGGAGACAGAGCTGCCACTAGCTAACTTGCTGCACTGACACAGATTCTGAGAAAAGCCTCAGGAAATACTTTAGGCAGGTTTCTGAGAAGAAAGATAAACACAAATCACATTTCTAAATGGCTGCACCTGACCCCACGAGCCCACTCTGTTTCAGATAATGGAAGTACCACATAACACAGCGTGCTCTCGTAGGAAGTAACAACTGATAACGTGCCAGTCTTTTTGCAGTTTTTCACTGGAGGGCTATCTGACTCCAGCTTGCATTCAGCTTGCTGTATTAAGAGAGCAAAAGTTGGCCACAATGCACTCCAAATTTGCTAAGCAGTGTTTAACAGAGATAAGGGGGAAAGTAAATCACAGTTGGACGTCACTAGTCAGCCTCCAGCCACACTCGACTCAGGCTGGATGTGCGCGGTTATATTCATAAGCCAACATATCTTTTAGCGTGCAAATCCTACATCTTTCCATCTTTACAATCTGCTAAGTCTTTCTTATTGCCCAAGTTCAGCTCCCTTCTCTTTCTCTCCTGACAATTAGCGTCCAACTGATCCTTCCTGCTTAGCTTTCTGAAGGCTAGGATAGAACAGGAGAGGAAGAGGCCCAGGGAGCTACAGTTTTGCAGGAAAGAATCATGATTGCTAAAGACAAATCCGTGACAAATATTGGAAAGCAAAGAGGAACAAATACTGTGTCTTCCTCATTTGCCACAAGCATGACAGCTTGTAGATGTTCAAGCATACAAGCTCTCTGAAGATCACCACCTGTGAACTCTGTAGCTTCCCTCCTGGCTACAATCTCAGAGATATGGACTCCACCTTTCCAGAGCAATGTCACTTGAAAAAGATTCGTCCTTTGTATATGATACAGCAGAAGCAACTGGGGAAAAGAAAGGCGGACTACCTGCCCACTGCAACAAGTTAGGTTTTTTTAATTACATATTAAGAACTACATTTGTTTTTAAAAAAGGACAAAAGTAAAATAGCTAGATTTAGGGCTACCACTGAAAACCAGGTCCTGAAACGCAGAGTGAAAACGTTCACCACATGTACAGACTGAACTCAGACCTGTCTTGCTTACTGAATGTGTCCCTGTTAATTATCAGCATTACACGTGCCAGCAGCATCAGTGCACTGTGACTCAAGTCAGACAGTGAGATGGTCTCTTGCTATTATCATGAAACACAACTCAGTTTTCATGCCTTCATGAAGAATTGCCACATAACTAAGCTTAAAAAAAAAAAATTACATGACCTGTCATGAAGGTGAAGCAGTTTTCCTAGCATGAGTACAAGTCACAGTGCTGTCCCCACAAGCCTCGACTGAAAATTTAGAAACATAATGAAAAAGAGATTAAGAAATGCATATATTAAAGATCACATAGCTTTAAAAAAAGAGCAAACCTTTAGAGCTATCCAGAATGGATTTACAAAAACTACAACGTTATCCAGAATGATCACTTCTGTTCAAACCACCACATACCACACTATTTAAAAAGTCTGTGATTCTAGAAAGTCAAGAATGATACCCTGAATTACAGTCTTCAAGTAATGCCTGAAGCTTGGCCTATTGAAAGTGATGTCTTTGCACACCTCTGCCCAGAGTTTATTTTAGAGACTCTAATTTGTGCTGTTTTTAAAAGAAGGTGGTAAGAAATTTTATTCTCATGGTCAGAAAACCACTTCACAAATTCATCTCTCCTAATCATTTCTCACAAATACTGCTGCTCAAACACCATCATATGTGCAAAGAGTAATTAAGATGTTCTAGATAATGAACAAAGGACAGCCTGTTTTGGTGATGGGAGGGGGAAGAAAAAAAAAAGAACACTGAACAAGCTGGAGGTTCCTGAAGCCTATAAGGGTGGAACTTTGCTGCTTTATAGCAAATCAGAATTGTGTTACTAAAATTGATTAAAATTGACAGGTAAACAAAATGCTGCATTTACAGACCTCCACTAAGGTGACACTGACAACTACAAGGAAATCTATAAATCAGAAGAAATGGACAGATTAATGCCTCTGCCACTTTATTCTGCTAAATCCTTTGCACGTGTCTCAGACAGACCATGTTTCATACACAGTGTGTGAAACAGCAGTTGAGCAGAGGAGTCAGGAAGTACCTTCCCCTGAGCTGCCCATCCCCTGCGCTTGGCTCACCAAGGCACAGATACATACTGTTCTCATTTATTCCACTGTTCATTTTGAAAAGTACCAAAAGTCATATTGATGCTAGTAAACGTGTGCACTGTTGCCTCCAAACTATATAAAGCACTCATTGCACTTTGTGAGCAAGCTAGATGGGTAGCAGGAGACTGTCAGAACTGCACATGGCAAAAAAATACATCTACGGAGTACGTTAAATTTGCAGGTGCTCTAAATACATCTCCTAGCACCAAAAATGACGCACAATTCGTTTGTCCCTGGGCCTTCCAGTCATAGACCTAGTGGCCAGCACTAGTAAGCAGGTTTGAATACCTGCTGCATACTGAAGATCTCTGTTTTACTAGTTCAGTATCTCAGCAGAAGCCACCTGAACAGCCACGTTTCCCTTTTCCAAACTGGGGCTCAGAGTCACCATGCTTTTCAGTTGGAGACAGTAACATTTTTTCATCCCACAATCTCAAAGCACTTCATAAGGGTGGATCCCAACTTCACAGTCTAAGAAACAAGCACAGAGAAGCACATGTAAAATCGTTATAGGGCTGATTCTCCTTTCAAGTGTTTTCAGGTTTTATGCTTTCAACATTTGCAAAGCACTGAAAATATTTCTTCAGTACTTTTTGTTGAGTGACAGCATTATTAAATTTTGTAAGTAAATTGGCATTTATAGAAGAATTGGTGATAAGATCTGTAAATGAACTCGCAGGCACCAGAACAAAAGGAATTACAAGAAGCTAGGAAAAAAGGTTCGTGCTGTTCCACCCAAAAAAGGCATTTACATGAACAGAGAACCAGGCATTCCTTAGTCTGTATGGCGTCACAGCACTGGGGTCATATCTGTATACCCACCATTCATTCAAAAAGCCAGATTTCAAAATCCTTGTTTGTTCTCACTCTCTGCCATGATTGTTCATTCTCACTCCCAGTTGCCTATTTTCTCCTGTTGAAGCAAGGGGTCAGGCTGTGAATGTCAGTCCCAGTCCCTTTCCAAGGTAAGTGCCACAAAATTAAGTCAGGGCTGTATGAAAAATGCCACCTAGCTCTGAATCAGGTTGCAAAACCAAAGATGCATACGTACATACTTAAAACACTTCTCCTTAAAGGTTGTCCATCAGAACACCAACTGGGCACAAAGACACCCAGAGGGAAACCACATCAAGTGACTGAAAACCACATTCATATCAATGAGGCAGAACCCAAAATGGGACCTTCACAGCTTGGGCACTGCAGCCGCAGTGGATCAGGCGATGAGGGACACAGAGAGGACCAAGCTGCTCAGGCCTCTCATCCTCCACAGACACAGAGCATCCCAGTTATGTCAGAGGAACTCACGGGAGCCAAGCACCCAGCTGTTTTAATCACAGCTAATCAAAAGCCAGGAGAGAAGGCCCAGGCACTGAGGAAACTTTCGTAAAGATGAATTGCTTTAGGGAATCTTTTCACACGCTTGGTTCCCACTGCCAAGATAACATTTAATTTCTGTTAACTCCAGCTGGACTCCTTAGACACCACTGCTCATTCCCACACTGGCCTGTGCTTTGAAAACATAGCCAGAGGTAGAGCTGAGTGGCCCAGGGACTCGTCTTCCCTTCGTTCCTAAGCAGCTGGCAGTCATGAATCGGTCCCAAAGAAAGGAACTGGATTAGTGGTTGTTCACTTTCTAGCACACTGCTGTCTCGTATCACACCAAAAATCCCACCAATGCCCTCAGTCACACAGATGGCACAATAATTAATGGACTGCTAGGGGGAAAATTATACTCCCCACCCTTTCTCCCCATGGGACTGGTTCAGAAATCAAAGCAGAGCAGCGAGATCTGCATCCCCAACACCCATACTTCACAGGGTCTATCACTTAGGTACCAATTACCACAGCTGTCAGCTGCCCAATACTCCCAGAGGACAAAACACATTCCATACGTCAGAGAAATAACCAACCACTACTTGGGCCCACAGCACAAGGACAGATGGACAAATGGATGGATGGAAGGAAGGAAGGAAAGGAGTACATAATTTTACTGTGCTATAGATACAGAAGATGAAAAGCACTTTGTGGAAAAAATAAAGTAGAAAGCAAGAAATATACGTTGACTTTAATGTCCCCAAATGTTTAACCACAGGTTGTTTTTTGCAGCTGTATCTCTCAGAGCTGTTTAAATCCACTGCCAGCCATGGATTCGGCAGCATTTCCAGGCTCGTGGTGTAATTCTGGAAGAACTACATCATACACACAGTTTGGTCACCAAGACATCTGCCTTGTCACCAACACAAGACTCTGGCTGCAAGTGTCATTGCACTGCCACTGCTGATCCCTGAAAGAGATCCCAAGCAGCAGGTAACTTTCTGCAGCCTCCCTCTGACATGGGATTCACTGATAAAGTCCCTTTGTAAGAAAAGAAGGGTTAATTAATCTCTTTAAAGAGCTATAATTAGTGTGACAGGAAAGTCGATTCTGTCTTCCTGATTCAGTGACAGTGAGTGCCAAGAAGCCTGAACACGCATGCGGGGAGGGCAGATAAATGCAGCCTTCAAAAGCAAGCCCCGATCCAGCCCTGCTACCTTCAATGTACCCAAGCACCATGTTTGCCTACCTGCTCTGACACCTGAATTTATATGAGGGACACCGACCAACTTCACTTATAAAGTATAATGTTTTGCTGGTTTTTGTTTGCTTTGTTTTTTAAATCTGACTAGAAAACCCAAACAGTGCCATATCCAACTCTCCTGCACCAATGCTGCTTGAATTTCAAATGCAAATTAATCTTTTTTTTCCTTTTTTTTAAGACCAAGCAACTCTAGTATAAAACAATTACAATAAGTAGATTCTAAATAAGACCTCCCGAAATCATCAGTTCCTGTAGTTGATATATGCAACCTGCTTTGTAGATCTAGTTGAATAAAACATTAAAATGCAATACTGGATGAGTTTTACAACACTTTTTTTTTCTCCCTTGTAAATTTAATTTCATTTATCAGTTCAGCCTCAAGTCAGGAGTTCAATATTTAGCTCCTATATTTAATTATGCTTTTTCATCATAGCTTTTTCCAGATAAATGTTTAACCAGAGTGCTCACTGTAATATAAAAATTACTAGAGTGAAGAGAATGAAGAAATAACGTTCTCATCCTTATACGTAACACCATGTGTTAAATTCTAGAAGGTTGATTTAAAAAGGGCAACAACGTCACTGAACGAAGAACCCACTAATAAGCCCTCAAGGAGAAAATGAGCTAAGTAATGGTAAAAATTAACAACCAGAATACGAAACCATCATACCTTTTAGAGAATATCAGGGACCCATTCATGCTTCAGTAAGATGCAGTAAAAGCAAAATATAAATTTAACTTCAATGCATCCCAGTTTCACCCATACAATACTAGTGACAACAATTCCATTGCCAAAAATGCAGCAGAGATTCATCTATCCAAATAACGTGACAGGTTTGGAGGCAGAATCAGCAGTCCACATAACGGCATTGCCGGAACCATTACCTGATCTATGATTTGTGCAGCGGGTCAGAGACTATAAGTCTAGTCTTTGTTATTCCATTAAAAAAACTACATGTCCTGATAACAAATTCCTCAGATCCCAAACCCTCCTATTTCACAAGAGTGCAAGGAAGGGGTAATGCTTAGTTTTGACAATGTCTATGTGCAACATGAGTGACAAGCGTTGATACTGCTGTCATCACTGTTACCCATCCTTCACTCTGTCTTAGCTCACAATGAAACACTTTGTTTTCCCTGACTATTCAAAATAAAACGTGCTACGTACCAAACATTCCAGTTACTAGAAAACAGGAAAAACTGCTACTTAAAAAGTTATAGATTTCCTACATATTTCCAGGTAGTTCTTCCTGGATATAACTGCGTATTACAGATATTCTCTCCCCTAGTTTTGTCTGGTTTGCAGTCCTGTATTCTGCATCTCTTTTTCTTTGTTGTAGTCACTGATGAGACCATTTCTTCCTGCAGAAATTACTCATTTTTAATGGGCACCATCAGTCTTCTGTTACTGTCTTTGCTTATTGTGAGCAGACTGAACTTCTAACTCTCCTTTTTTCTAAATCGTGTAAAGGCATGTTGCTCATCAAACCCTATCTACAGAGGAAGTTTCTTTCTAAACCGGGCAGGAGGTAGCTGCTTTGCTTCATAATTTTTTTAATTTAATTATTACTCGGATTTTTCAGCATTTTCTTTTCATTTACTGTCAAATAGTTTTTTGACATTTAAACTTGATGCAGCCACATAAATCTTTTGAAAGTATAGAACAACAAGCCTTCTTTAGGAAACTCTGCAAGGTTTTTCTCATCCATCAGCATCCTCCATTTAGTAGCCTGAAGAATGCACGCCTTCAATTTTTTCTTCCTGTCTTCTGTGCTTCCCAGAAGTTAAAGCAGGGAGCCCATCGACCACCACACTTAATTGGGAGACGTTGGGTAACAGTCACACACAGTACTGAGGCTGTTCTGAAAGTTCAATCACCTTAACCTTCATGGACTTGAAAAGATACAAGACTGAAACCTCCAATTTAGGCACTGCCTCTGTTCTGGGGATCTGAATGGAGTGTCTTGGCATTTTGTTTTCCAGTTCAAAAAACTCACTTTGTCTTAGGGCTCTGGCAAGCCAGGGGCAGAGGTGAGCTGTGACAGCCTAAGGTGCTAATGTCCCCAAGCACCTACTCTGCACCCCTCTGGTAGCAGAGATGCCAGAACCAGGCACGTGCCACATCTGCAACCTCTCAGCCACCAGCAGCACAGCACAGATGGCTATCCCAAGAGAAGGGACAGTCCCACTCCCCCTCAACTCTGCTGTAGACACCAGCTCCCCTACAGACTCCTCTGGTACTCATGAGGTCCATAGCAAACAATTCTGGGGAGCTGAATCCTACTCTCCAAGAGCCGGTAAGTATTCTTCTGCTGGTTTAGGAGTCTCAGAAGCTGAATGAGCAGCCCAGTGAACACAAGCGCTAGCATGTAGGATGAGACAGAAGTGCACGGTGAGGAGCAAACAAGGGTCCAGGACCATCACCCTTCCAACCAGACAGCACGTCAGTTCACTGCCAACGTGAAATGTTGCTGGAACTTCAGTCAGGCTGTGCCAGCAGGCACAAGCTTTTGCTACTGCAACAACAGCACCAGCAAGCCATCCATTCTCTTCTCGCTGATCTTGGGACAAAACCACTACAAAAAATGTTTAAGATGAGTCTAACCGCCACAGACTCGTAGCAAAGAGGGAGGAATTCTTTATGCTGCAATCAAATCTGCCAGAACTTGTCCATCAGAGCCCTTACAAAGGGCAAAAAATTCCTCTCTTGCAAGGGTTCAACCCAGTTAAAATTAGGGTTGAGAAAAACTGAAGAACATGGGAATGCTTCAACTGCCCCATGCTGGATTGCTGTTAAATCTTCAAAAATCAACACAAAGGTAAAGTGATTCAACTTTGCATTCAGTGCTTAGCTTTGGAAAAGGGGAAACACTCTTTAGCCAGGAACTTAAAATATTTTCAAGGACTGAGGTCCAACAGAAAGCAGGTTTAAGGCCTCTGCTTTCATAACAAACACTTTAACAACAACGTTTCGGTTCTTTGATTACTAAAAAAAGGCAAAACCCCAAACTGCCATATATGGATGCAAATGATACACAGATTTCTTGTACAGATTTCCTCAAGTACCCAGAGGAGTAAAAGCCCTAAGGATGACTGCTAACCTAGCTCAGGGCTGCCTGCACTTTGGGACAACGTCCCTTTTCTTGTCACTATCCTATTTTCTTCAGTGTCAGCAACTCCCTCAGCTTTTCTTGATAACTCCAAAAAGCGAAAGAGGTTGAGGGCAAAGAGATGCAAACAAAAGAAACAGAAAGCACCCTGGAAGACCAAACAGCAGCAGTGCCTTCAAATGACTGAACCTCATCTCATCAAAGTAAAAGCCCCTGTCCACTAAACTTTACCTTCAACAGGCTTCTCAGTTTAACCCCAAAGGGAAAATGCCCAGCATATACTGCATGACAGGCAGCAAACAACCCTGGGTGGCAGTTTATGCTCTCTCCTTCATATAGGCATAGAGTCTAGACAAAATAAACCACATAAAAGTCTTTTTTGTAAGTGGTAGAAATTCATTTTCACAAAGTAACTGGGATGGCACAACAGAGACATAATAGGACATTGAGCTCTCCCCTTTCAGAACACCAGCTTGCATCCAGCCCATATCAATGACGGACAAACCTCTTGCATGAGGGTTACCCAGTAATGTGGATCAGCATCCATATTCCTGAAAAGAATGTCTCTTCACAGAAAATTCAACCCAAAACACAGCTTAATTCATTAGAAAAGCAAAATGTAGAATACGAAAAACAACCGTGATGCTGTTTCTGCATGCCTACAACCAATGCAAATCATGTCTAGATACAAGCATCTTATGCTTAGGTGACTTTATAGCCCAAGACTGCATAGCTGTCATTGGTCCCAAGCACTAATCTCATTTTCAAGAAATCAGAATTACTGCTACACGCAAGTGCAATTTTCTTAGGTGGTAACGGAATTTAATCAGGTTTTTCCAACATGAAACAACTAAATAAATAAATCAGCAGAGAAGAGATCAGTAGAACAAGAAGAAATAAGGTTTTATCTACAGGAAAGATGGTTCTTATTTACTCAGCCCTTACAAACACTGAGAATATGATCTGTTGAGCATTAAAATATTGTAAGACACCCAAGACAATAATCTTTTATGTATGAACCATTCAGCTGAAGGAGAAGGAAAATTATATTCCACACTTAGTTTTGCTGATGTGACTGCATAATAAAAACCTCCTAGTGAAGACTACAAGGATTAGAAGTATTTTAAACTTTTTTGTGGGGTTTTACTTTTATTTTCAGTCCATGCAGTTCATTGAACAGACTAAAATACAGCAGCACTAAATGTGATACGATTTGGTATAACTGGTCTAGAAAAAAAAATAAAAATCAGAAAAACTCCACATGCCTTGGGTTAGCACAGTCATGTTAACAGAAATTTCTAGTGTAAGCAGGATATTGCACAAATATTGTGATTCAAATGTGCATAGATGCATATGGGGATACATGTGCTGTGTAGGTTCACCCCATCCCAAAGAAGTAATCCTGGCCCAGACAGCTGATCTAATGACACTAACAGAGTAGGGTTAATCTACTAGAAAAATCCTCACTTTTACTTCTCCAGAAGCATGGTGGTACCCCTCAAATACTTACGGCTTCACAGCCCAGATCCGTGATTTACTGTTGGGCCAAGAACAACTCTCGTACTCACCAGATCCAGCTCTGAAAAGCACCCAAATAAAACATTAAAGATCTGAGGAAGAGAACCCCTGGGATAACTGGCAGAAAAAACAACTGAAACAAAGGGGCTGTGCCCAGGAAGACCAGCAAAATGCAAGGGTACCAGAAGATGTGCAACAGAAACAAACTACATCAATAGAGATATCTCTGTGCGGTTCAGACAGTCACACACACTTTCCGAGCACCCTTCTACTCTTTGCATATACTGGGTATGTCAGGCATCTATCCCACTGAGTCTCCATCGGGTAATCCACCTTTGTGGGCAGCTCAGACTGCAAAAACTTCTTCCAAGCTTGCCAAAGACATACATGTCAGATACAGAAGTTTCTTTGAAAATTACATATGTGAATACCCAAGCCAAGCAAGATTTCAGGCCTGAACCAACAGCAAATTCTGCCTCTGAAAGCTCCATGACAATAAGCCCCTCAGCTCCTCGGGCTTCAGGCTGGAAGTGTTCGTTACTTATGAAAACCAGATGAAAAGCCAATACCGGCAGAGCTGCATGATTCATAACACTCACCTCAGCCAAGATAGTCCCAACAAAAATATCACAGGACTAAAAGGAGCAAGTAATCCTCAGTCATCATGCAAAATAAAAGGTAACAGACATAGAGATCTGATTTTTTTTAAAACAGCGCAAGACTGTCATGTGACAGTGTGATGCTAATTACTCTATTTCAAGAACCCTTCAGAGTTCTTGAAACAGGACAGGAGGGAAGAGGGGAGAGAGACAGAGAGTAACTGAGGCTTTATAATTATTATTTTTAAACAAAAGAGTGCTCAGTTGCAAGACTGAGCCTCTCCACGGCAGCTCAGGTTCCTGCAGCAGGGCTCACAGGAGCCAGGGCTCAGCCAGCCACAGCTCCCGGGCAGCGCGGGCAGCAGCAGCGTGGTACTGCCTGGCAGCCAGTCTCCAGTCCAGCACACAGAGCAGGAATGGGAAACTGGCACGTGGCCTGTGCTGCCTTAGACTACCAGTTATTATAATGCATTACTGGCAAAGCTCCTGCAGCCATAGAAAGAGAGGAGGAAAATTAACTCAGGTTTAATAAACACTGTAGGGTAAGCATGATTTTAGATAGACACCAAATATAAATACTTGGTTTTTTCTTAAAGACACAGTCAACTTCTAGGCAACAGCATCCAGATCTTAAAACAACAAGGTCTCCCACAGCTTTTCCTTATGTCTAGCTAAAAGAAAGGTCCCAAGAGGGGTGTTTTTTCCCTCCTCCATTTCAAACACAGGATCACATCTCAGATGACATAAGAAAAAAATGACAGTGAGGGTCATGTATTACTGAAGGCAGGTGTCTGTTACAGCCCAGCCAGCTAGAGTATCCTCTGCACCAGATAACCTTTCAGTCAAGACAAACAGCATAATTAGGGCAAGTGTGTTTGCAGGGTCGGGACCCAGACACCCATGCAGAGAGTTCGGAAAACTTCACCCCTATGTAAGAGTGCTGCCAAGAGGGCCCAGTGACACTATGGGCCTCAACTGTACCGACCAGAAGGACAAACACATCTCCAAGTTGCACAGATGATGAGCACTTTCTACTGTTTTGCACACTTGGAGTCTTCATATTTTGGCATTGAAAAATACCCGCAAAGACTGTCAGACAGAAAAAAAATTAGTAAATGTAACCAGAAGAAAAAAGCATAGGGGCACACAAGACACTTAATTGTCATGTAGTCTTTAAAGAGTAAGAGACAATCTCTTCCAAATAGACAGCAAGAAATTATTAAAATGCAGCATCTGAAGAAATAGCAAGGTAAACCTCAGCCTACAAGTCTGGCACACATCCTATGTTTCATGAATCTCTTATAAGAAAAGATATTCTGGTTCTTAAACTACACCTCAAAAACATAAGCAATTTCATTTTCAGTGCAACGCAGTCAGGATTATTGCACTCAGGCACATGCCCCTTTCAGAGGACAACAACGTTAAAGCCCTAATTTTGGCACTTTGTTGATAGAAAATTCCTGCTTTAAATTACACTTGCTGTCATGAACAATCCGTGCTGTGCCACACTGTGCCGGCCCAAAGTTTCTCCCTGGCATGTTATTGGCAAGTTAATGAAAATGCATCCACTAGCCCAGATTAGCACTTCCTCCAGAGCAGCCAAAATCATAGAAAGCAGCTGAAAACACAAGATAAATGACATAACCATATCAAAAGACAAAAAGTAGTACTAAGTGACAACCCATCCACTTTGCTCCAAAGTCCTATTCTGATGGGTAAGTACAAGATCTAGCAACCTATGTTCTGGAGGGAAGTTGCAGTGTGAAAGGCTGCCGTCCAAATAAGTCCCATTTAAAGCAAGACTAAACTCTGAAGGCAAGGAGGGAATAAATTATACGAGTAACTGAGGGTTACAGATAAAAGCCAGCACATCTCATGGAATAAGACAGAGAAAATATATACGAACAAAAAAAAAATAATGAATTCTCCATGAGATGGAACAAGAAGGGATAAAGGAGGCCCCAGGAAATTTTGATCTTGCTTCCAAACGTCATGGACACAGTTAGGTTGGGGCAGAACAGAACCAATATGTCCTCACAGCCTCAGAAGTCTGCATTACAGCAAAGCCGTACTATAACGAGGATGCACTGCAGATAGGAATCATGTAAACGGCAAAGAGTACAATTATATAGTCTCTGCTGACACAACCAGATCTACAAGATCAATTTACCTAAAGCTAGTGAACGAATTTGTGAGGGGGCGGGGGGGGGGAAGAGCAAAAAAAATGTGTCACCTGCAACAGCAGAATTAACACAGAAAAATGTTAATACCCTCCAAGGAGCTTCCACTCTGCACATGCTTCCCAATTACTTTACAGCAGCCACATTTCAGCACAGAGCAGGAAAAAGACAACCGGGCTCTGTCCCAGCTTACAGCCCAATTAACACATGAGAAGCCTGAAAATTTGAAATTCCTCTCAGGTGTTGATCTGTGAATCCACCCACCTGCATTCCTACAAATATCCAAGAATATCCAGAGCAACAGACTGACATGTGAACACTGCCATAAACACAGCATCACAGAGAAAGCTTTTGCCTCGTTAGCTTTGGCCAACAAGATATCAATGGAGCTTCCCACTTTTAGACCTGAAACTCAGTCTAGGCTACTACCACTATCAGAACAAGCAGATAAGTTTTCTGTATCAACAGAGGCACAAAAATCTGAACAGACATAAGGAAGGGACAAGACTTATTTTGAAAAAAAAAGGTGAAAGGAGGCCAAAGACTGACCAGATCAGTGATAAAAACCCACCAACCCATAGAGCAACTCTTGTATCTCGTTTATTTGTCACAGTTACTAGCAATGTGACAATTGCTTTCTGCAATTGAGCAGCAAGACAGTATTTTCACAAAAGGAAAATGCTGACATTGACAATATCTTGCTGGGTGACCAGTGAGCAAGCCATAGCTGACGCAGCTGTGGCAGAGAGGTTCTCCAAGGGCAGCGGTGCTCTGCAGAGACATTTTGCATTCTCATTCAGAGTGCAGCCTGCTGTTTCCCTGCCCTCAAACCTTTTCTGTGACACATAACTTTACAAAACCCACATTCGTTTTTTCTTCCCACATTTTCCTGAAAGAAGAACCTAATCCTATATTGGTAGAGACAGGCTGTTATTATCTACAGGAAAAACAAAAGATACTCATCCTATCTAAGGCACAGCATAAACAATGGATGGGGAGAAGGGAAACAGAGATCAGACCACAGTGCTGCCATTCAGTACAGCTCTTACAAACACCAAAGGTACAAGTGCTTTGCCCCCTTTTTGCAGGCAGGGAAACAGAGAGGTGAGGACAGGGCGCTGTCCCAGGAGGGGCAAAGGTAGAGGCCACCATTAGCAGCAGGACCTGCAGGCAGCACTGCCTGTGCAGCCCAGGGTTATTTCAAGCAATGCTTCCAAGACATGGAGACCAGCACACTGAATGAATGAATCATGGTTTTCTTCACATAAACAGAGAAAAAGGAAAAATGTTTCCCATTCCACAGGCAAGGGGTTTCAGTCACATCACACTCATGTGACTGCAGCTCCAGAGGACAAAAAGAGGCACTCTGCAGTCAGATACAGCCCAGCCCAGATCCAAGTTAATCACTTCCTCAGATGGGGCTGTGGAGGAGCAGTGCTTTCACAGATGTTTACACCATCCTCCCCTGAGGCAACCAAAGGGACCTGCGTGAGAACGGAAGCACTTCTAATGGCAGAGAACAGAGCGCCAGCTACCACCACTGCACCTACCCTGCCTGCCCTTACCACAGCGGGCTCCTCTCCGGGAGGTAAGGAGCATGTCCTGCTCGGAGAAACTCCTGTGCTGTTTTGTATTTGAGCGTCAGCTGGCACAGTAACAGTCTAATTCATGATGAGGGCTCCCTGGGTGATAAACAAACTGTCCATACTTATTTCTCTATTTTCTTTAAAAAGAAAGAAAAATCTATTACTTTCTCTACAAAATAACATGAAAAAAGTAAGCAACAACTCTTATGTTTACACAGACTTTTGTGTAGGAACAACTAGATAGGATATTATTCCAAAAGAAAGACAAAATCATTGATATAGATCCTTTCTAGACAGCTGTTCCACTTATTTCCTTCTAAATAAACTAAAAATACAACAAAAGTTCTTGTTGAAATACAAGATAACCTTTTATTGATTTTGAGGCAGTAAGAGACAGAGGACTTGGAGGACAAAACAAATCTTTTGTGAAAGGGCAGAAAAGCACAGGGAAGAGCAACATATTAGTGTCGGGTAAGAATTCAAGCAACAAAACTCCAAGGGAATATGGGTCTCCAGAAGTTCCGTTGCTCAGTAAGCTTCAGCTGCATTAAGAAAACATTCAAGATAAACAAAACACGCCAATGTTCAAAGTCAGGTTCATGAGCGGCTCCATCACTTCATTATGCTGGAAAACAGCAATAGGAAAGACGTGGTCATTTCTAAATGTTTAGCCACCACTTCTTGCTTGACAGCACAGAATCACTTTGCACAGGCAGCCATTTCAGACCGGAAACAGAACTACATGTGCTACAGCAAGGATTTACAGTTTCTTCTGAAGGTCTTAACGCTGCTTCCTGCCAGGACGGCTTAGCTGGCATAAAAGGAAGGATATGCTGCAATATAGTGGCATTTACTTGCAATTATGTGTTTGCCTCAATATATTCACATCTTCAAAACATTTGGGTGGAGGAAGGAGGTGACAAATCATCTAAGGGGTGGCAAGAGGAGGATGAGAATGTCCATTACGAACTACATGTTAGGTAGTTCCACCCGAAAAAAAAGTCATGATGCTATACTAGGATGTGAGAAAAGAAAGATCATGGTTTGTGTGTGTCAAATTAAAAGAGTAACATTCACATTATTTTAGGGCAGCTCACATCCAAAACCTGCATAAACACTATCAACTTTGAAGAAGGTCAGCTCCTAAAACCCTTACAAATGACCCTTGTACTTCAGCCCAGCTTGAAGAGAGATTTCATCAGACGTTGGAAGAGTCTTTAGCAAACATTTTCACACATTGTAAGCGCTTACTTTGAGTCCCAGCTACAGAAATTGACAAGGAAAAGGTTCAAAGTAGTTTTCCAAATAAATTTTTACACTGGTAGATGCTCTGTTAAAAACCTCACAGCTCTAAAGAGGCCTAGAATAAATAGATTATTTGACTCAAGGCTTAGCTCACCACAAAATACTTAAGGATGAGAGACACTGCCCCATTCATCCAGAGACTAAAACAAGAAAAGAAAGTCAGGCAATTTATTTTACAGAGACCACCATTTGCTCTTTGAATCTCTAACCCACTTCAGACAGGTGAAAAACCACCCTTCATTTTTCCAGATAAAGTACTTTTTTTAAAGAAGTTAACAATCACTATTTTGGAAACACTACTTTGAGGACATAAATTATCTTAACAAAGTAACCTACTCCTGAAAGCTTGCTAAACCAATTTTTTTTAATAAATTGAGCCCTACCACTACACCACTTGCTCACATATCTTTGCTCTGTTTTCCTTCAGAAACTGAAATCATAGGAGAATTTCAATCTTTCTCTCTCTTTCCATTTATACACATGAAGAAAAAAAGAGCTGCTTTAAATTTTAAAATTTTATTGAGTAATGCCAGGGTAGATTCAAGCTCAGTAGATGGTAACCCGGGAATACAAAAGACATGTTCAAGAATTCCCTCAGCAGAGCTGGCATACCAAACAAATGTCTACAGGTCTCCACCACCAAAACCAAAACAAAACAAAGCAACAATGCAGTAAATTAAGCTACTCTTAACTTGATTTTATGTAGCAAAAAAGCATGGGTATTTCCTCCACCAAAACCATCAGGCATGCTGATAAACAATAAGCAATGGCAATTAACCAAAAAATGCATCGTAAATAGCAAGAGTGGTTTTCATTAGCAAAAGACAACAGTGAAAGGAGTTGGAATAAGGGAACCCAGCTAGGAAGAGACTTTTACAGAAGCACATTCATGGATTTTTAAGTTTACAATTTCAAGCATGTACATATGAAAAGGTTAATGTTCTTCTGTTTCTTCCCTTCAGAGGTCATGAAGGAGGCAAAAATAAAGCACTCTTTGATACTATCACAGCCTACATGGAGATGCTGTTTAACAGTGTGAAGCTGTGTGAAGCACTAAGTCTGGAGAAAGACTGACTAATTTTCTTTAAAGCAAATCCCAAAGTCTTCTATGAACTCTTCACATAACAAACTTCTGTTTCATGTTTTTCAAGACAAAATCTGGGGGAAAAAATCATTACTCTAAAGTTTGTAAGTCCTTGAATTCCTATGTTAAATAATAAGTATTAATCATTGTTTTAAGTTAAACCTAGAAAACACATTTTAAGAAAATGCAGCTTTGTAGCCTTTGCAGATGAATGTGCTTGGGTTTGCTCTTTGGTCTTTCCCCTCGCCCAATACACATACGAGTTTTACATCTCAGGAGCAATTTCAAAATAAACCTTTAAACCAGCTTTTTTGTGTGATGCAATGTATTCTAGCAAAAATGGAAAATCTAACAACAAATATGTCAAGATATAACTATGTTCACTAAAATTCCCCATAAAGTTTAAGCTTTTCCATAGCAAAACCTCATGCTATGGAAAGATTCCATCAGTTCCTGTTCCGAACACTGTCCACAGACTCTCTCAACAACATCTAACACACACTCATTTCTATCCCTACTGCACAGCAGGGAAACCAAGGACCTGAAGGACAACTGCCTGTCACCCAGTGGACTGTGAAGGGCTGAACTGCAAGATTGTTATCCATTACATGGAAGGGCCAAAAATAGTTCTCCATTTCACCAAGACATTGCTGCAAGAAGAGACAGCACTCGATTCCCCTGCAAGTAGGAGTGTTATCTAACCGGATAGATATTTTGAATCGGGGATTGCAAATATACTGCTGGGTTGTTTTTTCCTACTTCCTCCCCCTTTCACCATGGCTGATGCTGGCTGAGGGAAGTATGTGTGCACATTTACTTCAGCATTGCCTCCATCCCGGAACAACTCCAGCATGAGAAGCAACGCCAGGACTTATGTATCAACAAGCCAGCAGGTCTGCTGAGTTCCCACCATGCCACGACCAAATGGGCCAGGGAACATGGCGATCCCAAGGTGGTGGTTTGGGTTTCAGCTCTCCCAAATTATGTCAAAAAACACAGGAGAGCAAAACAAAGACCAGAAGACTCTCTTCCAGAAGGCAGGTAGAAAACAAAAAATGGCACAGGTTTTGGGGGGTTGGGTTTTATCCCTTGCTTATTGAAAGAAACGCCTCCCCATAGCCCTCTTCCTTCACCTCTAGTTCTTAGGCAGGCCCATTTAGTTGATTACTGGGAACTGGGTTTCATTCAGCACCTTAAAATCTGCTCACTTAGACTGCTCCTTCAGCCATTGGCAATGTTTTAATTAGTAAGCACTTGTCTGTTAAGCTGAAGATGGAATTACTTATAAAATTAATTACGCATCTAATACCTGTCTGGTTGGACTGGTTTTCATTAACATCTGGAAGAAAGGCTTGATAACAGCTTAGCGTTTTTGCCTGTTTCCGTGCAGACTATGGCCAGCTCCACACAAAGGGCAGGGGAGGGATGCCCACAGCAGCCAGCTCCGGTCACCAGCAACCTTTGCAGCACAGTAGTAGGGACGGAGCATTGGCACTGCAGCCTGGGGAGAGACAGTGGCATGTTCACCATGATAGCGAGGATGAGGAGGTTTTACCTCATGAAAGGATAACGCCATTGCAACTGTAATGGCCATTTACTCGCCCCTGTGATTTCATCCACTATCACTTTAAAGAGAAATAAGAATCAAGCCTGACACAGAGGGGAGAAGAGAGGAGAGGAAAGAAAAGGATGGAGAAGTGAGTTTCTGTTCGAAAAAAAAAAAAAAAAAAGCTCGGTTCTGGTGAAAGAAGAAATTAGAGGAGTTACTTGAATTTCTGCATGCATTCACCTCAACACAGCAGACAAGGACTCCCAACAGTTCACTAGGCAATACAAGTCTACAAATTGCATGTATGATTTGAAGCAAGCACTGAGTTTACAACACAGATGGAAAAAATCCTCAAAGTCTCAAATGAAACGCCTGCGTTTTTCAGAGTTAAAGTAAAGCAAGCATGCACAAAGAAGTCACCTTTTATTCTGGAATATCCCTTTGTAACTAAAAAACAATCAATATTTTTAAAAATATGAATAAATGCTCACATAAGCCCTGTAATACTGAGCTCACAACAACAATGACGACATTAATGGAGCTGGTTGGCATTTAAACAAAAATGGGCAGAACTTGTTTGTCATTTTCTTGTATTTAAGCCAAATAGCTGTAAGGCCGGTGTAGGAGGGCAGCATCTAAGCTTAAGATACATAAGTAAAACAGTATCAAAGTAGTAATTAACAACAAAGTAGCCTTAAGAAATATAATATCAGGTAACCATCACTAAGAAGATTTAACTGCAAAATTTGAAGTTGGTTTATTTATTCGGGGGAGGGGGGGTTAAATAATTATTATTAATTTCATCTTTGGTCAACTATTTTGAAGGCATTTTAAACTAGCCAAGGCTACTGAATGTTGCTTAGGGTTCATTGTCAATTGAATTCATACAGGAAAGAAGCAATGAAGCTTCTCTCTCTCAACAAGTATGTTAACCTTTAACATCCACAGTATGACCACCCTCCTCCTCCTAAGACCACCCTTCTCCTCTTAAGACAATGTGGAGGGGTGGAGCAGTGGAGAAACCCTTCCCAAATTGGATAGGGCTTCTGAAGAGCAACAAATAACACACCAGAGCACAAAGCATCCATACAAATACCATATCCTACCTAGTCCCTCCAACACACTTTCCTTGTCCGCTGTGCAGCTCTCGACTCACCACAGACAGATCCTCTGCCCACACAGAGCCAATTATGAGTTTCTTAGTCACTAAGAAATTATGCCAAGCAGAATTTACCCTGTAACTTTCTGCTGGGATGGATGATTAATCTTCTCTTTCAACATGCACAGAGGCAGACAGTTTTGAAAATTGCCAGTAATTACTAGGATCCTTTTACTGTTCTTCCTTAAGTCAAGAAATCTGTTGCATCTAGATTCAAAAGTTTGTAAGTGGCATACGCAATACTTTATACACACACGTTTATTCTATATACACATATATACCACAAACATATTTTGAAAAAAGATCTACAAAGTTGGATTTCAGGCCTTAACCCAGCTCAAACAATTGAGGTATATAAGAAAACCTTTGTGGATGGGGAGACCATCCTCCATCTGTGTTCTTTCAGCATCCTTGCAACTTCCTCGCAGTTTCAGAAGTTGACCACAACTAGGAACAGGACAATGGATTAGAAGTGGATCCCGCTCCATCAGATACTGCTTATGCTCTTTTACCCATGAGGGTTTTTGCAGGGAGAAGCAGAGGCAGTTTGCTGGGGGCACGCTGATGAGAGTTTCTTCTGCCAAGTCTCTTCTGGGACTCTGTGTCACACAAAAGGAGTAAGGATGGCTGAAGGGAGGATCTGAGGTATAATGCAAAGTATAAGCACTGTCATGTCCTAAGTGGTAGATGAAGGCAATAGAACCAGAAAACAGGCAAACTATATATGCTATGTTTACCATACATACGCCATTGTTAGAGATCCTATTAAAACAAGAGCTCTCCAGTCTCCAAATTTGGTCAGTCAATAGGTTAAGATACATTTCAGCTAAGTATCATATCCTTCTGATACTTAAACTACGTTGAAAGACAGTTGCAGTCAACTATTCCTAATAAATACCTTATTGTAAAATAAAATCATGTACACCCTTTTTCTGTATAAACATACTGTTTTACAACAAGTACCCAAAATAACAGTTAGATTTTGCTTTACCGTAACATCTAGTAGTGGCCTTAGGGATCCCATCATTCTGCATGTCCATTGCATCACAACAGAGCAAGGATAGTATAGTACAGTAGATATAATATAGTATATAGTATTCAAAAGGAAATTACCTATTAGAGTTTCGCTGCATCACTGGAGCAACATACCATGATCATGCCAGAAAAACTAGCTTGGGCTGCTTCAGAGTGTACCAGTGGTGGTGAACTGGCAGGAAGGAGCAGCTCTGCAAGCAGTTTAAGCACTCAGGCTCCCTCCTTGCACCAGATGCTCCCTGCCCTCGCTGGCTACAGGGCAGGAGCCACAGACCAGTCTCAGGTTTTATATGACTTTTTAAAGATGTGAAAGCTCCCTTCCCAGTATTCTTTCTGCAGACACCCAGCACCACACTCTCCCAAGGCTCATGTGGGAAAGTCCAAAATCCATTGTATTTCCATAAATCTCCCACAAAGGTTTTTACTTCTGAGAACAGCAGCTGAGCCACTGCAGAAACCAGACACCATGCAAGGCCACTGAAATGCAATTTCTGCTAGTGTATGTCCCCAGAAACCCAAAGACACTTCTTGCAATTATTATTAAAACAAGCACAGCCGCATAACTAAATCATTTTTATATCCTGCACCATTTAAACCTAAGGCTAGATCAGGAAAATTACAGAAGACACAGTGCTTTTAACATCTATGCACCTGCTGAACTTCAATGACAAGTCAAGTCTTGCTTATGCATGTATAAAGATTTAAGAGGTTGGGATGACTAACATGAATTAATACATTCAGTTGGGATGAATAAGGAGAAAAAGGGGAATAGTGCTGGTTTGTCTATGATAACTTTAATAACCATCTCAGCATAGCTCACTGAAAAGAAATCCACCTGGTTTGGCTGGATGCCTGTATTGCAGGGCACTTGACCCCAGGACTTCCTGAGCTCCCTGCTGTACTGAATCTCCAGCAACAGCCTGGATGAGTAACAACCGAACAGCACTGACATGTGGCAGTGGGGTTACGAACAACTTCCTCCGCTGAGACATCTTCTACTGTAATTATGACTGAGGTGAGCAGCAGGGGCAGAGAGAGCCTACTCGCCTTGTGGGACAGGGCATGCCAGTGCCTTGTTCAGCACCAGCTACACTGTGTGCATCTGCTAGCTACACCAGATCTGTCCTGCTCCTCTACCTTTCCCCTCAAGTAACCCAAAAAGTCTCTCTAGCACAAGGTTGAGCAAAGGAAAAACATTTATTAGGAAGTGGAGCAAAACAAGATCATCTCTTTGAGGCTTCTGGTTTACCTACAGGCTTCTTGCTTATCCTTCAGAACAGAAACTAGCAGAGCATACAGCCACAACAGGCACGCAGCAAATACCAAACAAGCAACATAAACCCAAATAAACAGCTTTGATGCCTGCTGCAGACTCTGACTGTGCTTTTGGTCAGCAGCCTCCACCTTTCCCCGGCATGATGCAACATGTCATAGCACTGACTCTTTGTTGGCAACATGGACAGTGGGATCAAGGGCACCCTCAGTAAGTTTGCCAAGGACATCAAGTTGTGTGGTGCGGTCGACATGCTGGAGGGAAGGGAGGCCATCCAGAGGGATCCAGACAGGCTGCAGAGGTGGGCCCATGTGAACCTCACGAAGTTCAACAAGGCCAAGTGCAAGGTCCTGCACCTGGATCAGGGCAGTCTCAAGCACAAATACAGGCTGGGTGATGAGTGGATCAGGAGCAGCCCTGTGCAGAAGGACTTGTGGATGCTGGTGGATGAAAAACTGAATATGAGCCAGGAATGTGCGCTCACAGCTCAGAAAGCAAATCGCATCCTGGGCTGCATGAAGAGAAGTGTGGACAGCAGATCGAGGGAGGGGACTTTCCCCCTCTACTCTGGAGTACCACCTGCAGTACTGCATCCAGCTCCAGGGCCTCCAGCGTAAGAAGGATGTGGACCCGTGCGAGAGGGTCCAGAGGAGGGTCACAAAGATGACCAGGGGGCTGGAGCAACTCCCCCGATGAGGACAGGACGAGAGAGTTGGGGTTATTCAGCCCAGAGAAGAGAAGGCTCCAGGGAGACCTTATAGAGGCCTTCCAGTACTTAAAGGGGACCTGCAGGGAAGGTGGGGAGGGACTCTTTAGTGGGGAGTGTAGTGATAGGAGGAGGGGTAATGGCTCTAAACTGAAAGAGGGTAGATTTAGATTAGATGTAAGGAAGAAATTTTTTACTGTGAGGGTGGTGAGGCACTGGAACAGGTTGCCCAGAGAGGTTGTGGCTGCCCCCTCCCTGGCAGTGTTCAAGGCCAGCTTGGATGAGGCTCTGAGCAACCTGGTCTAGTGGAAGGTGTCCCTGCCCATGGCAGGGCCGTTGGAACTAGATGACCTTTAAGGTCCCTTCCAACCCAAACCATTCCATGATTCTATGAATATTCCCTTTCTGCATCAACACATCTAGCTGCTCATTCCAGACTCTGCTCAGGGCAGCACCCAACTTCCAGACTGAAAATTACCTGCTTGTACTAGTTGTGCTTCTGTTTGGCCCCAAAAGGACCAGACAGATAGGTATGTACAGAAGTGCACGGGTGAAGTATCACACGAAATAGGTGGCAAGAACATCAACAGGTTTTCCTCACAACCTACTGCACAGGCACAAAATTAAAAAGGAACAGTGAGGTACAAGGACCACAATCACCAATCCTCCGACCCCAGCAAAGACAGGTGGCCATGCAGGCATGCAGACCACCCGTGTACAGAAGGGCCAGCCTTTGAAGGAGCCAGCTGGAGCCACTGACCCCAGGTAAGAGCACTCTGTAGACAGGGAAACTGCCATAGAAAATTAGAATAAATTTGCAGCTGCAACTTAGCCTAAGTTTCTCTTTTAAAAAGCTACCGGAAGTTGGTTGGGGATTTTTTTGTTTGTTTCTTTCTTTTTTTATCTCTGTTCCTCCTGGAAATGAACCCACAAGCGCACTTCAGTATAAGCAATAATTGGGCAGTATCACTGTTATTTAATGAGCCCTAATAAATCCAGATAAGAGACTTACAAAGATGGTATCTCCCTTCCTTCTGCAGAGTTCACCAGGTAATTCATAGTCACAGTCAGTAACTTTCATTATTCCCCATGCTAAAGAGAGAACAGGATTTTGCAAAATTTATTTGGGGGAAAGGAGGCAGAAGCAGCTTTAATTATACAAATTAAGTTAGTCTGTAGCATGGAACAGATTGACCTCCCAGACCTTCAATTATATAACTAACCCTACCAAGTTCAGAAGTAGATGTCTTCCAGTTTTTCTTGTGAAACTTGTGATTTTCTCCCATGTTATTACAATTCCTTTAATACAGTGATATAATCAGAGCTCTACACTTCTACACAAATATAGTCTATTTTGTTGAAGCAAGATCTTGAAATATAATTGAAGCTCAAAGGGTGGGTGCAGCCAATTTATTTTGATAATGTTTCCTGTTTACAACAATCCTAAATTTCACTGCATAGGGGAATGAGATCATCACTAAGGCATGGAAGGAGTGAAGTAGGATGTTTATAGCATCCAATTAATTTTACCTGAGCTTGCAGACTTCATCACTTTGCAAACCTTGAATAATTCAATCTGCAGGTGTATATAGAAAATACAGACTCAATGAGCAGTACACCTATGGCTGAACTGTCTCCACACAGAGAAAAGTCATCATCCATTTTCCAAACCCCATATCGCAAGCATACTCTTGAACGTGCTATGGAACAAGGGAAAAAGAGAAAGCTGAAAAGTTTCAGAAGAAAAAATGCACAGTCTGAACATATCTGAAATTTGTTATGGGCTAAAGAAGTAGTTTCAAGAATTTATCTTGGCAGAAAACAACTGGATGCTATACCATCGCAATTCTGTAACACTGACTATAATTCTATAGACTGACTTCCACCCTCCATCCAGAAGATGAAGGTCAGCTTCTACCTGGCAAGACAAACCACACTGTCAGAGATCACTCAGCTCAAAGGCAGGATCTTGCAACACTTAAGAATCGACAAGAGAGAAAGACACAACCAAAAAAGCTCAACAATTGAACCTGGGGCATTCATGAATTTCTTTGAATCAGTAAGTATTTTCCAGACAAAAAGTCTCAATTCATGCAGCTTAGTCTGAGATTTCCATCTGACTGATAGAAGAGGAGACAGCAGGAGACAGTAAAGTGGTTTTCAATTCAACTGGAATAACAATGGACAGGAAAAAAAGCAGAGAGTCTTGCTCACTTTTACCAACAACACATCAAATCCAGGCCACTGCTTCTACTGCCAGACATTAGTCCACAATATATTATTCAGTTCTTTCATTATTAATGAGGCACAGCAAAAGAAATCATGGTAGCACCAGGTCTACACCTGACTAACATGGATTTTAAAGTACAAGATACAGAAAGGGCCTCTTGGTGTGAGCTTTGCTGGAGTGGTGACCAGCATTTTAACACAAACACTGCTACACAGCCTTATCTTTGGGGCCCTGACTGCTGCCCATGTGTTTGCCTTTGTACGGAAAATTTCCCAAACCTATCCACATAAGCTATCTTGTGAGAAAGCACAGAAGTCAGCCCTGCGCCATGGACACAGCCTCTTTCTGCTTTCTCAGTTCTGCAAGTTTACTTTGAACTAATAGCATATTTGAGGATAAGCTTTTGCAGCTCTTTTCATCATGCACAGTTATTTCAGCATGTGACCAGCAAGCTGTGTTCCACCCCTGATCTTCCTGGACTGCTGGCGGGAACATCCCACAGACTAGAAATAAGGTGATGTTTCTTCACAAGAGAGGGCAGGGAGAATTTGTGGCAGTGGGTAGGGAAGTAGGGCCCTGCTCCTGATCAGCAGTATAGTGACGAACATGTTCCACCAAGTCAGTGTAAGACTTTCCATTGAGTTTTGCCAGGATGTAAAGAAAGCAGCAAAACCTTTGCATTCCGATAGTTTAGGGAAGAAACAGAGAGGTTATACTAGAAGGCACAGAAACAACAAGAACTAGTGAGACAGATCAGATAAGAGTTGATTTAAGACATTGTAATACTGCCTTACAACTCAGAAATACAATACAACCTCCAAAAGGCGGCAAGCTTAAGCTTCTATACATACTTTGGTATGTGGCAACTTGCTCACACTATTGTTCTCTGTAGAAAATTTCCAGCCTCTGTTTCTGTTCTGTCTTTTGTTGTACTAGTCCTGGCGTTACTCCAGCGGTATTCTGACATACAGTTTAGTGTCATATTAAACACCGCATTTGGAAAACAGCTTCAAAAGCTTTCCACACCCAGCAGCAGCACAACACAACATTACACTTTTGTACCTCACAAACTGGACCTGTTTGGAAAACGTTTTCTCCCAGCTTAATAATATTTCATAGAGGTGCACACGCTGCTCCCAAAACTCCTCATTCTTAAAGATAACATTAGCTATTACATCAGGTACTCGTGTTTATGTGCTATATTTTAATTTTGCACCAAGTACTATTAAAAGTAAAATTATTATTGGTCAGCATACACACAAACCCTTGCTGACACAGTCTAAACACATATCTTTTCATTTATATAATATGGAAGTAAGTAGACATGAATTTTCACTGTTCCTGCTAAACCCTAGGCTTCTCTTTCTTCAGCACAGGGTATCAGCATCACACAGCAAATGTATCCCACACATATACATACATTGATAACTCCCGAATACCATGAGAGGTATGCAATAAACTGTATTTTAGAGATCTAACTATCAATTTTCTTTTAAAAGCAACCTGCTTTTGCTTTTAAAGGCAATTATGTATTTATTAAGTATGCATAAGAGGTGAGTCCTCCAGCTTAAAGAAACAAAACAAAATAGTTCCATTTTTCTAAAGGCTCCAAGAGTTTTCAGCAGAATTGCAGCTCCAAGCCAGTGATGAGCTGTAGCGGATGGGCCTAAATCACCACTGATCCAAACACCAAAAGCCTGAGATGTTCCAAAATCTCTCTTAATCCCATCTCTGCCATGCTGGGCTGTGAAGGTTTAGCCACTGAGTCCTCCCTTGTTTTTACTGACTCTAGGACTCCTTTTCATTTTTCAAGGCATGGTAATTTCCAGGCTGAACCTCAGTTCTCAGCCATATTCCCATACAGTAGCTTTATGACTGCTGCAGTCACAGAACATGAAGCTGTGACTCGCAAAGTGGGATGACATCAGAGAAGGTTTCAAGAATTAGACCCTTCTATTTCTGCATTTCTGCTCCCCTGCCTTCATCTGGCATTGCCTTCATCGCAGTTTGTGTACACAAGAACCTAGGAGCCCCAGTCAGCTACCCAAACCACAAATACACCAGCACGAACACATGCATCCATATTATAATACTGTAAAGCCTATACAAAAAGGAAGACATCAGGCCAAGAGATTGATTTTGTGATTCAGTCTGTTTCCTCACACTGTAAACTTACTCCCTCTTCTCTGGATCTATCCAGACTGAATTAGTCAGTACTTGTCCAACTAGAGAAACAGGCAGCTGTCACTTCATCAAGCAAGTTTATTTGTATATCTAGGCAACTAGGCCAGAATGTCACATAGTGTGTCAAGTTAACATATAACTAAGGTCACTTCCAGCTGAACAAAGGCAACCAAAAACCTCCAGTATATTGCATTAGTAAAGCTTGTCACAGAAAATCAGGTAATGCTAATACACCAGGAATAGTCACATAGATCTGATTTCATGGACCGTTGATCCTTGGACACTAGAAATGATGGTGGAAAAAACTGTGCATATAAAATTGTCTGTCACAATGCAGAATACTGCGATTACAGAACGATGTTGCCGTTAATGCAGCAAACTGTATAGTTTATATGTAATCAAAGACAGCAGAGGTTTATTTAATCTTGCAGTTAATATCATGAACAACAAGACAGGCAGAAATTGTATTTTTACTAATTAAAAATTCAGTAAAACACTCATTAGTGTCTAAAATAATATGGTTAACAAGTAACTACTTGGCAGCTACATCATGTTCTCCCCTTTCTTACAATGTTAAGACATAAATATTTTCATCCACAAATAACTGGAGCAGATTCTTGACACTACAAGCCTTGTTGGGAGGAAAAGAGATCCCTCAACTTAGTCATTAACAACAAATTAAACTAAAGCTTACAATCATACACAAAAAGAAACATTGCTTAGCTTTTAACCAGGTGTACAGAAGGGAAAGGACAGCATATGTCAGTTCCAGTCCTGTCATCTTTAACCTCAGGAATGACAGGCATTTGTGACAACTGTCAAATATATCAGTACCAGAACAAAGTTATTCACAGAGATTAAAAAGGGATATAAATGATCATATGAGTGGTCGGGCGCAAAAAAGACAACTGTGTAACAGTTGAAAACACCATTAAAGAGGTTAGGACAGAAAGCGAGTTAATGGTATATCAAGAAAATACAAAATAATTATTCAGAAACTAACAGCATCACCATCCTCACAAAAGATTAGACCAAAAAAGTATGTTTCATATACACAACATTTACCAAAATAACACCCTTTCCTCATGTCCTCCCAAGTGCCCGTCACCCAATGCACCGAGTCCCCAGGAGGACCATGAATGCAGCAAAGGTCATCACTTTAAAGCAAGAGATGTCAGACAGAATTCCTGAGCCCTTGCCATTCGATATATCCCCATGATTTTCCATTCCTTCCAGTAACATCCTGAAAACCACTCTGGATGCAGGCTGTTTCAGTAGCCACAAGAAACACAGACTCAACCACAAGTGAAAGATTGTGTTCAGACTTTATTTTCTCCTTCTGGCAAGGGAAAAAGCTGATGTAATAGCCCAGTAGAAGTTTGGCACAGAGATAGGAGGACACCTTGACTAGAGCCATGGCACCACAGTGGAAATACCTAGCACAGAGGCAGAAAAATGCCTGTGGCTTGGGAAGGAGAGAGATCTGATCAGTACATAAGCACAGGCTGTACTTGCAAGTGTTGTGCCAAAACCTGACTCTGGCTGAGAGCCGCACAGCAGGTGCCAGACACCTCCGAGAGGAGGGGAGACCTCCTGAGGGTCCCACAACACAGCAGACACCACGATGGGGCCACAATTGTGGCTGGTCACTGGGCTGAGCCAGCACCACAGCCAGGACAGGGCCTCAAGGTACTCAGCTCACCCCATGTCTGGCACCACGTGCCCACTTACCGGTGGCAGCGAAGCACAAGCACCATGACCAAAGCATTTGAGAAGCACACACCACGAAGAGCCAGCTGAAAAGCAGACCAACGTTTTATGTGCCACTACAGTACTATTTTCTACCCAACTCATTTCAATATTATCCACTAAGCAAAAGATTTACTGACGCCTATCCCAAAAGGCACCCTTGTCTTTTCAGGGGGTGAAATCTGAAAGCCCACCCTTTGCCAAACCTTCCCTGACCCCTTCAAGGTACCTCACATGGCCAGCTGCCAGCATCAGGGTGCTTCCTCCAGCATGCTTTAGTAATATAAGCAGATTGTGAGTGGTGAGTTAAAAGCAAGATCAAGATCTGTCTGTGCTGTCACCATGCAGGCTCAAGGACTGAAGAGTCAGTTTCAATACTCAATTTTAGTTATTCCAACATTAACGCCTAAAGTACGGATAAAAGCTAGAAATTAGGGACAATCTTCCAAAATTCTAAATACAATCTGGGAATTCCTATTACATTAGCCCCAGTTACCCTCCGGAGTAATAATATAGTATGAAAGCTGCAGCAGGTGCTCCACAAGCATCACAACTCCAGCCCGAGGGGCTCATGCCAACGGACGCAGAAGTGCAAACAAGACTGTGTCTCAAGCACTCCCAGTGCTGGGAGCCAACAACCAAGGGGGAAACACAAGTGCCACTCAAGGTAATGGCAAAATGACCACAAATTTTGGCAGAGCCAAGCTTTTATGTCTGCACATCTAAAAGGTAGCTCCTGAATGGCAATAATATTTACCATTATTGTTACAGACCACTAACATAAACCCAGAAAGCTGTGCTGAGGGTGGAGGGAAATGCCAGAAACATTTCATTAAGAATTTTATGAGAAGTTAATTGTAAAAAGTAAGTGACATTCAAAGAAATTGGTTAACAATCAGAGAAGAGAGATTTCTATTTAACCCACAAGCAAACAACTGTATCTTATGTCAGTGCTACGGGGCTGGTGTCTCTGCCAGCAGAAGATAAATGCATTTCTTCTGCTAGCCTGAACCTGCACATACTGTAGAAACATATTGTAGAGTAACAATGCATATGCAGGAAGTTTATACCAGACCTGCAAAACAGATGGCCCCACAAGCCACATTCAGCCCTCCAAATGACTCCTTTGTCCTGCCATATCATCTTCACCTTGAAAGGTGAAGCAGGAATGACAGGCAAGCAGGAATGAATGTCTTTCAGAAGACCAATATTCCCCATAATTTGTTCCTCCAAATAAAGGAGCTCTGCATCCTCTGATAGTGTGCCAGGCTCGCTGGTTTCGGAAATCCCAGGCCAGTGCCAGAACAGCACATGTTAAGGCACAAATTCTTCAGTGGAGTCATTTAGACCAAGGTGCTCATAAGCAGTACAGGATGCAGTGCCACTGCTCAGGTGGGGCTGGAAGCAAGGGACCCGTGCTGCTCTGAGTTGTGTCTTGACATGTTTTCTTTGCTGGCTGCAAGGTTCATGATCAAGCTTATGTTTTACATACAAGCGCCCAAAGGTTGCAAGAGATACTGTGCAAACTAAATTACTGTCACCCTTTTCACACAGCCTTCAGGGGGGGAAATCATTGTGATTTAAAGAAGAGGGAAGACACACATCAGAAATAAATCAGATAGGACCAATAAAGGTGAAATTACACCGCTGTAAGGCATCTTGCTAAAGCGGCCTAAGTACAGAGAAGAGAAATGTGTAAGTTACTGGGTGTAACACGATGATGTGCTACCACATCCTTGCTCTACTGAGCCTTCAAAAAGAAGTGGCTAGAAGACTCGTTTTTTCCGGTGGGGAGGTCTTTTGGTTGGGTTTTTTTTGCTTGTATTTTTAAGGAAGACTTTGTAAGGCTAGGTTACAGCACACTTTTCTTATTTTGGTATAATAAACTTTACTTCATTTCCTTGGCTAAGTTGAAGCATCACACATTTTTGTGAGGTCCTTTGGCAGCCAGTACTTGGGCCAGCAGAGGGAACTGAGGGCCACTGCCCTGGCTCCTAGGGACAAGGGAGCGGGGGCCCTGGCTGGTTTTGGGCAGCCAGTTTCAGAGAATCCAGGTCTTTTATGCGCTGTTCACAGAAAATCCTGCCATGACATACTAAAACCCACAGGCCTATCGCTATTTTAGTCCTAATTTTCTTATTACAGTATTCAGGGATTTCATTTTTAATTTATATCTATATATTGAACACATTCCTGAACATTGAATAACACATCTTACCTTTTAGAGACAGGATATGGTTTTATTGCTGTTTTAAGCATTAAGCTACATGGAGTCACATGCCAGAAGAAATTATTTTTAATAAAAGAGTCAATATTTTTAGAAACCCAACTGCAGCTACAAAAGTAGGTGCTTTCCAATACCACAACAGAGTATTTCACACGCATTTTAGCACCAGATAGTTCAAAACCAGACAGAATACAAAATATGAGGCACAGTATTTCATGGCCCTATGATAGAGAATAACTTTCAAAGAGGAATTTTTGACTGAAACTATTTCAGTTGTGAAACAGGGAAAACTATCTGGAAGGTTCAATGTTCACAAGGTACTTCGGTGTAAAATCATTGCCGGTGTGCTCGTGCGCGCAGTCATGCAAAGAATTCTTCAGTTAACAACACTGGGGTTTGCCTGACCAGGCCTCCCACCTGGATGCTAGTTTTAAGGACACGCTAAGCCAATCTCCGTGGTCAAAGCAGCTTGCCCACAAGCCATCTGCAGCGGCCTCCACTCTACACAGAAACCTTGCAAGGCAGCAATATTGACAAGAGCGGAAGTCAAGCAAAATCACAGTTGGCAAAACACATGGCATAAAATAATTTCAGAAGACAAGAATAAAGCAGGAGTAAAATTCAAGGAGAGTGAACATATGAAAATAATTATAAGACAATTTCAGAGACAGACTCTGGGTGGCTTAAAAGGAAGCAACACAAAGTTCAGGAAGGGAAAAGCAGAGACAGCCAAAGGGTCTCAGCTATTCTGATAACAAGGAGAGAAGTGTCACAGGGGATCAGCATGCTGAATTTAATAACTGTTTGGAGCCAGAATGAAGTGAGAAAGATGTTCCCACTATATTCATGGGGAGGAGGAAGAGGGGCAGCATAGTCACTTAAAAGACAATCCTTAACATTTGCAAAGGGAATGCTATAACTATGATGCCTGTATTGCTCCTTGTCAATGGAAACAGAGCATCACATCATTTCTGTCCTCCATTCTGGTCCCCCCAAGGGCTCCCTCTGTTTGGAACGAGCACCTGCAGTGGTTTCATTAGGAACTGACTGGACTGGGAAAAGAGAGCAACAAGCTCAAATGCTTTCAAGAAAGCATTAAATATAGCTGTGAGACCCATCCAGCCTGCTACAGTAAAAGTAATGTTTACAATGTGGTTTGAGAGCACAGACTTCAAAGAAAGACTGGCATCAGCCAGAGAGCTCCTGTGTTATCACAGAGGCTCCGCAAGTCACAAAAGGACCTGTCCCAGGTATTTAAGGCATGCATAAATCATGTTCCCTACTGTTACTCTCCTCATCTAACTTCTCCTGTTTGTTTTCAAGATTTTATCTAATTCATTTCACCTTGAAGGCCTCTCAAGCAATTACAATGTATGTTCTGCAATCATCACAAACAGTTAAATGTACTCTCAGATCTGCTGTGTACAGGTATCGGCTCTTAACTCTCTTAAATCAATACTCCTTTCAGCTGGGATTTATTATAAAGGTAAAAAGAAGCCAAACATATCAAACCTTTAAAACCCATACCAGCAGCAGAAATTCTGGATTGTCCAGTTGTAGCCAGAATAAAGCATTCAAAATTCTGAATATTTAACAAATATTAAAAGATGTTAACTTCTGCATCTGGCAAGCCATTAGGCAAAAAAGCCTTTTTCAAGCAGCAGTTCTGATACTAACAGACCCATGGCACCCTCCTAACACTAAAATTTCCATTCAGTCATCCTTCAGCTATACCAACACAAACAAAATGCCCTGAACAGACAGCTCTTCTAGATCTATTAAAAAGAAAACTTCTGATCAGAAAACATCACTTTATCTCTCTCCCTTCCATTCATTCATCTGTCTTGTAACATGCTGGAATATTTCTACTAGCATTCAAGAAAACAACTATAGTGCACCATTTAAGGATTAAAAATGCTTCTGAATAGAAGAGTCAGCATCTACAAGCCATTGCTACCATATAATACCAGGTAGATTCAGACACTGTTAAATTCCTTACATATTTAAAAGGATACTTTAGCGTACATTTTGTTTTCCCCTGTTTTACAGCTTTCATTAAACTAGACAATGGCATATTTTTTCCCCTTTGCTTGCTGAAACTGGAATTGCTTGCCTTGGCAACAAAATCGTGTAATTTCTATTCATACCAAAAGCATCTTTCTTCCTGTATCACCAACCAAGTTTGCTGCAGCTATGGCAAAAGCTTGATCAGAAAGCTGCATCACTTGCAGAAAGTGAAGAGCACCCTTCCAAGGGTCTGAAAAGAAAACAATGACAGAAAGCGAGTGGTGAAGAGACAATGGGTTCTTTTATCAGCTTCCCAATTCAGAAACAGCTGAAAATTGTCCAGGTGGCAGCCTATATCATCACACTCATATGAGGAACAAGCCTAGCACTTACTGTTCCTTATTATTTCCCTTGTGGCTAGAGCGGTTAGCAAAAGTCCAGGGCCTTTATGGGGTTGTTTCTGCTGGTGTTGTGAATGCACAAAGTCCCCTTTCCCTGAACAGAGTAGAAAAATTAACAGCAGAGACTTCATTTCTCAGAAATCCTGACCTCTGCCACCCCAGAGACTTCTTGGAACAAGACATTTTATGACTTTTCAACATCATGATCCTCTTCCTTCTCTTATACTATCAAAAAGGCCAGACACCACTAAATGCAGGGAAGTTGAAATGCTGCTGAAATTTGGGGGGCCAGGATGCAGCCCACCGTACTCACAGCTTTTAAAACATGAACCAACTATAACAAATGGAAACTACAAACAAACTGTAGTTTCAAAATCTGAAATAATACCAGCCTTCTCATTTCTCTGAATCTTTGCAAGAGAAAAGTAAAGATATAGGCCCTTCATTAGGACAAAAATTGGTTTCCATGCTTTTTTGTGGTTTTCTTTTTCTAATTACCTTAACATCCTCTAGATGCCTATAAATCTGCTGTGCAACAATTTGCTTTGTATACTTCACAATGTTGGCATTACATTGACTAATTCCCTGGCTCCTCACTTCCCCCTTTTTAAAAAAGGCATAACATTTGCCTGACTCCAGTCTTGTATTTTCCCTATTCTCCACAGACTCAAAAATAATCTGTATAAAATTTCACACCGCTATAGCTATTCTACATTTTAATTTTTCAGTCTTTTCTGATCACATCCATTATTTGCATACCTTCCACATGATGTAACAGATCTTTAATATCATTTATCATGGTCTTCAACTTACATCTAACATATTTATAAAATAATTTCCATTTTGTTTAAAGAGAAAAAATATGGGAAAAAATATGGGTTGTTTATAAGGCCAAAATGAACGGAGGAAAGTCTCTTCAGAAATACACGAAATGATGAGCCACAAATGACATATGATACCTAAAACTATTTGACAACTAATGACTCTTGCTTCTACTGCCACCAGCTCCAGCCTTTTGGTGGTGTTAGGAGAAAATTATCCCAGTTCTTCTGAGGCTAAGAATGAAGGGGATGATGAAACTTCAGTGAAGATCCAAGGGATTTCTACCACCACACCCAAGGGAAGGACTGCTGCAAAGGGAGCTTTAACTGCTCCTTTCATCCAACCCCACAGCACTGCAGATACTGTGGCAGTATCAAGAAAGGACAATAGAGAATTTTCTGTCCTGAAAGCATAAATGGAGGAGTAAAGTCCAACATTTAAGAGTCCTCTGTGACACAAGCTGGGGACAGGGGGAGGCACAGACCATCTTCTGTCTGGATCTGAAAACACAAGAGGTGTGAGGAAGGAAGTGTGCTTGCATTTGGGCAAGAGAGAAAGGGCTCCTCAAAACAAGGAATAATAAACAAGCCTCTAAAGAAAACCATGGCTGAGTCAACTTGGAAATCCCAAAAATATATATTAAGGGTCTACACATGCATTATGTAGTGGATATGTTTAAACACATGCATGTGCGACCATCGGCCATAGTACTAAAACAGAATAGTTGCATTAATATCAGCTCAATACAGTATTGCCCATTCATTGGATTTAATCCCCCGTGGCTCATGAAAAACTAGGCACAAGTCTGAATTTGAGAAAGTGTTACGCACCTAATTGAAGCAGCATTTCTGAATACGCTGTCTGGACAGCAGCTGGACTACAGGATGAGTTGCCAGAGTCAGTAAGAGTCACGCCAGATGGTTAAGGAGCTAGCTGGATGGGAGAGCGGAAAAGTAGGAATGCCAGGCCATAACCACTAGCTACGTTTTGGGGTCAATAAGAAGAGGTGTCAGTTGACTTCTGTTTCCCAAGTTGGGCAGAAAAAAAACAGAACAGTTTTCTTTCCATCATTTAAGAATTATTGCCTCCCTTTGTATCAAATACAGAAGCTCCATGGCCGCAGCAGAGAAATCTCATTTGCAGAAGAGAGATTAGCTGAATCATCACTTTTCTCTGCCCTGAGATCTAAAGTAAAAACCTCTTCCTCCCTCCCTCCCTTTCCCACTCCCAGGGCCCCATAATTAGTTCATCATTATAAACTGTTAAGAGCATTCCATTACTCTTTATAAATGAGGGTGAATATGGGGAAACCATTTGTATCGGTAGACAGAGGAGGCAAGTAAAACACCTCCTTCACTACTCGGAGCAAGAGAACTATGTAAAAATGTAAAGAGCGGTTTAAAGTCTTCAAAGTCTCCTAGCCCTGCAAATGTTAGGCATTAATAGGCAGTGCACTTTCAGCCACAGCGAGGCAGAAGGAAAAGTAAGAGTCAGACTCTACATTTTTTGCTCATCTACTTCTGGCCCTATTTAGTCACTGTATCTTGTGGCAGTGTATGAAGCTACTCTTGCATTAGTGACTTACCAAATGGGACTCTGTAATTGAAACTAATAGGCCAGGTGGCAGAAAGAGGGTAGAAGAGGAAGGATGACACTTAACCATGCTTATTTAAAAAAAAAAAAAAAAAAAAAAAAAGAAGAAAGAAAGAACAGCATTTGTGCTATACCTCTAACCTAAATTAGCCTCAAGAATAAAAACAGGGCATATGAAGCTGCCTAACTCAGGAGGCTGCACACACCAGCAGTAAGAAAACAAGACCCAGTTGCTTTCTCTCATTTTAGAGCCACTCAAGCTGTCCAAACTGGCTGTTACTGGGCATTGTTGTTGCCAAGCTTAAAGCATTCCCATGGCTCAATCCTTTGCGTTCTTCCATGACACAGCCTACAGTGACCACAGATATGAAAGTCGTTCAAAGGACATTATAAAGCAGGTAAGCCAGATGATTAAAAACATACAATCCCGGGTTAGAATTCCATCTTTCACATTAATATGCACACTAAGCCAACAATAAAAGAAACCAACAAAATGATGGTCAGTAGCACTTTGAAAGCAAATTTCATACTTCTAGGCATCATACATTCAGGAAAATTACAAGATCTATTAGGAGTGTGGAAGGGTGAGTGGTACAGAGACGGAATACTTTTGTCTCTGAGAGTGTGCTGAATCTTGTTCATTTTCCCCTTTTGGGGCCACCTTTCAAACTATTAAAAAAAACCAACCCGACAGGAAAAAAAAAACCTGTATCGAGTCTAAATGAGAGCTGATGAGTTTAACTCTTAATTGTTACACTGATTCCTGATTTCCTGGGCAGTCCTATATGATTAACCTGACCAAAATCATTGTTGCAAGAGCCCTTTATATTTCCAGTACTCCGGCACTCCTCCAAGGGCTTGCTTCCATCTTCTCTGTGAAGGTGACAGAAAGCCTAAGTGACACAGCTCAGGTCTGCCAGAGCATCAGTGCCACAGAAGGAAACAACCGGTGGGACCAGTCTGGGGAGACCACTCACCTAGTGGAAACATTGCTTCCCCTTCAGCATCAGTTTTGAGGGAAAATTCTGTGAGAACAAACCAAGTCTCAGACAAATCAAACACTTTCAGCCTGTAGCACTACAGAGATCAAGATAGTTCTGCTTGGTACTTCCTGTGTAAGCAGCACAGTTAATTAACTCTGTGTTGATTAATGGTGCTCTCTCACATCAAGAATTTATTATATGTTATTACATACAAGGTCATAATTGCCAAACAGCCACAGCTAAATACCATTCCTTGCAGTCTACTCCTTAAGCATCATCATGTAAAATTAATTGGTACTTGTTTGTTAATTAATATGAAATATTTTAAGTCATGCATCATAAAACTTACCACTGGTATGCTCTTTTCTAAACAGCCATGAATGAACAGATCTATTTTAGTATCTTGGGAAGAACCTCCTCTTTTGAATCGAGGTGGTATGGGGGGTGTCTTTGTTCTTTGTAGCAGGGCTTTTCTGTGCTCAGGCATTTACCAAAAGAGCTATTCTTGAATAATTAGTCAGCAGTTATTCTACTTCCATGGTGCATTAAGACAGACTAGTAAAAGACGCTCTTATGCAAGAATATAAGCACCCACACCAAGACATCTATTCAGAATAATTATTTTGAGTAGCTGTTTCAGTAAATTTCTAAACACAACAGAGATCAGCTCACAGCAAATGATCCAACTTCACCTTAGGGTAGCAACAAAGATCAAAAAGACACTTAAATTCCTTTGTCCCTTCCGGGATCTTTAAATCCAGGGTTAGCCTCTGTTTAGGGAAAAAGCTGGCATCATAACAAAGCAGATTCCCCACTGTGGAAGAAAGAAGTCTACAGGTTGGAATCCTAATCCTAAGGCTAGTGAAGCAACTGCTTTGCACAGACATGCCCCCTTCCCAGCAGCAAGGACCTGGGCAGTCACTGCCAATAAAGCTATGCCAGCTTTAGCCAACACGTGGCAATGCCCCCCGTCTGGACGCAAGCCAGCACCCAGGCCTGCCTGGAGGTAGAGTGAGAAACCAGGGACAGGGTCCCAAGCCTGACTCTGCCACACAGACAGGGAGGGCATCAGGTCCCAGGAGTCCACTGGGGAACAGACACTTGCTCCTACAGCCTCACCTGTGCCCCAAGCCAGCTAAAGCCCCTTCTATTTATATTTCTGCAGGTGGTTTTAACTACCCTCTAAGGGCTTGTCAGTAATGCAAACCTTTTCTTCAATTACATTTTTTTCCAAAAAAAGGGGCACAGGCATCATAAACTAGGTCTGGCTGTTTCTTAAACTCGTTTAAGGCAGACCTCGGCAGAAAGATGGCTTTTACGTTGATTCCACTTGTCATCCTATGAAAACCAGGGATCAGCACAACTCTACGGGGAACAAAATGCATGGTAAGGCACAAGTAACCAAGCCGTCCTCTGGCTGAGAAAGCTGTTTATCCCTCTGTAGAGAGAATTACCCTATTGGTGAAACATCTAGCATGGCTTAAAATTATTACTGAGTGTGTTCAAGGTTCAGCTAACATATTAGCTGAACACTTTCTTAAAAGTAGGCAAAAATCTGGGCTGTTTTCTCTCCAAGTCTACTGCTTGAAAGCAAATAAAACACACCAACAGAAGTAGTGTCAGGAATGAAACCATCACTGTTTCTCAAATGCAACATTATTCCTGGGATTGTATCCACATAGCTGAAGCATAGTTATTTACACAGCACTTATTTTTGATGCTCAAATATCCCAGCAAGCAGCAGTGCAATTCAATCCAACAGACTGAACAGTTCATTTATCTCACAGGGCCAGATAATAAATTAAGAGATTTTGTTACTTCTGTGGGTCCTTCCCTTTTTGCTGGGTACTGGACAGGCAGCTGTAAACAGGCATTAGGTGAAAGCTTGCTCCCTGCTAGAGCTTTCTGGAGGCAGAATATAAAGGAGCAAAGCTTAAGGCACTAAATTACTCCTGCTTGTCCACCTCCTTTTAATTTTTGTCCCTACAACAGAGTCAACTGAATAATTCTCCAGACAACCAGCTGAAAGTGCGCAGGTCTTTAAAGACCTCTTTTAAAGGGCTGGAGACCATCTGTCTGCAGAGTCATCTCTAAGGAGTCACACAAGGGCTTTCAGACAGTTGTCTGGAGCTGTCTTCAGCCGGCCCTGCAGGAACAAGAAGTGCTGAGGATCACGTGCCTGCTCTGTGGTTTGCCATCATTTGTGTCTCCTTTTCCAGGCAGCTCTCTGGTAAATCACATACCTGCCTTGAAGGGCATGAAGCAGTCATAAACACCCACTAAAGATATGCAAACTCTACCCAGGAGCAGGAACTAGGAGATCCTAAATGCAGTCCCTGATTAATGTGAAATTGGTGCCTATGCCTGCAGGAAGAGGCTAACAGCAAAGCTTGCTGTAACCAGCTACCCCAGGTAACTGCACCCGCAAAGCTGGGGCATGTGAGTGCTCCTGGGCTATGCAATCTCCCCACCAATAGCAGGCACATCCGCAGAGACTCCGGTCCGGATGGTTAACTCTTTGAGCTACCTGGAGATATAGGCTACATGGCTGTGTGAGCTAGCCTTACCCTTCTCTGTGGAGGAGGACAAATCTGTTCAGATCCATTTGCTCCTGTTTGCAGAGAAGAAATAACACTCCTGTGGGTAGCAGGGGTGATGCACAAATTCACCAGTCTTCATGAAAATACTTCTAAAAGGAGCACCCTCTTCTAATTAAAAACTAGATTATATGTCTGTAAATATTCACATGTAATAAACAAAACTTAGTGAGAAGACTGTTCAGTTTCAGCCTGACATGAAATGGACTTTGTGTGGACACGCCTGAAAGGCACCATCTGATACACCGACAGTCAGCGTTCATATTTGAGAGGCTATCTTCAGTTCCCTGAACCCACCCAGTTTCATGTGTGTGCTCTGTGGCCAAGAGTCACACAGCCCTGGATTACTAGGACATTTAGTCTGAACAAGTGGCATTGATACACAACAGGCTGATCTCACTTTTACCATTTGCACTGCCAGAATACAACACTAAGCCTATGACACAGGATTAATGACCGAAGACAGCCACCCACTGCAATCAGCCAGAATAAACCTTTACCTACCAGGTGACCTAGAAACCATTTCCTAACAGAGCACTTTCTCTTTAGCAGCACCAACGCTGGTTTTACACTTTATAGAACAAACATCTAAATAAACTGTATGTTCATGGAATTTAACAGTGTGCTATGAAACTGTATGCTGCCGTTCATTTCTCATCTTGCAACATCATAAGATTGGCATCAGCCCACATGGTAAACAGTGTTAAAACAACTTGCAGGGAGGAAGAGCACCACTGTGAATCAGCCACTGAAAGAGGTAATCAGGATTCAGCTCTTGCTCTGTCACCTGCTCCCTTCTCAGCCTAACCTTGGTCACCAAGTTTCTCTGCAACCCAGTTCTCCCGCTGCAAACCAGGGTAACGACCACCTTCTCTTGACAGTGCCATCAAACAGTAGCACTGCACCTCCAGCCACACGTTGCCGGCCTCCTCCTCTGCCTCTGCCTAGCATCCCTCATGCTCTCTGCCTCAGCTCCACAGAGCAGCTCTTCTCCCTTCTCCTCCCTCCATCCCACCTCTAAAGCCATCCTGGAAGCCCCTTAAAAACATCTCGGATTTGCCTCCAGCCAAGGGTATTCAAGCCACACGCTCCATCTGCAGAAAACCCCACTAGAAGCAAGGCCACATCTCTTAACAAAGGAGCAGGATTACGCATATACCTAAAGGATCAGGGCTTGTTTACATTAAAAGAAAGAAATTTCCTCATACTGGGCTTGATTCATGCCAAGCGGGATGCAGGAGGATCACTCCCCTAAGCACGCTCCTCTCAAACAGAGGCAATGGTTGCAGGATCTGGCACACCACATTTACTTGATTGGTAGAACACTTTGGAAATGTTCCTGGAGTCAATGACTAAATAAGTCCCTCTCTTGATTTTAAATTGGAGATAAATGCTGCGTGTCGCATTGGCAAGCACATTAAAGCAGCTGGAAGCACAAAGACAATATGGGATATTTCAGGCCTTTGTTCTCTCATCTTTTACCCTTGGCATGTTAAACAACTAAAGATCACACTGAGCAAATCAGTGTTTTACCAGATAATACCGCAGGCTTCTAGCTTCAAAATCCCAGGCTCCCTGCTGGCACCAGCTCGCAGGGCAAGAGGGCTGTCTCAGGCAGAGACACCAGCCCAGCTTGGTGGCCTGTGGACCCAGCGCCCCACTGCCTGCAAGGCCCAACAGCACAGGCACAGCCTTATTGTACAGAAGACAAAAGAAATAATCTTTATTATAATTAAAAAAAAAAAAACCACTAGGAGGGCAAGAATGAAAATCCTAGTGAAAAGGACATGTTGTCCACCTTTGTCTATTATAATTATGTGAAAAATGAACTTTATACATAGAAACACAAAAAGGTAGGTGTTGCTACCAGCATGTTACTACAAATCCAAAGCAGCTTCCCCATATTCCTGCAAAGCTGATCCAGACCCAATGCAGCCGAAAGCAAAACTTTATCAAAGGATGAGATTTCAGGAGGCAACCTGTGGCCCTTTCACCCCAGAGAGGCAAGGAGCCTATCATGTTAAAATGACACTATGATAAAATGGGTTATGTTCTCCATCTGAATGCTACTGCCGACATTCTTAATGTTCATATTAGTCTCCTTTCCCAGAAATTATTTGATCATATTTAGAATGTGAAAGCTTGAGCATGTAACAGTGCAGTTGACTCCCATCTTCTCTTCAGCTTATAAATTGTGGATAGCAATACTTGATTTTTACATTTTCACTATCAAATTTCCTCAAGTTACATGCTCTCTACTTCCGGCACTACTTCATTTATAGAGACATCAGTTAGAGGTATGCAACTCAGTAGGTACCAAACAACTATTTTGCTAAAGCTTTTAAAAGGACAAAAGACATTTGATCAAGCAACAGGTCTGTAAAATTACTAAGGCTGCAAGATGGGGAAAAAACAGGTCACTTAATGAGATCACAAAATATGCCAGAATAGAAAAGGTAATGCTCAAACAGCAAATTATTCATCACTAGCAATTATTTGCAGACTTTTTGTGTCATTAAGGATATCAACATGTGGCCCTTGGAGCAATCCTAGACATAAATAATTCAACAGCACAAGGGTTTTTCGTAAGAAATCAACTCCTTTATGCAGAAAAGCTAAAGCCTGAGCTCAGTAAATAGATGCCGTCAGGTACATCTGCTAAGACCGTGTGCAGAAGTCAGCCATTATGGGTTTTTTTTACTTCCTCATAAAGATGCAGCTGCAAGGAGGAAGCAGGGACTTTGCAAGGGCATTCTCTCCAAGCACTCTTTTTAAAATAAGAAAGCAAGCCATTACAAATAATTCCGGCACAAAAATGCATGTCAGTACACAAAACCAGCTCATAACACAAAGTACAACCATCACACACACAAGTCTACTTTAGGCTAGGAGGTTCAGTACTGCATGGCACAAACATAAATAATCAGCCTCCATTTTTGGTTGTACATCTGCAGCCAGGAAAGATTTTTTTCTTCCCCCAAAAGCAAAACACATGCAAATGTCTGTCATCAAAAAGCACGTACTTTTTCAGAATGTCACAATTACCCAGCCACAACTAAATGCTGTAATTTGTTGACCAACTCCTTGCAAACTTCAATTGTGACCTCAAATCCTTGGATAAAACTGCAAAATAATTTCCCCCCTTCAAACATAATTTTGTAATGCTTTGATTCCCACCCATCACCAGGCTGAAGGGCTCCAACAGCATGCTGCTACATGTTCTAGTGCAGCAATTAAAACAAAGCTGAATCCACAGACAGCAGCTGTGGGAACTTTCCAGCCCAAGCTTTCCAGCTAACAAAAACAGTGACAAATGTCAGATATGTACTTCTGGAAAAAAACCCTGTTAATTTTTAAATGGAAACAGCTGAAAATGCAATGTTTGTCAGCTAATTAGTGTTCAAACAAAATGGTTAAAATACAGAGATATTCTGCCAGCAAGTTTAGCTCACCTGTATGTTCTGTAACACACACACGCAGCAGTATGTGACGCAGTGCATTCAAGAAGAAAAACAAGAATAAAAAACAAAAGAAATGGTCAATGTTACCAGCATACACTTCAAAACATTTGCCTAATAGGCTTATACCTACAGTATCTGGCTCCTGTAGGCATGCGATGACACCAGAACCTATATTAGTACCACTGAAAGGAAAAAAACTTCTAGACAGAGATTTAAAAGAAGCCTAAAAACATAATATGCTGAAGCATTAATTATTTTGTACAAATATTGCCCAAGCGTGCAGACTGCCTGAAATGATAGCTCCTAATGAGTAAGCTGCTCATTTCTCAAGCAAGCAGTCAGATACCTGCTAATCAGGGGGTAAGCTTTAGGAAGAGAAGGTGGCACTTGGCCCAGCTCCTCCAGGTGAACACACCACAGAGCACTGGGCCAGTGGGGAAACCCTTCCTATCAGCACCACATCCCAGAGTCTCTGCCCCTCTGATCACAAACAAGCAGTATCAGCTACACCCAGACCTCTAGAATCAACCCTTAAAAGTTTTCTTTATTGGCTTTCAGGGATTTGCCCCCAAGACCAGTGTGTGACCAACAGCACTGCCATGGTGCTGTCAGTGGAGCAGCACCAGGTCAAAACTGAACCCAAAAGAGCCGCAGCACAAGCAGTCGTGGCCACGTTCAGTGACCAGCTAGCTCCAGCTTCTGCACTTTTATTCCCAGGTGACAGAAATCATCTGCCCATCCTCAAGCAAGAACCCAGACAAAAGCACTGCCTTGCCCGAACCAAGCCGTTACACAAGTGCCCAAGCTAGAAGGAACATTTATTTCTCTACTAAACGTAGTCATGACAACCACATCTTCATTTAAGAGATGAGCAGGGAGAGGTCATGAGGCACTTGTCATGCAAGGATAAAATACCACACCTCAGGTGCACACAGGAGGGTAAGTTTTGATGGATGCCATCTGCAATTCAAGAAAACTAACATCCTGACATGACAGGCCCACACCCCCTCAAAACAGCCTAGGCATCTAGGTGCAATCACTGCAAAACCCTTACAGTATTACCAAACAGCAAACTTCTGGAGGATTTCTCTGCTAAAGAAATACCTATGATAGACTTGAGCACACTACACCACTTCAGAAATTCTCATGATTAAAGTGCTTCTTGTTTACCTTGAAACAAGCTACAAAACTATCAGAAAGTGATACTTAACTGCAGAAGCCATGACCAAAAAAAGAAAGCAGCTTCCTTTTCAAGCCCATATCTTGCTCTTTTTGGCAACTCAAAGCTTCCCCCTGTCTACTTGGAACAGAACCAACCCTAGAGGCATTTAAAAGATGCGTAGGGACATGGTATAGCAGTGGACTTGGCAGTGTTAGGTTTACAGTTGGACCTGATGATCTTAAAGGTCTTTTCCAACCTAAATAATTCTGTGATTCTATGTATCAGAGCTCAGGTATCACCTATAGCAGATGGCAGTGACCATCATTCCTACAGGTCTGAACAAAGGCACATCCCATTTTTTCCAAAGTTTTTATTTTATTTTAAAATGCATGGAGCCGTGTCTCGCAGTATGTATGGCACGCCTAGGAACATCACAGCTCTAGAAAGCCAAGGGCTGCCACAATGGAGTTATTTTGGTCCAGCTGTGTTTTCATTTCGCAAGAAATAAGAGAGAAACACTCTTTGTGGATAAATTCCTCCTTCTTCCTTCCTCACGGTTACTTTTGTTTTGTGGCTACCTGAGTATTTTGTACTAAAACGGATTATCTCTTCCTTGCTGTGAGCCCTTTCAAAAACACTTGGCAGCCTGCAAATTAATGTACACCTTAGTATTATCTAGCAATAATATGAGGAGGGAAGGAATTGTGGGACCTCATGACATGCAAAATTAACCCACAGGCTGGCTGTGGCCATGGGGCACAGGTTCATTACTCCTATTTTATACAGCAGATTCAGGGGCATCTTTTCAGATGCTTTTACTTGTCAGAAAAGGATACAGACAGTCTTGTCAACTGAATGATTCTGAAATAAGTTAAAGACACACCATCACTTGGAAATTTACTTGGTTTTGTTAGGAGATTATTTGTTACTGTCGTATTCATTTTGGTTTTAAGGGTATTCAGACACAAGTCCAGCCTCTGCCCAGACGATTTTTATGATCTTTGACATCTGTTTAAAATTATTTAAACATCTGTTTAATGCTGTTTCTCTGTGACCATAATAAAAAGGAACCTGATAGTCAGCAAAGAACTGTCAGACACAGGAAAACATTTGGGAAAAGAAGGGAGAGAAATGGTCCTTTCAGTTCTAGTCACACTGCATTACCCTCAGCAATCAAGGACAACAGGCAAAATACCAGGAGACAGGATGAGGTTTTGCAGTTAATAGCAGCCTAAGTGCACACACTAGCCATTTATCTGGGCTTCATTACCCTTATGCATCCATATGCATGCTTGTAAGTGTAGCCTAAAAATAATTCTGTTGTTTTGCACATACAGGGCCTGAGCTGGTGACACTGGAACCACGATAAATTTTGACCCCCCAGGTGCACTGGCTCAAAGCTAGCCAGAGTCTGTGTCTGTCTCAGATTTACAGCAAGCTTCCCACTGAATTTGGCAGTACAGGTATAAAAACACTAAGCACTACATCTCTGAAAAGTAGCTTCACTCATCTCTTAAAAGAGGCTTCACCTCTAGGTAACCTCCTGTTTCGTTTTTGTTTATAGAAAACATTCTCAATCTCTTTCAAAGACAGAATGATACATTTCCCCTGTAAACATGCATAACCATAATCAGCAACTAGGCAGGGGAGAGCTTGCATCAGCCTCTACAGACATCATCAAGCAGGACGTCCCCACACACGACCTGCTCTGACTGCCACTGCCTCCGACGCAGCATGACAGGCGCATTTGTGCCGAGGCGCGTGAAGACAGCCCGGTCTGTGCAGGCAGAGAGCTGGCACCCCAGATCAAACACAGCCGTGCATGGAGCAACTTCATTGGCTTTAAACGGGAAGAAGACAGAGCTAGCTACAGAGACAACCTGCGGTCCTGCGAGGAGGGCCTCAGCTGGCAAGGCAAGCCTGGAAATGAGATGGAGACACTACAAAAACTTAGATTCTTCCAAAATAATTTTCCAAAAGCTAACTCACACAAGTTTACATAGGGAAATATTTTTTAAGATATTTTACCCTCTCAACAGAGTGCTGACAGGAGCAATTGTCTGTGCGTGCTGCCCAGAACCATCAAAGGAAACCCTGAAGATTAAAAGCACACTCAGCAGAACTTTGACTAACAGGCTTTCTCTTGAAAAGTTTGCAAGTGGCAAACAAACAGTTCTCAAGAAACCAAGTTAACTTGGTGCAAGTATGAAGAATAAGCCCTGCAAAGACCTGCAGGCAGTGGGCAGGGAGAGCAGTGGCAGGAAGCATCCTGCATCTGCTAGTTACTCAGAGGACAGGAGAGAGGTGTCTTGTGGCCCGACTGATGAGCTACCAACTACCATCACTGGAAGCAAATTCAAGTAAACTACACTAATGCTAAAACTCTTAAACGAAGCTCTCCTGCCTAAGGAGTCAATGCAGGCAAAAGTACCAATAATCTCTTTGATAGATTAAGCATAGCAATACCTTAGCACCTTTCAGCTATATCAAAAAAGAAGCAATAATGAAAGTCTGTCTGTCTTCAAAGCCTATATGAGGAACGGTGTGATTAATTTCTCATTTGTCTGAACGCTCCATGTGCTGTCAGATGCGGTCGGTAAGAGAAGCCAAGAAGGAAGACAAGGAGGAAACAGGTTACTTAGAGAAACGCAAGTTTAAAGTCTCAGTGTGGGGGTTTGCTAGTCTTCTCCTACACGAAGCTCTCCTCACTGCTCAAGAAAGTCATGGATCCAGAGGAAAGCATGTGCTACAGAAATCACAATGACAGGCAGAGCAGAGAGCTCTCGGTTTTGGAGCCAACCTCCCCGAAGCATTGCACACTCAATGCACAAAAAGCAGCCCACACTTACAGCAGCCCAGGTCCAGACCACTGCAGGTAGCGTGGTACGCAGTGTCCTATGTACTGTAACTCTCATTGCAGGAGACTGCAAGCACATGGACTGCTGTGGCCCCTGGTGTTTAAGCAAAAGGAAACAGTTTCCTGAATTGCTGCAAGTTATCGCTGCTACAGTTGCCTCAATCCTCAAGAGCAGGAAGAAACGCAGGAGCCTGCTGCCGCAGCCTCAGTGAGTCTGAGAATGGACAGGAGTTGTTACAGGAATGCAAATCTTCCCAGGCACATCATTCTCCCTCCCGGCTTCACCTCTGTTTTTCCCGGGTCTGTCTATAAATATGTGAGACGGCTTGCTACTGTGTCTCTTTTAGTTAGAAGTGTGCCAGCCTGAGGACAGCACTCTTCAAACCTGATGTAGATGAAAAGTACAGCTTGGCCTAATGCACACAGAGCTGCTGCTGCAGGCTGCGCAGCCCCAGTGCCTTGGTTACAGCTGCTCAGGCTGCACATTGGAAAGGCAATGGCTCCGAATATACAGAAAAAGGCACGCGTAAACTTCTGTACTCGGTTTAAGAGGAAGCACCACAGCCAGCTTTGAATGTATCTTCCCCCTCCTCCAGTCCCTCAGAAGTGAAAGAAAAAGATCTGGTGAAGAAACTGAAGAAAATCAAGAGAACCAATAGGATGAGTACAGGGAGACCAACATACCCCTTCGTTAATGACAGAAGACACATACCTACAAAGAAAAACTATCAGCCTGTCATACCATGTTGCAGACCACAGCCTGATCAGGAACACCAGGAGCATGCACCAATATTTCGAGTGTCCTCAAACCAGGTGCACTGCAGGGGCGAAAAGGCAGCTCTAAGGAGCCTTGTCCCTCAGCTTTGAGGATTTTCAGAAGACAAGGGAGAACACTAAAACAACAGCCTATCATTTTTTATAGCAATACCGACTTCACCAAGACGTGATCCACTTGACTTAAATCTATTTTGACTTCTACTGCTGAAGCAAAATCCTTGCTGCAAGATTCCAGCAAAAGTTTAAAAACTCTAAAGGCAGTAAATTCAAGGGCTTGATTAAACATGTAAAAAGCACTGAAACGGTATGATTTTGGTCCCCTATAACATACGTATTTTTAATATTAATGCTTGCTGTTTGGATTTTTAATATGCAGACCCTACCTGAGACTTCTTATTTATGAGACTCAGTCTGTGCACCACAGGGCAGCAAAGCCTCATGCTGTGAAACATTTTCTTTACTAGTCATAAGTACCGCAGCTGAAGATGAGGATGTTCAAGGGACACAACAGGAGAAAGTCCATAAATACCGCCTTCTGTTACACATGAAAATGCATTACAGACTGTGCTTGGTCACACAGTGCCGCTTGTATTTAGAAGCAGCTTTATCCTTTTTTTCCTTTCAAAACTCTTTACAACGTACTACATAGCAGCTTTATGCATGTGGAAGGTTTTCTTAGAAAAGCACATAGTCTGCAAGCGAGGTTTTTGATCTATAAGTAAGGGGTATTTGGAGAGAGGCTGGCTGCAGACAGCCCTGAACCCAACAGGAAGGTCTGAGGCTTGCAGGACACCCACGCTGCAGATCACAGGCAGACCATGCTAAATTAAAAATAGCAGATTAAAGCACGCAAAGTGTGTAACAGTTGGTAGAGTATGTGGATAAATCAGGATGTAGGAACCATAATATCAATTTACTAAATATCTTTAAATGCTTTTAACTACCAGCGATAAGAAATACTTTAATACTGATTACAGCTGTCTGCTGTTGCTAAATTTAATACGATCTTGAGGGTTTAACATTATGGTTTTTCCTAGTAGCCTGTGAACAACGGCAACAGCCAAACCGAACGGGCACTTCCTAAGTAAAAAAGCAACAGGAAAAATAATTTATACGTATGGCACGGCAATGAAACGAGGAAGAAATCCCAAGAAAGGATAAGCAGAGCCGAGAGGCCTTTCGAAACGAGCCAACATCCACTTCCATCCCACCCCGCCGACGGGAGATGTCAGGGTTTCACCGAAGACCGCGGGCCGACGGCGGCACGCCGGGCTGCGCGGCGGGGGACGGCGGGCGCCTGCGGCGGGTACCCGCCTGCTGCCGCCCCCACGACGCCCGGCCAGCTGCGCCCTTCCCGGCCCCGGCCCCGCGCCCCCGGCCCCGGCCCCGGCCCCGGCCCGCCCGCACACGCCGCTGCGCGGGCAGACAATGTCCGCCGGGAGGGGAAGCGCAGCGCAGCGCAGCGCATCTGCGGCGGCTCGGCGGGCGGCGAGCAGCGGGGAGCCAGCACCACACGGCGAGCGGCGGCGCTCCCGGGGAAGCGGGGACCGTGCCGCTCCCGGCCCTGCTGAGCCCCCGGCTGAGGAGAAGGGCCTCCCTCAGCGGCTCGGCCGCCTCGCACAACGCGGAGCCGCGCCGGGCCGGGGCGCGCTGCCGCGGCAGGCTGAAGGACAGCCCGCCGCCCTGCTCCCGCCCCCACCGCGGCGCCCACCTGGTCGGCGAGCTTGAGCACTGCCATCCTGCGCCGCTCCTCCCGCGCACATGCAGCTCCTGCGACGGGCGGCGAGCGCGCCCCGCGACCGGCGCTGCTGCGGCGGCAGCGGCTCCGCTCCGCGCCGGCGGGGCGGGGCGGGGCGGGGGCGCGGAGGCCGCCTCGCCTCGCCCAGCCCGGCCCGGCCCAGGAAGCAGGGGCGGGCGGGCTGCCTCACACGGGCCGCGCCGCCACCGCCGCCTGTCGCCGCCTTTGTTCGCGCCGGCGGCCGGTGACGGCACGGAGCGGAGCGCAGGGCCGCCCCGGGGGCTCTCGGCGCCCCCGCCCCGCCAGGCAGCGCGAGGGGCGGCAGCGGCCGCGGCGAGGGGCGGCGCCGCCGGACCGGGCCTGCCCCGCGCCCCGGGGGGCGGCCCTGACCGGCGGCCTGTCCTGGGCCGTAGCCGGGGGTCGCCGGGAGCACCTGCCGCGCTCCCCGGGTAGGACCCCAAGGGGCGGGCTGCTGCCGGAGGGAGCCGGAACCCCACCGCGCCCCGTCCCCTCAGGGAAACGGTGGGGCCACGTCCGATCAGCTGCCTCCGCGGGAGACCGTGATGCCCCCGACCCGCTGCAGGGTGGGCTGCCCGGTGGGGTCCAGGCTGGTAGCAGGCGCTCGGCTTCACAGCCATGAGGACCGAGGTCTTCAGGCCCCCTTTGGTTCGCCCCACACTGAGGCTGAGGGAAAGCAAGTGATGTACTGTGCCCCATCTGAATAGCAGAGGAAGCAGAGGCCTTTACCTTTCTTCGAGAAACTGTTTGTCAAGTCCCATCAAACAGGCACAACTGTCAAGAGTTGTTTTTTTTTTTTGCGGGGGGGGGGTAACCTCGTTTTGGACTATACGGCTTTAACAGCTGCCTTGCAAGAATCTGGTAAATCCTGACAAGTTCAGGTCTTTTCATACTCAATATAATAGTGTACTTTTCAAGGACTAGCACATCAGATAAACTGTACTTCTTTCTAAACAAGCAAGCCCCATGTTGCAGAGGAAAATAAGCATCATCCAATGTTCCTCTTGGGCTGACCTGGGGGAAAGAGCAGCTCCAGCCTCAGAGCAGGCTGTCGCTGTGACTCAAGCAGCAGAGCAAGACTGCACAGCCAAGCACGTAACAGGGGGGAAAGAAAGAAAGAAAGAAAGAAAGAAGAAAAAAAAAGCATGAAGAGGTAAATTCTTTGTTACCCCTCAGAGTGATGAGCTGAACCCCTGAAGCATATGATTTGGTTAAAATCATTGGCACCATGCACAGGACTTACAAACACGCTGAAGGTAATGAGGATGATTACATTTTTCCAAGGACATATAACTGAAGAGCCAAGGATTGAAGATTCCCTCTTCCCCTCCTCAGTGCTGCACAAAGAGGCCAGGTATTTCCCCACAAGTTAGATTCTGCCGTAACAAGCTCCCATACCCCGCGACACATCCGACTGCGGTTGATGACTTTTCAACCCTTGATTACAGAAGGGGGTGAATTTAAGTAGTTTAAAAAAGGAAGTGTCTTTATGGAAGAAAAATCAATCCAAGAAGGAAACAGATGTTAGTTTCATGCTTCTGAGGCACCATTATAAATAGGGATTGAAAATAACATACAAGTTACAACACATTTTAACTCCATCTGTTTTAAAGGTGTCTTAATGGAAAAACAGTGTTAATATACATCAGTCTTTTAAAGAAAAAAAATAAAAAAGCAGCAAGAGAGAATCCAGTACCTGTTAAGAATGTCTGAACTCAGGCAGTTTTTCTTTTTAATATCTTCACCCCCTATGGTCTTCATCATGCCAGAACACCTAGAAGCATCGCACCTGCATCAGCAGACTTGCTCTGTGTCAAACCAGGCGCTGAGAAGGGCAGCTGGCAGCCCTGCACTGCTGTGCACTGGAGCCTTTCTGTGTCCCACTGACTCAATCCAGAAATTCTGCTTTGACAGTCCACTCCCAGGCTCTGTCGAAACACACCCTCACCACACAGAGGTCAGAAGTAAGCAGAAATCAGCTTCCAGCTGAGAGCAAGAGAAAAAAAAAAAAAAAAGGAAGATGGAGAATGGAGGGAACTTTCAGCATCGGAAGGAAAAGTCTGGTTTGGTAGCTTCCATTGTAAAGGCCTACTTCCAAGACTTAGCATTCACCATAGCATGTTGCCTGCAGTTAAACTTGGTGGATATACAAGGAAAATTATTTTTCAGATTTGCTTAGCGCTCCCCTCACTTTCCGATCTAAGAATCTGGTACAAACCCTTACACCTTCCTTGGGACCTCCAAAATTTAATGTCAGAGAGCTAAGCTGATGGTATGCCATCTGAATGGAAATCTGCTGATCCAGTAGGAGCCCAGATCCTTGGGAGTAAATAATTAGACAAGATGCAAGCTAGTGTTAAATTTTTTTTTTTGTTGTTCCAAATAAGCACAGTCTTGTGCCAGCTCCTCTTTCCCAGGCCCCACAGGATGCTGTCTGGGAGGACCAACCATCTGCAATGCTGCTCCTTGCGAAGGTCCCCTTGAGGCATGCAGGACAAGAGAAAGTGCTCACATCCCCTATTAACAGGGCAGCACTCAGTTCAGAGACGTCCTTACAATTATGTTTACAGTATCCATTTAAAGTGTCATTTGCATGAGCTGCCAAGATTAGTCACAGCGCTACAGTCATTACCATCACAGTAAAGGACTCCAAGATTTCTCTGAAAGTAAAATGTCCTCCTCCCCTGTTCACAAAATAGCACAAACAACTATGTTACAGGCTTCTGACTTACCATGCAGAGTCAACTCTTCTTCTAAGAGTTACTCAACAACTTCTTAGCCCTGGCTGGTACATAATAGTAATTTCATAGCACATTTTCATGTGAAACGATGCAGTTTGCTTAAGTATCTGTTTTGAGAAGGAGAGACATTAGTATCCAAAGCTAATTTTTCAAGTAATGTTTGTACCTGCAACTCTCAAACCCGTAGCATTATATTGACTTTCCATATTGAGACATTAACAAGTATCATCCAAACAGGTGTGTAACAGCCTTAATGAGAATATGCTTCAGCTTGCCAGAGGTTGTCATCTTTATCTGGAAAGGACAAAGCCCTAGGGCTACACTGGGCCTCTGACAGGGAAGTGGAAAGAAACCCTCTAAGGATGGCTGGTACATTTGTTCCTTACTGACTCATGCTCGATCCCAAGAGGATTCTGTGCATCCAGCTGAACTCTTCTATGAAACACAAACACCCCCCCATTACATATTTTTAAAAGCTAAATAGGAATATGAAGCCTTGAACTTTAGCACTTAAGCAATTTCTGGCAAACAGCAAGGAAGAACAGAACTGCTCCAAATATTTTGCAGTTGTCCATACTGACATTTCATGATCTTCTGGCCACAACACAATAGGGCTCTCTAAAACACTGGCCGAGTACAACAGGTCTCTACCTTTTTCTTTTTTAATCCTTTTTTTTTTTTTTCTTCTTGTCCCCAGCAAAACAAAAGTTTCTGCAGTTCCGTCTGAAACTGGATGAACGCCATTTGCTATTGGCAGTCATATGCGCACGAGCCACTTCCCCATTCAGATTTTGTGTCAGGAAAGCTCTGAGTGTTCTTATACCCACTTGGGCTCAGCAAAACTCTCAGGCAGGCTTAGATTTAAGCATGTGACTTTACCAGAACTTAAGCATCATCATAAAAGATCTGCCCCCTATTAAGATCTCGCATGCCACTTTCACATGGTGTAATATTGCAAGTCTTGGTTTGGGCACTGAGGACTTGAGACTCACTACAAATTCTCTCTCGTGTGTGGTCTCAGGCGAGCAACCCGGTCTCATGGTGCCTGGTCTCCTGCTTCTACAAGGAAATTCTCCCACCTTGCAAGGTGCAGGACTCTGACACAGCTGGGTAAGGATCTCAGGTAAAGGCCACCAGCTGCTGCTCTGTCATCACAGAGTCAGTGTCAGTGTCAGTCTCCCAGTGGAGCACCAGGAAAACAGTGTCTGGGAGCCACACCAGAGAAAAAGAAAGCAACCTCGTTGAAATAAATCTGTTTGCACTGTACTGAAGTGCTACAGAGAACCGGGGGTGGGAAGCGAATGAACAGACCGAGCGCAGGAGCAAGGTCAGGAGTTCTCCCTGCAGTAATATGAACGTGTCTGCAAATTATTTGCTGGATCCCCACAACCGCTCCTACATCTCAGACAGACAGATCTCTGCATTAGTCTGATGTTTCCGCAGCCTAACAGGATGTGGTCACTTTAAGACAGCCAAAAGTCTGCACCACCCCCACCCCCCTCCCTGCTCCTGCTCTGCCTGCACGGCTGAGCAGCAGAGGCAGGAGAAGGGCTCGGCTCTGTTTTGCTCTCCAAAGTCAGGTCTGCTGCTGTATTTAAGCAGGATGATCACTCGCAGATGGAGGGTGCAACTGTTCCTAGCTGTGTGTTTGGCTCCTGACTCCTGAAGAAAGCTAAAGTAAATACAGTCAGCATATTCCTTAGCAGTGTTTATTTGCCACTGTTGAGCATGAACAAAGACAGGACTGAAGGCAGAAGATACATTTGTTATCTCTAACTATTTCTGATGACTTCAGGTAACTAGCATGCCTCTGGTCTCTCTACCTGTTGCCGATCCTCTAACAGCAGCACATAAACATCCTGCTGTGCTTTCTTCCCCCTTACAGGCTAGGTGGGAGTCAGATTAGTGTGATGTATAAGCATCATTATGAGACTGCAGTGGTGGAAACAAGCAAAAACATACAGAACTGTGTGAATTTGATATAGAAGGGCAAACACACGCCACAGCAGGAGACAGGGCAAGCAAAACACCAGAGACAGCAACTAATTACTGCTGCCACCATCTCCCCCTCCTGCACTGCTACAGCACACAGGGTGATTGGGGGGCAGGAGGGGGGTGGTCACCTCAGAAGGTGCTTCCAGCTGCCTGTCACTGCCCTCTCGAAGTCGTCTCCCTTCTGTTTTAGTATGATTTATTTTCACAAGAAGGAATTTATTTTATTATTTCTTTCCCCAAGGGAGATTTTTTTTTATCTCATTAAGTTACTTTTCCTCCTAGATCTACTCGTTTAATATTTACAGGAGCCAGGGGGAAATCAAACAAAATGAATCAATCCACTGATAACAGCAGAGAGAAGAGGAGCTTAGCAGCACCTCCTCTTACCCACACACAGGCCTCCTCTCGTTTCAGATACTTTTTGATTATACTTCTGCAGCCACGTAGTTAATGCACAGAGGCGCTTAGGCATATGATACAATTGGAACCTGTGAATTTGAAGCTGAAATCATAACTATTGCAGCCTTCTGCTGTGTTAACCAAAAAAAGAATAAACACTCCCTCATATGTTAAGGTGTTCTTACAGTTGTCTTAGCTAGCACCTCTCTTGCAGATGTCCATGTAACTAGTACTAGGTGTTGAAAACCAGGGAGGAATTAAGGCAGATGACAACTAGACAGGCTAAGCTGGGTCAACTCCTTCCTGATCACACCAGTCTAGAAATGCATCTTGGCAAAAGAGGAAGATTTCACTGACAGTGGTAAGCATTGAGCTCACTTTACTTCTTAAAGCAATGTGTTAGTGGCCTGTGCAAATACATATTTATCTTTACCATCCCTGACGAGACCGCAACAAAATTTGGAGTAATTTGTCACGTAGCCCAGTGCTCAATCTAGAAACCAGGTAAATCAGTAGAAAGACACGTTGATTTCCACGGGCTTTGGACAAGATTTCATATGATGCACTGAGGACAGCACAAAGGGGAAGAAAAAGCCTATGCTTTTTGCTGCCTTGTATCGCATAAAGAGGGCCAGAGAGATCTGGATTATTTTGCTGTTTGTTTGGGGTTTTTATGTTTATCTCCTGTCCTTCTTTCCTGGAAAATACCAAGTTATGTGATTCTGCTTCAAGTTTTCCAACAGACAAAAAACCTCCCCCCCCAAACCCAAATAAAATCCCAACACACAACAACAACAACAACAACAAAACCCACATTGGATACTTCACCATACTACAGAGCTGCTGGCCTGGCTGTGGAGTCTGGACTTTGTACCAAAATAGACACTCTGTACCAACTGGTGCTAAGGTACTGCAGCCAAAAACGAAGAAAAAGAAATGTGGGGGGGATAAGCAAAACCAAGTTAGCAAGAGGAAAGTTCAGTATTTAAATTTTCTGTTCTCAGCCCTATTCCATTTATGGGTATATACAATATTTTAAATCTCCTGTGTCATTAATCTTAAAACTCCTGTGTCATTAATCTTCTAGGGGAAACATGAAGAGAAAACAGAAGACATAAGAAAAACATGTTTAGGGCTTCCTTGTGCACAGTCTAAGTATACACGAGTTTAAAGTATTCCAATCCTACCCACCCCACCCCCCAACTCAGGACAACAGTTTTTGGACTTTAAAAGCAGTATCTTCCAGTACTCATGGTCTGAAGTGATTCACCAGCTTTGAAGTACTCTTTATTTTAATCTAAATCCTCATTTTCCACTGACTTACATTTTGAAGTACACCTGACCTTTAAAGAATTCAGTAAATGGTCTCCAGGGGGGTAGGATTCCTGTTACACTGAAACATCCTGTACACCCCTCTGAGTGCAACATCAGGTAATTGTACAAGTTGTACTTATCTAACGAGTCATACTCATTAGAAAGATAGACAGTTCAAACGGACACCACACCAACCTCTCTCTATACACTCACTTCCCCTAAATAACCTACAGCAATTTGTTATCTGTAATGCCTAGCTTTAAAATATCTTTTTTTACTTTCATCCTCAAGCTAAATTCATTGAACTGTCACACTAATATAAAATACCAAATTTTAATCTCAGTTGCATCGGGACATCATCATTATTTTAATATAAGAAGATTCCATGTCCTTGGTCTTTTGGCTTCTCAGTACCGGCACAATCTTCACTTCTGTCTAGTATGAGGTACAGCCAATGGGACACTGACAGATGGATGCCAGCAATTTTCAAATCTATCTAATTTTGGAAAGAAACCACCAGGTTGGTTGTCCAAGGTTGCAGTCTTGGAAATGAGGAGCATTGCATGAGCTAAATCAGGTAGGAATCCATATCAATCCATTCTCAGCATGCAGAGAGGAAGAAAGGGCCTATGCCTGAGCCTCTGCCAGCACCTAATGAGTCCAACATCAGCTCTAAAACCCAGGTAAGATACAGGACTGTTCTGCTAGTAAATTCCTTCTCCAAACTCAACTATATTTTTCATGGTGCCCAAAAGCCAGCAAGAGATTTCATTTTCCAAGTCACATGAAGAAAGAAATTCCATCCCTGAAGTTGCATGTAATTAGAAGGGGTGTGGAAGCACACAGCAGCTAACATGCAGTTGCCACCAAGGAGCGATGAGCACTGTGGTAGTTTTCTCTCTCATGTTAGGGTTTAGCTCGTAACCCAAAGGGAGTTTTTTTCCCTTCCATCAGAGAAATTATGTGGCCAAGAGCTCTGTGGGGAGGACGATGTGACAGAGGGTGTCAGTAACATTTTTGGAAGAATGCTGGAAGTCTGGATTAAGTTTGGATCTGCTGGATGAAAGCTATTGGAAACAAATCTAACAGGCTGCAGTCCATGTTGCTTTATGGTTAAATATAAAACATGCTATGCAGTACTATATATTCCCTTACAAAAGGGAACACTAGACTAGAACTTGCAGAATGGATATCTGTGAAATAAATCAATTAAAATACCTGAATACACTAAAATACAGATAAGAATTTACAATTTGTCTTCAGGAGAACAAAGCTGGGGTAACAAAGAGTGCATATATTACGGTACTGGCTTACCTCAAGCTACCTGGATCATCACAGGCCATGCGAAAACCAGTAGATGCCCAAATTCTTCCTAGAAGGTAAATCAGAAACAGCCATTATATACCCTTTTGCTGCAGCAACAGTTGGAAATAGCAGGAAGCCAATATTCATGGTCACAGGTCACAGCCTAGAAGCTTGTCTGCAAACTGAAGGGGGTGATGGGACTCAGCTCCATGTGTCTGCAAAAGGCAGAAAGCCAGAGGAATAGCCAGCACAGCTCTGAAAATAAGCAGAAACACCAAGCTCTTTGGGGTGCAGAATCAATGGGAGGTGCAGTCTTGAAAAGAGTTTGTTCTGCATTCAGAAACAAAACTGTCTACACTCTCCCGCAAATTTAAAACAAGATCATGTGTCATAGCTGATTCACGGGAGCTTCTTCTTCTTCTTCTATCAGAAAATAATTATGCTAGCCCCAAATTTCATCCTCATACAACAAAAGAAAACTGTGTTTTGCTTCTAATGTTTCTAGTGCCTGGTCCAACTGCAGTTTGTATCCCAATAATTGGCCAACTGTACTGACCACTACACAGGCTGAAGTGGACAAAGTTCCTCCGCTGAAGAGCATAAACCTTTGGAACATGAGGAATGAAGGAAATGAGACAGCACAGTTACTTTAGTGTTACTAAATTTTACCTTACATGCTTCATAACTGCTATAGAGACTTGAATTTACTGACAGCATTCATTCTGAAGTGGGTGGTGGTGGTAGTTCTTCAGATTATATATTTTGAGTTGGTTTATTCCTCACTCTCGCTACTTCCTTGCTAAAAACTGGGATTTGACTTTTTACAATGGTATATGCTGTAAGCCTGAGGGACGAAAAAATCCATTTTTCTTTCTGTGCTTTGGTTAAAGGAGGAAATAAGTAACATGAGCCATGAAAGGACTTTGATCCAGAACTAGGGAATGTAAATGCTTTACAGATGCCAAATAAGGATGTTTCCAAAGAAAAAGAAAACAAAGCATTCTCTACCCCAACTCCTTTTAATTTCCAAACAAGGTAATGGAAGGAGAATTTTCTAAGATTTTGATGGAAGTTCCATTTCTCCAAGAGGTTGTTCTGTTTTTAATAATTACATACATTCACCAGAATAAACAACTGATTGTTTTGATAGGGACTTATTATGTTCTTGGGAGGCAAAAAAAAAAAAAAAAGTCATTAGATCAGATCAAGAGTGTCTCAAGCCTATAGCAATCGGAGAGAAACAGGCTAGAGAGGCAGGAATCCATACTTAACTGCAATGATATTGGTGAAATTATAACGACCTGCCTGATGGCCGTACTGCCTGAGCGATGCATCCTAGGAAAGTCCTTTAGCAGATACCCACTCTGGTGAAGCCCATGCAGAAAGTGCCACAAACAGGCAGATCCTGTGATTGACCGGGTTTATTTGTACTGGATTTTTGGATAGCACATGGCTTTACTCTGACTTACAAACACCAACATCAGTTCATCTTGCATGTTCTTTACCAAAACTCAGCCTCTGTGGGTAAGAACCGCCGAGAGTCTTCAATAAATAAATAAAGATCCAACAGACTAAAATATGAAGTGTTTCCAACTAAACCCTACTTTCCTTCCAAGAAGTGAGCAGCCTGCCCTCTATTTATGCGAGCTGGAACAAGGTATCTGAGAAGAAAGTCCTGGTTCAAAGATTGAGTAACTCTGTTGCAGTCTATTCAAATCCCTTTTAAACAGATTTGTCTTTCACTGTAAAAGCCTTTTACAGCTCATACAACGTGAATATCTGCTACATGTTTTTAAAAATAATGCAAAGTACCGTTTGCAGAATATAATAGTTCAAGTTCTTTTGGCATTATATATTCTTAAACATGCGTTTTGCACAGTATTTTAACTTAGCAATGAATGGAGTAAATAATGCTCAGCACATGCTGACAAGAAGTCCCAAGATAAAAATCTATGGATTCAGCCCATACAGATGGGCCTTGCACTTGCATGATGCTTCAAGGACATTTGTATGATTCTGCATGAGTGCAGATGTCTTCCCTGATCTTCTTGCAAGATCAGAAGACCAGGTCAATGGCTGTGCTCCAGATAATGTCACTATTAACATCTCCAGACATAATCAGAGATACCACTACAAGAATAAAGCGGGTCAGAAATCAGCTTCTAAGCTTATGGTACAGCTGCCTTACTCCCCTCTAATTCCCTAAATCCCAGAGCACAGTAAGAATGAAGAAACACCTTCTTGGTAGAAAAACAGCACCATGAAGCAGCCAGTGTTCAGACACGGAAAATGAATGCTGGAGTTCATATCTGGGGAATGGCAAGGTGAACGCTCATTCCGTTATATCTCAAAACAAAACGGAGTAAATGTATCAGGCTATAACTTTTTTTATCATTTACTTCACATTAAAAACAAATTTATGCTCGTACAGTAGTACTAATGCATTAACATTCTAACTCTGCTGACCAGCCACGGCAGAAGCAACTAGTACTTACAATAAATAACACGTTACAAATCACACCACTATCATGCAGCGCTTCCTGGCAGGTTTTGCAGTTCCTCTAGCGCAGGAAACAGCATGTTTCAGTACAGTATTTCGTCAATTCGGTGACTTTCTGTGTTGACTACACAGGAAACTAATTTTCCAAACAGTATGTTACGGATTCTAACCCACTCACATGGAAGTAGGGAGGAGGACACAGTCAGAGACACAGGAAAAGCTATGCCTGTATTACTAGAATGCTCCCTGCTAAACAGCAACATCTTGAACCAGTATGCCAAGTAGGGCAGACTGGTTTTAATCACAATGGTCTGCAATTCGGTGCAAGACTCCTTACTAAGTCCCCCATGTCACACTGCTGATTTGCTAGAAGCTTAAGATAGCTGACAGCAGGCTGTACTCTTCCTTTTCAGCATCAGGACAGATGGCCTGAGTTCACTGCAGCAACTCAGATTAGCTGATATGAAAAAAAACAAACACTAAGAAGCGTTCTTATCGCAGCAACAAGACACAGCCAAGCCCTGGAAAGGAAAGGGAACCTGCCTCCTGAAGGATGGAAAGCATTGTTCTGCCATAGTAAATAGTACCAGCTAGGCTTTCAGGTGTCTTCCTGTGGGCAGACTGCTGGGGAGAATCCACACACTAAACATGCATTGCAGTAAATTTACCCCAGATGCAAGTAGATGTTTAAATTTTCAACAGCTAGTATTTCTTAAGATTGCTTGAACATGAGGGAAAATAAGACAGATCAATCCACTTCAATATCATTGGAAGAAGGAAGAGGAGGGGATTGTAAGCATTGCTGACACAGCGCTCCCTCACTGCACACAGCCCAGGTGCTCAAGCCCAGGGAGCTGGGTGGCCTCAAGCGACTCTCACAGGATTTAGAGTGGATTTAATAGCTCAATCGTGGCTTGCAGATCTATGTCTCCTGGCCTCCTCAGAGGTCAGATCCTGGCACTCATTTCTGCAGGCCCTAAAACTAGCAGTAAGTCCATTGTTTCCCCAGTATAAACACCTTCTTCTCACATATACATCCTTGCAGAAACTGGGGTTAAAAGTGACAACTTTCAGGGATACATCAGAGTTAAAATGAAACTGGAGAACTTCACAAAGTAACCACATACAACGTGTACACAGATAAAGTGCAAGAGAACAGCAGATAAAATTAGTAATTTGCATGCCAAATACATTTTCTTCCTCTTCTCTTTCTGGGACCAATGCTTTAGTCAGTGCCTCTTCAATTCTGACAACACCTCTTAGAAGGTAACTGTCCTCTAATTTACTGTAAAATTCCCTTTGACTCCCTTCACTGGTTTCCAAGAACTGATACTAAGTGCCACAACTTCTGTTCTCCAGGATAGTTTAGCAATGGAGCCACTGAGCAAATCCTTTGGCAGAGCAGGCAGTGCCAGTATCCACTACTATGCTTTCATCAATATGTGCTGCTCCTTTACACCCACATTTGCCTGATTTCAAGCACTTTCAACAAGACAACACACAAGGTGTGCTAGTCCGTTCCACATTTGAACCCTAAATTAAAACAGCAAAGCAAAGCTGTTTGCTTTTTAGGATCCTTATTCTACGTAACACTATACCAAGGACCCAGACCTAAACTCTCCAATACATTCTGGGGTAACCAAGAAAGCACTTGAGCTAAATACAGTAGCAGCGGGTATTTTAAGTAAGGCTAGGACTACTGTCTTGATTAGGATACATGGAGATTTCTTTTGGCTTTAAGCCATATAAAAATGGATGTGATACAAGAAAATGATCCAGATAAAGAGGAAAAACATATGAGTAAAACAATAATAAAAGATGAACAGATGAAACATGTTTGAAACAAAAAGGTCAAAAATAATTACTCACCAGTTGGGGTGTTAAAAGAGGAAGTGAGCAGGGCCGAGGGTTACAACTTTTCATTATCAATGGACAGAGCACACATTCCTGAAATAGGGGAGAATAACGAAAAGGATCACATGTGTTTACAGAGAGGTGATTTGCATCTAACAGAAGTACTACAACCAGATGCATGTTAATTCCTTGGGGGTGGGGGGGGGCGGAATTACAATGCACAGCAGCAAAACTCCAGACGCAGGTAACAAGGAGGCCCCAAGAAATCCAAAGGAAGCAAGACCAGAGGTAAAACCTTTAACAGATGTGTCAGGAAGCTCTTTGATAGCTGAACTGCACAGGAAGTCTCAAAACATCTCCCAAATGGCAGTACCTGTATCACATAGGCATCCCTCACAGCAGTGCTGGCAGACCATTACTGGAGGCCTCTTCTCTGACAGACCTTGCTAAGTCTCCCTTCGAAAGTGATTAAAAATAACTCAATCAAAATAGATTAAATCCAAGAAACTAGTGATACAAGCTGAAACACAGATGTGGTGGTGGTTGGATTTTGTGTTTTGGGGTTTTTTTGGTGGGGTTTTTTTTTTTGTTTTGGTAGGGGTTTTGGTTGGTGTTTTTTTTGGTTTTGTTTTTCTATTTTGTTTTTGTTTTTAAACCACTGCACCGCCCATACTACATGAAAAATAAGATTTTTGAAGGGTGGACAACTGTACATGGCATTACATCAGCATGAAGAACGTAGTGCTGGCAGCTGACAAGCTGTCACAAACAGCAGACTTGCATTTCTAACACCAAGAGAATAACCAATGTATGGAAATGCAGTAATTCCAAAAAGTCTGTACTGCAGGCCTGTCTCCAAGAACTGAAATGCCCAAGAGCTACCTCAACACAAAGTAGTACAGGAAGAAACTGTAACTGGCTATCATGCTGCACCCAGGAGCATATATGGATTTTTTACTTGCACATGGGCAAGTAAATGCATATGAATACTAGAAAGTATGTATATTATTACTGGGAGGTTATTCTCCCATCTTCAGACAGTGATTCAGAGAAAGATCATAACATAAGCTACGCAAAGACTTATGCAATTACTAATTGTAACATCCTAAAAATAGTGAGCAAATGATATGCATATGACCACAACCGGTAATTAAACATCTTTGTTACTGTAAACCCTGCAGGAGTGTTCCACTAAAATCTTACACATAAACCAACCAAATCAAAAAAACATAGAGTGGTGATGACTATCAGGGAAGCATTTTGGACAAGTTGGACTTGTTCATTAAACTTAGCAAGTCAGGAAGCTCATTCACATCTTAAACAGAACACCTGATCAGAGTCAGCAAAAAGCCTAAGAGAAGTAAGGTTGAATTTCTTGTAGGAATGTTGGTCAGGTGCTGACCTAGGCCTAGCAAATTCTGTGTGCAGGTGGCAGAAAATTTCAAACAACATCCTGAAGCACAGCATAAGCACGAAGAAAAACTATCCTTGGAAACATGCTATCTAATTAAGATAAACCAGGCTTTGAATCAGCTACTTGAAAAAAGTACACTTTGCCTTGACACCAAGTTGTAGAACATTTTCAGCCATGCGTTAGTTTGCACAGGCAAAGACACCCGTGTCAACAAGCACCTCTAGCCTTAATTTAGATAATAAGCAGGAAGCCCCATTTCTAGGAAAAGAGTGCTGCAAGAGAAGCTTCTCAGTGACCACCTGAGAGTGCTTCGAGTCACAACATGCGAATGAATCTCTTGCTGCAGAAAAGCATGCAGCAACAGGGCCTGTGCTGCAGATCCCAGTCAGCCAGAGAAGTAGCTTTACACCTGCGGTCCAATAAACTTTCTAGCACCAGCTGGGCAAACAGCAAAGCCTGTGATCCAGCCTGCCACTGCAGGAGACAACAGATGCACCACAGAGTTTTGTGGAGCACTAATGACAATTACAATTCTACTGCTACAGAGGTAACAAAATGACCCTACACCTTGTCACTATGAAGCCGCGTTCACCATTTTCAAGAGAACAAAACCAAGCTGATTTGCAAAGTGTGTTGTCTCTAGTCTTCTAAGCCGTAAATTAAAGCTGTACCTGAAAAAAATTGTAATTGTGTTAAATGATAACTTGTCATTCTATTTTACAGATGCCTTATGCTAAGTTTAAGTTACCATGGTTACATCTTTTAAAGTAAGTATCATAACAAACAGGAGGGCATAAAAAACAATTATGCCCTTGATTTTGCTTATTTTTGTTTCTTAAATTTCAGTGTGTTTTTGTTCGAGGTTTTGGTTTTGGTTTTTTCATTTGTTTGTTTGAGTTTTTAAGGTAGATTCATATAACTGGCAGTATTATTACTGCAGTAATATCAGTAATATTTGTATGTAGCTGAATGTCTAATATATATTGCAGTGAGCCAAACATTTTTGCCTGTTCTCACTGGCTATTACGTACCTTCCAATCTTGTCAAAATTAACTCAGAACCTAGCGTTACAGAAATCTCTAGCTATATCTCAGCAGGGTTTTTAAGACAAATCTATTCAACATTGTGTCTGTTCCATGGAAATACAGGATACATGTACAGAAATGTCTCCAAACCAATGTCGAGAATAATTAAACGATTTTGTATACAATTAACTTATTTTTGTCAAGTGAGGAAATAGCCTTTTTTTGAAGGTCACTTCTTTGGTCTTGAAAATTCAAACCCAAGCCACCTGGTTTTCATTTCCTAGCATATTCCTCCCGTCTCAGCTGCATACTGTGCTAAAAACAAAGGCTCCATTCTTTAATTGTGAATATCAGATGCCTTTAACCTTCATTCTGTTGCTAGTGCCTTGGAATGTGAAAAAGCGAATATACAATATCCTCTTTTATTAGCTAAAATAATAAATGGCCAGTTCCATTCCTTTTATCAGCTGGGCTCAAGATCCACAGATCCTTGTAGACTTCGACTTTGACAGAGACAAAAATGTATGGCTTTCAAAGCAAAATCACTGTATTTGAACACAGTTCTGTTCTACTGTCTTGGATGACAGGCAGGGATTGAAGGTCAGTATTTCTAAAGTTACCTAAAAAAAGGCTTGTCACCTTACGGTGGTTAACAGCCATCACACACCTGGTCTCAATCAAAAGGCAGTAACGAACAACAGCCATCCTATTCAAAGGCTTGTATCATGTGTGGTTGTAACACAAAAACCGGTACAGAGCACTAGGATCAGCGAAACACAGCATGCCTTGGTCAGAAACGCAAGCCATCAGAGGAAACAGGATGGGGGAAAAAGACTTTTACAGCTCATCAAATCAGTTTATTAGCCAGTTCAGTTCAGAAGATGATTGCTAATAAAGCAAATATTTCTCTATCAATGGAAAGGAACACTTAGATACTAAGATGACCAAACTGTCTCCTCTTTGTGAAAGGAACAGGAGATTCAGCGTGAATAAACACATGGATGTAGACCCTGGAGAAGATCTTAAAAACAAGCAAAACAAACAAAAAAGTCTCTTTTCATCAAGAAAGCAATTTTTCATAAAACCTGAAACTCTAATTATCACTATCAAGAGCAGACACAGTAACTGACTTGAGACCCATCAGATACAGCCTTAGGATGAACAGATCAAGTCCACTAGTTTACTCCCTCATTTATTCACAATTCATAAAACATCTGTTGCTGTTTTGCCTGCAAATAGAACAACTTATTCATAACTTCCAGAACATTTGGTCTGGGGCTTGCGTTCAGAGTGACTGCGCATAACTGGATAAGGAAGAGGCACTCCTCACCCAGTGGTGTGCTGATCTCTTAACCAGGCTTCCAGGCTTCTGGGAGGCCTTAACAAGCCCCACAACCATTTCAAGGGGTACAACTGGGAGGGGAGCACAGGGAAGGCTGCAGTTTAAACCACATGAGCCAGAAGGAAAGGAAGCACTGGAGGCCAGGGACAGCAGAAATCTTTTAGCTACTACAGGTGAGACTCAAGACTCTCCAACATGCAGTATCACATTCACATACAGATTACAGATTTATACTTTGGATCACAGAGTCACATTTACCTCCTCCCTTTTTAATCAAGTGGCAAAGAGTGAGATTCTGCAGTTGGTTCACAGATGTACATTAACAGGCAATCACTTCACTCACATATCAACACTTCGCACATTTAGCGAAGAACTTCAAATTTGAAAGCTGTTTCCTGTCCCACCCCAGCCTATTAGTAACAAGGGTATTCATCACAGCAGGTTAAATAGAGGGATAATACGTTGCTTAGCTTGGAGAAAAATGTGTAGGAGAATAATCAGTGTGATACAACACCGTCTGAAACTTGATTTCAAAAAAGTCATTGTACCAAAAGGTTTTTGAAAGTGACCTTAAGAGAAAAACTTGTGAAAAGGAACTCAGAAAAAACTTGTACCATGTAATCTCTGTGAGCCACATGGCCATAATATTGATAAGCAAAACACTTTGGTTTGGTCTATCCGTAAAGCCAGTGAACAGAATTATGCCACAGTGATAACAAACATGCTTAAGGTTTCCTAGCATTTACTAAGACCATTCTGGTTATGACAACCATACCTGGCTCCAACCTTTCTTAACATGTTAGAAGCTACTTCATAACGAATTACTTTTCACTAAGATTTCCTTCATTGACAAGAACAAAATGTTAGAAGTCTGTTTTGCTAATTTTTAAGGCTTCTTACATGCAATTTGACTTAAAAAATCATCACGGCCACTCCTTAAGCAATCTCAGGTCTCTGAAAAAAGGTAAATTAACATTTACCTTATGTTTGTAATGATAATTGCCAATGCCTTTTAGGGTTATTTGCAAACCTTTACTTACTAACTCAACTCTGCCCCAAGCAGGAACTCGGGCTTGAAGTTCTGCTGTGATTTGGAATAATGCAAATGCATTTTTCCTTCTGGAGATACACATAAAACAGCATCACAGAAAATCTAGCATTTCAGAAACCTTCTGGCATCCTGTTTCCTTGTCTTGACAGGAACACCCTGACAAGCTCCATCTGACTCCTGCAATGACCCAGATTTCCAATCAGATCAGGAAATTCAATGTAAAAAGCCACTGAACAGGCTCCATCTCCACTTCACTGGGCTTAGAAGCAGCCCATGTAGCTCAGGCTGGGCAAGACCAGCATCAACCTTGCCAGTATAGCTATACTGTACTCCCTAGTATTTTCCAAAACAATTTAGACTTTGGCAGCTATATTCTTCAAGAGCCCCCTGTACCTGGCACTGTCCAGCCCAAGCAGAAGGAGAGGGCGAATTTTCCAGCACTGATTATTCATGCACCCAGGAACTGCTGCCATTGCAGGTCCAACAAACAGAGGCAGGGAGAATCTCTCTTCAGTGTTCTAATTGCCATCACAGCTACTGTGCCAAGATATCCAGGGATGAAAAGAAGTCTGAAACAGGAGGAAGTGTGCAGGTTTCAGTGCAGAGGATGAGAGGGGAGAGATACAGATTAGATAGATGCTATGAAAAAATTAGGTATAACCACAGTGGATTACAACTGAATCAGCCAGTAGGAGTGAAGGAGGTGTATGGGTGTGAAGTCACATCAGAAGAGACAGAGGTATAGGAGCAAGAGAATCCAACTACAAGTGAAAGTAAAAAGCTAGGAAACAATAGACCATTACCTTTTGCTGCTCTCAGAAAGTAGCGCAGACGAAACACACAAAAAAACTTCTCCCAACCTTTTAAGATTAGCATACCCTAAGGATAACTGCTAGCCTTGGCTAATTTTAGCCCCATCAGCTCAAGCTGTAAAGGGGCATGCTTTGATAGAGAAGTTCAGATTGTAAGGAAATGTAGGTATACACAACTGCCATATTCCTTTTTCCATTAAACAGGACAAACCAAAAAAAATCGGTTACAATCAAGAACCACATTAAGTTGTAAACCCAAATATTCTATACTAGGAAAAGCCCAAGGCAGTATTGCTTACTGCAGTATAGCTTATGATCTCTTAATTCACTGCCCCTTTCCAAATGTATAATTGTAATTGATTAAAAAATAAAGTACAAAAATCACATACCTTTTTTTTTTCCTATAGGTCCCTCCACCTCATTCCACATACCAGATGAGCCTGTTCAGAAGAATCAGGGCTGTCAGTGAGGCTTTTGTCCATAGTTTCTTTTGCAATTCACTGACAAAGTTAGGAGCTGTATGTAAATCCAGAAGGGGGGTGGGTGGAGCTGGGAAGGAACACTCGGTTCCCTTTACAAAGAAACCTAAATAAGGAAGTTGAGACTCTCTGGACATTCAGATTTTATGCTCATACCCATATTTACCAAACACTACACAGTAATTCTGTTGCAAGGTAAACTTCTCAGTTGCCCAGCCATGGCATGTCTCCCATTTTATAAACAAGCAGCAAAACAGCAGAAGTAGATCTTTTGTGGATGGATATCATACTAGTATATCTAGATAGTTACTTTTATTTCCTTCCCCAAAACTTTTTTGCCCTTGGGCAGAACAAAAGTGGAGGTTGATGCTCTCACATACTGTCCCCTTAATCTACCCATGCTATACAAAACTTGGTATGGTTGTTAAACAACACAGACAAAATTCTTTAGCAGCTGCTACAGGCTCCTAGAAAGTCACATCAGCATGCAACCCAGAGATAGCTTTTTCAGGTAACAGTTCCACAGATCCACAAGGGTCTCAGAAAGGAAAAAAAAGCCTACTGATGAAATTGCATATAAAGAATTGCACTTCAACACTGCTGTTTCAAACGCTATTTCATACCAGATACTCACGATAGCAAAAATCAAGTATGAACATTACAGTTTTACGTACAATTCTCTTTCATCAGACCTACTTCCCCTTTCCCTCTTTCTCAGGAAAGAAGAAAAACTGTTTGTATCTTCCTCAAAGAATTATGAAAGTACTTTTGAGATTGAGTGATGAGCTTGAAAGATACAAAAATGAGAACAAGCTGAAGTTGCTCCCCTCCATCTTATCAGAAAATGTTTACAATTTAACTTGTTTATAAAATAACTATTTTGCTAAGATACATCTAGAAATCATAAGCCATCATCCATTCCCACCTGTTTCAGAGCTAGTGGCTAATCTTTTGACTAGTCTCTCAGAACTCAGTGGTTTTTCTCAGCCCTGCACCCTCTCTATTGGCAGTTGCTTGGTCCTATCTTGCCAAACTACTGAAGAAATGAAGATGGCAGGCCATCTGTAATACAAACATTATCATTAAATGAGAAAACACTAGAAATAAGACTCGAATGCAAACATTACTCTCCAAGGGAAAACGTAACAAATTTTAGAATAAAGCACACTGCTGAAAAAAGTAACTTTTTAATTTCCTAACAAATTAGTACCTTCATAAACAAAGTGTCCCAAGTTGTTACTGTGTCACCCCAAGCCCCTAACAAAAAACTTAGGCCTTGAAAGGTAGGGTGGAGTTTTCTTATATGCTGAACAGCCAAAGAATCTCACATTTACGTAGAACAGCAGAGAGAAGTCAGCTAACAACATTGCACTGAACATGGTAAGATGGAACTTAATGACTCCACTTGAATCAAGGACTCTCAGAACAGCATGCCCGATAGCCAGCTATTACTTTTTGTTATCTTATAAACACACGATAATGCACAATACTACCAGAATGATTTAACGTTGTGTTCTATGTGTTTTACTGTCAGATGTCAGGATCTTTTTTTTAGTACACGCACAGAAGGAAAAATGCAAATGAAGAAATAAAATGCTTTTCTGATCTCAAGCTGAAGCATTTCCTACATCACACACACACACACACACACTTAGAAATTGCCTCATCTCAGGTGCTGGGGACAATATTTTCCTAGCTCTTTATAGGAATTACAGCACAGCCTTTAAATATTATTTGGCTTTTTATAGAGCCGTACATGCTAAAAGACATGCTAAATGTGATCAATATTCATAATTTGTGCAAATGATTTTACACATACCATTTACAAAAAACTGCTTAACTTCTGAAAATTTAACAAGCTAATCCATCCCACAATCAGGATACTGCAGATGAAGCAATAACAACACCAAGCAATTAAACACTATTTTTTCCATGAAAATAAACTGCCACTACTACAACCATCAGCCAGACTATATTATTGCATTGCTGCATGACAAAGATACACACATTAACTACAGTTTGTATGTTTTTCTTATTTATTCAAAAGCTAGGGGGATGACAAAAAGGATTAAAATGTTTAATGCCACCTATTTATTACATGAACAAATACTTAATCCAAAGGGACTCGTTTTACAAGCCCCTCTGTCCAAAAACCACACACAAATTAGTTTTTATACACAAATGTTTATTTCTCAAATAAACTTCCCCTTTTAACACAAGGAATGAAATCTAAATCTTCATAAAGATGAATCCAAAACGAAATCCCTCCAGTACATTGTAATCACTGTTTTCTTGGTCACTACTGGCTTTAACTGTTTAACATCAAAAAACAAGGACATATTTAAAAAAACATGCTACTGGATTCCTAGCTCTGTCTCTGACCAGCTCTATACTGATCGCCAATATTTTAAAATTTTACATCATCAAATCTGAAGCGTTTAACTGAAGAACAGATGTGCATTAAACACAAACAACTGAATAAGAAGATTATAAGATGTAATCAAGTTCGTAACGAATATAGGTGTTCTTTTCATCATTATAGATTCTTGGATAGTGTGCTATCAGAGCATCCTGTGATCCGATGTAGATTGAATTATAAATCTTCCAATAAACGTCTCTGACTTTCCTGGCAGGGTGAAACAAACCCTAGAAAACAGAACAGAACAGAACTTATTAAAAGCTCAAGATCTAATTGTCTGTTACTGAATTCAATCAAGTTCTGCATAAAAAGCATTTAAAAAAGAAAGTATAGTAACTAACACCACTTATAACGAAGAAGGTACACTGAATGTGACATTCTCCATTTTCCTGACTACCTAAACTAGCAAGTAGTAACAAAGCATTATTTTAAGACAGATTTTCTTTTCTTTTCTTCTGCAGGGAGAAATTCCACTGAATATATTTCTAGTTTTGTATTCTCCTTTTAAACCAAAAATTAAAACCTGCTGCAGTATATTTGGTTGTAACTAAGTTTTATCTTTGGCTCTGCTAATTGTGATTTGCAGAGAGCTGCATGAGATAAACTATAAGTAAACCTAAAAAACCCAAGCAGAACGCGGAAGCTCTAGAGAAAACAGTTCTGTATAATAAGAATACACAAGTACTATTTGCAAAAAAATACGCTGTGCAAGAGATTTTTCGCCTTCCTACTGATGTATCTTTATGCTGAGGTCCCTCAAATAAAAAAAAACAAAACCAAAAGAACACACACTGCAATTCTGTATCTACAAATAATTAATAAAATGCTGTCACATCTTCCCCACATTGAACTGTGTTACATTCATCCTTGCTTCCCACTTGTTATGTTGAGTTTAGATTCTACAGCGAACACAGCAAGAACCGTTAAGTGCAATTACACAGAAAAGGAGCCTTCAGATTTTACCGCCACATACACTTGACAGAAGCTGAACTGACTCCTGTTGATCTAATGGTATAAATTCTGACCAAAGCACTATTTTCTTGTGCTTCACTCTTACCCAGTTTTAAATGTCTTACTGTTTTTCTGGGCTAACAACAAATAATACTGATTTAAGATTAAGCCTATCCTCTTGTTTATTTATCTCACTTGTAACTTGTTCCCATAACCCCTTGCACACTATTAATTTATTCCCCAGTCATTAGTATCCTCAAAATTTGTGAGATGCTTTCATTTTACAAGTCAGAGTGACAGGCTATTTTAGCCAATTTATATTCTAAGTTACTTGCTACTTCTATGCAAGTTACTCAATGTAATCTGCTACCTCACAACACCAAAATCTCTGTTTACTGCATATTTCAACTACTGAAGTTCCCAGTACAGAATGTCATGTTTAAAAAACACTTTAAAGAGATGAAAAGCCACACTGTTTTCCTTTGCTGGAAATCATCTTCAAGACTTTTTCGCCTCCTGGAAAGCAGTCCTGCCTGATAACTGCTGTCTCTGCTATCCCAGCATACGCAAAGACATACCTGTAAACAATACTGCAACATTCTGCAGGGACCAATAGCAACTCTGAGGCCTTCCAGAGCTCCCATAACTGCCTGAATGACATGAGGAGAGGTTTCAAACACGTTAGGCCACACGTAATTTAACAAATGGTTAAGAGAATCTTCACAGCCAAACCCATAAACACCAAGAGACATATGTTGCACCACAGCACTGGCTGTTTGTCTGTGTACAAGATCCCTGCAAAGAGAACAATGGTCTGTTAATAAATTATACTTAGAAGCAACATAATTGGACAAGCACAGTATTTCTTTTCAATTACACTTTTTTGTAAAGCACTAACAACCCATATTTAGTGACAGCAAGAGGCAAACAAAAATCAGTAAATTAAAAAAAAGTTTTCTGACAAATTACTGTGCTCTAATTGCGCAACAAATGTACTAATAGAAATTATCAAAAGCAGTTTGAATGTAAGTCTTGACTCACTTAAGATGTTTGTATCATCTTAATCTTCAGAAGTATTAGTAAAATAGGAGGATATTATATTGTCCAAATTATTTGCAGACAAAGGCCTCCAAATTATGCTGATCACTTAACATCTTTAGCAAACAGGAACAATATACCTATTTGCTATTGTTAAGACCCACCTATACACTTAAACTATATCACTACGGCTAACCATACCATAGATAGAGGGAAGTGCACTCACCTGTCCATTAAAGCATCTTCAAGCAATGGTGTAACAGCATAAATGTAATCTTTTCCCATTTCTCCAATATATTCAAACAGGAAAGAAAGAGATTTTAACACACCATTCTGGACGTTCAGTTCTGGAACTCTGTACTCATTCATGAGTGCAGGCAGCACTGTGAAAGGTGAGCATGTTTCAGCTACAATAGCAATTGCTACTGTAGTACATACTCTGTTCTGCCTTTCCTGTACTTTCAAGTTATTTAGCAGTGTAGCCAATACATCGTGAGGTCTGGAAGAAATAACATGAGTGTCCATGTCAATAGGTTCAGTGAGCATTTGGAAAAAACGAGTCAAGTTTCAAACAGTAAGTGTCAGAAAAGCATGGCTTGGCCCTTAAAAGAAGTTTAGATAACTGGGAAACAACATAAAGCACAAAACTGTAAAACAGATTAAGCAACTGCATGATGTTATAGTCACAATCAACATTTTTTACTTTCTCTAAACTTAGCTTTTTTCCTGACTTCTGTTCCGACCCTTGTAAACTCTGAAGGATAGCAGTAGCCTCCCCACTATCACTCTGATTCTACAGGCAACTACAAACTTGTATAAAACCATATACATTGACAGAGATCAGTAATGTCCCGTATAGATAAGCACAGCTACAGCATTCCTTGGTTGCTTGCTGTATCTGCATTAAGTCAGAAATCAGTCACTTATTTAAGAACATGCATAAAGATGGGAATTGTGCTTCATTCTACAATTGCTGACTTGCAGTATCACCTTAGTGCTAAGAAATCCTTTGTAAATCAATAAAAGTATTGGTTTGGGGGAAAATAAGAGGAGAGAGATTAAGTATTTAAAGGAGAGTTTATGAAAGAATACAGAGGGTCTGAATGCATACCACAGGATCAATAATTCATGAGACAAACAGCTCTTACTATGAAATTAGACTCAAACCTTGCTAGCCTACAAATTTAGTTCAAAAGTGCAGCACCCTATGTTAATAAAGAACAGGTGACTGTATTCTCCTTCCAGAAAATGAGTAAAATCAAGTCTACCCATTTAACATGCTCAATGTAGAGAAGTTTGAATACTTCTCATCAGAAAACTCACAATCATCACTGCGTTCGGTTACTATGTATGGACAAGCATTAAACCAACTCACCCAATAGCTTTTGCAATATAACCAAAAGTGTTCACTGTGGCTCTTCGGATAGCTTTCTTGTGAGCTTTTAATAATTCAAGCAGTTCAAAGCAGATTCTCATCCATTCTCTTGCAGAAACATATTCTGCACCTCTGAAAGACAATAAAGTGACTCCCTCCTTCTTCAGTGATAAGTTTTTAAATAAACCCACATAAATGGCAGCACCTATTAATTTGCTATCAACAGAGGGATACTGCTTAAGCAACATCCTTAACTAGGTATCTGTTAACATCAGACCTTCACTGGTTAACAGTGTGCTCAAAATTCATTATATTCTATGAATTCCAAGTTTGCATAAACGGACAACATACTACTTACAAAGTATTTGGAAAACAATACAATTGCAACATGTTGAACAGGCCATCTGTTAAATACCTCATCTTAGGCTTTATGCACAACTTAAGAAACATCAAGAGATACGACACTAAATACTCAGATGCAAACCTGATACTCAACTTCATCTTTTGCTACAATAATTGGCCACACAGAAGGTCAAATATTTTATCATTGTCAGCTTACCGGTCTGCAATGCGCCCAACAAGATCAATACAATTTTCCTGTACTTTCTCATGTCTGTTCTTCAAAATAGGTGTAAGCCGTGGCAGCAGGTCTTTGATTGGTGGTGTCATCTTGTGCATACCTATTGAATTCAAAGAGGTGTATTTAGTTTCAGATGTCTTTTCATTTTGCTCTCGAGCAGCCGTGTAATCAATACACAAACTTACCTATAACATTCACGATAGCCTTAAGTGCTCCGAGTATGCTGCCCAGTACTTCAGGATATTCTTCACCCAGGTACTCATACAACACAACACCCAAGTGTCCCATCAGTTTTTCCTACAACCAAGTAAAAAGATTTAGAAGTTACTTTCCCCCCCCATTACTATGACCTACTACATCAAAACTGGTAGAAGTAAATACAATACCTCTTGACAAGTCTTCATGACAACTGCAGTACGAGAGATCAGGTCAGCAGCCTGCTGCCTAACTTTAGCCGATTTGTTGTTCAAACGCCACAGAACTGTACCACAGATCTGTGGCAAGTAGGGCTTAACTCTTTTGCCTAGAGCATTAACCACTGTGCCAAAACCATTCAGCATCACAGAATCCTGAGTGTAAAAACAACAAAGAAAAATCAGACCAAGAGGGACACTACATTTTCATTAAACGTGACATCATCTAAAATAGCTACTAAAATGCTAACAACATCCCAGAGCTTGTTTCCAGATTTAATTGATTAGAGCACTGACATCTCAAAGAGGATTCTAAAAATCTAACTTGGAATCCTACGTTTCTGTATAATGAACAGGGAGCTAGCTTACAATTAAAGTGAACTAAATACTAAATACCCTTGGCCATACCTCTGTGGTCTGTTCCTGAAAGGCGTACAAGATGCCATCAATAAGTTGTTCTTCCAGTTTATGATCGATGTCTGCTGCCCCCAGATTTCCCATGATCTTCTCAATTGTTTCCATGACCATTTTTCTGTACTGTTCAGCCTCATCTTTCAGATCATCCACAATTCTAGAAATAATTTCTGCTGCTCCAACTTTATTTGCCAGCTCCACGGTTGTATCAACCAACTGAAATATACAAATGTTAAGTAAGCAAGCATTGTTAAAATCCACTTTCTACATCTTGAAAATTAATTTCCCTAGTCTGAAGAGGAGAAACAGTATCATGCATGTTAAGCCCACTACAGTTTTTACCTTTAGAAATCACCAAATGTTTTAAACAATACAAACGGGGTGAACTACCCTACCCTACAACTGATGTAGACTCGTGTTCACAGAATGTAAAGTGTCTGAATGGGCTCCTGAGAAGCTGAGTGTTCTAGCTATGCAACTTCTAAATTGCTAGTCCAAATAAAATTCAGTTTCAGGACAAACAAGACAAAATTAAGCATCTAGACTGAATGAACATTCTAATGTGAATAATTTTCCAACTAAAAAAAGATAAAATACCTGTCTGTAATTTCTTCTGTCCAATGCCATTCTGTGCTGCCAGAAGTGTTTGAAAAAAGGTGGCAAGATTTCTGTTTTAATGTAGTTTGCTTCAACACCATCCGTACCGCAACATTGCTTTACCACCTGACAGGAAATAAAAATCCAACAATTTTAATTCTGTAGAGGGTTTGGGGTGGTTCAGTTTTTCTTTGGTTTGGGTTTTGCTTTTTTAAGAAAAGGAAAAACAAACATATTCGCTATTAGTGCTAAATAATCATTCTCACATACCTTCAACACAATTTTTTTCATCTCTTCATCAGGAGACTGGAACTCTCTGATAAGGATTAGCATGACTTCTCTGGTGTAATAGTTTGCATACTCAGCATCCATGAGTGGAATCAGATAACCAATAGCCTTCAGAAAGGCAGCCAAACCCTATTTAAATGCAAAAATATGGCTCTAATAAGTTACAGAAGATACACATTCATTTCAGTTCAAACGAAAGGAAGTATTTTAAATATACCTTTCCTCTGTGTTGACGTATACCCTTCCATAAAGGCTTCAGAACAGAATCAAATGACTCAATGCCATAGGGAGTAGCTGCCTCAGCCAACGCAGCAATAGCCAAAGCACTGATGGTGCGAACTTTCTGCTGCTCATCCACAAGACCTGCAAAAGAAAAGTGTTTAGTACCACTTCTTGAACTTCTTGTGACTCAAGTTCAAAATAGCAAAAACAGAGGTGCAGTATAAAAGGGATTAACTTGTTTCCAGGAAAACTGAACCACCATTTCTCTTTCAGAGTCAGCTGAACTGTTTCTCAGCGTCAAAACAACACATAAAACAAGGATCTTACTATCACTGTGCCATGAAAAATTTTCCAAACGTGAAGTGAATAAAAAAATCTGGGAAAGCAGAACTTACCATGTTCAATAATTTCAACCAAGCTCCTGAGGTGAGGCAAGATAGCACAACCCATAAGAATAGCAATCTGCTGTACAATCTTGATGCCAGTATGCCTAGCCTGCCAGGATTTTTTGCTTTTACAGACAGCTTTCAAGAAGGGTAACAGAGAAGGAATGCCCAAAGCTGAGGCAACGACAGCAAAGGCTCGAGCTGTAGTATTTCGGACATATTCATCCATATTATCAATATCAGGTCGCATTGTGGAGATCATTGTTGCCAAACCAGCAGCCTGAAAGAAAAACATACAAAACATACCAATTGATTTATGAACAGTACAGTCAATTCTTCTGCCATGCCTATAAACATGCAGCTATATGTAAGCTAACTCGGTGCCTTAGTGAAGGATGGAACTTTACCTTAGCCAAGTTTGAAATAATTTCTCTGCCTTCCACCCTAGCATAGTAGTCTTCATCAATCAGCAATGGTTCAATGACAACAAGGATCTGAAAAAGATGAAGTATTTCCTTTCATTAACACTTTCGGTAGTATTTCTGGCCCTACAAGATTCCATGAAACAGAGATGATTCCACAAATCCAAGTTTAAAGCTTTATGATGACCAGAAAAAAATTAAGTCTACCGTGCTCTTTTTACAGATCTTTGTCTCTAAAAGATCTGGCCCAGAGATACTACCTAGATCGGGTAAGATCCCCTTCCCACTCCCGAAGGGTGCATATATAATTTTTACCTCACACCTTAACACTATAAAGCCACACTTTGATCACACTACAAGAACTTAAAGTGTGGCTTAAGACGAAACATGAGAGCCAGTTACATTAAACACAGACTGTATCATCCTCTTCTGATACACAAACAAAACATACACTTCCCCCGGCAATAATCAGAAAAAGCAAATCAAAGATGAAATAGTAAACTGCAACAGACCTTGTGTACATATGGTCGGACCAAGTCATCCAGTTTGTAAAGAATTCTGTCAATCACTTTGACAAGCAAGTGACGCTCCTGATCTTCAAGAGTTGGCGACATCAGCAAGGGCAGAATCTGATTAAACAACGGCCCTGCTCCAAATTCACGAGCTTTATCAGTAATTTGTCGCAACGCAGCCTAAACAAAACCAATCAGTTAAACTAAGGAAACAACACTGAACAATTACAAAACAGGTAGATATTAACCAAGTTAAAATGTCATTCACTGTAACCACAAGCTTCAAAATACTTGCTCCTACCAATGCAAAACTCTACTTCAAACAATTTTATGCTGATCTGTTTAAAAACTAATGCATGAAGAGAAAGACCCTGATGTTAGCTCACAGATGTTCAATTTTCAAGAAGAGTATGCTCCTGGCCTAATACTAAGAATGGCTCCATCTGAAAAGCAGCTTATACAGCACTTACTTGCATATAGGCAGCTTGCTGCTATGTTCAACTTAGAGCAAAACTGCATAAAAGGCTGCTAACATATTGCATACTGTGTAAGGCTGAAACTTAACTAAGAGCCACACTGTTAATTTAAGTGTAAGAAGCAAAACTCAGAATATTATGAAGTCCTGTAAGCAAAAAACACTATAAATCTGATTTCTCATAACAGTAAAAAAAATATTATAGAAGCCATATGCTATTTAGTCACTGATATTACTGTACAGCAATACTAAATTACATTGAATGACAAAAAAGCCACACAGATGTAGAAGTGGAAGAAAGCACTAAACAGATATCAAAGTTTAGGAGATCATCCTAAAGAGAATCCCACGGACAACTGAAACTAAACCTGAAAAAAATGCAGATTTTTGAAAAATTAAATTACATAAATGCACCTGACAATTCATCTTACCTTCCTCATGGGAGGTGTGCCATTCTTTATTTTCAGAAGTAATTTCATTATTTTTCTCTCCTTCTGCTCTTCTGGGCTCAGAGTTGACTCATCAACATCAACCTACAAATAATTCCAGACAAATAAATACACATTGCTACATATCCAAAAGAAATCAGGAAACTTTATCAGTATGAGTAAAATCTCATTTACCAGCAGTTTATCAAAGTACTGGATATCATCTGGTTTCAGGAACGGAAGATTGCCAGATGGCTGGTCATTAACACTCTTCATAGTCCGGTCTTCTGTCTGCATGTGGAATCCAGTCATACCACCCAAAGGTGTTGGAGTTGCTGTAAGCTTACGAGCTGGAGTGCGAATAGGTACATAACCAGCTGGTGGGGGAAGAACCTACAGAAGAAAGAACAACATTTATCTTATCACAACAGATACAGAAAGAGGAAGGCATCAGATACAAAACATTACTAGACTTCTAGCTTCCATTTTATTTGTTCGGGAATTCATGCAAGTGTGACTGCCATACATTAGATGCCATGTTCACAGCAACACAAACAAATCCACCATGACAGTTTCCATCCATGCTTATCCTGTATTGACAATATTTCAGAAGAAAGCTCACTTCCACTGCTGAGAGCTTGGATAATAAACTTTGAAGCCTCTTCACAAAGTATTAAAGAAGTATTTCAGTATCTGTATCAAGACAGCGTACTTGCAGACTTAGAATTTGTGACTCTATGTTTTTCTACATCTGGAGTTAGTATTTTTATCAATCCATTCAGAGCTCGCTTCTGGCCCTGACAGGCATTCCCAACATCGAGCAGCAGAGTAACAACTGACCTTTGAGATCACCTTAATCCTCCCTTTCTAACGGATTTACACTCAATCAGTAACAGAATCGAACAAACATGTACAAGCAATAATCAAAACTTAATGGGAAATATTCTATTTCTGGGACAGCTTGGTTTAAAAAAAAAAAAAAAAAATCAATATCCCTTGGCACAAAAAAGAACCCCAAACAATTGTGGTTTGCTGTAGTTTAGTCCAGATGAATTACCTTATATCCTTCTGGAAACATAGCATCCAACTCTTCATCAGAAAGTGGTCTGTTTCTCTCATCAATTTCCCTTTCCCAACGCCAAGCCTGCAGTTGTTCAGGAGTCATGCTCATGATATGACCTACAGTCAAATAAAAAAAAAAATAAAGGAATTTTTTTTTTAAAATCTTCTGTATGTAGAAGATGACGACTTTTTTGGTTAACCTTTAATTGCTCTCTTGAGCCAAAGTTCCCACAGTATTTGAAATCTGTAGCCAGTAAGATATCAAACTCTTAAGAGAGCCTTTTATCAATTTTTTACCAACTAAATTGAACAAGAACAGACACAGAACCTTAGTCTTGATTCCCCTTCAGAACTGAGTTGCTGTGGGCATTAAAAATGGTAAACTGCACATATACTGACTGCTTTCATAGAGGCAGGAGAAGACGTCAGGCAGAAGCCTATTTCAAAATACAATATAAAGGTAAATGCTTCATTCCCACAAATGAAAGTGAAGCCTTAGAGAACAGACTGGGCTTACCTGGTGTAGGAGTTGCCATGTTCATAGCTGGTGTACCAATGGGTGTTTTGCCAGGTGTCAGGACAGGAGTGCTACCACCCATCTGGCTAGCAGGTGTTTCATCCCATCGTGACTTTCTTTTACTCGCTCCTGGAGTTGGTGTCTCACCAATGGAGTCACCACCTCTATCTGTACGAGGTGTCTCAGCCCATCCACTGCCATGTCCCGGAGTATCTAAGGAAAAACAGAACAATTTTTGCTGGAAGTACATACTCAAACTATAGTATCAATAACCAACCCCACCTTCAGTATCTCGTCCTCATGTCTACAGAAATCAACAAGTATCAAATAAACATATACACTAGACAAAAAGTAAAGACTACTGTGGTGAATATTGAAAAAACACAGACATGCTAAAAGCATCCAAGAACTTCATTTTATGAAAAAAGAATGTGATCTTCTTGCTGAACATTACCATAAATAGATAAAATCCTAAAAAAAAAAACCTACAAAAGAACTCAGATATTCTAAAACTTGGACAAACAAAGTGGGAGTACTCCATGTACTCCCTTAACAAAAGCATTAAGGAACAATGGTGTTTCACTGTTCTCTGACACATGAGCCTAATTCAAACTACGCAAGTGAGAAAATGCTTCCGAAACTTGTTTTAAGGCTAACCTCTTCAAAAAAATTAAACTTCAAAACCAACACACACAAACGTATCTCAAAATGCATTGTGATGTGACATCCTTTACACATTAAAATCCCAACCTGCCAGAAATACCACAAAACTTTGATTAAATTTTTGAGTTGAGGTGCTTTCACAGACATGAGTTAAGCGAACAGACAGAACTCAACGCTACAAACTCGGACAAAACATCACTTCACATCAACCACTAGATGTCAGAATGTAACAACTTCTTCCCTGACTTCTGAATCTACTGTTCACTTAAGGTGGAAAAAATCCTATACAATTAACCACTCAAAACTTATTAAGTGCTTTCCAGTTTGTCATAAATACCTCTTTCTGTTTTAGGTGTTTCATCCCATCGATTTTTACGTGCACTGGAAGTGGCGCCTCCATGGCCTGGTGTTGCATGACCGGGTGTGTCCCGACCGGGTGTTGCAGCTCCTGCGGGTGTATGACTGGGAGTCGGATCCCATATTTTTGAGCCTGGGGTGGCACCAGGAGTTTCGCTACCCTTTGCACGGCCTGGAGTTTCGTCCCATCGCAGAGATGGTGTATGTCCAGGAGTCTATACAATACAAACCCACAAGTATTAATATCTCTCATACCATACAGTAAAACAGTGCTAGTTACTCTTTTTTAGTAGAGTAAGAAACTTCTGAAATTGAAGAGGATTAGCATTAATAATGTCTTCTGTAGATAACCTGACGAACACTAAGATTATTACCTCTGCTTGATCCCAACTAGATAATTTTTTAGGTGTAGCACCAGGAGTCTGATCAGCTGTCTGATCCCAACGCCGTTTGCGTTTTGAAGGTGGCTGAGATGCGGCTCCATTGACGACTTTAAGCTCTCCAGCTTTAGCTTTTTCAGCTAGTTGTTGCCTAATTTCCCTCTATTCAAGGGCAGAAAGGGACAAACACAAGAAATGGATTTCGTAAGAAGGCGTGTTCAGATTATAGCTTTAAAAGAGATTTTTCAGCCGTATCATACTTTTTTGTGCTATTTTTTAAGGGTTTGCTCAAATAACATACAATTACCTAGTCTTTTAATTTCAAGTTTCTTCTCTTTTCAATTTCTTCTATACTGACAGAGCAGCTACGTGTTTGGAGGGGCTGTCTGTAAATTGGTTTCTTACAAAAGCCATTATTACAACAAGTGCAAACACATGGAGAATTTTGAGTGCTATCAGTTTCTATCACCTATGTGTATTGCCTTAAAATCATTACACATCTGTTTCAAACAAGTTTCGTTTCAGTAAAGGTGGATGAGTTAGAAAATGTGTTCATGTGAGTTATATCCCACGACACAAAAAAAGGCCTGAAACTCTTATTTAAAATTCTGAGATCACATTGTTAAAACAGCACACGAACCCAGACTGTTTTTCACTTATCAGTGGATCCATAAACAGTAAGATTGTCAAAACTATGATCTAATTCCTCAATTAAGGTAAGTCAAGTAGGGTAAAACAATGTAAATCTACAGAGGTCATTTGAACTACAAGATCTTGCTCCAATTAACAAGATGTTCCTGTAGGTATTAGACAAGAAATTTGATTATATTACCAGTATCTTCTTACCAATTAAAATGGATTTTTAATAGCCATGAATAAAGTATGTACTTTTACTGGGGTTTTTTTTTAAATATATATTTAAAACAAAATGTCACCCTTACACTAGTTCTCAGTACTGCAATATCTGTTTTAAGGGCTTCAACAAAAGCCTTTTAAAACCTCCCTGGACTCCCTTTACACAAAGCTCACAGAAACAAGCATCTCTGACACTGAACAGCCCTCAGTGACTGTTATTTTGTCTCTCATCCTCTGAAAGAAAATGAACAATAGTCCAAACACTATAAAAAAATCCAGATTAAAATACATTGAGACTTTTTCTCCCTCCATTGTTTATGTATTTTACAGAACAATGTTTTTCAAAACTTTCATCTTTAAATTCTACTGACTTTCAACACACAAAGAACAGGATTTTCCAAAGAAAAGGACTTTCGAGTCAAGACAAAATGTCAACAGAATTTCCATTCCCTCTTTCTTAACATGCTTTCAAAGGCTGTAAAATGAAACTAAGTTAAAGTAGAAAACCCTCCACTCCACACACCTCTTCTTTTGTTAAATGCTGTTCACGCATAACATCCATGTACGTTCTGGCATTCATTTTAGGATCTGGTGTCTTCCCTCCTGCGGAAGAGAACAGCAACAGGAATGGAGCACAATGAGTACAGGATAAGCAGAAACTACTGACTTTTTCTATTGTCCTGCTCTAGTATTATATTATTCCATCATTTAATTTTACTTTTTGATTGAAAATTTTTAAAATTACATGTATCTTACGTTTATTCAGTTTGCTGATCAATTTAACCTGTTTGAACACAAACATAACTACTGCAGTTTCAATCAAATATTTTAAAGCCGATATAAATGGTAAAATGACAACACAGTTAAGAGTCTTCAGAAGTGATGGGTTCCTGGGTTGCTAATCCGGAATACGTACACTTTCGTGCCTTTGTCTCCATCAGCAGTTCTGACTTCAAGCAGCAGAATAGAAGCCTAGAAAATTATCTCTTTACCATTAGTAACACTTTGGAAAGATATTTATATTCAAAACATTACCTTGTGTAAGCTGTTAAATCCTAGTTGTTATCTGACTATAAATAACTATTCCATACCTAAGTAATGTTCAAAATGTTTTATCATTGAGACCCATTTATAAGTTTGACAAATCTGGACACATCTCCCAGATCTTCTAGTGTCATATTGTAAAAGGGCTTCATTAAAAAAAAAAAACAAACAACAAAACAAAACAAAAAAAACACCCCAAAAAACTGTGACGACACTTTCCCCCTCTTCTCTTTCAAGGTACAATTGTGATTGGGAGCTGAATGCAATACAGTACATATACCACCACAATGATACTCACAGGTAATGGGTTTTGTATACCATATGTTGTTTTATGCTGTGTATCTTGCATTAATTAAACTTTTAAATACTTTACAAGAAGCCCAACTGTATAAAAATGAGACTTGACAAGAAGAACACTTTTCTTTAAGAAAAATGTGCAGATTTGCTATACAAGTGGTATAGCATTATAATCTAGGGAAAAAAATAAACCTCTTAAACATTTCTATGCTGAAGATCATTGCCCAATTGGCTGTGTCATTCTGACACTAGCTTTGATAGGACTTTCCTTTGGAATACTTTTTCACCATAATCTACACAGGATGTGTTGAACTGCACCCTTAAGAATGCAGACAGGACTGGCATATAGCAGTACTGCTGTAGGAAAGAAATTAAGGACAGTTAGTATGGGCCTGTGAATTCTGACAATACATGTTTATATCAATTACAATTAAGCAAGTAAAATAATTAATATCCCTATTAATTCATGCAGGCTGAAATTCTCATTTGTAAAACCTGCAAAATAGCTACTCATTTTAAGCCAACAGGCACCTTATTGCCACATGTGAAACTCACTCACCTGAAGAAAGTTTCTGTCAGACCCGCTAATACCCCTTTTTCCTGACTTGCATTCTCAAATTATCAGAACAGACTTGAACTATTAGTAGTACCAAAGCCTTATAAACGCTTTTGTTTCTTTTAGCTATACCACCTAAGTTTACATAGGATGGTAAGAATTAGGTGCTCTATTTTGAGAACTAGCATTTCAAAAGCAGTAACCCTGTAAATCTACGACTTGGAATGAAAACTTTCAAGGTACTGAAAGAATTTGAGCACTCAATACACAAGTTGTTCCAAGCATAACGCACAACCCAAAACAAAATTAAAAGAGAAACCTTTAACCCTTTGTGTTTCTATGGCAATGGCTCATTATTTTCTTGTCCTTCTACCTGGAAAGAAAACTCGTATTATAAAGATGAAGAATATGGCATCTAGGTTTTCAACCAAATCTCTATGAAAAGGGGATGTTTAAAATAAAACTAAGTTTATAAGCATGCCAACAGAAATCAAAGGGCTAAAGACAATTAAGACATCAAATTTCATAAAGGGTATAGAAAAGTCAAAATAAATTACCATCTGCAAAAGGATCAAGACGCTCAGGGGAAATTATCATCATCCGCCTGTGCTTTTTGTACTCATCTTCCCGATCAGCAATCTTTTGAGGACGGTGTTCTGCAAAAGGATCATACTAAAAAGCGAAAAAAGCTTGTTAGTCACGTATGTACAAAGAACAGTATGAAAAGCGTCTGGTGACCATAAGCCTGTATTCATTTTCAGTGTTACTGAAAAGCCCTATTTTATTTTTCATCTCAACTATGCAGGAATGTCAAAACACTGGAATTTTATTTTTAACACAGAATTTCTTATGAAATAACTTCTGACTAATATTTACTATTTCAAGAAGTTCACTCACTTGTTACCAAAGCCTTTCATGCTGTCAACCTTTCCCCTTCTTTTTGCAGGGGGACTTAATGCTACTTTGTATGCTTTTAAATTTCACAGAAAAATACTCCAAGACTATAAAACCTGAGTGATTACATTTCCTTTACAGAAACAGAAGAATAAAGGACATTGTTTTCCAGTTATTTTCATTTTTGAAGTATCTGACCTATCAAAAAGAATTTTTAAATAGTTTAGTGTATATGCCCGCATTGCTTCTACATGCAAATGTGCCAATTTTTATCACCCTGTGGAATCCTAAACTAAAGTAGTAACAAGCTTACAGCAAAATTAAAATACCATAGCCCTTTACATACATCTTATACTTCCAGAAGACAAGACTTGGTCTCGAAAAAACTTTAACTTCTTTCCCCTAATATCTATAACAGTCTTTTATTGTGCCTTCAGTTAAGATGTACCTGTTCAGTAGACTGTGGTATGTCATTAAGCAATGCCACCGGAGCATGGTACCCTGGCTTCTTCTGGCCAAGCAAACTCGTAGAAGGGTAGTCATCATCATCCTGTCAGTAAAAAGACATGGTAAATTTGTCATGTTGGTATTATATTTAAATAAAAGAATGTCAAGTTAACATACTGTGACCATAGAAAATGGACAACTAGAATAGTTAATTCCAAATTTATGGCAATTTTTTTTTTCATATAGCTTGTTTTATTACTCCCGAACTGCTGAATCAGATAAACCTACCCCCATCACTGAAAAGGTAACTTTTTCTCTACAAGACTCAAGTATTCCGCAATACGCTATATTTAATCAAGCACGCTGTCTACACTAGTTACACAACAAGTCTGTATTTCATATTAGCACTACTGATATAGTGCCCTTGTTGGCATGTGAAAACTGGTGCACAGAAATTCAATTTTTTTCTTAAAAGCCAGCTAGATATAGAAAAAAAAGTCAGTAAATAACCCTACAAAAAAGCTTCAGAAACAGTGAAAAAATCAGAAATATATTAATGTCAATTTAGTTACGCCTTCTCTATCAATAGCAATAACAAGTACTCAGAATGTTTTGATAGCTATTTCCCCATAGGAATAGCCAGTTTCTGTGCAACCCAACAGAAAAACTGCTCTTAAAACTATGAACTGATTTCAGTGACACCCTGTAATGGAGATTTTTAATTGAGGAATTCTTACAAGTCTACAGATGACACACAGTACATCACTAAAAAAATATGTCAACTAGTACTAAACCTCCTTCCTCTTAAAAATGTAATTCACCCAGCGTAATATTCAGTTGCCTGTGTATTTACGGTGAGAACTGTAATTTCTCACTGTTCCTGCAACTGAAAATGTGGTCAAACATTAACATTAGAAATTAACATAAAGTAATCTTACAAGCAGAATACATAAGGAGGACACAATACAGTGAAAAAGTCAATTCTTAAAAATCGCTCCAAAATATGAAGTGAAGTAAAAACAGAAATCTTAAAATAGTCATTTAAGTTTGCTGGCCTAAGTTATATTAAGATTTATTTTTTTCAACATCATTTTTCATCTTGGCAGCAACAACAGAACCAAGTTGTTCCAGTCAAGGCTAACACTGATTAAGTACCAGGCCATAACTTTGTGCCTTCTGCTTGGGCCTACATGACTTTCAAAGCACAATTCATGAAGTACAAGCCAGACTTAGAACTTATGAGCTTCCTGGATAACACGTATTTGGACCAGTACGGCTTTCATTACAACAACGGCTTTTTACTTCAGCAACTGCTATTAAAAATTACTCAAAATTAATTCCAAAATACTTAGAATGCAAGCCCTAAACAAACAAATACATAAAATCACTTACATCTTCCAATTCAGTTGCTGCAATAGAAGTGACATATCCAGCAAACCTGCTGTCACTGCCACCATAAATTTCTTGATCATAATATCCTGTGGAATCAAGGCCTACTCCTTGAGCTTCATCAAGAGCAGGTTTTTTCCCTTGAATTTCTCGAATTTGCGCTTCAATATCTAGGGTAAAGACACACACACAAAAAATCAGGTCTTTTTACACATACACACAAAATGTAATACTCATATTACTAGGTACAGCAAACTGAGTTTTTCACCCAATTTCAAAGATTATCTCAAAAGAAATAAACAAACGTGACACAAAAACGATAAAGTCACAATGTTTATAAGCAACTTTTCCTTAAGTTGTAATATTATCCAGCACAGACTACTTCAATTATACAGCCTAAAGCAAACTACTCAAACCCACTCTTAATGTATCTCATCTTCCAACAAAGATAGTAGAGAAGGTAATTTACACCGCAGTAATATTTCTCGTGAATATAATCCTCTCATTAAAAAAGCCTTTCAAAATGTTATCACCAATTAACAAACCAATTTTGCTAATTGAAGCAAATCTGTTCAAAAGAGCTACTGCATGAGTTGTCAAATCCGAAAACATTTAAAACAACACTGTATTGTGTTATCTAACATACTGCAAAGCTGTCTTAACTTTCAACAAATTAAAAACCCCAACCCTCTAATATGCCACTAGATATCAAGTTAGCAAAAAAAAAAAAAAAAAGTTAGGACCAGTTTCTTTTCACTCTGGCACCTCAAATGTTACTTACTCATGACTATTCCTGCCTGCACCACCATCTTTGAAGAGTCTACTATTCTCCTGGCTAACAAAAAGCTTACCCTTCAATGAGGACAAATAGGAGCTTTGACATTCTTGTAATGTATGAGGGTCTGACTCTCATCAACTCTGGTGGCCATCTTTGACCTTAGAAATTTGGTACTTTTAGAAGGAACATTAACTTGTTAACCCAGAAAACAAGGAATCAAATTAAACCATGTTTTCCTCCCACCCATTGTAATACAACAAGAAGGTAAGTTATAGTAATTCAACTGTCTTCAACAAACATAATTGTGATGCAGGCATATTAAGGCACAGCTAACTCCACAAAAATTACTGTTTCCATCTAAATTTTATTTGATTCAATAGATATATAAAGACAATTATCCACACACTGTGAATTTCAGTAGATCAAACATTTATTTTCACAGCCAATAAAATACCCAAGAGTTGCATTTCATGCCTGAAGGAATAGCAAGGATCATGCTTGAGCAGGAGGGCTGGACTGTGTGGTCTCAAAAGTCCCTTCCAACCTCAACAATTCTGTGATTCACCCTCTCCCATCTGAAGCAGTATTGCCTGCTACGTTAGCTTGAAGGAAACTTGCCAATTTACAAAAGCTATAGAAAATTCTATAATCTTAAATCTTGACTATTCACTAGGTTTTTTTACAATTGTTGCTCATTTCAAGGACAAGGTTTTCTCACAGAGATATCTTGCAAAAGACACCATACCACAACATCTGCTAACAAACCTGGCAAAAATTAAGATTAGAATACTGTTTTCCAAAAGGTAAGATTATTGTTAATGCAAATTATAGGACCTGAGACATAAATGGTGGTGGTGGGACAGGTGGTGGTTTGGGTGCTTTTTTTTTTTTTTAAAAAAAAAAAAAAATGATTGAAAGACTGCAGATCAGAATTGCTTAGTTTAAGTTTAAACTTTCAGGCCTGTAAACTTCATGACTCACAAGTCAAGGCTGGGTCCTTTTCTTATCACAAACTGCCATTAAAAAACAAAAAAACAAAAACAAAACAAAAAAACACCACACCCCCAACCAAAACAAACCACCAAACGAAACAAACCCCAAAAAAACACTGTAAGCCAAATTATGCCTCCTGTACAAAGGCATGTTTTCTATAGAGGTAATCAAACACGTGGTTTTACCTGACAAATCTTTGCTCTACAGCTATGAGTGAGAACAGCTGGATTAAGTGTTCACATACAGCCTGCACAACTGGCAGTTACAAACACTGACTTCACTTTAAGCACAGTAAACCTGACAGCAAACCTACAATTCCTGCAGCGGTCTAGTGGGGAAAGAAAGAAACAGCAGAAGTATGTGTCTAAACTCACTGCAAACCCCATGCACAGAAGATACATGATAGTAGCTGATAAGTACAATCTTGCTCCAGCCAGTTAAGGGCTTCCATCAAACTTCTGCAGATAACTGGACAGTCACCTCTGTGTTACAGAAATTCCTGGTATTTGCCCTGACTAGAAGACGAACCTTATACTGCTGGCTGTGATCAGCTGCTGAATCCTGCCCCCAGGTACACCCAGCTCCCTCTGAAATCCTGCACAGCACAAGGGATTCCAGCGAGTCAGAACTCGAGACTCGTTGCTCCCCAATACACTACTTCCTGGAGAAGCAGCAGAAAGAAACTACTGCAAACTTACAGATCCCAGTCTTGCTCACAGAGGCCTCCAATCATCTTCAGAGGCATACCACACATATCCTGTTTACCAGTGCCATCTTAAGGCATTCCATTTTTGTGAAACCATCCTATGGCATGGTTATGGAACTAATACAACACAAAAACTTTTCTCACAGTGTTTAGTTATTTCTGTTTCTTCCAAAGAGCAGCTCAAGCTCCTGATTCCTTTTGGAGCCTGGTGCAATGCAGCACTGGGGTGAAAGGGCATACCTGAAGCTTGCTACCAAGGACAACGCTACTAGCACCCAGCGCTTTTAGAGTACAATGGCATTGTTTCTTATTTCTAAAGAGCAGTTACTAGAACAACAGACGGCCTCTTTAGTAGCATATTAATTAAGTCCTGATTTACATCCATAGCTGTAACCAACTTCAACACAAAAAAGCATACGGGTCTTGCCTACAATGCAAAAGCCTTTCCGTCATCTGTCCACTGCATCAATCTGACCATACAGCTTAGCCAAATAAAGCACCAGTAAGTACCCTGACGTGCAGGATGGACCACAGAGACTGGCCTGTGCATAGGCTCCCCCCCCTACTACCATCAACAGAGTCTGTTAAAACAATTGTGGGATTTCTGCAGCAAAAGCAGCAATACAAAAATATTTCCCTATTAAAGGTTCTTACCAACACTTTACATACTAAGGCCTTGTTCTCATTTTTTTTTAAATAGCTATATTTACTATATGAGGGAACAGATCTCATTTATTATTGGCCTTTTCCTTTAAATTACAATACTTCAACTGTTTGCAGACTAAGGAGCATTCTCATTTTCTTACAGCAAAACCTGCTGGGTTATCTATACTATAGAAGAAAGTCTGCATAGGGTCTATACAGTTAACAAACCCCCACCATAATTTTCAACTAATGCCATGCAGTCTCCGAGTGCTAGTTTAAATGAAGCACTCTGAAGAGGACACCCACCTGACGTGCCACCAAACCTCTTTAACCAAAACTCTGAAGGGTCTGTAGTCAGAGGTAGCCCGACTGCCAGTTTAGAAAGCATCACATATTGAGCTGGAAAATACTATTTTGACATTAAAGATGTTGACCTTCCTTGATCTAACTGGCACTTTATTGAAAAAGCTCACACCCTATTTAATACAGCACTTAAATACAAAGAGAATAAGAAAGAGTAATCGCAAAGCCTAAAAATACATTGTATAAAGCGAAGTATTTGTTTGATGATTTAGTCAACCAGGACACAAATAGAAACTTCAGTCAAATACAGAGAAACAGTACGAAGACTGAGATTTAATAAAAAAAAAAAAAAGGCGGGGTGGGTAATATCATATTGATCATTCCTTTTTCTGTCTTTTATTCTATTTAATATATTTTGGTACTTTAAAAGTAGTAACTTTAACATGCACAGTTGATTGGAAACATACCATAAATGTTAAATATTATTAAAGTCAACATACTTGAACTTGAAGTCACTGAAACTCTAGCTCACAGTCACATCATGACAGCCTTTCTCAAAATATACACTCCATTACGATACATGCAGTTCTACTTGCAACGTTTGGATTGCAAGACATTATTCAGCATGAAAAAAATAAAGAATCAGACCCTGTTCTGTAGTATTTACAGCGTAAGTAGCTTCTATGTTTTCGTGGCTTAGCATGTTCTTGCACATTTAGCTTGCCCTGTGCAGCTTTATTTCTAGCCACTTTAGCACTCTCATACATGTTAGGTCTCTCTATTATGTTTGGAGATGTCTTTGTTCTTTTCTAAGCAAAGGGAAAAAAAAAAAAAAAAGTGATGTAAATGAAAAACTACCTCTGACAGCATTCAAAACTCAAGCATTTATTGAGGCTTAACGGCCATCTGGCCAATGGCTTATAAGCTGTCATTTAAAACTTTACTTTCCAGACTAAAACAAAGAGTTCCTCCTTAAGCTATGTAACTGAAACAATCTCAAAATGGTTTGAGACCTCTTTCAAGTTGTGTCTTGAACACATCAATCAACAAGTATTTAAACAACAGTACAAAGATGTGAAAAATCTTCTAAGACAATTTTCTAACAAACAACTCAACTTGAAAAATCAGTCAGAACTGAAAAAAAAAAAAAAAAGATAGGATAAAACTCAGAAGGAAAATAATCAAGCTGTTCAGCCAATACCTCCATGTTGGGAAAGACAGAATAGCTTGATCACACCCAGTTATACATAATTTTTTATTTAACTACTTACATCCCCCCTCTTAAAACCTATTCTGATAGAACACTAATCAAAACACATGCAACTGGAAGCATATCAATGTTTTCATTAAAGTCAATGGATCACCATTTGCTTTGATAAATAAGCAATTTAAGCTTAAACCAACAACAATTCTACTATTTTATTATTAAAAATTCTTTCAATAATATGAGAGGCAGAACACTGCGATCGGTAATACTCACGTGGGTAGTATCTCACACAAGCTTTATGCATGTCACAGCATATAAACAAAAGACAATTTCTGTAATTCTACAAAAATGTTTGAGAATGCTAAACAATAAAATCAAATTAAATTTAAAAAAAAAAAAAGGTGAGGACAACAGCTTAAGCATTTCTTCATCCACAAACTCAAATTAGGTCTGAAGCATTAACAAGACTACATTAACCTCACTTCCACGGCAGATGCTGCCTCTCCATTTGAAGATTTTTCAGTACAAAACTTACCACCCCAAAGGTGATGAATACCTGGGCACCCTGCCTATGTCACAGCATATAACCACTGTCCAGAGGTAGTTTTTGATTAGTGAATTACGGATGTAAATTAACATAAAACACAGCAGATCACCTGTTATTCACAGAACTATGAATAAAAACCCAAAAGCAAAAACTATTCTCCCTTGCCTGAAGATATTTAAGAGCAGAGCACGCCACTGACAACATCCAAGAAGCTTTGATTCATGCTATAATAAAGACCTGGAAGCAGTAGTGAACACAAGCCACACAGCACCTCTGAGAATAACACACTGCCTATGAAAACCCTTGCTCATTAAAACGCTCAGAGACCAGTTTTCCTATGTAAACACCCAGCCGGCAGGAAGTCTCCGTGCTAAAACGGCAGTTGAAATGCTTGAGACCTCACACTGTTTTTCCCCTCCTTCGGGGCATTTTTCTCAGTGCGCACCACGTCGACACGACGCTTTGTAACAGCTCAGGCCATGCTGGCTTTCAGCGGGCAACACCCTTTCACCCTCCCTCTCCGGCCTCCTATTCACCGCGGACCCAGGCCAAAGGGCTCGCTCAAGAGAACAAACGCGTGTTACTGACATCTATGATGCGAAACGGAGGAGGCGTACAGCGCGATTTCAACTGAGCGCCTCTCGAGGCCTCAACGCGAGCGCCAGGAGGGGGCCGGGGCCGCGGGGGCGGGGAGGTACGTGCAGCGATCGGGAGCGGAGGCGAGGAGCGGCCCACGGGCGGCCTTCCGTGGAAGCGCGGCTCAGCCTCGGCTCCGTGCCGGCTGCCGGAAGCCCGGTAGGGCCCCGTGCCCCAGCGGCGCCGCCGGCGAAACCAGAGCGAACCGACACCACCCCCTCACCTACCCCACCTACCCCCCCGCGCGAGCCTGGCAGCCGCCCCCCGCTGCCCCCACGCGTGCACAGCGTTAGCCCCCGCTCAACCCAGGTTCCCCCCCGCCGGCCCCCACAGCCCCACTCCCTCAGCCCCCAAGCGGGAGGCGGCGGCCCGGGCATGGCGGTGACACAAGCAGAGACGCCATTACAAACAGGCCCGGCCCGCTCGCCGCGGGGCGAGCCCGCCCAGCCCCCGCCCGAGGACTCGGGCCTGACGCTGTCCAGAGCCGGGGAGAAAGCCAACTACAAGACAACGGCCGAGCACGCAGCTACAGTGAGCGCCACTGCGGGCGTTTTTCGGGCTTTTTACCTTCGTGTGTCTTGGCGATCTTCGCCATTTTGTCAAGCGCGAACAACGCCGAGACGGAACTGGCGCGGCCCCGCCACTTCCGCTACAAGGGGGGGGCGGGGGGGGAAGACCGAGAACTAATGCGCAAGCGCGGCTGTGGGCCGCGCCGCGTCCAGCGAAGCGCTGTCGCCTTACACAAGCGCAGTACCGGCGGCGAGCAGACGCCACTCTGTCGGCTGGGCAGTCCCTTGGGCCAGGGCTCAAGCCCTGCCCACCTCGTGATGGATGCCACGGCCAGCGAGTGACAGCGCGCCTGAGCGGCACGGAGGCGGGCGGTGGGGGGCGGGCGCTGAGGTGACCGGTAATGGTCAGTCCCGGACAGGGTGAGGGGGCGGTGGGCTGAGGGGCGGTCAGACCGGCGGATGGCGGGCAGCAGGGTGGTTACCAGGGCAACCGCGCTGCCGCGGGAGGAGGGGATGCTCGGGGCACTGCCCCGGGGAAGCAGCCGCCGGGAGAGGGGCACGGCTTGGAAGGGAGCTGAGCCACCAGCTGAGCCGAGTGGGGTGCAGCCGGCTGCCCTGCCCCCGAAGCGTTGTCCCCCTGCTGAGGCACGTCTTCCCACACCCTCTGGGTTTAAATGCGGCGGTGCCCTCCCGCCGTGCTTTTCAGGCCCGTTCGTGAGGGACAATGTCTTCTAGTGGCCTTCTGTGTGAGAAGCTGTTATGTATGAGAAAGCACAAGCACTTCAGTGCTTCTCTGTTATTTTGAGGCTAGAGGAGAGAATTTTTGGCATTCTTCCATTGTCTGGCTATGGCTACAAGCTGTCTTCTTCCCATTTGAGACACCAAAAGATAAAGACACTTCCAGCACACTGGGTGGACAGTCAAAATGCAGTCGTCAAACATGTAACTGTTTCCTGAAAACTTACTTCTCACAAATACTGCTGTCTTCCTGAGGGCTAGTCCCACTGGAATTTGGATGCTCCTCTATGTCTGCCAAATCGCTTGACCTTTGTTTCATCTTATTGGGGTAACTGGCTGAGTACCAACAGATGAATTGCTAGATACCAGAGTAAAGTGTACATAAGTATACTGCCACAAGATGGGGGCAGAGCTGGATGACAGCACTTCAGGCAGACCGAGTCTATTCAATAATTTAGTAAGGGCTTGAAAGAGGGAATGGAAGCTGTGTTTCTAAAATTGGCAGATGACACCAAACTGGCCAAAGCCGCTAGCAGGTGGAAGAAGGAATTCAGAATCATCTTGTATTGATCCACACAAGAAATAATCTAAGATCAGGGAGGTGAACTTTAATAACAAAAAGCAGAAAATACTACATACTGGAATTTGCAATGAAGTATTTGAATTTAAAACAGCCTAAATAATCAGAAGGCGATCACATGTGAATAGCAAATCAAATGTCTATCAGTAGCAACACGCTGCTGCAGAGGAAGTAAATCTAATTCTAGGCCATCAAAAGTGGCATTGCACAGAAAACCTGGAAAGCATCAGTTAACTTTACTCAGCACAGTCAAAGCCCCTGATGAAGTACATGATAATGGAGCTCATTTGGGGATTCTGCAGTTCAGACATGGACAAACTCAACATGGTCTAGAAGAGAGCAGGAGGAATGATCAGAGAGTTATGAAACATGGCTTAGGTGGGAATGTAAACAGAATTTGTTTAGCTGTTCTGCAATAAGTGTCCTTCTGCAGCTTCTGCATTTCAGTTGGGAACTGAACTTTTTTCCCAGTTCTGTGGATGTAATGTGTACATGGTTCAACATCACTGCCTCCAGTATACATCATGACTGAACAGGATTGATTCTGGCCACAGGCACAGCCCTGGAAACTCTCCCTTATAGTCAAGTTTCTAGTCTCTCAACTTTCAGTAGTAGTAAGCACAAACGTAAGGAAAATGCCCAGGCTGGCCACACAACCTAAGTTCAAAGTCCATGATTGTTTAGTCATACAACAAATTTCATGATTATTTCATAACACAGTGGAACATGTAATCTTACATAGCTTATTTACCATCGTGCAGTTTTATTGAACAACTGCTAAGTTTCTAATCTCCTCAGAAGTCTTTGCAACAAGCAAAGTTGAATCAACTTGAGAATTTCCGATAAGGTAAAATGTATAAATTATTTGTAAAAAGGAAGATAAATGCATGATGGTAAAAATCGTATTCACTACTCACTGATCATTCCCCTCATGAAAGTTGGTGGTTCACATTACAGCTTTTTAAGGATTGTCTTAAAGAAAGTAAAGCCATGGCTGTGTGTTTTCTGTGAATATGTATGTTTGACCACTCAATTGATCTATACATCTGTCTGTCTCTGCTTTGTATTGCTTAGCTTGCAGAAGTTTGCTGAACAGTTCTGCTTGTAGTATTTTACATTAACTACATGTGTTCATATGTTCCTAAGGGCAACTGTCATCTGAAGGTGCAGAGGGTCTTCTTTTTCTTCTCTTAGCATTATTATACTCATGTTCTGCATTTTGAGAAAGATGCACTTGCGCATATTCATAGGCCACAAAAGGAGATATTTACTGAGCTGCCCAGGGACATGTGAGGGTAAGGTCGAGGCAGACAGTAATTCCCTACTGCAAGAATTTAATGCATGTAACTATTTTAAGTAAATGTCACATGCTCGGGTTCACTGAAGATCAATTCGCAGTAACTTTCTCTTGTTTCTTCAGCATGACTTCCAACTCATGTTAGGCAGAATAGTTGCAATATTGCATTTCCTCTGTTATTAAACAGGACTGAGCTCAGGGTCTGCGATCCCAAGGAGCACTTTTAAATGGTAGTTGTGGAGCACACCCCCGCCAAAGAGGGGCTTCTGTGTTCTGAGGGAAGTTGTGCTATGACGAAGCGTTGTAAAGTGCTTGTGTCTTTTCCCCCTTCCCCTGCCAAATTCTGTATGCTGCCCTGGGTTCTTTAATTTGTGTCTGCCTGTCAAAGCCCTGAGTCCTGATATATATTTTGCCTCCTGAACATTATCTCTGTTGCATGGCTGCCACAGGATACAGACAAGGTAGTAGCTGAGCAGTTTGCCCGTCCTGTTTTGCCTGCCCAAGTTCTCATCCCCTTCCCCCACAGACACATGTACATACACTTCACGGAAATCCCTGTATGGATTGGGAACAGGTTGGATCTAAGAGCCCAGAAGCTTTGCAGATCTGGAATCCTACCTAAGTTACAGACCCGTGAAGTCCTGCTTTACGTAAGAGATTCAGGTCCAATTTCATGGCCAGCTTAAGCTATCACTAGCTGGCACTGCTGCTGAAAAAAGTATCCAGCCACTTTGCCTGTCCTCGATTGACACCGTCTATTGTGCCAGTAGAAGTTTCTGGCAGTGGTTCACTCAAAGACACCATGCTTCTGATTACAGTCTCCTGCTAATTCTTCCAAAAAGAACTTTGTATTCAATATTTTTTTCCCCACACCCAATGTTATAAAGAATTGCACAATGGGCTGACATTATGTAAAAAGCCACAAACCGAGCCTAAACTCCTAGTCCTTCAATTTACCCCAGGCCTGTGCTTAGCTTTGAGTGCTGGGAACAGCTTACTGATGTTTATGTGTCTATTAAAGATACAGGCAAAAGATCTTGAAGAGAGGAAATACTTAACAACAGCAGCTAGGTTTCAGCTTCATAGAAACTTAATTACAGTTTCTCATACAATATCAGCAAGAAAAAAACAGCATGAAATAAAATCTCTTCCAGTCCATTTTTTTTTGTCTGATGTCAAGAAGTAGTAAGGTAGAAAGGATCCTTTTTCTCACTGAAAAGCCCACGAGTTAAAAAACCACACTTTGGATGATAAACTTTTTGGAGAGGTTTGACTGTGTTCTGCAGCACAGTAGCTATGTGTGTAACCTGAACACAAACCACCCTCACTTTGTCTGTCACTGCTGGTAAGGACAGGCTGACGGACACAGATGGAAGGGGACGGGGCAGTCATCCGTGCTCCTACAGTACCATGGGCTCCCCTGGGGGAGCCTGAGGGTCCTTTTGTAGGTTTTACCTCAAGGGGAAGCAGGCTTCAGGCCCACAGGAGGCCTGTGTCACAGCTGGCGCAGCACCCCAGGGCTGTCAGGGGAAGGCAATTGGGTAGGGGCTGTGCCAGCCCCGTGGAGAAGCAAAACACCCAGTCTTCCTCGAGCAGTGATCCTCCCTGGCCCGCAAGAGGCTGTGGCTGGCATCTAGTTGGTTTAGTGCTGATGGCGTCCTTCCTTAGCATTAAATAAATACAGCCTGTATTGTTTTTGAAGGGGGACAGGGTACAAACAGAGCAGCTGGATTTTAAAACTGTCTATAAGTGAGTGTGCACTGAGGTTTCAACCTGTTTGGGATTACAGGCCCACCAAAACCTTAGGAGGGTGTAACAAGGCTAATCCTTTGCACACCTGTCTTACAGCCCAGACACATGTTCAAGTTAAGGATGTGTAAATACTATGAAGTAAGTATTACATCTCAGTTCAAGATTCCCAGTCAAGAGCCGAGTAATCCACCAGCCACTAAACTACAAAAAAAATTACACTACTTTATGGAATTAGATCTTGCAGACCTATTTTTAAAAAACTTATGTGTAACACATAGTATCACATTTGATAGGAAATATACGATGTGACAAGTGATATTTAAGTAGTAGTTTTTCAATTACAGGGTAGTTACAAAACATGCTTTTGTTGAGGGAGGCTGTATTGGAAGGGTGAATCATGAGAAAGCTTAAGTAACACGAGGAGGTTTTTGTTTCAATGTGTAGGAAAACGACGCTATGGGATCACAGTCAGGTCTGCGAGGGCACCGCTGAGCTTTAACGACGTTGACATTCTAAACCTCGGCCTGCGCGGAGCAGAAGCAGGCTGAGCGCCGGCGAGCCACACGTCTGCTTGAGCAGCTCGCTGCTGCGGAGTGGGAGGCGGCGCGGGGCGGGCGGGTGCCCCGCAGGGAGCAGGAAGGCCCTGCCGCCCGCCCGGAAGGGCGTCAAAGGGCGCTTCTAGCCCGCCTAGCCGCGGAGGGCTCTTACCGGCTGCTTCGCGACCTCCTCCCGCCGCGGCGCGGGTTTGGCCCCCACTGCTCCCGCCGGCCTGGCCGCTCCCGCCCCCCGCGGGCGCGCGGCCGGCCGGTGCGAACCCCCTCCCTCCCCAGTCACGCGCCGCGGGGGGAAAGGGCGGGGCCGAGCCGACCGAGCCCCTGCCGCCCCGCCCCATGAGGCGCACCCCGCGCGCACAAGCCCAATTATAGCCGTGCGCCGGGCTCGCGCGCCGCTGGGCCAATCGGGCGAAGGGCCTCTCCCTCTCCCCTCGAGCTGTCTCGTGACTGCGCCCCCGCCCCGCCGGCGGCGGTGGGCTGGCCCGCGGCGCGTGACGACGGCCCCCGCGCGGCGATAGGCGGTTGGGCCGTGCCGCGGGGGCGCGGTTCCCTGCCGGCGGCCGTTAGGCAGCGCGCGGGGGCGGGCGGGGCAGCCGGCGAGGAGCGGGGCCCGAGATGGCGCGGAGCGGCCGGGCGCTCGGCAGGGCGCTGGCCGGCGGGCTCGCCGCCGCCTCGCCGCCGCGCACGGCCGCTGTCAGGTACGCGGGGCGAGGCGGAGTGACCGCGGGGATGACAGCCAAGGGCCCTGCTGCGGCTCCTCCCACTGCCGCGGCAGGTGGCGTGCCGTCCCGGGGCCCCGCCGCCGCACCGCCCCTCGGCGTGCCCGGCCGCCCCGGCTTCCCTCAGTCCGCCGGGTGGCCCCGCTGTAGCGCCAGGGCCGGGCCGGGGCCCCGTCCCGGGGGCGGGGTGGGGCCGCCTGAGGCGCGCGGTCCCTCAGTGCGGTCCTTCAGTACGCTCCAGAGTGAACGCTCCCGGGCGCTCTGCAGCCCGCGGGGCGGTGCTGGGCGAGCCCCTGCCCGGCTCGCCCCGCCCGGGGGAGCGGGGCGCTGCCTGTTGCTGCCCCGGAGAGCAGCTGTCGGCTTCGGGGAAGGGGAGAGGGACGGTGCTCCCGGATCCCTCCGGCCCTGCTTTCCACGGGGGTGGCTGAGGCACCCTCAGCTTCGGTAGCTCCTGGCTCCTTTCAACGCGGTCCGTGGCGATGGAAAAACAAACGATTTTCAGAGTATAAACTTGCCTCTTCTTTGTTTGAGCCAGTTGCATAACTGTGAACAATCCATAAGAGAAATTAAAGATGAGTAAGATGCCCAGATATTTTTCACTTCAGGTAATGCAACAAGTTCCTTATCCGCCCCATTACATGTAAGGAAACATGCCTGGAACAACTTGAGAAACAAAATATACTTTGGCAGAAGAATTGATCTTCTAACTGGAAGAAAAAGAACAAGCAGACGAGAGAGAGAGAGAGAGTGCAATCTGAAAATCTTAGGAGAAAAAAAGGTTCACCTGTTACTACTGTTACTGTAGTGCTGCTATGTTTCTTTGATAAATTCAAAGTTTTCTGGTCATCCTCATAAAAACAGTGAAAAAGTGGAATAGAGATTGGTTCATGATGTCAAGTAGTCGTTTGGCATAATTATTACTGTGCAGAGGTATAATGTCCTCTTACTTGGACCACACTTCCTGCTGTATATCTTTTGTGCTTTCATCTTTAATATGTGTTTGCAATATTGAAATAATTCAATCCTGGTAAACCAAATTGCTGGTTTTTTAAAGTAATTTATTAGAGTCTTGAGAGCAAAATTGGTTACTGGGAAAGGTGTTCAATAGAAGGAAGCTCATTAAGTGTCTGCAAACTAAGGTTGAAGATGTTTCTAGTGTAAGCTGCAAGAATCTTGGCAGCTGGTTTTAAGCAACTGCAAGCTGAATCCAAAATGGTGCTGTATTATTTGTAGCCTTGAAGCTGGGTACGCTTTCACGTCTTGCAGTTGTCATAGCTGTACATTCTGTACCTGTTGTCAACCTGGTGGCTGAGTAGCAGACTTCAAGGACTCAGGTGGTAAATTAATCTTTGTGCTTGTTCAGACTGGGATGCTAATGAGTACGCTTGGTGGCAATGCTCATTTTTTGGGATGTGAACAGCTGTTGACAAAGAATTTGAATGAGATCAACTCGTGTCTTTCGCACCATGAAACGGCCATGAGATACCACTAACCTTGTGGAAGTGACAGTTGGGATAACAGTAAACACAACTGCCCCAGCATGCTCCTACTGCTAATTTCAGTCTTTATAGTCAGGAGTTCGATATGCTTTTTTTCAGAAATACGTTAATGTTTAGGCTTAGAAAACTTGTAGCTATTAAAAATAATCACTGAATATAGATCACTTACTTAGGTATGCTATACACCAGTAAATGCTTCCTTTTCAGGTCATGTAAGTCAGGTGATACTCTGATCAGTGCCCAAAGGTTTAGAGAGAAAGCAGCAAGTAGCAGGAGTTGAATGCTGCCAGGAAGAGTGGATATGGTGGTGTTACTGTCAGAGGATAAACACAGAGGTGGTAGGTGTGTCTGAATTCTAGTATGGACTTGGCTTTTCTTCTGTGGCCTGGATCAGGTTCTCCAAACGTGTTTGACAGTCCATTGAAATCCTCACTTTTGTGATTTCCTGAAGAGGTATGCTTTCCTGAGCTGGCACCGAGCCCAGCACATTCTCACAGCATCTGTTTTTCTTCAGGTAAAATGGTGGGACGGACAAAGTCTCACCATACTTGTTAGCATTATAACCTCTCTTAACCTTGCCCTCCTTGAAAGTCAGTGTAATTGTGAAAAGGACATTGGCTTACAGCAGCTGAAAGATTATTTGTAAAGATTGTTTTTCAAGCCATGTAGCTGAAACAAGTCTAGATAAACCTGTATGAAACAATATACTGGCATAGCATTACAGTAAAAAAACAAACCAAGAGAAGAGACCTGGCAGCTAGTCTGGACTGTGTACTATACCTAGCCCCAGATGGAGAAAGTAATTTACATTAGCTCTCCAGAATGGGGTCTGGCCCAAACATTTGAACACTTTCTGTGAACTTGGTTGAGGCAGCTACAATGTTCCTGGCACCCTTCCAGCGTTTCTGTCAGAGCACTGCTTTTCTTAACAGTCTTGTCCAGTCTGCGTGGAAAAAAACAAGACACTGTGTACATCCGTTGAAATATGGTTGAAACATATGCAGAGTCTGTTGTCTAAAGACTTTTAAAGTCGACTTATTCGTTCTTAATTTTGACTTCTGTCCCATCTTCAGTAATTCCTCTTCAACAGCAGTGATTACCATCTGTGGTGTCAGTCATCTTGCTTCGTATCACAGTTGCTTATTTCTTTTTTAAAAAGTCTGTACTGATGTTTTTAATCAACTGATGATGATGATTATTTTCCTCTAAACTCAATACCAATTGATTATTTGCCCATCTCCTAATACAGTGACTGTATAAGGTAATGTGGTTAGTCCCATGTTATTACTGTGTTTCTTTAGAATTCAAAGTTATTTGGATTTTTAAAGGTGTAAGTAATAATTTTAATTGTTTAAAACTGGTAACTGTAATTTGGTAGACTGCTTTGGTGCTTAGTACAAAATACAGCTAGCTGTTCATTGTGTTTAAAAGAAACCCACCAAGACAACCAAACAAGCTGCCGAACAAACCTAATGCTAAGTGAGGAAGGCTGGTTCCATTTTTGACTTTGTGAATCCAGAAGTACAGTCCTGATTGTTTAATTAGCGAAAGGACAGTAAAAGACCTAGATTGCTCTTTAACTTATGTTTGTGGAATCACTGACAGTAAATAGGGGCATTTTTTAACTTCCTGGTGCCAAAAGTCAAAGCTTTTGAGGTAGTATTTTGTGTAACTGACTTGATCTAGGCAAAAATCAGTAATTTAGCAGAACAGACCTATTAATCACAATAGATATTTGTTAGATTTTAGTGCAGCTGTTCACAAACAAAGAACACTGAGGTGCAGTCTTAGAATTACTAGCATTTTTAAAGGTAATTTAAGTTTTATTTGTAAAAACACTGTGTCCAATGTTTTGGTTGTTTTTTTCTGAAGGCAAGTTTGGAAGCTGGGTAAGCAATGCACTTTCTGAAAGGACTTTCGAGATGAAACTGTCCTTTTGAGAGAAGGATGGCACCAGAGGGATTATAGCAGATTTCAGCTTTCTATTTGCAAGTGGAACCTTCTCTTCCTTGATTTTGCTGTTGAAAAAAAAGCCTGTTCTGCAAATTAAGTGCATATGAGGCTTGTACATGGACTCAGGCTGCCGGGAAGTCAATGTTTAACGGGGCCTTTGTATTTTACTCTGCCAGTTACTTTTCTCGTGACTAGGGGCTATTTTTAGTTTCTCCTAAGGGAAAAAAAAAAAATCCCCCTTGTGTTTTTAATAGTTTATATGCTGTTACGAACCTTTGTTTTTGCATCTGAACCTGACATTTCCTGCAATGTTATACACCAGATTGTTTGCCTCACGTGAATGTGTCGTGACTTATTTTGCTGATATGAAACACATCTAAAAGTGTTTTCACTGTTGCAGGCACCTGGCTTCTTGTGGTATTCTGATGACCAGAATTTCTCCTTTGCAAGTACCTGTAATGAGCCATACCTTTTCAAGAACTTTCTTCAACATTGCTGCACCACTAGTAAATAAAAGAAAAGAATATTCTGAAAGAAGAATTATAGGGTTTGTATCAACTTGTGGAAAGAGACTTTGTATGCTTACTGATTTTGTGTTTGCTGTGATTAATCAAAAACGCTAGAAGTTCAAAGACTGAGCATCCCTGAAGACACTTGCCCTATGACTCTACCCAACTGGAGACAAGGAAGGAGTTTTGACTTTCAGAATTTGTAGAGATCAGGCTTTTCTAGTCTGAAATTGAGTATAAAAAATGTAGGAACCCAAACCCCTTGGCCCATGGAGAGAAATAGCAGAAACAATCCTTTTATTCTATGACAAAACAGGAACAACCCTGAAAGGGAAGAACACGCTGTTAATTTCATCTGGTGAAATGGGAATAAACCAACAGGTGTGAAAAATCTCATTTGTTCCCTTCTGTCCCAGATATGTGCTGATGTTTGCACTTAGATTATGTTGTACTTCTCACTTCGTGAGATTTTCTTCTTTCTTTAAAAGAAGGAAAATAATTAATTGTGTGATGAAGAATCTTAGGCTCATAGAAAAAGATTTTGAAATTCTGTTTGCCTTAAAGCTAGTGGGAGAATTCCAGTTAATTTGACAAGAATGGGATCTGCCTCCAGTGTTCTGGTCCACAATAGTATGAACTGTTTGTTTCTTAGCATATTTTTTTTTACTACGCTTAACAGTCAGGTATGTGATCGTTCTTGAAATGCAACAGATTTTGCACAGTCATTTAAAGAGAGCCTTTGTCCAATAGTACTGACTATTGACTAACATTGAACATATGCTTCATTTTATACTCAGATGGAATTAATTGTGTGCTTCAATTCTTTTCTGAGTCAGAACTAAGAATTAAAACCCATAGCTGTGTAATACTTTGCCATCATATTCTTTGATATGATTTCAATACCCTTCTTGAGCAGGGGCGGGCTAAATGAGATGACCTCCAGAGGTCCCTTCCAGCGTCAGCCATTCTGTGATGCTGTGAGGTTTTTCCATTACATGCATTTTATAATTAAGCTTTTTTCATTTGTGCCAAAATAAGGAAAATAGTGTTCCTCTATTTAAATGTTATGAATAGCCATGAAGTGTGGATTCTTTATGTGGAATGTCTAAGATCTACTGAAATGATACAACTGTGCTGGAAAAACTGTTTTTCCATTTTAAATGTGTGTGTACTTACCGGATAATTGCAGAAATTAGCAGACACCAGGTTCACTGTTCACTAACTTTACTGCCGAATGTTGTGTGGTGTTTTGCATCTTTACACAAAGACTTTTACCAGTTTATTACTTTTTTTTTTTTTCTCTTTTTAATTGCCAAAAACAGTGGTAGTGTTTTCAGGTGACTACGTTCACCTTCTAAACTGCCATTTATACCATCTTTGAAACTTGTTAATACTGAATTTGAAGTTGAAATACCTTGTAACTAATGTTCGTGTTTCTGCTTCCAGGTATTCTATGCAGGAAATGTATGAAGTTGTTGCTGTTGTGGAGAATTACAAACTATTTGTTCCTTGGTGTAAAAAGTCAGATATATTATCGAAGCGCTCTGGATACTGCAAAGCACAGCTAGAAATAGGATTCCCTCCTGTAGTAGAGAGATACACATCGGTTGTTACCCTAGTGAGACCACATTTAGTTAAGGTAACTGTGTTTCTCTTAGCTGTAACTTTTGTTTGTTGAAATTCCAGTCATTCACTGGCGCTTCAAAACTAAATTGATGCTGGAAGTGCTTTGTGTGGCTCAAAACTTGTTTTGCTTTTGTTTAAAGACTTAAGTTAACGGAAGAGAATTTTAATGTACTTTTAAAGTGTAAACTGCCAAATGAGGGGGGGAAGGAAACCAGCAGCCATTAAGATATACCATTTTTGTTTGGTTTTGTTAGAATTTTGTCCAAGCCTCTCTAAATGCAAAATTAATACTGATTTAAAAGTTATCTTTGACAACTGTAGCTTGATGCCTGAGAAAAATTGATTTCTGTCGTTACTTTTCTTCTGACAATTTTACCTAGCTAATATGCACAGTCTTAAACTTAAGCATAGGATCTGCTGAAGAACTTGTTGTTCAGTGTATCGATGAGAAGACAGAAGAGTGGATTTTAAGTCAATTTTTTAGAATTTATTTGTTCAGAAGAGAAGCAGTTGTATTTCTCCTCCTTTCAGCTTTTCAACAGCAATAATAAAAAATGTCAAGGGAGAAATTTTAAATGATGTCTGTATCTTCTGGCTAGTTTGCCTTGTATGTTCAAATTTGTTTTGATTAGGAACAGCTCAGAACATATTCCTTACAGCAAAACTGCCTCTTCCTTCATGTGGCAAATCTTGACTGTGTTTTTTGGAGTAATTAGTGGAATTGTAACCGTTGATTGCTGTTCAGGATAACTGTTTGGATATCCTATTTCACTGTTCTTTTCTAGCCACCTTCTTAAGAGACACTGCTCAAAACAGAAGCTGGGTTTCTTAAGTACAGGGGAGACATGAATTGGAAAGAGGATACACAAAGTGCCTTTATTCAAGGCATTTACTGATTCTGGGGGGGAAAAAAAAGTCTCCCTTTATTAAGAAAATTGAGCAGATACAATGGAAAATCTGCCTTTTACATGCTGACTGCTTTCCATTTCTACTTTTCCCGGACAAGACTGGCTATTGCCTTTCTCGTAGCTATCAGTTTGGCTTACCAACTCTTTCCCGTCTAATTCACTCAAAGGAGGATTTCTTGTCTCAGAAAAGACCGTGAAAGTGGTGAGGAAAAGTTTCTTTAGGTTTCTTTCTCCTAGGCTTATTAGCATTTTCTCTGCTGGGATTTTGTTCCCTAGAAGTTTACCTTTTGTTCATACAAGTGTAGGAACATTTCTAGAGACTTGACTGTGTTTCAACTACTTCATTGTCCTCAGAAAAAACTCTGGGCAAAGGCATCTTGCATAGTGGTCTAGCGAGCTACTGGTGGTGACAAAATGAGCACGGATTTGTTGCTTACGGCAGCAGCACTTGAGCAATGGAAAAATCACACTGGTAGCAGCAGCTCTTGCCGCAGAGGAAAGCACGGAGTGAGTTTGCTACTTATAGGTTGGGAGCAAGTGGGACACACTGGCGCCTTTCCCGTGCTTGCTCCCCTTTTGGCAGCAGCAGGAAAAGCAAGCCCAGCTCTTCACGTCGAATCTTCCCTCTACTCCTCCCCTTTCTGTTGTAGAAGTAGCAAGGCACTACATCTTATTCTTGGGCAGAAAAATGTAGGTGTTTTTGTGCTGCTGATTAGTCTTTGAGATGGCCTACCTTACCGTGGCTTTCAAACCATAAGCAACACCTCTTCATCATGGCAGTCTTGTTGGAGTAGAGCTGCTCGTGGCAACGGTAAGAACTTGTAAGAAAAGAGTTAAAAAAAGTTACAGCAATTCTCTAGAAATTCCAAGCCAAATGAGATTACGTATCTGGATGGTTTTGAGGAACATGTCTTTCAATCTTTTTCTATTATCAACATAGCCACACAGAATTAACTATATGTTCTAAAAGCAAAGTGAGTGAAAATAAGGACCCTATTGTCATGGAAACTATGAAGCCAACTACTGCAAATACTTTATGGTTTTAAAGGTGGGTTGTAGGCAAGCACTTCTGAAACGTTACTTAAATATGGCTTGCCGGTAACTAAAAGCCAACACATAAGCTGTCTATGAACTTGAGTCTATAGTCTTAGTGACTTTGTGGTAACTCTTGATCACAACAGTATCTTGTGACAGATGATGTTTGGAGTTTGTCTTTGATCAGGTTTGTTTTGATGCTAAGCATTCCTGTAGCCCAAGACTACCAGTCTGTATATCAGTATATAAAACATCTATACACGTAATGAAAAAAAAATATATAAACCCAGTAAATATCTATATCCTTTGCTTAGAGCAGTGGTGTTCAAAATTCTGGTATATAGCATTGGCATTATTTTGGTGTTCCATACATTATCCTAAAGATCTGTTTTATGACTCAACATGAAAATTTTTCCTCTCCCTTGAAAGGAATTAATTATTTTGCTGTAAATGACACTGTGCAAATGGGATCTCATGCTGGCTGCACTGTAAGAGTAATTTTGACTGCCATGACCTTCACTGTGTAACAGAATGGAAATGCAAGCTTCAGTTAATACCTATTTGTCACATCTGTAAAAGCCTAACTGTAGCTTGACTTTTTAAACTTTATTTTAGGCATCCTGCACAGATGGGAAACTATTTAATCACTTGGAAACAGTGTGGCGTTTCAGCCCAGGTATCCCTGGTTACCCAAGGACATGTACACTGGATTTTTCAGTAAGTATTGTAATTAAGACTACCCCATGCTAGGAGCAGGGCATAGAAACAGTATCTTCAACTGTGCTTTTTTTTTAAATGCCTGGTACTTTTTTTTTTTTTAAAAAAAACACATGCACATGGAAAACAAGTTAGTTTTAGTCACTAATACCCCAAAAAGTTTTGCAAACTTTACCACGTGGAAACCACTACAGTGTCCTTTAGAGACAGCAGTCTTCTGTGAGGTATCCACATATCATGAAACAGTCTAGGGATTGGTATCTCTCACGAGACATGCTGAAGTTTTTAGACAGTCAAATACAGAGGGAGAAATACTAAACACACTTTGCTATTTCCTTTAATTACTCTACAGTAATTACAGTGTAATTAAATACCTAAGTGCTTGTGGTACCAGGAAGTAGGTGTTCTCCCATCTGTGCTGTTTTGCCTGCAGTTTGGTCAATTTGATTTCCTGGCTTCCAATTTTACACTTTAATGTATTTTAAGTCTTACTCCTTCCTTCGACAATACAGGTATAATAGATTTTTGCTGTCTTTCCACTCGATGATGGGATACCACTGCAGCTCAAAACTGTTGCGCTTTAAATCAGGTGTCTGATCTAGCCTGTTACTCCTAGACAAGTTGTTTTCCACTCAAGTTATTGTTTTTCCATTTTGTTTATTTAGTTTGTCATCACATTTTTTTCTTACATTTTATAGTGTTAAGAGTAGGTGTTGCATTGAGCATGTAGCTAAGCTGGAGTTCAGAACAGGCTACAAAAGTACACAGAAGTGGGCTGATCTTGCTGCCATCTACTGGGATACTCTGCTTTAAAAACTATCTTGTGTAAATAAGAAGAAGAGCTTTTGGAGTATTTGTGAACTAGCACATTAATCTCCTCGGATTAATAAATTTCAGTTTATTGCTGTATTGTGCTTCATACAGTTTAACAGTAAAATTAGTTTATAGGCACTCAAAGAAATATATTTCTCATGGGATTTGCCAATGATGTTTGCATATTATTTGCTCATGGTATTTGAATTTCTCCAGGCAACTAAGTGCCAGTTCGTGGTACTGACCAGCACATAAGCTAGCTTTTAAGCCAAGCCATAAATTAGTTGAGACAACTTGAATTAAGCAAGTGTTTAAACTCTATAATTTAAATACTGAGTCTGTGCAGAAAACTCCCTCTCCCCACCCCCCCATACCAAAGCCACCTTTTGATGTTTCAGGTCAAACTTCAGTTAAAGGGGGTCAAAACTGGCCTTAAAATAAGACCTTTTCACTTTCTTGGGAAAACATTATCGATACTTCTTACTGCTTACCCCAGTTGGAGGTAGCAGAAGCCAACGTAGCCAGCTGAGCAGGGCCGAGCAAGGTGACTTGCCTCACAAAGGCGAGTCCTTAAGGACTGTAACCCTTGCTAGTTACAGATCTGGCATTTTGCTTGCCTCTGGGCCTGTGCAGATAGGGAGAATTGTGCATTTCACAACAAATGTCTCAAAACACATTGTGCAATTACAAATATTAGAGAGAAAACTTTGATTTTAAGAATGCTTGTTTGCTTTAGAAAATGTAAGTTGAGTTTTGGGTTATGCTGGTTCGCACAAGCTACTGCATCACTGGTTTGCCAGCCTGGTGGAGATAGAAGCACAACACCATTTTTGCCACCTGCAAACTCTAAATGTGTACTCTACCTCCAGTTGTTATGTAGTTACTGAACACAATGCCAAACTCATCATCCCCGCTCTGCAGAACTCTACGTGCCCTAAATGACAACTCCCAGACTTTCAAAAGGGACGTTAATTTTACTGATGCTTGAGATCAAGCAAATGTAAAGGAAGCTATACTCAGCTTACAGTCCAAGTAGTTTAATTACTTGTATGCTACTGTTTCCAGGTAATACGTGTTACTGGTAAGCAACTTGAGAGAAGCCGTGTTGGTGCCATTTGGTGCTTAATCTGCCACTTTCTCAGGAATGACAAAAGTACTTAAATCTCAATCCAAAAAAGACATGCATTAGCAGGAGTAATAAAATCACAGAAAAGCAACCTGTTTCTTTTCCTGAAAATTCTGTAATCATTTTGGGAAGCTGTGTACTCCAAAACAGTGCAATTCCATAGCCTTAGGAGAACACCATTTAACTAAACCAAAGGCCAGCACAGCACAAAAGGCTCTTTGATGTCAAAGTGACCTTTTCTTTTGAGGGTGGAGAGAGAAAGTGAACTCCCTGCGCTCCTGCCATAACCGTAAACTGCTGCTGTAGCTTCAGTTTCACTGCAAGACTCAGCAGCAAAGAGAAAACATATCAGTGAAGTTTGGAGCACTGCAACAGGCCCACGGGCGTGGAACAGAGGCCTTAACCAGTGTGCCCGTACTCTGACACTGCCTGTCCCTGTCAGGACAGCAAAGGTTGGGAGTGGGAGGTGGACAGGTAGCAGACATGGCACACAGAGCCAAATTCATAGCTTTAGTTAGTAAACGGCTCTTGTTTGAACGTGCCATAGCTACAGCTACCAAGACAGGAAGACTGATTTGAAATGCTGGTATTTAAGAGCCAGCTATTTCGAGCTGCTTTTAAATGCCTCTTGGGTTTGCTCCAGCTTACCTGTAAGTCTGCTGTCTTGCCATGCAGGATTTTCTTCAGCCAGCTTTTGTCCCCCAAGTGGGTTCTGTGCACAAAGTAACCGAGTTACTGCTTGTCGATAGTTTTTCATTATCTCCAATCTTGTGTTTTGTGATGCACCATTTATTAAGTAAAATAGTTTAGATAAATGGAAATAATTACTTCAGAGAACTGAACAAAAACACTCTTTTAACTGAAGAGCCCAGGGAGACTGTCCTCTGACCAAGGAACAAGGCTTTTCTTGAGATGCTCACCTGTAGCTCAGTTTTAACTGTTCTTTCTCCCACAGCTTACTTGCAGACTGAATGAAGTTGTCTATTTGTAACAGCATTTTACCACAACAGCAGATACAAGAAAAACAATTACTCTCTCTTTTCTTCAACAGGTTTCTTTTGAATTTCGTTCACTTCTACACTCAAAACTCGCTACGCTATTTTTTGATGAAGTGGTAAAGCAGATGGTAGCTGCCTTTGAAAGAAGAGCATCCAAACTCCACGGCCCAGAAACAAACATACCTCGGGAGCTAATGCTTCATGAAGTTCATCAGACATAAAAGGAAAAAGATTCTAACAGCCCCTGTTACAAACTTGTTTGTACACTTCATTTGTACAAGAGGTGCCATGCTCCTCCTTGGGGCATCTGTTTTGTGTCTGAGCTTTGTGTGGGATTTTATACTGTACAAAACACACCCGTCCAGCCAGATGTACACCCAACGTTCAAGCTGCAATCAATCAAGTACAACTTCAAGTGTTACCAGTAACAGACAATGGGCAGCTACTGTTAACACAAGGTATCTCAGGCTGCTGTTTATTAACTTGCCAAACGGTTTGTGTAATCACGGTGTAGGTTCTGCCTTATCTAAGCTTATGTTTTTTTTCAGCGTTCTAACATATTAACTCAAGTGTAAGTTATTAGTAGTGTGAATGTAACTTAACAGCATCAACTTGGCCAACTCTGGCCGAGCGCAGGGAAGCTGACATCCTGGCTTTGGGGAGCCGGAACAATTTGCCAAGCACGGAGGAGCAGGTGCTTTTAACCTAAATTAATGGCAAAAGCCTCCAGCTGCTGTTGAACTCTGACCAGCAACTGCTGTAGAAAAACCACCACAGCCTGAAGAGACATGAAACGTAAGGGGCACGTGCATAGTGTACAGAGTAGTATAATCTGAGCACAGCAGTTGCAGCTATAGCCAGTGGTTCTTCGTGCCTGCCTGTCCCTCCCTCGCTGTTACACATTGCAGTAGAGACAACTACTTTAAACCAAGTAGTCTTTGGGAACTGGGGCATGGATGCACAATGTTATGTACTGCGGTGCTCTCCTCCCTGGAAGGAGGGAACAAGATGTCCTACCCTTACTGCAGACAAGCACACCCAAGGCCAGCTGTCATTAAAAACATACAACAGAACTAAACCTTACTTCTTGGGACTTTCTCAGTGCCATCCTACCATTTTGTTAGTCCATTACAATGGTATCAGCTGTATTGATTGAATTAATTGTCAGTAGTTCTATTCCTGACATTAGTATTTCTCTTTTTCTGCAGAAATGTAAGTGAATAGGTTTGAACAGATTTTAAATCACGTCTCTATGCTGCCTTGCATCACCTGCTTTCCTTACCGAAATTAGGTGAAGCTTCAGGCCAGGTGTTGAAGCTGGTCCTTTCTCCCAAGTGCCTATAATCCACATGGTTACTACGGAACAGCATACTAAATAGCATAGGAAGGTGTGATTCAGGACAAGGACAGCCATGAAGCAGTCCCAGAACCTTTAGATACTTTTCCAGAAAGAACAGTTGAGATTTCACACATCCTGTGTGAAAAGTAGTTCTTACTAAAGGCAGGAAGCTGGGAAAAGTGACAGCTGGATTAGGAGGTCAGTTTTAAAGCACTGAGAAGTTGTAAAGCAATTTCTTACATTGAGACAGAGATAAACATACAGAAGTTTGGGAGCACCATTGTTCTGAAGTTTGGAGAGCAGAGCTGAAACGCAGGCAGAAAAGACTTTATAGTCAATGGTATTAGCTGTGCCAGGTCAAAGAACTGTAGGTAGCAAACAAAGCTGTCATTTTTAAGGGTGAAGAAGCATCTAGTGGAAAATGACTTGAACTAAATCCTGGAGCCCACTACCAGGAAGGTGGAAGACAGGCCTGGAAGGCTCAAGGCAAGGAGGTAACCACATACTACACACCTGAGCAAGAGCAGCATTTAGCAAAGAGGACTCACCTGCGTCACACCCTCAGGGCACCTTCCCTCCCACAGGACTGTGAGAGGTGGACTGGGCCCATTCCTGCCCAGGAAACCAGCAGCACAGACAGGGCAAATGAAGGTCAGTGCACGTGCCTTGTTTTCATAGCATTGTTTAATATAGCAGAGAACTGTGGTGTCTGTTCAGCTTAGATACTTCTTAGCAAAATTCAAGTCACTTGTATTTCCCAGAAACATTCTGGACAGCGGAATGTTTCCTGGAGGGAAATGCCCCAACATTTCCAAGCCTTCAGTGTCAAATTTCTAGTAGATCTTAGAAGCAGCAGCAGGCTGTCAAGGTTCCCCTATGACTACAGCTTTGTGTGCACATGAATAAGGTGATACATTTTGTAACTTTTGAGCAGTTTGTTTTATTACATAAAGGTCACATAACTGTATATTTGCCTACTTTGTACACAATTGTCTGGTCTTACACACAGTGGCTTCCAAGTTCTTCCTAGTACTGGCAAGCACCAATAAATTCTGAAACAGAATATCAAGTGCCTTAATTAAGTTTAAATCAGGACCTTGGTAGATGGATCTTGCACCCAGTTATCAGGAATGTACAAATGTCTTTATTCAAAAAATACAAAATAAATTATCTGTAGGCATGGACAATGACTGTAAACAATTACACGTGTGTTAAATGAAATCCAGTAACTGATGGTTACAGTGATTCTTTTAAACACCAGTCTCACTTCAGTCACTATCCACCCTCTCACACTGACATCTGAAGTGTTTAAAGTCAGAACTGTCAGTCTTAAACAGCACAGCTCATGATGCATCCCCATCCCAGGAATTAGAACATGCCACCTCCCATGCCTCCACCCATCCCACCCATCCCTCCCATTGCCGGGTCCTTTTCTTCTTTAGGAATTTCAGTCACCACTGCTTCTGCTGTTGATAAGAGAGACGCAACACCTGCAGCATCCATCAGAGCAGTTCTCACAACCTAAAAATAGGAAAGAACTTAATACCTGCCGACTATCACATGAGGAAGGAAAGCTGGGAATTAAAGACTATTTTAGGTTACCTTTGTCGGGTCTATGATTCCTTTTTCTACCATATTCACAAAGTCCCCAAGCATTGCATCATAGCCAACTTCTGATGGACTCTGCAGGATTTTTTCAACTATTAGCGATCCTTCAACACCAGCATTCTTTGCAATAGTCATGGCTGGGATTTTCAGTGTTCTCTTTATTATTTCAATGCCTGTAAGAAAAAGGGTGTTTAGAATTACATATGCTGCTTCTACTGCCAAGGCTGGAGATCAATACAAAACAGAGAGAACCCTCCGAGCAGGAACATAAGCTATGTCTTTGTCAGTTCCAGGGAGAAGAGTTCTCTGCTACTTGACATTTGTCAACAAACGAGATCATTGCAGGACATTCACAGAGGTTTTAGTTTTACTTCTGCAAAAAGCAGTGAGGAGCATCATTACTGTAGCGTGGCACACAGCCTTTTCCCATTGGGCTTGCCACATGATCTCTTAAGCATTCTTAGATCTTACGGCTGTCTGCAATGGCTGTAACAGTCAGCTCAACTCTCCCTCTGAGGGGCTGCGATTCTCTGCAGGGGCTACTGCTGCTTTATCGATACTGGTTCTTTCTCATCCAAGTCAGGGACATGGTGAAAGCCCCTTACCACTGTAAAGCAGAGACCACCATACCAAGGGGATAGGAGGTTCTAAAGATCAAGTAACTAAAAATTCGGCAAAAGCAATTCCGTACATATCTCATAACAGCAGAACATCCATTCTTAACACTTACACACGCGTTCCAAGTAATTTACTTACCAATTTTCTGGTCTTCATTGGCTGGAGCTAAGGCATCTAATGCTGGAATGCAGCGAAGCAGCGCACAGCCACCGCCCGGAACGATGCCTTCCTCTACAGCAGCACGGGTCGCATTCAGGGCATCGGTAACTCTGTCTTTCTTCTCATTCACTTCAACGTCACTGGTGCCACCAACCTATGAGCAGCAAGTCACACGTCAAGGTCCACACAAGAGCCTAGGTGGGAGAGCGCTGCTGGCTACTGAACTGCTGCCACAAAATTAAACAGCCAACCCGAGTCGTCAACTGAAAAGTGCCGGAAAGCAAACCCAGGCTCTCCCAGACTGGCGGTGTTCTTTTGTACCTCAGCACTCAAGAAGCCTAAACACAGTTTTAGCTGGTTATTTCAAAAATAATTTGATTTGGTTCTTAATACCAAAGCGCAGCACTGAAAGAAGCCAGACTCCTCCTCCTCCAAATCAACTGCTAAGATTACGAGACAACCACATAGCAGTAATTCAGACTGGCAATAAAGGACCAATACCGCCCCTTTCCCAAGAAGTTTGACTTCTCACCTTCAATACTGCTACTCCATCAGAGAGTTTGGCCAACCGCTCATTCAGTTTCTCTTTTTCATAGTCACTTGTGGTAACTTCTAGCTGTTCGATAATTTCTTGAATACGTTTTTCAATTTGAGCCTTTTCACCCTTCCCCTTTAGAAGCATGGTGTCATCTTTTGTCACAATGACCTCTCCAACTTTACCAAAGTCATGAGCCTGAATATCTTCCACATTTAAGCTCAAACCCTCTTCTCCAAACACCTGAAACAAATCATGTGAAAAGTTGGCATTCACAGCTTCTCCATGTCAGTCTCTTATGTAAAGACAGGTAAGCACACACAGCAGGTGAACGGTGCAAAACGAGCACACTGCCGAGCCAAGCTCCTCCTTTCTCCTAACAGAGTCCAGGTGTGCGGTCACCTCCCGAACTGGCCCCCACAGAACATGGAGCTGCCAGCTTCTCATTCATGGCTGACTAACATAGCTCACCAATTCAAAATGTCTGGAAAGTAGGGTCATGTCACAGAGTCCTCCCTGTGTTTCAAGGAGTTACAAATATTGCCACTACACTGACTTTAGAACAGACTTTGCTGGTTTCTTACTTTGTGCTCCAGTTAGCTGAAACATTGCATTTTCTTTCAATAACCCCCTTTGGATCAAGTATGACGCCATGATTTTGAATGTGTACAAGAAAAAAGGCAGCATGAAGGGACACTAATCAGCACATCAACTATTTGAGAAGTTCAGTGCAACAGAAAATTAGTCAGGCTATTGCAAATATTTAAAAGAATTGTATTTGCCATACTCAAGTCTGGGTAGTTGAGAGACAAACAGTTTTATAAGGCAGCAAGAAAGCTTTATGATTTCTAAAAAACTTCCTTGAAGTTCCTCCTTCCCCTTAACAACTCAAATGCTGCAAGGAAATTGCATGGAACTCCAGCCAGTTAAAAGGGTGTATTACTCAGGGTCAGTCAGGGCTGTATCACACAGCCATTATCAGTATCTGGGTTTAAAAAAAAAAAAGATGATTCAGAGTCACTGTTACATTTTTGAAAGAACAGGGTGCAGCCTGCAGCACAACAAATACATGCCACAGACCAATACATTCTCTTCTCCTTAAATACCACCAGCATTTCTTACAGCAAGACGCCAGTTAAAACATCAGTACTTACAGCACCACCAGTAGCAATTGCCATATCCTTAAGCTGGTTTTTCCTGTTGTCACCAAAACCTGGTGCTTTTACAGCAACAACCTGAAGACCAACCTTCAGCCTGGAGAGAAGAATTCAGAGAGCAGCACTCCACATGTGTTTAGACAACGAGCCTAATTCTAAAACCACCTATTTCGGTACAGCTCTAACGATCAAGCAAACAAAGAGACCTTCATGAACTGAGCTGGTTTTGCTCAAGAAGGTAGGAAGTTCTGTCAGTTCAGGTGCAAAGCGTGGCTGTGTACAAAAGCTGCTGTTGCTTTGGTGCTGATGAAAAGAACAGACAGCAGCACTACAATACTGCAAATGCAAATACATGCTTTTGTATGTATTCCTTTAAAAGGATGAAAACACACACAAAAAGCAGTATTTGTCTAGAAGGATAAATTTTATGCCTTACCTGTTCAAGACTAGAGTGCTGAGGGCTTCTCCATCAACATCTTCAGCAATAATGACCAAGGGTTTGCGATGAGCATTGGCAATTTCAAGAGCTGGAACTATGGACTGTACACTAGAAATTTTCTTTTCACTGATTAAAACATAGGCGTCCTGGAATTCACATTTCTGCCCTGAAGAAACAACACGCATTATCTGAACAATTCGATTATAAAAACGTATCAAGCATTCTCTTAAACTTAAGCAGCTACTTTGGAGCAAACATTGTACTTTTCAACAGCATTAAAAAAAAAAAAAAAAGGACATAAATTGGTTTCTTGAAGACTCTGCTTCCAATTCTGCATTGTTCTGGAGTGCTGCAGGGCCACCCTGACGTTAGTGTGGACATTACCCACACTTAGCAGAGAAGAAAAAAAAACACCCAAGACTCCAAGCTTTTACCAAGAGTCAAAAGCTTCTCCTGGGGAAGGACTCCCCTGTCCTATTTGCTATGATACACAGTGAAACAGACTGTAAAGTCTTTGTAACAGGTAAGTTAGAAATAACGCTACAAGAGCCACTGTAAGGTATTTGCTGTGTGTTATTGTTAACTCACCTTTGGTTGTGTTAATAAAATATGGAGAGATGTAGCCTCTGTCAAATTTCATACCCTCAATGATTTCCAATTCATCGTTTAGAGTTTTTCCATCCTGTTTAGATGCAAAGTCTACATTAAAGATCCCTTAATTTACCACCAAAAGCACAAGTACAGGTTTTAGCACATTATGCACAACAGAACGAAAGGCTCTGCACGACACCAGTTTTATGTGCTTCCCTTCAAAATATAAGGATTATAAGAGGGAACAGTCATCAAACCCTGATCTAAATAAAGGAGCTGGGGAGGAAGGAATTATGGCGGGATACTGCATATGAGCAGCAGCAGCTACCTCACACACCACAAAAGCCAGCCCTAACAGGAGAAGAGACAGTCGCTTCGCACTTAGTCCGTATGCTGGCCAGTTCTCACCTTGACAGTGATCACACCCTTTCGTCCCACTTTTTTCATTGCATCGGAGATTATATTGCCAATTTCTTGATCTCCATTTGCTGATATCGTGGCGACCTGAAACAGTAAACCATTCAATCTCATTTCATAACAGAAGTGATTTGTTTCCTCACTATAAAGGCAACCACAATAACCATGTTCAATTCCCACATTTCCCGACAAGGCAGGGCAGCTGACTGCAGCGCACCCCCCGCCCCGGATCCCACAACGCCCCTGGAAGGGGCAACGGCTCCGGGGCAGCTCCAGCACAGGGCCAGATCCCGTGCACCAGGCTCATGCAGCACACACGGGCCACCTGAATCTGCAGCCACGGGGAGAAAAAAGCCAAGAAGGCCAACACGCCCGGTGCCTGAGACACAGCTGGGCACCCGCCTCAACATAAACCTCCCTCAGCAGATCCGCCACACCCCCAGAAGTCCACCATCACCTCCCACCCAAACACACATCCTTGCTCTCGTCAAATTTTCCCAAGTACACAAATTTATGTTTTAAGGCCACATTTTGGAAGGAAACTTGAAGATGAGAAAAAGTACCTATTTCTGAACTTACTCCTAGCAGTGTACTTGAAAGCAGAATACTGGGAATTTTAAATAACTCAAGAAAATGGAAGTGTTACCATGAAGATCATTCAATGAAACATACTCTGAATCTTGATGTACACACAAAAATACTCAGGTGTCATACAGGCACACTCGAACTCCATTAAACTTGACTTCACAACACTTTCTGAAGAATACATAAACCTGGTTTGGTTTTTTTACCTGTGCAATTTCTTCTGGAGTTGTAACAGGTTTAGACAGCTTCTTCAGTTCAGCTATGACGGCATCGACTGCAAGCATCACCCCTAACAATGAACGGAATACTTGTGAGTGAACGCAACAAGGTACACGGCACGGAAGAAAAACAGCCCACAAACAGGTTAAATTTTAAACCAAAGTCCACATTGCAAAAATGCATCAGTTTTGCACGTTCAGAAACAAGTGACTGGCAGTTCTGGATCCATATTGTCATTTATACACCTAGTGACCACTTTTTGGAATTGGTATGACATATTTTTCATCATGATCCAAGTTTATGGCAAATTTATTTACACTGTGCCAGTAAATTTATAGACTTAATCAGAAATTAATTAAAAGCAGAAAGGGCTTTAAATGGCGTTTACCTACAACAAATTAAGCAGGTCAACTGCATGTAACATAGTAAAAATGAAGAAAAATGAAGACTTGGTCAGAGAAAGTAACGTAACAGAAATGAGTGGGTTCTCTGGGCATCGCTCTTCATGTAAAGCTTTATGTGGCTCCGCAAAAAGAAGGCAACTCATTCCAGAAGCCAGTCAAATTTGGGACATGAAAAATAAAAATAACATTAAAAACAAGGGAAAAACATGTACCCCTCCTGATTTCTACTGGATTAGCTCCTTTGCTGATCTTCTCAAAGCCTTCCTTCGCAATAGCACGTGCGAGTACCGTTGCAGTGGTGGTGCCATCTCCTGCTTCTTCATTTGTGTTGTTGGCAACATCTTGAACTAACCTGGCTCCAATATTTTTGTATTTGTCTTTTAAGTCAATTGCCTTTGCTACTGTCACACCGTCTTTTGTCACTTTGGGACTTCCCCAGCTTTGTTCAATAATAACTGTTCTTCCCTAGGGTGACAAAGAACAAATATTAAATCAAAGCCACATAATCCACAGCATGCTACTGTAGGAGTTTAACTGAAGATGAAGATCCTTTGTAACAGCCAGAGCCGAACAGAAACATCATCTGGCACAGAGCCTTCAGCTGGGACTTTTTTCAAGCACACACATTACCAAGGTTCTGTAAAACTGGAAAAAATGCTCCAAAGTTTTATACTTTCACAGAACGAGGCTTCATTCCCCAGTCGTAATGCTTAATACCACAGACTCAGAAGTCTGCAACTAGAATGAGACTAGCCTTACAGAGAAAAATAATTGAAGAGATTCCCTCTGACACTAATATTTTCCCCTAAATTTAAAATATAGCAGCATAATGAACTACATTTGCAAAATTTCCACCAAATCACAATAAAAAGTCTATGTGATTGAAAAACAGTAATACAAAACTCAATTCATCGCATGTTCTGGGGAAAAAAAGCAGAGACTCACCAGAGATTAGCCAAGAGAATTAGGAACACTTAACACATTAGTGCTGATGTGTTGCAATACTTTCTCAAACACTGCCGGTAACCAGCCTTTCTTTTAGCCTGCACCTGCATTCAACTAAAAGGCTGGACTATCCTATGCAACGTGCACAGACACAGCTAATGTGGGGAACCACGGACCACCCAGGGAACACAGGGCAGCTGCACCTGCGCAAGAGGACTGCTTGTTCCCAGATGAATTCAACAGCTCCTGGATCAATCATGTTCCAGTTGGAGCTGCAGGCAGCAGAAATGCGAGGAGCCACCTCTGGCCCACTGCTGCCCGGAAGCTCTTTGGCTATCCTGGCAGCTGGAGCCGCTGGAAGAGGGGAGAGCAGCCATCCCACCTCACCAGTCACTCCCAGCTGACCTTGCACAAGGCCCCTCACCTGGCCTGCAGCTCCAGCACAGAACTGATCAAGCCGGCTCCTGCCAAGACACTGCTGTAGTGATCACACCAACCAGAGCTGGGGTGAGGTGCCCAGCAAGCTCACCAAGGACCCACACACAGTGTGCTACCGCTGTGGTGCACTGTGTTCCTCGCTTGCATAGAGCCCGCTCACATCTGCATCCAGGATGTAACAAACTCTGGATTCCTGCCACGCAGGAGGCTACACTGCTGCTGAAGTACAACTGGCCCTAGAAGGTGCAAAAGAAACATTAACCTTCAGCTAGTGATGCTCAACTTACATAATTCTAACTCTGCTATAAAACAATTGTGCCAAAATAATGCATAATCTGACTTCTTACTGCCATGTTATTTGACCTGCACTTCTCCTAAATCTAAAAGTGGTTCAAGATTAAGAAAACTCTACCCAGAGGATCCTGTTACTGTTAAGTTCTTCATGCAGTCTCTCCTTGTTTTGCTTAATTTTATTCTGTATTTTGACACTGTCGCATTCAATATGTTTGTTTGGTAGCTATGAGGAGAGCGGCACGACAAAATCTACTTAGATCCAATCACGTTAAAGGACACACTCAACACTTTTTATCTGTCTCTACTGGTGGTGTTCCTTTTCTCAGAGACACACATGAGTTTTGAATAGTCCTGCAGATCAAGAATCCAAACACTCACACAAAACTAGTTCTGACAAACTAATCAACACACATTGGCAGCAATATCAAAAGATCGCACGAAACCGCAATCCACATTTCTTTAAATACACAGCAGTGCCAAAGGGAAGTTTCCTCACCAGAGTAGTATCTCTTAAAAATGTTGGAAGCAGAATCAGGCATTACAGTGCAATGCCTACATTTCTACAAGTACGTGGAGAACAGCAGATAAGGTGAGAACACTGGAACAAAACCCCCACAAGGTTACAGTAAGTTGCATCAGGAACTGCCCTTTAACCAGTGGATGGGAGCTATGCTTGGGCATTCCTGAACTAGCCTGATCTAAAAAGCCAAGAGTTAAATTAACTGACTACACTTAAACTTTGTTCCTTTATGGAAAACAGCCACAGCTTGCTGACATCACTGTTCCTTAACCTTCCTTGTCCCACCTTACTGCACTTCTGCCTTTCAATAAAGCTAACAGAGCGCCAAAACTGTGCAAGAAATACATTGAGTGAATTTTACAGAGGCCAAGCAGCCTTAAGAGCTACCATGCATATGCTGTTGTTGTACGGAACACATATTCCTAGGAGCCCCCCAAAAAATCAGTGTCTGTTTCTTAAAAAGGAATCTCATTTCAAGCCTTACTGCACATTGCATGACTATGCAGAATACAGCAGCTACTTTTCCAAAAGACCTTGAACTTACAGGGAATCACACGCTATATCTGTCCTATAAGGAACATAAATAAATGCCACTGCCACGGAATTTCACTTAAGCTGCTAACATCTATCAGCCAAACGAAGACTCAAGATCACCTTTCAATGTTTCTTTCACCTTCACAGTTAATACTAAAAAGTGAAGTGATACAAAACTGTAATTTATTAAAAGAAAGTCAAACGCTAGTTAACCCACCTCATAATATAGTTAGTTAAATTATCTACTGCATTGTTACAGGCTAGGTGAGACATGGTAATCTATTATGCACATCGCTTCAAACTGTTCAAAGAAGCATACTGCACCTTTCCCAGTGATCCAATTAATTTTACTTTGTTACTATGAAAAGCAAATACACTATTGCCACAGTTCAAGTGACAAAAATGAAAGTATGGCTGCTTGCAGCAGTTTGTCCATACCCCCACGTCTTTGTGTTACAGATCCGCAGATGATAGTCATACAGCTCTACCAAAGGAAAACCAACAACTCTTCTACTATGGTGTTTCCAACCACATCAAAGCATTAACATCAAATAAATACAAAATTTTCATTTACCTTTGGCCCCATGGTGACAGCTACAGCATCTGCTAGAAGGTCTACTCCTTGAAGCATTAGAGCTCTAGCATCTGCTCCAAACTTCACATCTTTTGCATATGCTCGTGTTAGATGAGGGGCAAGTGCTCTGGACACGGGCCTTATCTGGCGGAGTACTGTAGATAAACGGAGCATGTCTAAAAGATTAAAACAAATCCAGAGGAAAATATAAGTGCTAAGTTTCTGCATAGCTACTTCCAGAATTTTTTTTTTTTTAAAAAAAAAAAAAAGGAGAAAAAGGATTCAGGAAGTAAAGCAAGTGACCATGAGCTTTCACTTTTTTCGACTAACTGAAATGGAGACACCCAAGCAACTGCAAGTAAGAGGACGGGGGAGCCCAGATCCTCCCGCACGATCAGGGCTGCAGCAGCTCCTCACCGAGCAGCCCCCAGGAACGCCGAGCTCCTCCCGCCAGGCCTCCCCTAGCAGTAGGGCGGGGGGCCGGGAGGGCACCGCGGAACCGGCAGCTCTGTGTGTCAGCGGTGCCGCTCCGACGGGCGCCCAGGCGAGGTTCCCACACCCGACTCTCGCTCGCAAGGGCAGCCCGCACCGCGCCGCCAGACGCGGGGAGGCGAAGGGCCGCAGCCACCGGCCCGCGGCGCAGCGCGGTGGGGAGGGGTCCCGGGCCCTCGCCGTGCCCCCGGGGCGGGCGAGCGGGCGGCGGAGGGCCTCCGGCCACATGTCGCCTTCCCTCAGGACGCGCGCAGCAAGGTCAAGAGCCGCTCGCCCCCTACTGCCGGCCCAACGGCGCTGCACCGCCAGGCCCCGCCGCGCGGGCATCGCCCCGCGCTCCGGCCGCCTCGCCCCAGCGCCCAGGATCACGACCGCCGCCCCGCCCCCACAGCGCGCGGGCGGCCGTTAGCTCCGCGCGCTCCAGGAGGCCGGGCCGTTAACCGCGCGGGCACCCCTCCCCCCACAAAGGCAGCCGCTGCCGCGGGGGCACCGGACCCGGGCCCGGGCCAGGAGCAGCACCCCACCACCCCCTCCCCAGGCCGTGCCGTGCTAGCAGCAGGAGGGCTCACCTGCGACCAGCGCGCGGGGAGCAGCAAAGGCCTCCGCCGTCCGAACTCACGGCTGAGCGGGCAGGTCTGCGCGCAGAAGCGGGAAGCGCTCGGCACTCACTACCTCCGCCCCGCCCCCAGCCAGCCGCCGGCCCATGTGGGGCCCTGCACTGCCCGGCCCGGGAACCAGCATAGCCGTCGCGGCCCCGCCCCCGGCGGGGGGAGTGCGGCAACGCCCACTGACAGCCCTCCTGCAGGTCTGCGGCGCCGGCCGCGCTGCGCGCATGCGTGGCAAGCCCCAGCATGAACCACTCAGGTTCCGGGGCCCACCAATTCGAGAACCTTCTGGAACGCTCATGCTCGCCGAAGGTCAAAGTGGAGCTGACCTCACTTCCGGGAGGTTCTCCGACCCCGAGAGCTGGCGGGCGCTGGGCAGCGGGATTCGCGGCGCCGCCGGGGTGCCAGCCGCCTCCGGAAACGGGACGCGGCCCCGGGGGCGAAAAATAAGCGGCGGAATTAAAGCCGATCCCGACTGGGGCGGGGGGACGTGCTCCGCCCCGGGGCGGGGCGCCGGGCGCGCATGCGCAGGCTGTGACCTTTCTCACGTGTGCCTGCAGCGGCCCGGTCACTCGGTGGTGGGGAGCGCAGCAGCCATCATGGTGAGTGCCCGCCGCCCCCAGCCCGGGCCTGGCTCTGTAAGGGGGCCGGTCCCCTCAGGGCCTGGTGGCGGGCCCGCTTGGCCGCTGCGGGCGGGCCGCCGCCGGGGCCCCCGAGCAGCCCCCCGCCGCGCCCGGGTTTTCTCAGCCTAGCGCGGCCCGGCAGCAGCGGCCCCTGGCGCGCCCGTGGGACCAGGCTGAGCTGAGGGAGGGAGGGAGGGAGGGATGTAGCGGGCCCTCACCTGCGGGCGCAGCGGCTCCGGGAGGCGCGGTACTTGCCAGCCCTGCCGGCCGTTAGCCGCGCTCCATTCCCGGCAGAGGTGCCCGCAGCGGTCTGGTAGCGCCGCAAGGTCACACAGTCCCTGCGGTAGGAACGGTTACGGTGGTTAGCGTGGGGGCTGCGGCTGGGACGTGGCGGGGGTGTTTGTCGGGGCGGCCTTTGGCTTCCCGGGTGCCTCGGGAGACAGGCTTCCCTGTCTAAGGCGAGTGGGGCCGCTGGTAAACCTGAAACCCCTGTGTGCGGCGTTCTCGGTCGCTCATTCTCTAGTTTATAACCTGTTATGGTGATCTCACCTTGAAGGAGAATTAGGTAAGGACAGAGCTGCCCTTGTTCCTGCAGTGACACTTCCTTCCCATGATCCTGCTAACGTGAGGAATTGGCATTTCCTAAAACTTTGGGTAAAATGCTCACGGCTGTAAGTGTGGCTGCTTATTTCTGTTAAACACAGAACCGCTCTTTAAAAGGCGAGGATCAGAGCTGTTTCCGTGATAGAATGAGTGATCACAACTGGAAGTCTTTGTCCTGTGTTGTTTTTTGTCATTGTGGTAGCAACAGGAGTGGCGGGATGCATCTTTCATGCACTGCCATGTGTTTGTGCTCTGCATCTAATTTTGTTTTCTCCCAAATTTAAAGAGTGTGTGTATATCGATGAGTGTCAGTAAAGGGCGCGTGGATACAAGGCCCTTTTCTAGTCCTTTCCATGAGTGGGGCTCTGCGTACCTGTCTAGTGGAGCACTCTCTCCATGTGACTTGGCAAGTCGCCATATCTTCCCTTCTAAATCAAAGCGAGTTCCTTCTTCCTGACCCCTGCTCGTTGGGATTTGGTGCTTGCTTTTAGCTCACACCTGGGAGTTAGACTAATGTTGCTGGAATGCAGCCAAGTAGCAGTAAGTAGTTGAAAAAAAATCCAAGAAAAAAAAACCCAACAAACAAAACCCAAAAAACCCACCCTAAGCAGAGGCGGATATTGAAGCAGTCATAGTGGAAGTGTGCCTACCTTCCTGTTTTTAGGGACTTAAACCTACAGTGTCTTGTAAAGTGGAGGTCTGTAGAAGCCAGCACAAGCAACATCACTCGCTTCAGACTTTGGAGGCTGTGTATTGTTACGTGAGTGTGAAGGCTCGAAAGTACCTGAAGAAGACTGACATGGGGTGCCTGGCGAGGCTTGCTGCTTTACTATAAACCACTCTGCTACAGGAAAAAAGATGCAGCTGTCCTGAGAGCTCCTTACTCATCGTTGCGTCTGGTTGGGAGCTGGGTAGATACCGTTCGTACAGTCGGTAACGGCGCTCACCGAACTGCAGTAGCTAACGGTTTGGGACGGAACGGCTGCGGAGCTTTCGGGCCAGAGGCGGTGCCTGCTCCACCTGGTGGCGGCCGGTTCCCGCAGCTGGAGCACACCTCCTGCGGCTGAGCGGGCAGCGTTGCCCCCATCTGCCTGGGTCTTTAGCGACTTCTGACGCAATCGGAGGTGGCATATGTTTACTGCTATTAAAAAAAAAAAAACAAAAAACAAAACCTCAGCAGTTTTCTTAAACGACTCATTTCACTGAAAAGAGAACACGTTTTGTTTTGTTTTTTAACTCTCTTTAACTGCAATTTCGTTGTAATGTTCCTCTTGTTACAATGTACAATTACTTCCACAGGCAGGAAAAGCATTTAGGAAATTTCTTCCCCTCTTTGATCGTGTTCTGGTTGAACGATGTGCAGCTGAGACAGTAACCAAAGGAGGCATCATGATTCCAGAGAAAGCTCAAGGGAAAGTGCTACAAGCGACAGTAGTGGCAGTTGGATCGGGAGCCAGGGGAAAGGTAAGTCCCCCAAAGCATTACATTTGGGTAGAGTTAGTAATGGTGAGGCGGTGGCTGGAATATTATCCCAAGAAAGGGATGGTTGCAGTGCTCACAAAAATGGATGATGTCAATGACTGAATTCAAATGAAGCACAAATTCAAAGAGGAGGCAAAAATCTCAAGTTCCCCTGACTGGATATCTAGTTTCATCGCTTCTCAACCAAAACCTTGAAGGACCAGCAGTCTTCTCTGTTAAAATTATTACATGCCCAAATTTCTGTGACTTCTGAGCAGGGTGGAATCCCAGAATGTGGCATTTACTATCTTGTGCTGTGCAAAATGTCGCTGTTTATATGGATTAGGCTTCCTGGACAAAAGAAAATCAGGAATTAAAATAAATAACTGTTAATATATTTTTTTTTAATTTTGCATGTTGTATATGCATCTGGGATCATAAAAAAAGACAGTCTTCACAAAAGTGCAAATGACTGTGGGTTTCAGGATCAGAAGGGATTTTGCCCCTCCAAAGTGTGTTCAGTTAGTAGCAACAGTTGAAAACAGGTTAAATTTCAACTGGGGCATGTTGACTCGGACTTCTTTCTTTACCATGAGTCACTCCATACGTATCATGCTGTTTTGTGTCAGTGTCTGATTTTTAAAGCTTTATATTGTGAAATGCTGCCAATATTAGATGAACATGCTAATATTTTATTTAGAATACAAAAATATAATTAAACTTTATCAGGTGTTTCTAAACAACTGATTTGCCAGAGCAATGACAAGTTGATTAGAGTAATGAGGATGGGAAGGTACTTTTAACAGGCACGCGGAGAAATTAGCCTTGGCTATAGATATGGAAATGGACTCTCTCCCTTCATTTTAGAAGGGGGTTTCATGGTGTGTCACTTAAATTCTCAGGTTTCTTGTTTTACGGGTTGCTTTTTTAAGTGAAGTCCTATTCAGTGTGTCAAGCAAAGATCTCACAGTTATATTTACACTTAAAACTAAATAAAATTAATTATATTCAGAAAATCACTGCAGTTCTACTGCCTAAATATTGCAGGACTCCTGTGCTTGGGAACTGACTGGTGTGCTTTTCTTCCTAGGAAGCCTATATCTTCTAATTTCACTGTACAATGAAAATACAGAGTTGCTGTGGTTTGCTGAATGTTTTATATGTGGATGGATCATTGTAGTTTGGAGGAATTTTATTACATCTGTCTATGTTGTGGAAAACCAAAGATTTCTTTTTTTCTTTCAGAATGGTGAGATTCAGCCAGTGAGTGTAAAAGTTGGTGAAAAGGTTTTGCTACCAGAATATGGAGGTACTAAGATTGTACTAGAAGATAAGGTAGGTTTCCCAGCTCTGTGAATGCACATTAAGCTGGTGCCCAAAATGTCGTACTGCCAGTGATAAATACTGTAGTTACTTCATAGCGTTGGCAGCATTCAAGGACTGCAGTTGTTGGTATTCAAATGGGAGCAGCTGAATCCAGCCAGCTTCTGGTACCTGCAGTACTTGCTACTTCTACCCTTGCTTAAACGGAAATAACCAAGAAAACCTCTGGCTCTGCCCTCACTGGGTGGACAAAGTGGCTCCATATGCCAAGAGTGTGTTAGAGAGATTCCTAAAAGGCTTTGGAATTACTGGGGTATCTGTGCTTGCAGAATTGTCTTCTAACAGTTTTTGCACTTCCTACTACTAAAAATAGTAACTTGGTAGCTTTCCCAAAGAGTTTCTTATGAACAAAAAAATGTTTTTCAAGAAGTCAAAATGTAGAGCTAGTCTTGGATAGCTCACTTTTGATTTTGTACTTCATGACTGTGGTAGCCCTGACTTCAGGACAAGGCAGTATTTGCAAAACAACTGAAAAAACACCTGATATGACAGGTATCAATGTTTCTTTTCTTTGCAGGACTACTACTTGTTTAGAGATGGTGACATTCTTGGGAAATACGTGGACTAAACCTGTTGCAGTATCAGTCATCCATTCCACTAAAATCCTGAAATTTTTCTTTCATCATGTAAATAATATCCTTTATTTTATAATAAGCAGGCATGGAGTCTCTGAAGTAACATGTGATCTCACGGTAATGATGGAACACAAAAACATGTACAGTCAGAAGTCAGTTGGCTCTTGCTTGAGTTCCATTGAACAGTGAAATTCAGATGACCACCAACCAGCCTTAATTATTCCAAACAACACCATTTTATATCCTTGTCTCTGTACTGAGATTGTAAAGGTCTTTACAATAAACCTCTAAAACTATTCTGCTTCTGTCTCAGTTTCTGCTATTGCTCACTGAAACTGAGTCTCACTTGTCTTACAAACTAATTTCTCTGAAACAACTCAATTGTACTAATATATTGTTTTTCCTAAATGTGTGTGAAGTTGGGAGATGAGTTTAAAAGGGTTATCACTCAGCTGCAGGGTGAAGGGGACTTTCAGCTAGCTCCCTTGCACGTTGAACTTTGTCTTAAGATAACGTGTTTTTTTTTAACTACTGTCTTATAACAGCTAAGACACTGGTACACTGGAAGATTAGTGCATGCAGAGCAGCCTGCCCCACAGCCGTCTAAAAGGAGCTGGTACTGCTCCCAACCTGTGCTAGAACAAAATCATCCAGTTATAGATGAAGCCGATAAGAGTTATCAATGGTTCTTCTTACATATCTCTCACTGAATTTTGTCAATAGAAAACAAGTACCTTCCTTCCAGCAGTTAATTAGGCAGAATTTAGGCTGATGTTAAAGAGAATTTCTTTACTGATGACTGCACTATCTTGTGCCCGATCTCCAGATTTTCCAAAACTTAGGAGAGTGCTGATCTGACAAATTCTATTTCCTTTATCCTTAATGCAGCATTCTTAAATAGCAACACCTTTACTTGAGTAATGCTGAAGCAATCACATTTGCCTATTTCTAAACACCCTGTCTTGCCTTGGAGAGAGGTTCAAGGTTGTTCATGCAGGAGGACACAAATCTGCATGTTACACACTGTTCTGAAGGACGTGTTCAAAGTTGGTATGCTGGCGTTGATCGAGTGCAGCCTAAGAACATACTCTGCCTTAATGTTTTGATGTAGTCTTACATGGAATAAATCAGTATATGGCTTACTGCTACTAACACTTTAATAGCAGTAATTTCTTTCTCATTCCGTTCAAGCTGTTACAGAATCAACATAGCTAGATGCCCTGTAAGCCTTATTCTGGAGAAGACTGGAAAGAACTGTAGTGAAAAATACTTTTCAGAACTTTGGTAGCTGCAGTGGGGGACTTCAGCTTTGATGTACCCTGAAACACAATCAATTTCCTGCCAGGGCAGTTTGGGTTCCATCCCTGCAACAGATAAACTTGCAGTACAGAGCCACATTTTTACCAATTATCACCCAGCTGTTCCACTAGGCACTAGGTTTGACAATCTTAGCTGTAATGTCTTTTGCTATCCCTAGTTGTGGGGTGTCTGCTTGTTGGCTGTTTACCACCAGCCTCTTTTGGAGCTGTAGGAAAACCAGGCAAAAGTTACACCATTCAGGTGATTAAACTCCCACTGAACTATGTGCTAACAGGAAAGATGCTAAATTAAAAAACGTGTTATAGTATAAAAGGCCTATTTCTTGAAATCTGCCTTCTAGTTGTTTTACTGTAGTAGTTACAGCGGTGCACTTCACAGCTGAAACTTAAAAGATTATCACACTACAAGTGTCTTGAAAGACAATTGATTGTGTAATGGAACACAAACTCATTGAGCAGCAGTATCTTCCACTAGAGCAAGCATGCCTTTACCTCCCCTGATAAGGTAGGTATTCTGGTGCAGTCACATACCAACGAGGGGAAGGCTTTTAACATATTTACAAACTACTTACAGAAACTGAATGCAGTAGGAATCGAGTCCCGCCAGAGAAATGTTCAGGCTTAACACTGCAGTGTTTCTCTCAATAATGCCTTCTAGAGGCACAAATTACCTCAGATCCCCACAATTTCAGCAAATAATTTCACAATGTTCGCAGTTCTTTTTTATGAGGAGCCACTACCACCCGTGGGGGTGTGATCTGAGGGCAGGTGACCCAGAGGTAGCACGTGCCCCCTGCCTACCCACACTGCTGGCCTTCACCCCCGCACGCTGTACCCAAGGCAGCCCCTGCCCGCTCTCCCGCAGGACCACGCTCAGCTCGCCCTGCCAAGCGCACACCGCATGAGGCCGTCTCCCCCGACTCTACCTCCAACCCGTGCTTTCAGCCCCAGCAGATTTTCAGCAGCTTGATATCATGCTTATTTAATAAAATACTTAGCATGGCTGTGTGTGCTAGTGTTTACATAAACAACTAAAACCAAAAGTCACATTTTCCTGAAAACTTTCATGGGAGTAAGTAATTTATGGATGTGGGGAAAAAAAAGCGCATTCCAAGGTCTAATCAAATGGAGGACATGCTTGAATGTCTGCAGGATCGATAGAGAACATTTTATTTTTGCACCATGGGGCTACCACTGCAAGCAAGGACAAGGTAACTTTTACATAGCCAAGGTGATCCTTCTGCTGTTACTGTTTCTTACTCCATGGTGGCATGCCAAATTCTGTATCCCTCAGGTTCTACAGAGGAGGCCAGAATCAATCACAAATGCTCTTTCTTTTATGTGTCATTTGTCTACATTCAGCCTGTACCCAGGGCTAAACTATAACAGCCGCTCTATCACCCAACAACCCCTCACCAGCCAGGGAGGGGAATCAGGAAAAAGGAGAGCAGACCCCTGGGTGGAAGTGAGAACAGATTTTAATGAGGTAACACCAATGCCAATAGAGATACACAGAGTTGTACTCAGCCAAATGAATATGCAGTTGTCACAACCGACCAGAGAGCAGTCCTCAGGACCAGGGAAAAGCCAGCAGAGGAACTCCAATGGGAAAATCACAGGAGCTCCCCTTCCTCTGTAAACCTTCCCCCTTTATAGTGAGCAGGACATTATGGTATGGGCTACACCTGTAGCTCACTCCGGTCAGCTGCCCTGGCTGACTTGAAACTGCCCAGCGTGGCTGGCCTACAGTTCTATCCCAGCCAAACCAGGACAGTTGTTCCTGTAGGAGAGTAGACTTCTCTATTCCACTGTTTTCTAGACTGTTTCAAAGCTTTAGTTTTGGCAAAAACGTTTCATATGGCCCTGCCTGCTTTTCCGGGGGGATACAGTCCTTCCCAGCCTTTCCTCAGACTGTCTGAATCGTAAGGAAACAAGATGGACTCCATCTACTTTTGCTACTTTCCTTTCTTAACAGTTCAGAACAGCTCCCACTAGCAGTAGCTATACTGTTTTCAGAAAACCTTTGTTGTCTTGGTTATGTTACTGTGCCATAGTAAGAAAAGGATGAAACTTTTACACATTAGTAGGGAGGAAAGGAAGATCAGGTCCCTAACAGCACAGGAATAGCCAATAAGATTTTGGCTAAATACTCCAGTTTTCACTCTTGAGGGTCATAAGGCAACGAGGACCAGGTAAAAACCAAAAAGTGAAATTACTGTTGATCAGATTTTGTTTAAAAAGAACTTGAAATCAAATAAAACAAAAACAATGAGCAGCATCCAGGAATATAGGGTTAATTATCAAGGGGCAACACAAGAGACCTATGGACTTTTAACATATTCCTTAAGAAAAACTGCAGATTTCTTTTTCCTTTTTCTGCAACCCCATGAGCCAGTTGCAAATGGAACTAACATACATTTTTCACTCTGAGAGGTATTTCTTCACAGCCAGATTTATTTCCATTTTAGAAGCAAGATGTCCATGAAATAAAAGTCAGGGACAAATGGAAATGTCAAATCCCCAACTCTTCTGTGCTTTAGATATCAGTTAAACCTTGAATATGACGGTAGAAAAACAAAACCAAAACAACACAAAACCCCCAAAGAAGCTGGTGACTGTTAAAGGCCTTAAACAGTGAAGTTGCATTTATTTGGGGACTGGCTAATTATAATATCCATCTCATTAAAAATTGATGTTGGGTTACAGCTGATCTAATGAGGTAGTAGGACATTTGTACCCTTCATTCTAATGCACCAGCTTCTCCCAACGTTATGAACCTTTTCATGGTTTCTTACACAAACTGCTGGGAAGCGCTGAGTTTCACCACATGACTCAAAAAGCTAACATCTCTGGGGCAGGAATGCTGACCAGGAGTAAAAAAGTAACTAGTGCAATCCGAAGTGAGGCGCCCGAAGTCAGGAAGGCCACCTCTGTGTTACAGTGTAACGCGAGCAGAGCTGCCATTGCTGTCCGACACCATCTGCGGCTCAGCGAGCGGCAGGCACCCGGGCAGGGGATCACCCCATGGGCAGGGGATCACCCCTTACCTATTTCTCACCGCTGGCACGCTGTCCAGCTTTCAGCTCTAACCCGGCCTCCAGAACAAGGCAGGATCCTGGTCACGGCATTGCCCAAGAAAAATAAGTGCTCAAAATGCACTTTACTTTCTGATGGGAGAGACTAATTAGAGATTTTTCACTGTTTTCAATCCAGAAATGTTTCACATACTCTAACTCTCACTGGGTAGAAGGAAGAGGTTTTAACATGGGGCAGCACATGTTATTTAGAGCAAATTAACTGTGAGCAGTTCTTCTTGCTTGTCCTGCAGAAATAATACGAGCCACTCTAGTCTTCAAAAATGTCTACTTGCTTGTAACATGGACCTATTTATCAGCTAGCTCTAAGCTAACATTGCCTTTTTAATGTTTTTCTTCCCAAATACAGTCAACACATGTAACACCTGACTTAGTAAACCCTGAAACCCAAGCTAACTCCGTTTTCCATTAGCGCAGCAGTCTGCAACCTTTGCACACCAAACTCACAAGTCTGTCAATCCTGCCTTTGAGAACCTAAAAAGGCTTTGTACCTACCTTGTTCGAAGTACTTTGCCCCAAAGCACTGTGTTTGGGTTTTTTTTTTTTTTATTCTTTATTCTTAGCACTAACAACTATGTATCTTTAATATGTGACTTTAAATTTAATTTTTTAAAATTCACACCCTTATGGTTTATATTGTACAATATTTCATAAGCTCGGTTGTGTTGCAGAGAGACTTGTACAGAGCAAGCAAGGACTGACCTTGCAGGAGGGCGTGCACAGCCAGATGCTGACAGAGGGGTACTGATGAAACGGGATGAAATCTGAAGAATGCATTTTCTCAACAACCACTCAGCTCGTTAATCTCTGGAGACTTCATCTCACAAAACCAACAACTCTACTCACTGCTACAGCCTTGCCGTCGTGAAACCGGCCTCACCGTGCAGCTCACGCTTCCTCGGGAGGGTACCGAGCGACCTGGACAGAACGTGGTAGGAACCACCATCAAAACTGTCCCCATCTCCCGGGAGTGCGTGTGCGGGGGGGGGGGCGGGGGGGAGGGCGGAGGGGTTGTGTGCCGTCCCTCACGAACACAAGGCCCACGGGAAAGCCCAGCTTCCGACGAAGCTCCGCAGGCAACCCGCGGGTGCCCACACGGCACTGCCCCGCGGAGAGGCCCGAGCAGCCGGGGAAGCAGCTGCGGCCTCCCCGGGCCTCCCGCCCCGCGCGGGGGACGGCTCTCCCACGCAGCCCCGCGGCCAGGAGAAGGAACAGCACGTACCGCGGCGGCGACGGGGAAATGGCCCGCCCCGCCGCCCGCCGCCCCTCACGGCCGCCCGCCGCCGCCCGCCTCCTCTCGCGAGAAGCGGCAGCCCGCGCCCCGCCCGCGGCTGTTCCGGCCCCACCTGCTTCCCCTCCCTCCGCCGCCGGCCGCGGCAGCCGCAGCGCCCGTTCCTCCCCCTCGCCCGCCGCCCCGCCCGGCGCTGCCGCATCCGGGTCCTGGCGCCGCTGTCACTATGGTCATGGCGGAGGGGACGGCAGTGCTGAGGCGGAACAGGCCGGGCACCAAGGCCCAGGTGAGGCGCCGCCGCGCGGCCCGCCGCCGGTTCGCACGCGGGGACGGGTAGCGCCGCCGCCGCCGAGGCGCCGGGCCCGGCTGCCCGATGGGGTGTCGCCGCGGGCTTCGCCGGGCCTACCGTGGCCCAGCGCTGCCGGGCCGCCGGGGGGCGGGCGGGCGGGCAGGCGGCGGCGGCGGGCCCCGCTCCGCGGCATCGCTTTGTTTCCCCCAGCCGGGTCGCGAGCTGGGCGAGACCCGGCCGCGGGAGAGCGGGCCGCGGGCGTGGGGCGGGGGGGCCGCGGCGGCGCCTTCCTTGCCGGGCCCGGGGAAAAAGGCCGCTGCGGCAGCGGCCGCCCCGCGGCTTTCTGGCGGGACGAGCGCCGTGCTTCCCGGGGGCTCCAGTCTCACTCCAGGAGCGAAAGTCGCGCCCGGTTCGCTGCGGGGATGGAGCCGCGTCCCGGGTCGTGATGGCTGTCATGGGCGGTGATGATCCCTAGCGCCGGGGGTCGCCATCGCGTTGGAGAGCACTTGCGAAGTGAGCGGGCGTGAGCTGAGGGAAAGCGCTGCCTCCCAGAGCCTGGGCTTTCTTAGGCTGGGCTGTTCTGATCCTGTCCCTGCGTTACTGTTGCTGCTGTTAAAGTACTAAATGCATCATCAGCCGAGTGAGATCACTGTGTGATCATGCAAATAGACTTCGGGTGGGAGTTCTGCGTCGTCAGATAGACGGTACCTGGCCTGTTCCTCCGGAGAGATAAGTCATCCTTCCCTTACGTAACCTGCAAGCCTCTCCGAGTGAGCCTGGGCTGTTGCCACATCGTTTATCTTAATCAAAATTAAACTGATTTATTTCTGGGCTTTCAAGGTTCTTCTTGAAAAGGTACAGCTCAAACACGTAAGCTACATTTTTTAGATTATTTCAGAGATGTAATCTTCTGTGAGGCCTTTATGCAAGGCTTCTTTGCTCTGCTTTTGTGGGGAGAGCCCATGGTTAGGAACGGAGCAGTGTGTGACACAATGTTGTAGGAAAATGCATCTTGTTTCTGCTCCTGTATTTTGTCATAACATACAGAGGTAAAATTATTACACAACCCTGTAAATCAGTTCATTCTATAAATGTTTAATCTATAAAGGAAATGGAGTATTGTGTGCCTTCGGTTTGATAAATTTTGGATATTGTGAAAAGCAGTAAGGTGGACATAGAACTAGATTCAGTCGAATTATAAATACGTTATAAAGCTCACGTAGGTTGAAGAATTTTGTGTATATTGATGTAATCATATGATTTTTTTTGTGGCTGTATTTACGTTTGGATGACACTGGTATAGCCATTCAGCATGTAAATACAATTACTTAATGATATTTCAACTCCTTTCTCTAGAGATGACTGTGTTCTCTCAAGAACAGATTGCTGAGCTTTACAGTTGGACCATTTTCATTGAGTCATTGTGTCTAAGACAGCTGTGGGCGGCTGGAGTGCAGTATCTCTGGCTAATAGGAGGGAGTTGCACTCAATTTTAGATGTGAAAAATGCAAAGTAAGAAAATGCCGGTGTCTGAGGCTGTCACAGTTGTGCCAGATGTGAATTGCTGCAGAACACTGCAGTGCAGATGGATCCGAGGTGGGACTTCAGGAGGGTTTTATCACTAACACCACTAAACACTGCGGGTTGGCAGAGCCCGTAACCATCCAGTTGTGCAGCATACTGACCATACCAAGAGACATGGTACTAAGTTAGGCCAACGCGGCTTTGTATTATCTCAGTTTAGAGAAGGCGTTTTCAGTGGTGTGTTACTACTAGAATGTACTGGGATTTGTAGTTTAATAATAGTTGTATAACACTACTCACTACAGACCTCTTTTCTTTCCCATTCTTACATGGTCTAACATGTAGAATGGGCACTGTATGCAAATATTTCATTAAAAAAATACAGGCTATGTAGGTGTTACAGCAAGATGTGGGAGAGAGACGGTGTTTATTGTATGCTGAGTCACGCAGAACTTTAATTTCAGGATGTTCTACTATTGTAGCATTGGGAGCCTAAGTCCCATTTCACCCTGTTCTTGCCAAGACTGTGTGCTGCTTCTGTTAAGAGGTAGCTTCCTGGAATTGTATAAACTACCTCTGCATCTATTTTCCTGCATGTACAAGCTTATTGTAGGTTGTGCGCTTCCCCCGCCATTTTTGTTAAATTGGTTTAAATTTTTTTTAACAGGATTTCTACAATTGGCCTGATGAATCCTTTGAAGAAATGGATAGCACATTAGCTGTTCAGCAGGTATTTTACTTATGTGAAATGTTAATTAGTTCAGTTTCCCAAGTTTTGTATTTTGGTAAAAAACGGGGGAAGAGGGCATGCTCTTTATCTGAGTAGGACATTGCTGCACAGGAGTGAATTTCATAAGCGCCCTATGTATATTAAAAAATTGTAATTTCTTACTGTGTATGCAGAAATAACTAGAATTCCCGTGTCTGGTTTAAACAAATCAGATTTAAGAAAATGGTGGGGTTTCCTGTGGGGTTCTTTTGGTTTGAGAAGGATATTGTAAAAAAGCTGTAAAATTTACTCAGTCTTTTACCTTTTCTAATTGAGAAAAGGCATTTTTCAGATCTGGCATTTTTTGGTACCAGTTTTCTTACCCCATCCATCTACTCTTTAACTTTTTAGTCCATCAATCACTTCTTAAGCAAAGAGAAAAAGTCAGTCCCTCAAAGATTAAATGTCCTAAATATACTGTCTTGCTACAATTATAAGATCTAGATATACATTTTCCCCCTCTCCTAGTATATTCAGCAAAACATAAGGGCAGACTGTTCCAACATTGATAAAATCCTTGAACCTCCTGAAGGCCAGGATGAAGGCGTATGGAAGTACGAACATTTAAGGTAAGAATCCATCTCATGTCAACACAGCTTCTAAGCTTTGCTCATTGGTAGTGGCGGTGAGTCTTTTTGAACAGGACAGATCATAAGTAATGTAGATGAAACTTGATGTTTCTACTATTAAATATTTTTATACTTTGGTATTAATTATTTTTGGAATTCCTCGTTCTTTCTAAAGATTTATGATGCGCTCTGATCTAGTGGTTTTGATGTTTTTTAAGAAAATGTTTGTACCTCACTTCGTAAGTTGTATTAGTATGTTGTGAATATGAAAATATAGTCAGGAATTCCTATAGCACTTTCTCCTAGTATCATCAGTTCTTCATCTTCACTCACAGGGAGTGTAATTTCCAGATGCTCCCAGTGCTTTTTCTGGAACTCGCAGGAAAATAGGTTGTAGCTGGGAAAGCAGGAGTACCTGTGTTTTACAGTTCTTTCTCCAGCTGTAAGGAAACTCAAAACTTTTTGTTCTTTTCTTAGTTTGTTTTATGCAGTATAATAAATTCAGCCTAGGTAGTTGTGCCTGAAAGTATTTTTCAGTTGTAGTGTAAATTTACACCCTGTTAATACATATGTAGATAGGTAGTAATCCTTTTTTTCCTGGCATTACTTTAGTATCCTTGTGTCCTGATTTTTTTTTCTGAAAAGCATGTCTTCTAACTTTATCAAATATACTTTCAGGAATAAGAATAGTTCTGAGCTACTCTGAGACTTACATATCCTGAGTTTTTGCTTCCTGTTTTCTTTTTTCTCTCCTCTGGTCTGGAATAGTTCCTGTAGATGCAGGGAATCCTCAGAAGAGGAAAAAGTGTACACATACAATTGCAAAAGACGCTTTTTAAGAATTTCCCCTGTCCTTTCACATACACCGAAAATCATTGTATATTCATAGAAGTGACTTGTCGCTTCTGGAAAATTTATTCAGATTTTTCTTGTAGGATGGAGGGGTGAATTCTCTTAAGTTAAAGGAGGCACTTTCAGGTATATTTCAGTTAAAGCAGTATTTCTAGAAGTCCCAGTCTGTTAATGATCTGTGGTGGGACTTCAGCCACTTAATTGATCTATAGAAAGTATATCTTAGAAGGATGGAATGATCCAGCTATATGAATTTAAAACTTACACTCCTAAGAAATTAATTTTCTTGAAGTGTTCTTTTTTTTAATCTGTATTTGTGAAATAGCTCTGTCGTCCATAACAAAGTTGGTATCTTAAACGCTTCCTCTAAATTATTTGTTAAGCTCAGCCTATACTGTCAGGTAAGAATTAAAATGTAATTGGTTTGCTGTGTGTAAAACAAAAAAAAAAATGCTGGCGTGAATTCTGTTTCTCTCAACTTGTAGTCCTTTTGTAGTGTGCCAGTTCCTAGCTTATTGGCTTTTAGGTGTGACATCAGCTGGAATTATTTGGTGGTGTTCTTTAAGTATGATTTTTTTCACGTTCTGATATATTTTTTCCACTTTACAAGAGTAATTTCCAAAAACATTTTGATCTGTGAAGATCAGAATGTATACCCTTGCTTTGTATTAGATGTTTCCAGGGGGAAAACAAATTGTTGATTTTGATGCTGTTGTTGTGTTCAATTTTAGACAGTTCTGCCTTGAACTCAATGGACTAGCTGTCAAGCTTCAGGTAATTATTTTCGTGATTTTTTATATTGTATCAGGGAGGAGACTTTTTTTTATACTGTAAGATGCAGAATTGGCAGAGCTTTCTTCTAAATTTATACACATAGACTTAAGCAGTGGTTTGAGGCAAGAGTTTTTTAGGGTTTTAAAGACTTCTGACAAATAATCCTTTTTGGTGGTGGACAGGGCAAGGAAGTGATTTGAAAAGATCAGCTCATTTTTGCTGTTGGGTGTTTTCATTGTTTTAACAGAGTGAATGCCACCCAGACACGTGTACTCAGATGACAGCAACCGAACAATGGATTTTTCTTTGTGCAGCTCATAAAACTCCCAAAGAGGTATGGATGTATTTTGGGAAATTGACCCCACTGATATAGGATTTTCTTTCACAGTTTATATGTTCATGGGGAGACCATTATAGCTGGCTTCCTAGTCAAACTGAGAGCTTGTGCAAGTTAAGAATATCACTTGAGGCTTCCTTCTTTCCCATTCTGTAGTAGTTTACAAAGGAATGGGATGAGGTAGGAAGGAACTGCTTTTTACTGCAGTGTTAGAGACTTTGCACATTCCCCTCTTTTCTCTCTTAATTTGCACTGAGACAGCCTGAAACTCAATGGAAAAAGGTCTCTGTTTAATTGGAAGAAGAGTGCATGCTGAGAATAGACTGTCCTGTTCAAGCTTTGGCCTCGATCCATAGCACTAGGCACATAAGCCTGATACTCCGAAGGTGATGGCCTGTGTGTGTTCTTAGGGAAGTCACTCCTAAAAGGTAGTGAGTCATAAAAATACTTTTATGTCGAGTGGGTTATCAGCATGGCAGTAGCTTGTCTCCCTGAGTGTCAAATTACTTTAAACTTTGTTCAGATCTCCTGTTGAACCACTTGAGATGGTTTGTTGGGGTTTTTTTCCCCTTCAGAAGGTCTTTCTCTGTTGCTATTGCTGATAGCAGTAGTGCAATCTGTCATATTTATCTTTGTATTTCACCTTCCAGAATGAGGTATCCGTTCTTCTTAATCTTAGCCTTTTTGTCCTGTAAGCTTTTTTGTTTTGTTTTTCAATTTCCTGAGATGCCTTGATACAGCTCTAAAGGCCAACTTCTTTCCCACTCCCTCTTTTAACCCTTGTCCCCACTCTGTGTATTGGCGTGCAGCAAGTCCGTTTTACTCAGCTAGACTGGAGAACTTCAGGCTGCTTTTTATCTCTGAACACACATCATTCAGGTACTGTTTTCCACATTGATGGTAGCCATCAACTAATGGTCAGGTGATGCAGCCTTGAACTGCTGACAAAAACGTGCAGCTGAGAGGTCATCTTCCTGAAACTGGGTAATGGCAAAATGGACAGACACTGCTGCTCTCAGCCTGCCTCAGTTCATCTTTACTTTCTTCATTCTCCTCTACATGTACTTGATTGCAGGGCCAGGGCTTGGCTTGTTACACACGTAGCTACGCTAATGATTTTGGTTTTCTGTGCCAAGGTAAAAAGCATCGATATACTTTGGTGCAGGTTTGGGTTTTTTTTTGTTAAGGGTGTTTTTTTGGTTTTTTTTTGGCTGTGTCTTTTTGATAAGGTGTTAATTTAGGCTGTAAAAGAGTGAGCCAGCAACTTGACTGTGTGGAAAACAAATGATCTGTGAGGTAATCATCATCTTCCCTTTCAGTGTATTTCCAGTATGTATTCTCATTATACAGCTTTACTTAAGAAGATGCATAAAAACTCACTACTTGTGCATAATCACATTTCTACAGTAACGTTTTTTCTTGAAATAATTTCCATGGGTTGTGAAACAGAAAAGATATAGTTCGCTTAAGGAGGAAACATAGTTAGACCTTCAGAGAAGCTATGTGAAACTTCTGGGAATAAAAATGACCAGTGAAGTTAAAAGCATCAGGAGACATAATTAAAATGTTTTTCTTTAAATAAGTTGTATGGCAATGTCATGCATGCACTCATACACTCTCTGTTTTTGTAGTGTCCTGCTATAGACTACACCCGACACACACTTGATGGAGCTGCGTGTCTTCTGAATAGCAATAAATATTTCCCCAGCAGGTAAAAATGCTTTCTCGTGGGAGGAGGGGGAGAGTAGGTGGCCCCTTACACATAGAACACATTTTTCGTGGAGTAATACTGAAAATGTCAGAAATCCTGCATGTGTCACTTGGTAGAGCTACCGTCACTTCTAAGCCAAGGCAGAATTCCTGGCTATTCAGATAGTTTGCCATTTACTGGAGCTAACAGGTGCTTTTTAGGTGGAACTGTTTTACCAATATCTGTTGGTGTTATGGGTTTCCATTGGAGTAGTGCCAGCCTAAGTAACAGGACGGCCTTTGGAAAGAGATGCAGTAACTCAAAGGAATTAAACACTATGGCACTGAAAGCCTCCAGAAACCAACGCTAATCTACTGTGGGCCATCAGTGACCACAGAAGGCAGAGACTGGGTGCATTGAGTGGGCAGCCCACATGTTGGATCATGGGAGCCTCACTGGAGAAGTGAAAATCATGCTTCTCTAGGAATCTGGTATTGGCAAGGAGGTACACCTGGAGGTCTTTTGCCCTTTGCCCATCAATGCTAGAAAACAGAAATCCAGCCCTTGCCAGAATAACCGATGATTTTTAACTACGGGCAAAACTTTTCGTTGCAGTTAGAGTACAGTTGTTAAATGCGGAGTATGCATCAACGCTTTTATTTTCCTTCTAAAAATAAGCAACTGCAGACACAGGTATCTGCAACACTTGAGTCTAAATTTGATATGCAATTATGTAGTATAGTTTAACGATCAGAATTCACATCAGCACGTATCTCGGGAGTCATTTCAGTAACCTGTTGTATAACCTTTCTGCTGGTGCTTACAGGGTTAGCATAAAGGAATCCTCTGTAGCCAAATTAGGATCAGTGTGCCGAAGGATTTACAGAATATTTTCACATGCATATTTTCATCACCGGCAGATATTTGATGAATATGAAGTAAGTAGTTTCAAATTACATCTTGGAAGACAGGCATTTACTGAAGTTAGAACTGCGATGTAATTGTATTACATGTTTGGGTTTTTTTAATCCTGCCAGAAGATCTGCATTCAAGTGAAGTATTGATGATAGTAGATGACAGTTTTGTAAGAACAGAAATGCTGTGCTATACATACATATATAAAAATGAAAATTGATTTATATAATTAGTTTACCCAGTTACAGTTTCCCTCATTTGGACAAAAGGTCAAAAGTTGAGAGATTTTTGTACAAACAACTCAGATTAATCTGATTTTAGACTCCTGAATGTATTCAGGCACTTAGTATAGTTAGTACTGCATGTATGTGTATGTTTCCTGCTTGTATGCATTACACAACAGTTAAGGCATTACAAGTGTAAAACTGCAAAAAGCAGAGCAACTGGTGGCAGCTTCTGCACTGCCAGTAACTTCCAACTTTTTTATTTTTTTTTTAAATGGAAAAGTGGAAGTTAATAGATAGAAAGGAGATAAGGGGTATAGCTGGATGTGAAAGGAAATCTTTGCCAAATCCCACGTAAGGTTGCTGGAACAGCCATGGAGTGGTTGTGCTCCGTTCTGTTGAGGACAGTGTATGGAAGGAGGAGTTTCACAGTACCTTAAAATTCTCTTTTGGAGAGTGGATCAGGGCTACATTGGTATTTGAATATATTCTCATCTAAGTGCTGTTGAACTGAGCTATGACTTAAGGCTGAACTTCAGTAGGGGTTTTTGTTAATTGCAGTAACTATAAGCAAGAGTAAAGGAAAGATTTGAAAGTAGTAAGGTAAATTTACCATTTAAACATTACTACTTCTAAGACTTGTAAATGTAATGGGACAATTACATGTAAGCAGGTTTTTTTAGTATGATCTCCTCAGTTGTTTAATATATATTCCATCTGTCTGTATTTTTTCCCCTTTTCTCATCTCCAGAATGAAACTTTCTTGTGTCACCGGTTCACTAAGTTTGTGATGAAGTATAATCTGATGTCCAAGGATAACCTGATTGTACCAATTTTGGAAGAAGAAGTGCAAAATTCAGTGTCAGGGGAGAGCGAGGCATGATGGGAATGGCAGTACAGAAGCCTGTACTGAACATATACAACACATTAATTACGTACTGTATATATCATTTTAGACACTTCAATCACGTATCCTCATAGCTTTGTTTAGTACACTTTTTGTATGCTGTGTGCATTGCCTTTTAATATGGGACGTACTTTAAGTTATTCATGAGCTGTATATTCATCAATGTGGCACTCATGGTTTTTAAATAAAAGTAGTAGTATCTGTTTATAATGCCTGTTAATAAAAGAATTTACAGTTCTCTAAAATTGCTGCTAAACAATCATTGAATTACAATCCTGAAGATGTGTCTGACTGGGTGGGGGAAAAAAAGTGAGATTTAGATTTCACAGCAAGCCATTTTTAATGCAGTAGCTATGTTGAGTCTTAGTTCAAAGATTATCACTTTAAATATATAATTCTGCAGGAAGCTTCTTGCAATGTAGCATATTCCTAATTTAGCTTTTATTTTTTTAAGATGGCTTTGAAGATGTACTTTTGGATGTGCATATTCCTGTATGTGTATATCCAAATACTAATAGGATCTATTGCATTAGTAATACCAAAAGGACAATGTCACTATGCTATTGAACATATATATTCTTGATACATGTCTAACGTTCTTTCTGCAGTTGTTTTTTTGTTAGCAGTGGAGGTCTGTGTACAGCAGGGGATCGGTTCTGTCCTGTTAAGGCAGATTTCTGCTGTTCTCCAGTCCACCACTTCTCTAAAGAGTAACCGTGGCAGAAAAGTCAACAGCTTATACCTGGGCATAGTCACAGGAACTGCTTACAGATTATACCTCATAAATATTCATGTTACACTACATAACAGACTAGCACAGTCTTTGCTTGTATTCCTAGTAAAAAACATTCTAAGTACCTGAAATACTGAACCCAATTCTTCGCAAGAGTTAATCATGTTTTCAACATACGTTAATTTGTTTTTCTTAGTTCACCTGAATTCTGTTCTTTGACAGAAAGGTTAGAATCCATGCTTCTGTTCCTATCGGCTATTTATTTCAAGCTGTTTGCAGATTTGCAATAACTGACAATTTCCATGAGTGCTGCTTAATTGTGCTATGTCTAGAGCTATAGAATTAAATATTTTGGAGACAAATATAGCAGACATACTGCTAAGAGTACATAAATGCAGGGTTTAAAAGTACTAGCAGTGTTCTTACATTACATGAATTTTGTTGAGCTGTTTAAAAAGTTAGCTGGTGGTTTCTCTGAGGTTGCCAGCGGCCCTCTTTTTATTTCTTTAAGCAGGTCAGAATGGGCTAACTCAACTGGTTCCTGTAACCTACACTTTGTTTTCTACATTATACTTGGAAAGAAGGGAGTCCACCTATTTTTAATGTCTTTTTTCGTAATATACTAAACATGCCTTAAATTCTGTTTTTCTTTATGTGAATCAGGCACACCTCAAGCAACTGTACCACCTGGATGTAAAGGGAATTCAAACAATGACAAAACAGAGACTAAGCTTAAGTTCTTCAGCAGCTGTGTTCTTCCGCAGCTCTCTGTCTCATGTTAATCATTGTATTTAATTGGCAGCAGGGTAATTGCATGAGATGTGGTGCAAGTGATGCAGCTTTAGTTACTGTCTATACACTTAGTGATAACTTGCCTTGGATAGACGGGGTACTCACTCTTGAGAGCTGACTTGACGCTTGTACTGCAGGACCATCCACAGTGTGGTGGTTCTGTGCAGTCCCTCAGCACGGTTCTGTCGGCCACAGTGACCGAGACAGGCAAAACCATGTACCTGGTGTCGCTGATTAAGTTTCCTCTGCAAAACTGAAGAAAATTATGTGGTGCTCAGGACTGCATTAAAGTTGTAAGCCTCTTTTCTTCCTCTTATGCTTTAAAAGTTTCACTTCAAAACAAAACTCGGGAAGTTTTAATCCTGTTTATTCTCATTCAGGTTTGCACTGTAAAGTTGACTTGCTATACTAAGCTGATTTTATATACGGCCTAAGTGAAACACTGCTTGTATCTGCCCTTGCTATTGTTTACATGAGTACTGTGTACACACATGTGCCTGAATGGTACCATAAAACTTCAGTTAGCCTAAGCAAACCATTGATTTGTTTAATAACTATTAACAGGTTTAATTTAGACTCTACATAATAGGGAAACTGAGAGTGTCTTTGAATTATATTGTAAAAAAAAGGGTAAAATTAAACTGTTTCTTTATCCATACTGCTATATTTTGGCAAGTTATTCTCATTTTTCGTGTCGTCCAAGAATGGAGGCAACTGAGCGCTTCCAAGAGAACGGGGGTGCTCTCCCATCTCTGCTACAAGGTGTGCTGAAGGGAAGTTGTATTCCTGCTTTCAAAAGTAGAGAAATACAACACTCATTAGCATCTTGAAGTCAGACCTCAAATTTATACATCTCTACTCAGAAAATGCTGGTTCTACAAATAAAAAGGGAGAACTAGAAGAGAACCTTCCAGATACCAGAATGACCACATTATGACAGCACACCACAGATGCAAGGGGGTACTGTAAGCAAAGAATAACTCTCAAATGACTCTTTTCCTTAGTCACTGAGGCTTCTCCTGATGTTTGGCTTACCATATCTTGCAACAAGTCAGCCATAGTGGTTGTGCTGCTTCCCTTTTAGAAGTTTAATTCTCTCTGCTGAAACAGATCAGAACATGTCACCAGAGCAGTTCTTCTAAACCACATTGTCTCTGGGGTTATGCATACCTGAAGTCAGGAATGTTCAGTTATTGGTTTCATACTGCTTGTCTAAATTCCGATACAGGAATTTGGCTTTGAAAAATCTAAATCCTGACACTGTTCTCTGAGTTAAGCTGTAGGGAATTGTCAAGACAGCAACCTGCATTTTTTAGCTTCCAAAGACAAGTGTACTAGGAGCAAGGAAAACCTCATCAGCTTTTAATAGATGGCTCTAAGTCTAACAAGCTTTGCCTTGTGAGCAGTATGGTCATTCAGACAAGACTGCAAAAAGTAGTTCTAGCTTGAGGAGAGGTATAAGTTGATCTAACCCATCTGATGTCAGTGTGAGACAAACACAATAAACCTCAGTGGTTTTAATGGAGAGAAGCTTCTCCTCAGAACTGTGGAAAAGATCTTAGCTTTACAAAAAGAAAACAGTATTTTACAGACCAGAAACAGGAGTTAAGCAGCAGTTTATTGCAGTTGACCAGATATGTAAATAAACTGTTCTGGTAGTTAAGAGCAGGGCACAAGGTTTTTTTGTTTGGGGTTTTTGTTTTGTTTTGTTTTTTAATCAGTGGATAGTTTGTTCCTGCTTGTAAACAGTAGAAAATTATTTCCTCTCCAAACAATTTAAGCAACAGAAAGCATAAACACATCTTTCGCAGAGGTTTATGAACAGCATCAGTTGCCTTTATCTCTGTTCTCTCTCTGCCGCAGAGCAGTGCTGCTGTCACTTCCAGGTAAGGGACTTGTTTGCTACATTTCAGACACACAGGCTCTTAACTGAAGCCCTGTTATCAAATAAATAAGTGTACTTTTTTTGTCAGAGAATACATCCATGCTTTAAGTTTGATTTGCAGTTCTTTCAATAAAATGATGAATATGCAAAATACCTTCTGGTAAAATGAAAACTGAAGAGTGTGTGTTATATGTAAAAGAGGAGCATACAAAAAAAAGTCTTGCCAGAGTTACTCTTTCTGACAGCTCTTCTGATTTACAAACTCAGTTTAATTAATGGACAGCGCTGGTCACACCACCAAAAGGCATACCTTAATGCCTGAGTTGTGCAAGACCAGGTGATGAAACAAGTAGCCTAAATTAGAATCCCCTGTACCCAAAATGCACTCTCCCCTTTTCACTTGTCCAAGCAAGATACAGTTTGCTTTCAGAATTTTTAACCACAAAGAACAAAATAGAAGATCTTCCATCAATTGTTTTAGAAGCATTTTCAATTATTTCTGTTTCAGCATCCATGCCCTAGGAAGACGGGTGGTTTATTCTGTGTTCTTCAACTAGTACATGAAGTCAGGTACTTCTTGCACAGTCTTCACACAGGCTGAGCAAACAACTCACTCTCCCTGATTTTTGAAAGAACGCCTTGCAGCAGGAGAATGCTCTTGGCTACACGCCCACTAGGGATGAAGCACTGGTGCTTACAGTAACCTAAAGAACAGGATAAGCGTGCAGTCAGTCAGCCCAGCTCTCACAGTCTCCAAGAGTTTCTGGCTCAGTGACTTTCACAGAGAATAGGGCGATGTTTTTCCTTTGAGGAATTTTTCAGTCACCTTTTAAATCCATGTGGTTTTATACATGGTGTCCTGCAGCAAGGAGTTCTACAGTTAGCTGAACAGATACCGCGATCTGTTTCAAACCTGCTACTTACCACTTCCATGATTCCCTTGAGTTCTTGTATCAAAAAAAAGAATGCTAAGGAATTTATTCCTTTGCTGCCCTCTCCGTGCCACTCCCTTTACAGATCTCCATCTTGGCTCCTGCCAGGGGGACTTTTTTTTTTCCAGGTGAAGAATTGTTTGGTGTCCTCCCCACCCCCCTGCCCCCCCAAATACAGAGCCTAAATGTAGCCCTGTGAGGTGAAAGACACTAGAGAGCTAAGAAAACAATCTAGATTAATATTTCTACAGCAGGGGCAACTTTACATACTGTGAGACAAATGGCATTAAAACCCCCTTAGCTATATAGGAATTGCTGAGTGGGTTCAGAGGAAATAATTTAGCATATTTACACTGAATTAAAAAAAAAAATAGAAATTCAGAGGTTTGCAGTACAGTCAACACCTGTGAGATTCAAGAGCAAGGACTAAAGCACAGTTAAAACAGCTGGCTACTGAAAAGGAACATGGCTTTGTTTCATTTTAAGAGGAAAAGCCTTTCTTGCTAAAAGTGGGGATATTCTAGAATGTACCTGTGGATGTCCAGAGCATACTCAATTTCTACCCTTGTTCCAAAACAGAATCTCCCTTGTGCACATCCCATTAATTGTAAGGGGAAAGTTCTTTTAAAAAGATACTAATTTGTTTGAATTTTCTGCATTCTCAACAGCTGATATGAAAAGATCTCAGTTAAATGATTCTTTTCATCTGGTGAATGTATTCAAGAAAGATTAACTGCATCCAGTTTATTACTTTATACGTTGTAACTTACTTAAATAGTTGTAGTTCAGTTTTGCTTTAGGATTCGGTACTGTTAACCATCTTAAGCAGGGATACTGCTTTATAACAGGCATTTTCTTTGATATCTTTTAAAAGCTTTAACTTGGAATATTCAGAATTCCTAAGTTTTTTGACCAATTTTTGCTGCTTTTACAGGTTTGACTTGTATTGAGAACCACCAGTAGTTAAAATTACACACACATGAGAGTTTTGGGTAACTCATGAAAAATACTTCAGGAGTAGAACAACATACTCCAAGTTGACAAGAGCAGCTGTTACCCTATTTTTAATATGCTAAAGTTACATGTTACTCTGGCAGAAAGCCAGGTATTTTCATAATTTTTTTCCCCGCCCGTGTGCCACAGAGGAGATCTCTGCTAACTGCGTGTCCGTGATCGCTATTCACAGAGTAGTGGGCTGCACGAGAAAGCAGCGGTTGGGTCAGGCCCTGCAGGGAAGACCCAGCCCAGCACTCTCGCCATAAGCAGGGTAATCCTCCTCCACATGGTGCCCCCAGACAGGGAATGAACGCAAGGTTCGTGGCCCACATGTGTGACCTTGAGATGCTGGTGGGAAGGCAGGGAGAGAAGCCTTGTCAAGGATGGATTTCTTACTGCGCCTACTGTCACAGGTACTCCTGCCCTCCCATCGCTCCCTGCGGTGTCTTTAAGAGCCAGATATATGCCAGTAAGACAATCATGATTCAGAACTACTTCGTCAGCTTTTTTTCTTAAGAAATTCAAGTGAAAAATAGAAGCTGCCCTTTTCAACTATAAGCAATAGGAAAAAGTTGTTGAAGGAATGTCTCCAGCTCCAGGGCTGTGGACTTTTTTTTTTTTTAAAAAAAAGCCCAAATCTGCTACAAACAGTTGTTAAGAGTTGCTCTTTCAAAGTGAAAAATAAACAAGCCTGCCTACAGCAATTTCATAGTGAAATCGGGAAGCAGCTCCAAAGCAACAAGCATTTAAAGCTCCCGCTATGACAATGACAAAGTAGAAAGGGTTTCCCCCAGCCCCTGCCTTGTAAAAATAAACTGAAATAGCCCTAAGGCTTATCATAGCAAGTGTAACTTTTTTCTTTCATGACTTTTTGCTTATTGAAATAAGCAGCTTCTGCCAGCGTTCCTTCTGCACAGTTTCCCACCACCGAGATCACAGCCCATTTTCCACCATCCTGGTCATCTCCTGGGGTGCTTGTTTGGAGTCAATTACCCATGTTCCCGTCACTGCATTAATCTGCCCACTGCCTTTAGTGCCAGCATCTACCACTGTGGACACGAAGACTCCCACGGCAGCTGGTGGGACACCACCCCAGGGGAGTGGGGTGGTGTAGTTAAGTGTATTCACATTTTTCTCCATGTTTGCAGTACACCACACAGACAGGTATCTAAATCCCTGGGTGATGTGTGTGCTGTACTGCAAACACAGAGAGAAGTTGCGAATATATTTACTCGGTTCTGTTCCCATTTCTCATTTGGACCAAACTACTTTCCATTAGCTTATGCGAGAAGCATTTATAGTTTTTGCTTCTAAAGTTAACTGAAAAATGCAATTTTTAGTTATAATCACATTTACCTTTTAGAGATGCATTTTTATTCAGCTTCTCCTCTGCAAAATGTAATTTCCAGACAGCAGCACAAAATAATTCCTGCCAGGTGTAACCTCCCTTAATGCAAGTAGCTCCTCCCCACAGTAAGGATGGAAGCATGGCAACTTCATCCTTTCCTCTGAACATTCCTTCTCATATTTGATGCAGTCGAATACACTTTACCCAGTGCGAGATACACTTAGCCAAGAAATTTTTTATGTATACATCAGCACATTTATATATACTCTATCATCCAATATTGCTTATCAGGTTTAGCCTACTACTTCCTCCTATGTATTACCAGCACCACTGTGCACCTTGCTGTCAATGCTTCTTAGAGAGTTTCTCAAACTACTTTTTCATAGACTGCAAGTTATCTTTCAGGGGGCAAGTGGTTCTTAATTTCCACTCATAAGTAAATTATGAATACATCATTATACAAACTACATGCTCGAATGGCTTTTGGCTTAGATGTACAAGGAACCCTGGTAAAACCTGCACAGGTTAAGTTGTATTACAGGAGCAAGCGTCTGCCTACAGCCTCCACAGGTTTTCTGTACACACCAAGTCTCAACGTAGCTTCAATTATTAACACTCTAGTATAAGACTTAATATTTCTCTAGGCTTTTGAATTCATGCAAGGCAAGTAAAGTGAAAGTTACGTTAAAACTTAACAACTGCCAGACAGTTCATTTTCCCCACCAATATTTACAACACCCTTATAAAGCAAAATTAGAAAACCCAAACTTCTCTCCTCCAGCTTGTGGAAAATACTAAACATCCTCATTCCTTTCTCTCACACAATTCAAACTGTCACTGTTTTGCAGCATTTGCTTCCTTGCTTGTCAAAAGCATGAACAAGTTAATACAGCACCCAGTCACGTAGTTACTCTATTCAAGAGAGACAGAAATCCAAATTATTTTGCAGTAGTATTATTACTACAGTAGGATTAACACAAAGAAACAAACAAAACACAAAGTGAGTCTGGAAAAAGTCATAGGATTATACCAAGGCATTTAAACTAGTATGGTTTTTTTTTTTTTTAGAACATTTGTGTGAATTATGTACATGTCCATCAGATACAGTTACTTACTTCATCACATACATGTGACCTGAGTGACTCCATCTTCCTGGTCAAATTGTCCATCATCCAGTTCCCGTAACACTCCATCACTGCTACTGAATCCTGGAAAGCCTCCATAATGGGAGGATCCCTCCTTGATCCAACATTGTTTAGATGGAGAGATGTGAAACTCATCAGGTGGTTGTCCAGTTTCTACAGGGCGAGAAGTAGCTGTGTCTAATCCAACACTTCTGCTAGAGACTTTGCCTTTTTCCTCCGCAATAACTTGTCTTAAGGATTTCCTCTGAAATAAGAGGATGATTGAATGTTAGCTTATTTAGGAAAAAAAAGCCAAACACTTCATACATGGATTTAAGGTAAGCTGCATTTTAACATAAGGCAGCATTTGACACTGGTTTAAACTATGAACTCCTCTGGAGAAAAAAACCAAACCTCTGACATACATTTTTTTGTTCTCTATAAATAAATTTCAAGAGACACAAAGACCATGTAAGACACAGCTGAGATTCAAGAAAGCACAAATAAAAGCTAAGAAAAAGTACTTCAACAATGCTCGATACTTATATAGTACTAGGCAGATCCAGAATGACTTACAAATCTTAACCCATGCTAAAATCGGTGGTTTGGAGAAAGTGTGGTTTCTGTGCCTGACACGCACATCTAACGTACCCCGACTCTGACACTCGAGGGGGGCACAGCTCCTGTTATCAGCTTCCTCTCAGCTGCAGAGGTCCCTCCTGCCCGGGGGGCTGGGGGGGCCAGGCAGTGGTGGGCATGCAGCTGACAGCTCCCCCATCTCCAGCTACCACTGTAGCCAGACATTCACTCTCCTTCACTCACATATCTACATGCCACCACATACAACGTCTGGCTAGTAGCCTCATCTGCAAGCTGTTCTGAAAAATCAGTGGATGTTGATCACTTCCCCAAACACAGTTCTGTCTAGAAGCTTCAACAGGAGTGCAGTATTTGATAAAAGATGTGAATTAAACTCCATCGACATTGAGTTCTTTAAGAGTGAGATAGTCAGATCTGCGTAGGACTGAAGATTTCCCACTGATCCATCTCATGGCAAGATTGCTATGCTTTCCCATTTTTCCAGTTCTGCCCACAAAGACCTCCAGAGGCCTCCTCAGATAACAGCAAGTTTCTTGAGAATCGTATTCAATCCACATTGTGGATCTACATAGATAGATGTCAGCAGCTGTCCTGCACAGCAATTTGAGAGGGGGTCTAAAGAGACATTGCACAGGAAGAACTCAGTGTAAGTACAGTCTGACATTAGTATTGGAATCTCCCGACATTCTCCTTGAAGGGATGGCTACCAACGTCAAAAAGAAAAGCAGACTGCAAACAACAGACCCCTCAGGCTATGCTAAAGGTCCTCTGAGGCATTGCAAATAAATAAAAGGTTTATTTTATTTTAGCATCAGGAGCTACCCGAGATACTCAGATCTGTGATGATGCACAACCTCCAGAGGCAATATCAGTGCCTTGAATCACAATAGCAGAGCAAGGTCAGGAAGGTAGAAGTGCCCTGCCTGTCTGCCTTCAGCCTTGCTGCCAGCACAAGAGCTGCTAAACCAGGTGATGCTCTGTCAGGGGACACAGCCCTGTCCACAAAAAGACCTAAGAAGGAATCCAGCCTCAGCGCAGAGCTGCGTTTCAGTGGGTAAAGGACACAAGCACTCTTGCAGGGGGATTTGCACAAATGTATACACTTTAAAAACAAACACACCCCACAACTGTTTTTGCCATGCTCTGGCAAGTTCTGTGTCCCCCTTCTATAGATTGCTAAGTTTTTCCTCAAACCCTTTTGAAACACTAAAAACAATGGCTCTTGTGGCTAAAGGAAGTCTACTTAGGGAAGCTGTTACATTGGGAAATCAGACTAAGGGGAAATAGCGTTGCCTCAGGAGAAAGAGAAGGAAATAAGCTTCGCCTGGATGCCACAGAAAGAGGATGCAGAAGTCTGCTTAAAGGAAATAAAGGAAAAAAAAAATCCAGAAAACCCTCAAGCACTGTGTAGTTCAATCTTGGATCTCCTCCTCTCAACTATTTTCTTAGAACAGCAAATGGTATGTGATAAAAAAAGAGCCCACTGAGCCAGTATAGCCCTTCTAAACCAAGAGGCCTTTGAACCATTACATAAGTCATAAGCCAGGTCATAATGCACTATCCCATGAATATACAAGAAGGCAGAGACATGAGCTGTGAGGACATAAAATATATCCCCCTCAGAAGAGAGACACTGGGGGAATAAGAGACCAGGTAATAGGGGGTTTTCCCTCAATTCTTACTGAAGAGAAACTTCCTTTAGAAATGGCAATCCTAGCTTCGACTCACAATTAGAAAAAAAAAATCCTGTACCCAGTGTTGCCATTCTACAGAACACTAGTCACAGAGGTCCAACAGCTGGATCTGCCTGTGTGGCAGAGCTCCTGCCATGGCCAGAGCCCGCTGCACTGTGGAGAGCTGTAAACTGATGTGCTCGGGGCTCTGGGGGTTTGACAATTAAGTGTTTGAGAAGGCCTGTATCAGGCTCCTTTCTTATTTCAGTAATGAAAGAGCCTTGTTGGTTTCATATTTTGACTCTCTTCTAGGTAGCATTCTTCAAGGTATCCGAGTTGCAAAGACTGTAAGGATATGCCTAGGCAAGAATAAATTTTGATGCAATTTTTTAAAAAATATTTTAGGTATTTTCAGTATTTCTGTGTTTCAAAAAGTTGTGGACATGAAAATTTTTTGAACAACAGCTTTAATGTAATTTGAACATCAAAAAAACCAAATGCAGTACAAATGAAAATGAAGATGTCATGCCCAAACAATACAGAACCACAGGAATCAAATGCTTTCACTAAAATGTTTGCAAGGGTTTGATAAAGTTGTACACCTGTGCTATCAGTGTTCAGGGGACATTTGAAATAAACGTATTAAAGTTTCTAGAGCAAAAGTTAATGCTTTCAAATTTCAGTAGCTTGTTTTCCACCTGAAACCTAGCTACTCAAAGCAAAGCCAGCATGACATTCTATACCAGTTAGGTATTACTAACAAATCTATGAACTTAAATTGTAATGAAGGGAATATGTGTTTGCCAACTCAGACATTTTGTTAAAAAAGCAATGAAGTAAAAAGATTAAAATTTAGGGGAAAACCAGTGTAATTGGAAAAACAGAAGGAAAATGTTACTCTGCTGAATGTTCCGGCTTCAGCCTGAACTACCTATTTATCCTATGCTATAATGACCTCAGCATACTGAAATTTCCTGGTGGAGAAGTAAAACATTCACTGGTACTTAAAGAGCACATTCCGATACTAAGTTTGTTCAGATTTTAAACACAGTGATCCTGATGTAAACAGCTACAAAACAGCTATTTCTTGTTTACTTCCAGTATGTTTCTTAATATGCTTAAGTCAAAGGTTGCCCATTACCAAAAATCAAAACAGTAACTACAAACCACACCATTTTATTTGTATAAACCAAAGGTGCTGATCACCTCACAACTGGGTGAGAGAGTTTAAACTGTGAGCATAATGCTTCCTATTTTTCATTTAAACCATGTCTAAAAAATTCATCCCTTCCTCAGACTGAATGTTTTTACAGAACTGGTTTGTATTACGTCTCTTGGCAGAATCCAGTCAACCATTCTAACTTGTGTCATGTAGTTATGCTGCCTTTCCAGAGATGCTTATAGTCAGAAACAACATGCCCTATCAAGGAAACAGGATTCATGTCAGGAGTCCATGCCTTTATACGGAGTATTAAAAAAAGTTGAGAAGCATCAGGAAAAGTATGACTATTTGATAATGACTGACAGAAGGTTTTATATATTTACAATACTGATACCCAAATTATGTTCCAAAACATACTTTCAGAAATGTATTAGGAAAGAATGTGAAGACTACACAGTCACGCATGTGAGCAGGGGTCAGAAGCTTTAAAAACTAAAAGCTGAAGATGTTTGGTACACAGGGGAAAATTAAATGAAAAAATTGTATGAGGAACTGGCAGAATTTAGAAGAGGGTATGAAAGGAAGAGGAGATTAAGACATTGGCAAAGGAGACTACACAGAACACTGATGAGAAAAAAGCAGAAGCTCAAATTTTGTAAATGAGGAAATAAGTTATACATAGTATACAAGAACTAGCTGGGAATTGAGATGGTGGTAGAGACAAAAAAATAAAACAGGACTTTAACTGTGCATGTTGAATGCAGTTCTTCCAGGCATGGAAGTAGTAATTATCAGGTGACACAGTGAGAAAGAAGTTAGGCTGGAGACAAGCAAAAGCCTGGAGAAGAACAAAAAAAGGGAGAGTGTATTTTTGAAACACTAAGGAGAGGAAAATACAGATGATGGTAACAGACTGGATAGAAAGGTAAAAAGGACAGAGAAAGATCAAATATGAACGCCAGAGATTCACAGACCTATTTATACAGATGGAGAAAGACGACTAGGTATCATTGTCTTATAACAATATATAATACCACAAATGACGAAGTTTGTAAAGTTACTACTCTGGTGCTGGACATGAGTGACAATGTCCATAGTTTTCACAGCTGCTTAAGACTATCACAGGAAAGTCATGTTGATTAAAGAAAGGTTGAATGGCCATTGAAAAACAGTAATAACAAAAATTAAAATCCATCACGAGACGTTGAAAGACTTGGTGTGGTGGTTTGGCTCTGGCCAGGGTCAACCCACCACACTGCTTCTGGCGCCCAACGTGGGGCACGAAGAATATGAGATAAGGATAGTAACTGGGAGAGGTGATGGGCAAAACATGGATTCAACAATGTTAGAGAGCAGAATGATTATGGGAAATTTATGTTGTAACTGTGCTGAAGGGCCGAGGGGTGGATTGTGTGTGAATTGTCCACTTCTGTTTGGTGATGTGATGAAGGTAATTTAATTCTGGTGTGGGGAATTTTTTTTTGTTGATGTTGAGTGAAGTTTGTTAAGATTGTGTGATAAACGTGGATTTTAATGATAACTCTTAAATACCATGATTCACAGAGGCAAGGGGTGGAATGTAACAGGTCTGTGTGGCAAGGTTTTGGTAGCGGGGCGGTTACAGGGGTGGCTTCTTTAAGAAGTTGCTAGAAGCTTCCCCTATGTCGGATATAGCCAATGCCAGCTGGCTTTAAGACAGACCCACCACCGGCCAAGGCCGAGCCAATCAGCAACAGTGTTTTTCACCCCTGTGATAACGTATTTAAGAGAGTGAAAAAAGTTGTTGCGCAGCAGTAATTGCAGCAAGTGAGAGGAGTGAGAATATGTGAGAGAAACATCCTGCAGACACCAAGGTCAGTGAAGAAGGAGGGGGAGGAGATGCTCCAGGCGCCGGAGCAGCGATTCCCCTGCGGCCTGTGGTGAAGACCATGGGGAGGCAGGCTGTCCCCCTGCAGCCCATGGGCGGTGGAGCAGATGACTGCCTACACCCCGTGGAGGGCCCCCACGCCGGAGTAGGTGGATACCTGAAGGAAGCTGTGATCCCGTGGGAAGCCTGCACCGGAGCAGGCTCCTGGCAGGACCTCTGGCCCGTGGAGAGAGAGAAGCCCACGCTGGAGCAGGTTTGCTGCCAGAGACCCCGTGAGGGGGGCTCACGCTGGAGCAGTCGGTTCCTGAAGGACTGCACCCCATGGAGGAGACCCACGCTGGAGCAGTTCATGAAGAACTGTAGCCCGTGGGAGGACTCACGCTGGAGAAGTCATGGAGGACTTTCTCCCGTGAGGGGGACCCCACATTGGAGCAGGGGAAGTGTCTGAGGAGGCCTCCCCCTGAGGAGGAAGGAGCGGCAGAAAACAACAGAGTGATGAACTGACCCCAACCCCCATTCTCTGTTCCCCCATGTGCGCTGCTAGGGGGGCAGAGGGAGAGAAATAAGGATCAAAGTTAAGCCTGAGAAAGAAGGGAGGGGTGGGGGGAAGGTGTTTTTAAGATTTGGTTTTATTTCTCATTAGTCCTCTGAGTTAATTGGTAACAAATTACATTTTCCTGTAGTTGAGTCTGTTTTGCCCGTGACGGTAAATGCTGAGTGATCTCCCTGTCCTTATCTCAACCCCACAACCCTGTTGTTATTTTTTTTTCCTCTCCCCTGTCCAGTTAAGGAGGGGGAGTGATAGAGTGGCTTTGGTGGGCACCTGGCATTTGGTCAGGGTCAACCCACCACACTCGGCAAAGAGCCCGCCACTAGTTCATCCTTCTCTGGCCACAGCAGGATTTACTATAGCACTATACAGGTGCAATGACTGTTCTGACCTTGACTCTGAGCAGAATGTGGTGACCATCAGTTACTTAATCCTCAAAGCACTTTTACACTACCACTACTATGGGAGCCTCACTCAAGAGGGACAAGGAGTTGTCGAGGTCCAGCTGCAGGAATTTTAAATCCTCTATTTCTGTCACACATTTTCATACAGCAAGAGCTAACAGCCCTTCACCCTGTTAACCTCCAGATTACAGAATTCCTTGCACAGCTTTACACTTGGATTCTTCTACAAGTCTGAAAGTAAACATTTTGAGGGTCAAAATAAAATGTTTTCTTTGTCGTGTGCAACAGATGCAGGATTTTAATCAGAACATTTAGTCTTGAATCAGTCTTCCTGAAGACTTCTAAAAAAATACTTACAGCATAGCCAACCTCATCCACCCGAGACACAGTAGTTTCTTAGCACAAAACAGGTTTTTAGCATGCTTATGCTTTTCTCTATGGCTTAATTTAAGAGGTATACAGCTGAGAAAAGTAACATATGAGTTCAGCTGCAAAAGCCCTCCACAAACTTGAACTTGAAACAAGTGAAACCCTCTTCTGTCACTTTCTTCCCAGTAATTCTGAAGTCTAGTTTGTTTCTGTACCTAACTTATGTGAGGTACTAATTTGTTCATATTAATACCATAAACATGTAACTCACCTCTGGTGTCTGGACAGCAGAATTCCACATAACAGGTCTCTGAAGAAAAATCACTTGCTTTGTGGCCAGGTTTCCCTCACTAAAATTTAAAGAAAATTGTTTCAAATATTTTAAAGGCAGTAATAGTCACTGTAACACATTCATGCATTTCAGGGTCAATTGGAAGTTGTGTGTATGTTAAGTCCACGAGCGAGAAGATAGACTACCAAGCATGAACCGGTTTATTAATTCCCGAAGAGTTCTGTAATCGTATTTAAAAAAAAAAAAAAAATTAAAAAAAAAAAATCAAAGCATAGAGCTGGGTTAAGGTGTTGTACATGAAAAATGTATAGAACAAAAATTTGTATTGCTATGATTAGTTATTCAACATGCCTGCTTTTGAAAGTTTAAGCACCAAAGCTCCTCCTTTTAATCAGTCTGCACCTTTATGTCTGAAGTAAACCTCAAAGACTCTCTCTCACTGAGTCTTCACTGTTAAATATACAGCAACATATTACTACTTATTAACACCTCTACAAATAGGCCCAATCTCAACAGATCCACAGCTTCAGCAAATATAAAGACTTTGTGGGAAGTCTTAGGAAGTAGCATTCTTTACTGCTAACTAAATGGTGTTTTCCAGTTGAAACATGATGTCTAACTGACACAGTGGGACAAGCTTGCTGTCTCACCACCTATGGATAAAAGGACTCAGCTCAGTTTTTACAAGCTCTATATCCACAATGAGGCAAGTGATACTGGCCGCTTTGTACATGAGAGATACATGCATAGGAAGGACATGAGAATATAGTTGTAAGATAAATAAAGGAGAAAAAAGAGATAGCAACTTCAGTTTTTTAGTCCTGAAACTTCTACAAATGTTGATACTATTGTGGTTGACAGAATTTAAAGAAGCACTGTTAAATTTTTTTTTATTTTTCAAAAGGAAATACTTTTAGAAAGATAAATGTGAAAAGACAAAGTCGCTCCTCAAGACCAAATCAGATGTTACTGATATGATGTTTCAGAAGTGCTACACTCTTCGTACCGGTGATACGGCCTCTTGATGTTTTTCTGTACTTAATTTTCATCACCTTTCCATCAGAAATACAGGTCAGAACATTGACTGCATATGTACTACAAAGCCAACTCTGTGATACTGAAAGAATGCAAGAATTTCAAGACCAGATCCCTAGGATGAGAGGGGTTTATAAAGTTCCCGTGCTCTTCCAAATATCAGATACTACTACATTTTGATAAACTCCTTTTTCTCCCCGCAATTCCTACTTCTGCACAGTATTCAATGAGATCTCTTATGCTTAGAAAGGAAAGACACAAATACTTTGGCAGATTTAAGAGCGCACTACAGAAAAAAATCAGCAAAACAGAAACACAAAAGACGTGTAGTGAGTTCATTTAAAGTATCTATGATTCCACCTATTCTATCAGTATTATTATGCATAACATTACGGAAAGAACTACTAAAATAACGTAAGCTTGTACTTCAGTATGACTATGTCACTATCTTAACCACACACCTTAAGTTGACATAACTTTATGCCAGGGGTAGGACTGATGGAATTAATTTATATTTAACATTAGGGACTTGCTCCAAGAAAAATCAGAGATTAAAACTGTTCCTACAAGATCAGTAAGAGCTTGTTAACACCCTGCCCCAGCAGAGCTTCCGGAAGCAAGCTCTGAGAAAGTACACAAAACAGCCCTATGCCCAGCATACTCAGCCAAATATGACCAATAATCAGTGATGATGTTTTTGTGATAGTGTTTGGCCCCTCACAACCTTCCTTTCAGCCCAGCGGAACTCAAGTCATGTTATAACTTTGCATGTCTTCCTTGGATGAGAATAGAGAACTAACAAATCCCAGCTTGTGGGGAAAACAGAGACAGGAGAACAAACTCGTTTGTTTCCTTACATTAACAAGGTTTCTTGCTCTAAGAGTCCCTGTCTCACTACTTGCATTCATTAAAAGAAAATGTGTTACAATTTTATGTCATAACAAGGGAATCTGCAATCCTGCAACCTTATTCCACTCGGCTAGGTAACTCTCCCTGCATCAGTTATGTCTCTCGATAATATCAACTGGGAAATCTCTCTTCTAAGCAAGAAGGCTGAGCACAGTCCCTGGCATGGGGAAGAGCCTACGGCTCATTTTGTAACAGTGTCTGCATTCCTTCAGAGAAAAGAGAAAACCCAAACATCAAGCTACAGCTTGTACAAATTCTACTAGAACAGAGAAAGGACACGATGGCGAGTAGACAATAAGTAAATTAACAATTTTCTAAGTCTGACCTTATTAAAATGCCGCACACGACAAAGCAGCTATGAGCTTAATTCACAAAGAACTCAATGACAGTGGTACTTCCACAGAATTTAAATTAGAAAAAGTGTTTAGAGCAAGCCACTACATAGCTTCCCTCACATTTCCACATTCCCTCTTTGCCTCGTAAGTCAGGGCATTTTGAAAATTTAGATTAGGTAGTTTGTCATGATAAACGAATAACCACAAAGTCAGTGTTTCTGCACTGTATTTGCCTGCCTGCTTTCCAGCACTCATAGACAGTCTGCCTGCCTATTTTCAGGGGCTACAGTAATCAGTGAGGGGAAATGAAGGTCACTGCAGAGTAAGGCTGCTGAAGCCTTTTTCCTGGCTCTTCTTTTAAGAGGGACGAAGAACAACAGAGACTCTTTTGTTAAAACACCAGCAATTTGATTGTGTGCTTATGCTGTATGGGCAATAAATTTGTCCTCTTACATGTATATATTTAATAAGCCCCCCAAAACAATCACCAGGCTAGAAGCTAAGTAGTACTGCCAATGGCTCTGATTTTGACAGAACTATTTATATAATGCATGAACATTTTATATACACTTAGAATTAAGGTGAGACAAAGTTTTCTGAAAAATGAACAAAAGGAACAAGATAAGAGAAAAAGCAATTATTTTAACCAATTCAGGTTTTCTTGCATTTTTTCCCAAAATAAAATTTTGTTCTCCTTTGGAATGATGAGATAGACACCAGCTTGGGATAATAAGTGCCTGGGCTTAGAGGATCTGTCTAACGTAAAATTTAAAAAACCTTAGAAGTAATTCTAATTTTAGACTGCAGACATGTATGAAATTCTACAAACTCATGACAATACCCTACTAGTAACTGCAGTAGCACTAAGTTACCAGCAAAGTAATCTTCTAAAATTTTTTTTGCCACTTGCTGGATTTAACTCCTAGAAGGACTACTGACTTTATCCTTACTATGTTATCTTCTGAACGTGGCATAATTACTGTCAAATTCTTGTCTTGAAGGCATTTACCTAGTAATTAAGAGTTCGTATATAATGCAGGAGGTTCTTTAGGTAATGAATATTATTGTGGATCTGTCTGGTATTCTTTTTAGATCTGCTTTTTTGGTCAAAACAATTCTTTGTTGACTGCCGACAAAATGTAAATACCCAAGATACAGATGGATATAACAAACATTGCATCACATGCACTTTTTTTTCATGCTTTGTTTTATTCTACCGCGGGGCGGGGGGGGGGGGGAGAAGGGAGAATCACTGACAGAAGAGGTGAACTTCTGTGGGTTTTATAGTGTACTGACCAAATAAACCAAACCCCAAAACCCACGGTGCTTTTTTTGTTTTCTCTCCTCAAAAACAACATTGCACAATAGCAACTCTGCCTGTTTCAAGAATACCACATCCAGCATTGCTCTGTTTGGAACAGCAAAAATAACATCTCTCAAGGAAATGTTTCCTGCATCCAACATGACTTAGCCATTGAGGTAGCAGTTAAAGGACTAAACAGGCCTAGAGACTGCTGTCCCTGCCTAAAACGGGACTGTGATCCATGACATTCAGCTAATACGTGGTATGACACTCCATGCAACAGGTCATTTCATTTTATGGAGAGGAACATCTGTAAAAAAGAAAAACTTCAAACAACAACAAAAGCATACATGACAGCCTGGTGTTTTCAAACTGTTTCAAATCCTAACCATGTAAAAACCAGAAAAGGAACACATCAGTGCATGACAATCCTGTCATACCCCAAAACCTGTCAGCCTGTTGGTCCCACTCCTCATCTGCAGATGAGCAGTGGGCATAATGGCTAGGAAGAGATCACAGAAGATCTGAGATAAGGGAAAGTTTTGCAGTAAAATTAGGAGAAGAGGAAGACAGAATAGAGCAAAACATTAAGGTGAAAAAGAATGGGGAGCAGGTTGCTCTGCTAACATTTTATTCTTAGAGTTTCCTTTATGTACTTCACACAAATTCTTTTTTAAATATAAATATGAAAATGTAAATTTGCCAGATAATCCCAAGATGTTGCTCATTTTGTTTTTTTCAGTGTTTCTGAAGCCTGTTAATATTCAGGCTGGGTTTTGAGGTCAGAGTTACAAGTCTGGGAAAAGACCAGCTGTTCAGCAGCATAAAGTGTCCTTCTCTATTGAGACATTTAACTTGCATTCCTAGGATGATCCACCACCACAGTAATGGCATCTTTCATATCAGACACACAGTAACCATCCAGGAATTTCTTCTCCTCCTTAAATACCAACATCAATGCCTAAAAATAGTATTTATCAATCACTGCTTAGCCTATCAAGACAGAAACACATTCTTTTTTGGACTATAAAGAACTCTTAATTCTTAATTAGGATTTCTTGTTCACAGACTTCTTTTTTTTAAGAAAATTGAATAGCTGTTATGACATATACTACAGGCACACAAAACACAATTTATCATACTTCTGGAAGAAGTATCTCACAAGCCACACTACCACAAGTATTAGATAGTTGATGCAGACACCTACATAACCGTTTAGGCCAGAAAATAAGTGCTTTTTTATTAGTCTGATTTATTCTGATACAAAATTAATCCATCTTCAGATTTGGCCAGCATACAACCCCCTTTTGCACGATCACAGCTATTAACAGGCCGGTTCTTTCACATCTGGGAAGCAAAGCTCCTTCAGACAACTAGTGCAACTTAAATATCTTGGTTCTTACTAATTCAAGGAACAGGTCCAGTCTAATGAATCTGTTAGCACTTCCTACAGAACTTTTACCAATTTTTTTTCCTCTTATAACACTTAGCTGCTTTTAAACAGCCCTGCCTTTGCTCTGCAATCTACGAGGTACAAAACAGCACCATTTTGCCTGCTGCAAGCAGAGACTGATACTCACGGAGTGGCTGACTAGCAGCTGCTCAGGACAATCTTGACCCTGCTGTCCAAACCCTAAGGGATGGGTACAGTTACACTGCTTGTAGAATAGAAGAGGTTTAAGGTTTAAATCCCCCTCATCCTATGACCCACAGCTCACTGTGACTACTAAAATATTTCCCTCTCATTGTCCACTCATGTCCTTCAAGAAGTAGATCTGGATCCTGAAGGTTTACTCTCAAGCTCTGTGATTTGGCTAAAAATTTCAGCTGCTGCTGAAAGCCAGGCTCAGTGGTTCCCATACCGTTATGCAAGTCCCCATGCTCAAAGCTAATACACTTAGACTACAAATTTTTGTTTGAAGAAATGAATTAAAGGATAACAACTTTGTTTCCTATTCTGAAAACTGCTTCTCTCTGGAGCAGAAGCTTTACAAGTCAGAATTTCATGAATTTCAGTAGAAAACAAAGCATACATAGACCCTTAAAAAAAAAAAAAAAAAAAGGCAGAACATCCCATATAGTTTTACCACAATTCCTTCTGTCTTTGCATTTAATCAGTTAAAGTCAACTATTAAAAAGAACACAGCCAAAACCACCTCCAACACTTATTTCCTGACCAGAAAAACCTCTCACACGGGTAAGTTGATTTAACTATGTCAAATCACTTGAATAAAATTCTACTTTCTTGGAGCAGTTCTCTTACAAGCTTTCATTCATGTCCTTTTTCATGCTGTCTTGATTTAATACAGTGAGGTCTGGATCCAAAGATTACTCAAGTCACCCACTCTTTCCATTGTCCTTAATGAGCCCATAGCCATGCCTCAGTACATTTGTTTGTTTTCAAACCTTGGCAATCTTAATCTAATGGGAGGAGACTTAAAAAATAAGAAAGAGAAAAGTTACGCTTAATCCAGTGTTTTATTTGCCACTTTTTAGCTTGATACCATGAAGAAAACCACAGTAGTCTTTTTTGGTTATTAAATAAAAAGAAAACCTGGAACATTGCCAAGGGGATCCAGGTCTGCTATTTAGCTCTTCTTATGTACATAGAGCCCCCTCAGTCATCTAAATACATACTACAGTAAGAGAACTGAAATCCAGTAATTTGGTATTCTATTTAAGATGACACGTCTGCCAACATGTTGAAGATGACGACAAAAGCCCAAAAACTTGCTGGATTAGCACATTCTCCTCCCCAATTTGCAATAAATATTGCACGACTGTCTTGTGACAACGTGACTTGTTACATAGTCTAAATCAGTCATTCACCAAGGTCTTAAATTAGTGAAACATTTCAACACTTGTTTAAACTTTAAGGATATAAGTAACCCTATTGCTGCTCCATTGCCAGGGACTGGGTATGTGATAGAGAGTTTCCTAAACAAAATCTTTAATGTTTAGACATAACCACTGTACTTTAAATTTAGGATTATTGGTCTAGTTTGAAATTCGCTTGTCAGTAGTCCTAAAACAGTGTGGTAAAAAAAGATTCTACCATAATGCTACTTACAGCTCAAGTTTTATGTGCTGTTAACATCATTAGCATTTTTCTTCCTTTTACATTTAAGTACACAAGCAATCACTGGATAATTCTGAGATGTGTACACCAAAAATTCTATTGTTTAGGTACCTGTCATGTCGTACGATAGGTGTAGGCAGGACACAGGTCAGGAGCCATCCAAACTCAGCCAGCGTGTGCAATAAAGGTCCATAATCTGTTTTAATTTCACATCCCTACATTAATAATCATAAAAAGTAGTAAAGAGACTCTGTACAGGTTTTATTTGCATTTCTACACAAGTTACAATGACTCTCCTCTCATTTATAATGAGATAATCCTTTGAGATGACATCAAACTGTGTTGCTTGGTGGAGATTCACTATTTCAATTTGAAAACAATTTGAAAAGTTTAAGACTACAGAAGACTCGGAAAACAGACAGAACATTCTAACTTTAGGTATAAGCCCTGATTCAGCAAGACATTCAAAGCACATCTCACTTGTTAAACTTCTCATGTTGCTAAATTAATGCCTAAAACTTTTTAAACACCATAATAGGTGTCTCAATTGATGTATTCAGGTTTTTACTTCACATCTGAATAACAAGCATCTCACCTAGCTATATACTGAAGTTTCGCAGGTTTGGTTTGTTTTTTTTTGTTTTTTTGTTTTTTTGTTTTTTTTTTTAATATACAAGGTCTTAGTTTTATGCTGTTTCTTTTCACATTGGTAAATGTATTTATCATTGAATATTTCAAAAGCAAGCCCTTGGTATTCTCCAATTACAATTACCTTCAGACGTCACTAATTCATACCAATAATCTTATAATACTAAAATATTAAAAACCATGAAATAATTTCATTGCTGTGCCATGCTACAGTAGTACATGTAAATTTATTAGGAAAAACAAAGTCTTTCATATTTAGCAGTAAAATTTTACTGAGAATATACATCTGAAAACCATACTCAATTAACTCACTATCAATTTTTTCTTGTTCTGTTTCTTCTTTTTGCTATTTTCTTCCCCTTTTTATTTAAAAATACTTCAGCATATTATCAGTGGATCTGCACTTGCTGAAATTATGTCTAAATTGGTATGAAAAACATACATTTAAAAAAATAAAACATTTTCTTTGGTGGTTGTATTTGTTGACATTTGCAAATGTCAGGACAGAATCCTTGTGTCATATTTCTTTTATGCATATTGACCAATGGCCACAGGCCTGACTTCATTTTTATGATTCAAGGCTTTAGCTTACACAGGTGGCTTCAAGAAACCATCCTGAACATTTATCAAACATTGGTACAAGCATTCTAAGGAAAAAAGCAAAGAAAAATATAAAGTAGGAAATATCATTGCCAAATAATCACCAATTTTACCTCAATGACTGTCCATTGTTCAACAACTATTGCATCATTTCCTTTCCTGTTAGAACCCGGAACTCCAGCACCTTCTTCTTCATAAATAAATAATCCTTCTAAAGATTTGGGCAAATAGTCCCCTGTGAACATAAAGACAAATATAAACTGAATATAAAGTTTTAGGTTGCTATCTTACCAAGATGTATACACAGGCTTGTTTTTTTCTCATTGAGCAATCCTCTAAAACAAAATCGAGACAGCAAATAACTCAAAATTTGTGGTTATTTCTGCATCTAGTTACAACTACATGCTATGATTTTATTTTAACTTGATGAAGCATGCAAGCCAACTTATTATTCAAAACCCTTTTTCCTATGCAAACTGAACTATGAACCATTTCATTTTCTGAAAAGCATTAGTCACTTCCATGCTCAAATCTGAATTCAGATTTCTTGTATTCAATATATCCCCCACAGCAGATGGGCACAAACCCTCTTTATTCAACATCAATATTGTATGCCTGACAGTAAGTGTGGATTTTGGAGTGGTGGGAGAGAGCATAAAGATAAATCAAGCATGAAGTGCAAAGCCTAGCTACGGTTACTTAAATAAATATGTAAATGGCCACAGGAAGAGCCTGAAACCCAAGTGATTGTAGGAAGATTCCTGATGGGAAGGAAGTTTCAGAGCACAACTCCCTGACTCACTTGTCGAAGCCTGACAGTATCCGGTTGGCCCAAACTAAAGCTGTGCGTCAGATATTGGTTCCTTTTCTGGTTTTGCTTCTCCTAAGAGCCATCAGGAAGTCTTTTGTGCAGATGTACCTTGACAGCTGACTATCTTAAACTAAATTTGAACAGTAAAATTACGTAATCCTCAGAATATCAGATTTAAATCCTCTCCAATATTGCACAAAGAGATATAGAGAGATGATTGGTTTTGCCACAGCTTCAGGGAAAGCAAATAAAGAAAAAAAACCACCCCACACCTAGCAAACAAAGAAAACTTACGGAACACAACTGCTCTGGTTTTAAAAATCAACCAGATCGGCACAGAAGTTCTGCTATGTAAACCAGAAATTCCCATGTTAAAGTATCAAAATACTAACTATTTACTCACACTTTTTTTTACTGTATCGCATATAGCAGTTTTATGTAGTTTGAATTATGATTATTTAAATACCTGCATGCCTATATATCTTCCACACATTTGTAGATATACTTGACATGTTATCTTACTCTTAGATTACACATAAATATAATGTTATTGTAGATAGAACTGAACATACGACTTTATGAACATGAATATCTGCACAGCTCCTAGTAATTCCTAAATACTCAATCTTATGAGTTCATGGACTTCAACCTTTCTTCAGTGTTCAGGCAGATACTTAAAATGGTCAGCCCACCTACAACATGTTAGAATATTTCCTTTTTCTGTAATTTTTCAAACATGACAGAATTACTCTTGAACAATTATTGACACAAGGCACCCCCACTCAGTGGTATTCTGAGACAAACTGTTAATTCAAAGTGCACCATGTCAAAAATGGCCTCTGTTGAAAAAGCTGCACATGTGGCTAACTGTTCACCTGCCCATTCTGTCAATTAGAATAGTTTATCTTTGTTAGTAACAGTACTCCAAAAAAACCCCAAAAGACTGTGCATGACATAACACAAACCAGAAAATGCAAAAACATTGCCACAGCATTTCTACTAATCTCAGGTACTTCTATGACCATGAGAGCCTCCAAGGCTACAAATGGAGGAAACACTGCAATGATCCAAACGGCTACTAAAAGAGAACTTACCTGGATTATTTTTATGACTGTATCCTCTTTTGGCAGCAGAACACAGATGTTGGTAGTTATTAAGAATTGACAACGTTTATTTTTTTAAAATTTATTCTTTTTATGTTAAAACTTCCTCCTACCTTAAACTGGGTACCGCATTTTGATCCTGGTAGGAACAGAATTCTGCTGACTGCAGAACATCTGTAGAGTCCAAACCAGAGGAGGATTTCTGCAGCTGACTTACTTGCTTCTGGTGGTTTCTTTTTTTTATTAAAATAGCTAAAATCTGTTCATTTCACTAAAGCTGTACAAAAGGATAACTACTGCTAAAGAAACCTAACAGTCTAAAACCAAAGTAAGGTGAAGATGACAATTAGATGTACATACACACATACAGAAAGTAATTCTAGTAATGAGTGCAAGTGCTTAAATACTTTTTCTCCCCCAAAAAAGCATTTTAGGTTTCCCTGTTGGATGCCAAATTTTTATCTGGTTATAAAACTCTTCAACGTTCACCTCAAGAACAAACATTTTAGCTTAAGAACTCAGTAGCTAAATTAACTTCTTAATGTGGTTACAGACACTGGATCAGCTGCAGAATTCCATCCACACAGCAAGCTGTACCTTGAATATATCCGGTTTAATTCAGCAGCGTCCCACCCATGAGTCTAACTGAAACACACACCAGTCAAGCGGGGCTGAAGCAGAAGCACCAACTGCTGCAGAGGCAGCATGAAATCCCAAACTAAGTCATAACCTGAGTATTAAAGATGGGACAGTTATTCACATAAAGAGCAGACAGCTACAGGGGAATGGGAAGACTGTAGAACTGTTGTTGGACAACAGCTGCAAAGATTAATTTCAACAGCTGCCAAACACACCCCTCAGTGAATTGTAACTTATCTCCAGAGAGTTATTTTCCAGCTCTAAAAAAAATGTGTATTGAAAACTAAGAGTCTGATTTCTCTCCTCCCCTCTCCCAAAGGAAACTTCACGCTTCCACTGACTTCAACAGATAGGAATCATCATTTAAGAGCAAAAAAGATGACCAAAGCACATCAGTAGACTGCTTATGCGCACAAAATATGCGGTCTGGGAGGGACTAGTTACCAAATTCAATCTGAAGTAAATCTAGTGATGTTGATGCGCTTGTGTTCCTCTGACAATCACTAAATTTACTTCATTGCAGAGCTACAGAAACGCAGCAATTCACACTCAAAAACAAACTACTGAGAACAACAAAACCTGAAGCATTCTCATTATTTTCAGGGTTTGATTTCTGAAGGACCCACGTCATTTAACTACCAAAGATTTTGTTTCAAACTTTTTCATTTAAGCCCTTCACTAATCCAAGCCTTGTAAAGAGGATGCTGAATGCATATTATTTTAAACAAGATTGTCAGGGAAAAAAGCATTAAATAAGACATATAGTAAATATAAAGACTCCTCAAATCCCCAGTAATCCCACTCTCCTTGTATAATTTGTGTAAGAAGCAGATGTAAAATGACTTCCGAAAGCCATTTTAATTCATTATTAAGTAAATCATTGCACTTGTAATCAGCCTGAGAATTGCAAAAACTGTTCAAAGTCTCCAAAACCTTTTCCACAAACTTCTTACACTTGTTCTCCAGTGCAGCCCTATGTTTTGCTTGCTTGCACTGAACTGCCAATAAGCAATTCTAAGGGAACACCAACAACTTAGTACAAGCAAGACAAACAAACTCAAAGTATCACACTGGTGAAGTATAAATTCTAAATTTTCTGTCAAACAATGTTTATTACAATAATGAATAAATTCTGAAACAATAACTATGTCAGACTCTCTTGTTCTGTTCCCTTAACACTAGAATACTACCATTTTCTCCACATTATTTTCAAGTAATTGCACAAAGTAGCTACGCACTACTTTTTTGTAACACTTCTAATTTCTGGCTTTCAGACAAATTCAGTCAAATGGAAATGAATCTCTTCATTACATATTTACCAACAACAGATTTAGAATTCAAAATACTTCAGACAATAAAGAGCTTCTCCTGTTGTCAGTGATACAAGCACTGCCTCACAGTTCTGCCAAAGCGCAGGATTTTGGGCTCAGCAGGGTGTGCAGTGATGGGCCTGGGCCAGCAGTCACACTGCTGACATCAGGCTTGTGTCTGTTCATCAGGAAGATGAAGGCTAGGAGCTCCAGAAGAGCTAGTAGGATCCCTCCAGAATAAAAACAGAGGTCGAACTGAAACTGTCAAAAAGAAGAAAATTTGAAAATCCAGTGGCCTGAAGCTCTATCACTGTAACAACTGAGTGTTAACTGAGCTGGTAGACTCCCGCAGAAGAGGGCAGGAAGCAGGAGGGAGCAGGGAAGATCTCTCTCCCAGCTGCGCAAAAAGGTCCTGGAGGATCTAATCTACCTACAGTTGAGGGCAAGGACAAAACCAGATGTCTCTACTCCCTGTGTAAGTCCACATCTGACCAGAACAACCTGCAGAAATATCCTGGAACTTCAGGATCACCAGTCAAATTTTAAAGACAATTTGGTGTTTTGGAAAGAATTTTTAAGCCCAGCAAAGAGCTGAAGAAAGCAGGAAGCATGGGAAGTCTGACTTAGGTTTAACAGTACAGTAAGCACAATAAGAACTCAAGGCATTCTTTTGTCTCACTAGAAGTATTCGACAGAGTGCAGCACGGTATCTACAGGGAGCAGCAGAACATGAACATCAGGGAAACATGTATCTAATTATTTTTCCCTCCATTATCTTTTCCTTTAAAAAAACAAAACAAAGAAAAAAAAACTAGCACAAAAGGCGTATTTCATTATAACACTACATTACCTTCCTGCTTTGGAAATCCTCAATTTGATAAATTGAAGCAGAAATTTCAATTATTCAGAGCTACAACTGCCTAGAAAACAAGTTATTCCCCTTTCAGGTATCAGACTTTATACATTTACAATGACTACCTGAACACCAAGAAGCAAAAAATTATCTTACCTTTTGTAAATTTTGTTGTTCTACAAAAACAAGTAAAAGCTTTATGATATTCTAGGACAGTACTCACCTTTAGAAGTTTCCCAGTGTACAAAAGAATCAATTAAGGACAATCCTTGTTTGTAATAAAATGTGGTTAATTCTAGCCAGTCTGCTTCCAGTGTACTAATAACTGGCCCCTTTCTTGTGACTTTCATAGACAAAACACCTTCATGATAGGTCCAGCAGGTAGAATCATCAAAAACATTGAAGACTGTATATAGCTTGTCTAAGAAAAGAAAAAGGAAGAAGAATGAGCCTCTGGAAGACAGTGCTCCAAAATAAAAATATTATTAATCTCTTATTTCAACATTGTTTTCTAACTGTAAGAACAGTTTTAAGAATTGTTTCCTGATGTGACTGTAACTCAGCTTGAGCCCTAAATACACCCAGGACAAGGTGTGAGGGGGGTACACTCTTGGATATGAGAAATTTGAACATATTACAGTTAGGTTGTCACTGGACCTTTTCAGTTGGTGGGTTTTACATAGAGAAAAAACACTAGAGCTAAGAAAATCCCAGTGGAAACAAGCTTCATATTTGCTACTCATGGAACTTCGGACTACAAATACTTGAAATTACTATAACTGAAGATTAAAGACAATTTTATACATTTTTTTAATATTAGGAATGCCTTGTACACAGATGATTTTTACCCATTGTTTTCTGAAAATTACTTAAGTACCAGTATAATTAGTTGCCTACTGGGGTTTCCCCCACAATAGTTGATGAGTATGTGAGTTAAACATACAAAACCTGCATATCCTCAAGTGCTTTTTATAACTAGGCATTCCTAAGAGTGCTGTTATAAAAACAGCATCATAAACAGGCATTCATCAAAAACTAAAATTCACAAATCCATAGCATTTTAGAAAATCACTGGTGACAAGGTCTGCAGTCCTAGCTGTATAAACCTATTCCACAAATACACTTATGCGTACATCACTGCTGTGGAGAAGCAACACAAAGCAGTTGCCAAAAAAATGCTTTCAGATTACCTAATGCTTCAACATCTGAGCAGGCTAAATCAACACAAAACGACCTCTAGAAAGCAGAAGTATTCACATTGCCAAAACAAAGGAACCCGGTTTAGACGACCCCACTTAAGATGGTCTCCAGGCTCTGGAAGCAGAGGGAGACTTCCAAAGCAGGATTTGGACTGTTAGTCTGAATCAACCTCTGGGAGAACTCTTTCTCTGTTTTGGGAGGTGTTACCACACCCACTCTAAGTGACATCAGGTGCCTGAGGTAAGGTAGAGTAAATTCAGGACAAAATTTTGAACTCTGTCAGTAAGACACAACTCTCATTTCTATACATTTTTATTTTACCACCTCCACCAGTGGTTATATTAGTATAGATGTGTTTATCCTGACAAACTTTAATATCCTTTCCTGTTTACTAAAGTGAGATCACTTTTATATTCGTTCTTCAGAAAAAAATTACCAAGTTTCTATTGGTACAATAGAATACAACTATTCAACTGCTCATGCACATCAGCAATCTGCCTCTACAAGCAGTGTATCTATAAACAGTCAAAATTCATGTTATGATCCCCAAATCTAGAGCTCAGACACAGTTTTGCATCTTTTGAGCAGACCTAAATAGAAATGGCATACTGAAGTGACAGTACATACCTACATGCATGTAAGACTTCCTTCGGAAATCCAGATCAGTATTTTTTTAAATGATGGTTACATACAACATTTACCAAGAAAGGTGGTTAAGTTTTCAGAAGTTCATCTTATGAACTCCAGTAACTTTACTGAGTATTTGATTAGTATAGAGAAGCTTGGCATATTCTTGCAAAAGCTTTTTGAAGAATTTCCTGAGAATGTAGGGCGTGCATTGGTTGCTAATCTACCTGGTCACACCAGTACGCATGAACAAAGGTCTCTTAACAGAGCCAAGAGTGTTCTGCTTTTTACTTACAGGATTTCTATTCTGCTAGATATAGCAAACCCACCATTTCCAGCTGTAAGGAAAGAGTTAAGCTTTGACAGATCGTGCTATAAAGGTTCAGTTGTACACGAACTGCTTTAATTCAAGTGTTAAAAGTAAGAGGGACATTGATTATCTCAGTGCTCAGAGTCATTATCCTGACAGTCTAGAAACTGGAAAGAGTGCTTAACTCTTAACAGGAAAGTGAAAAGGTTGCTTTTGAAAGCAATTAAAACATGTCTAGCCCATCAGGAAAGAATGCATTACGTCAAAATGCAACTTGACATGAAAGTTTCATGCTGCTTGCTTTCTACACAACACTATCTTGCATCAGTTCTCATGCTTTCGACTACTTCTTCCTTTTCACCTTTTCTTCCTAGAAGCCAAGAGGTCTTAGTGCTTCAGTATCAGAAGTTAGTGTTTCAGGCAGTCTCTCACACAGACTACCCTAAGTTTTCTACCACAGCACCAACATTTTTCAATACTTTTCCTTCCTATACAATTTCCTAATGCTTACTTTTCTCTAGTGTAAATTCATTTTGTAACAATTATCCTCTTTGATTTCACGGTCAATGCATTAGTTTAAGTGATCTCTTTCACGATGCTTCTTGAAAGCATGTTAACCAGAAAGAATCCATTATGAACGGATTTGTTTGCTGTACATTATGTGAGTTGGCTAGAAGCACGTAAAATTACAGCTTTAGCTGGAAGGGGCTCTCTTTGTTGTTAGTTTTGAAACAGGCAGAACTGGAATCCTAACATCTTCTTGGAAATCCATTACACGTTTATGATTTAATATTAAGTGAAAACTTCATGCATTTAGGAAAAATTGCATCCTTCTAAAAGGAAAGATTTTTACTGCCATGTATTTGTTACACACATATCAAGCAAAAAAGTTACCTGTTCATACCACATTTAAAATCAGAATTACACTGTTGGTGATTTTGGGGGGTGTTCAGGTTTTTTCCTTTTTCTTTAAATTACAAACTAGAATTTTGACAGTACATTTATAATATTCTACAAGAAAACTGAAATACCATTTTAATATATTATCATAGCTCACACATACACAGAAGCAGAAGGTAAACATTTATTCTGCCTCTTCAACTGGCAACTTTTTAAAAATACATATGCATTTAAGGAAGATGCATCTTCCACAACCGGTACTTGATACAATAGTACATGCTGTTCTGTTATTTTTTCCCATACTTTTTTAAAACAACAGCTCAGTAAAATACATTATTTCTGCAATAAACAAGCAGCATTTATTACCATCTCCTTTTCGTGGTTTAACAGGGCTGACTTCTTTTCCAAACTGGAAATCTGCATCTTGTAACAGACTGCTTTCTCCTTGCATTTCCTCCTCTATCCCACTTTCAGATGAGTGACCACTCAATGTCCCTTCATTCCAGTTCTTATAGTTTTCATCAGAATTTTTTCTTCTGTATTCCCTATTTCTTCTGCCCAGCATTGATTCCAACTCTGCACTTCCGTCTATGCTTGTTCCATTGCAGGCTTTAGGTTGAGGAAGATGTTGCGTTACAAATCCCACAAACTTCTTTCCTCTTTTAGCAGCTTCATTAACCTGTATTTACAACAGAAATTTATCTGCAAAGTGATTTTAGAATTGCACATAACTTTTTTTTTTTAAACTTCTACATACATGTTCTGTGTAACTATACTGCTGATTTTCAAGGACATAAAGACACATGGCTGTGATACAGAAGGGTGGCTTGTCTTTGTATGCTGCCCGTGTTTAAAAGTAAATGGAAGTCTTCCAGCACGTCTTTGGATTCAGGCCGAGAAAGGTGGTCAACACCGGTACTGACTTCGTGTACACCAAGTCCTTCATTTAGAATAAATTCAAAGTATTTTCCTTACTGTGTCATACTGATAAGCAGTATACTGGTGCAATAAATAGTACTGTTTCTCTAAACATGTGATACTAGTCATACTAAAATTACTGGCAACTAATACTATAGAAATATCTATTTGTCATGTGCTGTGACTAATTATCCTCTGGTTCCCTTAGAGTCTACTCAGCTTCACTATTACTGAGCATAGTGAAGAAGCAGAGAAAAGAGGAACCTGGAAGCAAATTAAAATCCTCTTAACTCTGCTTTCAGCCAGTGCTGAAACTCTTTTTCTCTGCACTAAAGTCTCAAAATACAACTTTAGAATGTGTGCCACCTGTGGGATGTGCCTGTTCTTGGAGGCAGGTTGGGTTTTTTTCTCCTAGGATAAGGAGTGCTGCTATTTAGGAAGGTGATCTCACTGCCATTTTGTGCTACAAGCTCCCCTGTGCAATAAAGCCTTTCCAGGAAAATACAGAAAGCAGAAACCCCAGCCCTGAAAGAAGAAATTGTCTGGGAAGTACTGGATTAAGTGAGAGCAGAGAGAGAAGGATCTCTGCCCAGTGAACTCACAAACTTATTAATCAGAGTGAGTGACAATCAAATAGCTGATGGTACTACAATCCCTTTTTACACAATAGGCGGAAGTGTTACTATCTACCACCATTATGTATGTACAGCAATGATATGATACACTAAACACTGAGCACAGAGATGCTGCTTCTAAGACAACCAAAATAATCTGAAATGCGAGAAGCAACATGAAGAAAAACAGGTAATGTGACAATCTTTTTCCTGAAATGCCACAAAGTCTTACTGTTTCAGATCCTTAAAATAAAATATTTTTTTACTGGATTACTTGCTTAAGTCTTTTTAAAAAATTGGGAGCATTTTGAAGCAAAATTATTTTCACATATACTTCTGCACCAGATTTGCTTGCAAGCCTGGATCACTGCTAATTTCAAGTGTATTTTTCCATTAAATGTTTGTCTGGTATGCTATACAACCAACCTGGCAATACGCATATAGTATAAACGCGTAATGGAATTCCATTTTAAATTTGAAACACCTGAAAATGTCAGAACAACCCACTTAGAAATTTTAAACAACTCTGTGATGATTTCAAAGATCATTAAAGACCTCCAATATACTTTTTCCTCTACTTCTTTGCCTGGCAGCTAATATAAAAGATATCACTCCAAGTCTTGTAATAACAAGAGTTTCCTGTTTCGGCAAGTCTTCAATTTTGCAGAGGAAGTTAAACACAAAAAGAACTAGAACTAGAGCTTGCATTCCGGTGGAAGTTTAGTTTTCTTTAACTAAACAGTATATTCAAAAGCTGAGCCAAGTAAATATTTAATACAGTTACTGTGTATTTCGTATCTCTATTAAAGAATGAAAAAAAATATTTCTTAGAAATTGAGTATATTCATGTTCATTAGGAATACCTTACTTAACCCAGAACAAGATAAGAGTTCAGATTTATATTTTAAAAAATATTAATTCCAGAAAAAGCTCTCATACAAGCATTCTGTAAAGACTAACTGTGAGTTTGGGCATGATTCTGCTTTCAGTGGTGTAAGCAGCCAGTCTCCCAAAGCTCTACAGGGCTCAGTACTAAGTCTCAAATTAGAAAAAGCAACTACTGAAGAAAAGTAACTCCTTTTGCATCAAGAAAAGACTTTGTAGCTTTTGTAAAATAAACAGGCTTTAAATGCAAAACTAAAAAAAAAAAAAAAAAAATCAACCTCTAAATATAAAAAAACCTTACATGTATGGCAGAAAAAAAAATCTGAACTTTCAAAAAACCCTCTATTACCTTTTCTAACAGTTCTTTCACTACCTCGTTTGTCAGTGTTTCATACATTAAAGGACATTCCTCAATCACCAGCCTGGGGTGCCTTTGTCCTCTGGGTGCTGCATGCTTCTGGCTAGAAAACAGAAAGAAAGCAGTCTTTGTCAGAAGTTTGCTGTTAACTTGGGCAAATGCTTGCGTATAGAATTCTTTTATTTGGAATAGTTATGAATGAAATCCTGACAACGCTTCTTCGTATTTTTATTGAGAACCCATCTGGGTTTGGTTCTGTTTCTCACACAAAGTGGCAGGTACTGTGTACTACAATGTCAGGGTAAGAATATTAATATTTAACAGGAATTTAATCTGAAGGCTGTGAATAGACATCTTTTGGAAACTGAGCTTTATTGACAAAGAGCCTTCTGTTCTAACAAATAAACCCAAAAAAATCTCTGATGATGCAAAAAATAGAAATTTAAGCTAAAACGTAGCAAGTACAAAACAGATTCAGTTTTGTAGAAGACTCGCTATGAATAGAAATGTTACTTCTACATTGTTAATATGCTGCTGTCTAGTTTTTGTAACCAAAGCAGAGTTGCAGCTATTGTATGAAATACAGTGTAGACAAATACTAGAAATACAATGCAGTAACAACCACTTTGGGTTAGGCAATATTTAAATCACTCAGATTTCAGAATCTGACAACCTTTAAATTCCATTTAAAGTTAAAGAATAGCATTCATCATGTTTTATCTAAAGCCAGTTCGGATATTACTCAGCCAACAATATTTGGTGTACATCAATACTATAATGGGATTTTAATTGATGTTTCCATCACACAAGCTTTTGCTTTAGAATGAAACATCACCGAGACACACTCAAATACAAAAGGTTACTTTCCAGAAAGTAGTTGGAGAACGTGTATTTGCCTATAGGAAAACCAACATGGGTACATATGGCAGCTGCATAGGAAACTGGGAACCTACACCCAACAGTTTCACATGTAGGCTGCAGGGTCTCATCCTTCACCTATTCAAGGGCCTAAAGGTTCAAACCACAACTTCATAAAGATCCCACATCTACAGGTACAAGGTGAGTTGCGGGCAGTGTCAGCTCTGAGAAGCCTTGGCTCCAGAGAGCAAGTATTCTGCTTTTCTTACTGAAGCATTTGCTCACATGGACAACATTCACCTTGTTTGCAGATGAATTTATAAAGGTAAGTTGTATGAGCAGCAAATACCATGGACAATGCTTGTTTAAGAAAAGCATTTGAGAAGCTCCCTCAAATGAACCATGATTTACAGAAGCATTACTGGAGTGGCAGGGGGCACCTTCCAACTCACACCCTTCCTGTCTTCCAAAAGAAAATGAAAGAACCTTTGTGCATCACACTAGGACTCAGGAGAGAATGGGAAGCATGACAGCTCTTAATGCAGTAAGAAATCCGCTTTTCTACTTATTCAAAATAAGAATAAATGTTACCATCTTTGCATTCAAAGGAACTAATTGTAAATTTCTTCATACGTTTTCTTCATGATCACATGGTGATTACAAGGCAGTGAAAGGAGGAGTAACAAACAAGACTATGGAGCTGGAACATAAACACAAAGTCTTGACTCTCCCTCAGTGTCAAAACCAAGCTTTTGCATGACATCAATCACAGAATGATTATTTCCTTCTTAAGACAGGGAAAAAAACCCCCCGAAACCCAAAAAAGCAACAATTACCTCTGACAGACTAATTCACACTTTATAGGTCATTTTTCCCCAAATAATGCTCTTATGGGAAAAGTGAAAACACAAAAGTTTTGAAAGTGAAGAACAGACAGACATGTGAGAATTTAAAGCAGCTTATTATTCTCCCAGTCTTTTGTTTAATCTTGTATTTGCTGCAGGGCCCAAGACAGATGATATTTCGTTATAAAAATGTATTAAAAATAAAAGGGTAAACTAATAATTTATCTTCCCACAAATTATGATAAGCAACTTCAGCCTTTTTTTTGGACTTGTAGTAAGGCAAATAAACATTAGCCTATTGTGTGCTTAGCATTACTTAAAAAAACATTACTAGCTTGCTCACCTTTCTAGACAAGGAACAGTTATTTGATTCTCTGAGGTGCTCACTTCAAGTTGATAATAAATTATGCATGTTAAGCAATCCACTTACAAATGGCTTAAGTAATGGATCAATGTATTCAAATTATTTCACTGTTACCTTAATTTTAATCTTGAAAGTACCACTCGATAAATGTGACTTGCAGGGAAATTTCTTCTATGTCCAATTGGCAGTATAATAGGATGAACAGCTCCTACAACATATCCTTTGCTGTAATATTCTTCCACCTTAGATGCTATATCCAACACAGAACTGATCTTGATAACTTCTGGATTTGAGGAAGCTAAAAGCATTGAAAGCAGAAAAGAAGCACATTATACTGTGTATGTCCATATATTTTTGGGTGAGTTCCTTTTATATAAACCACACAAATTCTATCCCAAGGTATTTACTAAAAAGTTGCAGTTCTGTTTACACAAGAAAAAGGAGATTCACAGCTGAGTCAACAGTATTCAACCAGCTGAAATATATATTTTTACAAGTTAATACAATCTACTTTTAACCTATTTGGCAACACTTCCTGTTGGGTCTAACTTTGCCAAGCTAATTTAAGAGCTGCATCAACATCTAACCACACAATAGGTCTGAACTCAAAGAAACTATTTTGTCTAGCCAAAGCCTTAAACATACTGAAGCAGTATCCTTCAACCCTAGTTGTGAGGTAAATTCCTGTATAAGGAATTTAAGCCTAGAACAATTGGTTTGTTTTTCCTAAAAATTTTTTTTTGATCCCTTAGATGTGATCTGTGGATTGTAGGCTGAAATTTTAACATAGTTCTAATTCCTTTTTCCAGTAAAGCTAAGTACATATCACGTAAGCAAGCTATGTGGTGTCACTAATTTCTAAGGATGATCCCTCTGAGTGTGTGCAAGGATTTCCAAGAGGCAACAGCTAGGTACCAATAAGCTATTGGGGAAACTACATATGTAAAGGGAAAACTTTTTGAAGAACCATTTTTGAATGGTCTGATCCACAACTTTCACACAGAGAAAAGGAATATTCCACATCTGATCCACTGGTAACAGATGACACATTCTGCCAGTTAGACTGGTGGTCAGTATCTCCCGTTCCTCTCAAATCCACGTGGAATTGTAGATGCTTTCAGAAAGCAGGAAATCAATACTCACATACAGACAGTAACTGAACAGTAATTATGCCAGCATATTTTTGCCATTATCAAAATTTTAATCCTTTGCAGATACGAACTCTTATGACAAGACAGCTTGGCTTAGAATTTGATGGCATCCCCATCCATGACCCTTGCTGCAAGTGACATTTTTTTGTGTCCTGATGGGTCCCTCTCTTTGCAAGACTTTCAGTGAATTAAGACCAGTGTTCAACTGCACTAAAGGATGCTTCAATTGGAATCAAATTAACTTGCAAAACTTTTTTGAGATACGAACATTGTAACACGCTGCTTTAAACATTACCTTTCAAACCGTACAATAAAATGAGAACAATTAAATATGCTAATTGTCTTTTGATTCTATAATTTTTAAAAAAGTGATATAAAAGAAAAAAGAACAGATAAATGCAGTGACAAATCTCACTCACCACTTTGTAAATGTATTCCTCAAGAGGATGCAAGAATATTAAATTAACTCTTATCTACCTGCCCTATATTGTAGGGGGGCAACAGTAAGGAATTTAAGGACTTTAGCAAAGACGCAGCAAGTCAAAGTCTACCTACCCTACTGTATCAAAACAGATATATGAACCTTTAGAATGAAAGATTTAGGCAAACTAATAAACTGAATTAGAATTCTGCTGGTTCTTGAGTAATGTGTTCTGGAAAACATCAATCTCTACACTACTTTCCCCACTATAAAATGGCAATAATACTGATGTATATATGTATACACACACATTATGGAGGTTGTCGTTTTTTTTAAAAAAAAAACGAAAACAACAATCAAAAACCACCAATATTTTACAACATTCTAATGCTTTTAAACACCAACTTTTTGTAAAAGGAAAAAGGAATGGAGGCCTACTTTGCTTGCCACTGGAAGAGCTTTAATATAGAACCACCATAGATGGATGGTATTTTGCCCTTAGTAATGCCTTCATCCCTTGATTTATATCCAGGAGACATTAAATATGTATTGAAGAAACTGCTCTACAGCCCACAAGACAAAAAAGCAGCAATGTATGCAATGTGATCATCACTTCACTGATTTTGCAAGTGTCTTAACCGTTTTTCATTAAAAAAATTTACTTCCGGATGCGCTGTCAACATGTAGACAAAATACTACAAATAACAGAGCTACAGCTAACTTGCTAGCTCTACAGTAAACTTCAGATGCATGGTATTGGAGATGTCGACAAAACAGTTATTTCATAAATATTCATACTGTTGTGCAGAGTTACAAGAACTTCACAGCATGTCATCTTAGTGGGATGCATCAATATTCCTTCTTTTTCCTAATAGGAGGGTCGTAGAAAATGCTTGAGTAGGATATTTAAAATATCCCTACTTTATGGTTAAACTGATTTCAAAAAACAGCTGTTTTTGTAACTGAAATATGCCTCATGATCGAGACTGCAGGATTTACAATCCTTGACAGGAATTTAAAACTACACTTCAGAGTGCACTGCTCCCTTTCCTTCATACTATTAAATCCCACCAAAATAAGAGAGACTGGCTGTAATTTTCTCGTTTCGGATGCTCTTGATACAGAAGAACCTCCGCAGAACTCAAAGCTGATTTTTACAGTAGGGATATGAGTATCTTGGGGACCAGGAGGGGAAAACCCAAGGTACAATACACTGCTGGTAACTAGTTAAGATGCGCAGCGATTCCAGCTAGCAAATTTAGACTACAGTGTAGTTGACCTCATGTGCATCACAGCTTGGGAGAAGATCAGGGACTCCTGAAAGTCTCCCCACCAGGCTCATTTCAACTTCACACAGCATAAATCCAATGAAGCAGAGAATAAGGCATATTAAATTGAAATAATGCATTTATGCTTGCTATACTTTTATCTTAATGCAGGACATAATATCTTTTGTAAGATGCTGCAGTAAACTAAGGGCAGATTTTCTGTTTTACTTGGTGCAAGATCCAGTGGTATCAAGTCACCCAGGCAAACAGAAATCTCAGATGTTAGGGAAGATCTTGCTCTGGAAGTCAGCAGACACAGTGCCATGAAGACGTAACACAACTTGACAGCAGAGCGAAAACTAACTCTCGTCTAAAGTGATAAAAGGCTCTCACTTTGGTTTCATTTAGTCAAAGGATATTCAAGTAGCCACAAGTATGTGAGCAAGTTGATTGGCATAGAGGAAGAAGGAAAAAAAAAAAAGAAAAAAAAAGAAAAAAGCCCAACATATTCCCCACCACACTTTAGCCAATCCCCATGTTTCATAAGCAAACAGAATTCAGAAAATACTCCAAGACAGTATATATACCATTTTTTCCTGTATTCATTATCTTAGGTCTAAAAAGAAGAGACCCCAAACAAAAAAATATTTCAACATCAAATACGCAGACAGCTAGAACCATTCAACAGAAAGATACCTGTGTTCACAAATCCACTCGGTTAGTTGGAAACCTGAAAAAGTTAGGCAACAATCTGAAATTGATCTGTTATTTAGCATTCATAGTTCCACAGTAAGTCACTGAAGCTAAGCACTTTTGAATATCAGACTAAACAGGAGAAAACTAATCTTTACTGCTGTACTGATAAGTTATTAAAGTAATAGAGATGCACCTTTATTTGCACCTGTTTGATGTGCTTTTTCTTAAAAGTCACAACCACCTTTACAACAAATCCTTTACACAACACCTCCAGAAACTTGTTACTTTAAAGCACAGGCAAAATTATCCAGAACACAGACTATTTAAGAACACTAAATACTCTTCAGTCTCAGAAAAAAAGTTTTATTATCCTTTCCATTATCAGTACATTAGCAGACAATTCATGTATGCATCAGGCAGCCTAGCTTTCTTTCCAGTACATTACCACTACTACTTAATCAACACAAAGTTTTGCTTCTTCAAAAAAAACAACCCAGTGAGAAACTCTTTTTTGAGTAAATAAATAACAAACACAGTTGGATGTCAAGTACTGTAACTTAGTAGAATGTGGCTTCTATTATCTTGCAGTTTTTTCAATGAACAGACATATTTTAAATAAAATTACTACAGTCCTTTGTTTTGTTAAAACCAAACTGAGGCCAAGTTTTGTTTATGAAAGAGCTCCTGAAAATGTAACAAGACATGCACTTACGATTTCTTCGTATATCAACCCCTTCTAGCCATTGCATTTACTTAAAATTGTTGTTATTTGGAATTTCCAGTAGATTGGGTTGTTATAAAATGCAAGTTACTACAAATTGACTGCAAAACTGAGCTATCTGTTCTCAGAGGGCAGCCATCTGGGCTTGTTTATGTTTTCAACTTTGTGGAACAGGGAGTTGCTCTGTTAGAGACAGGACACTCTCGGGAAGGAAGTATCCCACAGAGCACTGTCTGCCGCTAGCTACGCATACAAATTTTGTTTCATTTCAGTCACGATTTCAAAAGACTATGCAACAACTACAAATAAAGCATTTCGGAAAAAATTGTAAGATGAAACTGTAAAATTCTTACTAAAATACCTACCAAGAGACTGGGGTGGGCATAAGAGGGGAAGCTACTCCTGGTATACAACTAAGGAACAGACTTACTTCTGCATAAAGTAACAAGGACAATGACAGCCTGTTTTCAGAAGTTGAGTGCATTTTTAAAAACTGTTATTCAATTAAAGCTCAGGCACAGTGCATTTTCAGAACAGTCACACTGAATTCAGACCACCATTATTCAAAGGGAGTACGGATGGCAGTATCTGACTCACAGGAAACTAGGAAAATCTAACAGTTTTTAGCCAGCTTCCTTAGCAAGGACAGCTGTGTAATTTACAGGGTTTGCTTGTTAAAAATACTCCAGTAGTTTCCATTGTAATTTTACATAAGTGAGGACCTTCGTCATTGTTTGTGTTTCAAAATAAAAGTCTGACATTTTTGGCTAGCTTTTATCAAAGTATCTAAGATTCATCCTAAGTCGAACAAGACAAAACTAAGTTAAATCCTATTCCTTGCTTTCTCAGAATAGTAAAGATAACATAAAAAGATACCTTCTAAAGTAAAATCCAGCAATACATATTCATAAGCAGAATCTGTCTTTGTTTCAACTTGTGGTCTCTTCAGTGTAGAAAAGATTTTTCCAGGGCTGCTATCATCTGGGTCTTCCAGCTTTCTCAGTCCGCACCCCATGGCAAGATCTGCAAGTGATTAAATCCCAGGAAAAGGTGGGGGGAGCAGCAAGATCTGTTGCTCTCACTACAGGAAAAAAAAAGTAACCAAATAATTCCCTTTGATTTTGTTTTCTATTAGCTGTAAATCCAAAGAGAGAAAAAGTCCACTTCCCAAATCAAGAAGTGAAGGTACTTTCCATTCATTTTTTTTATATAGAAACAGTAAGCCTGTGATGATTTCAAGCGACAGACTTGGCAAGAGTAGGCTTGATTTCGCAGCAACGTTAGAGCTGCTGCAAACTAGCAGAGATTTTCCATGCCACGTCAATTTACAGCCAGCCCCCTATCAGTGCTCTCTTGCAGAGGACACCAATAGTGCTTTGTTTGTCCTTCTAGACTGACTGGGTGAGGGGGGGCGGTAGGGGGAAGAACTGAAAAAGAAAGTTAGAGAGAAACTTCTCTGTAGTTACTTACCTCCAGAAGTTCTCAACTGCAGCAGAAAGTCAGAGGGGGAAAAAAGCAAGTTAGTCAGAGTGAAAGAATGAGAAAAGAGCCTCAACATGGTTGGAGACAAAAATCATTTCCAGAAAGGAAGTCAGCTTCAAGAGGAAATTGCTTCTGGCATCTCAAAGGGCAGAAAAGTAAATGAAAAGCAGTTCAGTCCTTATTTTAGATTTCAAAGTTTGGTTCCTATTTCCTTTCTACAGGAACTTTCTTCCAGAGGGAAAAAATCCAAACATGAACGTAGTGGAACATATTGTAATAAGGTAAAAATATGTAGTAAAGAATTTTATTGTCAAGAAAATCAGTAAGAATCTACATTGCTAAAGTCTACTAGTGTAATTGGTTTTAATAAATACCAAAACCAGAGACTGAAATAGTCCTCATTTCAAATCAGACTTTTTCAATGTTATATATGAATAAAGTTACAAGACTTTCTTCCCCATTTTTCACTGCTATTCAACAACTGAAATCCTCCTCTCCTCTGTCAGGCTGACTTCAGCTGGTACAGCCACTTTCAACACTGCTTCCCAAGTAAATTTTTTATTGAGTCCTGAGAATTTAGTATAATTTTTAAGGGCTCTCGTTACCCTTACGTTAACTACTGCAAGTCACTTGTAACCGTATTACACCTGATGCAGACCATGATAATGCATGGGGAAAAAAGGAACAGTGATTGATCCTCTAAGGCCCTGTTACTGCCAGGATGAGCAGTTAGAAAATTTTTTTTTTTTTTGACTGCATCTAGAGAAATTAGAAGTCATCTAGAGAAAACTAGAAATTTATAATACCTTTTTGGATTAGAGTAACACACATTTGAATTTAAAAAGTTTTTTACTTTTTTTTTTCCCACTGAAAAAATATTCATCTTATAAAAAAGTCCACATTTTCTATAGTCAATCACTGCAAATTAGGCATTAACCATTCGTGGTTTTCTTCTTGTTCCACTGCAAGAAAAATGATTTAACTTTTATTGAAACAGCTTACCAGGAATGTCAAGTCTGCTGACTATATCCCCTTTGAAATCCACATTAAAGTTACTTAACTTGGGAAGAATTTAAAAATCACTGAGTGCAGAGCCTAGGATTACATACAGTCTTTAAAACAAGCTCACAGGTGCTGAAACCATGACAAAATTCCTCAGTGTTGTCATCTTGATTAAAAACCTAGGAAAACATACTAAATAAGCAGAATTCTTCAGCTTCCTAACATGTCTGCTTACACAGAAATTGCTCCCAAACACTGTTGTGTTTTTTTTTTTATTTTTATTTTTCTTCCCCCCCTCTTTTTTCTCCCGGTAAAGGTCATCCTTGAATTGTTGCTATACCACACATACACGTAAACTGTCCCCTCAACCTTCAGAATCCTGCTGCTTCACTCCACACAGTCCTTAAGATCCACTGTAATCACTTGTATAAAGCCATGGCCTGACTAAGATAGCTGCAAGTAAAAACAGCTTTTTGCAGCACTAGTCCAGTTGCCAGCTGGTTGCTTATTTATTTATTTAACTAAAGATAGCTACATTTTTAATGAGCCCAGAATATTGTATTTTGAACTCTTTATGACAAGGCTTAAACCATATTTCAACCTTCTCACCAAGACAGGATTTTTCATAGTATAAACAAACTCCAACATCAACATAGAAACACTTCTATGGATAAACACAATAATCCTTATTTTGGGTAACCCTACATTAGTTAAGTAGTTACAAGCTTCCAAGTTGGAAGTCGGTCAACAGTTGCCACCGCAGACTTGACTCAAAAGCCACTAGACTGAACCAATGAAACCAAAGATTCCACATGTCAGAATACACAAAAACAAGTGACCAAGAATTAGCAGCATCCCTCACGGGAGTTCAAAACTGCATCAAAGCACCTGAATGATTCAGGAGAGGAACAAGATTGCAAGATTCCTAGACTCAAGAGCTGCTTAAGGAGCTGCCTCAACAGCTGTAGTATCCTGTTGCAAAGTGGATATTAACTACCAAACAGTCCATTTTCAGTGACCCAGAATGCAAAGGCTCTGGGAACCTGTACCAGAGAAGAACAGATCCCTTGAACTATGCTGATTCGCCAAGGTGTGGTAGTCACAGCAACCCCCACTGAAAGAGTACGTGACTCATTCACTGAAGCCTGATACAGTTTTTAGACTTTTAAAAAAGGCAAAGATAGCCAAACAATAGACCAATCAACCCAAAGGAACTATACTTCCATGGAAGGCTCCCAGGATCCCCCTACAGTTTTTATTCTGATGAAATGGAAAAATGATAGAAAGATGGCAAAAGAGTAGTGCACCAAACAGGGGTGTGGGTCCAGCAGTGGACTACTGACTGTCTTCTAGCAGTGCAGCATGAGAGGCAGCAGCAGTCCCGCACAGTACTTTTGACGAGAAAAGTGAGACAAGCCTTGCTGTCTACCCACACCTCAAAGCTGCTCCTGTCCCCTGCTCATGACACACTCTGTTCCCTGTTGTCAGCATCATGGGAGGTTTGAAAACATTTGTGTGGGAAGCATTTTTGTCTGTCTTGTGACATTACTAAACATACCGAACTTAAGGACATCATCTGATGCTTGAAACTGATGTCCCTCTGCTCCTGACTCTATGCTGAGTTGCTCACTATTAGCATTACTGATATCCAAGGCAGGCTCTCTGTCTATGGTGTTGGTGCCAAATAAAAGTGGTGTTGGCATCCCTTTTTGAAGGAGTCTCTCATGCTAGAATTAGAAAGATTACACGGTTTTCGGAACATATGCGATAAACCAACTGGAACACAAAGCCTATTTACAAGAATGCCTTCTCTTCTCCAAAACCAAATATGACCTGCATAAGCCATTTAATAAAATAATACAGTTTAAACTTTGCCTTCCTCAGTTATCTTAAAAGATCAAGAACAGGAGACAGTACTTGACAGTAGTATGTTCTTTTTTTCAAGTTATCTGAGCCTCCTGTTGATTAAAGTCATAAAACATAAGGAAAAATATTACAACAGTGGAGATGCACAGAAAATTTTCCTTGTCTGTGTATGCATAACGTCAAAATAAAAAGCTAAAAATAATAAATAAAAATTCAGGGAAATTGAGCATCCAATTTTTAATGAATACTGAAACACAAGAAAGATCATAAGCTACTGAATCTGCAATTCAGAGTCAGATCCATAGCAAACACTTCCTTAAAGACACCTCTCTCTCTGACTAAGATATGGGCTAATATGTTAAAAACAAAACGAATCCTGCTTTAACGACTGATTAACTTCAAAAAGCTTCAAAGGAAGTAGTGTTTTATTTTAAATTTTAATGTGTATATGAAGGACTTGGTAAGAAGGACTAAAATTTTTTTAAGCAGCATTGCAGTCATACCAGATGACTCCTGCTCAATCCCATGATTTAGAACTGGCTGAAGATTCTGAGGAGAACGTCTCACACTCTTCACAGCCTATAAGGCCACTACTGGGACAGGAACAGCACTGGCAGTACACCTGTGAGAAGGTTCACTCAAAATATTTTAACTGACAGGCTTACCTGGAATAAATTCACTAATAGAAGCTGCACAGCCTTTAAAGCTCCATTCCTATTCTCAAGGTAAAAGAGTAGTGAGCATCAGAAATACAAATACCTTAAACTGTATCAATTACCTAAAGAGTAAGTTATCGCTATTTATAAAGAATTCACTAGGACCAAAACTGACTCAACTAACACAGAACAGAGGGGGGTTAACTCTTAGTTCCTCTGACAAAGTCAAAACATAAAATAATACTTGGATCAAACAGGTTTCCCACTTGGGGTCATAACCACCCATGTTTGCAGCTTACAAAAGCGTATAACAGCACCAATTAAAAAAAAAATTAAGATCAGCATTGACTAATGGCTATAGACCAGTCATCACTGACACAGAAGGTTTTTAAACAAAGGACAGACACATTAATAAGATACAAGTGGGCAAGTTACAAACACAAGCTAATTTAGTCACATTTTCCAAAACCTGAGACTGAACAACTACAGGACTCAAAGACAACGCATTAAAAAAAAAAAATCCCTAAATATTAATCAGCCCAAATTGCAACACTTTTGAACTTCACAGTTCCTCTCTGAACTTCTTTTTAAATTTACTTCCTTTGTTTTATGACTCAAGGCAAATGTAAAGTTTTTGCTTGGGATAGGATATTGACAGAAAAAGCAAAAAAAATTCCATCAAAAAAATTCTCCATTTCAGTTGTCAAATATTTTTTCACATCCAAGAACTATTACTGTAACAAAACATCAACATTTAGTTCTTTCTTCTGTAGAATGATTTGATTAAAACTGTTTCATCCATAATTTAAAGACATTAAGAAAGTAGCAGTGTTCCATTCTCAAGGCTCCTTGGTTTTGCAACTCAAAATTTTTTGTTTTCCTTCGCCCAAATCTTTTTATTCCTTTAATAATTTTCTGAATGTAACAGGCACACAGTCTTATTAAACATGTTAACTTGAGCAGAAGAGCCAGCTTTTCTGCAAAAATATTTAACTTAATGTTCTAAAAATAATGAAAGAAATGACAACAGTTTGTTTTAATGACTGCAAAAGCATATTTTAATGACAAAAATTAATCAAATCCATTTTCATATTTTTCTACACCCATATTTAAAGTACTCATCAGTACTGTAATTAAATTAAAAAAAGTTACAATCCAAACAGTAGATAGGGACCAATCTGAATCAAACTTTTAGTTACCAACCCAGAACTTTACCTGAAGCTACAAACTACAGAAGCTTGTTTATCATTGCTGTATTACAAGTAGTTTCAACAGAAAGAGCTTTTGATTTATAAAATTGCCAACAGTTCTCTAAGATGAGACCTAGAAATTTATTAAGCTTTTATTTATGCACATCCACAGTATCTCACTTATCAAGGCAGCAGTAACTACATCATCTGGATCTGCAACACAATCTCATGTAACAGTCACGCTATCAACTAAAATCACACATTCTAGAACAAAACTGGATGTTCTAGTTTATCTGATTTAAAACACCTGGAAATATTATGAACAGTATTCTGTCCACTTTTAGCGTACACACTTATGTAGACTGCAGCTCCACTGAGAGAGGTACCATGCCAGGCCCTCAAAATTACAGTTCCAATACTTCCTTAAATTATTTGCGACTCACGAAGTCTAACAAGGCCTTACAAGACCTACACTTTCCCATTATATCTTAGCTATGTTATTAAACATTGTTAAAGTGAGAGCTACATATTGCTGTTCTGCTTTCTACAGTTTTATTTGGATTTTCTGCATAACAGCTTATAAGGATTTGCATATAGGACTGCATGTGTATATTGAAACACTAGCATTATATTCTCGATCCTTAAAATATCTATTTAAACTGTGTGGATTTTTTACTTCAATAGGAAACAAACTCTTACACTAGGTGAACTGAAACTACTATAGTACTTCAACATCTCAAAGACACAAGCTAATTTTACTATAAAAACTATTTTACAACCATATAACTTCTCACACCTTAGAACTATGTCAAACAAAAACATTTCAAGAGAGCCGTGTGTTCTGCTAGTTTCTGCTGGAATGCAGTTTACTCATTGACTTAATATTAGCTATTTTGAAAAATGAATTTCAGAATACAAAGGACTGCCAATTTAATATGAAAAGTGTAAACAGTTTCAGGGATGATGAATGGACTTTTGATGCTTAAGAACAGAAGTAGCAGGAACCAAAAATGCTAGTGACCTATAGAATTCTACTTAATGCAAGAGAAATAGTCCTTGATCAAACACAAAAATACAGGAGAGATAACTTCAGTACGTTTTCTGCCTGTCTACTGAGTTTTAGTGTTATCTAACAAAGAACATTAGAACTAACATTTTGCCATATAAATACAACATTAAATAGGCAATGGTTGCCAGAAATACTGTAACAGCTAGCTCAGTAGAAAACAGAAGATACCAGCAGCATCTCTAAATTCTAAGGGGGAGGTGGTGGTGGTGGTGGGGTGGTGGAAGCCAGAAAATTAATTTAGGTTGCCAATACATGAATGTGACAAGCACCGCACAAAGACGGTAATTTGATCTTAGCTACTGAATGTCCATAGGGCTTTGTCCTAGTATGATGTGTTCCCTCCTAGCATGTCTGTAAAGCCTTACTCCTATCAATGGGAAACAGCAGAAGACCCTTCTCCAACTGCCAAAATCAGTGAGGGATAAGGATCTTAATATCTCCAATTAACTGACTCCTGTATAAAAAGCACAGGAATCTCCATATTACAGAAATTTTAAGTGGCAGGAAAATACTGTATAGTATCAGAGATTAAGAGAGTCATGAATGCTACAACATCAAGCTAACTGTAGGCGCTACCTGAGGAAGCATAGTTCTTCCTCAGCGCCTATCATCTGTGTATCCCTGTAACAGAATTACAGAAGTCAGTTATTGTGCCTCAACTGAGTCTACAGAAGGATTCAACTACTGGAAGCTTAAAGGTTCAGTTACTACTGATTGACTTTATGCCATCATTCTTGGCAAGCATTCTGAAGAAAGATGAGCTACAGTATCAGTGGAGAGTGTACTTCAAGAGTGAACTGTGGTTCCTGGAGAAAGCCAACATTCAGAGCTTTGTCTTGGTCTCTTCTAGGTCTCTTAGAAGCACTGTTAAGACCTGGTGATACAATCCTAACCAACTACCTCCAGACTGATGTTATAAGCCCCACAGTAGAACACTACAGGTATACTTCTGCACCTAACACTGAATACCTCCTTCCAAATGATCAAGTTCACATGCAAATAGAAACAAAGTAAATATTCTTTGAAGCAAAGACCAAGGGATCAACTCATTATCAACAATCTGACACCTGTACCAATTAATGGAAAATAAACTACATTTTGTGAGTAATCTGGACTACAGCCACAATTTGATGACACGTAAATGACTGCAGAGTATTCGTACAATTTAAGCAATTAGTTCAAGACTTCCCTACAGGCACATGTTTGTTTTTTAAAGATAGTATTCACTGTAAAATCTACTTCTTGGACCTCTGAAGCATTTTAAAAACAGGGAAGACATGTTTGGTAAACAAATTGTGAATTCCAAAAATAAGGACTTGGAACTAAGTCTTCTGAATTCTGGGTCAAATGTGTATTTGTTTCATGATATGAGAAATAAGGCTCTAACAGAACATACCTTTCTTCGGCACTTTTGGAGACAGCATTCATTAAAAAATTTACTATGTAAAAATTCTTCCATAGAAGTGAGTTATTGTTACAATGTGCCAAGATTACTGTAACACACTTATACTGATGAATTCTAAAAGTCTGAAAGTTAAACAGAAGAACAACTGGACAGATATTTTTAGTGGTACAGAGTGACTCAGAAACATGACAATCTATAGCAGATGAGTATTTCCCCCCTCAAAAATAAGCTGAGATCCCTATGTATGGAACAAATTGTATATCTTTGATACTTATTGGTAAAACAATCCCCCACAGCTGCTACGGTAACAAGCTTTTAAAACCAGAAACTATTAAGTTACAGTTGTGTGGCTTTTTCTACTTAGCAAAAGGTGGAAAGACATTTGAGGAAACTTGCAACCAAGAGGTAGTACATGGCATCTCCTTTCACATCAATTTCAAAACAGCATAACAGAACCAGACTCCACCTGTCTTCCTGCACAATATGAAAGAATACTAATGACTGCTAGAATAATCATTAAATATATTTACATACTACACATGGATTACTTACTGACTACAATGCCCATGCTATAAGATCCCTGAATGATTAAAAAAAAAAACCCACACCACAAAGAAAATCCCTAAATTACTACAGAGCAGATAAAATTAAAAGCTTGATGATATTGTACATACATAGACCTCAGTTCTACACAACCAGTAAGCCACAGCTCGCACTCCTATTAAGTACAGAGGCTGTATTTTAAACCTTTGTGGAATCTGACTTTTATAAAACATAGAAGGAATTCTAGGTGGGGGGGGGTGTGTGGGGTGTGTGTGTGTGTGAGAGAAGCAAGGAACAAAAAGAAAGTTATCTCCCTGCAGTTGAGGAGATAGTATTTCATATCAACTTGTGACACTGCCAGGGAGTTCCCAAGTTTTGCACAAACAGAAAGAGTCAAAGAAGCAAAGAGAAGTTTTCAATGGTCTTGTAATGTTAAGAAGACAATTCTTGCCTTTTTCTACAGCTAAAAAAAACCAACACATACTGTTAAACCAAATTTATTGCTTACCATATGCAAGAAAAACGTCAGCCTCATATGAGGATAAATAATTACTGAACTACTGGTCCAAATTTTATTTTTAAAAAGCTGTTATTATTCCGAAGCACTAAAATGATGCAAGTAAAACATGTTATAAAAGCAGAGAATATTGACTGCAAGAAAATTAGAAGTAGACAAACTCTTTTGGAATTGAAACAATACACATTGATTTAAATAACCAGTTTTTAAATGCTGTCAGTATATGGGAAAATGGCTTTTACTTTGTAACTAACATCTTTAAAGTTCATGTAATTCAGAAATTAAATGTTAAATTTTCCCTTTCAATAGAAGTATGCTGGTTTTTCAATCGATGTTAACAACCTAAGTTTATGCAGTAGGCCGTGTACCAGAAATCATCATTTTGTCCTGTAACGGTATTTTTATTAAGAAGGGAAATACAGGATAAAATAATGGTTTCATGTGGTTTTACCTGTCCAAACTCCAAAGTTTCATTTTATTACTTTACAAAAAGGAGTCTTATTTTAACTTAGACATTTTCAGGCAAATGTTAGGAGTTAGGAAGAACATATCCTTCACATGGTATGTATGTTAGCAAAGTAGATAGTTAAAAATCTGTTTTACACATTCTGTAGAAGAATGGTGGTATAAAAATGTTATCTTCCATTCTATAGTCTTTTCAGGACGAAAGCGTGGACTTCACGTGTATCGAGGTTTCAGACTCACAGATGAATGATGTGAAGAAATTCTTCATGCAGAACACTACCTCGATTCCTAAAGAGAGAGAAAAATGCTGTGTTGTTTCTTCTATTTCAAAGTGCATCCCATTTACTACATTAATAATGCTTCAATGAAAAGTTAGTCCATTTTGATATTGCATCAGCTAGGCACAGTTCAAAAAGGAAAGACAGATTTCCATTATGTACCTAGGTGAAGTCAATAGTGGCAAAAAATATCTTCCTTTATTTACAAGTATGGAATCTTAGAACAAGCTCAGAATTTACTTTAAAAAAAAAAATCAAGTTTTGTTCATTGATCACATAGCCTTAGTAATGTGCGTCAAGTTACTAAAGCAACTGTACCTCTTTCTAGTTGGATAGAGAAAATTTGTTACAGCACAACTTTTTGTTGTTTTTTTGTTACAGCATTTAATATTTTTTTTTACTTTCACATTCTCTGTAGATTAGAGCAATGCATTAATACTGGAATTTATAATAATGCTTGCATGGTTTTTTTAGTAGCTAAACCTCAGACTTTTAAAACTTGAGCTGAATAACTGATAACTGTCCTGTTTGTAAACTAACAAACAGGCAATGGACTGTGATTAAGTAATTTGTCAGTGGATGCCACTAGCTGCTGACAAAAGGACAGCAAGATCCAGAAAACAGGGTACCTGCAGTGTTCTACTGTGGGGCCTATAACAGCAAGGTCCAGAAAACACGTTTTAGCTGCTGGCAAGAACAGTTTTTAGAGTACTTGTACTATTCTATTTATTCTTCCTAAGATCAAATTCTCTTACAGTCTCCCTTTGTGTCTCAGCTGCCCTATATCTCATTTGTGTAACTCCTATCTGTTTAATTATCTTTACATAACCAATCCGAGTCCTTTCTTCCCATTTCCACCATGCCATACGACAGACCCAAACTATCTTTGCTTTCTAACCTTGCCTTAGCTCAGGCTTTTTCACCATCAACTTTCTTTTTTTGTTAAACTTACTCATCTTCTTACCCTCCCTTGTGGCTCTGCTTGTTTCTTAATACAACCAGCTGCAGTTCCTACATCCCTACCAGGATATTCAGCCCACTTTAATCTCAAGATTTCAGTTTCTTTCCTCATCTACTAGCTCCACATCATGTTGTGCATTGCTTTCCTAAGTCTGCCAGCCTCCCTGCCCACTTTAGCTCAGGACTTGAGTCCAAATCTGTTTCTCTTACTCTTTCTTTAGTTTTGATTCCTATTAGAATATGGAGGAGACAAACACATTTTTCCCTTCTCTACTGCCTGGTCCCAAAAGAATTATGCTCAGTTTCACACTGGCAAACTTCTAGTATTTTTTAAAAGCCACATCCAGGGATAAATCACACAGACACATACAAAGACAAGAACTCACACCTTAACAAAGAGCAAGCCCCTGCTACAAATCACTGGGCTGTTTAAAGGCTATCAGTTAAGAAACGGACACAGATTTTAACAAGTGTAAAACATGTTTTCTTCCCTTGCTTCATTTTATTAAAATCCTGGGTTTTTAAAATGTAAAGAAATAAAAGCAGCACTTTTCACAATAAAAGCAGGGTTGAGTACCTGCCAGAGCATAACTCCATGAATACAAACCACTGTAAACCACACAAAATAGGGAGAAAAGGGGAGAAAGTTGAGTTAATAAAGGAATTAAAACAGTTTTCAGAAACAAAAATAGTACATTGAAGTGCTGAAAATTTCCCTCCCTGTTAAAGGAAAATAATCCAAACGCACACAGAATTTGGGCAGTTGAACTAGAAAGAAAATAGTGATGAATACACACATTATTATCCCAGGAATGAATAACATGGATTATACAAAGTTTGTTTTACATAAGTGAATTAGTAGGAAGTTTACAAACATGCAGGAAGCAGCTAAGTAATATTGCAGACTATGCTAAATTCTGAGCATGTTTTACTATTTACCAATTTCTAAGTAGCAAGCATTGCAATGAAACAACTAACCCCAAGTTGCACAACAGGCAGCTGCTAGCTGGTATGTTGATGATGGATCTCAGCCACATGGGAAGAACTCAACAAGAAAACCAGTACTCAGACTAGAGCTGCCCAAACAGCTTAATAGTGAATGCTCCATAGTGCCTGTTGAGAGAGAGAGAGCGCGAGAGCATACAGATCAGAGAAAGCAAAAGAAAAAAAACCACTAAACTGGAATGAGAACAAACTATTAGAGTAGAAAAAGAGGAGATTGCAAAGAGAACACAGAATGAAACAATGCAAGAAAAAGCACGCCATCTGCACCTTTCAATGTTGATGTAAAATTAACAAATATGGTTTTGGTGGAGTTTAAAAATACCCCTTTTACAGGCAACAGACCTTGCTACAGCTGGTGACAAGCCTCTTGTTAATCACATATAATGACAACTACAAGTTTAGTGTTCCTGACACTAAGGTAACTTTAAACAGAAGATTTACTCGCTCTCAATTTCATTGCATGTATAAAAAACCACAACTTACCTATACAGAAAATGTAGGGTTTGATTTTTTTGTCCAGATGGAATATCATACAATAGCACACGGTACTAGTATAAAATCACTCTGCTTTTCCCAAAATTACACCAAGACTTCCTCTTATAAAGAATGCAATTTATGTATCTATACATGCATGTGTATATATACAAACACATGCATATTTGTGTATTATACACACACAGAGAACACAAATTTTACCTTATTACTCTTAACTGCAGAGAAAAATGGAGTGCTCTAAGTTCAGTTAAATTTACAGAACATTCACCACCAAAAGGCCAAGGTGTTAGCATCCTGCACCATTATGATCTCAATGCATAGATACATGAACTATATTACAAATGAATATGCTAAATTCTATTTTGACATATGAAGATCCTCCTCTGCCTTTTCAGTTAGAGGCAATATAATTACTGCCAATATACTGTAGACTGGAAATGCTCAAGCAAAAAAAGTTTCTGGCCTTTCTAAAAAGCATTTTCTTAAAGTAGAAAATCCAGTTTTAAAGCTGTTGAAAAGGATTGTGGGACAGAGAACAAAGTAGTGACAAAAACCAAACACACAAACAAGTCTGAAAAAGGATACATTTCTATCATTGGTAGGTTCTTGTTAGAGAACTCAGTTAACTGGCTTTTCAGAAAAAAAAAAGTTAAAATACTTACAGGTTCTAGTATAAAGCATATGATTATTCCTAATGCAGTTAGCAGATTACCTTTAAGGTAAGGTTATTACTTTAGGCACCTGCTTTCCCTTAAATGGCCACTGCTTGGCAACTCTCAAGCAGCAGATAGATTTGTTGGGGTATTTTATCAAGACTACATCCAGCAGACAGTATTTTTATGCAGCTGGGGAGCAGGTGGTAATGACACAACCACTTGCTTAATATAGAGCAGTCTGCTGTCAACATTTGCTCTGTGCCCCCTCACCCCATCATTGTTGGGTGCTCAGTGATAGACAGAACACAAACTGATCATATTCGTTACACATGGAATATATTCAAAACTTCAAGTGGGTAGGTGAAAAGATAAGGTGAAATGTGAAAAGGAAGAATTATATTCCAGAACTATTAATTACTACTAAACAAAGCTAACTAAACAAAAAACATTAAAACCTGTCAAAAACTATTTATCATCATCTTGTAATGAATAAACTTATCAGAATTCAGCAAGTCTTTGTAAGGGTCTAACTTTGTGAATCTACTTGAGACCTAAGCAGAGTTTCAATTGTGGGTAACAAGACTTCTAAGAAAACAGGTAAGCATAAACAAGAAATACAGTGAAGGAATGGACAAGATTAGCAATTTCATGCTGAATTTCACCAGGTTGCAGTCTGCACTGCTAATAACAATCTTACTTCCTTTATCCTATCCCAAACTTCTTGTATAGGTACAAGTTTGTGCAGTTGCTTGACAAACTGGTCTGAGCAACTCATCCAGGTTTAATTCAGCTCTTTTTGGGTGGTGGGAGTGGAGTTTCATCTTTAACTACATAAGTTCCGTGACCTGGTTTAGCATATTGCCTCTCAAAAACCTCTACCAGCACAGGAGATGGGTGGTGTGGAAAAATTGACTGAATTGCTGGGTTATGCCAACTTTGGATGTGTGTGAAATCACTTCTAAAGCTATGAGTAAACATAGAAAATATTATATCAGGAGGTAAATAAGAGTCTGAATTTGCAGCTCATTTCCTACACCACAGTAATGAAACACGGTTTTACTGTACATGCACATATTCTACTGTAAATGAACACATTATCACTTATCACAGAATAAACTACTTTGCCTTTGCTATAAGGTAAAGCATGGTGCCGTGGCAATTACTGTAGAAGAGGAAGCACTATCATGCTCCAGATCTACCTTGTAACTTAAACTATCTTGTTTATATTGCCTTGGCCCTAGGAAAGATAGTAAAAGTAAAGTTTCAAGGTCAAAAAGCTTGTTTCTGTATTTGATAATGTATGCACTTTTTTATTCTGAAACTACTATTGCCTTTTTTTTTTTTTGAAGTGTTTTCATGCACTGTTAGAAAATGGAATCTAAACTGGATACTATGATCACTGTGTTACACCAACTCCCTTTTAAAATATTTCTTAAAAATATGAACCGCTCAAGATTAGTATTCTCAAATTCATACTCAACTTCTATTTTTTTTTTTAATTGGAGCACTTGCGTTTTATTCCAAGACAACACTTAATGTTACAGCCCCCTCTACTGGAAATACTTAGTAGATATTGTTACACAATAGTCTGGAAAAAATTTCCCCTAAAAAAAATGTAAAATAAATGAAAAAATACATATAAAAGAACCTCTAACACAGCTTTGATTCATTCATACTTAGTCTATCATTTGTAGTCAAGTAAGCATCTTTCACAGAAGAGTAAGTGCTGTAATATCACTTAAAACTACTGATACCATTAGTCCTTCATCACCAGGCATATCTAGACTAAGTGTAGTTTAGACATTATTTCAGATGTCGTGTTAACAACCTTATTAATTTAGGCAGAAGGACCTTAAATTGGGACCCAAAAAACCCCAACAACTTGTGTCAGGTGACATGGAAGAATCACATTTTAGAATGGCCATTCAAAGTCAGAACTGCACACAAAAACTCCTACAGGTGGCCGACTGGGACAGTTTTTCATGCTCCATGTTCCAAAACCCCACCTCTCCACAACATGAGGTGCTTATCTAAGGCTGCAAGTAATGAATTAAACTCCAAGATCCAGAGATTTGTACAAGAATTTGTAACCATCATTTCAAATATCTGAATGAGGTTCACTGTTTTCTCTCAAAATATATTTTTCATTTCAGTTTTGTTTGTATCTTAAGTTTTAAAATGAGGGTTTTTTCTGTTGTTTCCCCAAATAGTTCCAAAATAGGCGTTATGTCCTCTGTAACAAAGCCTCAAGCAAAGAAAAATCTGTTTCTCTACAACATTTCTGTTTTCCTTATTAATTCATTACAATAGACTTTATTATCCTTCCCCCTCTTCTTTTATTAGCCCCTTTCAAGAAAGGAGACACTAATACTACCAGGCTTACTTTAACTATCTTAGTTTGATACTTACAGGTGCAGGCGTGGCTACAGCACTCTGGGCATAAGGCTGGTGATATGGTACTTGAATTCCATGGTCAGAACACATCTGGTATAAAAACAAGACACAAAAAAGTGAGCAGAAAAGCTTCTTTCACAATTTTATGTTTTTGCAAAACTTTCACATGAATTTAGACTCCTTAAAACTCCAAATTGTGGGCTATATTTATCTAAACTACTTTTTAAAACCCCAAACTTCGATATCCACATCATGTTTTCCTCACTGTACCAAAGTTCGGTAAATTTATGCAAATCAGTGCCAAAAACCACTTTCCTTGACAGAAGTAGCAAGCTTCTTAACTACAAATCCATTTCACTCAGCTCTAATTGGTATAGTGTTTAAATGTGTAGATTAGCATACTGAAATGTAATTCCCAGCATTATTGCACTTACAAGATATTTACATACAAATAATACACAGGCTTTTCTTTGAATTTTACACCATTTTCTGAAATTCCACATACTGCTTCCTTTAACATCAACAAATTATGTACCTGTGAACCGAGAGCATGTCACATCCAAGTAATCCTTAACTGATTTCATGCATTTTTTGGGTGCTTATAGATTTCAAATTTCTCTTTAGGGAAGATATCTGTTGATAGCCAGTTTACCAAATACAAAAGGTAAAACTGATAATAAGATGTATGATTATACAATAAATACTGAGATTTATGCACTTCAAAAAAAAAAAAAAAAAAAAAAGGAGAAAAACCCCAACCACCAGTCTTCTATTATTCAATACCTTTGTAGGGAAATTAAATTACTTAGGTATGTCAGGATTTCCCACTTCAGATACTTGTTTGAAATACCAGGTTTTTTAACTTCTCTTGCAGCAATAAAACACACTTCAACTTTGGTAAAAATACTTGATCACTGCCCTAATTTATAATTTATTTTGGCATCCCTGTTAACATGGAATGAATTATCAAAGAGGAAAAGTATCCATTAATCATAATACATTTTCAATTTTGGACTGTTTTCTTTTAGCCAATTATTGACTGTCATTTTTAATATACAATTATAAAGAAAAGAGTTTATTGTACATTAAGAATCTCTCAAACATTAGAAACACTATTGATATACAAGCAAAAAAATTGTAAACAAAGAAAAAATATTTAGTCATTCAACTACTCTTAATTCATTCTGATCTTCCGAATATTTAAAATCAAGCTTTTACTCGTACGTAACAAGAATTACTTCAGGAAACTGTTATGGCTTGGGTAGACTAACCCAGCATTCTGAAGAGTCCAACTTCCCTTTTATTTAAATAATGGTTTTTTTTTTCAAAAAAACCAGACTCGTCTTTATACTGCTGCCACACTCATGACCCTCTGAAATATTTCAGAATCAAAGCATCTTCGTAGAAAACTGGAAGAGATACTCTAACTTGAGGACAACTTAAGGAGATTTAACAGCAGCAGCATGGGTGTGAAGGTAAGTACAGGTAACAGTTGATCTAAAGTGCTTTGGACTGCCTGGGCTTAAACTGAAAGATTATGGTTTTTAATTGCAGATAATTGTTTCACTTGTAAAATTTTTTATAAGAATACCTCAGGAACTGCAGCTTCCACTAGCAGAGGTGGAGATATACATCCACTTTCCTGGGTAATCCCTATTGGCTGATAAATGACTTCAGATGGTTGCAGATACATGAATGAAGGTGAAGAGGCAGGAGACTGAAATAAAAAACATTATTTGCATAAATCATGATTTATGCACTACAAATACCAAAGCTTATTTTACAGTCACCTTTGCTACATATAAATGAAGATAAAGCTTCTAAAGAAAGTGTCAAATTCATTGTTGATAACATAGAAACTAAGTAAGGGGGAAGCAGGTATAAAGGTCAGGTAGTAGGATAAACCAAAGATGTATTTTAATCACTTTCATATATTTTTCAGGTATCATTTACATTTTGGAGAGCATTGTTAGAAAATCCTAAAATTTATAAAACTGACACTCTCAAGATCACAGAAACACAATACAATTTTCTCCCACGAAAATATTACATTTAAAAAACCAAATACTTTTGTTTTAAAATAAAACCCACAGCATTTCTGTAATTCAGCACCCAGATTTCAAAGCAGCAGACCAACACCTATTAATAGAGTGGAACTGACCGTAACTGGACAAGGCTGGCTGCTACTAATGGAATGAAGGACACACTGATAGTTCAAGCTTAAGGGACTTGGTCCTCCTTTCAGCTTCAAACCCTTCAAATTTCTTGTTGTCAAGATTTCCATATTAAGTTCCTCTGCTACAGAAATCACAAAACCAATAAAGTCTCCCCCCAAAATTACCAAGTTAGCAACTTCAAGTTCTTCCTCCTATTTCAAGGGTCTGGGTCTAATTTCACCACACTTGTGTGTCTACATGCTTCTGCTAGCAATACTATAGTGAAACACCACAGTTAGTATCTGTTAACAAGCTAATTAATACTCATTTCTCCTATCAGGCAAAATACAGCAGTTTTTACCTGCTTCTGAGAACTTACTAGATAATTTAATACAAACTTTTTGCCAGAGGGAGAGAGCAGGGGAAGATTCTTTCTTTACATCAGATTTGTATTTGATGCTTCAATAAATGCTATTTTATGCCTTCTATTGTATCAGCAAGTGTTGCAAATGCATCACTAAAATATAGCAATTAATATTTAAATATTTATTTCAACAGTGTTGTGAATAATGGAACATTTCACTGTTAGATAAGCACACTGTACCTTTATACTAGATGCAAACTACTGGTAAAATGCTGCAAGTACGAGCTGTATTTACCTGTGGAACAGACCACTGCCACTGACTTGGAAGACGCTGTGTTGGTGCCTAAACTCAAACAAAAAGATATTACTTACATGATTAATAATATATGCACACACATACTAAAATTTCCAACATACTACAATCAAAACCATCTCAAATCTATAATCAATTCTTAACTAAAAAGAAGAAATACAATTTTTATTAAGCCCCCCCAAATAATTCAGGAACATAGTGTTGTCCCCTTCCACTCAGCCTTTGACCAGGGCATCGTATAAGCTTCTAAAATACTGAAGCATGTAAGAAGCATGCCTAATTAGGAAAACTAAGATATGAAGTGCAGTTAACTTTCCAATGCACATTAAAAACAGGGACATACTGTATAAATCTAGTAGTGAGCCACCAAGATGGTTAGGGGATTGGAGAATAAACATATCAGGAGGCTCAGAGAATTGGGTTTGTTCACCCTTGAGAAGGATAAACATGCAAGGGAATTATTATTGCTGGCTACCAACTACCTAATGGAGAGAGAGTGTGTGTGCCTAAGTACAACTGAGCCAGATTCTCCTAAGTGGTGTTCAGAGCACAAAAGTCAATGGACACAGGCTGGAGCACTGACAATTTTAACTGGTTATAAGGAAAAAAAAAGTCTTTTACTATGAGAAAGGTCAAGCATTGGAAAAGGCTGTCAAGAAAGGCTGTGGAGTCTCCATCACTTTAAATATTTAAAATTCAAAGCAGCAGACTAACACAAGCTCCTGAGAAACTTGATCTAACCAGTCCTGCTTTGAGCAGGAGTATGGCTTAGACGATAAAAGGATGGTACTAAGCCAGCTGTCTACCAACACCAAAGAACATTAATTCATTACTTTTCCATGTAGTTACCTCAGCAGAATAAAAGAGATACCTGATAATGGTACGCAGGAGGCTGATAAACTGGTTGAGCTACCATCACAGGTGAACTGGAAAGGGAGCGTGACTTAAGAAAAAAAGAGTTACAAGTCTTAATACAGCAATTTCATAAACTGTCACTCCTGTTAAGAGCAGTTCTGGAGCACTATAATGCTGAACCACCTTCCCTCCCTTTTGGAAATGGATTTACCAATTTTTAACTTACCTATAGATTCTTTGAAATCACTGTTTCTAAGGGCCTACATTAGAGATGAAAAAAATCTGTGGCATATTCACTTAGTTCTTTCCAGACACCACTAGGGTATCACTATCTAGAGATGCTAAGGCCATCCACTACCCTGACCATAGGTACGTTTTTGTAAACATTTAAGGCAGCCTAAGTTGTCATTGATGTATTCCTACCCTCTCCACAGCCCCAACTCAATCTTCCTTTTTTCCATTCCCTACCTCACACCAGCCCCAGCATTTATCTGATTTGACAGTGAGCCAGTTCAGTGAGCTAAACCAACTGGAAACTTGCCTGAGTTTTGTAGGGGTCCAGTTTAGGGTCAGAGAAACACCAGTGAAAGAAAGGGGGAACAGAAATACATGGCCACAGCAGAGAAAAATACAGCACTGTGAACCCTAGTTCTGATTAGTTAAAGCTAGTGTGTGCAACTCCCATGTCATGAAATTCCCTCATTCCTGCAAATATTTAGGAAAAAACAGCTTCAAAACCACTTAAATTCATTCTACACTATATGAAACTGCAGAATGCAAAACGGAAAAAGAAAAGACCCAATCTGCACTTACACATGCACAATACAGACCAAAAAGTATTATTATCTTTAATTTGATTAATGTTTTCTGTAACATCAAATTTGCAGTTTTTTTCCTTAACTTCTTTGCATAGGTACTTTCCTAGTGATGAAAACTAAGAATATGTAAATAACTAAAGCCAAAAGAGGCAGCACTATTTGTAACTGGAAAAATTGACTGCCATTGGTTCGAAATGCAGTGGATCTGTGCCATGGCACCAGAATCAAAGTTCAGTACTAGAACACAAAAAAATACTCGTTATTTTTTCAACAGGTAGGTTTTGAGCAAGTTCTCTAGAACTATAGAGCACAAGCTTCAAAAAGGTTTCTAGAAGTATCTAAACAGCTGCTTATACTTATCCTCTAAAGTTGAGAAGGCACTATGAAACACCACATCATGCCTCTGTCAGAAGAGCAAACACCTCAGAAGAAAAGTCATTAAAACAGGAGGTTAAACCTGATAAAGATTCTTCAGTGCCAAAATAAACAACATAAGAGACTATATTACTGCCCTCATCTCTGTTTTAGGAAAGTTTGTTTTCATTTATTAGTAATTCTTCTATTGAGTTTTTCACCCCAATATGTGAAGGGAATTTCAGCTCACTCTATATATAGACGGTATGTACAGCCTCTATGAATGCTGCTTTTACGGAAATTAGTAACGATGCATCACCTATGTAGGTTCTGTACCTTATGCAGGCCCTATCAGTCTTGCAATCCTTCCCTCTTGTGGAAAAAAACCTGACAGGATTGACAGAGTTTCTTGGGGAGTACAGAAAGGAGTTGTGAAAGTTCCAAGCCTACTAAAGCCAAGCAATTAATGAACTATCTTCCTCCTAAACCAAGCTGTATTCTTAGGGGAAAAAAAAAAAAAAAAAGTATGTGAATGGCTATAAAATTACCCAATTTCACTTCTGCTTTGTTGATCTAGTATGTTCTCTTTTCATTCTCAGCATAATAGCTTGCAGTCAAGAACACCTCACTAGCAGAGGAATAAGAAATGGAGCCAATCAAGGGTCATAAGCACCACCAATAGCTCCTTAGTAAAACAAAACCTCTCATGGGGCTGATTCTGAACTACCCTGCCCAACAGGTCACAGAAAGCAAGACTCCTCTACAGAAGAACAATAAACAAGTAATATTTACAATTACTTTACAAGTAATACAAAATAAAAAGAACAATCTAAGGAAGCTATTTAAATATCAAACATTAGACATAGCCAAAGAAACTGGATGCAGGAGTGAAAACACTGCACTCATCCTGGTCCACAGAAAGGCATATATAAAAAAATAAACTACTTACTGGCCATGGCTGCGGAACAGAAGCAACTTCAGATGTATGAAAATAAGCCGCTCCATTATGGTAAACATAAGGATATCCACTTGAAGTAAAGTACATCGTACCAGCTTCAGGTATTAGAGTAGAACCTGGAATTAATATTTTAAAGTTTACTTACCAGATCATTTCTAATCTTCAGAGAAGCAAAACACTCAAAGGAAAGACCATGGAGCAGTATGCCTAATGTCATCTCAATTCCCCTCTCAAACACAAAATCATGAAAGCAGATGGTTACAAAATGTCTCCAGAGGTAGATGGGAATGGGTGCAGAAGATGACACACAAATTACTGAACACAGATAACTCCAGATACCAGGTAATATATATATATATTTTTTTAATCTTCAAATGTCCAAAGGTAACCTCACATTGTAGGAGATTGTAATTTGTAATCTCCACACACTCATATTTAGCTGGAACAGGATCCAAGCACTAAAAACAACAGAATGATTTCATGACAAGGTGCAGCATAGTTTCTCAACACACAAAGACAGACTGTGTTTCTGTGATAGCACATAGCCTGGCAAAAGTAAAAACTGGTATCTAGAAGTCAGCAACAGGGACACTTCTAAGCAATGCTGCCACTACAGCAGATGCTGTAAGTCAGCATGGTCTGATCTGAAAGCAGAGTTCCGTTCATGCAGCCCTCTAACAGATACTGACAAGCGTTATTCAAATAAAGGGATATTTATCTCTACACAGAGGTTGTTTATCTTTTTTCAAACATTGTCTTTGAGATCACCTAGACTATTTCTGTCTGCATTTTGGGGGAGGGATGGGAGAGGACTTCATGTTTCTCTAGAACATTGTCAAACACGAAGGCAAGTTTCAGTTCCAAATGTAAAGACTTCCATAGGAAAAAAGGAACATTGATTCTGTAACTGAAATTGAAATCTTGAAATCACAGTAAGTAGTAACATAGCATGGCAATAACTCAGAAAGAACACAATACAGAGATCACTGAACAAGTTTTAGTTTTTCAACTCCCTTGCAAAGATAAGTGCCATGAGGAAGTGCCATTTTACGGACATACACAACACTCAAGAGGTGAGTAGAACGCCAAGTGGAAGACCAAGAAGGGTCCCACAATGATTCAAGAGCTTTTATCAACAGTAAGAGTTTGACTGATGCCTACAAAAGCCTGAAGACACTTGGACACAATAAAGCTGAAATATTATCCATAGACAGGACAGGCTAAGATGGTTAAGTACAGTGTCAAGCAGACCTTAGGAAACTTAAAGGCTACTTTTGCTGCAGTAAGCAACCTAGGATAGCAGTTACTGATATATCAAATGAGGAGACCAACAGGCTCTCATGGCCAACTATCCTGTCCACTTCACTAACTACCAAGTACATCGCACAGAAATTTCTGCTGTTGTTGAATAATACATCTCTTGCAAAGGAAAAGGAAATATTCTCCAAACCCAGCAAAATCACTGACAAAAAAAAAAAAAAAAGAACTTGGAGGAGGTATAGTTATCTGAAATTCTTCTAGCCTACAGCAATTCATTGTTTGTCTTCCAGTTGCTCATGTTTGGTTTCTACTTTTCAGTTTTTCGAATGCCCATTTTCACAATACTTAGTGCTGGGGAAAAGTAAACTGAGTCGTCCTCCCAGTATGTTCAAAGCTCTCAGCATAAAAGGTCCTACAATGACAGAAAATAAAAATCGTTTCACTTAACAGTAGGGAAGACAGGTACTACATTGTAGGTGGGCTGGGGAGGACAGCGACAAACAGGCTCTCTCCAATTCCACTAAATATAATAGAACCACAGCCCTACAGTGATACCGTGAGTCTTGGTTTTATGGCTTCATGAACCTAAAGACAAGCTGCAGCAGGACAAAGTATCCTACTGACTAAGGTTAGTCAGTCTGAGCACCAGAACAGACACACTAAAATCAGATCCTAGGGTATGTCCCCAGATGCCAATATGATCTTGTATCACAGATCTATCCTAGGTCTGAGGAAAAAGTGGCAGAGTCAAACAGGGCCACAAAAACAGAGATCTCAAAATGGCACAGCAGCTTTCTTCAAAAAATGTTTGAGTGTTTAGTCATCATCCTGCCTGCCCCCCTGGTTCCCCAGGTCCCAGAATTAAAATGCATAGTCAGACAGACACCCCTCTTCTATCAAAACACACATTCAGCACTAGACCTAGAGGGAGGAAGCACAAGTCAGGCAATGCAACTGGGAAAGTCCAAATCAAAGACGGAAAGGGAAATAAAGCACAGCAAAAGAAAAAAGCATAACACCTTGATGACTGAGCAAAGATCATGCTAAATAATTTCTAGAGCAAAGAAATTACACAGTTGGAACAAAGTACGCTACTTCCCCTGTGCAAACACTATCCTATACACTTACAAGGGAGAAGGGCGTACCTGTGCATGAGGGGAGGAAGAGAGGGAAACTTCCTGTCTGCAGATAATGTCTGCACCAACAGTGGTAGTGTACATACGAATACTTATAATTGATAACATGACAGTAACACCTAAACAAAGCTTTAGAATTAAATTAAAAAAAAAAAAAATCTTCTGTATTGTCCTCAGACAGAAGACAAGCAAAAAAAAATTTTAACTCTTCCAGAGGGTACCGTACAACAAATACTGAAGGAAAGCTACAGAAGTATACTTCATTCCCTGCTGCACTTATAAAAGGAAAGTATTTTCCATCTCTGACACATAGCCCTTACTAAGGAATAAAAACCCAGCATGCCCTGTTATGACAAAAAATGACAGATCTGTTTTTAAGAGTTGGTGATTTATATCCTACATTTTTAGTAGTGTATTATAAAATTAAAGCAGCCCCTGGCCAAAGGGGAGGTCATCTTCTCTATAAGAAAACTTGTCTTCTGCCTCCCCGAAAAGAACACTTTAAGAGCATACTTGCTCAAGACAAAGAAGTCATTTGACAAAGAAAACTTATCAATACTCCTCTTAAGTGTTCTATCTAAATAGTTCTTTTCCACAGAGTGAACCTACAGCATCCATTCCGTTATCTTACAGCAAAAAACTCTTAAGAACCAAATGGTGACTGTAACCACCCATTTCTTGTGGTTTCTACCAAAGAAAACAAGATGCAACAGTCCTCATGGATTTTGCCAATATAAATAAATAAATCAGTAACCACCCAACCAACCAATCAGCCCACTTTCTCCTGTAGAATCTGTGAGGGCAGTTTAAGTGTTTAGATTTGAGGTTCTGCCTGGCAACTGAAAAATTAGTTTCTAGATAGATAACCTTTTCCAAAAAAGAAAATAAACAACATACTGAAAGAGATAAGAGAACCAAAAAGATCATCAATCCATTTATTTGGACATTTCCACTGGCATGCATTACTTACCCTGCAAACCATTCTGAACATATTCCCTGCACAGCATCCCTGCAGTGCAAGACCAGGCAAATCTTGGTTAAAAACTTACATTCATAATGACACTTACATAATATACAAACGCAAGTAAAAATACATACGAGGACTCTGTATTTGTTGTTTTCTTATTGCTGGACCAATATTCAATTTCTTATCCTTATAATTAAGTTTTTTAGCCTAGAATTAAAGAAAGATTACATTATTTTCTACACATATCTAGGCATCCAAGAAACAAAAATCAGAAGTAGGTAAGGCACTTAGTATGTTTCACCCTCCCCTGCTTTTTATTTACAACGCATCTCAAAAAACCCCAAAAAAACCAAGAAAGCTGAACTAATACCTCTTCTATCCTATCCTTAGACTTCACATACTTGAAATTACTAATGAATAATTTTGTGTATTACTCCTCATCGAGCCTCTTGATTAACAACTGATACATATAATTGTCAGCAGGGTTTGTTTTTTTTTTTTCAGTTTTATAACTCCTGTATTTACTGCTTTTAAAAAAGCACGTGTACACATACGGACAATTTAAAGTATGAAGATTTTTTTTTTTAATTCTCATGACATTATGCTACAAAAGATGACAGGAACAAGTAAGTCTATGAAAATTGCCAGATTATAAGGATTGAATGCAAAAAAATTCCTATATTCACTAAGGGCTCCTTAAAACTTCCTTACATCCAGGCTAGCACAACATAAAAGCATGCTAAAACAGATATCCTCTCAGCTTAAAAGATGTCTGATAAAGATCTAGATGCTAACTGTATTAAGATGAATGTGAGATAGGCAGTATGATGCAAAGATGAGAAAGGTAATAGAATTATAGGACATCTAAATTAAAACACTTGGAGTAGACAAAAATGTATTACTATCATTGAATGAGACACCCGTAAGGTTTCACATGGAACAGCCTTTCAGTTACAAGAGGCAAAAAATCCTAAGCCATTTTTACAATGGTACTCAGTACCATCAGTATTCTTCTAGTTCACAAAAATAACAAAAACACAGGGGAAGAAAAGTAGTTGACTCAAGAAGTTCCTGTCTGTATACTCTTTTGGCTCCCCATAACCGTATTTTCTGAAAACGCTCTGAAAATTTCTTTGAAAGTGTCCCAGCTCTTATTTTTAATTTTAATACATGAATTTCTAAAGGTTCAGTATTTCAACATTTCAACCAGCTTTTTATTTGGGAGAAGGCAATTTGCAAGCCTTGGATACAATTTTCTGTGCGTTTTTTTTTGTGGTTTGTTTGTTTGTTTGCTAGGGTTTTTTTCCCCTGCACCCAGATACCGTCACATGTCTGACTACATCCCGACCAACAGATCTCTCCAATACATTCAAGCCAGAACATGGAGCGCACAAACAAAACAAACAAAAACTGAAGAGCCAACATACAGCTAAAGATCTAACTGTGTCTCAAGGGAGGTTCTATAAGGAGTGTTGAGACAGTAATGTAGCTAAGAGGAGAAGCAAAAGTTACATGACATACAATGAGCTTCCTTGTTTAAGACTTCAAGTGAATCTAATCGCTCCTGAAAAGAATTGCATCAGCTCTGACAATTAAATATGTCAGAATAAAAGACAGCAGGTACCTTCTCAACTCCCTACAAAATCTTGACAGCAATGGATTTTCTAGTAAAGCAAATGAAAGCACTTGTGAAGGACAGAGTACAGCTCTATATATAGCACGGACCACAGACAGACTAAGAAAGTGACAGTTTTAAGACTCAGCTTAACAGGGTGCTGGGCCATATCATTTAAACTATATTTTTACCTGGGAAGGTTGGACTAGATGATCCTTGAGGTCCCTTCCAACCTGGTATTCTATGATTCTATCAAAGTCAAGAGCTGTACTGACAACCCCCTTCTCTAGTTCCAGATCTCAGATCTCTCTAAGCCATTTTCTTAACTACACAGACCAAACTTAACAGATCTTCAAATGCAAGCTGGCAAACAGAAGAGGACCAGACAACCAGGGCTACTTAGAGTCTAATATGAAATTAAGTACTTCACTTGAAAGATAATCATAATGGGCCTATCACTTACCTCCTGTAAAATCTTCTGTGCATCTTCTTGTGTTTCAAAAGTAATGAAGCCATACCTAAACAAAAATTAAAGCAGCTAAGCCTGCAGCATATGTAAATACGAACTTCAGACTTTATTACTTGAGATATAGTACACTTGACATTAAAAGGTAAACTAGTGGGGGGGGAAATCGATCATAAAAATAAAGATTGCAGTAACAACCATAATTTTAATTTAAAATCCTTGTATAGTCTTCTTAGTAATATATTTAAAGTACTATGTTACTGTCTCTATACAGTAAATGAGTAGCCCATGCAGAAAGCTACTCAAAACTCTGTATTGTCCTTGTTACTCAGCACATGTCTAATTCCTTCATTTCTATTAAAACAGAGATTTTTGATCTGAAGCTCTTGCTCATTATGGGTGCCCAAGATGAGACACTTGGGACATTATTTTTTATTATACTGTACTTCATAGCACAGCTCACCTACTTCAGCAACGACTGTGAATGCCGCACACTTCCACAAGCACTATCCACTGTATTAAATTGAGTTCTCAGAAAAAGTACCAATGCAGAGATAGTGTTTATCTGTGAATTATTCTTGTCATTCTTGACATGACTAGCATTAAACAAAGAGCTCTGCAGTGATCAAGGATGAAGTATTCTCATACTTTGTGACACAGCATGACTTTCACCATGCCTCTTTAACTGCTGCAACAAATCAAACAGGCTTTCCACACAGAACTCCTGCTGTACCACAACACCTCAATTCATTCCCAGAGAAATCTAGGCTGCTGAATGCAGCACTGCCTGTGCAAAAGCACATATCTGATCTTACAAAGTCTGTACCACAACACATACATACAAAACAATTTTTTTTTTCCAAAATTAACTTCAACTTTCTGAATTTCAAAACTTTTTTGAAATGTTTTAGTAGTTTTGTATGCATAATTTGTTAGGTTCATGGCTCATTTCTCAGGGTCAGATTTCAGAAGATATCAAGAAAGCCTCTGTCATTCCAGTCAAGAGCGCAAATTTTGCAATAAAACATTTCTTTATGAGCATTTCCATGCTTATTTGAGTACAGAGTTCCAGTAAGTCACTGATCAGCTATATTTTTAAATCTGTAGGCTTTTTATGTAGAGCCTTCTTTAAATAAAGTTGGAAACATTTCAAAGAATCAGAAACTATTTTCCTAGCTTGGGACCTTACCTTCACAGACTTCTCATCTGGGCAATAAACTAACAGACATAACCAATCACACCAACTTCTAAGTTTCTTAAATCACTTGCCATCAAGAAGCAATGAAGCCCATGCTTGGGTTTCAACAGAAATCCCAACACCATTGAAAGTAATTATTTTCCAACATATTTACTGAGACATACGTTGGCAATCACAACTGCATAGTAATTGAATATTCTTGGGTTATTGTACTACATGGACACGTATACTGCAAGTCTCATGTATTTCTGGCAATTTAGTAAAAGAGAAGGGGCTTGGTGATGGACCTGGGACCAGGACAAAGTCCAACATGCCATGCAGGTGTATACTCTTGGCTAAGGTCTGCAGCTCAGTGTGTAATTTGATGATATATGTTAAGTGCTAACAGCATTAAAATTACGACACTGCAGGCTTACTGCTCAGAAGACAGCTTCTGAGCAACATGAACTTTACAAGTACAAGTTCTCATGCACATTCCTTTCTGTTTCAGCTCTCTTTCCATCCTTCTGTGGCAGTACAGTTCCTCACCTTATTTCCTTCACCATCCTTCAGGTTCTAGCAATAACTGTACTACCCAGTCTTAATCTTTTTTCAGATTTGCTCTTTAGCATTTCTCTTATTGTTGACTTCCACCCTTAGTCCCCTTTTCTGCAACCATGAGTCATTGTCAGTTTTGTCCCCTATGTTCTCATTCTAAAAAGCTTCATACAAAGTCTCAGTTATTGCCATGCACTCCAGCGCAATCAGGTGTATCTCACCTCTTCCTCCATTCCTAGGTTCCTTTCCACATTGGCTTTCAGTAGTAGAAATACATACGTTTAATAACTAAATTACCTTTTTAGGATTATCTACTTAAATTATTATTGTCATAAAAAAACCTGAAAGGACTATTGATTTTGTCTTAGTTGCACACAGCTCTGTCTTATAACAGCATGACTATAGTGTTTTACACTTATGCAAATTAAAGACATTTATATGTAGATGTTAAAGGACAAGAGCAGATTTTTGCATACACGGAATAACTGGGAACACCAATGGCATAAAATCAATAATATTCCAAACTGTAGAAATCAAATTTACTAGACAATCAGCTTTCTGTTATACTTTCAATTCCCACAACACACTTATTCTACTATACCAACCCCTTTGAAACTCCAGCTCTGTCATTTACTATCTTCACTTCTTTCACACTGCCAAACTGAGTAAAAAACTTCCTCAGATCATTTTCATTAGTCTAGTACAGTAAATCAAAAAGGGAAGAAAAAAAAAAGTTGGTTTGCATAGTTATTCAGTGAACATTTACCATCAGACTTTTCAGGGATATACTTTAGATACAGTTTGCTACAAACTAATTATAAGCTTGGATAGAAAGAGAGAAAAGAACGAGCATGTATGCACCTTGCAGCTTCTGTTTAGTTACTACATTTTCATCTTGAGCAATAATGCTAGAAAGCCACCAAAACATTAAAACTCCTCTTTTAGTGGATTTATGTAACAACTGTCCTTTTACAGGTAAGACCATTGAAACAGGTTTACGAGATCTGAATTTTAGTTTCTGTAAATTGCATACTAGAGCGCTGTTTATGATGTGAAACATCACTGCAATGTTTTCAAACTTCAAAAGAGCAGAGTAGGTATGCTTCCATAAAGGGTATGCGTAGGTCACATATGAAAAAAATTCCCACTAAACCACAGTGATTTAATGGTCAAATCCATCTAATACACCAAGATTCCTCTTTCTAAAGTATATTTAATAAGACTCTGCAAGTATGTATAGGCACACTGTAGGAACTTTTAACAGAGAATGGTCTAAATTCACTTGGAAAAACTGTTCACTTCTGAGCATGCATTTAGTAAGACAAGTTCCTATTGTAAAGGCACACCTAAGCTACGTGAACACTCGTCTACCTTCTGTGACTCAGTTCTCTTTTACAATGTAAGCATATATCAAATATGGTGCCTTAAACACCATCTTTCAGATTTTAGAGTTGTTCTACATGTTCCTTAGTTAATATTATACCTAATGCTAGAAGTATGCTAATATACACAGATCTCTACATGCTTCAAACAATTTCCATATTCATCTACATTTTGTTATTTTAAGGAGGTATATCAGAAGTACTATTTCACCTCCAAGTGAATGACTTTCATTGGTTTTAACTATATGTATTCAATTTAGTAAATCCTCTCCTGCATATCAAAGGCTTATCTGCCTCATCCAAGTCTGAGAAGCAAAAAGAACTTAAAAATAAACAAACCCTAATTTAAACAACCCTCATAACTCCAAAGAATACAAGGTTAATGCTCTGAGTAATTCTACCCTCAAGACACATTTTACGAAGAGTAGTAATGCAGCTTGCTTGCTACAGCCTCTGGGTCCAGAGAGCAAGGATGGTAGAAGACTGCTTTATGTCCCTTACTAGTCCAAGTATTCAGGCATTAAAACATTAGAAAATACTCAGCCTCTCTGAAAGTGTGATGAGTAACAACAGATACAAGTGCACTGAACAGGCATGAAACACTTCAATGGTTTACTAAAGCTCAGTAATCACACCCTCTCCTTGGAAGCTGCCTGCATCTGTTCTTGAGACACTACCCACCATGAACAGGTTAAAATCCTGGAGTCCAGAACCACTCTCAAATAGATGGTCACACTTTGCACCTAATTAGAAGCACGAGAGCCCGTGTACATAGGAAAACAGATTTATCAACAACCGATAGCTTATATAAAACAATTCTACAGCATGCGCTAAAGTACTTGCACGTTCTTGAACAACATGTATCAAGTACTAAAGACTCTTTTCCCTTAAAATTTTCTCTGATGAATACCAAAAGGTATCTGCTTAGAAACGAAAGGTCTATGGATGTAATTCCCCGTTTCTTTGAAGCTCCGTATGTTACACATAGCTCAATTGCTTCACAAAGCTGAGAAAAAGAACCTATGACAAAATAGTTGAAGGCTAAAATATACCAAAAAACAACCAAAGAGCCCAGAAGATTTATCAGTGCTGAAAGTGTCATTCAGTCTCAAGGACATGAGGGATGGCTACACAAACTATAAACTTGGAAAGCCAAAGGTTTCTCTGCAGAGCTGTATATTTAAGAGGAATAAGGAGGAAACAGTTCCAGGATTCAGTGAAATTAGCAAGTACCTGGATGAACACAGTATCTAGAAGCTTACCAGCAACACATTCAGGACTTGCCTTTTCCTGCTCATGGCAGGACAAAGGCACTTGTCAGTTTCTTCAGAAAGGATAAAGTTAAACCTTCACCTATGTCAAAGATACACGGCATACAACACAGAAGAAAGAGCTCTTCAGACCAAGATGAAAGTGTACCCAACTGTAACATCTTACTGAATTGTTTCTCTAGATTTAAAGAGGTTAGATGCTTCCTCTTACAAAGAGGAATTACTGCTATAGTCACAGACCAAATGGAAGTGTCTGGCAAAATTAAAAGGGCTTGCTGGAAAGCAAGTAATTTTTTGTTGAAAAGTGTCTTAGTTTTTCACAATAATAAATAAATAGCTTTTTTACCCCCCCCCCCAGTTGACTTGAATAAGACCTTTGGGCTTATGGCTTTTCACCCTAAGATTCCCAATAGAAAACAATCCAAGACGGACATATATCCTATGATTTAAACAGAAATTTAAGACTCTATTTGGTATCAAGAGTCATAGTCAATAGAAGAGTAGCTAAAATGTCTACAGAGGCTTCGTGCCTTCTATTTCCTCTCCCAATGAAATCCATCTTCTTTATGCTTACAGATAAAGACATTTAATCCCTCTGTTGTCAAGATTAAAATTCATAACAGACTGAGATATTGGCAATTGAACGAAGTCAAGAGAGCCTTCAAAATGAACAATAAATGACAATTAACAAGAGTATTGATACGTTATACAGAAAAGCATTTTAACCTTTCAGATTGCAGTTAAAGAGCAGAGTGAGACAGGTCTTTTTACAGCTCTAGTAATTTGTCTACTATTAATGCAAAAAACTACTGTGCCTCTTTGCTGAAGACCAAACATACCGAAAACCTTGTACAACATGTCTGGAATTATGAATGGCTCTATTTGAATTATGTCAGCCAAATGAGCCAGAAGATCCTGGAATTTCTTGTATTTATTATGCAAAATAGTCTGAGTGAATCATTATTCTTCCTCCTCTTCATCCCAGTCAGTGCTCAAAAGGTCCTCAGCCTAGGAGGACTAAGGCAGAAGAGACAGTCTTGGAGGGAACAAAGAAACAGCTAAGGAAGCCAAGAATGTTTTGCAGAAGTCAATGACTTAACTCATTATCTAAAGTGGTAAGAAAGAAAAAGTGAGAGTAGCTGGTATAAAGGTCTGGTGCATATCTTGTCACACATGTTGAAAGTGACTGAACAATGTAAGAATGGCTCAATATTCACTACTATTTGAGGTTTTTAGGGCATATGCAAAGGCACAAGCATTTTAAGAATTAAGATCAGGACTGCCAATTGCCCAGAGAAGCTTCAGTATTTTTCTTGAAACAAACACTCGCTTTTAAGACAATTACTATGTTGAGGAATACATGCACTGTAGCTCCTTTTTTGTATGAACCAGAAGAAAAGTGCAAGAAGAACTGAAGCTACTGACATTTGCTGTTTGCAATCTATAACATTGTGTTTACAGTTTATTAAATTACATTGTGTTATAGATAATACATTGTGTTATAGATAATAAAAAGCTTCTATGTACTTTTCTACCACAAGCTCTGCTGATGACAAAAGCCATCTTCTTTGAAGACAGAAAATTCCGAAGAACCAATACGTCAAAAGCTTCTAACAGCTATGTGTACATAGTGAACTTGGTAGTACAGTTATATAAATTAAGCCTAAAGCTTTATTCTCTACTGTTGACTTTAACATTATAGTGAAGAGCACTTACCACCTAAAAACACACATACACGTGATTATGTCTCACATTTTTTTCCTATTTATTTTTATGGGGTTCTAAATTATCATTTAGTAGTAAAATTAGGAAAAAATACCTTAAAATCAATTCCTCCTACAAAGATGCGATTTGGAGTAACTGTTCCAAACCTTGGAGCACTGGTCAGATTATTTAATGGCACTGGTGACATAGTGTTAGGACACGAAGATAAAGATTCTGTTTGCATCTGATTCGTGGTCTGCTGATTGAAAGAAAATATTTTCAGTATCTTACATGTTATAAGCTATTAAACAAAAAAATTCTCAACAGAAAACACGGAATTTTTTCAGAGGCACAGCAAATGCTGAACAACTGAACGTTAACCACGCTTTAATTCTGAATCCAGCTCAGCAAAGTATTTAAACGTAAGCTTAGTTTTAAGCAATTCAGTAACTTAGTGAATACACTATGGTCTGAAGTTTGACTTTTATTTTAACACCTTTCTGAATTAGGCACTTAGGGCCTAATCCTCCAATCTGAGTTTTTCTACTTGCACAGCACCCTGCTGTATTAATCCCAAACTATAAATTCTATTTCAGAGATTATTATACCTCCTGGAAGCCCCTTAGTTTAAGCCTATCTAGAAAGGACCTTTTCAACTCAACCTGCACTCTCACATACATCTACAAAACTCTCTGCAACAGCTTCTGCTTGATCTTCCAAGTGCCAAGCACCCATAATGCCACCACATAAAATCAAGCTCATTACAACAGATGAGAGCAGCACTTGGAAGACTAGTCTTTTAATTCAACAATCTCCTGGCTTACAATCACAGTACACAGTGATCTGAACAGAAATTCTCTCCGCAGAAGAACCACCAGATTGCTCTTGCCCCAGTAAAGGAAAGGAACACAATATAGTGGGAACTTCATGGAAACTATTTAGTGAAGTCTGCCTTATGTTTTAACTTTCACCATGCTTATACCCGTGAATTGTGAAACAACACAGGCTTGCATTTCATTGGAAGCCCTTTTCAGAACAAACTAATACTGCCTTACATAGCCAACCCTAACGGTGAGATGACAGCTGTAAAGCAGCCACATAGTACTGCCACTAATTTCTCTAATATGAATTGCAGTAGAGGCTTCAAGACCATTTTTGCTGTGGTCCCTCCCACTCCACCCCACCACTAAAGTTTACTAAAACCAATCCTGGCCTATAGTGCTCTGACAGTACCACAAGGACCCCGAAGTAAAAGACAAGAAGCCGCCACAGGCTGCTGCTAACAAGGCTAATAGTAAGCAGAATAGTAAAAACTAGAAGCAGGAATGTAGGCGTTTCAGCCTCCAACCTTTGTTTTGAAAGTATTTCAAGGGAAATATGTTTTTTCTTACTATTATGTGACCCTTAAAGTTTGTAGTGAGGACCAAAAAACCACATGCAAGTATATTTTAGAAATAAAAAGCTGCTGCATCCAGTACAAAGTTCTTTTGCTTCTTGTGGTACACATTCCAGGATTAAAAAAAAAACCAACTTATCTTATCCCTCCTATTACTTATCCCTCCTACTGGGAACACTACCCTTGAGTAGAGCCTAACCAGAAAAAAAACCCACCCACTTGCTGGCAAGGAACAATCATATCACTACAGTCCCAAAGACTTTAAGAGGAATGTTTCTTCCTGAAAACAACTTTTGAAGGACAATGAAACAGGTCACTTTCTTCACCCCTCACACCAAATACGATATTCTACTTGTATAATCATCTGGCAATTGTGTATGGCACTGAAATATCCAAATTTAACTATGAAGTAACAACTAACAGTTGACAGTAGCACCAAAACATATTCCTTACCTCAAAGATCTCAAATTTCATTTTCTCCATACAAGTTTTAAGAGCTGTCTTATTAAAAACCAAAACAAACCCCAAACCTCAAATGGAAGAAATGAGGAATTAAACTCATAACTTGTGAACTCCCAATACAGTAAATCCCAATGAATTTTAAAATGTTAAAATACGCATTCTGATAGCTATCTCGAACATAATTTCCTCTCTTTAATACTAATATAGCAGTAAAACAGTATTAAAAAAAAAGTGTGCTAACAGCACGTCACTAGCCTAATGTGTTTCTACAGATTTTTAACCTAACTTTTTTATTACAAACAGTATGTTTACGTATATTCATCAGTATTTTTACAGGCTCTTCAGTGTGTTTGACAACTGCTTTTTACCAGATTTGATTAATCTTAATTTTGACGTTGAACACAGCCATAGTTGGTCAGGCAAGGTAACAGCACAAAGGCCTGTTGATTAATCCCGCCGTACTCCCTGAACAATCCCTTTTTTACAGCCCGTATCCTATAGCGTCAGAAATCAGGCACCCATCTCTCCCAGGGACCATGTACCCCGTACGCCCGAGGCACGGGGACCAGTTTACCGGAACGTGAAGCCACCTCAGAGCAAATGGCGGCATCGCGCGGGCAGGACCACAATCGCCGCCGACAGCGAGGGCGCTTTGGCGGGAAGGCCGCGCGCCCACCCCCCGCCGCCGCTCCCCGCCCTCTCGCCAGAGCGGCTCCCCGGCCCCCGGGGAGGCGGCCTCGTCGCCCCGCCAGGCTCCTCACCGCGCCGTTGGGCTCCATCTCGCCGCCGCCGCCTCAGCACGTTACCGGCACGCGTCGCGCCCCTCGGTTCCGCCTCGCGCCCGGCCAACGAGCGCCAGCAGAGACGCCTGCAAGGGGCGGGCGAAGACCGGGCAGGGTCGACACTGAGGGGGGAAAGCGGGCTCCCCGGCACCCCTCAGCCCTCCTTTACTCGGGGAAATCACCCCCTTTGCAAGTTTCACGCGTTCTCCCTGGCACGCCGGGGGTCTCGCGTCCCCTTACGGGATCCCTGCGGCGAGCGAGCGGGCGGCCGCGGGTGTCTCTCCCGCCGCCCCTTCCCCGGCACCTGCTTGCTCTGTCACTCACCGCCCGCCCCGCCTCAGAGCCAGTACAGTCCCCTGAGCCCCGGCCACTTCCCGCCTGCGGAGCCCGTCTCCTCACCCCGCGGGTACTGTGTCCGCACACGAATAGCACCCGGGGCGGGCGTCCTGCCTGCTGCGGGTGGCAGCTCTGAGGAGGTTGCCACTACGACCCCTAGGAACGGCGCTGTGAAGCACTTGGGCAGCCAAACCTCCCTCCAGACCTGTTCACACTGCCTAAGGAGACAGGTGACAAACCCCAGTTGGGTTTTTATCCCCTCAACCAGCGCGTAAAACGGGGAGGAAAATACGGTCATGCATTTCACCTGTCCTCTGGCCTCAATGGGGGAAACACAAAATGCCCAGTGAGGCTGTTCCCTGGGTCTGACTCACCCGACGATACTTGATGGAGGCAAACCCGTAGTTTAGACTTTACAACCATCAGCATGAAAAAGTGAAAGTCCTTACTTCAACTCAAAGAGACTTCCCAAGGTTCCCAAAGAGATTCTCTAGACAGGCTGCCTTGAAAGTGGCTGTGCAACAGTAGGCCTGGGGTGACCTTAGAGATGTAATTTGGGGTCTGCTAGCAGAGATGACTAAAAAATAACATTCACCTTCACGATCACTCCTCAACATATTCCAACTCTTTTTTTCAGCCCTTACCAAACTGGAGGAGAAGCACCAATAGTAACGCTTGTGTCAGGTGTACTTCTGTGGGCGTTTAATGAACCACATTAAAACCTCTTCCCTCTGTTCCGTAATTTCGTCCTGTTTGCAATTGCAGATTGCCCTGAAAACAGCTCTGCTGCTACACAGGTCTGGAAAAAAAGTGTGATTCAAATGTCAAGCTCATAATCAATGTAGTTACAGGGTACAGCCTGACAAAAATCCTTGGTTTGATGACGGCACAAGCTGGAATGCAGACAAATGCACAAGAACCACCCCAGTGGGAAAGTTACTTCTTAAAGTGATCAAACATTCACAGGCTAAGTCACAGCAGCCCAACTCTGAGATACAATGTCAGGAGAACTGTAGGGTCAATTTGTCGTTGGCTACTCACCTGTTTTACTTTTTTGCATGCTTTAAAATAAAAACTTCAAGGAAGATTATCTTGATAACGTCTACAGTGGAATATGTTTTAGTTGAACTCAAATCTTTGTGTCTTGCTTAAGTTTGCTTTATGCAAATTATACCAATCCAACCTAAAGCCAACAGCACTTCCCATATAAATTACACCATTTAACTCACACTAAGCGTAGGCAGGGCATGGACCTGCAGTCCTTACAGGACCCTACACTGCTCCTTATTTTTCTGGTGCTGCTTCAACATCTACCAGCTTCTGCAAAATTGTTGTTGCCAAAGGGAATAAAAAAACCCAGACCCTAAAAGAGAGTTTCTAATAATTCTGTGCCTGTAATATATAACAATACAATGCTTAACTCTTAGCAGTGATGTTTTTAGCTGTCTGAGAAAACTGTATAAAAGTAAAGGCAATTTTAGTAGTGCTGATGAGATTTTTTTTTAGAAATAGTTATTTTGCAAGATTACAGAACTCTGCTGAATTGCATTCATTGACTTTTATGAATATTTATCAGACAGCAACAAAGCTTATCCTTAGAACAGCACTACGTTTTAATGATGTGAAAGGCAGAATAGGCCAAGCCTTTCATGTGCTTCATATCTTGATTTGGGGACTTGAAAGTCAGAACAGCTGAAAGAATACAAACATTCAGAGACATGAAAGTGTATTTTACAGTTTTAATTGTTGGATCTTCTGCATTAAACCTCCTCCTCAAGTTAAAAAACCTAAATCTGGGACATTTACATTTAGAATAAGGCAATTATGTCAAAAATAGGACTTTCGCAAATAGAAAGATTCAGCTATTTTTTTATTCTGGTAATTTAAAAACTGAAAACCTGAAAATCCAACACATTTATAAATTTTACAAGATTACTAGCAGAGCTGGCAAAAAATGTTGCCATGCAGACAGGGTTTAAATATTACAACAGAAGTTGCTGGGCTGCCCTAGCACTGTGTGGCTGCTTCATTAAGAGAAGAGTATCCTGGCTGAGGGAGTCACTCTCAAAGGAAGTCGGGAGTGCCTGTTTTTCCTGACTCCGCATGTCAGCAATATACACAGCATGAAATGATCTCTCCTTCTGTTCCGCAAATCAAAAGGCAGTGCTGGACAAAGACAAGAGTCTGACTGTGCTGGCTCCTGTAGGCTCTTGCCTTTTGTCCTTTTTTATAACATCAAAGAAAGTCAGAGGTTAAGTGAGGAAAGATGAATTGAAAAAAGCAAAAGAGAAAAATGTGGAGAAAAAATTATTTGGGAGGAGAAAGGAAGAAAAGAATCCTCCAGGCACAAAAAGACAAGATTGATTTTATGAGTAATACATGGGCCTGGCAACAGACTGCTATTTCATTGATTCCCTGACCTTGGAAAAGACATGCTACCTTTTTGCTTCTGTTACTTATCTGTAGATAATAATACTAGCTTTCCTACCAGCAATGGAAATATGAGCATTAATATATTGTTGTCAGACAGAGAGAGGCAGACTGTATCTGATGAAAGATTACTTACTTCAGGCTTGCAATTTCATACAAATGTCTCTCAGGATGTTACTAAGAGATTGACTTCTGTCTCTGTTGCATAGACTACAACTGTATTAAAAAAAAAATTGTAATTTATGAAGATGTACATAGTGATTTCTCTTATGAACTTGTGAATGGATTCTCTACACCTTGAGCCTTAACCAGAACAATTAAGAGCTCTTCTGTGTTAAAGGACTTTGAGGAAATGTATTGGGTTGGCATGGCAAGGTTTGGGTAGCATGGGGGCTACAGGGGTGGCTTCTGTCAGAAGCTGCTAGAAGCTTGTCCTATGTCCGATACAGCCAATGCCAGCCAGCTTCAAGATGGACCTGCCCCTGGCCAAGGCTGAGCCCCTCAGTGATGGTGGTAGCACCTCTGTGATAATGTATTTAATAAAGGGAGAAAAGTTACCACAGAGGAGCAATTGCAGCCAGAGTGGAGTGAGAATATGCGAGGGAAACAACTCTGCAGGCACCGAGGTCAGTGAAGGAGGAGGGGGAGGAGGTGCTGCAGGCACTGGAGCAGTGATTCCCCTGCAGCCTGTGATGAAGACCATGGTGAGGCAGGTGGAGGTTAACGGTGGGGCAGATGTCCACCTGCACCCCATGGAGGACCCCACACCAGAGCAGGTGGATGCCCAAAGGAGGCTGTGACCCCACAGGAAGACCATGCAGGAGCAGGCTCCTGGCAGGACCAGTGAACCCATGGTGATAGAGGAGCCGAGGCTGGAGCAGGTTTGCTGGCAGGACTTGTGACCCTGCGAGGGACCCGCGCTGGAGCAGTCAGCTCCTGAAGGACTGCAGCCCACAGAAGGGACCTGCGCTGGAGCAGTTCATGAAGAATTGCAGCCCATGGGAAGGACTCGGGTTGGAGAAGTTCATGGAGGAGTGTCTCCTGTAGGAGGTACCCCACGCTGGAACAGTGTGAGGGGTCACCCTGTGCCACTTGGGCAGAGGAGGCAGAGAAATCAAGAGTAAAGTTAAGCCTGGAAAGAAGAGAGGGGTGGGGGAAGGTGTTTTTAAGACTTGGTTTTATTTCTCATTTTCCTACTCTGATTTGCCTGGTAATAAACTAATTTTCCCCAAGTATGGGCTATTTTGCCTGTGACTAATTGCTGAGTGATCTCCCTGTCCTTATCTCAACCCATGAGCCTTTATTATATTTTCTCTCCCCTGTCCAGCTGAGGAGGGGAAGTGACAGAGCAACTTTGGTGGGCACCTGGCATCCAGCCAGAGTCAACCCATCACAGGAGACTTTCTGAGAGAGTTAACAGTGCTTAGAAGCTATTATGGTGGTCACCTAAGGAGTGCCACTGAGTAAAAAACTATGGTCAGTGCCATGTGAAAAATTCAGAAGGAAATGACTCATTTCTGGGAAGTTTTCCATTTATTCAAATGAGTGTATTTCTTTGATATGACATTTCCATCTTTACAGGCCCTTTTCCCACACCATTCCCATTCTGGGGTTAGTTAGGCATTTCTCCCTTCCAGATGAGCCATGACTCCTCACTCCATCCCAATTTCCACCATTCTCTCTGCCCTTTGTCTCTACCTCCTAATTTGTTTCTGGTTGCCCTAATAATACTCTCTTCCTCTTGTCTGTGTCTCCCTTTCCTCTTCATAATGGCTGCATGGATATCCACTATCCCTTTAACCCCTGCAATCGTCACAGGGTAGGTAGTGGGGGACTCTGGCAGGGTATTGGGTTTTCAGGGTACTGCAGGACTCTAGAATAGTATTGGGAGGGTTCTCAGAGGTACTGGGGGCCACTGGGAGAGTATATGGGGGCTTTAGGGGGTACTAGGTTCACTGAGGAGGTAATGGGTAGCTCAGGGGTCTATTAGGAGCACTGCAGGGTATTGGGGAGCTCTGCTGGACTCTGGGGGGTTCTGAGGGCTGGCCACTGGGGTGGGTGAGGGGGGTTTGCACAGTTTCCTATGGCCCCATCAAGCTGAGGTGCTCTACTCCTATCAGAGTTGCACATTTGCTTCCTGTTTCATATTTTCCCTACCTTCAGCAATGGATGAACAGATGAACAGGAGACTTGGGAGGGTACCCTGGGCTACTCTCCCAGCACTACTTTCCCAGGGTGGTAGGTTGTTACTACGTAATGAAAGCATCCTCATCCAGTCCATCCTTGCAGTATATCAACATTATTATGGACGATTTCTAGCTTGAAATGTAGCAGGGCAATGAGTGATTTCTTTCAAATTTGAAGACATAATTAGATTTTATAGCTTAGTTTAAAATTACCTTATTTTCCAACAGTAATGGTCAGCATGACATAGGTTATTGGAACTAAGTCACTAGGTAAGACTGGCTCGCTTTCTGTCTGAGTTCAGAGTTTAGAGTAGATATGCTTTATTTATAAACGCATTTGTGTGCATTTTATTTTACATGTCCTCAAGGGGGAAGAACTTACTGGAAACTGCTTCATAAAAGTTCCATTGCTGATGGAAGTTGTCAGAACTAAAATATGAAAGATACTGTTAAAAGTGACAGATCTGGAAAAGTACTTAAAAATGTATTAGCATCTGAGTAAAATTGTAAAGCTTGTCGGTACTTTAATAAATGTCCCTAGCAAATGGAAGAATTATATTCCAACGCTTTGTTAAATCTGATAATGTGGTTATTAATAGGAAATACTAAATAGGTCTAGTAAGAAATCTGATTCCTTTATGTATTATAAAACCATAGTCCTCCAACAAAACACCATAGATACGTGTCACATGGAAATATTAATAGATCTCCAGTTAGGTGAGTGAAGAGAAAATTATCAGACACCTCCTTTACTCTAACGTAGTGTGACAGCCTTGATTGGCTTTTCCTCATTTTTTCCCTACTGTGTTTCCTTTAGTCAAACAAAAATGTAATGCTTATCTGGAGTTTGATAAATTTTAGGGTTTTAATATTCCTTTGCAGTTGTCACAATATTACATTTTACATGTTTCACTTAACTGAATATAAAATTCTGCAGACAGAAATTAAGGAATAGAAAAGACTATAAACAATTGACATGTATTATGAAACACAGGTGGGAAAAAAATACTTGCAAGAAAGATAAAGTAACAGGCTTTGGTTGCTCTGGAAATGTAAAGCTACAGGGATATAAGTGCAGTTTAGTAATGCCTGTATGCTGCCATGATGTTAAAGCATTCTTGTAAGCTAAACAGGTTCTTCCTTTCCTATTTCATTTGACTGCCACCCAAGAAAATGGCTCTGGATTCTAATCTCACCTTTTACAACTTGATTCTTCAAATGTCATTGTAAGTTTAGGTATCAATTCCAAATGAAAAAAAAAGAAGTAAAGAAGACACTCATTGTAGATAGGATGTTACTAATCTGTTCCACATGCTTGGGGAAATTTTTAAGAGTCATGTTTTATTTTTCTTTGTTGTGTTTTAGATTCAGAGGTCCAATAGGCCAGGAGCTTTTCTCTCTATTGACTTGAGTGATTTGACATAGAATGGCACACAGACACACAGTAAAAGAGCAAAGCCATTTTATTGTTGCCCATTACAATTTTTTTGTCTCTTTTTTTGTGCATGTGGTAATTTACTCCAAACATGCAACTTTTCAGATTTAGATAAGACACCTGCTTCTATTTTAGCAGGGCCCTCATGTATGGGGGAATACTTGCATATATCCCTGCACATTTCTGCTGCTTTTGTTCTACTATCTGCTATTCAAAACTTCTACATGTAAAAGTGAAAAAGTATAACATATAATTGCTGTTGCTTAGAAACACTATTTTGAATGGTTGACCACGGCAGTAAAATAATCAACCTTTACTTCATTTTGTCTTGTTCTTTCCCACTCTGTACTGCATAGAACTGTATGGAATGGAATACATACCAACCCACCATCTGCCTTTCTCCTGTGAATGAAGAGCTTCTGTAGCTGCAGCCTCAACCGGCATCAATTCAGGATGAAGATATCAAACATATCAAGAAGTGTTGTCTTTTCCAGTGATTTCCTTCCTGCTTCACATAAGTTAAGTACCTAATAGGAGTCAAAAGAGAACTGAAATGGGATGAAGGCAGCTGAGTACAGGAAGAAAAGTTTATGCTTGGTTTGATTTACTTTCCATGTCAGTTGATTGAAATGAATATGGAATTTAATGGTGAACAGGAGAATTGCAATTGTAAAATACCAGTTGCAGAGACGAAAGTAGTATGTTTTACAGCCTCAGACTTTGATATTATTTTCTAAATTCTTGGTTTCTGGTATTTATTAATCAACTTCAGAGAAATAAGCCTGGCAAACCTTAATGGGCTACACTTCATCATAATCTACTTGTATAGTGAAGTAGAGTATTTTATCTGGACATCTCAAATAACTACACAAAGATGGCCCTGTCCTCTGAAAATTTCTATTATTTTAAAAAAATCATTAGTTATGTAGGAAGAACAAGAACTCAAAACACTGATTTTTAAAAAGGATTGCAAATCTTTCCCTACTTCACACTAAATTTGAGTTGTTTTTATGTAACACGAAAAGCTTTTCCATATTAATGTTTTATTTAGAATCAAGCTTTATAAGACCACTTATCTTGCCTGTGTGAGTGATTAGGAGATTTTTTTTGTTGTTTCTTTTTTATTTATCTAAATTTGGAATTCACTCCTCTTCGGCATTTTGTAGAATACAATCTCAGAGCATTTGTGAGCTTGAAATGGTTTTTACCTTTTGCCTTCCATTCAAATCAAGGGTTTCTAAGTATTTGGACCAATAGGTAATTTAAATTCAATTTGTTTTATTTGTAGTGGCTCATAGGAAGTAATTCAGTGTAAATTTTGGCCCACAGTATGGACCCAGGGATTTACAAAACGAGAGACAACATTCTTCCTTTCCTTTTCCCTATCCTCCCCAAAATCACAAACCTTTGAGAAGTGCTGTGTTCAAGTACAGCTCACTAAGCCTCATTGTGTATAAAATCTGCTCATAAAAACACTTCTTGGCATCTTTGGACATCACACTTGCAGAGTATATATGACACAAGTCCTGCTGTCTTTCGACAGCAGCATAGCCTGAAGAGTTAATATACTTCAGTTTTTAATCTCCCCAAATCTTGCTATAGAGTCTGACTGTACATTTGAGATTAGGTGAAGAGAGGGCAACTGGTTAGAATTAGAGGATTCTTCCAAACCACAGTGTAAACGACTGTCTTTTTAAGTTTGCCTAACACAGGTATAATTTTCCCCTTTTCTTGTGGATTTGTCTGTAAATCTCTGCATTTGGGAGTAAAATTCCCCTGGCCTTTTATTTGCAGAATGCTTCACTTTTGCTAATCCTGCTGTAAGCTACCGTGGGAGTTAGTATAGGCTATGAATTTTAACTACCAGTTTATTTAACCCCACTCAGAAAAGATAAACAGTGATTTACCATGCTTTCAATTTATGCATGTTAATACTCCCACAGTGGCAAATTTCAGGAAAATTAGCTTACATACATTAGTTATTAGCCTTTCTTTTCCACGTCCTTAGAATATCTTCTAACCTGACATTAAGGAATAAGAAATTTTGCAATAAAAAATTCAATATACTTCATCCCTGATGGAAAGTGTTTTGAATCATCTTAAAATCCTGTTCAATTAACACCAGAGGAATTTAAGTTATTTTCAGGATTAAATTTTAATCATAATCATGTGGCGCATTTTTTTTTTCTTTGAGACTACTTCTTCTAATGAATCAAGAAAGATGGGCCAAATTTGCATGCATGAGGAACAACCACACAGAAATGTTTTTAGCAAGTTTTCAAATTCTCCTATCTAGCTACATGTAAGCTTGTATTTTGAAGTGGCATCAAGGACTAGGCCAAAGTCTGCCTATAAGTTTACTCCAGTATAAAAAGGATAGGCTTTACAGGGTACCTGTTCTCTGCTTGCATCTACTACCACTTTAAGCCAGTGTAGAATATTGCTGGTAAACACTGCCTTGACTTTTTTTCATAGGAAACCAGCTTGCTTTGAAATGAGGCAGATGCGGATGTAGATCTTTACAATTTTTCCTTGAGTAGGCACTCAGGCACAGGCAATCTAAATTAGCAACGTACTTCTAACAGTGACGTACTTTGGGTGCATCTGGTTTAGCATTTTTGTTTGGATCAAGGCTGCAATTTTGAAGCAAATCTCCTGATCATCCTAACGCATCCACTTGGTTTACATCACAGAGCAGCTTCTGTGTGTGCAAACTGAGTTTCTCTCAGCTGAAACTGAAAGAGACCTTGTGCCACAGGAGTGCCACTACTGTACTCTACTGTGCAGCTATTCATGGGACTGGACTAGAGCTTTTCCCAAGTAACCCCCCCACCAAAATGCCTATGTCAGGCTCTTGGCACCGCTGGTCTCCCTCTGCAGATCATCCTATTACGTTATTTGATACTTTTCCTCACAACCTCATTGCCAGGAGCCCTCTGAAAGAATTCAAATGAGTATTCTTTTGTATTCATGCTTGGGCTAGTGCATATCCCCTCAGAGGTCCAGGCTGCACATGATTAACTTGTTTATGACCAAACCTAGTTGAGCAATCTTTCAGAGACCGCATACTAAGAAGAAGGTTGTATGTCTAATTAACAGGCAGAAGAATAGCATAAATTCCATGCTTGGTATACTGACCAAACTTCCTCTAAAGTCTTTAACTGCAAAGTAGACATGAATATGGCTACTGCTGACATTGCTAGCAATTTTCTTCTGAGGTGGCAAGATTAGAGACCATAACAATAGCTTTTTAATTGAGATATTACAACAATGCTTTCTATCCTCAGTAAGAAGAATTCCTGACTAACAGGTCTCACTTATTAGTAATGCTGCTTCCCCAGCAGCTGCACAGTTCATGGTAATCCAAATGTTCCCCAAAAACTGCATGTAAGTGCATGGGAATCATGCTGCCACAGATATTTCTAATACTGAATATATCCATTGAGCCAGCAAGGATGTGAAAGGCTGTGACATAGTACGCTGGCTTGAAATTGTACCTGTTGATAGGTAATTACCAAAGAAAGGGAGAAATGGCATACACCTATTGGATCACACTGTTCATAGCAGTTAACAAGTAAGTTCACATAGCCTGAGGGGTAGCAACAACTACAATTGGATTTTTATCCATGCGTCACAGCCAAAGAAACACTGAAAGTAATGATCAGAGGAGTTAAAAAGAGCTCTGTGAAAAAGACAGTCATTGGTAAATGTTCTCATTAAGTGTAATTACCACTTACCTTAAACAAGAGCCATTATTATTAAGTATCATTAGACTTGAATACAAATTCATCTTTAAGACTCCTCCAAATCCTCAAGACAATTTCTGTTGTAATGTATGCAACATGCCTTCTCTTCCCTCTCCCAAACTTAAGCAACTAGCAACTAAACATGGGGAACTTGAGAAAGCTTCACTAGCAGCACAAATTAATAAACTCTATGTTTTGCCTAGGTTGTAGCAACATTTCTGGGATTATCTGTGCTGTCCATTCAAAACCTTATTTTCAATTACTTGTTAACTACACAAACTTCAATCACTTTGGCAAAAAATTTGAAGATGGATGTATGACTCATGTTGTGATTCTTTTTTTATGTAAGGGAAATGGATTCTTGTCAAACATCTACCCTTGAAAATCAGAATAGGAAAAAAAATGGTTTTTAATTGTTTACAAAAACAGACACATGACATTTTACCATTCTCCCTTAGAAAAATTCCAATGTCACCTTCTTTTACGACTGATGCTAAACTTGGTAGAAGAGTCACCTCCTTATCAGGGATGTGCTCTTTCCTGTCTACAAAATTTGGTTCAAATGTTGCTACCTGCTATGCCTCCAAAAAATTTATTTAGAGATAAACCTGTATCTCAGGTTTTACTCCCTTGTTCATGCCAGGCATTACCTAACCCTGGCTCCATTCAGTCTTCTCTGCAGCTGTGGAGCTGTTGTGCTGTATCATGGTCGAAGTCAGCCAGCACAGCCATGAGCAACAATGTTCTCCCTCCTGCTTGCAGTGACCCACCATTACACCCAGACTGGGCTTGAAGAAAACTATGTCGGTCAAACGCACAGTGGTAAGAGCTGAGCCTGCAGAAGACTGAGCAAATGGGTAAAGCAAGTCCATAGCAAGAGCAATGAAAGAAGTACCCCCAACGGTGGCAAAAAATGCCACAACCATTCTGGCAAGGGTGTCCAGTAGCCCTCCCAGGTCTCCTGTGCAGAGCGGTCCACTGCAGCTGGTGAGCAAAAGATGGTAGCAGCAACCAGGAGGATCTAGGTAGGGGAAGGAGGGAGAAGAAGAGACACTGAGTGCCAGAACACCTTGCTAAAGCTCGGACGACAAGGAGGTGGGATGGCGGCAAAATGTCATGTCTGGAGGAAGGTGAGAAGAACTGGGGCAGGGCTCACGGTGAGGAAAAAAGTCTCATTTGCAGGGATTATCCCATGCAGTGACAGGAGCCGCAGTCCTATAGCATTTTACATGATTGCAACGTTTGCATCAGAGGATATTAAAGTGCACTGGGACTGCTCACCCTAATTCTGGTATTTGGTAACTTTTGGGTGGCTCTTTGCAGTGCTAATGACCTTTTCATGGGCACTGATCTCCATGTAGAAATCAATACATTCCACTCCAAGGGCTTGGGCCTGTGTCTACATAGTAAGCAGCATCTGTAAAATAGGTTTAAATATGACTTAATAGAGGTCCTGATTTTACCCTTTCTCCTACTTAACTGGTGTATCTATTTGGGCAAATAATACTGCTAAAATAAAGGATTATTCCTTGGAGCTAAGACTTGGCAGGAATCTTCCAGCACCGCAGTACTCTAGTTATTAAAAACACTTGATTAGCCTGAAAGTACTATCAGAGAGTGAAAAGAATTCATCAGTGACTTCAGCTGGAACATTATTAAGATAGAGGCATATCACAAAAGTACTTCTCGCTAAGTTGGCGAAGACACAATATTTACACTACCTAGAAAATAAAATAAGATGTATATATTTATATAGTGAGGCTTTTTCAACAAAGTAGGAGACAAGACAAGAATTAACAAAAAAAAATTTAGGAGGCATTGAATCAAATAGTGTAAATATTTTTTTTTAAATTAACAAAAATTGAAAACATACACAGTATATTTTAAATTAAAAAATATGACCTTTTGACTACATTTGCTTTATACTGACTCGAATTTGCTTTTTTTTTTTTTTTTCCAAAGCCTAAAAACTTAATAATAATTCTGTAGGCAAAATATGACTTGGGGTTGTCTTCCAAAACCTGAGCGAAGCTTAGCCACAAGTACATCTTCGTATAAACAAATTATATCATTAATATGTTTTTTTGGTTTATAAGATCATATTTAGCATATAACAGCACAAACAGATGCAATAACCACTAAAGCTTAAAAAAAAAAGAACTCACTACTTCAAGAATTACCTAGCAATACATTTTTGCATCAATAGCTTTGCAGAAGCCTCATCAATTCTAAAATTAATTATGATTTGCTGTCATTGTGAATGCATACTTGAAGAAATTACAACTTGTTCCTCATTGCTCTTTCCAAGTCTTGCAAATTAGATGTTCCCAACACAGGAAAAGATGTCAGTTTTCACAGTTCATCAGCCATGGTCAATTGGTACAGGAGCACCACTTTCAGCTCCCAGCAGAACACTTAAGAGCTTCCCTAAATGCACTACCTAGGTGGACACCTCTGGCTTATGTAAACTATACTCCAGCACAGCTCCAAGATGACACTTTTCAGCTGTTAAGATACAAAATACACCAACTAAGAAACAATTGTGTGCCTTGAGGACAGAGTAAGTCGAGTGTACAAAAAATCCACATTAAAATAGACACTTGCAGGCACTTGCTGACTCATGTGTTCAGGCAAATACAAATAGATTTGTTTTTATCTATCATCTTGCCTTTCTCAGCTTGAGTGAATTCCTTGACTGTACTTGAAAATCTGTCTCTTATCTCAAATAACTGTAGACGACACTGCAGTGGCTTTGTACAGTGGGCAGCATCAGATCATCTTAAAACTGAATATGGAAACCTGTTAAATACACTTATGACCAAGCAATCTTGATTATTTTTCCTTTCTATGCAAGCATTTTTAGTGTAAAGCTTCTTTTTGTTAACTCTCTTTTTTTAACTTCATATTAAAAAGTATCAATTTCACTTTTCCTCCATAATTCATAGAATCATTAGGTTGGCACAGACATCTAAGATCATCAAGTCCAACCATTGACCTAATACCACCATGCTCACTAAACCATGTCTACCAGTGCCACATCTACATGTTTTTGAACACCTCCAGGGATGGTGACTTCATCACTTCCCTAGGCAGCCTGTTCTAATATTTGACCACTCTTCCAGTAATTAATTTTTTCCTAATGTCCAATCTAAACCTCCCCTGACGCAACTTGAGGCTATTTCCTCTTGTCCTATCACTAGCTACTTGGGAGAAGAGGCAAACACCCACCTCACTAAACCTCCTTTCAGGTAGAAAGGTTCTTCACATTTACAAACAGAAGCAGATAGATACAGATGCCTCAGAAGCATCTAGAGATACATCATTTGAAATATAGTACTAAAAAATAGTCAGCCTTTTATTCTTTTCTGGAGAAAAGTTTAACTAAATTCTCGTGGAGTTCTAAAACCTCTGCATCTTGTGGATTTGTTTTGTGCTCCCTGTAGGCTTGATGTTTATGAAACTTAAAATCTGCAGGTTCCCTATAGACTCTTTTCAGCTAAACCTTCAGATAGCAAAGGTTGTAATTTAAAGTGAGAATTACATGATTTTAAACTGTTGATCTCAGAAGACAAATGCATTTGACAACAAGTATCTCTCCAATTTGAAATGTGTGAGACATATCCTAGAAAGGATAAAGTTGTTTAACATGTTATATGCATCTGTATGTGTATGTTTGTGCAACATGCTACAGTTAGTTTCTGGTTGATGCAGCAGATTCCAGCTATGAGACTACTTTGCTGCTCCCAAAGAATTAAACCAGTGATCAAACTTCATATGATTTCATAAAATATAAGAAAAAGCTGCACCATATTTCTACATGAAGTAATAATTCCCTCTAAACATGCTTCATGGTAATTAGCTTTTACATTGTCTTTAAATTAGTCTTCTTAGGTCACTCTGTGTGACAGTATGTGATACCTAACCATAAGCTTTTATTAGGGTTTTTTTTTTCCTCTCTTTGTTGCAATGACTTGGTATCATGTTCTCTCTCTTGTACAATGCAGGCTGGGCTTGAGTCCTCCGCTCCCTTATCAGTCTTTTCTCTGCAGTATTTTTTAAGACAAATGTTTCTTCAATGTGAATATTTTGCATCTTCTTTTAGGTTTACTTCTTTTGTGGCCCTTTTCACTAAAAAAAAAATCCAACCAAAACAACTGTTGTGTATCCATATGATGACATAGTTTTACATTAAATTTAGATGGATGCTCATGGAAAAAAGTTCAATGGTATTTAAATCTGTCCCTCAAGTAGCATTTCTTTGTGTTGAACATGATAAATGCCACAGTAACCTTGACAGATGTTCTGTTTTTTTTTAATGTGGAATTACAAATACTATATATATAAAAATTTAACATCCTTTAAGTGGTGATTATGGCCTGTAGCTAGGCATTTGTTAGTACTTAACGACTGGGTGGGGTAAGGATCTTACCTCTTACTCTTTCCTGCTTAATCATTGACTGATAACAGGTGCCCAACACACTCACTAGGAAACTACTTTAGAAACCACAGAGAAAATTTTCCACTGAGTCTTACTGCCATTAAAGCAGATAGCTGCAATTTTGAACACCCTTACATCTCGAGTGACTATCAGCTTCTGAGCCCTACCCCTCCTATTTTCCACCTTTCTGTATAATCTCTTTCTCAACAGTTTTTCCTGCTCTCCTCTCTCCTATGCTGTTACCCTTGTTGCACTGCCCTTTACTCCGTCTCTCCCGAGGCCGCCATGTAGATGGTCTCATTAGCACCAAACAGCACCTGAAGAATCGCGAAGGACTGCACCGCGCTCGCCCTTCCTGGCTGACCGCGGCTCCGGGCCTGGCTGCCGTAGATAACTTTTCCCGGGCGGCTTCTCCCCTCTGAGGCACCGCACCCGGACCGCGCCGTACTCGGTGCCGGGTCCGCCGCAGGAACCGGTCGCGCCACCAGGGGGCGGTGTTGGCCCTGCAACGGCGGGCGCCGAGCGCCGGCGGCCCTGAAGAGCTGGGGGCCGTGAGGGGCGCGGCGGGCGCGGGTCCCTGCCCCGCGTCGGTGACGGGAGCGAGCTGAGGGGAGAAGGCAGTGAAGTCGCAGCCTCGCATGAACTGCCTTGTTTTGGGCTCATTTTCAAGCGATGGAGGGTCCCAACGTGAGTCTTTGCCGTCTCTTGCGAGCCCCACTCCCTCACGCCCACACCCGCTCTGCTGGCCCGCCCTCAGCAACCGGGCCCTGAGCGCGGCGCTCCCCTTCACGCCCCCAGCCCTGCGGCGGGCGGTGGCAGTGCTCCCTCACTAACCGCCGACCTGGCGACGTTCCTGTCTCTCCCTGGCCGCGGTCCTGACGGACTGTCTCCGCACCAACGCTGCAGCTACGCGGACCCCGGGTTTGAAGGCGAGTTAGCCCAAATTCCCTGTCCTCACACACCGTTTTTACCCTGATATGGACACAGCCCAAACCTTCCTAACATACGCGGCTGCCCTGGCATACACAGACACACGCTCCCCACGGACGAGATGGTCCCTCCCGCGCCCTTTCGCGCGGAGCTGCGGTGGGTGTTTTATAGCTCCCCACTCACTCACTCGCAGCCCTACCTGCCGCCCGCCGCCGCGCACCGCCCAGAACGCCCATACAGGCGTCCCGCGGACACGCCCCTCACCAAGTCTATTGGCCACCGCGGCGCCCTCGGGGGGCCTTCGCAGCGCTGAGTGGCCCGACGACCCGTCCGTCAACGCCGCCTGTCAAAACACGCTCGGCTACTGTCACAACAGAGCGGTGCCGCGGCGGCACTTCCTGCGCGCGCAGCGCCCGCACGGCGTTCCCCGCGGCTGCCCCGCCGGGCGTAAGGCTCCGCCGCCCCGTGCTGTCCCTGTGGCGCCACCCTCCCCGCTCCTCCGGCATCGCTGGGGCTGCGGAGTCCCGTGCGGGCACCCTCAGCTGCGGGGGACAGGGATGGCTCCTCCGGGGAAAGTTGGCGCTGCCGCTGCCGCCGTGCCGTGAGGGGAGCGCGGTGGGACGCCGTCCGTGTGTGTGTGTTCCCTCGCCCTGTCGGCGCCCCGGAGAAGTTGACGCCGCTCGGCGGGGCGATGGCGGAGGCTGTCGGCAGCAGGGAGCAACCGGCGGCGGGCCGTGCCCCTTCCGACGCCGCTCATCGTGCTGAGGAGGAGCCCGAGCCGGCTTCGCTGGACGCCCTGGCGGCGGGCGCGGGCAGGAGGCGGGAGCGCCGCAGCGGCGTCTCGGCCGTCGGTACCAGCGAGCGCTTCCCTAGTGGTAGCCTGGGGCCGGCGGCAGCACCGGACCCTGACGCCTGCCTGCTGGAGGCGGCCAGGGCCACTCCGCGGAGAAGCAGCATCATCAAGGTAAGGGCGGGCCGCCCCGGCCGCGAAGTTTCGGCGGGTCCCGCCGCCGCTGGGTTGTCCGGGCTGAAGCCGCCCTCCGGTGCGGGGGAGCCGGGATGGGCAGAGGTGCGGTGGGAGCCCGCCGGGGAGGGGCTGTGCGCACCCTCCGCGCAGGTGCTGCCCTGCCTGCACCGAACCAGGGCGCCGGGGCTGCCGCGCTGTCTCCCCGGCGCCCTCCGTGGGAAGGTGCGTCCCCGCAGCGAGCGGCTGCTGGAGGGGGCGTTCTAGGGGGACCCGGCCGGCCGGGCCCGGGGGAGGGGGTCCGGAGCTGGGTTGTGGTGGGGTGCTGTGCCTGCCGCCGCTGAGAGGTGTTGAGGTCTCGCCCGCACTCGTGCGTGCCCCGTGAATTTCGCAGCGGGGCAGCTTCCCACGGAGTTGTAAAGTTTTTGTGTAACAGCTCGTATCTGTTCTTATTTAATATTTATGAAGCACCTGGAGGCAGAATAAATAGCTTCTACAGCGATGGTTTTCTTTGCTCTTGAGTAACAAAATATGCAGTGTCACAAATTAACAGAAGGCGTGTTTGGAGACTGAACGTAGTACAGATTGCTACGGATGAGCGCCGTGTTTAACACCCTTTATGTGAAATTAACAGGTCGGGCGTCATCTTAAGAGCCTCTGCCTTTGTTATAATCTGGTAAGGAAAATGGCCTTATGATTATGTTTATCTGGGTTTTTTCCCCGTTCAATTTTTAAGAATAAACTATGGAGTTTCGAATTAAATGCTATCTCCTTGCAAGTACGTAGACTAATCACTAGTTTCTGGGGAGACGTTGAATGAAGTCTCCTGCGCAAACTTAATTTAGCATAGAGTCGCACGTGATCCTTTTGTAGTGATTTGCACTTGGAAGGCATCGGGAGAACAGTGGAAAGCGAGACTTCACTTCTGTAAAGGTGTGAAGGTGCTGGGCAGAGCTCTAGCTCAAGGCAAGAAGCAAAGAACACATGCTTAGTTCTCAGAGCTTGGTATATTCATTCAAAGGAGGAACAGATAAACAAAATATTTGCATTTTACGTTTTAAAGCTTTAACATTCAGAGGAGACCGAGATAGTTAAGTGCAAAAGAGCCTTGAGGATCCTTTGAAGGTTCACCCTTGAAATATTAACCTGTTAAGTCCAATAAAGCGTTGAAGTGTGGTTTTAGTCTTCTAAAGGCACCCACTGAATGTGATGGGAATGCTTCCAACTTGAAGTTACATAAATGCATAAATGCTTTGCTAAATCAGGACTAAAGTTCTGTAAGTGTTCTGATATGGAAATGGGCTTTTTTCTTGGAATTATGTGAAGGTTTGAAAAATTGAGAATACGTGATCTTAGATTTAAATTACGGAACATCTTGTTTTTACAGACTATACCAGTTCTATGTGGTGGATATGTTTTAATGTCACAAATGGTGGATAAGTTTGAATGACTGGATAGTATTTTCACTACAGGTTGGTGTTCAGCAGTACTACTGAGTGTGATAATGATCTGTCTGCCAACTGGAGGAAATTTCTTGAGATACATCCTGGGATGGTGTTTATCAGCAGAGAGATTTCTGAGAGAGGTTAGAAAGTATTGATGTTGTTACATAAGGCACTGGTAAGGCTTCATCTGAAATACTGGGTAAAGTCAGTTACCTGTGCTTAGGAATGGTGCGTGCAAACTGGAGCAGATGCAAAGAAGGGTAACTAGGATGGGCTGATAAGGTCAATGGATTGAATGAGGAAAATTTGATTTCTAGGACAGCTTTGCCTTTAGAACAAAGGATGCTTATGTGTAGATCCAGTCTGGAAACTAGAAAATTATTCCAATCACTGGAGTGGTCTTATGTCCTGGTTTGGCTGGGGTAGAATCATAGGCCAGCCATGTTAGGCAGGCTCAAGCCAGCCAGGGCAGCTGACCTGAGTTAGCTACAGGTGTAGCCCATACCATAATGTCATGGTCCTCATAAAGGGAGGAGAAACCCCCACTAAGGTGGGGAAAGGCCCTTTGAGGTTCTTTTCTGCTGGGGTTTCTCCTGTGCCTCTCTTTTCTGCTGGGGTTTCTCCTGTGCCTCTCTTTTCTGCTGGGGTTTCTCCTGTGCCTCTCTTTTCTGCTGGGGTTTCTCCTGTGCCTCTCTTTTCTGCTGGGGTTTCTCCTGTGCCTCTCTTTTCTGCTGGGGTTTCTCCTGTGCCTCTCTTTTCTGCTGGGGTTTCTCCTGTGCCTCTCTTTTCTGCTGGGGTTTCTTCTGTGCCTCTCTTTTCTGCTGGGGTTTCTCCTGTGCCTCTCTTTTCTGCTGGGGTTTCTCCTGTGCCTCTCTTTTCTGCTGGGGTTTCTCCTGTGCCTCTCTTTTCTGCTGGGGTTTCTCCTGTGCCTCTCTTTTCTGCTGGGGTTTCTCCTGTGCCTCTCTTTTCTGCTGGGGTTTCTCCTGTGCCTCTCTTTTCTGCTGGGGTTTCTCCTGTGCCTCTCTTTTCTGCTGGGGTTTCTCCTGTGCCTCTCTTTTCTGCTGGGGTTTCTCCTGTGCCTCTCTTTTCTGCTGGGGTTTCTCCTGTGCCTCTCTTTTCTGCTGGGGTTTCTCCTGTGCCTCTCTTTTCTGCTGGGGTTTCTCCTGTGCCTCTCTTTTCTGCTGGGGTTTCTCCTGTGCCTCTCTTTTCTGCTGGGGTTTCTCCTGTGCCTCTCTTTTCTGCTGGGGTTTCTCCTGTGCCTCTCTTTTCTGCTGGGGTTTCTCCTGTGCCTCTCTTTTCTGCTGGGGTTTCTCCTGTGCCTCTCTTTTCTGCTGGGGACTACTCTGCATATGCCCTGATGATAGCATATTCATTTGGCTGAGTATTTTCTGTTTGTAGTTGTGGTGTTTTTGTTAAAACTGTAGTACTTATCTCCTTTCCCCTGATTTCCCTCCCTGGTTGGTGAGGGTTTACCAGGTGATCAAGCAACTGTTACAGTTTAGCCCTGGTACAGGCTAAATGTAGACATCTTGCGATAGAAATGGAATGAAAAATACTGTAATTGATCTTAAATTTTGTTGTTAGCTGATGAATTAAACTAGATAACATGGTTGTGTCTGATGGGTATCTGAACTTGAGAATTTGCAGGCTATGCATCTCTAAGGCATGCTGTTGGGATGCCATACAGAGTATATTTTCCCACAAGGTTGTCTCAGTAGTTTATAGTGTTTTGAATCACAGTTTTCCTTTGGCATTATACTGGTGAATGGGAAATACTTTTCATTTGGGGTGGGAATTAAATAATTTATTTCTCTGCATCTTTCAGGAATTTCTGATGTCCTAGGTAATGTTTATCAGGTGTTAAATGCAAATTTTAGATGGCATTAAGGTAGAAATAAGCAAACTTATTTTACCTTTTCTGTTTTTTCAGGACTTTAACATGTAGGAGTTCTGTTTAAGCATTGTATCTTTTGCAGGGGAATGAATTTTACAATGCTTTGTTATATTTATCTTGCTCTAAAAAGTCTGTATGTTCATATAAATCTATAGTCAGAATAGTATTCCATCACTTTCTTCAAGCTGATATTAGCAGCTGCAAAAGGGGGTTTAAGAAAGCAAAGGAAGTTGTACAGTACAGGCAAACTTATTCTGCAAAAGTTGAAGGCTCTTGCTCTGTTTTCCCATTTATCTCCCAGTTATTTAAAGGTTTACTTTAAGTGTGAGAGGTCTTGCTGAATTAAGCAAAAAGTAGATTTAGATGACCGAATTACACTTTTAATGGAAATTTTTTCCCCAGCTGTCTTTTAGAACTCTGCAAGTTTCAAGGTTAGCATCTGAGAGTGCAATTCCAGTGGAAGTGAGGCTTGCTTACACTGGTGTGTTTTTGGCATCCACAGTATAACTGTGAAGTGTAAAGGACTGAACAGGGACTTGCTTTAAAAACCTTTCCTGCATGAAATTTCATTTGGCATATACTGTAAGTAAAATATGAACCCTTCTAGATAATCTTCAGTACATTCATGTGCTCTGTGTTTGACTTCAGAAACAAGAGGACCCATTTATATAAAAAGAACAAAATGTAGCTGGAATATTTTTGTTCCTGTTCTGCTTTGCTAATGTTCACAGTTTTGTAGATGGAGGTAAATTTGAAATAGCATTAATGAGAAATAGTTATAGTGGCTCTTCTGCTTCAGAAAATTTCCCTAATACATGTGTATTAGTTGTTCGTTTTTTTTTGGGTTTGTTGGGTTTTTTGATGCAGGGAAGAGGTCAAAGCAAGAAAGGCTTTTTGCCATGAGGAGCCTTAAGTCAGCAGAGTATAATGGTTGGGAGACAAAATTAGAGAAAGGGCAAGACAGCATAGAACTTGACCCACTTTCAAAGAAGCCTGAAGATGGACAATGCAGTGGCTAAATTATTTGACAAGTGTTTCCTTTTTCCTTTTTTAAATGTAATAATCCAGGGCAATTGTTAGCAAGTAAAATGTTCATTGGGACCACTTTTAGGTCAGGAGAATGGAAGATGGTGCGTGAAGAACTGGATTTCTTCTATCTTTACGTATAATGCTTTGCAAGCCTTCCTATGTGGGGTTCTAAACAGAGTTAATGGATGTTGTTTTCCTTCTGACATTGCCACATACAAGCATTTTAATAAACAGGTAGGAAGGCTGTGTAATTTGTTATGTAATGCCTACTGAAATATTTTGTAACTTTTTACCAAAATATTTCCCTGTCAGTTCTTGTCAGGCTTCTCTCTCTGCTTTGTTTGCATGCAATACAAACTTTGGGGGGGACCATGTGGGGTTTTTTTCTTCCTGGATGTTTGTGTCAAGATGTTGTAGGAGATAATACAGCTCTATTATGTTAGTAACAGCAGACTATGCCCATGAAGTGAACTTGAAGTAGGAACTGCAGAGTCAGACTTTAACTTCAGTCACAGTGGAGCTATGAGACCTTTCACTGAAGTTCTTCCAAAGACTATTTGCCTCTGTTTCATGCACAGATATTTTTTTTCTTTAAAAGCCAGTTGAGTTGTCCTTGCCCATCATATACCGCTGATCGAAGGACTGCAAGGATTGGGGTTTTGTAACTGAATGCATCAGTGAAAGTGTATCAAGGTAGCCAGCTGTCTTGTTTTCAAGAAGTTGTATTTATCCTAGTGACATATTTAGCTTTAAGAAAACCCAAACCTACAATAAAAAAGAATGAGGCTTAGTTTGTTTCAGTGTGTGTTCTGAAGTGTGGTGACATAATTTAAGTGTGTTAAATATGTGATACATCAGCCTATGCAACATGACTATTTAAGACTTTTTTTTTAGAAGACAGCAGAGTTTTTCAGGACTGTAATGATTCTCCAGTAGCTCTTAGCTTTTCGCTGTGTAAGGTTACATTTTGGTACTTGCTACTCAATAAACTGTAACTATGACTATGTAAGATTCATTAAAGCTGATTAATTAGTTTGATAGCCCAGTGATGATTTTACCCCAACTGCGTTCTTTGGCATATTTGTAAGTACACTGGAAAAAGAGAAAAATATTTGAGAATATGTTAAAGAATACAATGGAGCCTAAAAAGGTATAGAGGAGGGCAAAATAATATACCTAGCCATGGAAAGACTGCCACAAAATGAAAAATTCATCCAGTTAGTCTGGAAAAAGGTAACTGGTGGGTAATACTTTAATGTATGTAAATTCACAAACATTGTGGAAAGGGAAATGGGGAACTGATATTCACTGTCTTTCACAGAATGTGAAGTAGGGGAAATCCAGTGATAGTGATATAGCAGCAGGTTTAAAAGAAATGAAAATATTTTCTGCTACAGCGTGTGATTAAATCATGCACTTAACAGCCACAGAAAGCTGTGGCAGTCAGAAATGTAAATGGGTTCACGCAGGTTCAAAATGACAAGTTGATGGAGGAGAGCTTCATAATGCACCAAAAGCATCTTGTTTAGAAGTCCCTAAGCTACAAGTGGTTGAATACTGGGAGGACTGATCACTTTGTTTCCTGCTTCTTATGTGTCTCCCCATGCATGTAGTCCTGTAGCTGGGACACCAGCCTAGATTGACCTTTATCTAACCTGGTATCTATTTGTTAAGAAAAACTTAAATATGCTGTTAAGAGACACAGAAGACTGTTTTCCATTATTGCTAGTGTAAAATCTTCTCTGTTAAAAGAATCTTCTCTGTTAATTAATCTTTAGAATGTGTTTTTTTTTGCCAGCTTTACAGAAGAGAAGCATTTTGGAGACATTTTTGGATTGCTGTAGCATATCTGTCTGTAGTCTTTGTAATATTTTCATAACACTGCATCTGTATTCCATGCACCACTGTTTTTTTCATAAGCATCTGCTTACAACAGGTTTGACCAGAACTTGTACTGGTTGCAGACCTGCTTTTGTGAAATGAATTCTAGCCAGTAGGTAGCATCACTGAACATGGACAGTTTTTCTATGGAACTGTTGCACTTATTGCTAAAATATTTTCTTATGGAGGGCAGTAAGCATTTCAGACTGGGGTTGAACCCTCACCTCTTCCCTGAAAACAAAGCAACACTGATAGGTCCAGTATGTCTGTGCCTAAGATGGTAACATTGTAGTGAGAAGGATTTGGGTCTTGTGGAATTTTTTTGTGTCAAGCTATCAATAATAATTGTCTGTAGCAATACAGACCACAATCCACTGAAGACTTAAGTCTATAAAATGGGATTTGGATGCAGGATTTAGGCACTTGGGTCCCATGAAGCTGTCCTGAAGGCTCACTACTTATGCCTTTCAGGGATCTGAGTTTTGCCAGAAAAGTTTCTTACAGAGATTTTTCTTTTGTGCAGGCCTGGAGTCACTTATGCTTGCTGCTGAGTGTTCTGGTATGTACCTTGTGCCAAAGTCAATCCATGAATAATAGGTGGCTGTTTCTTTCCATTCAATTTCTTGGAATTTTTCATGTTTAATTTAGACTTTCTGTTTCTGATCATTGTATTTGCCTCGAAGTACGGTAATTCTGATTTCCAGCCATCTTTGCACTCAAGTAAAAAGTTACTTCAATTAATTTCTGCTTAAGGAGATCTTGGGGCCAGGCTAAAATTCTCTTAAATCAGTGGGAGCCTTTACACTGATTTGTGTAAACTTTAGTTAGTACTTTTAAAAAAAAAAAAAAAAACAACCAACCAAAGCTCAGCAACCTAGATCTAGGGCAAACTGCTATTAGTTCATAGCAATTTATGTTATGCTGACAGCTAACTCTAGAGTAGTTTTCTTGTCAATCAGTTTGATACAGAACATAATGTAACACATGGCTAGTGATCTCATTAAACATGTGGACAGAGATGGATATGGTATTGTGTTTGCAGTACAGGATCATAATAGTCAAGATTACTTGAATGTCTTCTGCTGAAATTACCTAAAGGTGACCTTTTTCAAATTGGTGGGACAATATCCTTTCTCTAGAATACCAGCAAGTTGGTGATGTATAAACACAAGTTCTGGCAGGTCTTTTCAGGAAGTAATTTGATAGGTTTTCTAGGTAAGAGGTACGAGCTGTTATCGTCAGAAATAAGAGATGAAGTTGATACTGGTTGATTTGGTTTTAAAGTATGTTATGTGCACAAAGACTGTTGTGCAGAAGTATGTAAATAGTGATTAAAAATAATCTTCTGTTGGAGTAATGGTGCTGGTGGGTAGAGCAGTGGCAGAGGAATGCTTTCTACTGCTTTCCAAATATGTTAAGCAGCTGTTAATAAAACTAAGCTTTCATAGCTGAGCAGAGATGCAAATCCTGTTTCTTATGATAATATTTTATTCTTTTTGTAGCTCCACTGAGATCAACTCCATCTGTAACAAAAATGTTTTGAGTTAATGGTATATTTTTTTTTTCTGTCCTTCTGTACAGTAGATGTGAAAATGCAGGCAGTTACTGTAGGACCAATAATGCATCCTCTGTGGTGCAACATTTAGCTGATCATGCTTGTAAACATAATCAGCATATTTTTTCTTTCCAGGTTGCACCTGGTAGGTGTAATTTTTTGTAATACCTTGGTGATTTTTCTAAGAAATGGGGAATGATGATTAATGTAACTTTTTATTACACTTGTATTCTAGCTCATTTTTTTTCTTTAGCCAATATGTCTTGAAGATTTTAACATACATAACAGTTTAGGAGCTACTCATACTTGATTAAAAAGTTACGTTCTGCAAAAGGCTAAATGCCTTTACCAAATACTAACAAGTTCTGAAGACTGATATCTTTATATGTGTTGGTGTAGAAGTGTATTTACAGTCAAAGCCTTGTTCTTCAATCTTTCTGTATCATAAACATTTTTGGTATTGAAGCCGACTTAGGTAGAATACAGTCTTTTGGGTGAATCTTTTTATGTCAGAAATTTTCAGTTTTAGTGATTATTTAGCCCCTTCCTAAACAGTGTTTAAATTACTGAGATGATTGTAATGACTTCATTTAATCATGATTCATTGTTAACACTTGTATTTATTAAGAGGAAAGTCTTTGACAGTTAAGACAGTGTACATGTCCTAATTTAAATAATTAACTGGAATCAAGCTGAGATAAAATATTCCTGTTCCAGAGCCACTTACATCAACCAAATTTAGTCTTGGGATTAATTTGGGCAGCATGTGCCTGGTAATGTTATTGTGACATGCCTATTTAAAGGTGCATCAAAGTCTAAAAGGTAACTGACACCAAAGTATTACTACTTTGCTACTGTACTGAGAAGATTTAAAAAAATATTCTAGCTGTAAATGTATACCGTGAAGGTTTGATTTCCTTCCCGAGTTGCATGCTCAGGGGAGTACTAACACTCACATCATGTCTTAGATAATCCTTGCAAAAACAGCCTTAGAAAACATTCATTATATTCATACTAATTCTCCATCCTGCTAGATCTTGTCAACCTGGTCACCACCTGTTTGACTTATGTCATGCTGATTTGGTACTCGGAGGGGCAAAAGGAGCGCATCTTTGCTGCCCAGGACCTTCTTCAGAGATTCAAACAAAGTGGGAATTAGTTTGAGTACTGCAAAGTTGTCATGTATTGATTTGCATGGGTATAAATGACTACAGAAGAAGCAAGGTGGTGGATAATTAGGACTCCAAAATCATCATTCTTCACTGGAAGTTTGTTTGGTAGCTTGGGTACAACTTCTGAATGGGCAGTAAGAATCTCTGACATTTATTCAGTAGGAAGCTGGTACTTCATTGCCTACTTTTCAAATAAGACTAGGATCAGCTAAAATATAGTGCTTATGTTTTGTTATTTTATGGACACAAAGTCTGTCAAGCTATGTTAAGCAGTGATCCTCCCAGAGTGTTTAGGATCTAATTACCTGTATTGTATTAAGGTACACGTAGCATGTTTTTAATTCATTAGACAGTTTGATGGATTGCTAATCTGTTTTGATTGTAAGATATAAAAAGCTTTTATCTTATTTAGTTCTTTCAAATAGTTTAAGGGGAAAACATGCCAAAAAAAAAAGGAGCTGCATAAATAAAATGCAGGATGCATTGGTTTGAGAGGCCTGCTGCTTATGCAAACATGGCTATATCCATCTTGCTTTTGTGTATGCTGGTGCACCTTTCTTTGTTTTGTGTTGATGCATTTCCTAGGAAGCGTTTCTGCTTAAAAATCCAAGCAAACCAAAACCAAATGAACAACCAACTGAAAAAATCTTCTGCCAGGAGTATTGATGAAAAAGACCCAATGAATTTAAGAAATACTGTAATATTGGATCCTACTGCCAAGTCAAGACATCTTGAGGGGTGTGTGTGCTGTAGTGACCACATGAGAATGTTAGCTGCACCATGTTTGTGAGAAAAAGGTAGGAAGTAAATAGCAATGGGAAGTAAAACTCTTCAATCGGGAGTTGGATGCTAGTTCTTAAGTAACCAGGAAAGCCATGGGGCAGAGCAGGGTGAGAGCATGTCTAGAAGCTCAAGTGAAATTCAGAAAATTGGATTATACATAATCCAGATGCTGCTGGGAGGGGAGGCTGTCATGTGGAGTAGGTAAGGCTGAAATAAAACTGGGAAGCCTGGCTGGAAGCTTGAGCAGTAGACTCAGGAGTCAGCCAAGAGTGCACAAGCAGGGTAGGGACAAGGCAAAGGGCAGTGACCAGTACTTGAGCAAAAGCTTGGAGTGCATCTACAGGGATCCCATTTGCAGACCCGACACTGAGCTCCCCCGCAGGGGAAGTTGTGCAGGTCAGAAAAAAACCAGTTTGTGGCCTGAGCTGAATTGCTCTAGAATAGTGGTCTCTTGGGCACGTACAGAGCTGGAGGTGTATAGGTATTTAAGAGGAGTGGCAGATGAATGATGTACAGTTTTGGAGTAGAGCGGGGGAGTCTGCAAGAGGGCACAAGGTAGCTGCCAGGAGGCTGGAGGGTCTTTCTTGCCACAAGCGCTTATGGCAGCTCTGGTGGAGGGAACAAAAGGAGGATGAGCGAGGGCTGCCTTGGTCCTGCTGTTGCCAGCTCGGTGATTGAATCTAGTTCCTTGCATGACTGTCTTCCTGAATGAAGCTCACCACCCATTCTGGGGCAACTCCAAAGCCATTTGGGCTTCTCCTATTAAGCTTTCCGCACACCCATAGCGTTTAGGCAAGTTTTAGCAGCGCAAATTAACATCACAGTGGTGTTTTAATTTTGTTTTTGTTGTCAGGATAATTTTTTGAGGGAAGAGATATTCTTGGTGGATTCTGTTAGTTTTAGCCTACTGTTGCTATTTGCATAGAAGAATAAAAAGCACTATGTTTTACTTAACGTTAGATTTTCTCTTAAAGACATTTGCAAAATACAGTATAGGCAACTCTCATTGTAAATGTAGATGAGTTCTGGGTTCTTGCATTAATTTTTTTTATAAGCTGTGCTTTTGTTTAGAAGAGCCATGCAATTTTTTTCTTTTAATTTTATTACAATTTTCATAAATTTCTGATTAGAAGTTGCAATTTGCGCAGCTAAAGTGACTGCTGATCTCTTCAAGCCAGAGCTATCAGGAGAGAGCACTATGAATGAATTACTGTAAGATCTCTCTTCTTTTTGCAAGTGAGATTATGTAGGAGCTTATTAAATTAATTTAACAGTAGTTTAATAAATATTCCATTGGAGTATGACACACCTCCAGACTACCTCATATAATAATGTAATAAAAAGTTCTGTGAGCACTGGCTAAAAAGTAGATCTTAGAATTCATTAAATGTATAAAAAAAAGACTTTCTGCAAACATTTTGTGTTCTGTGGTAGAAGGAGCCCAGTCTCATAGACTGCCCACAAGCTGTGCAGCCTTCAGTGGGAACACTGGACATGAGGTCTGCTGGGGCCAGCCTCGCTCTCTGGGTAACACCCGAGTCTTGGTGCTGGGGTAAAGACAGATTTGTTGTGGGAAATGGATGTATCCTGAAGGAAGTCTCGTCTTCTAGTGTTATGTAAAATTGGTTGTACTTAATGTATGATTTGGAAATGCAAGTCATAGTATATATAGCTTGTGAATTTCTTTCTCAGAATGGTATGATTCATAGTGGCAGTTGCTCCCTAAAGCAATGCAGATTTTGAGTATAAACATAGTTTCTGCAGTCTCTGAAATCAGTGGTAATTTTTCTGTTGTCGTCAATGGAGGAAGGATTGGGTTGAACACAAATACTCAATCACTAAACCCTCTTATTTTACTTTGATGTTTTCTTTTTCAGGCTCTTAAAGACTTAATGTTGTTAATTTTGTTAGCTGATGCTGCTGTGAGTTAGGCGAGGTTTGTTTGGCAAAACTGTTACTTTAAACCTGAACATTACTGCTGAATAATGAATTTTAGGGGATTGTTTCCAGATAAGTTGCTCTTACTAGAAACACAAAAAAAAGAGTAAGTTGCTATTAGAGCTGAGAAAAAAAAAGATGACTTAAACAAATGCACTTGCCGTGAGTTATCATTTGCTTGGCGGTGCTGCTGTGGGGTCTGTGTGCTGAATGCACATTAGCAATTTTGTTCATATTCAATGCTTTTTTTTTTGCTACATCTGTATGGATGAGAGGGAGGCACCTTCATCCATAGTGGTGAGATACATGAGTCTGAGGAACAGGAATAATGCTTAGAAGTAATTAATTTCACTGGACTGATACAAATCTCATTGAGATAAAATCAGAGCCTGTTCATAGACTTCAGAAGATTCTCCTGGTACCCTTGGTTGCCACAGAGGAGTGTTCCCTGCAGCAATACCTCCTGGCTTTGAAGACTTGCTTTTTTAAACCATTCTAATTACTTAAATTATGTTATATTCTTGTCCTGAGCATAGATGACACAGACCAGTCAAAGGCTATGGTGTGTTTGTGCAGAAGCTGGTTTGCAGCGGTAAAGAGGGAGGATAACTAAATTTTTTGGCTTGGGAGAGTCAAATGTAACTGTGTTAAGCAGCATGCTTTGCCTAGGCTCAGTAACCTTGCTGGGAGTATGGGGAGCAGGTAAAGCTTAAGTGGTAGGAAAAAAGATTAATTTAATGAAATGGGGTTAATATCCTCAATTGCTTTGATCATCGTGAAAACTGTATCTTTCACTGCAACAGTGTCCCATGTGCTGTGAAATGCTGACGTACAGTCACTTGTGATGAAACTTGGCACTGTTGGAGAGTCGTTGAAAGGACTGTCCCTTTGCCTGAAGAGCTAACCTTTCTGAGAGCTAATGCCCAGACGCACATACAGATGTGAGCTGATGCTGGATGGATGATCCCATTTACCAAGAAGAGATGAGACTGAAAGAGGAGCAGAGAGCATGTTAAGTGGGGTGACTGCAGAGCACTGTGGAGAACTGAGGTGCTGGGAAGCTGCACCTTGTTGGTGCCCACTTGTGGCAGTGCCTGTGATGTCTGGAGAAGAAAGCAATTTCATTGCTTTTCAAAGAATCAGGATTTATATTCTGTGAAGTAAAAACACACTGCAGCTTAGGAGTACACTCAGATCCTATAGCAGTGCCTTGCCTTCCTAGGAGAGGACCATACATTTTTCTTAGCTTTCTTAAGAAGATTGGCATATAGCTGGTGTCTGGCTTCCACTTATGCCTTCTCTGCAAAGAGGGAACTGCATATTTCTTTCAGACCAGCTTTCAACTTCTCCAAAGATACTCAGCTCTCAGCTTGAATAAACTGAGCTATATCCTACTGCAAGTGCATTTGGCATCATTTTTAGAAATTTGAGGATTTGAAAGGAACAGTGTGGGCACAGTGTTCCATTCACTGGGTGAGGAGAGGAAAGATTGGCTTTGTAACATAAAAAGGTTGCAGCATTTTCTGTCTTGTTTGAACAGTTGTGAAGCAAAAGACCTGACCCTGCTGAGATGCACCATTTAAGTGGTGTAGATGTGGTAATCCAGAACTTTTAATTTCACTTGAAATGCATATTTACTTTGTTTACCTCTCTGTACACCTACTCAGGGATCACAGAATGTCTCTAATTTGTGTTGTGGCATATTGCAGCCAGGAGCGCATATTGCAGCCAGGAGCACATATTGCACAGTTCTCCAAATATCATTCAAGGAAAACACTGAAGTGTTTACATGTCTGGATATCTATATGTTCTAAATAACATAGTTGCACTTGCCCAGTTTATTATCTTCCAATTCATCTACCTATGTATATATCACATATACTTTGCTAACAGAAACTCACAGAACATGTTAAATTGACTTTTTAGGCTAATTTTTGCATTGTTACACAATTTTAGCAGTGAAAATGGTAATGTTTCCATTAGTGAACCCAAGAGCTAAACTTGGCAATTATTGCAAAATACAACTTCTTTTCAAAAGGAAAAAATGACTATTTTGTATTGCAGCAGAAATATAGGAAGGCAAAGTATGGTTTACACTGCCAAATAATGCGCCTATATTGCAAGTACTTTTTTTTTTGTTATCTCCTACTCTTTTTTTTTTTGGCCTACTATAAGTAAATGTTACAATGGTTTATCCAAAATAATTTAAAAAAAACCCCCTGTGTATAGACAAGTCTTAATTTTAAACTGACAGTCATCAGGAGTTAGCTAAAACTGAAGCTGTTACTAGGTTGTCTATATAGTGATTTGCATTAGTTCTTAATTAAAATAAGCTTCTGTGTGGACAAAGGCCAAGGGTGTTTTTCTTGGAGGATGAAAAAAGTGTCAGAATGACCAGAGAATGCAAGAGAGCAAACGTTGAAAACTGGTATGCTTACCTTCAGCCTGAGCTGGTGGTTTCTTTTCTGCAAAAAGCTGCTGTTCGTGTTGCTCTCTGAGGAAGAAGAGAGGTGTGGACTATCCTGTCCTGCTGTGGCAAATGGCAATACAGAGCACTCATTTATGCCAACAGAATCGCTTGCACAAAGGTGTTGCAGGCCTGAGTCTTTTTTTATTCTTATTTAGGCCTGTTGCATTGAAGCAGGATTTGATTCATACTGTATTTAGGTAGAAAGGCTCTTTGGGAGCCTTTGGCAAAACTCTTGGTATCAGGAATGTTATCTTCATGAGTGCTGAATATTGGCAGTTGTAACGAATGTGCCCTCTGGAAAAATACTAGTTACTTGCAGTTTGGACAGTGGAAATTATTCTTTGATCTTCCTGGCTGTGTGTGTAAAATGTCAACTATACTTGTGGTGGGTTGACCCTGGCTGGACAGCAAGTGCCCACCAAAGGTGCTCTATCACTCCCTCTCCTCAGCTGGACCGGGAGAGAAAGTACAAGGAAAGGCTCATGGGTTGAGATAAGGACAGGCAGATCACTCAGCAATTGGTCACAGGCAAAATAGCCTGTACTTGGGGGGAAAAAACCCATAATTTACTACCCATCAGAGAAGAGTAATGAGAAATGAAACTAAATCCTTAAAATACCTCCCCCCACCCCTCCCTTCTTCCTGGGCTTAACTTTATTATTGATTTTTCTACCTCCTCCCCCCAAGTAATGCAGGGGGACAGGGAATAGAGTTACAGTCAGTTCATCACATGTTGCTTCTGCCACTCCTTCCTCCTCAGAGGACTCCTCACACTCTTCCCCTGCTCCAGCGTGGGGTACCTCCTACAGGAGACACTCCTCCATGAACTTCTCCAGCCTGAGTCCTTCCTATGGGTTGCAGTTCTTCATGAACTGCTTCAGCACGGGTCCCTTCCATGGGGTGCAGACCTTTGGGAACAGACTGCTCCAGTGTGGGTCCTCTGTGGGGTCACAAGTCCTGCCAGCAGACCTACTCCAGCCTCTGCTCCTCTATCACCGTGGGTTCACTGGTCCTGCCAGGAGCCTGCTCCTGCATGGTCTTCCTGTGGGGTCACAGCCTCCTTTGGGCATCTACCTCCTCCAATGTGAGGTTCTCCATAGGATGCAGGTGGACATCTGCTCCACCATTAACCTCCATGGGCTGCAGGGGACAGCCTGCCTCACTATGATCTTCACTATGGTCTTCAGGGGAGTCACTACTTTGGTGTCTGGAAAACCTCCTCCCCCTCCTCCTTCACTGACCTTGGTGCCTGCAGAGTTGTTTCCCTTGCAGATTCTCACTCCGCTCTCTGGCTGCAATTGTTCCTCTGTGGTAACTTTTCTCCCTTTATTAAATACGTTATCACAGAGGTGCTACCACCATCACTGAGGGGCTCAGCCTTGGCCAGGGGCAGGTCCATCTTGAAGCTGGCTGGCATTGGCTGTATCGGACATAGGACAAGCTTCTAGCAGCTTCTGACAGAAGCCACCCCTGTAACCCTGTGGCTACCAAAACCTTGCCACACAAACCCATTACAATACTGTTGAATTAATAAAACAGTGCATGAATCTGTTTTTTTGGGGTTGGGTTTTATTAAGTGGTTGGTTGTCATGCCTAACTGTATTTTTAGTGACTGTTTGTAGTACATATTTTCTTCAGGAACTTTGTACATTTCTAGTTATGGGTTGATATCCGATTCCGTGGGCAGTAATTAATGCAAATATGAAGGTAAATGATATGAAAGAATAATATTGTAGCAAAGATGTAAATATGCTGTGTGTTTGTGTAACTTGATATCACCAGTTACTTCTCAGTGTCTTGGCTACTCACTAATTGATACACCAGGTTTTGCTCTGTTGCAGAACTTAATTTCCTCTTTCTTTAATGTTTTTGAAAATACTGTGGGGTTTTTTGATTTGTTTTGGGTGGTTTTTGGTGGTGTGTGGTTTTTCTAGGGTTTTTTTTGCCACTGAATGTATAATGCACGTTTTGGTTGCTATACGAAAGATTTATTATGTCAAGAAAGTACTTGAGGTACCTATCATGCTCAGCTGTGTTAGTAGTGGCAGTTCCACTGCATTTATAATTTTAAATCCATTCTAGAAAAGACTGGAGAAGCTAACTTCAGGAGCACTTAAGATTCCAGACATCAGGGAGGTACTAAGTATCCTTCTGGAAGGACCTGAGATGGCTGGACACATTTGAGCTGTTAAATGAGCTTCTAATGATGTTAGCTGAGCTACTAACAACTGAAGAATGCCGAGCTTTTCTCTTTTTCTGTGCTGATTTAATGATCAATAGCAGTAAAATAATCCAGGCAATGCACTAGGGAGATTTGATGCTCTTCTCAAGTGGTTGTTTAACTTTTAAGATAAGCTTCATGGTGTTTCCAGTGATGATAATGATTAATGTTTCCTTTTCTGTTCACTGCTCTAGGTTTTGGGGTTTTTTTCTTCATAGTTTGCATGCTACTTGAGACGCTTACCACTGTCTCTCCTAGCAGGTCACTTCCAGCCATGCCTAGCTGCTTAATTAATTGACTTCTTACTATGATGCATTCATATTTGGTTTTACAGATCTGAGTGCCTTCTTCCCTGAGGATATCACAGTACTTTGTTCTGGGAGGTGTGAAAAGCAGGAAGAAAAGTTTAACTGACAACTAATCACACCTAGGAGCATTCAAAGAGTTGGAGAACAGCCTAGGAAATATTTCCCTTCTGTTCACTTTAAAGTATGTTGTGCCTTGTGCAATAGTGTGCTTGTAGGGGAAGGACTATTTGGCCAGAAGAGAAAGCAGAGCTTGTAGTGAGTTAACTGCAGGAACCTTTCCCACGTAATCCTTCGTAAATATTTTGCTGGAGAAGATGCTGCTTGTATTAATTACTGTAGTATGTGCTTGGAGCCAAAACACAGGGAGATACAGGATGATATTGGAGTGTCTATTAATACAGGCTACAAAGATTGTGATGTACCTATAACATCCTTCCCTTGGACTGGGGCACAAGGAAGGGGGAAATGTGTCATGAAACCAGTTCAAATTTTTGAATAACATTTCTCTTGTAATTTTTTTTCTGTAACCAAGGGTAATTTGTGTGTGAAAGCTTCATCCTGTTTAACAATACTTTGTCCATTCTGTGATGCCAATGTCCGGTGTCCTAAGTCGGGAACAGAGGAGGCTGGCATCGTTGAATGTATATGCCAGCTCGGAGGAATAGGCTGGATGTGCAGAGCAGGGAAGCACCGGAGAAAGCTTGCTGTGTGACTTAAACCTTGACTAGGTATTTCTAACCTTTGCCAGAGTCTGCCAGCCATTTTTTAAATGGCTGCTTTACCTCATTTTATGGCCAAATGCTTCTGCTCTTTTCTATGTTTTTCAATCTTACCTTGCCACTTAAAAATAGAACATTTTATTTTATTGCAAAGCAGATGGTCATCAGTTAATGGTGAAGATCATTAATTATGTTGTCAAGTTAACAATCATACATCTGCAACCTTTTATCCACGTAGTAATGTTTTTTGCTCTGTATGTTGGAATTCAGTCTATGCTGCTTTGAAACTATTGGGAATGTGCTCACTGTTTTCCAAGTTGCTGGTCAAGCCACAGTGGTGTTGATCAACCTGTGAATTTTGACTCAGACATACTATTTTTTTTTTTACTCACTATCCACCACAACCTTGTTACTAATCTGCCCCTTGATTTTGATTTGTGGGAAATCTATGGGGAATGGATGATAAATTGACTGAAGATGTAAAAACAATGCATAAAAGTCTAGACTAAATCCCATTTGATGACTGTCAGAAAAAGTAGTACTTTTAGTTTCCTGTCATTGTGATTCCCTGCTAGTGCAGGTTCAGCTCTCAGTAACATATGTTTTGACTTCATGCATTTAGCCGCTAAGTCTTGTATCTGTGCGGTCCTTGAATAGTTTGAAGCTAAGTATCAAACCAGTTCTTCCCATGCTTTTGGGGTTCTGCCTGAGATCACTTTGACCTCCATTATAGTATCAGGGTTTGCCAAAACTTGTGGGAGCGATTCACAGTGGTTCTAATGCTGGACTCGTAAGAGTGACAATATCATGTTGTCAACAGACTTGTTGAATATTAGTGTGTTTTGTTTTGTTTTTTTAATCATGCTTTTTAGAACTTGTTTTATATTTGTCAGAAGTGTGGAGCTCTGATTGCTCTTTCTGTAGTAGGCTTTACCAGTGACTCAAGACTTCAGAATATGGAATGATAGTTTCTGCATGAAGACTAACTTTGAATCATGTAGAAGTTGCTGTGTTTATTTCTTTGACCCCCATAGTGCTGTTTAAAGCTCTAATGGTTTTGTTGCCATAATAACGTAGTGGTGAGTCTTTAGTTCAAGTGTGTAACAGAAATTTCAGAGATGAAAACCCCATGCTTTGTCTTTCTGGGAAGGAATACAAGATGTTGGACAAATAAGATAAAATGCTTTTGTGCATTTCACTTAAAGACTGATGGTAACAGAGACAGGCGGACGCTCTCGAATTTTAATATTTACAAGGACACTATGCAGCACAGTGAGAGTTCAGGGTTTTTTTGTTTTATAAGCTTCTTTGCAAATAGTAGTATGGTTACAACACTGATTAAAAATAGAAGGTTGGAGAAAGAAATGAGAAGGCACAGCAAAGAGATTCTTTTATTGACTGAGAAAGCAGTCTTTGCAATGAAGGAGCATCACTCTTCAGAAGGATAAGACTTAAACTACTGTATTAAAACAGAAATGAAATTCTTTTCTTCTCCATCCAGCTTTGAGGATGTCAGATTTTTCTCTCTTGTGTCTGCTAACAGTGAGGTTAAAAAGTCTCAATGTTTCTTGTGCTGGGCTGCTTGGCTGCAGCCCCAGCCTGGATAACCCATCTCCCTGCTGGCCACAGCTGTCCAATCTGCATGACTGGGTAGGGGGAGAAAGCACTACTCCCTTCAGAATAGCTTTTACTGGAATTGATGTTAACACCTTTGTCAAATGTGACAAATATTGCTTGTGCACAAGTTGTTAGCTACTCTTATAGCAACAGTTGGTTTTAAATCGTAGTATATTCATGTTGTGTTACCTTTCTGCAAATGATTCTTCCTTTTTGTATATGGGGATGAAGATTATATATACAATACTCTCCCAACTAACGTGAAAAGCTGAAGAGTCTTGGATGCTGATCGTAGTTAGGATTCAGTATTCACGTTTTGCTGGGCTGTGTCCTGAAGCTATTTAGGCTTCTTATTTTTCCAGACTGATGGAATCCCTTTAGCCCCAGAATTTTCCTTTTTCAGTGGAATAATGACGCATTCTTAGCTTCATTGTTCTCTAGTGTTTTACTGAAGTCAGTTACTGGAAATACCTTTTTTTTGTTTTTCCTCCTCCTCCCAAGGCTGAAGCAATATCACGTTGGGATTTTTTTGGCTCTGGGATATGTATGTTCTTGCTGGGTTGGACACTTTTCCTTTGGACTTCCCTTCCCCTCCTGGAGCTGCTATATACAGTGTGGCAGTGTGACAATCCAGGCAGATCATAAATAATTCTTGACACAGGCCTTGCTAGAAATGTCGTTTCTTGGCTTTTTGGGAATCCTTCACTTGGAGAACCAACTCTTCCTGTCCCATGGTTTTAATTCTCTGTCTCAAGTCTTAACTACTCAGTTCCTTGCTTTTAAAGGAAGCTCCCCCTACCCTTCTACTTTTTTTTTTTTTTAAGGAATAGAATGCCAATGTAAAAATTCCTCTTTCTGTGAGTAAGAGGGCTGCTGCAAATGTGCTGAAAGCCACACAAAGAAAGGATGGAACTGAGGGGAAAAGACATTTCACAGACACACTCTTGATTTCTAGTTCCTGAAATCAAGACCTCCTGCTGCAGTGCAGGGAGTTAGAACTGCCAGTCATTTCATTCTTTCCTGGTCTGCTCTGTAAAGTTGTCTCAAAGATTAATTTATTTGTCTTGCTACACTCCCTTTGCAATTTGCCACCACTGTTAATACTCATTAATTTGGAAAGAGTTTTCCAAATTGTGTTTTGTTTTATGGGTCCTATAAATTATAATTTTTGACTATAAAGAAAAATACAAGGCTGAAAATATTTTCAGATATAAATTATCTGTACTTAAATAGATGAGGAAAACAACCAAAGGATACAGGTAATACTATGCTAGTCAGGTTTATAGAAAACAATAGCAAGAGCTGCAGTGAATGAACAATGCAGTGAGGTATTTGAATAATGTGTTTGACAAGTGATTAAAAAAAAAAAAATCTCAGCTTGCAGTTTTTAGGAAGGGAAGTGAACTTTCCTAAGAGGTTTACTTTGGAGACAAATTGAAAGGGATTTGAGAATGATGACTTCTGCAGCCAAGCAAAAATATCATTCCTTAGAGGCTACTGTTACCAAAAGTCAGCAAGTTATTATTCTACTTAAAATCTCTGTAGTTCTGTTTTATTTTTCAAATATATCTTGTCTTATAAGGTTACAACCATGGGAACGGAAATCAGCTGTCTATGAAATAGCTATTCCTGCTGCTTTTGCAAAATACTTTGACATATGTGTTTCTACAGAAAAGGTGGATTACTTTCTCAAAACTATTGAGACTTTCAGAGTGGTGAAACCTCCTTCTCCCACAAGAAAGACCACCAAGAGAAATATGCTTGGTATTGGGCATCAAACAGCTGTTATTCTGGATATTGTGTATTATGTATTGGATATAAATTTATATACTGCCAGAATATACAGATTCTGAATTAGTAACCTGTTGTATTCTTCAAAGAGTCTTTTTATCTATGAGAAGGTCTGGTCTACTAAAAACTCTGTATTTTAGAGGGTTGTCACATCTAAATAAGATCTTATTGATAATGAATCTCATTAAAAGGTGTAATTACAAGATATATGAAAAGCACTGGGAGGACTCTAAATTAGTGTAGTCCAGGTTTCAGTGGGGTTTGAGTGATGAAGCGACACTTCCATAGCATGAACTGCTTGATGAAAGAAATTAATTGTATTCTTTCTTGGTTGTAAGTTTTCTTCAGACCCATTAATGCTGTGATCCTACGAGCCCATTGTTTTCCTGCCATTTATCAGCAAGACCCTCAATAATGGCAGGTTAAGCATACATGTAACTAATTGCAGGATTGTGGTTGAACGTTGCTGTGAGACAGATTCTGCCTGGACCTTGTGGAGAGAGGAAGGATTCAGTACTGTGTTCTTTCTTGTATCACTGCTTCCCACAGCATATATGGGAGAAGTACACAGCCTGGCTACTCTGCTTGAAGCCACTGAGGTGTACAAAAGGGCAAGTGAAGTCACACACATTATATTGCTCTTATTTTATTTTCTTATCTCTGGACTCATTTGGAGCAGAGCTTGACAAAAATGTCCACCATGGCCTGTAGAACCAAGCACTGAAACATTTTTACTGTAACAACCTAATTCTCTGTATTCATCACCTTGCTTTGCAGGTTTATTTTAGGTATAGATGGCCTTCAGTTGCAAGTCATCCTCTACATATGCAGTAGGCCAGCACACAGATGTTTTACGTGTTCCTTTTTTCTACATAAATCAAAACCCAGGTCCGGAGGTTATAGCTTAGCCGAGTAGTAGTGAGAATTGAAAAGTCTGCAATTGAGTCTGGTTTAACTACTTCCTGATGCTTATTCTCCTGAGTGTTTTTGCATGTAAAAGCCCTCAATTGTTTGTTTTTTTTTTTAAAAAGGTGAAGAAATATCAGCAAAACAAACCCCCTCCCCAAAGCAGGCCCCCAAGTCTATTCCGGTAATGACATATAACTGGTAAAAATAACAATAGATTTCTCAGTTATTTTTTCCTTTCAAGAAGCAAATAGTGTAGGTATGAGCCTGGAGCATATAAAAGTTTTAAATGTCACTTTAATTTGAGTGACAGAGCTGTAACTGTGGCGCTTCTTATGAAGAGGACTTCCTGTTACTAATTTTTGCCACCAGCAAGTTATTTAAGGCCAAGAAATTAAGTCCTATCTGCAATTTCTAGTTACAAATTGATTTTTATTTTTTCATTTTTTAAGTGGCTATTAGAACAATTTGGATAATCAAGGGAACATATTTTCTGGAGGCTTTAATTTTTGGAACTGTTTTTTCTGATCTCTAATTACCATCCTTGGATCATAAAGGAAAAGCTGTGCAAGATGCATATTGCATAATATTCTAAGCAGGATTTTCTTGCCAAGGTCCAGTTGCTAATGCTGTTTGTGACCATCCTTTTGAACTCACTGCTGATGCTGACAGGTGGGTGCTGCAGAGTTCGTAACTTCTGGCAGAGTCCCTGTGCCTCTGCACTTGGGTGGGGAGGATGTCTAGGGAGCTGTGTGGTGGTGCTCTCCTCCTGCAGTGGGATGGTCAGCCCTGCTGAGTGTGAGGGGATATGGCAGGGAGTTGGGGATATTTGAGGAGCAACTTCAGGCTCTCATAGGGACTTGCAGTTGTAAGCAAAGAAGGATGAGGAAGCTGAGGATATTGCTGTGGAGCTGTGATGATATGGGGCAAGCCATCATAACACACTCAGTTGTGTTCATTTCTCAGAGCTTTTTGTTCTCACAATGACTTAAATGACTTCCACCTCTAATTTTCAGAGGATGTTTATTCAAAAGTGTCTTTTCTTATCTTCCTCCTATTTTGCAGTGGCTTATAATGACCATCCCAATTGCCTTGATTTTCTTCTCCCTACAGAGTTGCTGTGTTTGGCCTTGCCACAGACTTTTTGTACTGAAGTGTCCTTTTGCTTACTGTCCCTCCAGATGCTTTGTTTTATGATGACAATTTGCTGATGATCCAAGCCTTGTAATAATTGAATTTGTAAATATTTTTATCATATCTTTATTAAGCAACATATTACTGCAGAACATTTTATGACAGTCTTCCAATTCCCAATAAAGGAAGCTGACATGCTTTCCCTTTTTCCCTGTGAGCTGTGAAATTTTCGATGTCAAATGTACTTCCTACTGTAAAGCAGTATTGTAAAGCAATGCACTGCTTTCTGAACTAGACGGTTATTTTAAGAGTGTGATGGTTTAGAACAAACACCCTCCCTTGGGTTAGTTTAATGGTAATTCCCTTCCTGTCCAATAGATACCACTAGGTCAAATTAAGTTTAGATAAGATTAACAGTTTGCTTACACAGTTACAATTTGGGTAAGATGTATTTTAGCTTATTATTTCATATTAAGATATTTTAAAAATCCAATTAACTGAAAACACAAAGAAAATGTTTTATTTTTCAGTTTATCTTGTAAATATCAATGGAAACTGATTGCTTCCTTTTCTTTAGCTCTGTCTTTAGAGGTGTTGAAGAGGACAGCTTTTCTTGTGCTGGGTGGGACCTTCTTCTAAATACTGTCTCAATGATTCTTCCAAGGTCTAGAGAGGTCTCAAAGCTGATGGATGAGTTATTATTTCCTCTTCCTGTCTTCATCAAATTTATTGTGAAAGTACGAAGTAGAGATAACTGCAGGCCTGGTTACAAATGAAATCCCTCAGGCTTTTCAGGGATGTTGCTTGTAAAACCTTGGGTTTGGGCTGTTAATCCAAGAAAGATGTTTAAATGATTATTTGGGGCTTATGAGAGTGCTTTAACAAAATGTTTATGTACTTTGATCAAGAGGAATTAGAGATTGGGTTTAAAGGATGAGTTTTTCTGGCATAAGTGAATGATAACTGCTACTGTGCTGAAGCAACCTCAGGATAACTAGCTGCAGAAGAAACTGCTGGATTCACTCATTGTAATATGCTGTCGATTGATTTTAGTCTCCTAATCACTCTCAATAATAGCAAGAACACTAATGGTTTTAAAAATGCACGGGGAAAAAAAATAGTATAAAGTAGCAAAGACCTAACTGCATTGGCAGGCGATTGTAGGTGCTACTGTAGTAGCGGTGTCTAGCCTTGGAAAGAAAGCTAAGCCTGGAGTATTAAATTGTGTTGCTATTACATAAGTCTCTATAGAAGTCAATTTAAAGGATAAATCTGGACTAGATAAACCTTTTTGGGGAGGCAACTATGCTATAAAAAGAAGGTGATACAGTTCTCCCAAATGATGCTTCTTTGCTGAAAAATGTTGGTACCACATGGATCCAGAATTTGTTTTAGCTGTGCATCAGGGATATGTGAAGAAGAAAACATTGTCATTGAGACACAGAGGTGTTAGTCTGTAAATGCAAAAATAGCTCAAATATTTTTATTCCTACCCAAGCAATTCATGTAATGTAAGCAGAAGCTTAGTATGTTCTGCTACAGTGGTACAATACAGAATAGAGTACTTTGGGAAATGAGAGGCTTATCTCTTGGATTATTCGTTCTAATCATGGCAGTGGACTTTTAAAGCACTGCTGTTGTACATGTGGGTCCATTCTTTGCCCTCGATGTCAACCAGACAACCTCCCACTGAATGTGATGTAAATCACTGTGAAAGTAGGCTGAGCCATATACCGCCTTCCTTTATCCACTGCAAACTCATGGATGGAGCCCCATAGATATTAATGGAGGCAGCTTTTTAAAATAAGAGCGAGACAGGGCATTGACAGTTTGCCCACATGGCCACTTAATGTTGTCTTTGGGTTGCTTACATCTCCACTGTCTTTGGGCAGTTTTACTGATAAGTTGTAATGTTGGCTTAGAAACATCTGGTAAGCCTGTGGCTCTAGTGTCATGATGATTGATTCACGTTAAAAGGACAGTCTTCTCTGTGCTCTGGTGAATGTTTGGAAAAGAAGGTATGTCTTTGCAGAGTCTGCACACTTAATGTTTGAATACAGATCTTATCCTTGTGTGCTGCATCTTTAAGGTGTGCAAAGATTCCGTTTTAGATATGCCCCCTTTGTAAAGTCTTGTGTTACTTACTGTTGCTAGAAGCTATTACAGTCAGCTCATTTATGCCATCAGCAAGAAACACTGTATGGATTCAGTGAAGCTGGTTTTGCTGCTGACCTGTAGGAGTGTTCCCTGTGATCTAAAGCCTTTGTGTATATAAACGAGAAGTAAAAGGACCCCCACATTGAGTACAGTTTCTTTCAGAAAGGGGAGGTAGCAGAGATGGGGTAACTTCTTTTCTATTTGTCATAGTGGGAACGATAATTTTATAAAACAAGCATAAACATTTATATTTAATCACGATATATTATTATGGTTGGACTTGATGATCTTAAAAGTCTTTTCCAATGTAAATGATTCTACTTAGACCTATCTTTGAAACTTGTCTTCTGAGTTGGCAGTTTTCTTTGTCAAAAAAGTGACTGTATTTGGACAAATATATACAGAAAATGTCTTGTAAAGGATAAAAATATACATGATTTCATGCAACTTTATAATCTTGATCTTGCACATATTTAGCAAGAAGCCTGTTTTTGTAGAGGTAAGAAATGCTCCAGTCAAACCTGATTTGATTTGAGTGAGTTAATACTCTGTCGTTGTTTGGATGGGACACAATCCCAGCCCAGCCATGCCAGGCAGGCTGTTAGCAGTTTCAAGCCAGCCAGGGCAGCTGCCCTGAGTGAGCTACAGGGGTAGCCCCTACCATAATGTCATGGGCATTACAAAGGGGGATGGTTTGGTGAGGAAGGGGAGCTCCTGTGGGATTCCTGCTGGGGTTCTGACTGGGGTCCTGCTGGGGTTTCTCTTCTCCCTGCTTCTCCTCTGGCTTCTCCCTGCTCCTGAGGACTGCTCTCCTGTCGATTGTGGCTGCTGTGTATTCATTTAGCTGAGTATAATGTTGTATACCTTTGTTGGTATTGGTGTTGTTTCATTCAATGTTTTTACTTCAACCCATGGATCTCCTCTGCTTTTCCCAATTCTCTTCCCTGGCTGGTGAGGGGTCAGTGGGTGATAGAGCAACTGTTATAGTTTAGCCTCAGATATGGGCAAAACATAGACAAGCTCTCAGGATAAAAAACAACGCTGTGTGAGTTTAGCTATGTATAGCACACATTCAGCAGTGAAGCTGTACTGTATGTGTGATGGCTCTGAGCTGTGCAATAAGTAAAGAAAGGGTGCGAGATCAATCTGCCTTACACAAACATTCATTTAAAACCCAGTGTATTTAGATCTAAAACCAAGCAGCTGCATTTGTTTACCCCTTTTCCAAGATAAACACAAACAAGTGATTTAACAGAAAATAGAAATGTGAAATGTTGTATGATCTAAAAGTGCCTTTGATGTCACTTGGGTCAGGACTTTGCTTGGAGCCTCTGCATTGATAGCCCATGTGTAGCAGATCATCTGTTTATTATTCTTCAGACATCCAAAATCAAATGGCTCAGTATGAGACTAAATGAATGAGTGTGAAGAGTACAGACTTGATCAGCACTGCAGAAATTATTGGCGCTGTGGATACATAGACTGCATAAGTACTTTTGGCCCAGCATCCAAGGTGTACTTGAGCCTCTCAATCTTCCACTGAACAAAAAGACAAGCTTAAGATTTTCAGTGTCACTTGGGGTGGGACTTCCGTAGGAGGGTGTGTTAACCTTAAACTTTTAATGAGGCTTTGCAACAGGCAAGAGAAATAAGAGAAGTAACTTTTTCTTTACAAATAGAAATAAATGGAATGATTGCTTCAGTCTTACCTGTTTTCCACTGAGTGTTAGCAGTCTTCAATGTGTAATAGACTTGGTAAGGAAATTCAGGCTTATGAAAAGTTACTTTGCTCTTTAAAAAAAAAAAAGGTTTCTTAGTCTGTTTCACTGCACACTGGAGCCTGCAGACAGCTTTTAATCTTAAAATTTGGTATTGCATTTGAAAAACTCAGGGTCAGTTGTGGTAAAGGAGTGTGATTTTTGTGGCTCTATGGGCAGTAACTTGGTTTTGTGAAGAAGTGGCATAACTTCTAGGAATAAGCAGCAGGTTAGAATTTAAATTAAAGCAAAATCTATTTGAGGACTGAATTATTTGGCTCATCTCTATACCAATTGTCACATTGTACATCTTTGTCCAATTTTCATACAAACAGGATAAAAAGGGTGAAGTACTGCAAGAGGAGCAGTTTTGCAGCTCATCAGGAAATGGAGTACTAGGCAGATGACAATGTTTTCACAAAGTAGAAACTTTCAGTCTCAAATCAAGGTTCATCACATACAGAAGTTGTACCTGGGTGTGCAGGCTTCAGCTGATAGATGACCTGCAACATTGCTGAGGCCACCGACTAGCAGAGATGTCAAACCCTGAACGGTAAACGACCGTAGCAGGTGTACTACTGATGTTGCAAATACCTGGAGAAAATAATTTTCATCAATGTTAATGATTAAAATATAGTAATGAGATAATTGTTTACTAGAGTTTAGCAGTAGCTGCTGGCAAACAGGATATGTAGATTTCTCTCTGTTGGCATTGTAAAAATAATCTGGTTTGTATGCAAGACTCATGGTTCAGTGAAAAACTTACTGTAGTGCTATCAGGGAAGACCTGGTAGAAACTGCCAGTAGTTCTCAGCAGAACTTAAGGTTTTATGTGTGTTGCAAAGCTAAGAAGGGATGCCAATAAAAGTCTTAATTATGGAACAGCCAGTTAATCTGAATAGTTCTGTTTCTCAGGCTGTGCTCCAGCCTTATCAGCAGGGAAGCAAATCATCCTTGTCTCTTGGTGGGCAGTGAGGAGATCATGCTGTGTCATACCCCAGTGAGAAAAATGATGGCCTTGCTTTCTCTTACCCGTCAGCTTGGCATGTTAATACTCCAAAAGAGAAAAATCAGTGGAGCTGAAGACTGCTCAAAAAGAGCCATGTCTGAATTTGAGAAAAATCTCAGGCTTTACTTAAGCAGTTTCTGTGTCACCCCCCTGTTCTTTTTGCTGGACTTTCCTGCTCAGGAGGTAAGCCTGCAGCCCTCCTAATGCAGAGGGGTGTTCTGCATGTGCAGTTTCTACCACGGTGCGTACTTGACCTGGAATAAGACCTCAAGGAGTGACCATGGTATTGATAATAAGTAATAATTCCAGGCTTTGCCTGCCTGCTCCATGCACATTTTCAAAGAATTTGTTCCTGCAGTAGTATTTGGATGGGTGCACCCCCCCCCCTTCCCCCCCCCCAGTTCTATCGCTGTTCTGAGCTTGGATCAGTAAGTTTTGCTCCGTTTTCACTAAATGTTGCTTTACTGTTATGATTCTTGCTTATGAGAACCTGCTTTTATGGCACTAATTACAGCAGTCATGGCCCCTTTGTTTAGTGTTACTAATTTCCTGTTGGAAAGGATTTGTTTCCCTTGTCTAGTTTTAGAGATGCTTTTTGCTATCAAGGGCATAGCAACCAGTTCAAAATTGCAGCCCCTGAGGGTGCTTTGTTCTCCCTCTGGGCCAGTCAGTATGAGTGATGCACAGCCATGGACAATCTGCTCAGTGCTTCATCCTGAAGTATTAAGAAACCATATCTTTATCTACTGTTAGGTGACAGTGACTGCCATGCCAGCTTGAATCTGTTGACGCTTTGGTTAAGAAAATGCATAATGTATTGGATTTTTACAGAGATCCCACTGCAGTGGTTGTGCCTCTGTTCCTGTAGGCAGATGTTTATGGATTGCAGCTGTAGGACCAGATTTCAGCAGGCACCCTTGACTGCAGAGAGAACTGACTGTGGTGCTGTCTGGCCTTGTGGGAAGTGTGCTGAGGTAGGTGCGATGTGTGCAGGGGCACCGTTTGGCAAACTCTCCTGCTGTATTCTTTTACTGGGTATGGTATGCCGTGTTCTGTCCTCCTCTGCTTTTCCCCTGCTCACGTGGGTGCAGATGCTTCCCACATTTGACCCCTTTTTCTTTGATTAAACTAGTTGATGTATATCGCCAATGTAGCCAGCGGTAGGGCTGGTGAGACCCTGCCATGTAGGACAGAGAGGAGAGAGCTTTTACAGATGCTCTCATTCCTTTTGAGGCTATGGGAGGTGATTTTTCATCTGTCTTTTACAACAAGGAGCCCTTCTCAGAGTTCTGCGTGTTACAATGAAGACTATCTCCAGAAAAGCATTTTCATTAATTCTATTGCATTTACAGGATATACCAAAGGTTAAATAACAGGAGTGGTGGAATGTGGTTATTCCAACATAACACTGGGCTTTAATGAGGAGTCATAAGGATGTTGTTATAATAGAGGCTACAACAATGATTAAGAGTCCACAGGAACTTCTTTGATAACACTGTCAGCAGTCTGCTGCTGTTGCTGGATAAAAGCTTGGTGCAGATGTGTAGCAAAGGAAAAATGATAGGGGGATTGCTTTTCATTTGTCATTAGATCCATCCAGCCAAAAAAACTTCTACCATTTTATTTCAGATCTGTAAGCAAATGTAGCTGCAACAGATTTCATAAAAGGGCCCCTGCTGTCATTAGGATTTTGTGCAATATTTCCTTTTACATGTGTACTTGCAGACTGTTTCGTTGAGCAGCATGGTAAGAGTTTCGGAATCAAAATTTATAGTACAAAGTAAATACATTTTGGGAAGCTGACACTTGAAATGGAAATAGTGGGGGAAAATGAACATATTGAACCACCCACTTATTGCTTACTCATTCTGTTTCTTGACATGCTCAGCTTCTGCTGGATTTGCTACAGCACAAAGATTAGGAGAGCTGATTCTTCACTTCCTTGTCCCTTGTGTTGCTGTTCATGCTTGGTGAGACTATAGTTTATGTTGATGATCTTGGAAGACTGCAGGGAAGGGTGGAGATCAGAGATGGACCCTCTGCTTTGCATTTTCTGATTGTGGGTAGGTATCAGCTGTGTAATGTGAATAACTAAGGAGTTCTTTAGCTCTTGGCTATATGTGTAATATTTTTTTTTAATAGAAGCACATTCCAGAAAGAAAACACAAATGCTTCAAGGCCTGATTCTTATAAGCTGTCTACAAGTGATTGCCCCCCCTATCCACTTCTATGGGAAAAGACAACTTGCAAGAGCAGCAGCGTATACTTCTCACATTTAAACTACAAGTTGAGGTAAGCTTAACTTACACATGACTCCTGATCTAATATTATGTTACACATAAAAAGCTCTCTTAAATGCACTTTGGGTAAGGTCACAAAGTCAGGCACTCAAATTTTAAGGTCCTTGTGTCCATTTGTTTCTTTTAAACATTCTTCTGACCTCTCTTCAAATGTTGGCAAGGCAATGTATTTTTTCTTAGCTTTGCTCTTGTAACTGCTGAATTATTTTGATACTTTTAAATTTTTTTTTTCCTCTTTAAAGGCAGGCACCTGATATGGAAAATTTCAGCTCAAAGAGTTGAAAGCTGGCAAGCATATAAGCAACCGAAAAAAGGCAAGCTCTTGCAAATGAGTAAAATTAGCAATAGATGGTTTCATTGGTTTGGCCTTCAATGTGTATGACTTCTGAACATACAGTTCAAAGAGAGCTAAAAACATTTCCTCAACACTCTATATTTAGTCAGCATTTACTGAACAGCAGCCTTATCTGCTGAAAAAATCTTGATGACAGTCTCAAAGTCAGCATCCGTTTGTTTTCTCTTTCAGTTTGCTCACAGCCTGTGTAGGTCAGCCTCATACCCTTGGATTCTCACTTTCATGAGTAATGTCTTTGCATTAACATCATAAAGCTTTTACATGATTAAATGAAATAAAAAGCATCCAAATGTAACTGCAAAAAGCCCTCCATTATCTCTCAGCATTAGGAGAGTATTTGTGGCTCCATTCAATCCTGTTGTCTCTAAGAAATTCTGTTTTCTACTGAAGTTTTACGTGTAAGCAGGATAGTAACTTTGTTCACGTGCACACATGATTTTGCTGTTTGATTCCTATTCTACGGGCAGCAAACTGGAGAAAACTTCTCAGTGTAAAAAAATGTGAAGAAAACATGCTGTCGAGCTTGTAAAGTTGTCTTGGTCTTCCAGACCTTTTCTTAAAACCACAACTCTGTCACCAGTAAGCTTTGGTTTACTGGGTAAAATTAACATAGGCCCTCAAAGGTAGCATCACAGACACATCAACTGGGTGGCTCTGGTGGCAGCATATTGAGAATTTGGATAACACATAGGCACAGCTCAGTCTGTTGTTCACAACACAGAACGTCACCCTGTAAATGGAGCTCTTCCCCTTAAGGATGGAGCTGTTTCTTTTTGATGGTTTGGGAGCAAAAAATAAGACTTTAATATTGTCACTACCTACTCAGCATACCCCAAGGGTAGTGTATTTTTCATAAGCAGGTATTGTTTAGGTGAAATAGAGGTATTGTAAAGTTCTTACAGAATTTTCAGAATCTATAGCAAAGATAGCTAACATGGAGACAATACATTTTCTTAACACTGACACGTTTTTACACATTTAAGCAATCAGATTAAAATACAAGGGAGAATGCATTCACTTTTTCCCCTTCTCAAAGCCCTAATGGTTTGGTTAAACCCCCACAACTAGTCAATATTTTTTCACATAGATAAATCTTGTGCTTAGGTTGCTGCACTTCTGGGAAACAATTAACAGCTTCCTCTGTGTGCATCTATCTTAGCATTTCAGCTCAGAGTGAGAGTGACTGTGCTCTTGAATCAAGCTCTCTGATCTTCCCTGTTACTGAGCCTTGGATCTTGCTGCAGAGTGGTTTCGGGGAGGAGCACGGCTGACCTGTGGGGAGGGCAGGGGGGTGTGAAGATGCTCTGCTCCCTATTGAGTGTCCAGCCTGGGGTCAAGTTAGAGCTAGTCCAAGCAAAGCCCTTGATATGTGTATGTGGGGTGGGGGGCTGAGGCTTCAGCGCCAACTTTTTTGCTCTGCAAATCTATTCCAGTTGGGCTGTGCTGCTTTGCTGATGTACACGCAGCTTGTGTTTGCGTGTCAAAAGGGTTTTAAAGATGGGCAGAACTAACAGACTAGTGTAGTATAATACATAAAGCAAAACCTTCAAATAATGTTTGTGGTAGTGTTTTGATCTTATGTGCATAATTATTTGCAAGAAGCTATTTTTTTTTCCAGCATAGATACTTTGTAATAATCACTGGTATTAAAAAATTAAATCCCACTTTGCACTAGCAATAAAAATCTGAGGTAATTTTGCCAGAGTGCTGCTGAACAGCTCATTTTTCAAGCTTGGTCATTTAAGTATAATATAGCTATTTCTTCTACAATTATGTAGCAGTTTTATTAAGAAACCTGAGTTATGCAAAGTTCTGGTTTTAAAATGTTTTTTATAAAGCTTGCTCTTTAGCTTAATGAAACTAATTAGATTGTTATTAGGCTGCTAACGTAGAAGACAAAACTATCCTGGAGTGCAGTATTGCTTGAGGAGATCTTGGACAAGCCATGCATATAAAGTTAAGGGTATCTTGGGGACTTCAGTGCTCTGCAGGATATGGCTGTTGTGTGGTAGTGTCTTGAAAAGAAGCAACACTAGCAAGGGCAAAATACCAAGAGCTTTCCTGTGTACTTAAGGTCAGCAGGGAAAGGATAATGAGGTGTTGAACTTTCCTGGTTTGGGACTTGGTCCCTGGGTTCTGGGCAGTCACCGGGGTCTGAATTTGAGCAATTGGGTGAGCCTAGACTATGAGCACTTACACACCAAAAGTGTAATCTTGTTTACTGTCCTCATTGCAGGAGCTCTGGGGAAATACATGCCACTGTCTCTTCTGCTGAGACATGGTAGGATTTTGCATGGCCAGTTGTGTAAGTGTCAGGCTACCTTGCTGAAACTGAGGTTGGGAAGCTGGGTATGTCAAAGTGGCTGCTGAGACAGCGCTTCAGCATAAATCCTGCCCTGTGCTGTGCCTTGCAAGGCAGGTGGGAGCACTGAGAGCCTCCCTTTTCACAGACTGTAGCTCTGCCTACCCCAGTGAGACCGGAAGATGGAAAGAGTAGTAGGGTATCGTATGTTGCCTTGCCTGGCTATGTCCGTTCTCCCTGGCCTTGTCTGTCTTCATAAGAGGGGGAAAAAAAAAAGTAAAAATCCACTCTTGTGGTGCTCTTTCTTTTAAAAGAAAAAAACTTCAAAAGTGTTCCCACCCCCCACCCCCCCCCCAATCTTAAGACTGTTTGTTGGTTAGTGACTAGCTAACTGATAAGGAGATTCATGTGGTGGCTGCAATAGTTTCTTTTGTGATGTATAAGGAATGAATTTTCAATGTTGGGGAACTGTTAACTCCTGCATGTACCTTGAGTCCATCTACCAAAGGAGGAAAAAAGAGGTGGATGGTGAAGTGAGCAAACTATCACAAAATCTAAATGAAGAGAACTTGATTTTCCTGTGTGTAAGGGAGGAGGCTAACTGCTTTGGTGCAGGTATCAGATGGTCTATTACGTATTTTTATTTGTTCTGCAACGCTTCACCATCGCAGTAGAATTTAAATAAAGATTTATTATAGTGGATTAAGTGCTAATGTGGCATAAAGCCTGTTTTTCAGTAACATTATTTTTGCTGAGTTACTTGGATTGTACACATGGGCAAGAAAGCTATTTAGTCAAGTCCTTTCTGAGTCCTTGATGGGGGGAAAAAAGCCTTTAAGAGACCTATTTACTTTTATTGTTCTTGGCCTGTCTTACTACTTTCTTATCCTTTAAAAGTGCTGGGATAGAAGCAAATTGTTATATACAAACGTATTGTCAGGGCTTTCTTTCGTCATACTTTGAGAGGAGCGGGGGAAGAGGTCGAACATCTAAGTTATTCTTTCTGATATTTGTGTATTTTCTTGCAATCGCTTTCTCTCATTTGAAAATATTTTTCTGTCTGCAAGCTGTGTGAAAAATCCATATACAGCAAAGGAAATTGATTAATGCTCCTCAAGGGAGCAGTTCTGGCTATGAACAAAGTGTTGACAAATGTAGAATGTAAACAAACTAAAAATTTAAGATTTCCACCTGCCTAATGGTTCTTTGATGGTAATATCAGAGGAAAACCTGTCATAATAGCAATGTGAGCTTTCCCAAAAGAAGCAGGAGGTTAAGCTGATACAGCATTGTCTTCTATCAGTGCTGCACTAGCATCGTATGTCTCTATGTAGTTATTTCTCCAGCCTGTACCTTGGATACTAAAAGATTGGCAGGATGCAGCATGCACGGGGAGAATTTACTTGGGAAATGCTTTCCCCTGTGAACAGTGGAGTTCAACTCTTCTTACCTGACTTATCATTTTCTTTCTCATAAGAAGAGTGTCCCCATGTCTCCATAGGGAATTGGTTGTGGTTAGTAGGCTGAGCATAGACCAGGGATCTAAAATGTTATGTAGTCAGACTTCAGAGAATTTTTCTTTGTCTTTTGGTGTTTTCCCTTTCCAGGGTGGAAAAAGACTCTTCATCTGAAGGGAGGGAGGGAGGGATCTTTGTTCCATCCTCACGGCAGTGTGAAGTTGTGGATGGGCCACCAGAGCTCTGTGCAAATGTGTTCCTCTGCCCGGTGCCACCTCTACCAGCTTTCTGGACCTGGTGAGAGCCTCCCAGCAGAGCAGCACACCTGCTGTGGTTTGATTTTTGGATTTGTCTTAGATGCAGAGGCTGAAATATTAGTATTTTGTTTGTTTGCAGCCTGGCAGAGGGAGCATGTATATTAAAGCGTGGTTGTTTAGGACTAGCTCCAAACCTGAGTGCAATAACTATCCTTAATACTTTTTTGTGGCTCTCCTCAGGATATCTGAGGTAAGACCATGGTTAAACCCGGTCAAAAATCTATAGAAAGACTTTCCAGCTCTGTTTGTTAAATCAGTTCTGTTCTCTTTCAGTTCTAGTTTTTCTTCCTTCCTTGAGGGCAGCAAACATAGCAAAGCTGAGTGAGCAGTTCTTCTTTGAGACTGATGTAGACTTGGGTCATTTGGTAGGGAAGATGCATTGACCAAATGGTTGATATTTGTGGAGGTATGTTGGAGCCACTGACCCTTGGGAAGCTTGGCAGTTGTGAGATCCTGGCTGCTTCTGTGCTTGTGCCTACCTGGCTTTGTACACTAGGCTCTGTATTGGCTCTAGCACAAAGATTAACATTAGAATGAAAATGGTCTATGGAGGCTGATGGCAGAAGCACCATGGCATTTGGATATGTAGAAGCACTGCCAAATGAAGATCCACAGCATGGTACTGATGTGCCCTCTGTATGGTCATAGTCGTTTGCTGAAAAAATCTCTTAAAGAAACCCTTGAGATAAAATCCTTTCTAAAGAAAAAGCATCTGCAGCTGTTATGCATATATTACTAAGGAACAAAGTAATCCTGGTATACCTTATTAGGTACTGTTTCTTTCTCCAATTTATCTTGAACTATGAAGGACAAAGAAAGCTTTTTGCTTAGTGTTTTGGCATTTTGTTTTAATCTCAGATAAAGGAAATACGGAAAACAGTTTGTAAACATTTTTTGTTTTATTAAAAGCTATGGATAAGAAAGAAGTAGCATGGCACTGTCACCTCTGCGGTTCTTGTGACTTCATCCCATATGTACAAAGGACAATATTCAAATCTGTACTGCTCTATAAATTACTGTGGAGGCAGTCAGCAGGAACTGACCTGGACCATTCTTGGTGGTTGTCCTAGGTTACAGTGTAAAATGTGCCAAAAGAAAAAAAGGTATTCTATTACCATCTTCAGGAGCTGTTGAGACCAGGTGGGGCGGTGCTCCCTGCCTACCCCCTCTGGACTGTCTCCTGTTCATGGGCACAACAATGCCTTATCGCCTGACCCATCGATAACTCGCTCCTGGACTATCTCCTGTTAATGGTCCATCAAGGAACTGCCTCCCGACTTGCCGTCCCATTGTGAGATGCTCCGCCCGGGGGGAAGGAGCCAAGCAGTCCGTGCTAAATAAAAACTGAGATCTCGAACACCCTAGCAGCCTTCTTCCACTGGATTCCCAGAGGAATTTTTTCCCCCCACTGGAGTTCCAGAGGACAAGAGCTACCTACCTACCACTGGACCTTCGGAGGAAGACCAGACCATTTTACCTGATCGCTGCTTCAACAGAACTACATCCATCGCTTCAGGAGGACTGCAGCCATCATCTTATCGGACTGCTACTGCCACCCTAACAGGGTGGCAGGTTGTATTTCTGACTCTGTCAGTGTAAACCAGTGGGTTGTTTTTTTTCCCTGCCTTGTGTTTATATATATATATATAAGTAAAGAACTGTTATTCCTATTCCCCATATCTTTGCCTGAAGGCCCGTTAATTTCAAAATTAGAATAATTTGGAGGGAAGGGGGTTGCATTTTCCATTTCAAGGGAGGCTCCTGCCTTCCTCCGCAGACACTTGTCTTTCAAACCAAGACAGTGGTGAGGGAGATGAATGGGAAACTGTGAATCCTTTTGCCGTTGCTTTGTTTACTTATCAAAATTGGAGGGACTGTTTGAATACTTGCTTTGCAATGATTTCTGCTCCTCCTGCTGCCCCCCCGCCCCCAGATTTAAAATATTAAACTAGTCTTTCAAGACTTTGGTTTTAAATCTTTGAAGTGGGAAAGCACTGATTGTTGGCAAGTTCAAGTGTAAAATTGGTTGTAAGTACTCATGAGGGAACAGTGCAATGGAGCTGAACAGTACACTGAAAATAAGAGTACTCTAAATCAAAACATATTTGTTATTTTATGCTCACTGCTGGTTTCTGAGAGCACAGCCAGTGAATACTGGATTCAAAGTCCATTTAAGTCAATCAGAAGATCCTACCGTAATGAATTTGGGTTGGATTTTTAATTAATTCCTTCTTCCAAGGTACTTTACCTTAAATTTCTATTATAAGGTATGGATCACTCTTCCTTGGATGTTTCATGAACATGATTGTACAGTGGTTTTATATGGCTGAGGTGAATCACTCAATATGTATCTTAACCACTACTTAATATAAGCTATGGAAATCTATAATTACGTAATTTTGATTCTTGGGAAGGAATAGGTAAATGTGGATTCTTTTCTTTGCATTTAAAATAACTTTCTTTGAAGCTTGTAAAAAGAGGAATTAAAAGCAATGTTTTGGGAAAGCTAAAAGTAAAGTTAATATTGCTGCTTTAGGGCTTGCTTTTGCCTAGTGAGGATTACTGGATGCTCAAATTAATTTCATTTATTGCCTAAGCTTTGTCTGACCCCTTTTTTAGGGGTGAGCGTTAAGCCACTGAAAAATTACTCTGTTCTGTATTGTATGCCATTAAGTCTTGCAGAACAGGTTGGGGTTGTTGATTCTATTCCATCATTCCTGTTACACTAATTAAAGAAAAATAGTGGTTGAGGTATGCAGTGGAACTGTCTGGTGCTGTGCCCCAATATCATACTGTATAGTATCAAGGCATTTTTCTGTTTACCTAGAGCTGTGCTGGGGGTGTTGTCTTGCAGTGCTAGAAGCTTTTGCCAGAACTGTTTTGCATCTTTCTTTACAGCTCTTCACACAGTGTACCCTCACTGGCTCGTCTTCCTCCCTTGTGCGTTGGAAGAACATGCTGGATGTCTCTGCCCTTGCTGTTTCCATTTAATTTCTGTTTGCTTTGTGAGAGCCAGGAAAGAAGTGGTACTGCTTCATCCACACTGTCAGCAGGTCCGCTCCCTGGCCTGGCTGGGGGGATGCTATGCTGGGCAGGGTCCTCTGTGGCTGCAGAGTAAGGATGATCATCATTCCTGTTTGCTCAGGGAGGCAGTTCTTAGCCTGGTGGAGGGCTTCGACATGGGGTGTTCTGCCATGTGTGGTTTTTTTTTCTTTGAAACTCTCCTGAAGAACTGAGGCCAGATGTATTTTATCTCCTGTAAACATACAGCTTTTCCTACATTAAAAGGCCATCAGTGGGATGATGAAGTCAGCTCTCAGAAGGGAGAAAATGGCGTATTTAAGATTGGCATACTTAAGATTGCCCAGGTAGTCAAACTATGGCTTACCATGTGCATACATTTTAATGCTGTCCTTTATGGTCACTTTGGCCACATGCAATGTTTCCTCTGAGATTCTGTTTATCCAGCACACAGGACGGACTCTACCTAATGATCAGCTCTTCAGTATTTTGGTTTTTGTCACTGTTGTGTGTGTACCCCAGGCTATACTTACCACATGCTGTTGAAGTGATGCTTTCAGGATAGGATTAACAACTACTTCATGAGCTTTCCCTTGGTCCTCATTAGTATAATAGCTTAGCATTGCTCAGGCAATAATTACTTTGCCCTCCTCACCTGCAAACTGAGTGCACAACTTTAATTTTATGAATAAAGTAACTGAGACATGGAGAAAAAGAGTGTTACTTGGAATGCCTAATTTAAACGGCTTTTATTTTGAAGAATCCTTAGCATTACATATCTTTAGGAATGGATCAAAGTAAGGGTCATCATGTTGTTCTGACACATGAAGACAAAGAAGAAGGGCTGGGATTCCCCCCTCTCCCAATGTCATTCTTGTAAATTGCAGACCTGTCTGATTTCAAATTCAACTGATGAAAGATGACATTTAATTTAAATGAGGTCACACAGTGGAGAGTGGTGAGTAACCTTAAGAGTAATCAGTCTCACCAACAATTAAGTCTTTGTTTTATCAGGACGATGTCTGTTCTTTCTCTGCTGTTTGTCTACATTGAGCTAGTGATGTTCTGCACACTCACTTATGGCTGTGGGAAGAGATGGTTGCTACCTCCTGTATACTAACCCAGGCCAGAATTGCAATCCTTGTAGCAATGAAGTCTAAGAGGTGGCATCAGGATGCTTTCCACCTTTCCCTCCTCTGAATGTTGTTTGCTGGAGCTTGTGGGGCTTTTTTCATGTGCAGCACCAAGCAATGCTGGCTAGCCCACAGTGTGGGAGTGGGTCCCCAGGGCACCTCTTGGGCAGCCTGGGGTCCCAGAGCGTGATGCCAGATGGCACGATGGCCTGGTGTTCCTCTGAACTGCATTGGGGGAGAAATCAGAAATCGTATTACAGTCTTGTTCCATGTGATCTCATACTAACTTTTCAGTTCAGTCAACCAACCTTAGCATTTTTGCATTGTTTTCCTGGGACCTAAAGTAAAATGGTAGGAATTACCTTTGACTTTCCTTACAAAGTGGTGGTTTTTTTTTTGTTGTGGTGTGTTTTTTTTTTTTTTTTTTTCCAAAGGGCATAAGGACTTGGCTGGAGGGGTAAAGTGTCTCAGTCCAGCCTTATGACTGTGACAGTGTAGAAATGGGTGTTTGCATATGGATATAAAGCAGTTAAATGGGGACCAGTTAGATTTATAATTGCTTTTAGTTTTCTTTTTCCTACCAGAAGAATGTAAAAGGCTTTAGTGTAAGGAGAGCCATGGCCAGAGTGATCTCACCATGGTTGTGAACATTTCTGACTACAATAACACCCATGCAATGCAGAAAGATAAATCATAGTTCTCCTCGGTGAACCATGTTGTGAAGGCCAGTGGATATGGTACGACTGTATTAGCATGTGTCATTGTGAGTAAACTGAGATGTGTATTGCAGTGATATAATAAATTATGTTTGTATGTATTAATCTTTCATGTGATCTGGCCGGTAAGAAAGGCTGCAGGGCAAAACAAATTAAGCATATGTGTTTTGTTCCACTAGTTTCCCTGCTTATATCCTTGATTGGTATCTTGTCAAGACTTTGTAGCACCTGTACCTATGCAACTGTGTTAGATGCGTACAAACTTCAAAGAAAAGGGAATCTAAAGTAAAAATGCCTGTCTGAGATGAAGCAATGGGAAAGGGAGTGGTATTTTTTTCAGTAGGCTACAGTGTGCTATGGTCCCTCCACTGTTTGAGAAGAAATAGATTAAAGCAAGCATGGACTTGATATATCTTGTTTTGTTGTCAGTAGCAAGGCTGGACCTGATGGACATCTGAAGAAGCATCTTGTTTTGGACACCAAAGCTATGTTGCTATGGATCCTGAGGCAAAAAAGCAACACTATGGGTCGTGGCAGAGATGCAATTGCTGGTGGAAGGGTGTGTTTCTGTGGTGTTCGTTTTTGTCTGAGATGGCAGCTGAGGAAGTATGTACAGTGGTGGGCACTGCTGATGCTGAGAACTGGCTTTACCCTTTTGATAGCTGGTTGGACTGATGGTTTTGACTGCAGTAAGTCTCATTTAAGATTGGAAGATGGGTCTCCTGTTGGGAGCTTTAAATTTTTTTTTCCAAAACTGATTTAAGCAGTCCTCCAGCAGGTGAATTAAAATATATTTTTCTGACAGGTTAAACAGTAAATTAAACACTGTATTTATTAGTTAGTCTTTTAACACAATGAATTTAGATTTGTTGATTTTTGATTATTCTGCCCTTTTCTGCATGGGTACATCTGTGACAGCTTTGAGTAGAGGTTACTGAAATTGGTGTATAGAGGAAAATTGTCACTGGGACACAGTCACAAGCTAGCTATTTCACATGGCAGACATGAATTGCCTACCTACAGATTTCTAAGTCAGCAAAACATAGTATTTGCTGCAAATGGATGATTCCTTAATACAAAAATTTATTTCTGAAGCTGCTGTGGGAGGGTGAGATATGGATGTGTTAAAGTATGACTGTCTTGTGTTTCCCATAAGCATTTTGTGCTCTGTAAGTGGCATTTCTAGTCAGTGTTGCAAAAGCCATGCTGACCTTGACAAGGAAACCCAAGAAAAGAAAAATAAGATATGTGAATGCAAAATGTAGGCTCCCTGGCCCGACAGGTATATCGAGTAACATTGGATTCCAAGGATTTTATGAGATCATAAATAAGTCAGCTGCGCAGTGCTAGTGGGGCTTAAAAGGAGAATTTTGTTCTAGGTATTAGCAGGACTTGCGTACCTAAGATTCAGGTGTAGCTCTGTGTGTAGTATTGATGAAACCTCACTAGAGAGCCATATTCAAGTTTTGTGCAGCACAGTTTAAGAAAGAAGCAGATTGGAAAGTGCTTGAAAAAGAGGTTCTTGAGAGGACTGGAAGGCTTAATTATTAGGAACATGGGGAAATCGCTGGGTTTGACTTGCCAGTGTCCTCAGTGTGTTTGGTTTTTTTGGCATGCAATGACCTGGGAGCTGGAAGGCTGCTGCTGCTGTGTCGCCAAGGGTTGCGTTTCCCCAGCCTTTCTAAGGATGTTTGTGGGAGGTCAAACCACCTCCTCTGCCTGAGGAGCTGTCTGGAAGCTGAGGTGCTCCTCTGCCTCTACACTTGGGAGGCCTCCCACTGAATCACTGAATTTTTAAGGTACTGAACTTTTGGTAAGATGCTTCTGAAGTCGGAGGCACCTTGCTGTGAAGCATTTGGGAGGCCCAGTTTGGTGCCTTTCTTCATGGTGCTGCTCGCTGTCACTCACTGCACAGTGTATCTTCTCTTAGCAGGCAGGATTAAAACTCTTCACTGAGTTAAGTCACTCATTTGCATGAAAACATCTCCTCTTTGTGATCACGAAAGACATGTAAATTGCAAATATGAGTACCAAAATGAAACAAAAATGCACTAATACGCTCCTGTGGCCACTGATCTTAATAGTAATTTACAGGGGTTTTTTTCTTAAGTCCCCGTTCCACCCACCCAATCCTCAGGGTTACAGTTCCCTTATGGCCCCCGGTGAAGAAAGCAGTTAAATTTTTGTCTTAAGGATATTATTCAGGATAAGCCTTTTAATATTTTCCTAGGGTTAAACCCCATGAGAACTGGACTTATTCCCTTGTTTGAATTTTAGCATGTCCTTTTCTAGTCTGAATATGAGTGCTTTTTAAATTGAAGCCTGATTGGGTAACTGTGGGGAAAAAATACTTCTTTAGACCTCATCTGATGTTTTGTTGTATAAAGAGGGGAAAAAGTAACCTTTAACAAGAACGCTACTTCTCCTGTTTCCCAATGGTTACCGTTTTATTACTTATGATGTTGATAAGAGGACCCAGAGATCTCTGCAGTACAGGTGGAGGTTACAATGCTAAAACAAAACACACACAGATGATTGTGCTTTGTCTTTCTCCCAAGAAATCCCTTCTAAAATGCCCCAGCCTGGGCACGGGAGGGAGGCAGTAGGGCTGGCTATGTGAGTGTGCGAGGGAGCCGGGTGGCACGAGCTGCCATGAACCCCAGCCAGTCCTTGTACCCCCTGCCAGGCTCCCCCGCGGGGGGCCGCTGTGGGCCAAGGTCACCATATTTCCCGCTTCCTTTACATTGGCTCTGCCCTGCTGGTATTCAAGTCACTAGCTGTTCTGACTGGTTTTCTGATTTAAATAGCAGCCCTCTGAATCAAGTGGAGACCCTTGGTTTCCAGTGCAGCTTAAGCTAAATTTTCTTTTTAGTTTGTGTTTGTTTGGGTTTTTTTTGTTGTGTTTACTTGTCCTGTATTGGTAAATGGGAAGGATGTTCTGTTGTACTAACTGGCTTCCAAATAACTATGTGTTGATTAGGTGGGTTAACAGTTGGTGCTGTTGCAAATGCTTTCTGGTCCTTCTAGCTGTTCTGGTTTTTTTTTGAAATGAAGATAAAGTATTTGCAATAATTTTTCTCTTCCAAAGGCACTGTTTATGCAGTAGAGCTGCAGACTGTTCTGTTACTTTTTTGATAAGAAATAACATACCTCAAAGTTTTGTAATGTGTTGTGCACCCAATCAAGTGAACCAATAGCATGTAGCTAGACCATTTGTTGTTCCTTGCTGTTAGGGTTTGAAGATGTTGCATACACATAAGCAATTGCTGTGTAGTTGCTCATATTTTGATTGATGTACATATCTGGCTAGAATGATTTTGCTGCCTTGTTTTTGCACTGCTTCCCTTTTATTTTAGACTCAAATACCCAATTCATAAAAGGTACAGACCATGGTGCAGGAGCCTGGAGTTCCTGAGACTCCTGTGCAGTGTGTTGTATTTCCAGTGTGGGAGAGCAATGAGGATAGACAGTGTGTTTTCCTCTGCTGCTGTCACCCACCCAGGCATGCTATGTGGGCAGAAGGAAACTGTCCTTGCAGATTTTAAACACCCTTATGTTTCATTTATATTTCTCATTGTTTTCAGTTCTCAGAAGAAGGATCAAGGAAAAGGGGGGAAGAGGTGAGAGAGTGTTGGAAAAGCAGGGGAATGGGGGCAAACTGACCAGGTGTTTGTTTCATTGATGTACTGAGAAGCTCCATCAGAGTGGCACATGGAGCTTTTGGTGTAAGAGTGGAGAGCTCAGTGTCTTACTCAGGTGTCCTGTCATCTGAAATAAGGAGGTGCTCAGCTAGGTGCTTGCAATATGGAGACATTGTGATAGAGGAGCTTTGGAGAGAGATCAGAGTACTAAGGTAAAAGGCAAATATCCTGGAAAATAAATTTAGCTGCTTCTGTCCAAAGAAAAGAAGTGAGTCTAGCAAGGAAGGGGTACGCAGGAAGAAATGTGGCAAGGATAGTCTGGAGAGATGGAACTGACATGGGAGATAAAGCTACAGGAGTATGGGCTCTTGGAAATTTGATTTGTAGGCGGAGAAGGAAGGCAGTACAAAACAAGTAAGTTGGATTTACAGAGTCACACATTTTTAACTCGTGTCCCTTTCAGTTCTACAAGTCTTGCAAGATGGAAGTCCAGAGGCAAATTAACTTGTAAGGAAGAGCCCATGAATGAACGCACATCATGCTCTCTAAACAGCTTTCTTTTTAGAGGGAAAAATGCAAGATGCGTTTGGTTTATAATCTTCAGAGAAGACAGTTGTCAGTGAAGACCTTGATAATGCTCTCAGTAGTGTAATAGCAGAACTATGTACTCATCATCCAGGGAATCAATGCTTGGTGTCTACAATAAATGAGGCTTTTGCTCACTTAAGAGACTACTAAGGCTGTGACAAACTGGCAATTAATGTCATTAATGATTAATGTTGGATCGTGTTAGAAGCTGTATTTAATGATTAATAGCAACATCAATGTATATTTATAAAAGAAGTTAATAGCTGTAGAACAAATTACTGGCTGAGGAGAAAATTGCTTGCTTCCTGTTAAATATCAAGCTAGTGCTGCTTTAGTCAGAGATGTATTTGTAAGTAGGCAGCATTGTTTACTTATAAGATCAACACAATTTTGAGAAATTGATATAAATACGTTTCTCACAACTAAAGCTAGATAAATAGAGCTGAAAGAAAACCTGAAACTTTTTGCATTGTCTCTTTCAGTATCTGTAAGTGAACTTAATTTTGTATTAATGTTTTTCTCATCCTTATTGTGGCTCAATGAAAATGAGCATTGAAAAGTTCAGTAAGAGGGGAAAACTGCTTTTAAGTCAAACTTCCAAATGTTCTGCTGATCCATAGTGAAGAAAGACACTCTGAGATGTGCTTTCTCGGCCCATGCAATTGCACATTTATTTCTTTCATTTAACTTAACCTGTGGATTTACTACTCTTAGATTCTTTATTTTATTCACATAAAGATTATTCACCTGAGGATTATTCTTTTATTGTGCAGCACAAAGTGAATGAAATCATGCATGTTTTGAGCTGATTTTCCAAAGCTGCCATTTCAATAGTCAAAGTTAGATTGGTGTCCAAGGGACCCTAAGTTTTGTTTAAATGAAAATGCCTAAGAAGCACAATTGTATGCAAGAGAAGGAGGTGTCATGGTGAAGACAATATTGTATTTGTGTATCTGTTTAGCTTTTCAATACACACTCTTATCCCAGTCAAAAGTAGTGTCTCCAGACATGTCTGCCTGGTTTAGTTTGGATGGTCAGGGTTTATATTACAGGCACCCTGAAAACTAGACAGAGATCAACTTTTTGTTATTTAGGTTTAAGAGTTTAGGTAAGATTTAACAGTGTCCGAGACGTGAGTGTTATGATGGGTTTGAGACTGTACAGGAAGCTGCTGTAGGTACAGAGACTGCCCTGGGTTATAATAATTATTCTGAGCTTTGTAAGGCAGCCAGGTGGTTCTTCTCTGCATCATCGCTCCTTGTTGGAAGCTGGATGTTGCATTGTAGCAGTGTAAGTGGAAGGTTAACTTCTCTTTCTCTAGATTTCTTGGATGTAGTCTTTGCATCTGTCATAGTTTTTCAAAACTGCTTCCCAGGGAAGGCTCTTTGGCTCAGCATTGGCTAGTGCGTGGGAAGCACAACACATAGGGTTTATCTTGGGCTCTTCCAATAAATTTAGGTGACCTTGGGTAAGTTGCCCAGTATCTTCATGCTTTTGTTTCCTTTCCTGTTCTTTGCTGTTGTTTGTTTAGTTGGGATGGTATCTTTTACTGAGCACAAAGGAAAGCTCATCTTAGATTGGTAATCAAAGTTTTATCTCAATGCAAATGAAAAAGAGGATTTCTTTTTTTCTTATTCTGTTGTAGAACACTGACCATGAAAGGCGCTAGCATTCATTTGTTTTCCTTGTTACTTTTTTAACTACTAGTCTTCCTGTTGTTGGGATTTTCCCTTTATTTTGGATCAGAAAGCATCTACTTTATGCAAATGCCTGATCTTCCAGTTGTTGGTCAAAGTGGGGGGGATGGGGGGTAGAAAAAAGGAAAAGCGAGGTTAGGCTAGTGTGATTAATATACAAAGATGTTTTCTTACTGAAAGGAAGGGAAACTGGATTTTTTTGGGGGGGGGTCAAATACAGTGTTTCTGATGGGTCAAAATAGTTTATTCTGATGTGTCTGAAACTAATTGTGTTGACATTTGTGAAAATATGTTGGTTTCCCGTTCCAAGGGAAAGTGAAGTTCTCAAAACAGGGCCAGGAGCTGTGTTCCCCTTTGTGCAAGGGCTGAGTTAGCTTGAACAGAGGGCACTACACAGGGTGGTTGTTCCTGTCGGAGGGGCTGTGAAGCCAGTGCTCAAGTGGCAGGTCACTGAGCAGCCACCATCCTTTATTTGGTTCAGAGCAGGAATTTAAATCAGGATTTCCAAGATTTCTCCCATTGGGGACCACAGCAGTTGTGAACAGGACAATGTGGATTTTCCACAGCTGGGGAGAGGCCAGGGTCATTTGCTAAAAGGGAGCAGTGGTTTGCAAATCTAAGGTTAATTTTGGGGTGGGCAGGTGTTGATTACAAGAGCTTGAAAATTTAATGTTGTGGAAGTGTCACTATAGTTTATTCTGGAACTGCTGGAATAAACTGTTTAGAAGGGTTTTTTTGGTAATGTTTTGCTGAACCTGAACAAAATAAACCCAACAGTTTGAAAACATTTTTTCTTCTGTTGCAGCCAAGTGTTTGGCAAAGTTCACCTGTATATACCTGTTTTGGTTACCCTGGAGTGCTGGTCCTGACAAAACAAATTGTCTAAAACAAAAGCTGAAAAATACTAAGTCTGGTTCTCATCTTGCAGGCAAATGCCAACTGTCTTTTTTACCAACTATGCACTTTATAAATTAATTCAGTGGTTACATGAACTAAAAATCAGACTGTCTGTTAGCATAAAGCTTTGTGATAATATAAAAAAACTCTTTTCATCTCCATTGCATTTCCTTGATTGTAGTACGCACAGCACAGTAGTCATTGAACAGTAACAGTAGTGAACTGATTATCGTTCACAAAGTAGCTGAAACTGAAGAGTTAGAAATATGGAGGGGAATGACATAGTGTTGGCTGTGAAATACTCATGGACATCCACTTCTTTCATAAATTGTTTAGCATTTAATAAGTGGAATTGCTCAAGATGATAAAGATGCTTTATTATATCTGGATAGCCTTAGGAAATATTTCTGTCTGCCATTTAAAAAACGTATGAAAAAGATCTGAAAAGGTTTTAAGTTATGAAAAGTAAAGGAGGGGTTGAACATTAAGTTAGTTGGGGTTTAGAGTGTATAAGGTATGGCCAAATTTTTCTCTACATTTACATAAATGGAGTCAAAGCCCATTCTGAATTAAATGGGAATGCAACTTGATTTCTTCCTAAATTTGTCAAATGTTTTCAAGGCATCTTTGCCCTGAGTTTGAAAATGCCCATGTGCAAAGTACAGGCTTTGTTTTACTGTAGCACACAGAAAAATGTCTTAACTGAGGGACCAAAATGACTCAGAGGTGACCTTTTGATTCCTTGACTGTTTTAAAGGCAAGTTATTTTCTAGCCTGTTGGTTTTGGACTACGTTGGGTGCTGCAGTATGCAGTCAAAACTGCTGGCTATTTGTGTTGCTGTTAACAGTTCTTATTATAAGGTAGGCTACATAGTAAGTTATACTATTTTGTTGTATGCCTAAGAGTGAACCAGATGGTCGCTACCACTAATGGGCTGCCAAAAGAGGACCTAAGAGTATTTAAGAAATGTTAAGCTGAGTTACTTGTGTCTTTTAATCATTCTCGTGGGTAAAATAATCCCAGTGTGAGTTGTGCAAGCGTAAATGTCTTAGGCCATAAGAAAAGATAAAGAACAAGAAAGAACATTAAGGGCAGAATAATAGTATTTAATGTTCTTACTATATTTTCAATACCCACAGTGTGCCAGAAATGTTGATCTTTGTAACCTCCAGGGAGATAGCTTGAAGTAATGCTTTCCCCGTTTTAGAGGAAGGGGGCATTTTGACTACCTTTCTGTCCTACCTGATGAGTCCCTTGTTCTGAGCAGCAAAACAAAGTAGCTTCAGCTTCCTTTGGTGGTTTCTCTGCGTATGTGGCTTCCCACCCTGTGCCAGCAGAATTGGAGGTGCCCTTTCAGAGGTTTTGTTTGCACTGTTGAAAAATGCAAGCCTGGTCTGGGTTGCGAGTTTGGTCTGTACTTGGGGTGTCTATAAACTTCAATGAAGTCAATTCATCTTTGTTTCCTTGTTAAGTGGACCTACAGATTTCCTGAACTGACTTGACTGAAAAAGCAGTATTTCCAGAGAGGAATGTTTCCAGAGTTTTTTTCATTCTTTGTTTACTTTTGCTTTTTTTTTGCCGCGTTATTTTATGGTATTCTCCAGGTCATAGGTTTGTTATCATAGTGATGTTACTAATCTTTGTAAAATAATGATTTAATTTTTTGACAGCAGGAAGAGAAAGTAGATCAAGTTGTTGATATGCAATATCATAAACATTCTTGGCAGGAAACTTGTACAGATGCGAGGTCTAACAAAAACCAGACTTTTATTTTCATGGGTAGATTTTAATCAAGTTTCACATTAATAAAGGTTAAGACTGTTTAGAGCTGTTGTTTACTTGCCTATTCTAGAGCTGTGCAGCCTTTTTTAAGGCACATGATACTACATTTCCTTTTAAAAAACTCAAAAAACCAACCCACAACCAAACAAAAAAAGCCCTAAAAATTAGAAGTAGTGTTCCTTGGTAGCTGTTTTGGTTTGAAGTTTTAATTGTAGCCCAAAGGCCTCAACATCGCTTTAAACCTAGTACCTACATATAGTGGAGACTTGTCTTTACTCCCAAGAGCTTGCAGTCAAAGAAAACAGACAAAGCAGGTGTTTGAAGCAAGCATGTGGACTGCGGTCACTTCAGCTGAAACAGCATACTCAAAGCTGCAAGTACTGGCTTGTATCATAACTTCCTACTACTGCAAGGTGCAGTTGGTCCTGTTGTTATAGTTGCTTAAACTTGTTTTCATATGAGTAGGTTGTTCACTGTGCAAGGCAGGCTAAGATGGCCAACCAGCAGGTAAGTTTGCCTGAAAATTCACTGCTTTCTTGTGCTTTAGTTGTATAGATTCCCCCCCTCCCCGGACTTTAACCTCTTGGTTCAGTTTCTTCTTGCTGTGCTCATACTTCAGGTCAAAGCCATTTAAGAAAAGATTTTATTGAAAATCCCAGCTAAAATAGCTTATTCTTGTGAGAATGCATGAGAAGTAACAGCTGCAGATCACTTCATGAGAGAGATCCTTCCAGCTATCCCAGGACACTTCTAGTACAATGGGAATGCCTGGAGGGTTATTCTACAAAGAGTCCTTTTTAGCTTGTGAATTTATAACCCCTTTTGGCTTCTGACTTATAACACTGGGAAAAGTTGATTTTCTTTAAAACCCTGGGGGAAATTCCTCTAACGAGGTTAGAAATGTGATGATAGCAACCTCACTGTGAAACTGCCATTAAAAACAAACCATTTCTATCACCAGTGCGCAGCTACTCGGTGAGTCCTGAACGCTCTCCTTACCTAGTTTACCTTGAAATAAAACTAATGGGTCTTGTCTCCACAAACATCACCTTGCAGGGAAACATACCTTTGCTGTCAGTGAAGAGCAGTGGTCAGTTCCTCTTCTGCAGAGCCCAGGGTGTGCTGCAACACCCAGGTCATTGCAGTGACTTCTCACTGAAAGCATTTAACCAGTGAGTTCCAGTTGCCGTGTTGCCCCTTTACCCCTGAGGACAGGTGATCTATTGTTACTAATGTGGAAGAAGAGATTAGATGGTTTCAATTTTGCTATGAGGTCTAATAATATTATTTTCATTTAGAGGAAAAAAGTTTTAGGATTAGCTGAGTTGTATTTTGAGGGAAAAAAAAATTGAGCGTCTCTCACATTCCTCTCAGCTGTGCATATCCTGGATATTCGTGCTAATGATCTCTGAAAACACTGAAGAGCAACGGTTACTGTAGGATCAGAAATCCCAGGATGCATAGTTTGGTCCTTGACTGATTGTTATAAAAAACATCTTTGTAGGAATGTGAGCAGGCTATACTCCAGAATGTATTTCTTTATCACACACTTTGAATGGTGAACTTGATAAATTTTTGGTTAGCATATTGTTTTGTCTTTTTTTTTTTTCTGGTTTTGCTCCCCCTTCTACCTCCATAGAAGTCTGGATTCAGATATATTTGAATTTAGCTGTTCGATAACTTAGTCCTTTCAGAATGTCATCTTAGCATGAAAATGGAAGTAGAAGCTATTTAGAGGTAAATGTGGATAAACTGTAGTGCTAAGTTTCATCATAGGCCCTTGAAAAGATAAGAGTTGTCAACTACTCATTCTTTTCATAATGTCACTATTCAAATGTTAATGTGCTACCATGAATTTGAGAGTAAGAGAAAATATTCATATCCCTCTCAGATATTCTGAAAGTGCTAAATGTAACTGATAGCTTTGTTTTGTTGGGTCATGGAGAGGAGGTGGCAACAGGTGGGTAATTCCTTGATTAGGCAAGGTATAAAAATAACAACTGCTTGTTCTTCTGGTTTAAACACGCTGTTAAATGACGTATTTATTGTTCTTTTCATCATCCACTTAAGATACGCATGACTGAATTGTTTACAAGAAGAAAACCCTAGGGACAACGTGACTCAGAAGTGGGCCTTTTATCTCTAGGTAGAAAGTTCAAATTCAACCTAGTTTGGAAGGCTGTTTTAGCATATGGTAAACTGGATAGTTAATGCTCTCACATGTCTAAAGCTTAGACTTCCAGCAGGGTTCCCAGGCATCCAAGAGAGTTGAGGATGGCCAGGGCACTGAACACTTCTGGTTTTGCTTGGGGTATATTGCCTTGGAAATGAGACTGAGGCAGTATTTTGAACAATTCCCACTGTGTCCCAGTGTGTCTTGCTTATCAGTCTGGTCAGAGCTGGAGGAGAAAGAGGCTCTAACTGTGATCATTCACCCAATCCTTGTTTTGATAAAGTAGCAAAATGGTACTTTAACAGAAGGTGGGTTTTCCCTTCCCAGTTGTGTTACTCTACTTTCCAGCCTGCAGATTAATTTTAAGTTTTAAAAGTATTTCTCAAGTGAAGTCTGAATATGAAACCTCCTTTTAAGGGCCTCCCTCTTCAGGTAAATTGGTAGAGTACTGTGTCCATGCATGATGCTTTTAGTTTTTTCCAAGACAAGGCTTTTTTTGTGTGTGCAGTAGTCACACTCATACTTTTTCTTTTTGATCAGTTTTATAGAAATCTTTGTGGAGGCAAAAAGTATACTGAGAGGTGGCAGAAAGTGACTGTTTAGTATAAATCTTCTGGTTAATAATTACAATAACAGGGAGAGTCAGCTGAAATAAACACTTGTTTTTCTTCCAGGTATGACTAGATAAAACTTTCAGCAGTGTCAAGCAGCAGAGAAGACTACAGAATTCAGACCTTAACTACTCGTCAAGAAAAGGCCTTGTTATTCAGACTGATCTGCCATCTGCTAGATTTTAATCTCTAAGTGTTCGTGTAAGGGCCATCAAAAATTTGGCAATATACTTGTGATTACAGGGTTAGGTCTCTTTTTTTTCTCTTTTCATTGCAAATTAGCTTCTTCAAATTAAAATCTAATTAAAGTAATGCTGGGGTGCTAGTCCAGTAATATCTTGTGCCACTTCACTATCAGTTTGAAATGCAGTAGTGGATTAATTCAATTGGATGGATTTTTATAGTCAATACAACACATACTGGTTTCCATTCATGCATGCTTTTATGAAAGTGATGCTATGTGTTAATGGGTTCACATCATTGTACATCTTGTTAAAATCACATACACTAGGATTTGCTATGTTAGAAGGACAACTGCCTTAAGATTAAGACCCAAAAATCAGTAATTCAACTTAAAAAAATGCATTAGAATTATATTTAAATTAAACTTTAAAAAATGCAAAGTGCCTAGATTATGATAGAAGGTGTTATCTTCATTCTTCTTGTTCTGCTTATAGAAAGTAGGCAAGAAAGTAAGCTAAAACATTCACTCACCTCTTAAACCAAACTCCTGCCAACGAACCAAAAACCCAGAAGCTTTTGAAGTCTTTCTGGAGACTACTGCTATTTGTGGGTGGAGACCAGAGAAGAGGAAAGCAGTTGGTAACACAACAAAGATGACCCATATCTTGAATGTGTAATGAAAATATTAGTCTTGCCATGTTGTGCATTTTGAAAATCAGATTGGTGGAAAAAAGAGGTAGCTTGAGCCATGCATGCAGTTTCTAGGCTTGTCTGATTTTAAATTACCTGTTAAAATAACTGAGAACCAAGAAAGCAGGGATTTACACAGATGAAAACACCTACTAAGTAGAAAAGCTCTATGACTTTCCTTATTGTAGAACTGAAAAATGGTAGTGTTAAGATAAAAGGAGTTTACCTACTGCTGATTTTGCAATGGAAGGTTATTGACTTTTCAGACATCAAAAAAGTGTTCACTTGCTTTTTAATGCATTGTCACACAGAGGAGCTCAAAGGGCCTGTGTCTCAGTGCAGAGCCCACTCAAACTGTTTGAGTGCCTACCAGTGCTAGGCTCAGTCAGCATCCCCACTCTGCCTGATTCAAAGCCTGATTATTCAAAATACAGCAGTGGGCCTGGGCTGCAGCAACATGTGGGACTGCTCCGGGAAGGGCAATTAGCTCTGGGACAGGACTGAGGTTGTCAGTGAAAACTCGAGGCTCAGCAAAGGGATTGGCATTTGTCCTCGCTATGAGTATGCACTTTGAGAGCAAGCTTGGGATGGCCAATTTGCTGAGCTGCATGCATGTTCTAGAGAAAACTATGGGACTGCATTGGCCTTGGTGGAGATTTGAGCACTGACAGTAGAAGCAAATGCTGCTGTGGAGAAAGGGAAAAAAAAAAAAATAAATTTGAAGATCAGTAAGCCCTTGTATGCTTTTGCTGTTTATATTTTTTGCATTTCTCAATACCAGTAGATTACCAATTCTTCAGTTTCATTTAGGAAGATAACTCATCAGCATCCCTTAGATAAGTCTGTCTTAGCAAAAAATCATGTTAGGGAAGGTATTGTTTCTAAGAATTCCTTTACCCATTTGAAAGGAAGTAAGTGATGACCAAGGCAGTCAAGTCTACTTTGCAGGATGACAGCCTTGCTTTGCAGCTATAGCTGACTGGTCCCATGAGCTACCTCTTTTGGTGAAGGTATGTGCCATACTGACACTGGCCCAGCACTTTGAAACTAGTATAAACCACATCTAGAAGAGGGCTTTATACAGAACAGGAATGTTGCAAGTAAGCCTACTGCTGTACTTTATCTGCAAACTTTTCTGGGGTGGGACTGGCCCTGCTGAGTGTTCACTTGTGTATACAGGGACCTGCATCCAATGGTTTTACCATGTTTGGTGATGGAGTTTCTGCCAGACGATTTGGCACACATTTAATCAGGGATTAGAAGAAAAAGGAAATGTCCTGGAAAAAACTTATGTTGAAAACCACTTTGAAGTTACGTTGCCATTGCTTTCTTTGATCTCCAGATGTACCAGTCATTTTTATTCCCATGCATGCAATTATTAATTGCTTTTATATTTAATGTTTTAAGGGAGAACACTGTTTTACTTTTAATCAGCAATAAAAGTGCTGTGATCCCATTGGTTCACTCTGGAGCAATAGAACTTACTCAGGTAATAAGATAATGAGCTTTAGGTTATTCCTAGAGAATTGTGGTCCTGTAACTATCACTTGTAACAGTGAATCCTCAGCTTACATCCTGTTCCTTCTCCAAGGTTTTAACCTTAAGATTGTACATTGCAGTACCTCATTGTAAAATATTACAATTTGTATTTATTTTGTCTATGGCAGGGACTTCCCACAGTAAGAGAGCTAGAACTATGGAAATATCCAGATTCCCCATGTACTGTTAAAAAGTGGGGGAGGAAGTTGTTAATCATGCCCTCAGCCACAGTGATTTGTTTCCTGGATCTATCATATGCCACATTTGCAGTGTAATTCTGAAATATTTGCAACGTAAAAGGATTTACCCAAACAGTTCAGCACAAAGACCAAATTGTATAAACAGTTCTAGAAACCAGGCCACCGAAGTGAAATCTAATTGTTGTTTCAAACACTAGAAAATGAGCCCTTCTGGGGCTGAAGAAGGAAATGGAGCTGCCATCCAACCCAGTAAAATCCTCGTGAGGCTAATGTTTTGTGAGGCTTCCTTGCTGTCACCCAGACTACTGACTCAAAGAAATTCTGACATACAAATACACAGTGCCTTTGCTCCACTTGGAACCACTTTGGACTGGCTGTATGACATAAGTCACACTTTCAAATTTGCCAGTTTGAGGGCTACAACATCATTTTTATAACTAAAAACCAAGACATTTTTTAAGTCATCACATCACTTAATGAGCTGTGTTTAGATTTTATCCTCCTACTCTCAACGTATAGTTCTTTGAAGTGATTTCTCTCTTGTTTGGAATAAAAGTGAAAGGGTTTTAAGAAAATTTTGGTAACATTTTTCATACAAGCAATGCAGTTTGCTTTTTATGTGGTCCTTAAAAGCCAATAAATAGTACCGGCTTTTCTTTGCAAAAGCAAAATGCAGCAGTCAGGGCTGTTTGCCCTGAATTATAACAGACTGCGGCACTTGATAAGAAGGCACTGTGTTGGAGCAAGATAAAATTATATCCTTGGGATTATACTAAAAATACATTTGTGAAAACAGTGTTTTCATGGCACGGTTTGATTTAACCTGTCCTTGAAGACATCACACCTCTTTTTGCCTGGTGCTGTTTTATCTTGCTTCACAGATGGCATGGGGGGAAAAATAAAGCACAATGATAATGGTCAGTGTCTTGTGTATCTGAAGCTTTGCAAGCAGCAGTTGCATACTGTGTTTATAACCTCAGGCACTGCGTGATTTTTATACTTATCTCTGCTTGTCAGACCAGGATTCCCACTGGGTATAAGGGCTTATTTGGGCTTCTCTCTTAGGAGCAATAGAGGAAATGTCTGTTTTTCAGAGCACCTTACTAGAGTGCTGCTTCTACACCTGTATTCTAGAAATGATAGTTGGCTCAAAGTTGGGATAATGTTATGAAAACAAATAGGTACAGGAGCACTCCCAAATAAACATATCTTTTGTTTTGCTTTAAAAATGTTAACTGGCCTATTTACTGCTTGGAGCTTGCTGTATAAAAATCAGTATAAAGTAAGAAAGATTTGATTCCTCTTCATCATAAATCAAGGTGCAAAGATTGTTTACTCTCTTGTAATCACCATTATGCTCAGGCTATGGAGTCCTATGTATCTTAAGTCTTTCCTAGGGTCTTGGGATGTGTGTAAATTTGCTTATAAACATTGAGCCTAAACTAGTATCCATCTAGTCTGGGAGAAGGAGGAGAAATGTAGATGTCTTACTTTGCCTTTACATCCCTAGAACATCTTGTGTACCCAGATTACATTTTCTTGGTTAGAAACCAATTGTCTCATTTTTTAAAAAAGTGCACGTCCAAATTCAGCTCAGTGCCTGGAACTGAATTCCTCTTTGTAGAGAGAAGAATTTAGTCCCCTAAACATGGTTTGTTGTTGCAGTCAGAACCTGGGCTACCTGAAAGCAAGAAAAAGACACCAAAAGTTTGTGTTTCTGAGGGTGTTCTGTTTGTGGTAAAGGAAGGTCCTGGTTCTGGCTGTGCTATTGTCTCTTCAGGGCTTCATGTAACCAACACTGAGCTGAAGAATTAGAGGCACAATGTTTTACTGCAAAACTCTCTTTTCTTAGAATAAAATTGGGAGGATAGGGTCATGTGATGCCACACAGACTTCAGAAGGTTGTGTCAGATGGACCTTGTGCATTTTAACTAGAAACACTGAGCACATCATGGCCTATGCTTGGATTATGTGATCTAAATGGAGTTAAAGTATTTTATGGACAGCAAAACTATTTTAAGATTATTAAAAAAATTACAGTTAATCTGACATGAAATAGGTTTAATAATAAGCCACATCTTCTACTTAAACATCTGCAATAGCAATAGACCTGGGGTCTAGTAAGCGTTCAGAGGAAGTGCTGTATGGTGGTTGTGATAGCGACCAGCCAGTTTGACTGCTAAGAATTACTGCTGATGGTAAGACAGATCAACAAGGTGTCCTATGTATACATTGTACTTCTGTGGGACTCCTCAGTCACCCACCCTGTGTGTGACAAAGGCTAGGTCTAGCACTAAATGAATATATAGTCTTGAGTATCTCTGCCTGCAAGAAAGCAACCGTATTTGGTCTGATCTGCATTCGAGGAAGGCTTCCCATGGCTTCATCTGGCTTTAGCTCAAAGCAATGAGGTCAGAGGGAGGCACAATTGTTCCCTTGCTTAAAAAGTTTCTTAAGTTAAGAATCTTCTTATATTCTTTCACTTTATTTTCTTGCCAGCTAATAACACTGTTTGCCCTTTCTGTAAGGGAGTCTCTGTTGCTGTTTAAATCCTTCTGCAATGCTAATAGGAAGGAGTAGGATTTGGTGGTGCATCCCCTTTTCCAGTTTGATTTTGAGTTACTATCTGTTCTTATTCATCCTCCTTCCACCTCTGTCAGTAACCATGAAACAGTCAGTCTTCTATGAAATGAAAATTAAAGATTAGAGAGATTAGTAGGCAACAATTATCCAAAGCTTTTCTATGACAGCCATAATAAAATTGAAAGTCTTTATGTAATGCTCTGCATCCACTGAAATGATTCATTTAAATAAGGAAATGGGGTATTACTGTCAGCATTTGTTGTGTGTAGTGAGATGCTGTGAATTTGGAGGAGTCCAAATAGGTCAAATCTGTGATGTGGTACTCCCAGGGCCTTATAACTCGTAAGAAGTATATAGAACGGGTTTCTAAATGTTGTCCCGGAGTGAGTAGAGCACATATTCATTAGGTGGAGATGGAAACAGACCTTTCAAACTTCTCTTTTTATCACTGAGTTGTGTTATTTTATTTTGCCCGAAGCAATGGTTGTCTTGCCTGCTGTGGCAAGAAAGGCTAGAGAAGGGGCTGGTGGGAATCAGGAGTGAATGGTCTGAAACTGCTGTGGGTAGTGAGTACTTGTTGGGCTTGACTGTTTAAAAACATTGTAAATATTGTTTCAGTAAAGAAACAGTCAAAGCATCATCCAGTTAGGATAAACTCTTTAAGAAGCAAGTCTTCCTGTCTTCACCACCTCCGGAGTAGCCTAGGCTGCACATCGTGATGGCAGTAGCCCTGTGGGATATAGCAGGCTGAGGAGCTGGCAGTGAACAGAGCTTAGCAGGGCAGGGAGTTCCCGGATAGAGTGAATGATGGGCCACGAGCTACCTTCAGCTTTCCCAGAAGGACAGAACAAATTTGGGGTTTCTTGTTGCTGCCTCCTCCCTGCTTTTTCTCTTTGCTGCTCTAGGTGAATGAATTGCTTAGACTGAAGACCCAATTTCAGTGAGGGTGGTATGTGGGCCACAAACACCCGGTCCATGGACTACTACTAAGGAATTTGTTGAAAGGAAAAGCAAGTTTCCTAGTCAGACATAAATACACTTTAGACTACTTCACACTGCTACAAAAAAAGTATAGGAAACTAGATGTTTAAAAAAAGGCTGAAAACCACTATTTATACACAGCTGTTTCGCCTGGTGCTTTCTTATCAGCATCTAAAAAGTTCCCTTTTCTGCTTCAATTAGATATGTGTCTGTGGGAGAGGAGTGGATATGCCATTTCTGTGTGCTCACTGCTGTTTGTCATCTGAATAAATCTGTTCCTCTTGCCGAAGGGCTGAGTGGGGCACATGCCAAGATGCAATCAGGTTTTGCTTCATGGGAATGAAAGATCAATCTGACTCAGCATTTTTTTTCCTAGTGGTTGCTTGCTCTCTCCATCTCCCCCGGCATCTGGTTTATGCCCTAAGCAATACGATAGCTCACATTTAGACTTAATTTCTGTGCTACTTAATTTAGCATTTAGGATGTTTTTGAACACCTATGTCAAACATGAACTAGTTTCACAGGCTAAGAATGACTGGATTGTGGATGTGGTTGTAGCTGCTGGCACTGCCTTTGCTTCCCTGCAGACCAGGAGAGGTCATTCCAATGCTACAGGAAGTGTTGAAAAGAGGCCTGAACTTTAATTCCTGATAGGCTTCCCCCTCCCACATTCTGTGCCTTTTGAGATTCTAGTTTTCCTAGAAGTCATGATTATTTACAAGCTACCTTTATTCACAGCAGGAAGCAGCAGGTGACCTGAACTCAGAACACAGCTCCATTCAGAGCTCTACCCTGATCCTCCTGAGACAGATCCTGGCACAGCTCCTCATGTTGGAGGTAGTGCCTGGATCCTCACGTTGGCAGGTGGAAATCACCCAGGAGCTCCAAAGTGTGCAGTGTTCCTGAGAATCAGGTTGTTTATCTGGGATCCTACCTTAAGGTTTTGAAATATCTTCCTTCATCCTAAATAATCTTAATGACTCCTGGAGTAAAGTTGAATTTCCATCAGTACCTTCTCTGCACTGTTAACAGAAGAGCCAAAGGCATCTATAGGTCACCAGCGGTTTTGTCTTTTGTTTTGGTTGGGTTTGTTTTTTTTGAGGGGGTGGAGGGGTGGGCAGGGAGAAGCAGAGCCTTTTCACAAAAGGATCAGAATTAATGTAGGTGGTTAGTTTATGGTACAGTTTGCAGCTTTTACTTTCTACTTATTTGTCTGACTTCCTCATCATCTGTCTGGTTCCGTTGTCTTGATTTTGCAGTTTCAAAATACAGTAAACTAGAGTGATCCCATTCAATGTTTACTTGGTTATAACAACAGTTTGTCTTTCATTCTAAAAGTCCCTGTTGCACCACAATATGCAGAGTGTTTGCAGAAGGATTAATCATGACAAAAAGGAGTCAAAGCCAAATACCCTGGAGTACACAATAGGCCTAATCAATCCATGGTGTCTTTTTTCTTTGCTAATTTTTTCTAGTTTTATTGCCTCTTTCCTTTATTATTTTCTCCTTGTGGTTTGACAGAAGATCCTAGGATGGGAAGGATCCAATTTTGGCACAGGTCTATTTAATAGCTTCCTCTGAGTTGTTGCCAAGGCAGTGGCCAGCACTTGTATACTTTACACAAACTCAGTACCGACTGTTTCTTTGTTAGTATACTAGCCCTTGGTTTTTGGAGGTCTGCCTCCTTTCCTGGCACTGCTGATTTCTTTTCACAGGCTGTATTAAAACCCTTTTTTGTTTAGAAATATCTTAAGGGCTTAAAATATTCCTGTATTATAATTCTGCTATACATCTTCTGATTAGTGCATCTGACACAGGTTTGTCTAGACTTGTCTATGGAAACAATCAAAAAATGACATTTCTTCTGAAGAGTTGTTATAGTCTAGTTTAAACACAGTACATAGCAATTTGGCATTTCACTGAATCATATGCAGTCATGTAGGTGAAGCTGTTTCTCTTGTGTGTATTTTCTACAGCCCTCTGGATTTTTTTTTTCTTGAAAAACTTGCCTCATTGTTCATTTGCAATTGCAAATAGCTCCACTGCAATAGCACCCAGAGGTGCTTTAATAAAACCAATAGTAGCTTATTAAAAGATGACCATAAATCAGTATGTCTCCAGAGCAGATTTAGTGGTTTGGATATATTCCAACTGAAATTGAAATCACAGTATTGGTTTATTAAGAAAGTATGTTGTGGAGATGAGAAGCAAAAAAATAATACATAGCCAAGATATGAGAAACTACTATTATTAAAACATAAATGCCTTGCGTCCTACATTGGTAAGCAATTATTCGCCCAAAAAAGAAGTGCCAGAGGGTTCCACGAATACATCGGGGACTTCCTTAGCATTGATTTTTACAAGAAGATACTCAGCTACTGCAGTAAGGAGTGACTGTAGAAAAGAGGGAGAAAAGGTAATGCAGGTTGTATTGTGTGACACATGGATTGCTAAGCGTTTATGGATATAATACAAGAGGCATGGCTGCTGGCAGCACTCTGCTTCAGCCAAAGTCTCAACTGCATATTCTGCTGGGCTGGACCAATAAATTTCCTTACCAAACTAATACCGTTCTGAAGGGCAGATCCTCAGCAACTCTGTTCACTGGAGTTGTAATTATTTAGAACCCACAAGAGTCTGGTTGGGATTTCTGTCCGTGCTGAAAGTGAGCAATAGTGATGGTGGCAGACATGAGGTAACATCAGCAGGAGGTGCTGGACACAGGCTGTGGAGACCTCTGTCCTGTGCCTTTGCAGGGAGCAGATGTGGGCGCTCTCCTTGAAGGTCTGAGCGAACACAGCTGTGTGCCAAGCAGCAATGAAACCCAGGCATCATATGCTGGCAGAGCTGCACAGAGTGATGAGTGGTGCTGATGTGGGCTGAGATTCACAACCTTGGTAAATGAGGAAGTCTGGAAAAGCACAGCAAAATGACTGTGAAGGATTTAATGTTTTCTGAGTAATAATAATGCGAAGAATTTTTCTGCTTGCACTTGGGCAGAGCTAACTGTTGTAATGCAAGTGCCTCATGGGAAGGGCAGGGGAATCCAAATTGTATGGAATAGTACCATCCCTTGGGTTATATTGTACAGACATTGTTGAGGAGGTATTATCACTGTACAGGACTTCTGCAAAAGTTGGTGAGTCTGGAGTAGAGGTGAACTGCTGTGGGGGACAGCCAGAGAAATGTTTTAAGTTGACTGACTGGCAGTCTTGGCATGTGATGCTTGATCTGCGTTGGAAGGAAATTCAGACATGTGGAGTGGGAGGAAGCTGTTGTGTACCTTCTCCAGGTCCTCAGTCTGGCCAGTCTCAAGCAAGTGTGGAGACCTGTCTTCCAGGCTGGTGCCTCAGAAGTGAGGTGACTTGCATACTGACAGGAATTGCAAATGCATTTAGACATGGAGAAAATAGCAAAACGTGGCTTGAGACATGAGGAATATGAGTAAGAAACAATGAAATATACCCTTGTATGTAAGCAAGTGTATTCAGTAGAAGTACACAAAAGCAGACGTTTAATTGGGGCAAGACACTTGGCAAGCAGTAATGGCAAAGGAGACTTAGGTGAGAGTTAAACAAGAGTCTGCCTGTAGGTTACAGACTTGCTTTGTAAAGCTGTGGGGCCTGTGTTTAAAATGTAATTTTATTTCTGTACTTTTTCAGTGTCAGAATGACATAGACTAACTGGAAGGAGTTTAGATGAGAGGCCAATAAATAATTGAAATGTTGGAGGGGAGTCTCAAGAAAGCAGCAAGTACAGATTAAGTTTAGCAAAGTGTAGGCTATGGAAAACTATAAATCTACACCCCTTTGAGAGTAATAGCAAGGAAAGGAGTACAGCATTGCTGTTGGGTATGTGTGAGCAGATTCTTCTGGCCATTGGGTGTGATGAAGCTCTGTAGGCCTGGGTCTGCAGGGGTCTGCCTAAACAGGTCAGACTGAAGGAGCAGGGCTTACGTGAAGCAAGAGCACAGACAATCATAAAGGCTAACAAGATGCAAAGCTTAGGGGATACTAGCTGCTAGAGAGTGAAATGAGAGTAATTACACTGTTTAAAAATGGTTTAGCTTAGAATTAGGCTAGAGGAAGCATGACAAAATACCAAATATTGAGAAGAATCATGTGGAGGGGATGAGGATTAAAAAAAAAAGTAGAAACTGGAAAATGTAGGAGATGAGCTGTAGCCTTTCTTTTTTTCTCTTCTGCACGGAGACATTTGCAGATATGGCCTGTGGTACTATAGGAAATGTTACTTGGGGGTGCTTCTGGTTTTTGGATGTTTTGTGTTTGGGGGGGGTGGGGGTGGGTTGTTTGTTTCTTTTTTTTTTTTTTTTTTTTTTTTACAAGCTGGTAAAAGGACAGAGCTAGATTGAATGTACAAAGTTGCAATTTCATTACTGAAATGAGCTGTGCTCCCACAGATTGAATGGGCTTTTCCTTAGGAAAGTAATTAAGGAAAGAAGCAGACTTGATAAAAAAGCACAGTGATTTAAATCTGCTGTTTAAAACTATTACGTTGTAGTAAATCTTGATTGAAATTAGCAATGTAAATAATCTCAATGTTAAAACTCTACTGTGGAGACTGCGAGTCTTGAGGCAGTCCAAGAAATTTTCTTTTGTTTTGCATAAAGTTTGCCACTAGTAAGGTTTTTACTTGTTTCCTAACAAAATAAAGAAATTAAAAATCCAACTTCAGAGCAAACAAGCTTTTCTGCCAGCTCAAGAGATGTGTGTTGGCTGCATTGGTGCCTATCTAGGGTAGAGCCAAGTGCTCCCTGTGCTGCACCTGGGGAGTCCCACAGGATTCTGCCTGCACCCACCCAGCTGGCAGCCAGCTGTCTCCAGGGGCTGCCTGTGGACTCCCAGCTTTCATCAAGCTGGATTACAGGTGCATCATACCCCCTTCCTGCAAGCCATGGGGCTGGCATAGTCCCTACCATTGTACCCACATGGCAAAGGCACACACAGCTTCAGTAGGAGAAATGGGAAGGAAGATCTCCTCCATGATCTTCAGATAACCTGTATTGTTTTATTGTATGCATAGTTGGTGCCACTCTGCTCTTATTATCTGATTGTAAAAAGAAGCAAAACCAGTGCAATAATCTTTGGTCTGGTAATACTGTACAGGGCTTGAGTAATGCTGCCTTACCTGTAGACGTCTGCGCTCCCTGTTCTGCTCCCCAGAAGGATTTGTGAACCTCAGAGAACTCGCCAGTTGCCTGCAGTTGAGCTCAAGACAATGAGCTGCTTGTGTGACTGAAAAAAGTCTTTTAACATGGCTGTGGTCCTAGGCTGGAATGGAGCTGGTGGAAGCAGGGCTTGAAGTGTGTTTTCAAAGGCGCTGACCCTGGGCTGAGGTACTGTACACAGTAAGATTGAGTCAAAGCTTGTCCATTTTTGGAGCAAACTGCAACACCTGTCTGTCTGCCACAGCCCCTGCACTGTTGGTATCAATAAAGAATAAAGGGAAAACAGAAGAAAAAGAAGGGTTTTGGAAAAAGAGCAGCACTCTATGAATCAGAACACCCACACTGGGTACAGCTGCACAGCCTGAGATTTAGTTACGTATCTGATGTCAGATATATGTAGAAATGAGACTTAATACTGTATATTTACCATTTTAACTGAAAGTAATGCAACTAAAAGTAATGCAATCCATCACTACCTGGACTTCCCAGGGTACTTGATTGGGTAGAAGAAGAAACAGAGTTAGTGGCTTTGATTGATCATCTGTCCCTTTGCTGAGGCTGTGAAGCAGATGCTGGTTATGGCAGTTTTGTGGGAACCTGACCTATACAAACTGAAGTAGTATTACCACTGAAAAGATGTTCTAGGGTAACAGCACTTCTGGGATTAATCTGGGGACAGTGTGAATGTGATCTTTAAAACTGATGGTGCCTCAACACCCACCCTCCTGGAAAGGCTTCCCAGTGAATGTCATGACCTAAAATGCCCCCTCTTCAGATCATAAAAATGGGGCTGCCCCGAGAATGCTGCTTTGTTTTAAATGCCATTAGGGACTGGGGACAGTTGTGTGTGTGTTGGATCTGGAGGGTGTTTGGTGGGAAACCACCCCTAGGTAACTCATAGATATCCTCTGTGTCTGTGATGAGTATAGTGAGTGACAGGGTACAAGTGAGGGGAAGGGCACCTTGAGGATATTGGGACACAGCTGATGTAAAACTCAACCATCTCAGCATATTTATGGAAAGACTGGTAAAATCTTAAAACTGAGGTATTTGCCACCATTATCTAGTGATTCACAAGAGACCCAGCAGTTCCGAGTTAGGTTATAAACCAATACAACTCTTGGCTGTAATGCAACGTATGGGTCCACTAGCCCACAAAGTTCCCTGGAGTATTACTTGTCCTTTATGCATAGAGAACTCAGTTGGCCTTTTCTGGAAGCTGCTTATTTTTCTGACCTCCAGAGCTAGTGCTTCTTCAGCTTTCTTTGCTTATTTTGACATAACAGTTGCAGTAATGATTATGTATGTAGAGATTCAACAACGGGGAGCTTGCACAACTGTGTATCATGTGTGCCAATAAAACAATACATCATTAATGGCTTGGATTAAAAGTTTGTTGCTGTTACCATTGTTTTGGGTTGTTGTTTTTTTTTTTTCCCCTCTGCTTTTTTAAGACAAGTAGCATATGTGTGCTGTACAGGAGGTACTCCTGCTGTTTGTTCACACATTTTCTTCACATTCCTCAAAAATGGAGCAGTTACATGACCTTAGGATGTTGTTTCATCCTGAAAGACTCTGCTGAGACTTCCAAATGTGTGTTCCTATTTGGCAAATTCTTAACTTGTTTAGTGGGTGTAAAAAGTTCAAACTGATGAAACTGCCAAGAATAAACTCAAAATCTTGAACATTTTTGTTTACTGTAACTTCCCGTGTCAAGATCAGCTTTGTTGAATTTGCTTTACTGCATATTGCCAAGGAGAAATCTAGGCATGTTGAAGTGTGTGAAATGTGTATTTGGAGGGTGCATGTTCCAGAAAGGTTAGGTATTTATAACAGATGTGTGTATTTCAGACCATAAAAAGATTAGTTTGCTTTTCATTTAAATACTTTCTTCGGTGGAAGCAAAATAGCAAAGGAAGATAATGTTGGCAGAGACCAGAAGTGAACAGGATTGTATCACATCAAAATCATACCAAATCTGGATTGGCTGCCTAAACAAATATTTGCAATGAAAAAAACCTTGTGCCTGTTGGAACAAACTGTGTTCAGGCCTTTTTTGGATTTGCAAGGTGATTGACAGGAAGGAGGAAGAAATAGTTTATGTACTCTATTGTGCAGTTGCTTTTACTGTTACTGGACAGCACAGGAAAAAACTTCAATGCAAAAGCTTAGGAACTTTGCCCAAAGCGAGCCCCACTGAAAATATTCCATTGGCATAGAGGCATAGGCATAGATACTCATGCCTTGATCCAATAAACTAAACATATGCATAGTTTAAAAACTTGTAGAGTGTTTTTAAAATTATGTATATGCTGAAGGAATCTCCCGGACTGGGGATTTCTGCAAACACAGATATTGAAGGAAGCCACATGTATTGGAGCCCACCACTGTTCTGCACTTGTATAGGGGGAGCCACAACCCAAATCCTTTCATATGAGGGTACAGACCCCCCCGAAAGTCTGAAGAAAAGACTCTAATAAGAACAAGTTTGCTATCGCATTTGCAGGATCCAAGTACATTGCACGCTGTCAGTGGCTAAATGGCCAGTAAATGCTCTGGAGCTGTTGGAGGCAGCCGGAACAACTCCAGTGCTTGCTCAAGGATTAGCCCTTCCCATCCTTCAGCTAAGGCAGTTAGCATTAAAAATCACAGCAAATCTCTTGCAGTGCCAGGTTGGAAAGGGTAATTTATTAGCATTTGTTCTTTAATAAAGGGAATTTGTTAGTTCACATTTTGAATTTGAATAATTCAAATTATGCTTGTTGCAGAGATGTTTCTTATGATGTAGGTTTGTTTTAATTAGTGTTATCAAGTCAGAGCTCAGTGGCCTGAAGGCAGGAGCAGTTACCTCATTTATTTGTTGTTTTGAAAATGTCAAGCAGAAAAGATGGCTGTTTAACTTCATGAGTGATTCTCCCCCACCCCGCCCTTCCTGAAGCAATAAAATTTTCTAGTTGTTGTAGGAATTCATGGGGATGCATATGATTTCCTTTGTCCCTTTAAAAGAGAGAAGTCACCAGATTTTTTTTTTTTTTTATACAGGCAGTTCTTCCCTTATGATGCATATAACTTTTTTTAAAGTGTAACATTCAAGTTACCATTATCAGGCTACTGGAAAATGAGTAATGATGCATTATTAAAAGAAACTTGTTACTTTCTAGGTGAACGTATAAGTAGTTAACTGCAATCCATTGCTTCAGTTATGTACTGCTGGAAAATGTAATAAAGATGCTCATTCCCATTGATAAGCCTTTAAAAAGATTTGAGTGAGTGAAATTTATGTCTCTGCAGAGATGCTCCTCTTTGAGCCTTGACAAAGGCTATGCAGGGGGTGGTGGTAAAGCTGTTCTGAGCATTAAAGCTTAGAACCTTGTCAGATAGCTCCTTCCACAAGATGGCCATGAAATAGAAAATTACTGATTCAAAAGGAAACCTGAGTAACTTCAATCACATAAAGGATTGGTGTGAAGTAAATGGTTACTCTGGTTGAAAACTGCACAAGAGTCTTTATTCCCTCAGCTAACTGTAATATGGCAAACAAAAGTCTTTTTTTCATCCAAGGCAATGCTATGGGTAGATGTTAATTTGTTAATGCCATTGTTAACATTAAATCCTCTGTCTTGGTGAAATCTCAGCTTTGTAGCAAGAAGCTTAATAATTTATTTTAGTCTAGCTTGCGACGCCAAGCTAGCCAGGCCATGGCTATCGATAGCACAGTGATGGAAAAAGGTGCAGTTGAACCCATGTGAGAACTATGGTTTTGTTGCTGAAGTTGTGTAGGGGAACTGCGGTGCTGCACCCCAGGAGTGCTGGGTGGCTGACACAGCTGCTTGGCACAGCTGGGTGCTCACTGTTCTCTTAAGCAGAGAAAATCCAGTTGAGGCAAAGCTTACAGAGGGTCTGAACTGGTTTCACCCTAGAAGATGATGCTAGCCAGCTTTTCACCCCCAGAGTTAACATGGAAGAGAGTAATGCATGACAATGAAACAATTTTTTCCTAAATGCATAGGATTAAGAAAGTGTTTGGCAGTTTTGATTGCAGTTTGCTCCAGCACGTTTCAATGTGTTAGGGTATGCCAATAAGAGGGCAGTCCAACAGAGGTGGGGTATAGTAGGTTGACAAAGATTTCTGCTAGGAAGTGATGGTGTTTACTTTTTGCTTTCTTGAACTTCTTTTTAAAAAACATAAGCTCTGAATGCGATCTTCAGAAAGTTAAAGAATATTTAAAGCCAATGTATACTGAATGAATTGCATGCTGAAGCACAGAGGTACTGTGGTGCTGCCTGTAGTGTAAACAGCTCATTCAATTTAAGCTTTAGGTATGTTTACAACTGTTTTGTTCATAGGATTTTCCCCATAAACTCCCAGCTATGCAGACCTGATTATTGAGAAGTCTTTTTCTGCACGGTTTCAGATAATTTTAAACAGCTAAGCAACTACAGTGTTTCTGTATGTGGAAGTTTATACAAGCTAAGCTGTTGCTGTTATTGTATGGTGAATCCCGTACAGGGCGTAAACTAGAAATGGGTTCAAATCCTCCTGTGGTCACTGTCCTTGCTGCCCCCTGCATTGCCTCATGGTGACTGCAGAGGAGTCACATAGTGTTGAGGAGAGGTCTTGCTGTGCCAGGCCTGAGATGTACTTGCGCACTGAAAACCTCAGCGTGCTGCTACTCTTGCCCAGAGAGCGAGCCTGGGTCTCCCACAGCACCATGTGTCCCACTGGCTGGGCTGCGTTCCCTGGATTTAGTAGGGTTAGCAAGCCTTCCTCTTTCTAATGTCCCATTCTTTTCAGTGGGCCCTCTGGGGGTTGAGGAGTAAAAAAAACAATTAGGCTTCATTAATGACTAAGAGACCTGCTGTCATTGCTATTGCTTGCTGGATTAAAAAGCAAATTAATAAATACAATAGCGAGGCTGATGTGATTGCCAAATGTATTCAGTTTATCTGACAAATATAGTTTGAAGTGTTTGTCTGGTTATTTTTCCTAAGCAGTTATTTATGGCATACTGCACAGTGCCGTAATAAAGGCAAGCTCACTCTGTTTCTCTGCTTTATTGAAGCTATTAGACTGTGAGAGCTTATCAAAGCTGTGGGTGCAGAGAGGTGTCTGCTGGCTCCATTTAGATGAGTCTTAGAACAGAAAGCCCTGAGGAACAAGGTCTATGAGAAGTATTTTGAGGTTTTCTCCTTCCCTTATTTCTGTGTTACCTTGTATCTTCCCCTTGCTCTCATTTCTGACAGTTGCCTCTTCCTGCAAGTTAGAGGGCTCTGCCACCATCCCAGCTGGCTGTGGCCTTTCTGGGAGGACTGTCATTGAGACCTGGATACCATGATAACCAGCTCAGAGTGGTAGCATGAATTTAGCACCGCACCATGCAGGCTATCTGGCTTGAGTCTCTTAGTTTAGGCATCACCCATAGACTTACTCTGTGAGTGCCTCTGAACTAGCAAAGCATGAGTTAATGCAGTAGCAATCACTGAAATTCTTCTTATCGGCACAAAGTCATGGTTCTTGCTGAGGATCTCCAAGCACATGAAAGTACTTGGCTATTCCTGTTCAAGAGCTTATTTTGCTCTCCTTTGAGCATTTATTATATAACACACAGGGAAAGATGCTCACCTGAGAAGTGTTTGAATTTAAATGCCCTGAAGACAAAATGATAAAATTTGAAGAGGAAAAACCAGGTCAGCATATGTGCGCTGAATGCATTGCTATAGCAGATTTGGCAGTGGCTTGTATGGTACAATAGACTCTGTAAGCATAGACTAGTCATCCGGTGCTCTTTCTGTATTTTTTTTTTTTTAAAAAAAAAAGGCGTTGTAGTGCCATAAATAACTTCTACATCTTCTCTTGGCTTTTCATACGGTTTTCATACAGCTTTTTTTTAAAATTTTGTAGTCATGTTGACAGTATTTAAAGGTGCATTTGAAACTGAGCCTATTTACATTTTTGTTATTTTCTGATTTGTGGCCCTTGCAGATACTTGTTGATTTCTTCTCTCTGCTCCCAGTGATTTTGATTTATACATGAAACTGCAATTAAATACTTATGCTAGTGCTCACAGAGCTTGGCTTAGAGGAATAGTACAAATATTAGGTCAATTTTATTTTTAAAGGCTTTCGGGATTATTTCTTCAAGTCTAACACATGTTAAAAATGGAATGCAGCCATTGGAAAAGAACAATAGTTTTTTCTAGCTACAAAAAGGAGGCATCGGTTTTTGTTGCTTTGCCTTTACCCTACGAATTTTACTTGTGGACGTCCTGAGTAATTACTTATCCACTTGATGTATGGGATTTCATTTTGGTGACATTGCTTAAAAATGTGAATTCTTGTTTATGGCGTATTTCATTCTGACAGGAGTTTACAGAGACTTCTGTAGATATGTCAGAAAATATTGACACATAGGTGAAATAGCTTTTGTCAACAATTCTTTGCCCCACTGGATATTATGCATTGTTCTAATTGCTCTTTGCTTTTAAAATTGCGTGCTCTGCTGTATCAGAAAGCACAATGCATTTGTGGTTGGTTTGTGGCTGTTCCCCTGACGATAGGATTTTTTGTTATCCTCTGTTTGCCACATTCTGGCAGGCTATGTTGAAAACACTGAACTGAGGGTGAGAGGTTCTCCCCCACTCACATGGCCCTTTCTTTTTTCCTTACCTCCTGTGAAGATTACCCTATCCCCGCTGGTGTGCTAACAGCTAAATGACAAGCCCTGATGCTGACAGAAGCAACATGATCCAGACTGCAATGCCAGCTGCTTTGGAATTGGGAAAAGATCCAGTTGCTCAGAACAGTGTGTTTTGCAACCGCAGCAGTAGTATTGGATTGTTTTGGGGTCTATATGTGATGGAGGCTCTCCTCTGTTACTGGTTTAATCTTAGGTGTCTAGAGATAAGAAGGCCAACACATCTATTCCCATCTCTCTTACTTGTCAGCAGTTGCTTGAGTGTGGCAGGTAGTCTAAACATAACTGGACATGGATAAAATGAAGTTTTTCACAGTTCAGATTATAATTTGGAACACCCTGGAACTGTAAGTTGCTTATTCAAAATGCAGCCTTCTGCAGAGTCAGACTGGCTCTCCAGTTCCTCCCAGATATGCATGGAGCTTGCACCCAGAGGCACAAAACAGCAGCATCCAAATTAAGAGAATATCAGGCTGGCATGCTGATACGCTGTGCTTATATGTCAACTGTGGTAAGGGGTTAATAAGTTAATGAAAAACTACCCAAGAATTAGCTGAGAATCAGGGGACCAAGTTCATTGAGATTGTTTACATGATCAGAAGTTTTCCCAGAGTGACACACAGGTTGGACTCCTAGATTGTGTAGTATCTATCACAGGGTACAGGCAAATGACCCTCGTAGTGGAGAAGCAGGGAAGGGGAAGGTTACATACAGCTATCTTCCACTATTACTGCTTACTGGTAGAATTTGGTTTAATTTTCATATTGTATATATTGACTGGTTAGTTTTCATTTGGCTGTGCGGTCCAATCTATATCTTGCTACTGTTCTTAAGAAATACTATCCTTGTGACTTTCTTTAAAGCATTTTACAGTTGTGGACATTGCTGTCTTTTGCAGAGAAAGGAAGTTGAGCGAAATGAAGGTAACTGACTTTTTTGAGGCCATACTGAAACTAGAGGCAGAGTTAAGATTACTTACAAGCTGCAGTTCAGGGCACTGGCTGTTTTGGCTATGTGATCTCTCAGAAAGGAGGCTTGTCAAGGAGATTGAGGAAGTCTAAAAAATTAGAACTGCAAATGTCAAAATTAAAACAGTTTGCCAGTTTTCCCCAGCCCCTGAAGAGAAGATCCCACCTGGCATACAGTGTGGTGGGAGATGGGGGAGAAGGAGACCCCCTGCTCAAGAAACAGCTCTTGCTGTCAGCAAAACTTCTGTGCTGGTTTTTGTTTGCTCTGGAAACATTTGGCTTTCCAGGAGCCACTGGCTGACTTAAGGCAAGAACACAGTGTGTGTCCTTTGTAAAAGGCTACCTGTATTCAAGCATCTGGAAGATCTAATTAGGTCTTTATATGTGGAGTAAAATCCACTCAGTAGGGTTGTCAGGTGGCAAGGTGATGACAAACTGTGCTTTGTTACCTTGTGGTGACTCATGTGACGTGTATCATACCATACTGCAATAATGAAGAGCATGGAGGGGTATGCTGTACGTCATTGCCTTGCTTTGTGTGCTGAGTGGATGTGAGTTCATCTTTGGCAGTCCAAAGGCTGTCAAAAAATGGGTCCAAAATGTTCCCTTCTTTTGGGTTGTGGTAGGAGCAGCTACGTAGCCCTAAGCGTTTGATAACTGTGATATGATATTGTGGCTTATTGGTGAAAACCAGAGGTAGCAAGTCTACAAATGGGGATTTCTGAATTCCAAGTGGCTATGACTTTAGGGTTTGTGTACCCCTGAAACTGTCACCTCCTCTGACTTCCATATTTTTCCAAGAGATGACATCATTTTATAATGCATCTTACTGCCAAGTGAAACAGTTGAGACTAATGAAATGATTGCATAATGCCATTGAGAATGTTCTGCAAAATACTCGGAAGACATGCCAAAAAATGAGCAATCCATTGTGACTAAACCTTGGAGCAAGAGCACTGGTTATTTAAAAAACAAAACAAAACACCATAGAACTTTCCTTTGAATTATTAAAAAACACAAAAGAATACGGAATCCAAATATCTAAAAGATGAAGGGGGCTTTTAGTAGCTGTAAAACTCAAGCAGCCTGCAGGAGTTTGGAGTAATTGGAAGAATTACTCTAAACTGAGCATAGAGAAGAGTATATACAAGATTAGGTTTAAATCTATTTTGAAACAAACATGATTGCCACGGAGTTGGTTTTGAGGCAGAGAAGAGATTGCGTCTTCCTCCTCTTCCACCAGCTCAACTGCAAACAACACACTTAACTTGTTCAAGAGCTTCTGTTTCTTACCAGAACCTGGGTGCTTCTATGAAGATGAATTTGGATTGTATGTCAGCTTGTGTTTGGAAGAGCAGTGGCATCGAGTGCTTCTGGAGCAAGACAGAAGGGCAGAACCCATAAGCAAACGATTGCTGAAGAAGAGTAGGTTTCACTCTGCCGCCTTCCAGTGCTGTGTGTTTCAGCTTGCTTTGTGAACAGACAGAAATACCGCCTCAGGCTTGCATTTGTCAGAGTGGGTTGTATCCTCTAGTGGAGCTGTAGGAAAGTTTAAAGCAGCTCACAAAGTGTTTAAATGGATCAGGAAAGAGCAGATTGTTGTTAATTGGCTTAATCTGCTCTGTCTGGTAGGAGCTGAGGAGTAGCTGCACTTACAGCTCATAATTGCAGGTGGCTTCTGGTTCCTTGCTCTGGAGGAACTGAGCTGCTGCCAGCTCTTCTGAGCCAAGGAGAAGGAAAAAAAAGGTTGTGGAGGGCAAGGAGCGGCTCAGAGGTAGAAAAGCAGGAAAGAGTCAAGTTTGCAAAGAAAATGGAAAAAAACCCACTGGCTTAAGCTACTTTGCATATGGCTGCACACTTATTTGGAGCAATGGTTGATGTTGATACAGGCCTTTACAACAACCATTGGATTCAAAGATTTTTTGGGGGCTTGCCTCAGTAGTTGCATTTATCCCTCAGGGCAAAGGCGTATGTACTTGGTTTGGTTCCTTCCTTTCAAAAGTCATCCTTACTCTATCAGTAAGCTTGCCCGAGAGGATAAGCAGATAGTAGGTGGAATGAATTTATGGATGGTTTACTGAGCATCTGAAGAGAGTAACTAGTCATAAGATCATTAGTAATTATACTGGCTTTGCTGAAATAATTCCTTTCCAAGTAACTGCTGTCAGCAGGCATAAATTGTTTGATTTAATCTTGTGATTCAGGTAAGTGTGGATTAGAAGAAGTTAGTATTCCAGGGGAAAGATAGAACAACTACATTTGTATGGCAATCGCAACATTTCATGTGATCCACTTCACTGTGTAGTGTAAGCCAACAAATTGGTTTTCATATGTCTTTAGAAGAAAATGACCATAACAGATGCTCTGAGTTAACTCTCAGAAAGCTGTATGATCAGTAGAGCTGTGCAAGAAGACTGAGATGTTTAGGACATATGATTCTTTTCAACAGTGATAAAGCATTTTTCATCCTGTCTTGGTATGATTAATGCAAAGCAATACACACTAACCAATAAAACACATAGCACAGCTAATGTGGGAGTGTCAGCTGGAGTAAAGCTGTATAGCTCCATTGTTTTTTACTGGGGATATGCCAACTTTCTGCATTTGAGTATGTGGCCCATAATCTTCTCAGGAATGAAATAGAGCTCCCTAAAAATGACTATTTTGTGAAGAAAATACATACTCTGTACTAATTTTGGTCTCGAAAGGTGCTACAAGATAACCATGGATAATAGTCCAGCTATTTGTTGAAATACTCCAGCTACTAGTTTGAAAAACTTTTGTTTGAAATTACATTATTGTTTACTTAAACTGATAAATGAGTCTTGGCAAGAGGGCTGAGCTCAGACACATGCAAATGGTTCTTGTTTTCAGCAGAGCTATGACTGGCAAGAAAAGAACAGAGTGGTGCTCCCTGTGGGTAATTATATAGATTGAATTTTATTCAACTCATTACTGGCATTGAACAGTCTTTCACGACCTTGTTAATCAGGAAAAATAAAAATGTGACATAGATATCATACTAACCTGACACTCAGAATGAGACACACTTAATAAGTACTGAAGTTGTGTGAGTATTTTGTGGCATTACTCCTGGAATTGTCCTTTGCAGTGTTTGCAGTTTCTGTTAGTGGCTTAGTGTACTTTTTTTAAGAGCTCTTTTAACCCTCTGAACAAGGTCACTTTTCCTTTAAATATGTGAACAATAACAGTCATTGTCATCAGGAGGATTTATGTGCACTGTGAAAACAGACTTTGTAGAGTGTAAAAGTTTACATTTTAGAGGCTTTCCCACACACAAAGTAAGTTTTAACTAAAAAAAAAAAATAAAATCCTCAGTGCAGTGTAAAGTGGTAAAATTTGTCACTGTCTCCAAATGTAGTTACACTGTGAACTGATCTCAGAGAAGAACTGTAGGAAAACCTCTTATCTGTACCAGAAAATCCCTTTTTGCCAGCAGTGTATGAGCCAGTTTTTAAACAATGCTATTTGGGAGGAAGGCTCTGGGCTGTTTCACCAGCGACTGTACAGGAATTTGGCCTACCTATAGAAAAATACCTAGAAACATCATTAGCTTCCACGTGAGTCAACAGCAGCTCCCAGTGATGCCCTGCCTGGAGGGACAGGGAGGTGTGGGGGGAGGTGGGGCCGGGGGCATTGCCTCCTCCCAGGGAGCCTGGTGGGGGTGCCCCCTATCCTGCACCCTGCAGGGAGTGGGGGGAGTGCAGGCACCTTTCATGGGCCCTCATTTCCTACTGCTGGGCTGGGCTTGAAGGGCAGTCCTGGGAGTGGGGCATGGCCTGGCAATGGCTTAGCAGAGTTAGCTCAAACAAGCTAGGGGTAACCTGTATTTCTTCACCTGTTCACACAGGCCAAAACAGCTATTAACAGGCCCGGGAATGATCTATAACTCAATAACATTAACAGACTGGAGAACACCTCCTTTCAAAAATGTGGAAAAAAAAAAATTGCCTTATGCAGTCATATCTCAGAAATGAGTGTTAAACCACGCTTAGCGTACAGAAAAGAAGGAAGAGGTGCTCAGAAGGGAGGATGCTGGGGGGCGAATAATCAACAGACCTTAAGAGTTGTGAAATAATGTATAGCTCTGTAGCAGTGAGGCAGTTTCTTGGCTCTGAGCTGGGAGAGGAAGTCTGGAGAAGATCAAGGAGCAATAAACAGTATCAGTTTATAAAGGACAAATTCTGCCAGGCAGATTTGACCAAAACTTTAGATCAAATTACACAAGTAGGCTAGATGAAGTACTTGCTCCATCTAGGAAAGTATGAAACTGCATCGTAGTGAAGGGATAGTCTTGCAGAAGCTTCTAGCCTTAGCCTTCAGGTTGGCCTATATGTGGGTATGTACTGCCCCAGGCTGTGGGATGAATGGGGCTGAGTGGCAGCTTGGGGAAGGAGTAGGGAAGAGCAATATGTAGGTCTGGGAGCAGTATCTAGGGATCAGGTTTTGCATAAGGGCTCAGCTGACACAAAAAAAAAGCTGATTCTTTACTGAGGCTGTCAGACATGTAGACTTGGGATCCTCCTTCCCTGACTGACTAGCCTGTGTTGTGTGCTAAGTCCTGACCTGGACTGATGGCGATTCCATAAAGTGCCATGGGCTGTTTAACACTGTTACTCTGTGAAGGCAGAGGTGAGCTTGCAGAGGGGTTAAACTCAGCAGTGGAATTAATTTGCTCACACTGCTTGGCAAGTCAGAGAAATAATGTAAATGAGAGAAAGTTTCTAGAGAGCTTAAAAACACACTCAAGAAATAAAATGAGATTCAAAGTGGAAAAATACGATCTGGCACATTTGAGGGGAAATAATTCAAAACACAGATATTCTGTGAAAGTAGAAGAGCCTTGGAAAGCAGTTGTGCTGGAAAGGACCTAGAGTTGATCAGGGGAGGGAGATCGATAGGAGTTTAGTGTGTGACAGGAAAGACAAGGCAGGGTGTCTGTCAGGTTGCCTACAGGACTCTGGATGACCCTGCTGTAAGCCAGGCACTTTTCCCAAGATTAGCAAGGAAGTATGATTTTAAAAATAGGATTTTGCATATTTCAAAATATTTTTTAATGAGTAGGCTCTTGGTAGAAGATTTCTACTGGCACTGTTAAAACCACTTCTTTTTTTAAATAAAAAGTGGGTTTTGTGTTTTAGTGGGTTTTTTGGTTGTTTGTTGATAGGGACAGCTTCTAGGTTGTAGTATCATAATGTCAGGAATGGAAGAGTTGACTTTTGCCCTAAAACTAGGCTAACTGAGGCAACTGAAAATGTAGAGGTCTTAAGGCAACTCTTCGGTACTGTGGTTGGTGCGTGCCAGTCAAACCTTAGCATGCATAAGTAAGTTGATATGTCTGAGGAGCTTTGCGGGTAAGGTCTTTCAAGTTCAGATACTGATCCATTTGCAAACTAAGTAAAGAACACTTTCTAAGTCTTTATATTTACAATAAATCTTATTTCTTTTGGAGAAATGTCTGGTCTACGTGTAGTGTGTGACTATCCTTGAGAAAAGGTCCTCACCTACGTGAAGTATAGCCAAAAAAAAAAGCAGGTACTACTAGTGGTTTTGCATCCAAATTGCATAGTCTGTGGTTACTGTGAAACCGACATTAAAATAAAAGCATGAAGTGATTAAAAACATCGGAAGCTTCTGCTTGAAAGACTTTTGTTATTTTAGAGCTGTAGCAATTCTAATTAGCAGACTTGTCCTTCACAGAGAAGAATATATCCAAAGGGCATGGCTGCAATCCAGCTGTAAGTGCGAACGTCTCTTATATTAAGCAATTGCAACTGTTGCTATTGGGAAGCAGAGAATGCATTCACTGTTCAGGGAAGCATTATTTTCGTGAACGCAGCCCTCTAATGAGCACCTCACTATGTAAGTAATTTTACTACCCAGTGTTAAGCACATGCATTTCCACGGATCAGGCACTTAGCAGCAGGAGGCAGGGGTGGTGCTGACCTTTTCCCAGCATCTCTGTGCAGAAAAGAGTGTTCTGTCTCAGTGGTCCTCCAAATTCTATTTGTGTTTATGAAGAAGGTAACATCACCATAGAACAGCAAATATCTGTACTTCATTCATAGTTTTGATAGTATTTGGGGGGATTCCCAGTGTAGTGGATTTCTTTCTCAACATACTGGTGTGATTGTTTGACGTTGGTAGTGATGAAGGCTTCTGTTCAACAGCCCAAAGCCAAGCGTTTGCATGAGTAGCTGCCTGTTCTTCTTTCTGCTGGGAGAGTGAAGGGTCTTCCGCATGCAAATTGGGGAAAGCCACTGCTGGGTATAACCTCACAGAGATAGGTCTTGCTAAGCACTCTCATTTGGGAATAGAGAGGGATACATAATCTGTGCTTTTTTTTTTAAAAAAAAAAAATTATTTTTTTCCCCTGTTGCTTTCTCACAGAAAAGAATCTCTCCTGCCCATTATCTGCTTTTGGAAATAAAGTAGTTCAGTCCAAGCAGGATAATCTGTCTGTATTTTTTCAGATTGTCACTTAGAACAGTTTCATCATGTTCTGACAGCTTTTATGAGTGTGCATGCAGTTTGAGAGCATTTTTAGAGGAATGTTATGCAAACATTCAAGTAGAGATATAAAACATCTTCAAGCTAGATTTTTAGACGTGACAAATAAAGGTCTTTTTTTCTTTTTGGAGAGGTAAACGTGACTTGAGACAGGACAGGAAAGTCTATTACCCATATGAGCAGTCGTCCAAGTTTAAAAAACGGAAAGCAACAGCTCTGCAATACAGCAGGATCGGGGTTGCTGTGTTCTGAGGGAGGCTTTTCAACTGCTTTTACTTTGTACTTGTTGCTGAGAAGAAGGAAGTTGCTTCAAACTATTGATGAAGGACAGTTTGCCAGCCAGTGTGCCGATGCTGAAAATACATTGCAGCTTTACTCTTAGTAGTGAAGTTGCAGACCCACATAACTGTTTGTGGAACTGGACCATACCCACAGTGCAGATACTGCTGCAGTGTGTTTGCCAACTATCTTGAACTGTATTAGAGAAAAGGGTTTGTGAAAATCACAGCATGGGACATCCAGAGCTCTCCTTTGTTATTTGTGTATTTGGCACGCACAGGTTTTGTAGTGACACTTCTTCTGTTAGAGCCCTGCAACTCCTCCTATTTTATACCTGCACAGTTTAGATCCCTGGTGTCTGCCTGGGTGCTAGAAGGGCTTTGCCTTCGCATAGTTGATGGACCGTAGTGCCACTAGATTATGTGATTAGAAGAAGGGGATAAATACAGGCAAAGCATTTCAGATTGGTACTTATGGTCAAGCTTAGTTCTGCAAGGTTCTTGAGCAAAGAAATTAATGATGATGGACTTGGTAAGTACTACATGGAAAATGTTTATAATATTGAGAGGAAGATTGACAATTCCCATAAGCATGGGAATATTTCTATCCAAGATAACTGAATGACTCAAATTAAATTCCTGCTAAGGCAAGGCCTGTGGGAGCTTCTGAAAATATGGAGGAAATAGCTCAGGTTATTCAGGTTTATACTTCTAATAAAAGAGGAAATCCCATACTCTTACCCTAAAACCTCAGTCTGTGTTTTCCTATTAGCATGTATTACAAGTGATTGTCTTTTGAGGCAAATATTTTACATCTGTTGTCTAGGGCTGATGATCTAAATGACGTGAAATGGAAAAAGAATAATTCCATCTATTGACTCTGCCGCATTTTATCAGACTCATTGGAACTGAATTCACCATCTGTGCCTTTTTGTCAGGGTCAGTAATAGCTTTTCCTAAGAATTTATTTGCTAGAGGGCTCTTTTTCCCTGCAAGGTAAGTAACCTTTATACATGTGCCAACGTACATTTTGAGCAAAATTATGGGGTAGTTGCTGCATTTTTTAAAAGGCCGGTTTACTTTTTTTTCTAGTTCTGTCTTTGCTAACAAGTTAAAAAATAATTTTTTGAGTGGGTGAGTCTAACTTTCTTTTCTTTGCTTCTATGCTGAGAGAGATTATTCCCAGAGCACCTTATGCATTGTGAGGCTCTCTTAAATAGAACTTTTTAAAGCAGATAAACCAGAAATGTCACTTATGAGTTATATTATAGGCTAGACACCTTTAATTAGAGCACTGTGTCCCATGTTTACATTGGAAATAGGATACAGCTCCCTTGTGGTGTACTAGAAAAGACAGCTTCACATTGTGTTGTATGTGAGTTTACCCCTACTTTAATTTGGCAGCCTTAAAAAAAGGCAGCAATTGCTTTTGGTTCCTACCAAAATAGCTCCCTTAAGTTGAGCAGTGGGGGTTAGCATTTAGTCCTGCATATACCTGCCAACGTTGCACTTTGTCTGTCACTGCTGCCTTTTGAAACTCTTCTTACTTTAATCTCTCTGCACTTCGTGTGTGTGCCATCCCCTGTCCTGGCCCCTTATTTTCCAAATTTTGGGACAGTTCCGGATCTCCTTGAGGAGCAGGTGCTTCTGATGAACTTCAGAAAAAATAATCTCTGCGGTCATGTTCCTCCTCACCAGCTCCAGCCAGGTCTGGCTGCTCATTAGAGTGAGGATGCAAACAGCAGCAGATGCCTGTTGGTGGTAATTAGATAAAAGAAATGAATACTGTGAATGCTGCAGTGAGAGTGGAGTTGCTTCCCAGACAGGTTGGAGAGGGATTGTTGCCCTTTTGAAGGGCTGTTATTAGACTTTCCATAGCCCTGCTTTTCTGACTGTTTTGCTAATTAAGCAAATGCATCTTCTGTCCTTCTAGTTTCTTTCTGTCTCTGACTTTTGCATGTCCCTCATTCTCTTCCTATTTTAATTTCACATGGCTCTATTAGGTGTTAGTTGCACTAACTGTGTAGTGCCAATCACTTGGAGACACTGATTTCTTCCTGGCTTTCATTTTTTAGAGTGTGGCCTCAGCTGCCTGGGGACACAGAGGTGTAAATGACCTTTATTGCACCTTGGGCTGCAATAGCTGTGTATCAGGGTAGTTCAGCTGCAAGCTCGTGGGCTGGCTCTGGCTTTTGAGACAGGTTGTTGCCTTCTGTGACTGGAGAAGGTGGGAGATTGCTGTACAGAGCAGCATGGGGCAGAGAGACAGAGAGGAAAAGCTGTCGGTTAAGAAGCAACAAAGGATGAGCTGCCTTATGCTAGTTGCTGTGTTGGGCTCAGGGAGGGCAATGGGCCTGGCTCTCTCCTCTCTACATCCTCAGCCACAGAAAAGTCACTGTTTGATGTGGTGGGCCTGTGGACAAGTGAGCCTGGGAAGGGGAAGGACATGTGACATCTTGCTTTTTAGGCCAGTGCTTTGACTTACCTGATAGCCTGAAAATAGGCAGAGGTAGTTATAAATGGCAGGAAGATTGTTACAGCAGGGCTGCAGGTAAGGGATACCACAAACACCGGGGAATGTCAAAAACATCTTATGCTTTATCCAAATTGACACCTAACCTGTCTGCAGGCTTCAACCATACTGTATTCCTATCTCAGCATGAATGTGAATAGTTTGTGTTTAAGATATCTGTAGCTTGTTGTTTAAAAAAAAAAAAAAAGTGCTCCATTGTATATTAACACTCACAACACTTTCTTTGAAAACTGTGAATATGGTGCAAATTCCTTTTATGTTTAGCAGGAGTTTGCGAAGTCAACAACTCCAGCCAGCTGGCTATGAGTTTTGCTATTACTTTGTGAGGTTCTTAGCTGTCAAGTGGACTTCATCATCACCTATGTGTGACTGCAGTGTTTCATTCCAGTTGTGACAAGCTCTCCTAATATGCATTTTGTTCAATCTAGGCTTTTCCTCTTGTGCTCTTGCTGTACATGTTGGAAATTCCTCACTCCAGTCTGCAAGTTACAAACTTCCTGGCTGCTCCAGGTGCAAGCACTCCCCTTAATTCTGTGCTGTTACCCAGGAGTGCGCCCAGCCAATGCAGCTCACTTGAGATCTTTTCCATATAGACCAGGAACCAGTGTCCCCTATGGTGGCAAGTGCAGCGTAGTTGAGGGTATGCGCAGCACTTCAGAGAAGAACACGGGAGCTCTGGGCACTGAGAGGCTATTTCACCCCTGGTTTTAATGGCTGCCTTGCCCAGAAGGCTTTGGCAGTAAGTGGAAATCAACTGTACCTCAGAGTAGCTAGAAGGAAATACAGATAATTATTTATGAAGTTTAAAGGGGATAACACTTTTACAAAGGCAGGGATAAACATAAATTAAAAAGTAATTTTAGTTTAGTTTAGTAATCCTGTTCTCTACCTTTCTGTGTGGGTTAGCTCCATGGGCTCCTCTCTCCTCCCAGCATGTTCAGGGCTTCCTGGTGGAGGCTTTTCTGTTCTTTGTTTTCATCCAGGTATTGTGCTTGCAGAAGATGATCTGGATCTGATGAGTCTTTGCTCCCTTCTGGGCTTCCATCCCAGCTGTGTTTTTTTTTTTCAGATGCAAAACCTTCCCTCGGGAATTTCTTAATCCTTACTTTGATTGGGAAGATATTTTGGTGCCCCTCACAGTAGTTAATTGTCTGTCCTTTTTTTGCTTTGGGAAATTATGAAGTCACTTGGACATGGCTGGATGAGATAAGAAACTGCCTAGACAGTTAAATTGACTCTGTTCAGGGTTTAGCCAAGTAGAAGAGCCCTTCTTAGCAAATGAAACAGAACGACAATAACTCTTTCTTTCCAGTGACCAACTCTCCAAGCATACCGGTTTTGTGTTATGAATCCTATGGCCCCTATAAACCCTTGCTAATGACGTTTTAGGCAGTTATGTAACTGGGCTGAGTGTGGGCAGCTTGCTTTGGGCTCTCATCTGAGGAGAAAAAAAAGTACGAATCAGCGTGTTGTGAGCCACAGTGCTCAAAATCAGTTGCATCTTTCAAGGAGGCTAATTTAGAAACACTGTTTGGCAATTGATTGGTCCGATGTATTTGATGTAAAGTTCAGTAAATAAAGATGCTAAGTAGGATGGCATATCATTTTACAGTGATGGTAATAAATCGTTCCAGTGAATTCTTTCTGCGTTTCTAATGCCATACGTGGTTTGCAATACCCTGCCCTCACATTATTTTCTTACTTTTCACAGTAAGCCATGAAGTGCTAGTTATCACAGAGGGGTTGGATCTTCCCACAAATTGGCTTAGGGGAATGTTTTAATGCATCTGTGGCTGTATCCTTGACTCTCTCTCCTGATGCTGTAATGTGAAAGTGGATGACAGCTGCAGATAAAACATATGAGATAGTGTATGATTCACGTGGGGATGGAAGAGGAACCTCTGAGAAATACACTCACTCTTCAGAGAGAAACATCAACCTGTACAGTTGAGTATGTAACTTAATGGGCTTCCTTAGTCTGCAGGTCAGACCTGACATTAACCATGGTGACTTGAAATATTTTTGATCGGGTGGCTTAAAAGGTCATACATAAATTGAGTTTTGTGGTCACAGATGATGTTCTAATGGATTACAAGCTTTACCATGAAAGCACTGGGTACAATCAGTTTATACTTACAAGGGTCTTTGACTAAGACTGATTAGGTGAAATTAAAAAAAGCAGAAAGCCAGGCTGAATTTCTCTTAGGGTTCACAGGGCTTAATTTCTTCTTAGACACTGAGACCCCTTCAGTTTGGGGATTATCTTCCAAGCAAAATAATCACATTCCATCTAGGGGCATCTGAAACTAAACTGGATGAAGTACTGGAAAAAAACCTGTCAAGAGCAATCTAGCACTTAGAGTAAAATGGACTGAATAACCTCAGACTATTTGAAAAGGCCATGTTTACTATGTCAGCAGAGACTACACTGCAAAGTCTGGTATATCATAATTATTTTGCTCCTAGTATACAAAAGTACTACAATACCTCAGATATCTCTTGATAAAAACTGATATGGCTGTGCTGTATTTCTGTCCCTTGGACCTTGTATTAATGTAGAGGGGGAGACCATTTTCTCCCTGTATTTTTACTTTCCAGTTACTTCAGGACTGAGATATTCTAGCCAGTTGTGCAGCTGACCAGGACATTGGGGCTTGTTTTCTTTGATCAGAAAACAAGATTCTTTTTCACATTTGAAATCCATCTAATCAGAACATCCATGAACATCTTCCTTCTCACCACAAACAGAATTAAGAGAAAATAAATATTCAGGTAGACAAATACAGTACTAATGTAGTAAAGGACATGCAATAAAAGTCTATGGAATGGTTGCAGAAACTGGTTAATGATCATAAATGTTTTACATGTGTGTTAGTCCCATAGATGCTGCCAGCTGGTTAGCTGCTCGCATCTTTGAAACTGGGTGTTTGTGGAGGGAGAGACTGTGATGGATTTGCAGGCAGTTGTTTTGTGAAAGCTCATTCATGGGGATGTGGCTGCTCTTGAGGATCCCGTTATGTATTCTCACAGACCAGGTAATGAATGTAGCACCAACTAGAGTGGAGACCTGCATTCTTGAAAGTCAAAACCTGAGTCTGGTTCCATTTGAAGCTGTTTTAAATTTATCTTTTCAGATTCCAAGGTTGACAGTCCTTGCTTAGTAGCCTTATTTGAGCCTGTAGGTCCTCCTGGGTTGGCAGGCTATGTAAAAGCACAGATATTCACTCAGTGTTTAGTCTGCAATTGCTGAAATAATTGCACAATCTATGTATTTATTTATTCAGATATGATATTTTTATTTACTATTTACTATTCCTGCAGCATTTAGAATGGAATTTAGATGACTTCATAATTGATTTGCGTTACTAGGTAATGGTGAGGTGTGGGAATAGCTACATTTCAATCTAGAGGATATTTGGCTAATGTTATTTTAAGAGCAAACAATTTCTTGTCTCACTTTTTGGAACAAAAGAGCTAATTCATGTTCATTTGAAAGTGAGTTTCTTTTGTAATGGTAGGTCATGCTGAATAGTGTGTGACAGTATGACTCAGGTTTTTATAAATGACGTCCATATGGTTGGGTTGTTTTGAAAAGCAGTTTGAAAAATAGTATGAGCCAAAGTCTAAGTCTCTAGTGCCCCTTTTTCCATCTGACTATACAGAGGAGAGTGCTTGTTTTTGGAATGCCTTAAATTGTTATTTAGAATCAAAAGTGCAAAAGGTTGCATGTTGTTTATACATTGTAATTTTTGTTTTGTTTATTTCTTGTGACTGGTACTGAGAAGTGTGAATCAGACATTGAAAGCAGGCTGTTTCTATAGAGGCTGATCATGGCTGGTGAGCCTGCCTTAAGAAATTTGTTTGACTTCAGAGATGTCAGTAAATGTTCCAGTCTTCCCACATGGAGTGTACTCATAGGTCTGGCTGGTGGATATTTACTGAAAGAGTTTGGGATAATAGAGCATAGTAAATGAGAAGATTAATTAGGTAGAGGATATGATGAAACACTACAAAGAATATGATGAAAAAAGCAAACAAATCATTCTAATAAGCCTTTCAAACTCAATAGGCATCTGGTTTTGACTCAGTAAACCACTGTCATCTTAAAACTGAAGTGCTGCAAAGCTGGCTGGTGCATGGGGTGGGGAAGATGGCAGTCTTTGGGTGTCTTTTTTGGGTCATCCCCCCAAGTTTATGTGAAAAAGATGAAAATTAGAGCACTTTATATTTTCCATAGCTCAAGAACCAGACTGTTGAGCATTTGGTCATCAAAGACTGAAAAACTTTATCCATGAAAGTCTGAGAGATTCTGCCAAGCAAGTGTTCATAAAAACTTAATTTTCAGATTCTTTGAAATTTGCTACTCAGCGGTGGATGCATAGTAGATACAGTAGATGTCCAGCCATATCTAGGCATGACTATGGAAAAACATGTATGAACCTGAGGACTGCTTTAACCACTGGAGAGAGTTGCTGGGGGAGGGCCCTTCAGTGGTGGCTGTAAGCAGCAGGCTGGGAAGAAATTCCCAGCCTCCCTGGCCTGGTGAGCACCAGCCCTGCCTTCCCAGGGCAGAGTGAAGGTCTGGACCCATGGCACCGTTACGTAGAGTAAGGGTCTTGACAAACTAACTGCTTTGCTTTGGGCTTTAATTTAGGGTTGAAATGGAACTGTCTAGCACATTTCTGTGGCATATAATCCTTTAAAACAGGCTTTAAAATTTGTTTTCAATTTTCTTTTAAAAATTAACGGGATTGCAGCAGGTAGAAAGAATACAGGGGCACCAGAGCTTCCTATAAGCAAAAACGTTTGCCATTCTCACCTTCATTTACAGGATTCATTTATCACATTGGAGGGAGGGCTGGGTTCAAGTCACCTTGTGGGATCCTTAAGACATTAATCTTGCTATAGGTAGTGCAAGCCATATCAAACGCTTCTGGATTACAGGTGCCATAATAATTGCTCATAATCTGTGTATGGTGTGAAACTCAAGATGCCTTTCTGAGCTAACAAGCAGCGAGGGAGAAAACAAAGCACAAGTAGCAAAAAAAGAGGTTGAACAGAGTCAATGAGCACAGCCTGCAGATCTGTGCAGGTGTCTCCCCTGTTGGGCTGCATGTCATTTTGACCTGTTTCAGGGCTGGATCACAGCAGAGCATGTGGAGAACTTGCAGCCATTTTTAGGCTGTGATGCTGCCCTTCTACTCTAGGAGTCTCCTGTGGGGAAAAAAAAGACAACCCAGAAATAGCAGTGATCTTACAATGAAATGGTTATAAAGATTGACAGGCAGACTTTCCATTACCTTACATCCCCTCTCTTACACACTTTAGCTTGTCCATCCATTACCTTGTGTTATTAGGGCAAGATACGTGGTCTGTTAGACTGGACTGTGGGGAAATTGAAATCTGTGTTTATTACACCCAAAACTGCTAAAATGGGCCAATAAGGTAGAGGCTAACTGCAATAAAACCTGCAACTTACTGTGATGGCAGCAGTGGAAAACAATTCCACTTTAATTACAGACTAAAGAAACAGCCTTACTTCTGTGTTTTTGAATGCTATGAAACAATTCCCAAATGTTCTGTGGCTTTAAATACTGAAATGAAGATCTGTTCGGTGGAAGCTTTCACAAATGTGACACGATGTGGAAACTTGGAATATTGTAAATAATAATAAGATTGTTTTGCTTTATATGGAAAAAATATTCACTGCTTCTGCAGTGGCAATTTATATTCCTGCAAGCCTGCTGGCTAGACAGTCATAGTTTTGCTTGCAAGTGGAACCAAGGGCTTAAACTGCTGGACCATCTTCTTTGTATTACTCTTACATTTAATTTATTTGTAGTACCACATGTACTGATGTAGGCACAATGTAGCTCTAACGAGCACTTGAATTTGGAGTCTAATCCAGTAAGAGTTTCATATAAGACTTCTACTATAGATGGTGTTTCCATATGCAACAAGCAGAGAGGAATGAGCAAGTACCGATCTGGTCATTTGGCAGTTCGGTTGTATCCTCCCCTGCGATGAGGCATCGGATCTTTGGGGAGTGCTTTTGTCAGCTGAGGCTGGAGGCTTCAGGGGGAAGGGGTCTTGCCCTTCCTCTGCCCCATTCCTTCCTGGGAAACAGGCAGGGCTTGGCAGTTCGGGCTCCTTGTATGCCTCTCCCATGGCTGGGCTGGGGACCTGAAGGGAGAGGGTGCTGGAGGGCTGGCTACCTTTGCTACTACTAAGAGTGAGGGACAGTGTAATGGCAATCTTAATCCCTGAAAGGAGGGGTGTGCATCTGTGTGCGAAAGTTTGCCTTGAGCTGGTCTGAGGTGGTGCAACCAGGCTGTCTCCTCTGGTGCATTTACTAAGACTTTAAAGGATGTTATTTTCCTTCTAAAATAGCATTATCCAGAAAAACTTATTTGAGGAATAGGGACCCAAACTGCCTTTGCAGAAATGACTTGCTAACTATTTAAAAGCCTGATGCTCTGTGCTGTCTCTCAACAACTGGATTTAGTATTAACAGAGAGAGAAAATGTGGTCTTTAATTTACTGCGTTTTCAGCTAAAACTGAGGAGCAATGGGGAGCTGATTTACAGTGGTGAGCTGTGTGGAGAAATCTTGTGCTCTGGGGAAGAGAACCCTCTGCGTGCAGAGAAGGTGCTGTGTGACTAGTGCTCCTTTGAGGGAGCAGCTGTAAATGGGGATGGCTTGTTGGGGTTGTCCTTACTGTGCTGCAGTCCTTGAGACAATTTATAAAAATATATGAAAAATGAACTGTTCTTTCAAATGAAGCTGGGGCAAAAAAGGGAGTAAATGGCTGATTAAAATTATAGCTACTTAAAAGCTGGTTTCAGGGAAAACAAAACCCGATGAACTAGACTAAACATTATTTTAATTAAAAAATTGTATTATAGTGGGAAAAAAATGACTCAAACATTTGTTAATGTCCAATTATGCTTCCTCAATACATATTCTCCAAGATTGATCAGCCTAGTAGGAAAACTTTGTAAACATGCTGTATTTTGGGTAGATTGATACATCTTTCAAATAAGAGAAACAGGAAATTTAAAGTAGAATAAAGAGTAATAAATTGGTGGTGCAAATAAATTCACCAGTCTCAGTACAGATGGCACGAAAGGTATGATTAAATTTAGCCTGGTGAGTAAAACCCTACTGTTTTAGGCTTTGACTAGTCCCAATGCATCTTTCAAAATCTGGCAATCTTATGAGCACTGAGACTGGATTTCTTTCTAGCCGCTGGTGTTTATGTGTAGGTGTTGCTGCTCTCGAGTACACAAGAACTGATAGGATACCTGCTGTCACTGCAGGACCTGGCTGTTGTTCAAGAAGGCACTCAGTATATGGCTAAATTTCAGATGCCAAAACTGCTATTTGGAATAGGGATGACTTTTTTTTTGCCTGTGTTTTAAGGTGAGCAGCAAGTGCCCAGGTTTTGCTATTAAGACCATGAAACAAAATTAAAGGTCTTACAAACAGCCTCTTCCCCCCCCCCCCCCGATAATATCGTTATGAGCAGGAAAAACAAAGATGAGACTGGTTCAAACAGTTTACTGACTTCTGTCCTTATAAACATGCAAGGCCATGGCGTAACCTCTCTGTACAAGGTAATGGTCTAAATATCTGTTAGTGTGGTTAAGAGCCAAACATGATGGAGACATTTTGGAGCTATGATTGTGTGCTGGAGGTTTCTATCAGGATGTGGATAAAGGCAAACCTCCCTTTAAATAAGTGTTACTTTCTCCTTCAATTCAAAAGGGGTCTGCTGAAGATGCTACCACCAGCAAAAATGCTCTTCTCTCAAATAACTGTTTGCCTTTAATGTTGGAGCATCTCCTTTCTGTTTGGTTTTTTTTCCCTCTAGCTGTGCAGTGGGTTGCACAGATGGCCTAGCATAAGGAAGAAGGAAAATAGGGATAATGCTTTCTGATGGATTTATTTGTATACAAGTCCCAATGGACCTAAGTATTAAATAGCTTCAGGTTTTTTTAAGTTGTCATGACTATACAGAAGACTGGGCACACGTCACTAAAGCTGGATTATTTTTTTTTTTAGTAGATAAAGTGGATTTTGGTCTTAAAGTGGATTTTTAGTAGAAGCTTGTGAATGACTGAACTTGAGATTCTGAAAAGCATAACATATTGGGGGAGAGAAGCAAATGTTGGTCGAGTAGGAAATAATATTTTAGAAGAAATCTTGAAGCTGTTGTTGAGACTAGCAGATACAAATTGCCTCTACCTATTACTTTCTACACGCAGAAGTGTTTGAACAGATGCTATGAAGTACTGTTGGCTATAAAACCTGCCTGTCTGTCTTGTGAGCAATGATGAAACTCGGTGTACCAGAACCCTGGTGGCCAATATCCACTGAAAAGCAGTTCTCCACTAATCCTCCATTATAAGCTTTGGCTGTCCGTTAAATGTCAGGAGGAATGGGATGGTAAGAAAGAGGTTAAAGAGCTCACCTCATATCAACATAGGCTATTACACTTTGATTTTTCACTTCTTTTCTGTTTCCATTGGTGAAAACTGCTCAGCTATTGCAGGGCGAGAGGGAGGTATCTTCATCTACAGTTGCTTACAGCTCCATTTAAAATGCAATTGCTGTTTATGTGTGTTCTAATGCAGAGATGTCTTGTCTGAAAACTTGGCTGAAAGCAGGATGTTTGCATGTAAAACACTGGAGATGGGCTCTGAACCTTTAAATGTAAAGGGCTAGTCAATATTTTTGGCATTCTTATGGTAAAAGGATTACCTCTGTCAGTGAGTGACAGTGCTTAGGATGCATCAACCAGTGCTTAGGATGCATCAACCGGGAGGAATGACATGCGTTGGGCAAGTGTGGATGCCCTGGGGTTGCAATTTAGGCATTTTAACTTCCTCCTTCAGCTACTGGAGAGGAGGAAGAAATGATCCCTCTTTTCTCAGCTCTTACTCAGGGACCTTGGAGACACTGTCCGTAGTCATTTACTGTTTATTTGGGTTATTTCTAGCTGATTGTGCAGTTATGTAAATGCTCGTGCTGGAGGAGTGCAGAGGGTGGGAATACGTTGCTAGAGGGCTGGGGGCAAAGCAGGGTCTTTTCCTTCTGCCCCTCCTGACAGCTAGCTTCAGTGACTGAGAGTCCTGGAGTCTGGGAAAAGGTGCTACTCTTCCTACTTCCTCACCTACCGCTCTGTGTTCATATAAACCATGGGCTGAAGTTGATACGGTTTTTGTTTATTTCTCTGTGTCGTCCTCTTCCCCCTCCCCTAGTGTTGCTAGATCCTGCCAGATCTGAATTGCAGACATCCCAGTTTTACTCTATTGACAAGGTGACAGCCAGCACTGGAGGTACCAGAGATACCGATACCAGCAGTCTCTGGAAGAATCCCAGCATTCATTAACATTTGGAAATGGCCTGTCTTTTGTCCACCAAGATTGTGTTTTGCAGAGAGTGTTTAAATTCTGCTGAAATAAGCAAAAAAAAATGCGGGCTTGCTAAAGGAAGTTTCCCAGGCATAGGTAGTTGAGAAAGTGTTGGGTTTTTTTCATGCTTAAGGAATGCTTGTATTCAAGGGGAACTTTCTTGAATATGTACCCTTTCTTTGTAGTCCACTTCATGTATTTTTCAGTGTGAGATATTTTTACAGTTTAATTGCAAATGAATGCTTGACAGTGGAAGTTACTGTAATTGAAATCACCTGTCAGTAACTTAAAGATGACATTGCAGTCTTGCATTTCTGGGCACCTTCATGAACTGAAGCATGAAAGCATGATCTAGTGGTGTCTAAATATAGAAGATAATTTCTTTAGAACCGCAGATACTGATATCCTCTAGAGATGTGTTTGGTTATTGTTAAGTTGTTCTATGCATATATGAGCATGTAAGCAACTTGGTTTCTGTATAGAGTCTACAGTATTCTCTCATTCTTCTAGTTCAAGACAGAGGTATACACAGAGGAGAATGGAAACAATGGTAGAGAGATTTTTGCCTTCTGGTTGCAGTAAAGCAGTCTGGTTTGGAGCAGAGAGAATGAAAAGACTTCCTGCAAAAGCAACACAGCAGGTTGTGTAGTATGCCGTGTGTGGGAAGTTAAGTGCTTTGGACACAGAAGGGGAAGTTTTAAATGCCTGTGACTCCTGGACGGAATGGAATTGGTCCTGTAGGTTTGCAAGTGGATCAACATCTTTGGGTTTCAAGTCAAAGCAGCTGGTCAGCCCTTTAAGAAATGGGGAATGAGCAGTACGTTTGGTGGGACTGGAGGTGGAGCGTGTGAGGGGCGAGTGAACAGCACTGGCTCTGGAAAAGAATTGTGTGGGTTCAGTGCCTGTGAGAATGAAGGTGGCTTTTGTGTTCGCCTTAAATAATGAACTATAAAATAATCCCTGCAGGCCATTGAAGGATGGAAAACAGTTGTAAAGGGTAGCCTTTACTTACAAATATATGCAAGAAAGTACGTTCTATTCAAGCTTTAATTTTAAGAGATGCTAATAAAAATGAGTAATATATGGAAAATATTTCTATCCATAACTGAATCTTCTTTTTATGTGCATTTCCACGTGTGTGCATCTCACATACTGATAAGTTTTGGTCTGTTTGCATATAGATGTTACACTGTTTAAAGTCACAGCAACATACGATTAAAAAAAACCCCTGAAGATGTGATTTGCTATGTAAATAACCCTTTTGTCCCAGTAACCACTTTTTTCACGTTTAAAAGTGTTGTTTGTTTTAATGTGGCATCCTGATTGAGAATGGTTATTTTGCACAGCTAAGGTGTAAGTATGCCCAGACCTTGGCTAGTAATTAGCTTTCTTACTATCAGATAGGAAGCTTGCCTGGGGACCTGAGACACTAAATTGGCATAATTGCCTTGTGATATGGAGGTGGATACTTGTTTTTCCACAGATTTACTTTCATACTATTGAAATATATTATTGATCCATTTCCAAAGGGAGAACAGTAAAAAGAGCAGAGAAATTGGGCAGTATGGGGCTCTACAACCAGATAACAAAAGGCTCAGGTCTAAGAGTTTGAACTCTAAATACTGTTTGTTTTTACCGAGTGACTACCAGGGTCAACATGCAGGATGGTGGCAGGGAAAGAGGAAGAAAGAATAAGATACTGTGTAGAATTGCAGTGATGTATGTTTGTATTTGATATAAGCAGTTGAAGTGAACAGGGCTGTAAAGCTACAGTATATGGGGTCATTATGTTTTACTGAGAGATGCCAAGCAGAGCTGTGGTGCAGAAGGCTGTGAAATGATTAAAATTCTCACATGGTTGTTAATATGCTTATCACTGGTATCCTTATTGGGGCTTCATGACTGTTAATCACAGGAGGCTGCATCGTGATTAAGCCCACTGCGTTGGTTGAGAATAGCTGTCCTGCTTGAAGTGGGGGGAGACGAGAAGGCATGAAAGGATAGTTGGCTGGAAAACATAGCTGGCAGAGGGATGAGGTGACAATTAAAGAGTCAAAACTCTTGGTTAATCTAAGCAGGCACAGAATTAGATTGTAGTCCTGGAAAAAGTCAAGTAGATTGTTAGTGTGGCTGAGTGCCAGGCTGTTTCTTTTCTCCTTCCTTCAAAAACCATGGTGAAGTTGGAAACATGAGTGAAATATTAAGATACGTGAATAAAACCTCATTCTGTCAGCCCCTATATAGCTGGTATTTCCCATCTGGAATCAGAAAGAAAGAGTGAATGGTTATTAATATGTAATGAGATCTTACAGAAATAATAGCATTGCAAGCAAAGGAAAAGAGGGATTTAGAGAAGGGAATCATTCATGCGAAAGTTAGGCTTGACATGCTGGCATGTTAGTGATAATAGGGCAGGCATGGTCCTGAAGGCTTGTGCCAGTGTTTTCAAAGATGGAAATAGCAGGTTGCTTGGATGATGAAAGTAGGTGTCCTTCTAACATTATGCTGTATCAATTCTCTTGTTCCACTTCCCTGCCTTTTACCATGTTTTCTCATTTTGCTGTAAACTGCTTGGGGCAGGGGTCATGCCTATTATTTGTCTATAAAGTGCTGCTACTTCTGAGGAACATGTTTTGTTGATTGCTGGAGGAACAAGAGCATCAGGGCCCTGCATGCAAAATTCTTTAAGTCTCTGCAGAGATGCGTTTTTCCCAATCTGTGTGGAAGTGTGTAACTTGTGGGTTTCTAAAAACTGAATATGTATACTAGAGAAAGGTTTGGTCTGTACTCGGAGCAAGCCATGTGCTGCTGACAGTCTGGTCTCTGGGCTGGACAGGTGTTGAGTCTGACCCATGCATTGCCCTTGTGTTGTGTCACATCGTCAGAGCATTAGAGCTTGTGTGCCTCCTGGGTGAGGGAAAAGCCAGAACACCTTCTCCCTCCAGAGGACATCACCCTTTCAGTGAATATGCAGTGTTTGGTCCATGATCTGTGTTGTACTGTGCCATTTACTGAACAGCTCCATGACTTTGGCTTGATCACCATGGAATTTAGAGACTGGCCATTTCTGATGGAGCTTACTCTTACTATAGCAACATGCACCTTGCACTCCAGTGCACAAGTAACAATACACTGTGGCTTTGCGTTTTGGAAGATGGAGAATGAGGGTTTTTTTAATACAGTTTAACACAAATTTTTCCAAGCTTTTACCTTGGGGCTATACTGTGATGGAACCTTAACCTGCTGTGCCCAGTCTTAAAATTATATTGTTTCTTACTAGTGGCTAAAGTATATCAAAATGGTCAAACATCTATCAAAACAAACAAGAACTCAAACAAGAAATTTTAAATGTACATCATGTAAAAACAAATAGTAGACTATCAGTTATTTACACGTCAGCATAAAATGCATCTGGTCACACTGGATTTTCAAGATGGTGAAAATAGGAAGTGCAGAAGCTGTAGGAGGGAGGCCACAAGAAGACATAGAATCACAAGATTTGAGGTTGGAAGGGACTTCAAGGATCAAAGTGAAGATCATATAAAGTGATGTTCTTGGCCTGCCCTTACTTTGGGTTTGGAGAGGTCCAAAGATAGTGTTTTGTCAACAAAACTAGAAAGTCTGAGGCCCTCTGACCACCCCCAGTGGAGGCATCCATAATGAGTCAGGAGTAGTGCCTCGAGGAAAATATCTGAGAGTTTTTGCAGCCTCTTTGCATGTGTATTTCTAAGTCACCAGACAAATGTGGGTCTGGCTTGGCATACGGACCTGTCCAGGAAAAAATCTGTTGTGTAAGGAAGATGCAAAGAGCAAGCAGATGAAGAAAAGGAAAATTAAATTGTTAAGTATTGACTTAACAATAGGATAGAAAAGGGAGAGGGTTACTTCTTAGTAACTACTGAGTTACTACTTTGCCAGTCTTGCTCAGATGATTTTGCCATACAAGCTTTTTCCGCTGCTGTTTCATCAGTGGCATCGCACAGCATGTGGGCTATTTGCAGATTGTGTTAAATTTGTTTCCCAGACAACTTTTGCTGATCCATTATGGACACAAATAGCCAACTAATCTATACCTAGGAGAATGTTAATGGTACTCTTAATTGCCTCTCGCAATACGTTGCATCATTACTTGTGTGGTATCTTTAATTGTTCCAGCACCTTTGTGGGTGTCAGCCTCATTCTCCATCTGCAAGATGGCATTTCCTTTGCATGCCTGAACCATGTCTGTGTGAGAGAGGGCACTGGAGGCTGAGCAGAGCTGCAGGTAGACAGGCATTCTAAACATGTGCCCAAATAGAAAGTGTAGAAAATGGCTACAAATGCTTATTTAAAAAAAAAAAATCATTCTTTTGGTACAGATCTCAGATTTCAGCTTCCCTGCCCTCCATCCCTCGATGTGTTAGCTATCAAGTTGATGTAAGCTTCCAGAGTAATTTCTATTTCTAAGATCAAAAGGTTTTTCACAGTTGCACAGGTGAAACTATGGTGGATTTCAGGTATGTCAGAAAAGCTTTATGGAAAGGAATTTCAAGAGCTGCATCATAAATATAACTGAGTAAAACAGATATGAAGGTGGTAGCTGGCTCTTCAGAGTGTTGATGTGTATGTCTCGCACCCAAACCAGCAAGTGAAACAGATTCAAGAATTAAAATGCACAATGTATACTCAGAAGCGGAGAAAATAGAGATGCACAACTGTTTAATGAGGACTGCTTCTTGTAAACAGTGCTGCATGAGGGCAGACATGCTAATTAAGCATGCAAATTGAATTTGCCAGGATTTGAGAGCAGGGAAGACATCTGGAAATAGGCCTTGATTTTCTAGGTAGCATGAATGAGTTGCCTTTATTAGTTATCAGGATGCCTCTAGGAATTTAGATTTAGTAGAGTTCAGAGCTTTTTAGGATCAGGAGGCAATATGCCAGGGACAAAGTGACAGACTCTTAGCCCTTTCTGAAAGGGCAGATCTGTCCTACATACTCAGAGTTTTTTAAAAAATAATTTTTTAAAAAGAAATTATTTGATTTTTTTTATTTAAAGGAAACATTTATGACATAGTTGGTGATTGACCTTCTAGCTCTATCACCCTCATCAGTGCTTTGCAAGACTGTTAAAGGATCTTTGCTCAGCTGAGAGTTACTTGCATGAAGCTGTAATTGTGGGTTCTAACTAGAGCCAGGGATGCTGACACACCTTACCTGAGGGTTAGAGAAATCACAGCATTTATAACTTTCTGAAGGCCAGTGGCAACTAGGAGAGTCTCACCCACAGTGATCTGTCACTGTTGTTATCTTCCCATTCCTACAGAGCTGTGAGAGAGGGCTATTAATCATCCTGTCTGAGGCCTGGGAGCATGTGGAAATGCACAGAGAATTACTGTAGCTTCTAAACAGTCAACACTGCAGGCTCTGATAGTTGCTCCCTGCTTTAGGTCTGAAGTAGTGACAAATTCATCTAAGTCTCTGTATTTTCTTTCTCCAGCACCCTTTTTCCTTCTAGGCTGGTGTCAGAGCTGCTGCCTTTTCTCCCCTTGAAGACAATTGGTTTCTTGCTGAATCCCTTCCAGGAGCAGTTAGTGTGGCACGAGAGCTGGTTTTGTCAGGAGGAACTACAGGGTATTTAAATTTGTTGTAGGTGTGGGCATTGAGGCAGTGGTAGTGAGGAAAGAGCAGAGGCCTCTCTTTCCTCCTCTGTCTTTAAGGAACCACTGGGGTGTGATGGGAGCTGGTGGGGGTGAATGTGCCAGTTTATCTTAAACATAGCTGCTGGTGATCCAAGTACCTAAAGGCTGGAGTTAGGGTTTGTTAAGTTTTGAAAACACAAGAGTGAGACTTTGTGTTTCTTGCTACATCTTCTGTGGTCCTTAGCTTTAGGATAGAGGTTCAGTTGGGAAGAAGAGTTGTGTTAAACTTTGTTTGCGAAGTCAGCCATGATTAGTGATTTGGGCATTTATTACATTGGCATTAGTGTGCGGGCTTGTTAAAAGAGGATGAGCGGTTGCAAAAGTAACAGGTCCCATAGCTGTGGCGTGGGCTGGCTTTGGCATGTTTGAATCAACTTTTTTAATTTTTTTTGCAAGTAATAATCACTTGGTTGTGTTTAATGTTAGAAATTCTTTTGTATAATTTTGGGTGAGAGAATTGTTGGGGTTTTGTCAAAGTCTTACGTTGTATGCTAGAGTGGGTGAGGAGATGGCTGGCAGCCATGAATGTCACATTTATACATAAATGGCATATGTTTTTTTATTGCAGACAAAATTCAGAGTTGTGGTTGAGACAATGAGGGCTTGTGGGGTATAAAAAGGATAAGCAGTTCAATATAATTTTGAGTCCTGTGTGGATCACACTGGTAATGTGAATGCTGGTCACATCAAACACAAATGCCTTACATATCATTTTGCAGAGGTACTGGTGATTTAGGTATCGTTAGGAGTAGAGCTTATGTTCAAGTAAGAGAAAAGGTGATAAATGAAGTTTGTGGTTTTGGAGAAACTTTCATGGTTTGCAGGGCCAGGTTTAGGGGTGCTGTTGGCAGTGGTGAATTCACTTGTGCTCAGACCTGATGCTGGGTGTAAGCTGTTCAGTGTGTGGAGACAGCTGGGGTTAGGCTTAGGCTCAGGGTTAGCAGAAGACTGTATGAAAAGATGCGTTGATTGCAAGGTCCTGAGGAGGTGATGGAGTTGGGATTAAGCCTGGAGCAGGTCTCACTGGAATGGGGATTAAGTGTAGGAAAAGAGAGTTGGAAGAGCTCATGTTCTTGTTGAATCCTGTTGGGGTGCAGGATTAGGGAAAACACGTTTTGTTGTCAAAGACACGTAGATTATGATTAATAGGTTTTGTTTCACCTATTTAATGGAAAGGCAACAGAGTCCATAATGAAGTACCACTTTGTAAAACGTACCAACTGCATAGTGTTCATTGCACATTATGAACAGGTTTTTGCCAATCTTGGAAGAATTGAAAGATGCAAACAACTGTGAAATAGTGGAAACTGTAATATAAATGAGCTTTACAAACTGTAGCTTAAAAGTCCCAGAAATATGAGGAATTTAATATTAACTTTAGCATATTTATGTTTCTGTCTGTTGTGAAATGTTGTTCATTTGGCTTGATATCCGTGAAGCTCTATACTTTATATAAACTTTGGCTGTAAATTTTCATAAACAGTTTTCATTTCTGGCAACCAACAATACATCAGAAGCTTCCTCATAAAAATAAATTTATTACTTATCATACTGCTGTATTGGTTTAAAGAGATTAAAAAGAGCACATGACATGATTAACATTTTAATTGAGTGTAATAGGAAGCCTGATGCTGTCTAGTTCCCAGATTCGTTGCTGCTTGCTCTTGTGCTTTACAAGGCTTTTTAGTTATTATTGTAAAGATCAAATCATACTATTGTTTCAGCAATATCTATTAATTTTGCTTTTATGAAAGCTTAAAAAAAAATCTTGGAGCCTTAATGAATGTGGTGAAGTAAAATACTGTGGACTGCTTTTAAGCCAGTAACGAAAGTATTACTCATCCTGGTTTTTTAAATATAGCAGATTTTTGCCACAATTATTTGGGCTCTGTTTATGTAGATATGATATTTGTGTGTATGAGATGTCTTATTTCCAGCAGGCAGCACATGACCAACATCTACTTTGAATGCCCTGGCTTTCTTTAATATCTGCAAATCAGAGGACAATATCCCTCTTGGGTTGGAGGACTTCAGAACAGGAAAAAGCACTTTCCCCTATCCTTTTATGTCCTTCACTGCCAACTAGTCTCCTTTTCCAGTTTTTCTGAAGAATTCATGTTGATATGCTGCTAATGAACTAACCTTGAAGTACTAGAGACATGTGAAGTTTTGGCAAGTGTTTCAAAAATCCCGTACCAACCTGATGAGCTGAGAGCTCTAGTCATCTTCCCCTATTTTGGGGAACTCTCTGCTCCAGCGTTAAACTGGGCTGCAATTTGTATTCCATGTTTCCTCGGGGTGCTGAATAAGATGTTCTTAAGCTCACAGATAATGAGAAACCATATTTGAGCTAAGCTGTAGGAAACCTGCGCGTGCACATACCTATGCATTCTCATGTCATTTTTCTACAGGGAGGGACAACATACATCTCACCTTGAGGTTGTTAGAACAGTTTTCTTTCTCTCTCTCAGTGTAATTAAGATTCAAGACCTTAGTCTGCCCTAGAATGTAAACATGTAAAATGGCCTTTCGGCATTCCTGTCTTACAGCATGATATACAGCACAGTACAGGGTAAGAGGGGCTCTATCTCTATAGGGCCTTTGGCCCTTTTTTTTTTTTTTTAAATAATGTGACAAAATCTATGTGCTGAATCCGAAAACTGCTAAGAATAATGGCAGTTTTTCCTCTAGCTATACCTTTTGGCACCTTCATTGTTAAGGGATATGCAAGTGCTGCTGAAAATGCAGAGAAATCATCACAACTTACCATCTTCACAAAATGTGTGAAGCCTTCCACTTTCTGGTTGATTCCAGCTGCTAAGTTGAAAGTTCACATGTCTATGCAGAATGCACAGATAGTGCTGAAGGTTTATGTTCAGGTGTATGGGGTATTTTGTACATTCAGGTCAGTCTGTACAGCAACAGCAGAGGAGGGAAGGTGCGTGTGTGTGTGTGTTAGTACAGCGAATTGGAGCATGACTGCGGAGAGGTAAGTTGGATTACTTTGCATCTTCCATTGAAGAAGCAATTATTTTGTTCTCTTGAATGCAAATTTTCTTTCATGGTATTTTTGGTCAGCGTATCTCCATGTTTGTCTTATGGGAGACAAAGGAACCCAAAGAGTGTCTGCTCTGGTCACGGGCAAGGCAGAAAAACCTTTTTTTCTAACAGGATACTGAATTTCACCATTGGAGACTGCTGGGCAGAGTGAGCTCTGGCAGGACCCTTCACACTCCTCTGCCACTTATTGAAGCACTAATGGCAAATGAACATCCGCTGTTCGTTCAGCGCTCTTGCAGGTTAGCATGAGGTAATGGGGGAAAGATAGTTACGGGTAGGTGCTCTCTCAAAGATGTTCAGCTTTCCTTGGTGGAAGGTGTTAGGTATTCATCTCTGTGCACGCAGCACCCAGGGCTTCTGCAACACCTTCTGCAAAGCCTGTCTATTAATTCCAGAGAAGCACGAACTAATTTTTGCTCATCTCCAAAACAGTAATTGGCAGACAGAGCTTTTGAAAAGGAAGCTTTGGAAGGTCCTTTCATTTTATAAAGTTTGCAATAACAATTTCTTCTCTTATTAAACCAGCCTAAGATTTTGGGATCATGTTGAAATGCAGTGTGGTGTGACTTGACGCTTCTTTCTATGCTGTAGCTCTCTGTTGTGAGTCCTCCTTTGCAGAGCGGCTTAAATGTTGTATTTGTGAGTTTGTCTTGTAAAGCTGGTGGTGTGTGATATCTTCCTGGAGACAGTCTGCTCTCCTACTGTGTGCATATTTTGGTTTTGTTTTTAATGAGGATTGTGGATTTTGAAATTTATGTAATTTCTGCTTAACAGAGGTAAGGCAGGGTGTTGGCATATCTGGCTGTCTCATCTAGCTGCCTAAAAGACAAACATGTTGGAGGCTGTAGAAAGAGAGTTGCTTCCATTTAAAAATGGGAATGGCTATAAAATGTCAGAGGTATCAGAATGACTTATGTCATGCTCAGCTTGGAAAGGTCTTTGTAGTAATTAGTTTCCTTCTGTACAAATGATAAGTTTGAGCTGTCTACTGGAGCTGGTGTAGAAGATCTGACTTTAATTGTCTGTTTGAATTTGACAACCAACAATGATTAACATTTTCCTAATAAATTTAGCAGGCAAACTGTGAGCAAGTAAACTATGTGAAGGACTGAAGTTCCCTTACAGCCTTGCAAATATACTAGGCTGTGATTGCTTTGTAAAATTTCTTCAGCTGGTGTCAGTACTGTTGGAAATGCTTATTGTAGGTGTTCCTGAATTATATTACGGTCTCTTTTTAAACTAAATGAAAAGATAGCTTAAACGAGGAAAGCAGTTGTGTGTGCAACTAGAAATTGGAAGGGGCCTGAGCAATTTGGAAGGTGAAAATATATGAGCTCTGGACTCTTCTTTGTTGTAGGCAGGTCACATAATTTCACTGGTACTTCCTAGCTTATAAGAGACAAAATCAATATTTCACTGACTACCCTGGTATAAGAATGTTTATTGAGTGAATGTGTGTGAAGTCACTGAGATGGAAACTGTATGGAAGTGACTGTGTTATTAGGGTTGTCATTATTAATAACTGTTGACTAGAACTGCCCTTTTTGATGATCTGCTGCTTTATCCAAAGAGAAGGTTTTAACTGGGAAGAGTGAAGAGAACTAGAATTTATGTCCACAGAAGTGTAATACTAGCAACTTTAAGGAAATACTGTCAAATTCTGGGCCGGCAGCACTGCCTGTGTACATAGCCTATTTGGGGAACATAAGGCTGTTAAATTCTGCAATTACTCCAGAGATCATTTTGCAGAACATCTATCATGGCTAGAATTAATAGGAGAAAAAAAGTCTTGCTGTCTCAGAGTTATTATGGAAATGAGTTCAGGGAGGAGTTTTACTTCTGAGAAGAGAGTGCTAGTTCTTGCTGGATCAAGTACTGTAGCACTCAGGCAAAGAACCCTTCCAAAACAGGATGAAATAATGATCCCCTCAGAGTCAATGCCAGGTTTTTCACCAGTGTTGGTGGAGGCACGATTTCACCCTGCAGCTTTTGGAGAAGTACTTAGAAATTTCTACAGGGAAACGTAGGAAGGAAGATAGGAAGGAGCAGTGCTTGTAAATAGGAAGTTGTGCTGCATGGAAGATAGTAATATCTATCTTGTCTCTGTACAGAAAGTCTGTGTTAACAATAGATGTAACTGCAATGGAGTGTTTTTTCTTGCTGTTGCCTCGTTTATGCTGCAGGACCTGCCATTTCCTGGATAATGTGGGTGACTGTACTTGGCAATATTACGCAGCTTCAGCCCTGGTGACTTCATGCAGGCACTGTAAAATATGAAACAGGTTTTCAATCCTTTTCAGTTTGCAGACCTGAAAGAGCTCTCCATTGGAGAGGCAGACATGGATAGTGATGGTGAGCTTCCTGCATCAAGTTTACCTTTTGTATAACCTCTTGTAGACTCACAAGAAGTCCATGAGGTCTACAGAGTAAGCATGGAGAGGGATACCGACCTTCTGCAGCTACTCCTTTGTGTGCTAAGCATGCTCCTGAAATGAATTATCAGATATGTTATGGCCCAAAGCCTACAAACACCAAAACTGAATAAAGGAGGAGCGAATTATGTTAACATTTCCCCTTTTGAGACAGAATTATAAATTACTTCTGTGCAATTCCTAAATTCAGGTTTTCCTTCACTTGTGCAAGCAGGAAACAGTTTAAATAATCCCTTAAATAAGACATACTGTTACTGAATGTGTACATGACTTAGGAGTGTTAGCATGCTATCAAGTAACTGAAGTGTAAAAGAATGATTTTTATGCCACTGAATATTTGTGATTTGAACAGGAAAACATTATTTTGAAAGATGAGCAATAGCATTATGTAACCTGGCTATAAAAGAGGAAATAGGCTGGTGACAGTTACTTTCACAGTGCATGACCATACTAAGCAGTGGCCTGTCTTCCTAGTGTGTCGTTTTATATAAAAGCAACAACTAACACACAAACCCTAGAGAAATTTACATTTTAAATGGTTCCTCTTTGCTATGGAGGGCATGATTTAATTTTGTTTTTTAAATGACAGTTCTTATTTGTTAGTATCAGTGCCTGGTGGAAGATGACTAGCCTGAGGTTTTGATTGTGGATACTGTCGTATTGGTGGTAGCTCCATGTCTTGCACGTTGCCACGTGAATGTTTTCTGCTGGGATAAGCAGGAGTGTAATGCAAATGTAACAGGTGGATTGAGGGAATCAAAGGAGCTTGTTTGAAGACCATGCTTGAATGTACGACCTCTTATTCTGAACACAGTCAGCCACAATCTGCAGGCCCTGTAATGGAGAAGTACACACTGAGTAGTTTCTGAATAGTTTCCTTGGCCAGCTACATTTTTTCTGCCATGACACCTTATCATGGCCTTGAACTTATTCCATTATAATTGTTAGATCTGTTCTACCCACTGGAAATTCCAAAGGAAAACTAAGAACTGCAGTTTTTCTACCCCTCAAACATTTGTTGTGAAGCCAGAGATGATGGATTCAGTTGAGTTTTCTTTACACTTCCTGGGCCAGATCCTCAGCTGTTGTTTAATTTTTGAAGAAGGTTGTCTAAAACCAGAACATTTCCTTCTATATGAGTGCTGCCAGCTTTAATTCACTCCAAACATGCTTTAATATACTCCAAGGTTCATTGGTATTAATTGCAGCACAGTTATTACACTGTAAGAGCTATTATAAAGCTACTGCATTGTGCAGGCCAGTGGGCTAGATAACTTCCCAGTGCTCTCACTTTTCCTTTGGTTTAGTTTATTTCAAGTGCAGCTCCTCTCTGGAAAATATCTATGTAGAAATGACACAGTAGCGTACCAGGGCTGTGTCCTCACTGCCAGCTGGATTCAAATGCACTGTACAGACATCACTTGCAACCTCTGCAGAAGTCCAAGTGAGACCAGTTTCATGTCATCATCCCCCCTGCCCTTTTTTTTTTTTTTTCCTTCTCTTTTTCATCTGAGTTGGCCATTTTCAGCAGTAACAGAGATTTGGCTGGCCCTTGCTGACTTGTGCCCTCTGTATGGCAGGAGGCAGAGGCTGGCTCTGGTGAGCAGTTGCCCGTGTGGCAGCTAGCCTCGTTAGCCATACATGAGGTCCTCCAAGGGGTTGCACTTGGCTTGTGCTGCCAGGGCCAAAGCAGCCAGGAGCAGCCATGGAGCTGGTCTTGTGGAGAAAGCTGAAATGTGCATTAAGTTCTTCTGGCTATATTCAGCATAATTTTTGCAGTTGGCTTGCTTTCTTTGCTGTAAGTCATTGTTTGTAGAGTTTCTTTCTGCCACATGGAGGAGTAAAAAAATGTGTGAAGACCTGTGTGAGTATCCTTCCAGTAACAGCAGTCTGTATGGCTGTGTTTCCTTTTAGAACTGACAACATAGGGCGTTAATTTACAGGAGACACTTGGCACCTTGCACTACTAGCTTCTTTGGCTTGTGTCGCATAATGGACAGGAGGTGGGAAAACATCAGGGGCCAGATGAGGCCTGTATTTCTTTACCTCTTACGCTGCACGAGCTGTGTGTTTTGGCTGTTTACCTTTAGGGATAGAGCTACCTCTTGGGCAGATTTGTTTAGGTCATCAGGTAGATTGGCTACACAGCTGGGACCACAAAGGCCAATGGATTGTGTTAAAAAAGATGGCAATGTGAAAACAGAAAGATGTTCCTAAAGGCTAAGCTCTGGTTTTGTTTGCTGAAAGAAAGGGGCAGTTTTCTGTGTTTTGTGACACTAGGTTATTACTTGTATTATGAACACTACTCCTTGTTCTCACTTGCCCCATAGGGCTCAGCAATGACCACATGCATTTCATTGTACTGAGTTCTCACCTAGAAGCTAATAAAGACCTAGGTCAGTGCCTTTTTCTGTAGGTGTCTTGTCCCCTCAGCAGTGTCATGAGCATGTGGCTCGCAGTAAAACCGACAAAACTTCTCTTGATTGTCATGGGAATATGATTAGGCCTAGATGATTGAAGTCCTTGTTCAAGACTTGTACAGCAGAACTCCACGAATCTGGACCACTCCCCTAATCTGGAGAATATGATTTCAGAAATGAGGAAGGCTGTTGTCATGCATACGTTTGTAAATTGGCCTCTTGGTATCTATCTTTTTCTTTTTTAATCCAGCAAAAAATCCCAGGGGATTCAAGTGAATGGGAATTAGTGGATGGTGCTGAGGGAGGCTGGGGCACTACTGTGAGGAGGTGATAGGGGTGAAGGTGGTTGGCTGCACAGTGTCAGGCTGCAGCAGAGCTGTGAGCAGAATCCATTGCTTGTGTCAGTAGGAGTTTCTGTTTTAAATCCAGTGGAAGGGTTTCTCTTATAGAAATGAAACAGTGTTTTAAAAACCTACTTTAAAAACTTCCAGTATTTGATGAAGAGTGATGCTCTTTCAGCTTCTGAGTACAGTGTTGTAGAGCTCTGCTGGCTGGCTAGATTTTCCTTATTTTTGAAGTGTTATTGTGCACGGTTAAATTCTGCACGATTTTTCTGTTGCAGGAAGACTGCAGATTTTGATCCAGTCTTCATTAAAAGGAAGCGTGTTAGTTCATGAGTTGGAACTGGTCTTAGATTTCTATAGAAATAGAAGATTCCAAATAGCATGCAACTGAAATGAAAAGCCATTGAAGGACAAATTCAACCAACTTATTTTCCTGAACATATTTGGAAAACAGAGGGAAGGGATCTGTGAATTTTTAAATTTGAAGCAATATAAAAAGAACCTTGAACTTTCAATCAAACAGGCATGTTAAATTTCTCCCTGCTCCATAATTTTCTATTGTACCCTTGTTACCTTTTTTGTCATGTCTATTTGCATCTTCACAAATCCAAAATATCTTAATTTGAAGAAAACAAAAGCCTATTCATGCTTGTACTATTCATGTGGTTTAATTGGTTTACAAAATACAAATGTTCTTTGAAAGAAACTGATTTGATTTCAAGAGGCCGGTAGCTGTCCCTCATATGTGGTCCTTCTCACAAAAGATGAAGGAACAGAGCTAGACATAAATGGGTTTGCTTCAACTTGCTTTGTTTTTGCTCCTGTTTTGGCTGAGCTCTCGTTGTTGCTCAGTGAATACAGTAGGAAAATATTCTTAGGGTTGTAGCTAATTGCACACATGAAAATAGTTTTCCACATGTTAAGTTTAAATGGAGAACTGAAAATACTTTTGCAACGTTCCACTTTATCATTCTAGGTAATATCAGCTTGGTCATAAAGACTGCAGAATTCATATGTTCTTGGAACACCTGGGCGGACTGTATTACAGTGGTAGAAGTAATAGTGATGTATACCAATGGGTTAGAATGAGGTTCCAGATTATTTTGGTATTTATATGATATGTAAGAGAGAGTGAGTAGCTGGGAAAAGATAGTAGGTTCTTGCATTTCAAATTAATTATATCTAATTAAATTTGAATTGAATTACAAGAACAAATTAGTTGAAGTTAATTTCTGGTATTTTATATGGGATCTGTTAAGTAATGATTATAATTTGTTGACATGGACCAAGATTTTTCACCCTGTGGGTCTCAGTAAAGGCCAGGTGGAGCAGGTGACACAGGTGAGCAGTGGGCAGGCACCCCTGTTGCTCTGTTGTGAGCAGGGAGGTACTGCAGAGTTTAAGCAGAGGTAGGATCTGTGCTGGGTGACAGCTGGAGCAGCAGAGACTTCACAGGATTAAGCTTCAAGTTAATAGGGCTAATGGAAACTGAGTTTGAAAATCTGGCCTGATAAATGACTTCTTGTCTAGGTGTGGGTTTCTGTTTTAGAAAATCAAGGTCTTTTGGTGCATCTGAATATCATCACTGCAGGCATCTTCAGTGATCCCATTGCAGATGTGTTCCTGGTGGAGGGGAACTCTTACCTCTGAGAACACACTTCTTGGCCAGCCCCAGGTTGTCCTGCCATGTGGTGGCCCTGCGAGCAGGGGCTGAGCCTCTGCATCAGTCCCCAGGCGTCACGTCTGGACACCTGGCCTCCTCTGGAAGCTGCAAAGATACTTCCTTCACTGCATCTGCCCTGGTTATCTGGCACAGATCTCTGTAATATTTTTTTGCTGCAGCTGCAGATGTGCAAGTAACAGCCCTTGGTGTCTTTCTGTAACAGCTTTTCCTTGGCCGGAAGAGGAAAATGTACTTTCTTTTGGTCTCAGCTTCCAGCTGGTCACTTCTTGAGGTACCTGGGAACAGGAGGAAAGGGGTGCAGTCCTGCAGGCTTTTCAATTGAGGGAGGGACCTTCTAGCAGTCGTTGTATAATAGCAATAGGGCAATACAGCACAGGCTGAACACCTCAGTGTGCAGGATATCTGGTACAGTTGGAGTACAAAACAAGGAGTTAATGTTGAAAAATGTTAGTCATCTCGTTAAACTGATCCAAGGGTTTAACTGGAGAATTATGTTTTTCTTCAGGAAGAACAGCATTTTATGGTATGCCTACTTACTAGTCTATTTAAATTTGTTAGTGTTCTCCAATGCAACAATGAAGGGACCATTCGCTGAATGATATTCATGTTGTCTTTAGAGTGCATCTGAGAGTGAAGGAATATATGAAGCATCTCTAGTGATGTCAGCTCCTCATCTATGTCCCTTCATGAGACTACCCAACATTTATAGGCTAAGTTCAGAAAAGGAAACACAGGGAGTTGTCAGTCAAGTCTCTTTAGCTGTCAATATAGCTTATATTTAAACACAGACTGAAGGCCACAAGAAGAGGCATTACTGGCAGAATAAATCAAATTATGGTTGGCAACAGGTAGGTTGCAAATGCAGCGGAGAACTGAGAATGGATGGGCAATGGCATTATAAAGCAGAGGGAAGCCTCTGAAGGATACAGAAATCATAAAAATGGAAAATATCGGTTATTGGCAGCAATAATTTGAACCCATACTGTGTTACCTCAATGGGAAAGTACTTACATGTCAAAAGAAGGCTTTATACACAGCCTAATGTGGTGGTAATAGAAAAACCAAAAATATATTTGCAGTGTCAGTTGTTGCTCTCTATCTCCATGAGTTCTGAGGTGACTTTAAAGAAAATACTACTTCTACTGACCTGCAGATTAATTAGTCAAGCTAGTGAATAATTAAAAGTCTTGAATTTATTCAAAGCATCCCTTCTCAGTGTATATACTTTGCTAATAGGAAAAGAGGAGACCAGCTTCTTGTTGCAATTTGAAGTTTTTCAAAGCAAAAGCCTCAGTTTATGCATTGCTAAAATGAATTAGATCAGGAATTCATGGTAATGGATTTAGCAACCTGTTGAATAGGCAACCGTTTACCATCCAGTGCTTTTGTTGTACCAGAGAGTAATTAACTGAACCTCATTTAGGGTGTTTATCTCTTCGCTTTCACAGAAGAAAAAAGATGTAAGAACAATTACTTTTTACTTTTGTTTTTATTTTCTATGTAAAGCAGCTTACTTCACCTTTTCTCTTTATACGAAGCAGAAATCAGCCTGGAATACTTGATCAATATAAATTATAGATGTATTTTACAGTGTTGTAGGTAGAGTTGCTTACTCGGTATTTACTGATGGTAGGAAGAGCTGATCGCATCTGGTCATCTGCGTGAGTGTAACAAATGCAGTGTGTGCCTATGGGAGAAGGGGAAGCGAGCAGGTCTGTACCCAACCCAGCGATGTGAAGAAGGCTCTGTATTATGCGCCTGCTGATAATCTCTGAGCAGCTTTGTGTCCGTTTTCCCTTATATATGCTGCTAACTCTAGTGAGGGTAAGAAGCAGTGAGTCGGGGTGAGCAGGCCTGCCTGTCTGCCCCTGAGGGGCTGGCCTTGGGACATATCCCTCTCCTTGACATCAGCACACTTCAGTAGGTGGTGAAGAAAGGGCTCAAGCAGGGTCACTTTCTTGTGGCTGTGAGTGAGGCTACTGTGCCCTTTGTGGAGAAAAAGAAATGGGCCAGCTAGGTGGAAACCCAGATCAGACTCAGATCAAATGCTGTGACTACTGAAGATGAACCAATACTATGTCTAGGACTTCGAGCTGTGGAAGCTTTGATGACCTGAACCTCTGCTACTTTGGGTAAAAATTACCTTCTGAGAGAGGTAATGAGTGAATTAGTAGTTCATGCAATCAAATAATTCTGTCTCTGGACTGCTTCTGTGCCACCTTTTCTGCAGAATGAGAAGCTTCAGAGCCCACTGTGTGGCTGGAGCCAGCTGCTGCACAAGTTCATCCTGCAAAGGATAGAGATGGCTGGCACTGATGGGATGACTTGGCTTTTAAGTATTGATCTGGAAGGGTTAATCTTGCTTTTGAAAAGCTGGTAATCCCCCCGGGTTCTTTGGTAACTTAGTGAGCACTGCTGCTTTTTTTTCTTTTTTTTTTTTTTTGGGGGGGGGTGGTGGGGCAGGGCAAGGGGGGCTTGTGGTTGGAGTGGGCTGGTGAGAAGCTGTGTCTTTCTACCATGTCTCTGAATGTGGCACGTACAGAGTAGTGCTCTGCAGAGTGAGCAGGAGTGGGCTTTGTACATCTGAATTTGATTTGACCACTGCTGATGAAAAATGGTTAATAATACTGTCACTGCTCAGTTTTTTATAAGACTATTCAGAGCCAGCTTTCAGACATCTTCTAAAAACTCTTCTCTGGTGCAGGCAGATTTATAGGAACATAAGGTATTCTTGTTCCCTAAAGGTTTTCCTCCACCTGCTTAGGTAGTCTTCTGATGTTATACAGTTACTATGGAAATAAATGACATCATCGTCTGGGGAACATGGCTCTGTATGAGAAATCAATAAACTAGAGTAAATGAATTGCCAGACAGCTATGTTTCCTCCCTGTCTTACTAACATGGAAAAAAGGAGGTGAATGGATAATGAGAAAGTAATGAATATTTTTTTTTTCTAAGGAAGTATGTGTTTTCTAAGCCAAATGTCTGTCAGTTATTTTAGACTTTAGAAGAGCAGCTGTCAGTAATCCCCTTACAGATACAGGGAATTCAAGTCAGGGAGTTGGTTATTTCCCACTAGTTCCATCATGTCTTGTGTTGCAGTTATTTCTATTTAATTTTCTGTGTTTGGTACCAGTTGGACAGTAGAATACTGTAAAAGGAGCTGGGAGAGATGTAGTCAACTGACTCCATGAGATAATTGGGACTCCTGGATATACACCATTGCCTCTGTCTCTTAGCCTGCCTCCCATTCCCTTACTCACTATCCTCCCTTCCTTAGCTGCCTCGGTTCCTTCCTCTGCCATCAGCTGGGCAGGGCATGCACAGTCTGCCTGCTTGCAGAAAGCCAGGTGCCACCACTGTCGTCCGTCCCCCGTCCCCCCCCTTATCTGGGTAATTAAGTACAGCCCCTTCTGAGCCCGGGGTGTGGGAGGTGTGTGATGCCTGGCAGCCCCGCTAAGAGCCCAGCCCAGTTATTTGTGGTGATTTTACACATAAGGTGTCTCTTCCTAGGAATGAAAGGGCCTTCCCTCTTCCAGGGGTAGTTATGGGTGGATTGTGTGAAACGTATGAGAGAGGGTGAAATCTGTGCTGCAGTGTCATCTAGGTTGTGTCAGTGCCACAGTCCTCAGGAAGAACACAACTGAGTGAAGGTCCTAATGTAAACTGTGTCCTAAAATAGCTATTTCTGACACAGTTCATAAATTAAGGAAATTCAATTGCAAGTGCTTTAACTACCAGAAAAAGCCTCTAGAGTGTTAACTTCCATAGTTAAAATAAAACTCCAAACTGTTTAAAACGCCAAACTGTTTAAAATCCTAGATAAATGAAAGTCTATTTTATGTCATGTGTATGAAGATAGCTATTAGCAGAAGTAAAGCAACTAGTATTTTGACGACGACATTTTTCTTTGTAGTGGCACTGATCCTTACTAGCTAACATGTGGTGGACACTCTTAAAAGAATTAGCTGCAAATTCACTCCTTTGCAGCAAGGTTGAGCAGGGAGACTGACTGCTGTTTAGTGGAGTTGCTGTCACTTTCTGAGGAATTAGCCAGCTCTTGTGACTTGAGCATGTTTGAATCCTTGGATAATTTCTGAATGAATCAGCCATACAAGGACAGCGCTTGAAGAGGTGGACTGTACCCATCTGTGCAGCAGTGGGCCGTTTTCCACTATTTGCTTAAACAAAAAGGCAGGCCTGGGCTGAAATACAGGTAGAGAGGAAGTGCAGCTCCAACAGGATGTGGCATTACCCCTGAGTTATCAATGTAGGACTGCTGTGGTTTCTGGCTGAATGGAGTTCAGCACTGCCTACTGTGTGGATAATCTCTTTGTTCATAAGCATTACTTATATCACTTACTGGTTGCACAAATGCAAAGGTAGCAGTAAAAATATTATCCAAGCGTGTCCATTGCAGCCACCTGAGCTGGCAGTAGAAAAGAGATGTGGTGTGTATGTAGTTTTGAACTAAGACATTTGAAAACCTGTCAGGTGTTACTTTTGTGTATGAAGTCATGCATCTGTGCAAGACATAATGGCACAAGGGTTTGGTGTAAAACCTGTTTTTTTGTAACATCTCTTAAAGAGACTGCAGATTTGCCAGCTGGTCTGATTTGGTTCACCTTATGGTTTCCCTTTGTGATAACTTCCCACCCCATGTCCCAGCACAGCACAGTGGTGACTCCTGTTCACTAGCTTTAAACTGGTATTGGGATCCCCATGCAGGAGGATTGAGTTTGTAGTGTTCTCCTATTTTACATACTGGGAGGAAAAACAGTCCAAGATGAGGCTTGATGGGGTTCTGGGCAACCTGATCTAGCTAAAGGTGTCCCTGCTCACTGCAGAGGGGTTGGACTAGATGGCCTTTGCGTGTCCCTTCCAGCCCAATGCATTATATGATTCTATGACAATATTGGGAGAAATTTATCTGTGCAAAACAGGCACTGAAATGCGATAGAAACATTTCTGTAAGAAGAAGGTCTTATGCTTCATTGCCTGCTATATTCTCTTCTGGCTCTTTTTAGAGTTGAATATGATAGCAGGATCTTGTTTTCTTTAGTGTTTTTCTGTTTAAACTATTAGTACTTTAAAACTTTGGTGTGTGACATCACCAAAGTATGAAGAGCAACCTGCAGGGCCATGACACGTAGTTATTGGCAGAGGCTGAGTCCTGTCTGCTTTGCACAAATAGTTCTATCAAAGTCAATAAAACTATTTGTGTGACCAAGGCAACCAAGGTTTGGCTTGCTTGGGAGATAGTTCTTTTTAACAGCAGATGTTCACTTAAGCAATGATCCTGCCTGCCTACAAATGTTCTTAGTAATAAGGAATAAAACAGAAACAGAGGAAAGGTCTCAAGGAGCAGAACGGCTCCCAAAGTGTATGTTTTTAATGAAATATCAATTATTTATTATGTTTTTTTTTTTTTCTGTAGCATTCAGCTAATCCAGATGAGGAGCACTCATGCAAATATGATCAGTGAGTTCAGACAAACTGCCTAAATATATAAAATGGGCACAGTATTGCTTATTAGATAGTGACTGGTTTTCAGCTTTACTTCAGCACATCAAGGAGTTTGAGTGTACGCCTCCAAGTTTGAGAAAGGAAAATAATAAATGAGGGTGGAAAGTGAGAAGTATCAGAAGGCACAGATTTAGCTAATGATAGCAGTAGGTGCAGGCTGCTTGCCATCTTGGAAATGACAGATACAAATATCCTTAAGTTTGTAGGTGAGAGCAAAGATTTAGAAAGTTTGTGCTGCATCTCTTCAAATTTAATTGTGTAATCCTTGCTATTTTGGAGCGTGGAAGAGAGACTCAAGTTTTCTGGAACAAGAAAATAGTCTTGTTGCTTACATAATGCAAAAGATGGGTCTGAAATATGATACCTTATTTACTATATTTATTCTTGTGTCTCTGTAAAACTAACAGAAAAGTGTTTGTCGCCTCTTCTAGCTGCCTTAAAAATTTCTTTGGACCACAAACGACCGTTAAAGGCATCAGGCAACATCTGTGAGCTTATGTAGCAGTAGCTAGTACAGCCATACCCAGGGGAGGAGGTATGATCAACTCTAGTTGAGCAGGCAGCTCCCACTTAGCTGGGCAAGGTCCCCTGTAACCTGGGGGAGATCAGTCCCCAGCCCTGTACTGGGTCAGCTGTGCTCTGTGATAGCCCAGCCAAGTACCTGGTGAGCCAGCACAAATAGACCTGGCAAAGATGCAGCTGTTGCAGTGATTGCAGTGCAGTGGGTTAATGTCCTTTATCGAGTTACCTGATAATGCATTCTGTAGGGTGCGTGTGTACAAACATGCACACATGCTTAGGGATTAAAGCTGTCTTGTGCAGAGAGCAGCTTTCTGATGTGATGGCAAGAGGAAGTGATGTGTGGAAACGATGTTAATTAGATGTCACATTTTGGAAAAATTAGATGGCAGGTCATTGAGTTAAAATACTGGTGCTGTAAAACAGAAGCCATGAGTCTTGCAATTATTTCCATAAACATTATCTTTATAATTTGTTTATATTTTGGTAGCTTCTGGAAGCCCCAGTCAGGATGCAAACTGCATTATGCTAAGTATGTTTATGAAGTACTTCAAAGCAGTCCCTTATTTAATGAGCGTTGGGTTAGTCTCTCTTCCATATCCATGTGTGAGAAGCCACAATTGCCTGTTCATATATGCATAGGACTATATATACACTTACAGATTTATGTGCCTACACAAGAAGATAATGTGCCAGTACACAAGTAGCTGTATCTGTGAGGTAGTATTTATAAAAATTACATACTGAAAATTATTTTGTCTGCTGTATATTTAGGTAAACACAAGATGGAGATGGGGATTTGTTATAAACCACTCAATCTTGGGAGAGAAGAGGCTTAATGGCACTTTCAAGAGAGCTAATGAACGTGTAAGAGGAGATGCTTTGTATAATTATAAACGATACAGGAGCAGCAAAGATGCTCAGGGGTTATTTCTCTCAGGCACTTGAGCTGAAGGGCAGGATGTGCGATGGGGTGCATGGAAAGGGAAGGTGGTCCTGTGTGGGAAGAGGTGATGAGGCAGTGTCTGCTCAGGTGTTTTGAAATTCTCCGGTGCTGAGAAGTAATGCCCAGGAGAGCTCAGGGAGCTTGCTGCAGCACTCTCTGAGACAGTAACACTGTTTTTTAACAAATCTTGGAAAACTGGAGAAATTCTGAAGGTCTATGGGACTCTCAGGCCCTTCTGGTGTTTAAAAAGGGCCCAAAAGCATAACCCTAGTTAGTAGGTCAGGTTGATTTGATGTTAGCTACAGGCTGACAAAGGACAGTTTGTTTAGGACTCTATTAATTTAATACTCACAAAGTATTAAGGGCTAAACATATAATTCCTACTTAGTATGGTTTAACCACTGGTAGATTTGTCAACTTGTTTTTTCTTTTGATAGGGTTATATGCTTTCATGATAAAACCCCCAGTGATTATATAATATGCTTGGATTTCTCTAAATCGTTCGAACTAGTAATATGTGTCTTTTTGATTAAAAGCAAAATCCAGAAAACTCACATTGATTGAATTAACCTGTTAAGTGGATTTTAAACCTGAATTTTTAAAAATGAATTCAACATGTACATATGAACAAGACCCATTGCTGTCTTCTCATACCTGTTGTTGATAGTGCAGAGTTTTGTTGGTTGCATACAGAAGTGCAAGCAAGTAACGAGGATGTCAGCTTACAGAATGATGTAAATCACTTTTGTTTTCACTCAGCCAAAAGTAAGGTAATATAACAAGGAACTAGGAGCCCCAATTACATAAGGAAGGTAAGAAATTCTGTAATTGTTATACATTAATATTCACCAAGCAGGTTATAGGTCTAGCTTGAGCTATTATAAAAAAAACCTAACATGAGCAATCCAGCAAGTGAAGCCAGAAGTGCAAACTGAAATGCAGGGAAAGAGCAGTGCTGAGGTAGAAAAAGAATCACATCTGTACCATATGGAAATGCAATAGCGCGGAGAACCATGCAAGTCAATCCTAATGTGCAGGTGGTTCAATTTTAGCCCCTTCTCAGAGCAGCAACTGAATTGCGAAGACCACAGCAGCACCAACAGCACAGTCTTGTCTTACAGTGTGCAGGAGCTAATCGTTGGCAGTGCAGTAGTGATTGATGAGATCAAGATTGCTTCCCCTCCCCACTGTGCTCCAGAGGCATGCTGACCAACAAGTGCATGTTTTGTGAATAAAAGAGCTGTGAGGGAGTGCAAAACATATTGTTCTTTAGCTCAACAGACTCAGCTTCTGTGGGTTGAAATGCTTCTCTTTGTGCACAAACTGTGGGGAAGGTGTTTAGAAAACAGTTTATTGTTTAAATGGCCATTTCTGAGGCCCTGCTAGCAGTACTTACCCTCTTGGAAGGGCAGAATCCTTTTGTGCCAGCTTTAATTGAACATTTTCCCTCTTCACCCATTTCCTCTCTCACTTCTTACTCATGAGAATTTCAGGTTATTGCCCTGGAGCAAAATGGTCACAACTTTCTTGCTTTTTTTTTCTTTTTTTTTGGTATGTGTGTGTAAATCTCCTGGCCTTGTTGGCTGGGGACATCTGTGAAGGGTGTATGTCAGTGTCTGCTCCAGAACAGCTATGTGCTCCAGTTATCGGGGCAGAAGGGAGTTAACTGTTGGGCAGGCTCTTCCTATCATGCCCGTGTGGTTTGGCAGCTGTATGACACCTTGGACTGTAATGGGGTTTCAGCTGCAGGAAGCCAGTTTAACAAGAGTGCAGAGCCCAGCGTGCTGGTGGGCTGCCATGGATGCAATTGCAGCTTAGTAGGTGCCTAGCTGGCAAATTAAATCTTCCATTTCTGGGCTCAGGGCTGACATCAAAATAAATGTAAAAAAAAAAAGTTTTTTAAAAAAAAAAGTGGTAATTCCATTCTGTCATGACAGTGGCATTGGGCACCAAAGTACTAACATGTGCATACTTTGCACACTTTGCAGGATGAAGGTTTAGTCAATACCCTTCTAAAAAATCATTAAGCAGAGCAAGCCAGGCTCTTGTGGGTGTCGTTTTATTGAGTTGGAACTTTAGATTGGGAGAGAATGTGGCCCTCAAGTGCTGGTGGATGCTGATTGCCTCCAGTTATTAGTAATGCCCATAAAGCATTTGCTAGATGTTGCTTTGAGGGATGTGAAGTGAGTTGTCATCTCTCACTGTGCTTTAAAATCTTCTTAAGCAGTGACTCAGTCTGTGATCATAGCTGGCCATCTTATCTCAGCCAGGTTGGACTAGTCTTAGTGGTACTGGAAGGGCACAGTGCAGGGTGGCAGGAATGGCCCGAGGTATGGGATAACTTCTAAACAACTACATACCTCCAAGGTGAAGGTTCTTCATCCCAGAAAAGAGACTACCGAAAGGAGATGCAGAGCTCTACAAACTGCAAGCATTATGAGCAAAATGGATTGGAAACAACCATTTATTTTTGCTCATAATAAAGCCATGGTACCTCAAATGAAGGTGTCAGGTGTCAGTTTCAGGACCAAAGAGTATACATTTTTTTTCTTACAAGAAGTCATTAAGCTTAAATAAGTTGCCAAATATGTTTTGATAGGAATGTCAAAACAGAGCTGGTTCTAAAAAAGCAATATGGTGATATAAAAATTGATTGGGAGCTGTTAAACGCAAAAATGCCGTTGCTGGCCCAGGAAGTCTCTCATTCATAGATACCTAGAAATTGTCCAGAGAGACTGTACCATGAGAGTGTCACTGGCCACCACCTAATGCTCTCCAGTAAGTCTCCCATGTTTGCAGCTGTCAAAGTAAGTACAGGAGGTAGATGAACCTTTTGTTTAACCTACTTTGGCCATTGTATTGTCATCATGCAGAGATTTCTGAGTGCTTGAGAAGCTTGGGTAGAACTTCTTTTTCTTTGGTATTGACTGTTCGCTCCTGTATGTGCACTGTCATTAGAGAAGTATGTACTCTGTTTGCTTGTGTGGGCCTACATGGACATGAAAAATGAAATTTATCCCAAGGCATAATCATCCTGCCCTCAGAACAAAGGAAGCATCCTCCCATCTTGTGAAGCCTCCCGCTAAGTTCAGTGAGATGATTGTCATGACTTAAAAACATAATAGGTGATGTACAGGTATTGGAGGTTGAATGGGGTGCATCTGAATAAAACATATTTGGAGTTTTTTTGCCTTACTAGCTGGATTAGAACAAATATTTTAGTCACTACAGGTGGCCTGAAAAAAGACCCTCATTCTAGCAGATGAGCATTTAGGTCATTGAAGGAAGAAAACAGAAAGCATGACACAAGACAATCTTGGTATGGAGGTTCTTTTTATAATACTGACTTATTTGATTTTTTTTTTTTTTTTTTTTGGGCTGCATACTTCAAAGAGGAATATTTTGTCCCCTGTTGTGAAGCTGTATTATCTTTCCTACAAAAGGCACAAGGGGTCTGACAACACACAGATAAAATCATACTGAGCTGTGCTTCCTGGAATGTGGCACATCAAACAGGGCTTTGTTGGGTTGTTAAAGAGTCTGTTTGTTCGGATGCTATTTTGACAGAACACATTGTTTTCAAAGACCCTGAGAATTATGCCCGTAAAATGCATTCAGCAGTTACATTTATGAGGCTCAGTTCAGCACTGGTATGGGTGTTGTCTGGGGACCTTTAAAGGACAGACGTGAAAGAGGTGTTGTAATCCTCAAGTTGAATCTCATCCATTGTGCTGGGCCATGTCTCTTTGTGCAGCACATCCACCGCCCTGCCAAGAGGACTGTGGGGTGGATGAGTGTCCAAGAACCTCCCTTTGCCTCGTGCTGCTGAGGGGGGAGCTTGTGCTCTGTTTGGCAGGTTTGCTGGGGTCTTAGGGGTGGTGGGTTGTGCTGGACACCCATTCAGAGGAGAGGCTGTGGTGGTCGGGGAGGGTAGAGGCTGTGTCCCCTTGAGCAAGGCAAGCTGACGTGCAAGGCCCAAACTAGGATTGCAGCCCCCTGTTTTGGCCTGTGCTCCAGGCATGGTGCCCACGACCTGTGGCTAAAGACAGCAGGTCTTTCCAAATGCCACCAGGCTGTCAGGATTCACCACTGCAGCTTCCAGGGCTTCTCTTGAGCTGGCTGTGTGTCTTGTCGGGCAGATGGTAGTAGACCTGACTAGCAGGGCCAGTTCCTGGGCAGCACAGAGGAGGAAAGAGGTTGGTCTTCTGTTTAAATCAGAGTGGGCTCTCCCTTCATGGATGGTGTTTTCCATAGAAATCCTATTGTCCTCACTGCCTTCTTCCCTAGCCTGTTGGTCGAGTGTGGTACCAATGTAATGTTTCTATATGACACTTTATAACAATATTTATAGTTATCTAAGCCAGTTGTGCAGTGTGACATAAATAGTGCGTAGTGTTACACATGTTCAATGTAAAGCTATAGGTTCTTCCTCCTGCGCTTTGCCTACTGGCTCTGCTGAAATGAGGGCCACAGCTCAGAGTGCTATGCAGAATTACTTTTATCTTCCTTAGTACTAATTCCTAGAAGAAGACAATAAAAATATTTGACCACTTTAGGGAAGGACTGTCAACTAATTTGTTGATAAATATTGGTGACGTGTTTTGTGAGTATTAATAAGTAGGAAGATAAGTTAAATACAGATGAACAATTTCTGAAACTCCTAGAGAAGTTCTGTTGGTTCTGTGTCCCCTGATACTCCTTCAGGGATGTTGCTGACTCTTAACATACAAGTTTGTACTATGAATAATTAAGTGTATTTTAGCACACATGAAACTACCAAAGATGAGCTTTCACCTGCGTCAGTTTCCTGCTTTACTGTGTTGCTGTGGGATTGCACTGCTGAGGGAGTATGTGGGAGCGTTTGGTTTGGAGCTGGGGAGACATAAACATGAGGACACCCTGTGCAGGAGGAGTTTGGGCTTGGATCCAGTTTAAGCCACCTATGGAATTGCGCTCTCTGCCTTTGTGGTGTGACCACTCCTGTGAGGCACTACCAGTTGTTCAGAGCCGGGGGACAATAAAACCTTTCCTTTCCTCTCCAACATTTCAGAGCTTCCAAAGTCTAGGGAAGCTCTGAACTGAAGAGGATTCCAGGTGTCTGAAATTAATTGATGATCTCCTGGGTTATGAGTGAAATAGAAAAGTTAACAGTATGTGCTGATGCATTTCTTATAAGATTTTGACTATATGATGTGGTTATACGAGATGAAGATGTACAAACCCTTGCTATATTGAATTTGCTATATTGCAGCTGTTAGTTGCATGTGTGATTATTTTCTTTTTACTTTTGACTTTTTTTGACTGGCAAAACTGTAAAAAAAAAAAAAAATTAGCTAGAATGGAGCTACACTTTCAAAGAAAAAATAAAGTTGTCTTATTCCTGGCATAGCTTTCTTCATTACCTGAAATGATACAAGCTACACTACTTGTTTGCAGCTGTGCTGCATCTCCAGCCAGCACTGCTTTAATGGTGCCCCTACCCAGAGGTGTTTCCCTAGTGTACACAAAATGTAAGTTTTCCTTATCTCTGTGTCTGTGCAGTCTGCCCACATGATTTGACTAAAATTCATGTCTTCCTGCTTACGTTTATTTTTCTTTCTTAGGACTGTTTTTTTGGGTTTGGGTTTTTTTTTTGGGGTGTGGGGATGTGTGTGTTGTGGGTTTTTTGGTGAGTGTTTTTTTTTTTTTTTGTAGGCAGGTGATGTGGTATAAAACCTCAGGGTTTCAAATCTATGCAGCCAATTCCTTTAGCAGTGGTGAAAAATGCAGCTTTACACTCTTGGCAGGATGAGTGCTCTTTGGGTTCTGACACCTGGAAATGCTGTGTGTGAGGACATAGTTTTCCTACCGGGTGCATGCTATGAAAACCTGCAGCCTATAAACTGACTGTCCTCTTGTGAACACTGAAGATTTAGTATCAGTGCTCCAGCAAAAAGAGGAGGGCAGCTCTGTGGATGCCACACTCTGGAGCACAAGGTAGGCTTGTGGTATGGTACAGCGAGAGCAAGCTGGCTTCTGTGCTCAGAAACACACAGTTGAGAAGGAAAAGAGTTGGTCGAGATTTGAAGATGGGCATTGGATACACATGGTGTTTGGCATAGCGCGCCCCATGCTCTCCAGCATGACCTGCAGTCCTGGCTGGCTGTTTTGAGTCATAGCAGGAAGGGATCTTCTGGAGAGAGGGTGAGTGGTACTTCATGAAAATCAGGCCCCTCCAGGGTGTGACAGGGAGGGTATCTTAAAATAAAAAGCTCAGACTTGCCAAATGCTTTTAAAGTTAAGGAGCTTAGTTTATATTAATTTGGCCTTGCTTCTTAAAAAGTGTAAGCATGTGCATAAATATATTGTTATGAGAAACCTTAAAGCTAAAACTAGGCACAACGTTTTGTAGTGCTAATTGGTGAAGGGTAGCATGGAAGGGCTGTGTCTTGTCCCCAGGGCCTGTCTTAATTCTGGTTTTACAGCGGAGTCTCCTTCCTTTTCTGCTGGTTGCCTTACTTTCTTCAGATGGTGGGGAAAAATTTTTCCTTCTCCCATTTGATGGATTTGAGATAAAGCTCGAGGTATGCCTCCTTCGGGTGTGAATTAGGTCTTGGAGCTGCCTGGAGCTTGCAGAGTGGCCTGGAGGTGCTAAGCACAGTTACAGTGTTTGGCCTGTTGCAATGTGAACACAGGCAAAAATGCTGAAGTACTGACTGTTTTCTCATGGCACTGTTAGCGCAATCACACTAAATGACCTGTCTTATGTAGAAATCCTGTAAAATGACCAGTTTCAAAATACTTTGAAACTTTGCAGTCTCTTCACTACCAGTGGCCCAATATAGTGCTTCTGTCTATCTGTCCATTTGTTTTGAGCTGTGAAGTAAAAGGCTGTATAGTAAGATGGAATCTTTTAAACTGTAACAAGTAGGTATTAGGGAAAATGAGTGATGAAGTCTACAGAAATCCTGAATGAAAACAGCCACAGTATACTTGCCACTGAAGCTGTACTGGGCCAAACAGATTAAAAGTCAGGTTAATAACAGGACCTTATTTGCAGAATTCTTGCTTGTCCAGGGTTTTTGTTTCATTGCCATACTCAGATTTTGTGTTGCTTCACACTAAATAATTTTAGATCTTCTCAGCTGTTTGTTGTGTCCTTTTGGCTGATAGAAACAAAATGAAGCAATGCTTTCTCTATCTTAGCTAATGAGATTTCGGGGTAGATAATTCTTGAATTAGCAGTGTTTACAAATCACAGAGCTGGATTGGATACCCGAGAAGATAATGAGAGGAAAAGGGGAAAGAAACAATGTACGGAAAGATAGATTACGCAGCTCAGTGTATTTTGCAACATGTACAGAAAATGGTCTGGAAAAATATTGGTGCTGCACAACAAAGCATCCTATGGGTAAGGAGGGCCTGTGTAATTAGAATTCACCACCTCTGCAGTTATACATTATGGTACTGTCGTTTATTACATAGTTACACTCTTTCTTCAGTAGGAATCTTGCTTTTTCTTTTCCCTCCCTTACAGTTTTATGTTGATTCCTGTTGCTTTAATATTTTACTGTCTGCTATGATACTAATGATGGTACAAGTGGTACCATCTGGTACAAATCTGATTACTTTGGATAAACAAATTAATTTCTCTCTGGCTCAGTTGATTTGTCTATAAGAGAAGTTAATCATCTTTCTCAGTGATGCGATGTAGTCCACTTGAAAGAGCTCTCTTGGAGGGATTGCCATGAGCTTACTGTCACTTGTGAGGGGAATGTGGACATCTGGATTGGCATGAGGCACCAACCTGTGCACAATTTGCTTTGACAGAGGAACTTAAATTGCATAGGGAGATGGTGATGCCTTGTGCCTGCATGCAAGAGACTTTTTTAATTAAAAGTAGAATCTCTTAGCATAGGGATGCCAGGAGAAAACAAAGTTATTTTTAAAGCTTGCTTTCATTCAGAAACTATTTTTGAAATGCTAATGGTGGTATATTTGCCTTGTGCTGCTCTATCATAAGCAAAATTTGCAAATGTTTAAATGCTATCCTATTTTGACACTTGGCAACTTCAGCTCAAATTCTGCTGACATGTTTTTACAGCTTGTTACTACATGCATTGAAGCTCCAGCCTGGATAAATACTTAGCATTGTGAATGCACAGACATTTAGTATATGAAATGTCCCTTTAGAGCCCAACAGAAAGGTTCAGTTGTCACTGATGCAAGTTGCCTGTGTTCTGCAGTTGGAGTTTTAGCAGAGGACCATTGGACTGTGTGTCTACCTTTAGCCTGTACCCAAGGCTAAATTTTAATAGTTGCTCTATCACCTGAGGACCCCTGATCAGTCAGAAAGTGGAATTGGGAAAAGGAGGGGAGATGGAGATCTGTGGGTTGAAGGGAAAACAGATTTAATGAAACAACATCAACACCCACAAAGGTATACAAAGTTATACTCAGCCAAATGCAGCGGTCACAATCGACAGGAGAGCAGTCCTCAGGAGCAGGGAGAAGCCAGAGGAGGAATAAAAGAAATTCTAGCAGGAATCCCACAGGAGCTCCCCTTCCTCAGCAAACCTTCCCTCTTTATAATGCCCATGACATTATGGTAGGGGCTACCCCTGTAGCTCACTCAGGTCAGCTGCCCTGGCTGGCTTAAAACTGCTAACAGCCTGCCTGGCATGGCTGGGCTGGGATTGTGTCCCAGAGAAACCAGTGATGTCCCAGACAAACCCTGTGATGTTTGTTCTGAGAGCAATTAAAAGACCTTATGTTGAATTTTAGCCTGGAAGAAGACTTATAAAGACATAGTGATTATTTTAAGAGGTTTTTCTGCTTTGCTGATTCTGGGCTGAGTACAGAAACCACTCTGAACTAGAACAACCTGAGTCCCTGTGGACTTTTGCATGCTTTGCAGTGGGCTTTTCTGCCAGGTTGGTGACTTCTGCACCAGGGGATGAGAAGTCCTCAAAATGGAAGTCTGGTTGCCTGTTTTAGTGTATTTATTGGACAATCTTTCCCTGGCAAAACCAGGAAGTTTTCAGTCTCTGTGGAGCTGAGCAAACGAGATTTGCTCCCCCTTTACTCTGGAAGTTAGAGGCTATTTCTGAGGAAACACTAACTTTTAGGAGAGTGAGCGGCCCACTGAATCTCAAGATGCTGAGTGCACAAGTACTTCATTGAGTTAGGGTTTAAATAGCCCTGACTTGGAAACCAAGGGACATTGACTCACTTACCTACAGTTGCTGCAGCGTGCTGATTTTGAATTTGCACAGCTGAGGCTTCAATTTGAATGGCACAAAAATTGTGAAAGCCTTCAGCATCCTGTCAACCTCTGAACACTGGCACAGAAATACATCTTTTCTTTTGAACTGTCCTGTGCTAAATCCCTGGTAATTTTTATGACATTACCACTATTTAAGCCTTTCTCACCAGGAAAATGTACAGACAGATGTGTCATAAAGCGCTTCATGTTCTCCCAGCCCTCATGGCCTTTTCCTTCACTAGGAAGCTGAAGTCCTGGGAAGAAGATAAGCCTGGAAGAGTCAGGCTGTGTATCTGTGGGCCAATAGACGTGGGAAAGGCAGAGGAGTATTGAGTGGGGTGGACAGAAGAACAAAGAGAATTAAGTGCTTGCTGGTGACTATTTCCTAATGTGCGTAAGATCTAAGGAAAAGGGTGGTACAAATAATGTGATGGGAAGCAAAGGAAGATACAAAAGGCTTTCAGGCTTTTGTTGAGGTGATAGTGCTCTGTGGAAAACCAAAGATTTCTTATCTTCTTATTTAGTTAAAATATGTAACTGTTCAAAATCCACACTGCCACTGGAAGGTAAGTCATAAGTTGATCCACAGGATACCTAACATTTTAATGTAAGCAAAGGATCCTGCCATCTTTTAAAAATACTGCTTTCCAATGCACTGAATGAAATGTACAACTTGTACAATCTGGCTGGTTTTCCAGCTGCAATATGTACTTCTTGTATAAACATGTGGGGACTATCAAAAGGCAGCTGTCCTTTGGCATTGCATCTCCCCAAGTGGGCTCCCTGCTGGAAACGGAGGCAGCACTTTTCCTTCAAGGAGCAAGGGGCAGGGAGCCACAAAAAAAAATGAAGCAAAAATTTCTCTAGTGTCTGCTTGTTCTGAAAAGCTTTGCCTGCCCGCATGCTAAAATAAAAATAGTTTGCTATTCTACTGAGTGCAGTAGCATCTGCCTGCTGCAGATAGCACCAGCATCTGAATTTCTGTGAGCCTTAGGTTGTTCGGCTGGAAGAATAATTAAAAATGTTCTTATCATACAGAATGTAAATATGGAGGAACGTTTGTGGACGATCAGGAGAGCGCAGGGCTGCTAGGGATGACAGTTTGAAAAATGTGGCTTTTGTGTGAGGGTTTACTGAGGTTCTGGAACCAAGCTCTGTTTATAATAAACTGCAAAGTGAAAAGCTCAGGAAAGGGTGAATGTGAAGCATTTTGCATCAGGATGCTTTGTCAGTGATTAATGGAACTTGGCTACTTTTGCTGCTTGGCAGTTTTAGCTCTGCGTGGTGCCTGTTACCCTGTGGACCATCTATAACCACGTTATCAGTAGCTGTTTGGACCCACAGCACAAACCAGGACAGAGCAAACAATTCTGGTGTCCTGCTGGTTGGTCAGCTTTTTAATCAAGTACGTATTCACTGTGACAAAGCAGCAGACATTTTCAGGGTTTTTTTAATGACTTAAAAAGGCATCTTTTTGGAGGTACAACATCCTTTTGGACTGTTATTAATCACTGTCATTATCTTGGATGAAATGAGTTTTGGAGTTCAACTTCATCCCCCTGAAGGACACTATTTATTGTTATCCTGAAGTTTGCCTCCATTTTTAGCCTGGTGTCAGTCCTGGTGTAAATAAGGGGAACTGCAGTGCCTTCATTCAAGTTGGGCAAACCTTCAAGGAAGCATTTTGGACACATGAGCCACTGGGGTGCTTATTGTGGCTCTGGCTGGAGGAGCATGCTGGCTGCGCAGGGAGGGTGTGCCTGGGTACAGGCAGAAAGTGCCAAGAAAATTTGTGGGGGCCCAAAAGCTTGGCTGGGCTGTTGTGAGGGCACAGGCTCCGCGTGCCGCGGTACCTGCCTACCCTTGTTTCTGTAAGGGAAGGAGTGGTGCTGGCTGCAAACTGGCTGAGGAGGCTTGGGATGGAGCAGCAGGGAGCCTCACGGGAGCAGCCGTCAGCAGGAGCCACAGCGATGTCATCGGCCAGAAATTTATTTTCCTGGGGAATAGGGATTCCCCAGTAACAAAGACGGGGTGGTCTGACGGTTCCATGTCCCTGCCTGGTTGTGGGGGCTTTCCTGAGTTTTGTTGTTTTCATTTAGTCCTTGCCAGTTGTGACTGTTAAGTAGAGATTAAGCCTGGTTTTGCCAGCATTTCTCGACAAACTTTTCCAGGCCATAAAAGAATTGCTCGTTTCTCAGGATTTCTGGCCATGGTTACCAAAAGCAGCAGCAGCATGTGGAGGACCAGTTGTTTCACACTCCTGCCTGAAACAAAAGCAGCGTTTTTGCAGGCGTGCATCTGGGGAAACAGCTGTATTTGTGCTAGGAGAGAACATTTTTCCTCCTTGCATGCTCCCCGCAGCAAAGTCTCTGCAGCTTTGCCAGCCTTTTGTGGAAGGGGAAGAGGCAGCTGCTGGCAGGCTGCCAGCCAGGCTCCCTGTGGCATCTCCGGACCTTATGGGATGTTCCTACTGCCCCGGGGGAGCAAGAGGGTGGCTGAGAACCAAACTGGTCACTGTTGGTTGTGCTGGTATGTGCCGGAGTAAGTCCCTCTGCAAGTTAGGGGCCACATCTTTTCCATGGCTTTCAAAACTTTGTGGTTCTTCCAGACTATAGAAAATGTGCATAATGAGGAAACCCAGGGGAGAAAAAATAACTGCCCACCATGCTGCCTTGCAAGATGGTTCATCAGTTATGCTCGTGTTAAGAGAGCACCTTGAATTGAAGAGGACAGGCACCTACATCTGCCAACACACCTCAACCCCAGCCAGGAGACCAGAACGATCAGCATTACGTTGTCCTTGCCATACACCAGAGTTTTGGCCAGGTGCTGGAGGTGGACAGCTGGTGTCTTGAGCATTGCAGTCCTTTAGGGGAAGTTTGTGTCTCTCACACTCTCCCTGTGTCTGTCTTATTTGCTCGGGAGCTACATTTTGCATTCTCCTTATTCGACATGTATAATGACAGGGTTTAAACAGCATATCAGATAATTACCTCTGAATGCATAATTTAATTCCACTGCTGTGAGTATGGGAAAGTGCCTTGCCCTTGCTTAGTTTGATAGGTGAACTTAGCATGGTGAAATGTGTGTCTGTCTTAGCTCAGGTTCATATAAATGTTCCTCAGAGCTCACTCGGCTGTCACCTGCCAGTTTGTACCATACTGGTTATAACAGATTTTGCTACAAAAGTTCCTGTACAAAAGGCATAGCAGATCAAAGTCCTGGTTAGGGCTCGGTGTTTCTAGTTACTGCCTGTGGTGGTCTGAATGGCAATAATGGCAATAGATATGTCAGCCGGCATGCATAAATTTCAAAGAACCATTGTGCAGTATTGAATGGTTTGTCTGAGGGTGGGTGCTGGCATAGTGTCAAGTGTATGTGGTGCCTGGGGCACTGGTGTGGTGGAGCCCAAACATGAAGCTACAGGCTCTGCTAACAGACTAAGGAGCAACTTGGTGATAATTTCCTCCCATTGCCCTGGTGACTGAATAGTTTCCTGTAGCATCATTTGTTTCAGGATAAAAGTGTTACTGTTTGTTCAGTGATGTGAGATGGTGAGAAAATACTCCTGTGTTTTGTTTCTAAGCTGATTAAAAACGTGGGGGAGAGGCTATTCCTTGTTTTGGCAGTTCCAGAAATAACTGTGGTTGAAATCTGCATGACTTTCATGTTGCCTTTTTGAGGTCTGCTTGGCTCAAACAGTCAAGAGAAATAAAAATGGTGCCAGGGTGTAAGCCTGACTGAATATGAATAGCTGTGCTTTTCCAACCACAGTGGCACACGTCTCGTTTCTGAAGAGACATGCAGCTATTACACAACATGGTGCTTCACTTGTGTTTTTTCAATACAGGTTGCTTTATTTTTGCTCCAAAAGCTCTGGACACAATGTGCCCTCTCGACTGGTCTACAAGCTTAGAGGTGGGAGTCTAATTTGCTTCCATTTGAGTCAAAAGCTGTCCTGGCCTTAGTGAGAAGGGGATTCTGTTCCGTACAGCTTTGAACTTCAGTGGGATATGTACAACGTTTAGACACTTGCAGACTGTAGCAGTCCTATCACTTTTCTTTGTAATTGAACAAAGTGCTGGTTCTTTGATACAGGGACAGAGTAGCTGAAATAGCATTTATTGTATTTACAAAGGAGCTCTGCTGTCTTCATCAGCCATAACAAGTTACCATTTACTGCTGTAGGCAGCAATTTTTTCATTAGGTGTTTTAATGACAGAAAGGTTTAAATTTATTCTTATTTCTAGCATTCTTGTGGTAAACACATATCCTGGATATACAAGAACAGTAGCTTCTAGAGCAGGTTTTGGTTTTGAATGTAGGCTGCATTAATGAGTGTAGGAATTACAATACCAGACTCATCAGTTGAACTAAAATACCATGTAGACCAAATGGAAAAGGTCTTTATTTCTAAAGCTTCTTAAAAAACCCACAACAACCAAAGAAACAAAAAACCCCCCAAAAAACAGCAGTTGTGTAGCTAAGAGATGTCATGAGGATTTGTGGTTTACAGAGTGATTACAATATCAGAACAGACTTGGCAGCTGCTCTGCTGCCATGCTGAAAAAAAATGCTGTTGCCTCACCGTGCCTGTGGGAGAGAGGTTTTGGGGATGTGCTTTGGGTCATAGGGAAGATTCCCCTCCTATTGTGTTGTGGGTTTTGGTTTTTTTTTTTCCACATATTAAGCTCCTTTCCATTTAAGTTAAATTTAATGAAGGTTTTCCCTGTCTCCCATGTTTCTTTTTTTAAAATTTTCCTGCCTCTCCATATTCAGTCTTTCCCTATCTTCCATATTGGATTTGAAACCAAAGGAGAAATTTTTGTAGGGTCAATTAGTGGAAATCCTATAAATAAACCCCTTGGTGTTTTCCATGCCTCTGCACCAGAGGGAGGTGTCAGGCTTCCCCAGGTGACAGCCCCAGAAGGAGCTATGGGAGGCACCTCCACAGCATTGTCCCTTCACTTGCGGTTTATTTTTTGGTAACAGGGAGATTTGTCCTCTAGCATCACCAAGATTCTCCTTCCACTCTTCCAGCTCTGCCTTCTCTTCTGTCACTGCTGCTCCTCCACCTCCCTCTCACCACTCAAGGACCTGAGTGTTGCTGGGGTGGGTGTGGGAGGGTGGAGGTGTAGGATTAGATACCTGCTGTGCTTTATGTGCTGTAGCAGGGAATGGGATTTCATGACCGAGCGGAACCTGTTGAGGCCCTGTGTTCTTAATGTCACCCAATGCGTGGGGAGAAATGCTCAAGAAAGTGCCCTTAAGATGAATTTTTAGACCCATATGCAGTACCTGTGAATCTGTGTTTTCTGGTGGGTTTTGTTTTGGTTGGTTTTTTTTGTTTGTTTGTTTGTTTGTTTTTTTCCAGAAAAAACTAAGCTATGTTGTGTTGTCCAGAAAGTAAATCTGTGATGTTTTGTACAGGTTAGTCCCAGTACAGTCTCCATTTGTGGTTTGATGTTCCTGTGCTGTCATCTGTGCTGCACCATGCCATGGGACTAGTGATGTTTAATTATTTTGATAACTGAAACGCTTGAGTTCTTAATCTTCGTTTTAACACCTCCGTGCCTAATGCAACTCACTTTTAATCAGCCAGCTTCATTCAGTTACTCTTAATCCAACTGAAATGTTTTTGAACACTGCAATTTCGCTTAATATCTGTAGGAGATGAACAGATTGCACTTATTGCTTGTCAGCAGGATAAACTGAAAAGATAGATCACATTGACCCTTTGTGCTCCACTGAGGGCTTCCCTTGGCTTTTGGTACAGCATCAAATTTGTCCTGGTTCATGAAGGTTTGTACGAGTTCATTCTGTTCTACCTCTGCAGTACCTGTTCTGCTCACTTGTCCTCCTCAGTGCTGCTGTCTCCCTGCATTGTTGCCATCTACCGGAGCAAAAGCCATCCTGATCCTGCTTCTGCCATCAGAAGGGCGATTTCTGTGTCACAGAGAACTGCAAACTACGTTGTCTATGCAGCAGAGCTTTACCATAATGTGCCAACTTTGCTGCAGCAGCATGAGCAGCAGAGGAGTCAGTCCTCCACTGCCTGCATCCCTCTGCCTGCTCTGTCCCTGCGTGATGCCTGTCTGGTTGCATGGGCTGTGAGCAGCCTTTGTCCTTGTGTGATCTTCACTGCTGAGACTGAGGTCAGCAGTAGTTTGGCCAAAATGAGGTTTGAAACATGATTGCTGAACCAGCGCCGTTCCTCTGCCTGGCAAGTCTTGCTTTTAGTGCAGACCCACTAACGACAGGGCATTGCAGGCTGATTGGGGGAGATTTGGTCCTTTCTGTGTTTGGCATCTTGGATTTTTTGGATGTATCAGATGAAAATTAACGTTGCTGACAGTGAAGGGAAGTGGACCAGGAAAGAGGAGAACAGTGACTTTATTGTAATTTTATACCCTTTCTTTTTCTGCATTCAGGATGGTGGAGGGAAGGGGAAATTGTATGGCTTTAATTCTACTGGAGAATAATAGGAACATTGCAGGTGATGGCTGCTAAATGCAGAGGTTACATTTCGAGAAATAGCCTTGGTACTTTCATATCGCTAAGCCTTTTCCTGTAGCAATTTCGACATACAACGTATGCAGAATTAGTAATGTATATTCATTTCATCTTGATTTTAACAGAATACATTTTAAAAGGTCTGCCACTGTACTTTTGAAACATCAAATACAGCACCATAAGAAAATGTGGCTGTTGTCCCTTGCTCATTGTGGTTAGGGGATCGTTTAATCAGCATTGCTCAGGCACCTGATAGTGTAATGGGCCTCAAGGGTAATACTGTCATTATTTATTCTCCATTTTTGTGATGTTTTTAGTGGGGGTAGGTGATGGTCAGTTAACAGGAGCCTTATGCCGCTGGTAATAAAGACTCAGTCATACTTAATAAATGAAAACAGAGGTTTTTAGAACAGATGCAGATAATGAGATTTCACCTTTTCAAGAGACCACATCAGAAATAAAGTTAGTGCCTTCACTGCTACCTGCAGATCCCATTGAAGAGAGACCTCCCGGATGTCCTAAAATCCACTGCAAATCTCCCACTGGTTTCAGTGAGGTAGGAGCCACACCTCAGTACTAATGGAAATTTTTGCCATAATCAGACATGTGATTTGTGCGTCATCTTTAAATACTTGAGGGCCAATCTTAGCTTTCTGTCACCCTTTCTGCCTTTCCTGTGCTTGCAGGGGGTAGCTGGAGCAGAACTGAGCTTTATAGATTCAGAAAATTTCTGTGTTTCCAGCTTATTTGCCTGTTCGACATAGTAAAAAAGGTCTTTTTTTCTTTAGGCTAGAAGAAAGAATCGGGTACCTGTCAACTGCAGAATTGCTTACTGGTAGCTATTTAATGGCACATATTTGTTTACCAAGTGGTGCTATAGAGTGCATCTCTATAAAAAGTGAACACGTTTTAAATCATTCCTCTCTGTTGGTTGACATGGGCTTTTGTTTCCTTCCAGCAGCAGCCTGAACAGAGGCTGGGTGTTCAGCCTCGGTGGCTGGTTAGGACTACAAATTTCAATTATCTTCATGCCATTCAAGTAAGAATTGGCTTTACAGGTTACTGTTGGGAGAGTGATACCCAAAGAAGCCTCCTTAACATGAATAGGCAAGGTGCTATGTTGTTTTGTAGGCAGATGCATGGCTTTAATGGGTTATTGAAAGTTGTTTAAAAGGCTTCCACTGAGGGAGGAAGAGGGGAAACGAGTGACATCCTGAGGGTGGAGAGGTTGCTGGGGCATGATACCTTTCTGGTGGTGTGCAGGGGGCAAAGGAAATAGGCAACACTAACCCCCCTTTTTTCGTCTTATCTAGCACTCCTTTAGCCAAAGGTGTTAAAACTCCTATAGATAAAGCTTCTGTGGGGTCCTAATAGGTGAGGGTTTGTGTGGGTAGCTGTGTGGAGGAACGGAGATGTTTGTTATATGGTGACCTTAAACCATGTGATAAGTGGGGAGAACAGTGAATGTGGAGCAAGAGGTATTATTAGCCTGGCATGTCCCCATGCACCAAACTGTGTCTGTCTCTGTGGCCAGGTTTGTTTCAGGGGAGTCTTGCTGCTGCTGACTGTGAACACTAAACACAATAGCCATTCATTTTCAGAGGTTTTCTATGTTAAGTTAAATTTTCAGTGTATCTGAACTATTCTTGGCTGTTCTCAAAGGTTTGGTTCAGGTGTTTTTCTAGAGCCTCAAAACACTTTTAAATCTCTCTAGATTTTTGCGCTGTTTTAAGATATCTGTGCTGTGCTTTCAGCCTGACAGAGGGAAACGGTTTTCACAGCTTCTGCTATGTAGCAATCAGTTTTGGTATGAGAGAGGCTTGGGGGTTGCTGTGTTGTGAGGGATGACTCCCGCTATTTCAGAATGATGACAGGGAGAATTTAGGAATGCTGAAAGAAGCAAAGAAATATTGGCAGTCTTTCCTCTGGCAAAAATTAGAAACCAGTCCGCTGGCATTTCAGAAATGTCATCTTCATGTTACAACTAGAATACTTTTTTTTCTTTTGCATATATTGAAAATCAGATACTTAGCCTAAAATGAAATTTGGAATAAATTCTTTACTCGAGCATCAATCACCATGCTACCTCAGATAAGGCTTATAAATTAGAATAAATGTTTTACACCAGAGTGTAATCATCTCATGCTTCTGGATGGATTGGCCATGGGATGGACAAATTTTGAATCATTCTGTAGTCTTAGGTATATGAGCAGAGTCTGAAGTCAAATCTAATCTTAGCTGAAAGTTTTTTTTAAAACAAATTCTGAACTGTTATGCAACTTCGGTAAACCACTTAAAAAGGGGTCTTAGAACATGAAGATGTGAAAATTGACTCTGAATGTGACCTGATTTCTTAAGGCTCTGAGTATTTGCAGCTGTAGACTGTGGTTTTAATATGGACATATAACGTGGACTAAGATGCATGGCTTTGGCTTTCCAAATGTGAAAATGTGTATCTTAACTCTTTCTGGATCTGTGTAAAAACAAAGCAAAACACATCTCAACTAATACTAATTTTTGTGTTGGTTTTTTTTTTTCCCTCCTTAAAGCTGCATTATTGTATGTAATGAACTATCTAGTTTACTTACATGTAAGTTCTCAAGAAACAGACAAGTATTTGTGGTCAACACTGTGGTGTTCCTTGCTAAGTGAAACATGGGTTTTATTTCTTCCTATTTCTAAATGGATGGAATCAAGAGATTAATTTCCTGTCAGAAGGTCACATGAATGAGCATGGGAGAACAGGCTTTTTCTAGCCTTCTTTTTTTTTCCTGTGTGTGGTTTAATCTGTTTTAGAAGAAGCCCAATAACAGACCATTTTCCTCTTCATCTGCTCAAGATACAAGGTGCGGCTGTCCAGGAGGTCCCATCCATCCCAGCCGTGACTGGGGGCCTGGTGCTGCCAGCAGCCTATCTGAGAGTGTCTTTGGCTGGATATGGTGACCCTCAAGACACCTGTTAGACATGCAGAGAGATGCACTTACCTTGTGTTTATTCTGTGTGTTGCCACATCCACATTTGCCTATGTTTTAGCCCTCCATGGTGGCTGGTCCTTATGACTATTTGCATATCTTTTTTAGCAAATACTTGGCTCATTTGACTTTTCCTATGCATCTGTTGACCTCCCAGCAAGTTCCTACAGGTCCAAACTAGAAAAAAAAGACCATGCAAAGTGAGCATCATGTAGCTAATCAACATCTCTGTGTGAGACTCTACACCAAGCACATTTCCCTGAAAATCTATTTGCAAGCAATTAAATTCTTGGAAAGAAATGCTAATAATGTACTAACTAGGGAAAGCTCTGTGTGTGTGCTTTGGAAAAGTGAGAACAGTCTTTCTAAATCTTCCTTTCCTTGGAAATTATAAACATTTTAATGCCTCACAACTTGAGCTCAAGCAGAATTTAAGTAGGTGAATGTGGCTCAGAGTCAGCAGTGGTGAGAAGGAATAAAAGAGCAAAAGAGATGAATCTGTGAAGTGTAGTTCCGGAGCAAGTGGTGACATGAGGAATGGATGCCAACCCTATTAGCATAAAGAGAAGCTTTTTTTCTCTCTCTTCTACACATGCATCCTGGAGGGCGCTTGCAGTGAACTAGAGAAACCTGCAGCATTAATACAGCACACAGGGACAGAGAAAACACTAGGTTGTTACTGTTTCCTGTAAAAATAAATATGGAGGGGAAAAGCCCAAATTATATTTAACTGAAGTGGTCCCACAAAAAAAAAAAAAAAGTTTTCAATTTCTTAAGTTACAGGTTCAATAATGCTTTAATGCTTCATGTTCTCCTGTCTGAGAAGGAGGCTAGCAGAGCAAGTTAATTTTAATCACTGAACACCTGGGAAATGATCCTAGATTGTTTAAGGGTAGTATGATGACAACTTGCAGTTCAGATATTGGCAAGAATTAGGTAAAATAATTCTAAAAGCTTACGCTACTTGGAAGGAGAAAGCCCCAGTTTATTTGGTATCTTTGTTGTCCACCATATGGGTGTGGTGTAGCAGGGCATGAACATGGTAGAAGATTCAGTCATCTGAGTGACTTTTGGATGCCGTGGCAGCATCCTGAGAGGAAGGGGAGCAGCAGCCACTTGCCTGGGTGGAAGCCCCTGAGGCCAGGACATGGTGCTTCCCAGGTGAGAGGGTGGGAGAAGGGGCTTCCTTCCAGGCAGCTGGAGGAGTAATGCGAGTGAGCTGAGCTCTGGAGGGAGCCACGGTTTCTTCTCTTTGTGGCTCCTAAGAACGTTTCTTTGACATGAGGACTGAAGATAGGCATAGGAGACGAAAATGTGATCCGAAGCAGAAATCCCTTGAATCTTTATTTTCCATGAGACATTGAGTAAAGGTCAGAGGTTCTGGGAAGAAATGTCCAGTGTTTTGACCAGTGACTGAAGTACAATTTATTTGTGGGCTTTTGTTCAATTTCCTGTTTTTGAGATTACTAAGGGATTTGCAGTTAGATGCATATTCCAGCTCACTTTGTGACTTTAGACCCTTGGTGTTGGAGGTAGGCTCTGTTTACAGAACTGCAGTCGACTTTTTTAAAATGAACTAAAAGCACTGGAAATGTATTTCTGGCTCGCAGAGTTCAGTATGACCCATCTTTAACATGCAGTCATTTGAGTAGCCTAATAGTCACAGTAATAGCTGTTGGTTTTCAGCTTGCAGTAGGAGAAGGGTTTTTGAGGGAAGCTAAACCTACAGATCCTGCTATCACAACAAAAAAACCACAAACGAAAAAAAAAAACAAACAACAAAACAACCCCCCAAAATCAGCAAACCATTACTTGTGAAGTTGATGCCTCAAACCTGAGTGTCCCAATGTTGAAGTGGTTGGGGGCAGACATCAGTTTTGCATCCTCTGGTTAGCCTGTGTACGGGTGTCCAGGACCTCCAGCTCTCGGCCACAGGCCGAGACCACCCCTCTTGTCACAAGGCTGTAGCAGCCCTTTCCAAGGAAAGGCAGTGGGGTGGAGGCAGTCAATCTTTGCAAGATGAGGAACTGGAATAAGGTCCTTGACGAGATGTGCTGCCTCTGTGCTGCTGGCCCTGCCTTATGTAGTAAAGTCTGCATTTATAGAGTGGCAACGGTGTCTCAGCAGAGTTTGCAGATGTGCCCTGTGAGTGCTTAAGGTGCCTGCTGTGTTTTGAGCTAAGGGGACCATGGCAGTGAGGGAGACACGTCCCAGAACATCTGTGTGGGGAAGAAGCTTATGGTCGTGCTAACCAAAGCGGACCCTTTGTCAGGGTGGCGAACAGCCCATGGGAAGCTGCAGGGTCACCTGTGGGGTACTAGTGGCTCCTGACCGCCAGCAAGTGCTACACCAGCTGTAGGAGAAATGCCGGGCAGTGTTCCTGCCGTGAGCCCCCTGTTCACAGAGTGCCCTCGGGCCTCTCTTTCCCCAGCCCTGCGTGGAGCTTGAGGTGGCAGGCTTGATTAAGGTTTGATGTTGGCTCCTTGGTTTTCTCAGCTTTCACTGGAATTCTTGTAATGAAATTTGTCAGGGAAGTCATCCTGCTTTGTAGCTTTTTCTTTTTGAACAGCCTGTCTCAAAAAGTAGTTTGTGGTAAAGAAAACTCCCTGGTTTTCTTGATGTCATCTTCTCAGGTCTCCTGTTCCCTTGCACTGGTCAGAGGTGCAAAAAACAGCTGATCTGAAAAGCATTCAGAGTGGACTTTAGGTTTCTGTAACTGGTAGGAATTATCTCTTTAGCAGATTATGAAGAAATGGATGTGTAGTTCCTTGAGATATTTGAGTGCCCCTTCCCTTAAATGTTTCCAGATGAAAAACCAAATTTGTACAAAGTTGTAAAAGTATTAGTAAGTCACCTGGTGGGAATTACTTATTTGAAGAATATGCGTGGTGGATTTTATTTTGCTAGAAGGAAAACAAATAGTTCTCCTGGGTTTTGACTGTCATGGGCTTTCTGCGGTTGCTGCTGCCCTCACATCTTGGGGTTTGGTGTTTTTTTTTTTTTTTTAGCAAAACTCCTGACAGTTAGGTGTGAGAAAAGTAATTCCTCCCAAACTTTGAAATAAAGGACTTGAAGACAATTTTTTAACTGACTTTTTTCCATTTAAGTGGTTTTTTTTTTGGTACGCTGGTCTGTTGAAACCAGCAGAACTATGAAGATTTGCACCAGCTTAGGGACAGACCATTTTCTCAATGCATTTTTAATTGCAAACACTTAAAATTACTTGTACTCTCTTAATGGAAAAAAATCTTTCATTTCAAGGTGTGTGCAGAGACTTTCTGTGGACAGTTAAATAATCTAAAGTTACCTGAAATTCCTTTCCTAGTGACATTTAACTTAACAACTTTCCACATTTTAGAGAAAAATGATGTGTTGGCTGCAGATGAACAGTCTCCTTCCACTCCCATTAAATTCTACATGGAGGTGTGAAGATGTGTAATTAGAGACTTGGGGACAGGCTGTGGAACAGAAAATGAGAGAGGAAGACTTCTTCATTTCCGAGACTGTCTCAGTGTCATCCACTAATTAAAGCAACTCTCTTGTACGTGGGATGTTTTGCAGCTGTGGGAGCACTGCAGCAGCTCCAGATAAGCATGGGGCAAAGACAGCTCAGGGGAAAGTCTCTGCTTTTGGCTCTGACAGGGATGGACTGCTAAAAGGTGTGTGATTCAGCAGTTGCTATGGCTGGTTTCAGTGAATCTGAAATATATTAAGTATAGTAAGTATATTAATAACACTATAGCTCTTTCCAGAAGGTGCAGCTGAAGGTGAAGTGCATGGCAGAAGACAAGGGTGTTAGGCAGAGGTTGGAGTAAAACAGCCCGTTATTATTGTGGGGTGAGGCCAAATCTATTGTGTCACACCTGTGCAGTTCAACAGGAATTACTTTTTATAAAAGTATGTTTGTCCCCAAACTGTTGATCTTCATTTGAAACCAGCAGCATTATGCTTAAAAGACTAAATAAAACATGAATGTCCACTTGACAGCTGAGAGAGGCTCCTCTGTTGTGTTTTTAATTGTTCACATAGCTTCCTGCTGGAAGCTAATGCTTTCTGTTATGCCTGATCTTCAAATAAATTTTAATAATCTGACCTCAGGGCTCAGATGTTGTACTTAACTGTCATGTAGTAGATGCTTGAATCAGATTGAGAGATAAAAGTTTCTATACAGGGAATGAAGTGCAGAGTTACAATGCTAAAGAACTTAAAGTTGATGCAAAACCAGGTGTAAATATGTTGAGGCACTGCACAGTAGTAAGCAGTAGTTACAATAGAGATGGTGAAGACAGGAGAATGTAGATTTTTTTATCTTGCTGTTCTCTTGAGACTCTTGGTGCAGTGACAGAAACCTCAGACTGTGCTAAAGGGAACAGGGGTTCCTGGGGACTATACAGCAAATTTTTTCAGTGAATTAGGAATATTAACCTATCAGTTATTTGGCTTGGAAAAAAAAACCCTGAACACTTTTGAAGAGAATCCTGTAACACGCTATTTTTCATGATTACACTGCATTTCCCTAGAAATGTCAACTAAGATGCACAAAATCTTGATTCATTAAGTAGTTGGTTAACTGGGGTGTTGGTGTTTCTGTCCTGCTGTAATTAGTTACCTGGTATGAAGTGCAACACAGGTGTTAGGCACATGGATGTAAGAGTAGGTGTGCAAGTTCCTTTGAGGACTGTCATCTCAAAAAAGTTTGTGCAGATCCATACCTAAGACTTGGTCAGTGGATTACCTTTGCCAGGTGGCCAAGTGCTTTTTGTTGATGTAAAATTCAGTAGGGTGGTGCTCTGCAAATTTTAGGGAAAAACATAGCCAATATTAGACTTCATGTACAGTCAGTAATTGCATGGCTGGTATACAGTGTTGCTCTATCACTTCTGTTTTTCTCTTTCATCCCTTCTGATGGAGAGGTTTAAGGGATATTGAGCCTTGGGGAGCTTGCTTTGCACTTCTTGGGGAAGATGGGAATGCTGATATGATAGATGGCCATCCCTGGAGCTTGGGTAGGTTATGGCTGTCCTTGGAGAAAAGCAGCATTATCTTGGCAGAATCTCCCTCTGCTGTTCTTGCATCTCAGCTGCGTCTTCTGGTTTCCTTGTTGTGTTATTGACAAAGTTTAACAGGGCACATCACTAATGCTTGTCTCATGCTCCCTCATCAGTCAAAGCAACATTTGCAAGGAGCAGAGAAAATCTCCCAGTCTGTGATGGACCTCCACAGTCAGTCTGGATGGACTCTCTAACTGCCACGGAAATGGTTGTTTAGTTGTGTGACAACTAAATGCTTTTAAAATTATTTTTATAATCACTCACTTATGTTTGCATTGCAGCCTATGGGTAGGTGTCCATGCCACAGCAGGAAGCACATTCATTCTATAGGAATGGTCCGCTGCTGGGAGGGTGAGTGCAGAGGTGGGATGCATGGCCTCTCTGGCTGTGCTCCTCTCCATTCTGACTGTGGCTTTCCCATACCTCCCACCTGAGCACCCTGATGCCTCCTGATCGGGGCCAATCTGGAGGGGAAATTGTTCTGCCTGAGTGGGCAAATAGAAGGAAACTGACTCATTGACTGTGCTGCTTTAATCTCTTTTTATGAGCTACCTGGAGTGCAGAGCTCTTTATCTGACCCACCATCAGAGCTGGCAGGAGCCCAGCAGGATCTCTGCTAGCTTGAGCTGAAAGATTTACTGTCTTTTGCCAGCTGCCTTCGGCATGGCAAATCTCCCCGTGAGCAGAACCAAGAGCAGGGTGTCTTGGTGCGTGCAGCTGGATGCAGCCCCCGGAAAGCCCAATAGCAGCTGTTAGCCAAGTGCCGCACAGAGGTAGGGCCAAGCTCTTGCTTCTCCTTCTGGTCTTTGGAGGCTCTGCGCGCTCCATGGCAGATGGGTGGGAGCAATGCCATGTTTCCTGAAGGTGCAATCCTGCAGGCCCTTCTGCGGGCCAAGCGCTGCCTTCCCCTTGCTGCACACTGGTGATACACCTGGTGAAACTCTGCTTTGCACATGGGCTGTGTTTAATCCTGTATGGAGAGAAATGGTGCATCCTTGTCTGCCTTCCACTCCCTTGGTCATCCTGCAGTTGCTCCATCACTGCTGTCAGACTGCAGCCCTCGGGCTGGGACTTGCTGTCGGTCTGGCAGGGGTGTTACTGCTGCAGTACGATTAGCTAGTGAGGTCCTTCCCGTCCTTAGCCTTACTGGATTGATAGGCTCCCATGCTTTGAAGAGACAAGGGAAAGAAGAGGCTTTAATGTCCTTTCTTAAAATATTCACCTTATTGTCCTTGAACTATAACCACTTATTTGTAGTGTTTGCTTAAGCTGTGCTTTTTGACCTCCACGTGTGGCTGGGTGAAGACTTTCTGTCTGCCTGAGAGACTGACTGTGGGTGCACTCAGCTTGCTGAAGAGACTGAGTTTCAGTCTATAATATAATGGGTGCATGAAAAGATTAAAATGACATAATGGAAAAGTAATTACAGGTTAATGATCGTAGCTAAATTTGTGATTTAAACCCTTATTTTTTTGTATCTTGCAAATTAATATAAAAATTTGCATGTAGCAGTTGGTTTAAAAGGAACAATCTAGTACAAATGTTAAATTCAGCACAACCAGTATGTAGGGAGGCTGCTGTGAATGGCCACGTTAAACATGCTCCTACTAAGATAAGCTGCCAGCAGTGAGAGGATCTCAAGCTGCCCAGCCCCAGCCAGCCGCAGCCGTGGGTGAGGCAGGCTACCTCGCTCCCACAGCCACAGTGCTGAGAGCAGAGGGGGATTCATGGGAAAACTGAGGACACGCACCCTTTGTGAAGTCCTGGTGGGTTTGTTACTCTTCCTGCAGAAACCTTGAACCTTTGTTTAGAGTACATCAGTGGGAAGCTTAAAGGCACTTGAAACAACTTCCCACCCACTTTGCATTTTTGTTGCTGGTGAGAATTACTCATGAATGGAGCCTCATAAGATTAGTTGATTTAATGCATGTCTTGAGTCTATTTTGCAATTAAATTTTTCATGATCTCTTTTCCAGTTCAGTTTAAAAATTATTCTTGGATAACATAGGAAATGTCTTTAACCCTCCTCCCCATTCAACAAACAGTGCGTGTAACAATATGCACGAGAAAACCACTGCTGCTATTAGGCTTTCTCAAACTATAATTTGCTGTTACTGCTCTGAGTAATTTGTATTTATTATTAACACAGAATTTATTTTTAATTATTATTAATATAGCTATTCTGGGTTAATAGCCTAACTGATGAGCCAATGTATATTCTGAGTGCCCTTTAAAATTTCCTTCTGAGTAAGATTTTTTTTTTTCCCCCCGAAATGGGAATAGTGCAAGCAATATTAACAGTCAGCCCTTTAGGCCAACTATTGCCTTTTTTTATTCATACGGTACCTGGACAGTGCTGTGCAACATCCCGTTGCTGGGTGCTGCTATCACAAAAGTGTTTACTAACCACTAATTATAGCAGTAAGCAAGAGAAAAGAAAATTTTAAGCATACTGTGTTGGTATTTTTAAGGGTAAATAGCGTTTTTTCTTTTCTGGTACTCCTGTAGTTTCATGTTAGCTAACTTGCACTGCAGTGTGTTCTGCCGAAGGTTGTTTATTTCTCCCATGTTGATGTCTTGTCGCTCTGTGGTTAATGTTATGTTTCTGAAGAGAGGGCTATAAATTCAATTTGAATTGGGCAGCTCTAGGAGACAAAAACCCCACATGTAAATAGTCGTCCATAAACGGATGAAGATTAGGGTTTGAACACCAACCATTATTTGTTTGTGGTTTTGTTTTTAATTTAATAAAACCAAAATGGAACAGGATTGAGCCTTACATTTCTCAAAGGGAGACACCTTTCAACACAGGTGAGTTACTTAGGACACTGGAGGTTCGTGACCTGAGTAAGCAAAATCTCTCAGATGAGTCCTAAAACCTGCTGGGCTGCCACTGGGGAGGGCTGGCAGTGTGCAGCTGGGGGGATATGCAGTCTTGGTGTCTTAAGAGCACATCTGTGCTAACCAAGTCATTATGTTTTGTCATATCAAGGGTTTGCCTGTGGATCCTCATGATGGTCTGCCGGGTTGTGTCCTCACACAAGCGAGCTCTGTGGTTTTGTCAGCTTGTCACCGAAACACTGGCTGGCAGGCCAGCACGCAGTGGCCAGGACTTGGCCTGGGGCTCAAATGTGGTTTATGCAATTTCATAGTTCCCTTTCTGTGTAGAGCGATGAATTCACACATTGAAATCAATGAAGGTTTAGTAGTTAAATTTTGTTATTGTCAATTTTTATAGGAGTAAGGGCTCATTAAAAACAGAATACCCCTTCCCTATACAGCACACCCCCCCCCCCCCCCCCAAATCCCTTGAGGCCTCAGTAACATAGAGATAGGATTTGCGTATGACCTGTTCAACATCAGCTTTCTTATACAATCCAAAGAGGATGTTCATGTGCTGACGCAGCTGATTCGGGAGTTACTTCCATAGATAGGTTTTCCTTATTGCCATATGTACACAGCCAAGATAATGTGTGTCATGAAAGTTGCAGCAGAGTCCTGCAGTTGCCCGTGCAAGCTCAGGTGTGAGCGCAGACTTTTCCGGTGGCAGTCTGTTGATTGCCAGCGCACCATTCACCGCATGGTAAATTACTTGCTGCAGTTAGAAGTACCTGAGACAACAGCAATCCAGCTGTGATCCCTGGAGGGATAACAGATTGACCGTGATTTCTAGCAGTGACAGCTACAACAGTGCTATGTTACAGTGGTTCTCCCAACCCTGTATCTGTAGACCTGGAGTGAATCTTCCTGTGGAAATTGAATGGCACAGGCCCATCCCCAAGTCCTGGGCTGCCACGTCTCTCTCTTCCGTCTTTCTTTATAATATTTTTATAGAAGAGAAGGATTTTCTGGAAACATCTTCTCTACAAAGAGGACTTGTGAGAAACATGTGCTTTCAAATAAGGCATAAAATGTACTTGCTGATCAGTTTTCTGTCCTCATTAAGTCTCTCAGAGGTGAGTTAAAGGGAAAAAACAAAGATGGAAAGAGCTAAGAAATGAAAATGATAGCTCAAGAATACTGAAGAAGGCTGAAACTCATTGGCTTGAGAGGTGGAGGACAGACTGGATTATCATAATGTTGTACAGCTGCACTGCCACATGTTATTTTCACTTTGCTATCAGATATTTAATGCACATGAGCAGCCAGTGTTCTCTTTTTGTTTGTTCTAAATATTTCATATGTGTAATGCAGTGTAACATATAGTTCCCAGTTGTTACAACAGAACAGAGATTGATAAAGCAAAAAACCACCCATCAGTGTTTGCACACACTACAAATTTAATAACAGATACACGCTAATAATAAAAAGTTTATTCCTAATAAAGGGAAGGGGAGAAAAAGCAACCAAATTCATACCTTGAATCTGGAATTACAGTTTAAGGAAAAAACCCAACTTATAATAGCGATCGACTAAGTAATTTAGTTGTCTGGACTTTTAGACCAAATTTGCATAAAATGTGGAAGATGAATCATTCTCTCTTGGTCCTGGATACACATAATAAGATTAAGTCTGTGTTTTTGTTCCTGGAAATTATAGGGTGCACAGAAGAGCATCTTTGTAGCTTCTAGCATGCAGGAAGGTGTCTATAGCAAACTCCTGGCTTCTCATGTGTCCTGGAGGTTTAGAGCCGAAGCTGTGAAACTCAGTTTTTCATGGTACAGGATACTCTGATGTGGGAGCTAAGGGTGTTGCATGAGTTTTGTGTCTTGAAGGTTAAGCTACATTGCTCCCTGTTTGAGGTGAGGCGTGTTTAATTTTTTTTTTGTATTTGAGCTCGTTGTGAGACAGGCAGAAATAGCGTTAATGCATAGCTGTACATTGTCAGTGTGTCTTCCATTTAACTGACAGATGAAGCTATGCTGGTGAAGTTTAATGAATGAATGAATGAATCATACATTGTCCTGTGATGTAGTCCTTGCAAAAAAAGATAAGTACATAAATCTATAAACTGTGTGAAAGAGGGAAGGTGAGGGAAAGCACTCCGGTAGTTCTGCTGGTTTTCCACGATGATGCCCTATTCGCTATTTTGTTTTTCCTTAGTAATGTTATAGAGACAACCTTTGTTAAATAAGTCTTCTTCCATCAGCAGTTTCTTATGTTTGCTGGTGTTTCAGAAAACATGTAAGATAATAATAATTGTTGAGTTTAGGGAAGAACAGTTTACTTTCTCCCAGTTTGTTGTCTGTATTTTGACAGACAGCATACATTCATTTCACTCTTCCTTCTTGCTTAGGATTTTCACATAGCAAAAGGAGAGGGCTAAACATGGGTGGGAGAGAAAGAAAATCGATAAAGCTTCCTTGATAATGTTTGCTATTGGAGGAGGATAAAAGGAGGATTCAGTATAAAAGGCCCTGATTAGGCACGCACTACTGCATGAGCAATTTAGTTTTAGTTGATTATTTCCACTAGGAAGTACCTTTAGCATGAAGAGACTTCTTGGGTTTTGCAGGGAGAAGGCGGCAGTTGCGTGCCAGTCCTCAGGGCCTGGTAAGCAAAATGGGAGGACCATGCTCTGCTTTCCACCTAGTCTGCTGAGTGTATGTGGATGTTTGGTGAGTTCAGGTTGCATGTGTCCCTGAGATTCTCAACCACGGCAGGGATTAGAACAAGCCCTGGCTACCTCCAGGACCCAGGAGAACATTTAAGAAGCATGATCATCTTTGCTCATTTTCTTGCTCTTTGCCAGGCTCAGGTCTCCCTAATCTTGACAATGACACCTCGAAATACAGGTTAGGCCCATTCAGTGATGATGTTTTTTCTTTGTCAGTCAGTATCAGGGAGGTAAGGGGCAAATGGATCAATCCTTAGGCTCTATATGCAATGGAAGGTCTACACCTTCCCTTGTCTTCCTTCCCTCAGTAGGCCTGTGGAGGGAGATCAGTGCCTGTATCAGGGAGGAGTAGAACTTTTTGTGAGAGAAGAGTGGGAGTGTTATGGCTGAGTGCGAAGGTGAATGCCACCTTACGACTAGCTCTTTGCTGCATGGTCTTTGTTGGAGTTAGCAGTTCAGTCTCTGGGACGTTTGCATGCAATTTACACATTGGAAGGTGCGCACCAGAAGCCGTTTGCATCAGGAAGACAATTACACACACACAATGGATGTTGAATACATCCATTTTTCTGTATGCCTCCTTGTGAATATGCACAGAAAAACACTTACTGCTTTTATATAGGCTGCTTTTTTATTACAATAAGTGTCTCAATGTTTGTTGGAGCTCCAGAACTAAGTAATTTTAAACAGTGGTTAAGATCATAGATAGCTGAAGCTATTTAACTTGTGGATTGTGATTTGGCTCTCCACAGTCTTTGTCTTTACGCCCAGTTTTATCCATTGCAGTGCTACGATAAAGGGCTGGTGTTGTATGCTGTGTGCTCTTTGTATTGGCCCTGAAGATGCTGACTTCCTCTCTTCTATTTCAGGAGGTCATTAGTGCTGATGACATTAGAGGTTTATAACTTTAGGTCCAAGTCATTATTCCTAATTTAATCAATGCATTTGAAAATGTTTCCTCTAATAAAATTGTAATGACTTTACGTGATTTGTCATGCTTATCAAAAACATGGTTTTAACATTTTCATCTTTAGAGGCACTGAGCTTCTGGAGAGGAGTATACATTAGTACATCATTGCTGGGCCAATTTCCTGCCTTGCAGTCCCCCCCCCCCCCCCCCCTCCAGTAAATCAGAATAACCCAGTCAGTGTAATCACAGTGATGTAGAGCCAGCGTGGCTCTGGAGTCAGGCCTTTGCAAGCAGCTTAAAATCCTGGGAGAGGTCCCTTGCATGAGCAGGATTGCTTCTCTGCCGCCGCCTTCATCACTCAGCTGTGTGCTTTGCCTCTATATGAAACAGACTATTAGCGGGCTTATGATAAAGGAGAAAATAACCATCTATAATGTGGAGGTTTGACTGGAGAAACGGCTTTTATGTTGCAAGGGGAATGAGATAAATAGCCCCCCACAATGGGAACTGAATTACTATGGCGAGGCAAGAGCAGCAGTTACAGCAGAGCTGGGTGTCTGTTCAGAGGCTTTTGAAAAAAAATTAATCCAAATGCAATGTGTTAGAACTACTATTTAATTCAAATTACCTCTGTTTTTAGACAGTCTGCTGTATGCATTTGGGTTCAGGCAGGTGAGCAAGGAGCAGGGGACGTGAACTTACTGCGTGCCAGGTGGATTGCCCCCCCCCCCCCGCCATTGGAACACACAGCTGCTGCTGTTCCGTGTGCTGCTCCCCCAGCTTGGCTTCTGCACAGCAAGGCAGGGATGGTAACCGGTTGATTGATTTTGATCTCGCAGGTGATGAACTGATGCAAGGAGGGAGAATTTGATTGTGCCTGAGGTCAGATGAGGGGTCTGCGGGAGGGCTGACATTTTTGTTAGTTCTCAGGGGCCTGTCTTACTGTGCAAAAAGCAGGGTGGAGGAGATGCAGGGGTGGATGCAGTCATGATGGAGGAGCTGGTGCCAGGCAGTCTCTCTGCAGTGCCAGCAGAGGGGTATCAGCTCACTGGGATTCCCCTCTTGGACTTTGGAGGTGTTGGTGTTCCTCCCTGCTTCCTGAGAGGAAGAACCTACTTGTATGGCAATGCTTGGGATATAAATGACCAAGTCGTCCTGCCCTCTGCTTCTAACCCCAAGCCACTTGCTTCTTCTCAGGCAACAGTCCAAAAGCAGCATGAGGGTGAAAACACCAAGAGAGGTTTTTGTCTGCATTATAGTAGTGCGTCGGCAGCAGCACGGTGGCTGGTGATAACGGCAGTGTAACCGGCAAATCGCAGTAGGCAGATGGCAGGTCTCACACTAAGAAAGAGGATGTGTAAACGACCAAAGATAGGTTTTAACAGTCTCTTTCAAAGCCAGAAGTTTGTCACTGTATGAGCTCTCAATCTAAACATCTCTGTGAAATTTCAAGCCTGAAGTCTACTAGTGGTTTATTAACTAGTTTTGGCAACCAGAATGGATGCTGTGAATCATTGTGTGCATGCCTGAATGCAGGGTGTCTTGGATGTCTCAGGCATTCGCCATTCAGCACAGGCCAGCCAGGCTGTGCCCACTGGCTGCTGGGCTCCCTGTGGCTGGCCAACCCACCTGAGGTCTGCAAAGGACAAGCAGTAGTAGAACCAACTCTGGGAAACAGTCATGCACACAGTGCTTGGGTTTGTTGACAGGTTAGGGCAGAACCATTGGTGAAGTGGTGGCATGTTGGATGTTGCTGTGCTGCCTGGCTGCCCCTGGCAGATCTCTGTCTTTCGGGGTCTGCTGGGGCCCTATGCCTCTACCACCACTGAGGGGTTGGTTCAGTTTGGCCTTTGGTCTCAAGGATGAGAACTGCTGATTACCTTCTGCTTCCCCCGTCTGCTGCACATGGCTGCCTGGTATGTACCGTGGTGCTCCGGGTTAGTGGGGGTGTGCCTGTGCTCTGCAGACAGCTGAAAAGATCAGACTGGCTTTTCTTCCATTCTGACCTCTAGCCTTTTTTTTTTTTTTTTTTTTTCCCCTTCTGGCTGATATGTTTTAAGAGTGAGACTGTTAAGGAGAAGACTATTTCCTGTACAGTACAAATTGCTATGTGCAAATATGTAATGTAATCCAGCTCTGTGGAACTGCCATATCCTGTATAAACAGCAGCGCTGGAGCTGCCTATTAGTAATATCCATTTTCTTTTTTCAGCCTTTTTGATACTGCAGAGAAATAATTTTCTGTTCCCCACACGTGACAGGTACAGTGATATTAGATACCTGAGGAATGAGGAAAGGATGATAAATGCAGTCACTAAGAACACAGAAACAAATTATCACAAAATTAGACTCAAACCATTAGCAGCTTGAGCAGCAGATCCTCATCAAATCAGTAGCAAGCCAAAACTAGCTCCAGTGATTAAACTACTTTACGTTTATCAATGTCAGTATTTCAACTCTTGGTAACATTTGTTGAGAAGTAAATGTGCTGCCTGGAGAACAAAGGTTTCCTTTTTCAGGTGCTCTTTTAATGAGGAAGGAAAACTGTACTGAGGTGTCAAAAGCTCTTCAGCTTGTCCACTGCTGCAGTGTGCTGCCCATGCATGAGAGCCACTTCTATATGGGCCTCTGTTTGTGACTTTTCGCTTGTATTTCTAATTTCTTCACTCCCTTTGTATATCAGTATTCTTTTCCCTTTTTTTCTTTGACCTGCTCTCCCTGACTCATGCCTTAATTTTTGTTTATGTTCCCTCTCTATTTAAGGGCCCCCCATTCACTATAAGAGTACATTGCAATATGCAATGTTTTATTGTCTCTCATTTAATTTGTAGCCAGAAAATGAAGTTAAGCCATGGAATGGACTTTATTTGTGGAATCAGAGAAAGTGTTTCTGCAAATGGCCAGCAGCATCAGTAGAGCCTGCTTGCATATGATGCTGGGCCCAGTGAAACCATGTGTGAACTTAAAAATTCAGGCTGAAGCTGGTGGCTAGTTTGAGGTAGACAAACAGAGTTTATAACTGTGACTCCTTGGAATCAAACAGAAGAACCTCTGGAAAAGAAACAGCAGCTTTGGAAAAAATAGCTGCAGGTCTCACTTCATGCCAGTGATCTTCTGGACCTTGGATGTAGATTGAACAGTCTGTCAATTAACAGTTGTGAGTTAGCTGGTAGTAGCAGGGCTAAAAGGGCCCTTGGGCAATGCCCCTTGGAAGCTATAGGTAAGTGGGTGCTAGTGTGTTGTTTGAAGCAGTTAAAGGTTGGAAGAAGCGAAGTTGGGCTTCACTAGAGCAGCATGGAAGATGGGTTTTGCACTGCCTGGCTCTTTTGTTACCACTTCTCCCAATGAAACTCACTGATGAATGCTTTTGGAGGGGTGGAAGGTAGTTTTCAGCTGTTGCATTTGAGTCCCACACAATGTGGGTCTGCGGTGCCTTGGCTGGGGGGAAGCTGAGGCAGAGGAGCACACACCTATGTGTGTCTGTGTGGGTGATGGACCTGTGGTGGAGTTAAAGCTTCAGTTTTGCTACAGGGCCATCTTTTGTCTGATTAGTGAAAAAGCTGTTTGGAGTTTCCAAAGTCATGCGTTAAGCACACACCGTACTGGTATGCTGCATTTAGGAGCCTATTTGCTTTTACTTTCCCCTACTATTTGAATAATAAAGTTCAGCTGGATAGTCCCTGATCCTTGTGAGCATGTAACTGGCAGAAAGAGGTATGTTTAGAAAGAAAATACAACCCTGGGACTTAATTCAGTGATGCTCAGTCCCTGATGCTGGCTGAGCAGAATATTGCTTGAAACTCTTGCTCTTAGGTATTTCCTTTTTTTTTTTTTTTTTTGATTTTATTTACGTTAGGGAGAAGATAAATGTGTTCAGCAGCATCTGTGCATCACCACTGACATTTTAATTTTCAGTTAAAAGATTTTAATTAAAATATGACATCATTTAGTGTGAAAGATGAGTGAATTGAGATTATACATGCAGACTGAACTAATGTCAATTTATGTATTGGTTTCAAGAACAGCTCTATCTGATTAATCCAAGCAGGAGCAATGTATGCTGGAAGGGGCTCTGATTGCTCCTTTGGTATAATTGTGCCATTATTCTATCAAGGTAATTATAAGGAGAGAAGTTTTGTGCTAGTTTTCCCAGTTTCTCTCTGCTGGAGTTCTTCCTCTTTCGTTCTGCCTCTCCTTCCCCTTCTGGATGCTCTTAAGTCATCCCAGCAAGACATGATTGCTGTCTGGGCTTCAGGGAGATATTTGTGTGGGAGAAAATGTTTGCTCTTGAAATGCCTGAGAATGTACCAAGTTTCTTATAATTTTACAGGTTGCACTTGGAAAGGAGGTGGTGAAATCCCTTCATGGCTCCGTCATAGTTGTGTGTCAGTGCATGGTGTGTGCTTGCACAGCTGCACATCTGTGCTTGTGCCTGTGTGCTCATATCCACATGTCCTTTCTCAAGCCACAGGACTTAACTCAGCTTTATTCTCAATTCCGTATATTACTCACAAATGGAGTGTAAACATGTCCAGGATGTGTATTTAAAATATATTTATTTGCCAAACACTGTCTGTCTCTCTGCACAGGCTTAAATAGGAAAACAAGAAAAGATTTTCCAGGCCTTTTAGTCCCTTTCTTCCCTGTAGCATAAACACTTGCATCTCATAGACTTCAGAGACATTTTCTGTCTCTGAAAATTCTGGTTAAACTATGGGCAGTATGTCGTTTTCTTAATGAGGCTGTGCATATGGACTGCTTGTGAACCTGTTTTTTTGCTCTTCCATTGGACCAGCTCTGCAGAAAACTCTGATGAAATAAACATTTTTTCATGTCATCACTGTTTAAGCATGTAAAAAGGAAATGGTAGGGGTAATGGGGCACTTCTGTGTATCTTTTCTAGTATTACATGAACAGGAACAACGAAAAGGAAGAATGATTACACTGACTTTCAATTAAGAAATCAACATTTGGTATTACCCAAACTGAACTGTCTATTACATCTTGCCTAATTATTGGGGAACTCATGGTCAAAGGAATATGATTAGGTTAAGAGGTTTCAAGTCCATTTCTCCTGTCTGCCCTCAGATCATGTTTATGGTCAGAAGTGAAAAGGATAATCTTTCAGATACATAGTCTGGTTCTTCTGAAGATAACCCAAGCAGCCTAGTTGAAAAAATATTCAGGAATGGTGTGCAGTGTCTTTTCTGCACTTGTGAAGAAACACCTTCTTTTACTAAGACAACTGTTTGACTTATTTTTAATGCATGCTGATATATTCCTACCCTGATGATCTGATTCACAAAACATGTAGGTTTGATACAGAGTTAAAGCAATCTCTGAAAACAGAGGGGTGGTTTTGTGGCTCAATATAACAACATGTCAGCAGCGTTCATGGCTCCTCTGCCCTCTGCTTCCTGCATGACTGTGGGTGAGTCTCTGAGATCAGCAAAGCGCTAAAATATCTTTTAAGTTTCACTGGATATGGTAGCTCTGTGTTTAAACATTTAATTGATTCAGCAAGAGCTGGGGGTGTGTCATAAGCTCTGTGCTTCATGCAGAGCAAAGTAACTGAACTTCTGCTTGAGTGAATGTTACTCTGGCATTAAGGTATCCAGAATGAGTGTGCCACCAAAAGTAGGCGATAAACCGTGGAACGCAACAGCCCAGCTCAGTTAATACTCTAAAAATGTTCTACCCTTCAGTTCTTCACAGGTTTACTTACTCCCCTTCTGCCACTTCTGATAGCCATGTTGACCCTGAAATCAAAGGATGTATTTAGATCACTTCAATGTTTATCCTTTGTAATTTAGTATTTTGGCTAATTTCTGGATGGTGTGGTTTTCATAGTTTCACACACTTGTCTAGTGTTGCATGTGAGTTTATTCTGGGGCATGTCGTTACTGATAGAAGAAAATTATGTTTTCTGCCAGGGTTTAGAAAGGAACCTGTGATTGAGATTGGGTTGTGCCAGCCTTTAGCACAACTGAAATCTCTCCGTGTCGGTGTCGTGGTGTGCAGTGCTCGCCAAATGACTATGTTTCACTTTGAGCACTTACACCGGTGTTTGCATTTTCAGATAGTGGCAAATGGTTGCAGGATGAAGCATTCATTTTTCATGAGGGCAATAATGCCATTTGTTTGCTGAGCTACAACAGCGTGCTTTGATCAATAGAGAACATTCAGGAGTTACAGAGTATCTGACATACATCAATTTACCTAGTAGCTGAAGAACCTATTGACAGGTAATTTAATTGGCTTTGGAAAACGAGTTAGAAATGTATTATTTTCCAAAGTACATAGTTAAAAAATGTTTGCCACTTTACTGCATACAGAGTTGATTATATTTCTTCTCAGTTAATAATGGTCCCAGCTAAACACAGCGTCTGGAAAAAAACACTTTAATTCATTTTGTTCATGTATAGGCAGAAGGAGGAAAATACTTTCTATGAGCTTTAACATTGATTCAAAATCAGAAAACAGCAGAGACAAAACCCACTGAAATTAATGAGCTATGGAGTTTACTGTCTATGGTAGTTCTAATAGATTTTATATTTTCAATCTACCTGTAAATTATCTGGTGCTACTACAGTGTTTTGTACTGTTTTCCTGACTCCAAATATACCTTGAAAGAATGTAGCTGCAAAATATGGTATAATTAAGAATGCGGTTTGTATGAACCTTATACATTGCTCCTGGGGGCTAGATTCTGCTTTCATTACATCCAGGTAAGTAAAGAACAATTGCTTTGTGTGAACAAAGACATATTGATCTGATTCAGATTAATAATAGCATTAGACCATTCGTATTTTACTGCTGCCTTCCTTGGTGAGCTACAACACTGAAGCATGTGCATACCATTCAGTATATACAAAGACGTTGTCCAGACTCTTTTCTATGTTTTCTGTATTTTTGATTTAAGAAGTATGATGATAGTGTTAGAAACTGCACTGAAAAACAATGTATGCTGTATGCAATAAGTAGAGCTGCTATGCAGTTACATAAGGAAGTTCAGATGAAAGAGTGACTGTGTTCTGTGTCTGAGAGAGGAGACTTAATTAAGACAGCCAAATTCTCCTGGGTACAACAAAACAGTTCTCTGGATACAGCCCTTATTATACAGTAGTTCTTCTAAATGCATTACCAAAGTCTTCACGATTATAATTAAACAGATATAAAATATGTCTGCCCTGCATTGCATAAAGCTTTGCTTTAAGGTTAAGGCTGGAAATTTCATGAAGAGCTTTGAAATTCAAAGCTGACAGGCAAAGCAAATTAATTCTATAATTTTCTGCAAACTATATAATTTTTTAATTATTGTCCTTTTTAGTCTTCTATTAAGACACATTAAAAAAAAAAAGCTAAGCTAAAAGGCATATTTACAGCAATATGATTTTTCTGCAGCCGCCAGCCAGAAAAAAAAATACAATGTCATCTGTGAAAATGGAACTCAAAAGTTGGCTTCTCCCAAGTGTGCTGGATTTGGAGCAGTCTAGCCTGAGAATGAGTGCATGTCCCCTGCTCCCCTGGGTGTGGGGCGCTCACTGCTGCTGGCTCCCTGCCAGGGCGCTTTCTTGCCCGCCTCTGGTCTCTTTTTGCAAGAGTTACCAAGTCCTGCAGCTAAATCCATTTACCCTTTACGTACTTTGGAGCAACATGCTTGGTAGTGTCCATTGCTCGTATGCCCATCTAAAGGAATGCTGAAAAATAACAAGAAAGAAGAAAAGAGGGAGCTAATTATTTTAGAGCAAGGAAAAGGCTTTTCCCTAAAATTTATCCTTTCACCTGATCTGCTTATGTAGAAAACACACTGACAAACTTAGTCAGCATTCCCTGATGGGAGGGATTAGCCCTAAACGTCCTGAAAAGCCAGGCACACTTCTTTTGTGGTGAATAGGATATTAACAAATGAGCAGTGTGACTGTGGGGACTAAATGTGTGTGTAAGTGTTCACAAGATTAAAGCTTAAAATGAGCAATTGCTAAATCACACAGTTGGTGCAAATCATAATCTATTTTAAAGGGCCCATTGAATGGACTGTGAGTTCAGACCTGATTTTTGCTAGTGGAAAAGTGGTTCCTAATGGTCAGTGGCATTTTTCTGTGAATACCTTTTTTCCAGTTTTTTTAATGCTTCTCGGTAAATAGCTTCTATCCTTGTGACTCTGAAGTAATGTAGAAAGTGTCAGATTGGCTTGGCAGGCATGGCTTTTGCTTAATTCTCTGCAGCATAATTGTGAGTCACACGTTCTGTCCCAGCTTTTAACCCATACTCAGTTATGCCACACTCCTGCTGCCATTTGTGCACACTTTCAAAATTAACTATTGCCAGTATTTAACAGGTATCTTTTAGGTCCTTCTTGAATTGCTTTGGGGAGTGTGCCTGTTGGTGTTATGTTAATGACAACTCTGCAAGATGATAAGGGAAGCTTGTGGTTTAGCAATGGGGCCTGTGGCTTTCCATCCTCAAGAAGGCAGATGTAAAACTTGGACCTCCCAAAACCATTGGCCTTGCTGCTCCTGTCCCTGCTGCTAGATGCCCCCTTTTCTACCAAGCAGATCACTCGGAGGAGAGGGGAAGGATGGAGACCCTGGCAGAGACTGTCTTGTGTCTGAAGGTAATGAGGTTTGTGGTTCAGAAACATTTTTGAGTCTTAAGAAAATCATGAGTCCAAATCCAGAGCAAATAGTGTTTCATAAGAGGGTATTCCTGGGATCGTGAGCAGAACTAGAAGCCAGGGGATTCTTCTGGTTGCAAACTCAACATTTTTCTGCTTGCTCAACATTTTCTAAACGATGCAAGTGTACAAAACTATTGGAGATTTGAGGTGTTATTTTCTTCTCATAATGTACTATGTTATGTTGCAGTTACAGTATAATTGTACTGTGGTTAAATTTTTTAATACCCTTATTGCCAGTAATTAATGTTCAAATATTAGCTAGATGGAAGCAATTACACCAGGTTGGTGATATATTCAAACCATAGAAATGCATATGCTGAGGAACTGTAATATTCAGGCATGCAGCTAATTTACTTGTAAGAAAAAGGAATTATAATTATTTAGCAAAATATATGACCAGAGCAAAATTACATTATGATTGCACTCCGGTATTTATTAAAAAAAAAAAGCAAATGACTGATTTTTCTCTCCCTGTCTTGAGCTCCAGGAAGTAGAAGAACTCTGCCCTTGAAGGTAGATAGGTTTGAAGAAATGTGATAAAAATTGTAGCACATCACCATAGCAAATCAGTTATTCTTTAAATAAATTGAATGTTTATGATGCTGCAGTTTGCTGTGAAGGATTATCAAAGTGCTTATAACCTGCATCGTTTACTCTTGATTTTGATGAGTAATGCAAACATTTAGCATCCGCATGGGTGAAGATTTGGAATATGCCTACTTATTAGGTTCACTTAATAAACTTAATGAGGCTACCACACTACCACAGCTATCTCTTGAGTACTTACTTCTCTTGTATTAGTGGGGAAATCCGTGTTTTGTTTTTAAGGGAGATGTTTTAATTTGTACACTGTTGCTATGTAGACTGTTGAAATTGTTGTTCAACTTGTATGTTGGTTTTAGCCCTATTAACTCTTTTTATCAGTGTAGTGGCATGTTTCATTGCTTGATGCAGTCTGCTCTTATATCCACAGGTGTAGTTTATACCTACAACCTAGCTTTTCAGCCTAAGGATGTTGAAGGTGAATATATTGTATAGACTATGCACATAGTTGGAAAGCTAAAAAACTGTGTATGGGAGTGTAAAATACTTAAGAAATTTTTGACTATCTGTATACATACAGACATGCCTCAATACCCATAGGTACACTTTGTAGAGGAGCAATCAGAAAGTTTTCCTAATCTTGGTTTTGTGATGAAGCTTGTTGACAAGGGACACTAAAGTACAAACAGGGCAACCCAAGTCCATGGGCATGCCATGTGTGCAGGGAGGTGGACTGTACATCCACCCACGCTGGGTGAGCTGGGGACCGCTGGGGCTGCGGCAGGGATCTGTCTTGTGCGTTCCTGTGGAAGTGGTGCCTGTACCCCCGCAGAGAGCCTGCACACCAGCTGTACACAATCCTCCACCTCAAGGATGCTTTTCTGAATTGATTAACCATTTCCTTGGAGGAGCTAATGCATTTGTGGGGTATGCTGAAAGTTGCTTTTCTCTCTCACAGAAAGCTGGGGTCTTTAGACAGTACGCTCAAGGCAAGATTTCACTGCTGAGTGTGTTATAGGCCAGCTAAAACAATGCTGCTATCTTGCCCACATAGTTAATATTTGGCTTTATGTATTGTATCTCAACCTATTTAATAATTCAATTATGAATGACAATCGGAGTTTAGAAAAAATACTCCCATTAAACCAGTTTCATTACCTTATTTTACTGATTTTTGTAATGTCATTACTAAGTTTAAAGATTGGGGTTGATCTGGATCAGCATAAATGTGATTAATGAAGAAATAATATAAGTTGATTAAAAAGGGCTTAAAATAATGTGATTAGACTATGGAGATTTGGGTGGCTTATTGGATTACATGTTTTATTCCTGGAGGATTGTTGTAAGATTCAGAATGAAATTAAATTGGTCATCCTGTTTTTGGGCCCCCAGTGCCTGGTGATCTCCAGTGCCATGATGCCAGACCAGAAGGCCTAGTCATGTTCAACAGTTTTCTCTGGAAAAATATAGGATTGAATTTTGGGCTAATACCTAAGTAATCAGGTCAAAAGATACCACTGAAATCTGCTCCGCTCTCCATTATACAGGGTTTAAATAAAATCATGTTTGATCTCATGGGACGTCCTTTTGGAAGGAATTAGGTGATGATGACTGTACTGATCTTTATATAATCATCTATAATCTGTGACAACCTCAGTCTTCATCTTGAGTTTCTATGGGGTCCATGTGGAAATGTAGTTTGAAGGACTCATTAAAATACATTGATTCACTATTGAATTAAACTCCTCAATTGAAACCATTACATTCTGAATAGAAGTGCCCAGGTATACATCTATTAGGGCCTAAGAAGTGTCCTTTAAAGTTAGTCCTTGTATTAATTTGGGCTTCTGCCGTTGCTTATGACCAGACGATGCATGTATTGAACTAAAAGAATCTGGAGTCTCTTACCCGAATGTGTTTTCCAAAATATTCCTGATTCTTGTGGCTCTTGTGAAGTCTCCAGTTTTCAAAGTAATTTCTAAACTGAGGGTATCACATGATGGACAAATACAAAGCTATTGGAACTTTTTTATCCTAAGTAGATACTATATTTATACAACTAAGTATACCATTGCAATCTTTTTTGTTATATTCTGTGCTGATCATCTGTGATGATGTTATGTTTTGTTTTGTTTTTTCCAAAATTATAGTTTACTGGATCACAGTCCTATAAATAAGGCCTGCCCCTTGTGTTTCTAGTTTTACAACCTCATATTTTGGTCCTTATTGGAACAGGTGTTGGGGTTTTTTTTAATGCATTTCTTGTCAAACAGTTCTTTGACTTTTGATCACTGACCCATATTCCTTGTTATTCATTGCTGGTCAGGTGTTGGCTTTCTATCATCTCTGGACTCCATGTATATTGTTTTTGTGCTTTCTTCTAGGTCATTCTAAAAATGCTAAATAGCTTTGGGCTAAGAACAGGTCCCTGCAGGATCATATTTGAGGCATATCTACATGATGAGTGTTTCACATTTACCATTGCATTTGAGACATACAATTTATCTTGTGTTTCATCCATTTAATGTCTTCTGAGTTTATTTTTATTGCTCTATCTTCTTAATCAAAATGTCATTCAGTACTAAGTCAAATGCATTGCAGAAACCATAATATATTACAGATTCCAAGTATATTACATTGATTTAGGGTCACAAAGATGATCAGAGGACTGGAGCACCCTCCCTGTAAGGACAGGCTGAGAGAGTTGGGGTTGTTCAGCCTGGAGAAGAGAAGGCTCTGGGGAGACCTTATAGCAGCCTTACAGTGCTTAAAGGGGGCCTACAGGAAAGGTGGGGAGGGACTCTTGATCAGGAAGAGCAGTGATAGGACGAGGCGTAATGGTTTCAAACTGAAAGTGGGGAGATTCAGATTAGATATGAGGAAGAAATTCTTCGCTGTGAGGGTTGTGAGGCACTGGCACAGGTTGCCCAGAGCAGTTGTGGCTGCCCCCTCCCTGGCAGTGTTCAAGGCCAGGTTGGATGGGGCTTTGAGTAATCTGGTCTGGTGGAAGGTGTCCCTGCCCATGGCAGGGGGGGTTGGAACTAGATGACCTTTAAGGTTGCTTCCAACCCAAACCATTCTATCGTTCTATGACTTTATTATGTGTACCAACCAGACTTTAAATCTCATAACAGAAGAGATATCAGGTTAGTCTGACAAACTCTGTTTTACATAATGTTGGAAATGGTTAATGGTAATCATCTTTTTATTCTTTCGACAACGAAAATTATGCAGTCTCAGATATGCTGCAAATCCAGTATTCAGAGGTGTAACGAAGGGGAGTACCAGTGGGGCATGTTTTTCCTTAGCCAGGTCTTTCTAAACTCATTTGGCTTTTCCTCCTGACTTATTACTGGAATTCTCTTACTGTCCTTTAGTAAATAAACGCTCTTTTGTAGTGTTAACAACATGAGTGTTCCCTCTCAGCAATGGGCTGCTGGTGGGATTCAGCTTCTACCTAATATTTTCGAATGAACTGTCTGGATCTTCTCTGTTGTAACTGCAACCAAACCCTTATTCTGCTTATTTTCAACTCTGCTGGTTGCTACTTCCTCCTTTGTCTATTTTCTTCCTTTACTAATTTCCTAATTTTTCTTTCTTTACTTTATAACCCACACTAGCAACATCTCTTATTTTCAGTTTGTAATGTATTGCTTTCTTGTAGCTGGTTTTCTTTCTTGTTCAATAGACAATGTTTTTAACCAGCATAACCTTCTTTTTGACTTGTCTGGCTCAGGTAGTATTTTTCATGGATTCGTAAAAGAAAGTTTCAATGGTTTACATACAGATCATCCTCTTCTGTCAGGTTTTAAGGAGAACTTTCCACAGATGTAATGGAGGTCTCTTTAAAATAAAAGGTCTTTCAAGTTCAGATAGGTCAGATTCTTGCAATTCTCTCTTAGTGAAAGTGTTTCATTTTAGTTGTGTGTTTTTTTCTCTGAACAAGGGATGCAGAGAAGGTCTTGCTCTGATTTAATGTCTGTGTCTGAATAATTTCTTCAAAATATTTATTGTATGTTGTTTTGAAGAGAAGCAGTAATTAAGAAAATCATTGCAGCTAAAAGCCCACGGGAAGGTGTGTGCAGAGTGTGTTGTGTTCATGTTTGAATTTTTGCATCACAGGATGTGGTGCATGATGCCATTCTCCCAGGCTCCCAGGTGACATGGAAATAAAAAGCCCATCTTCTATAGTTTCAAAGGCTTCAAGCCCAGCAGGTTCTTTGTTTTGAATGCTAGCACTCTCCAAATACTGTGGGTCGCTGGGGTTACTGCCACCTTTCATTCTGCACAGGGAGTGCCACCTCAGTCACACAGACTTGGGGACTATGAGGAGGGCAGCCATGGCAGCATGCACAGCAAGCTGTGGCTTCCCTGCTGGCAGGACCATGGGTGAAGACCCTGAAGCTGGGTCAGGTATCTCCATGTTAGCTTGCAGGTGTAGGTGTAGCTGCAGCTACCCTGAGCTAATGTACGGAGCAGCTTCTAAATCTTCTACAGACAGTGGGAAGTTGCTCCGGTCTCTGTGTTTTGGAAGGACATTGTGGCAGTGCCCTCTGCACTTGCTGCAGAGCTGTTGTATCTCTGACTAGCAAAGGAGATGAACGTTAACGCTGTGCTGAGATGTGCAGATACTGCAGTGCTAATTTTCCTATTCCCTAAGGCCATGGCAGCTGTTATGTTAGGGTAATGCTGTAACTCTCAGTGAGCCTGCACAGTGTTTGATAGTGATATTTTAGAGTCCTGGTCACAGTGCTCAGAGCTTTTGGGAAGATGCTGAGACACCACATCTTTAGTGTTTCCCAGCTCTTGATCTTGGATTTTTTCCTTTTTTTTTTTTTTTTTTCTACTGCAGGTTCAGGCTGGTTACATGCCCTGTGCACTTGTGATGCCTTTCCTCCATGTCTGTATAAAGAATGGATGGAGCATGGCTTCCCACTGTCCTTTCTGTGGAGTGTCTGGCCACTTTCTCGTAGCTCCTTCTACCATGATCCAGGGTTTTGTCAGTACAAGGCCTCATCACTGCAGTCACCTCTGTAAACCTGAAATCAATGCAGAAGTTTTAAGTAGGTTTAAATGAGGGAAGTTCATGTTGCCACCAGTTACTTTTGGTGCTGGCTTGTCTCCAGACTGGATTTAAGGTGTGCATTTGATCTATTACATCTAAGTAACTTGGGACCTTCCAGCCTGACAGACTCTTTTGCTGTGCCACCTAGTAAGAGTGATGATCAGCTCAGCTACTCAAAATGGGTACTTAATAAGGACTCCTGGTTTCAAACAGCACTAACTGTTGGACTCTGGTACAGGCTGCTCAGTACAGCTTACCTATCTGCAGATGGGGGCTGATAGGAGCTGTAGTCTGCTTTGCATGGAGGGAGGAGCTCTGTAAGGCAGGGCTGTGATTGCTGTAGAGTTAGTTGCTCTAAGTAGACACCCCTTTTAATTTTTTGCCTACTATGCATTCAAAGAAGAATCTGTAAAAGAACGAGAGTTTTTGTGATGGAGCTCTCTTGAGAATGCTGCAGCTGAGATCTCGTTTTCCCAGGGCTTGCTGCTACTGCTTCTGCTTGAAGACAGAACATGCATTCCCTTAGTGCACAGGGATAAATTCAGTCTATGTCCAAGAGACTTGTAAGTATTACAGCCTGCGAGCAACCCAAGTACTTGGAAAATACAGAGTGTTTGGGAGTGGCAGTGGTTGGAGACATTATGTCCAGTGGGCTGTGTCAGTCCCTTCTGAACTAAAAACCTCCTCCTAGCTGGAAGCATATCTGGCACCTGGGGTGTGAAGGGTTTGTTCCACAGGGAGAATGAAGAGGGTCCATGAAAAATCTTCTGCATCAGATGGGATTTTCCATAGGGGTATATGGAGGTGTTGTGTGTATGAAGTGTCATACTGGAATTTATTTCTCACTGTAGATGTTGCTTAATACATAAAGGGATTGCACCTTTGTTTAAGGACTGTCCTTGTGGAAACCAGTTGGATGATGAAGTATAAAGAGAAAACTTCAGGAACAATGGCAGCAGAAGGAGCCATGAAGTGGTAGCCTCATTACGGGCATTCATGTTCTTGTGTTCCTGGAATCTTCTTGACTTGGCTTCATGGCCATAATTATAAAAACAAGTAGTAGTAACAACTTCAGTGTCCTACCATGCCAGAAAATAAACCCTTCCTGCATTGCATGGTTTCCATTTCCAAAAAGTGTTTCCAGATGGAGTCTTTGTGCTGCCACTTTTTTCTTTTGCTCTTGTCATTTAAGCAGCAAAGGTAATTTTTCTTCAAGGTGAACTTGAATAAGTTTGGCAATGGTAATGATTTAAAAAAAAAAAGAAATAAACCAAGTGCACAACAAAGCGTTCCTTAAACAGCAAATAATTTTGATTCAGATGTCTTTCTCAAAGATCTCCAGCTATTCTTCTCTATCTCGTGCCAGTATTTGAAAGGGGTTTTTTAGTAATGGAAGGAAAGAGGAAAGCAGACAAGACTTTATAATCTTGCCTCCTGTTGGACTTCTCCAGTGGAGACTATACAGCATCTTCACTCTGTCTTCACTCTGTTTTCCTGCCCTCAGGGTGCCATTTTGTGCGGTGACATTTCCTCCGCTTTTGATGAGAAGCTGACTGTAAAGTCATTGTTATAGGTCTTGGGGACAGTCCACTACCCATATCCGATGTCTGGTAATCCTAAGGAGTTGAGAAAAGCCCACTGTAAATGCTGATTTTACAGTTCCCCATGACACTTTTCTTTCACCTGTCTGTGAGATCCCTTAGTCATTGCTTTGTCATGAATGATGACAGCGCTTAGGCTTTTGTCTGGAATCTGAGCTCAAGTTAAACTGCTAGTTAGTAACAGCCGTCTGGATTTGCAGACATGCTGGCATGACTATTTCGGTATTTGGAAAATTGTTGGACAGCATGTTCTTGCGTATCTGTCAGTGTCATATTTTTGGTCTGCCTTAGGTTTTCTGTTTGTTCCATTATATGTGTATCTCAGCTTTTAAGAGCAGATGTGTTAAACTTTGGATCCAGTCTTTATTCCACATGTGCTCAAATCCATGAATTAGCATGAATTTTGCCTTGAAGAGGCTACCGAGGTCGATCCCACAGTGTTAACAGCTGCTCTCACAATCTGTTGAGCTGTGCAGTTAGCCCAAGCGCGACTGGCAGCGTCCCTGCAGCTGCCTGTGCCAGTGATGAGAATGTTTAGTTGTTCAGCCCCTGTACAAAGTTAGCTGCTTTGTGCCATGAGTTGTCAGCGTGGATGAATTTTGAGTAGGTAACATTTTCTTTGTTGTCCTGTGAGTTGTCACAGTGGATATCTGATACTTACATCCTCCAGGCCTTGCCAAGAAAGATTAGAGGGAGTTGAGGTCATTAATTTGTTGTGATCGCAGAGGCTGTGAGGGAAAACCGGTAAAATCTGCAAAATGGGCAATCCTGGGATGCTCTCTGAGGATTACAAGAAGATGGCTGAGATTCAGAGAAGAAATCATCGTGTCTTAGTACTGAATACCAGTTTCCAATGATCATTGCTGCCCGTAGTAATCACGTACTGGTACTGAGGGTTCAAGTTTTGAGTTGCATCTCTGATCAGATAGACTAACCCTCACATGCGTGTGAGATCTGGTTGTAGCCCTGGCCCCAACATTGACTTTCTGTGTTCTCTTGGATAGTTTATGTAAACCTTCCCTGCTCTGACTGACTTCATTGTAGAAAAATTACGCTATCAATTTGTCAGCCTGCTACATGGTGCTTTGAGTGCCACTAGTGACTCAGTGATTTATTTATTTAATGCTTAAAGGTACATTTTCCCACTACAAGTACTGTAAAGCTTTCAGATTTTGAGGGACTGAGATTCTGTCTCTGTCTGACTGAAATATCTAGAAGCATCCTCAAAAACCTCACTCTGTAAAGTTAATTAATTTCTTCTGGAAAAAAAAAAAATCAGGTAATCAGCTGGCCAGTTAGGTGGATCATCTGGAGCAGATAGCTTTTAAGATGCACCATTTATCACAATTTATTTGTGAGGACAGACTAAGCTGTCTGGTACAGATGTCTTAGTGCTAGATTCATAGGAAATGGCAAAGATCAGAATAAAGCTTCTCTTTTAGCAACGGTGATACTCACTGGTGAAAATGTGATTTGTTTTTCGGGGAAATGGCTCTTAACCTCACTTAACAAGTCTAGCTCTCAGCATCATTACTGAATTTCGCATTCTTTCATAGAAGTCCTGCAGCTCTTTAAGGACTTTTGGTGTCTTCGGGTAAGTGATACTTTTTGCCCTTCTCATCCCCCTTAGCAGAATCCTGGAAGGCTGTAAGTGCTTTAGAGGCCTTTCAAGTAACTTAATTTCAGACAAATAATAATTCATGAGCTTGACTTCTGTGTGCAGGTTTACTATACAGCTCTTATTACTACTCTGTTTCTTAACTTCAGCTCAAGAATTTATATCCTATAGTTTTGACAAAGAGGGTGGGATGTGGTGGAGAGCATGTTTATTCATATTTTTTTAATCCCACATATTTATTTCTGTTAGCCCTTTGATTTAAACAGCAGCAGATTGAGTGGTCAAAGGTCAGGGTGGATGGGGTGGAGTTTTCCCACAGCTCCTGATGGCTTACTGATCCCACTGTTTACACATCCAGTCCCTCTGACGAGGATGATGCGTTCAACAGGAGAGCTTCTCCTATTTTGGGAGCATGCTTAGACTGGAGCTCTGAATCCCTCCTTTAGAAATGTTTAGGAAATGTTAGGATGCAGTCAGGCCAGCACTCAGATATGTCTCCTTGGTGTTAACTGATTTCAGAGCAGCTGTGTGTATGGTGAAAGCTGAGCACATGTTGAAGCGGTCTTGTGGTTGAGGTCTTGAGGTATTTTTGCATAATGGATATTGTGCAGGCTTAGGAGCAGGAGACAGAGTCAGCCAGTTAGGTCACCTTATAGGGGGTGCCCAGAGAACTGAAGGAAATCATAGTTTGAGTCACTTTGAAAGAAGTGTCTTGCCTTGGAGAGCACATGTTTCCCATATAAGTAAGGATTTTCTTTTTGTATGTGTACATTGCAAGCAAACTGGTTGTGTTTGTTTTCAGTAATGGTGTCTTGTATAGAGCTAGGTTATCTCTTGTAGATGGAAAGTCTATGAGTTAGTTGCTTATTTTCACACTGATGTAGATTTCTTTTTTTGGCAAACATCATCCTTTCCTTTCCTTCTTTCATTGCCAAGTAAGTTCAGTGTCATCAGTACAAGTGACTGAGGATTAAGGGCAGTCCTAGGTCAGTTGCTGTAAGATGAGTTTTGTAAGATCAGTTTTTTTACTGCAAGATCAATTTTGATGGACTTAGCATCTTGAAGAAAGATAGACTTTCTGCCTCAAAGATTCAGGGCAACATCTCATGGTGCTTTCTGATTGCTTTGGTTAATGAAGGGAAACAAGTGCTCTTGTGTAGGTGAATATTGTAAAGAGTTTTTTTTATGATTTGCAATGTCAATGTTTTTGGCAGGTAGTACAAGAGAGCAGGTTTGCTATTTATTCACATAAGATGTTGGCAGCTTTTAGTTTGCCAGGTGGCTGTACTTAGTTCCTGTTCTTAGTATCCGGTGGAAGGTAAAATGGAGCAGGAATTTAGCCACTGGAGACACTGCAGCACAGAAGTATTCTTAGCTGGATGTCTTACCTTAGAAGAGCAATGTGTCGAAACTGGATTAAGATAAGAGACTTAAAGACAATAGCTAAACTAAAATGAGCAACCTAAGTCTGTAGTCTCAGCTGAACTAAGCTCAGCATAAGATCAGTGGGGAGGCAAAGTGTGTTTAAATTATCTTCTCTAGGCTCTGATGTGAGTGGAGCCCAGTGGAGGGAGGACATTTCTTGAAGAAAATACTCCTCTGCTCCCCAGGGTGATCCCTTGGACCTGCAGGTGTGTGGCCTGGCTAAACCATGCTGTCAGGATCTGAAAAGTTGTTCAAGCAATGCAGATGTGGTAGAACAAAGGCGAGTGACTGGCTTGTCAGGCTGAGAAGACAGCATTTGAGCTTACAGAAACACATTTTGAGCTTTTTCAACACTAGAATAAGTAACTTTTGGCAATCCTGAATTAAAACTGTCACGTTAAATCTAAATTAGCAGCTCTCGCTTTGAAAGACTATGTTCCTATTCTGCAGAGACCAAGAGGAGAATAGTTGATTGGGTGACTGGGGATATTGTTAGTATCGGTTAAAATAATCCTATTGATGTCAATAATAGTAAGATCTTCTTAATTTTAGGCAGTTAGTCTGTGGATTAGACTTGAATTCTATTCAATTGATTAAAAGATAAGGAGAAATCCTACTCGGAGATGAAGAACTGCTGTTGTACAATTCAGATAGTCCTTACATACCACCAAGTACGAAACTAGAAGTATCCATCAAAAACAAAAGCAGGGAAAGAGGACACAGAGGATAATTTAATTCCCTCCAGAATCCCTGAGAGGTTAAAACTGAATGGTTAAAGGCAACTTTTTTGTTGATTCTCCATGAGGCCAGTTATTTTTTTCCCACCTTAATACCTGAAAAATAGCTGATTAATTCCATGGCTTATTTTCATCAAGAAGCACAGGTATTTTGGAACTAAAAATAAATGGCTTTTACTTTTCTGCAGAAAACAATTAGTCACATTGCTGCCTCTCTAGCAAAAACAAAATGGCAGACCTGTAGCTAAATCAGTTATGCTGCTCTGAGTTTTCCAGGTCTGGTCCTGAGGAACCACTCTCCTTCAAGGAATGAATCACTGCAGATTCAAAGGCCATGAATACATCTTCCTCTGTGAGAAAAATAATCTTAATTAATCATTAATCTTAAATCTAAATATTGTTCCTCTAAACCTAAAGAAATAAGAAAGAGGCGGCTCTTCTAGAACCCGTGGAGTAGTTGGCTGCATTCATTTATATCCATTAGCATCTGTTGCTTGAAGACTTTCGTGGCCATAGCTGTGTATTAAAATGCAGTATGTTAATGCAGGAATCAAGTATTTTAGCAGAAAACTGTAATTAAAAAAGTAGCTGACCTGAGGCACTTGCTTCATTGACTTTCTTCCTATTTTTTTAAGACTAATTCTCCTAAGAAGTACTACAATAAATGTCTAGTGTAATTACTCTTGTCAGTAGAAGTCGTTGTATCAGTTTAATGAGAAATCTGTAACATAAGAAGTTTAGAAGTTTTGATTTTGTTCCCAGCAGATCCCATGCCTTTAAATCCAGTTGATGGGGGGCTGAGTTTTTTGAAATACTTTAGATGTCATTCGCTCCATTCAATAACAATAGCAATTTTGTAGAAACATGACTAATTTGCTGAAAGTATTTATACAAACATACAAACAATGAGTGGAGATGTTCTTGCAAGCAGCAAGGCTGATGCTTTGTGGCTGGGAGAGCTACACAGGGTCCTGCTCGGGCACAGACAGTGCAGACCAGCAGCAGGACGGAGATAGGGCAGCAGCAGGACGGAGATAGGTGAATGGAGGGCACTGCTAAAGCAGAGGTTGCATTTAAGATTTGCAGAGGAGTATGACTTGAGGAAGGGTGAATGACAGAGCAGATAAATACGAGCTGCAGGGAACCAGCTTCTGGGGTAGAGTAGGATAGTCCAGGCTGCAAAGGGTTTGGGAGTTAGGGGTTTTGGCATCTCAGAGCAGGTCCCCATGGGCTGTTCGGAAGCTGGTCCCTGATGCAGATCTCATGGCTGGACCTGAGGGCAGTGGTGGAGGGCTGTGTGCCTACACCCAGCACCAACATTTCCTTGCCTTCGGACTCCTCTTCTACTCAAAATCCAGGCAGCAGAAGTCCCTTCAACAGCAGAAGGCAGAGAACTGGAAAAGTATTGCTAAGGGAATAGGGAAATAAGAGGGAAAACAATTTTAACAAGTGTTTTATTATTAATTACAGCCTTGAATGTTGTTTTAAAAATATTTTTGGTAGCTGTTCGATAGTTTATATACACTAATGGAGTAGACGGAAATCACGCAGAGAAAAGATAATGATTTGCAATTTATAATTATTGTGAAATGTTTTGAATTGATAGTATGTGGGAAAAGATTTAAATATAGTTGTTGCACTAAAGTTACAGAAAGCTTTGCAGGCAACTGGGTTTGCATCCAGCAGCAAGTAGATTGTTGATGCTGAAAAGACAGTCACACATGTCTGGCTAAGTTATTTTCTCAAGAGGAGTTAGAATATATGCCCTAAAGAAAAAGGTTTTGGGTTTCTTGCCTGCTTGTCAATTTTCCCACAGTGCTTTGTGGTCCTGGTACATGGAAATGACCAGAATACCTACTTTTCAAAGCAGATGGGGAGACAAGAGAATGTGAAATAGGTTAGGACTAAGCAGAGGGGTACATAGGGCTCTCATGAAAGCAGCCATGAGGGCCATGCGGTTGTGTGTACAGCAGAGGTGAGCTTCTCAGCCTAGTGAGAGTGTCCTTTGCTAAAGGACACTAAAACATGCAAATAAGAAAGCCCAGACTCTCCTGGGTATGTATCTCGGGGGTCTGACTCATGACTGTTGTTTGGTTTTGTTTTAGTTTTGCTTGAGGTGTCCAAGGTTGCAGAAAAGAGGCAGAGCATCAAGCTGTCACATGTGCCTCACAGGCATGCTGACCTGTCCCAGGCTCTCCTCCCAGCACTGCTTCACAGACTTCTTTCTCTTCTCCTCCCATGTAGGCTGAAACCCTTTTTCTTGTGCCTTTTTGTCACAAAGTTCCTCCTTTATTCGTGATATCTCTTAAATCCTGGTGAGATCAACACCATTTCAGGTTATGCAGACCTTAACCAGGTGCTGGAGCTTCGCATGAAACCCTTCTTCCTGTTTATGTCTTTTTTGAAGATGTACATGACACAAACAGATACCACCTCCTCACACTTGTAGCGACTTGCTGAGATCTGGAAGGTAGTTTAATAGCTGCAAATGTCACTCATGAAGACTTGGTATCTCTAATGCTGCAATCAATCAAGTTGTGGTATAGCTCAGTATATTTTATAGCTCAGTAGGGAATTGAATTGTGGGAAGGGATATTATGTTGTGTTTTTTGAGGTTCAGAAGAACATGAATTATCTTTACATAAACATATCTTCTTTATTATTTATGCACTTGTGGAACAGCCAAAGAAAACTTATTCATTCTTTATGTAATTATTCCACAGGATCCTTCAAACCAAAAATGTGGAAGAAAGAAAACAGTGTCCTTCAGCAGCATGCCATCAGAGAAGAAAATAAGCAGCGCCAGCGACTGTATCAGCTTTATGCAGGCTGGGTGTGAATTGAAGAAAGTTCGTCCAAATTCCCGGATTTATAACCGGTTTTTTACTCTAGACCCTGACCTGCAGGCTCTTCGTTGGGAGCCTTCCAAGAAGGACCTTGAGAAAGCCAAGCTTGATATTTCAGCTATAAAAGAAATCAGACTAGGGAAGAACACAGAAACATTCAGGAATAATGGACTTGCAGACCAGATTTCTGAGGACTGTGCGCTGTCAATAATTCATGGTGAGAACTATGAGTCCCTTGACTTGGTTGCCAATTCAGCTGATGTGGCCAATATTTGGGTATCAGGATTAAGGTACTTGGTTTCTCGTAGCAAACAACCCCTGGATTTGATGGAAAGCAGCCAGAATACCCCACGGTTTGCCTGGCTAAAAACTGTATTTGAAGCAGCAGATGTTGATGGTAATGGCATAATGTTAGAAGATACGTCTGTGGAGCTAATAAAGAAGCTTAACCCCACCTTAAAGGAATCAAAGATTAGATTAAAATTTAAGGAAATCCAAAAAAGCAAAGAGAAACTGACAACACGAGTAACAAAAGAGGAATTTTGTGAAGCATTTAGTGAACTTTGCACAAGACCTGAAGTTTATTTCTTACTTGTGCAGATATCTAAAAACAAAGAGTATCTAGATGCCAATGACCTCATGCTGTTTTTAGAGGCTGAGCAAGGAGTGACCCACATAACAGAAGAAATGTGTCTAGATATTATACGCAGGTATGAGCTTTCTCAAGAAGGGCAGTTGAAAGGTTTTCTTGCAATTGATGGATTTACTCAATACTTGTTGTCGCCAGAATGTGATATATTTGACCCAGAGCACAAAAAAATTGTCCAAGACATGACACAGCCTTTGTCACATTACTACATCAATGCATCCCACAATACATATCTAATAGAGGACCAGCTCAGAGGACCAGCTGATATCAATGGTTATGTCAGAGCTTTGAAGATGAGTTGTCGAAGTATTGAACTAGACGTCTGTGACGGCCCAGATAATGAACCCATTATTTGTAACCGTAACAACATGACATCGCCACTTGCCTTTCGGAATGTTATTGAGGTGATAAACAAATTGGCCTTCTTTGCTTCAGAGTACCCCCTTATTCTCTGCTTGGGGAACCACTGCTCAGTACAACAGCAGAAGGTAGTGGTACAACACATGAAAAGGATCTTTGGAAACAAACTGTACACAGAGGCACCTTTATCCTCAGAAGTCTACCTCCCATCACCCGAGAAACTGAAAATGAAGATCATTGTGAAGGGGAAGAAGCTGCCCTGTGACCAGGATATATTAGAAGGAGAAGTCACAGATGAAGATGAAGAGGCTGAAATATCTCGGAGATTGTCAGAGGACTTCTCAAGGGAGCCGAAGCTGATCTGGCTCTGCAGGGAATTGTCCGACTTGGTGTCCCTATGCAAATCTGTTCGATACAAAGACTTTGAAACATCCATGAAAGCTCAAAATTATTGGGAAATGTGCTCCTTCAGTGAGGCAGAAGCCAGTCGAATTGCAAATGAATACCCTGAAGATTTTGTGAACTACAACAAAAAGTTTCTGTCCAGAGTGTACCCAAGTGCTATGAGGATAGACTCCAGTAACTTAAATCCTCAAGATTTTTGGAATTGTGGTTGCCAGATAGTGGCAATGAACTATCAGACCCCAGGGCCCATGATGGACCTACACACTGGCTGGTTTCTACAGAACGGGGGATGTGGGTATGTTCTCAGGCCTTCAGTGATGCGTGATGAAGTGTCTTACTTCAGCGCAAATACCAAGGGCATTGTTCCAGGGGTCTCTCCCCAAGTCCTACATGTCAAAATAATCAGTGGTCAGAACTTTCCAAAGCCCATGGGTGCATGTGCAAAAGGGGATGTCATAGACCCGTATGTCTGCATAGAAATACATGGGATTCCTGCAGACTGCACCGAACAAAGAACTAAAACTGTTCAGCAAAACAGTGATAACCCCATTTTTGATGAAAGCTTTGAGTTCCAGATCAATCTACCGGAGCTGGCCATGATCCGTTTTGTTGTTTTGGATGATGACTACATTGGTGATGAGTTCATAGGGCAGTACACAGTCCCGCTGGAGTGCTTACAGCCTGGATACAGGCACATACCGCTGCGTTCTTTTGTTGGTGATATCATGGAGCACGTTACTCTCTTTGTTCACATTGCAATAACCAACCGAAGTGGAGGTGGGAAGGCCCAAAAGCGCAGCCTCTCAGTGAGGATCGGAAAGAAAGCAAGGGAGTACACTATGCTGAGGAACACCGGTCTCAAAACTGTCGATGACATTTTTAAGCTGGCAGTGCATCCGCTACGAGAGGCTACTGACATGAGAGAAAATATGCAGGTACAACACTTTTTGTTCTGTGTATTGGTGTGTCCTGAATGTGGAAGTGAAGGTGCTGGTGTGAGCTGTTGGCAAGGCAAACTTTGTGAGGCTGGTGAAGCTTCAGACCCACAGCTGTTGTTGATGTTTAACTGGACATCAGAAGGCTGATAGTTACATGTGTTAGCTAACAAGCAAATGTGGGACTAGGCAGAAATGTTTTGAAAATCAATGTGCCCTCTCCAGACACATGCTTTACTGGGTGTTTTTATCTGAGAAAGCAGAACTGAGGGTACATTTGTGTCCCCAGGCCTCGGGTCTCAAAACCTTAATTTCTTCACTGGTCCTGGAAAACGTCAATAAGCTTTTTTCATTGAGTGTGAGGGTTATGCTCTTAATTTTCTTTGTCTGGATGAGTGTAAGAAACCATCAGTGGATGTGTCATTAAGGTCTTGTCTACACCAGAGAAACCTGCTGTGCAAAGAGCCGCATTTTCTTGAGCGTGTGTTGCCACCATTTGCTCAAGGGCTGCAGATGTTCAACATAGGCACGGAATGCCACTTGGATTGCAATTTCCTCCCTGCTAAATAGCTTGTTGTCTCAGCTGGCTGACTGCCAGCACAGACACCAGTGCTGTGTCTTGGCTCAGAGCATCTCCTGGCACTGTGTCTGCCTGCCTGTGCTGCTCTGAGACCAGCCGGAGCCTGTTGTGGCCAGGGGCGTCAGGGACCAGGTGCACAGCACTGTCACAACTGCCTGGGTGAGACCTTCATGGTCAGCAGGAGGTGAAGTGGCAGCAAGGCCGAACAAGAACCAGCCTGCCTGGTGCTCCCCTCCATGATGGGGGCGGCTCTGTGAGTTGATTAAGGGGCAGCTCAATCCAGAGTCCAGGCGCTGCCTAGAAACAAAACTGAGTAGCATTAAACAATGAGTTTTCTTTAATAAACAGCTGAAATCAGCCATAACTATCTCCTTGGTAAAGATACAGAAACAATTAATTTTTCTTTCTTGAAAACAGGAGAAAAACACATAGCACTTCATTGACCCAGCTCTTCTGGACAGAGTCTAAAGCAAATTAAATGTTGGCAGCTGGAAGAGTTTACAAAATGACATAAGGTTTAAATCACTCCCAAAGGAATAGTCTAAGCATATTTTTAAGAATGGGAAACTCTTCCCAGCCTTCCCTTTCCTGCAGGCCTTGAAAGTGGTTTGAACTGCTGACTCCACCTTCTGTCTAGGTCAGGCACTATTTGTGAACTATATGAAAGAAAATACTCTGAATCTGACTCAGAAACAGCATTAACGTGCCTTCCAAGTGAAATTTCCGTACAAGATATTGTTCTGGGGAATGCTTCTTAAAGACACAGTCATTAGATTAGCTGCATGCTAAAGTATTTGATTAATGAGGAAAGCCTCTATAATTAGCTGGGCATTTTCTAATGACTGTTTTTTTCAGCAAGATGTGGGGAGGAACATTTACAATGTATGGGTTGTTATAATACTCTCTTGCATTTTGTGCATCTTGGTCACTCATACGACTCAAGAAGGTAAATGATGAGGGCATGTCAGCCATACATCCACTGACTTGAGAAATAAAGAAATCCTGACATGTTAGCTTGGTTTTACCTGTATATCCAGTATTGATTTTCTTACATGTGACCTATGAAGGGCAAAGACTGTTTCTGTTTCTTTATGGTGTGGTAATGCAAGGCTGAAAACAAAGTGGCTTTTTCCTGCTTGCCTTTCCCATGGGAAATACGAGATCTGTCAAACTTGTTTTTGCTGGAGGATGATAATGACGGGAGCGCAAGGCGATTACAGCATCAAAAGCAATTGGAGTCTGAACAGTTGGGAAGAGAAATAGCATTTTAGGCTGGTAGTTTAATATGCTAGGGACCAGAGTTTGTCCCTGTTGGGGCTGGATTTGCAATGCAAAGTAGCTGCACAGCTGGTAGCTGGGATACCTGGGCCTGGGGGAAAGCTGGAGCTGGCAGTAGGCTTGGGGAGCCAAGAACAGGGCTGGCCAGAAATTCCTGTGTGCACCAGCACCCAGGGGTCCATGGGGGGCCCAGGGATGGCAAGCAGCAGGGTAGTGCTCCCCCACATCAGTGGGGAGAAGCAGGCAGGCGCTGTGGAGGGGTGCTGGCAGGCAGTGGTGAGCGGCAACACGTGCTCAAGTATTTCTTTTCCTTCCCCCAGAATGCCATGGTGTCTGTCAAGGAGCTGTGTGGGCTGCCACCCATCGCGAGCCTGAAGCAGTGCATCCTGACTTTGTCCTCCCGGCTTGTGACCAGTGACAACACACCCTCCGTTACCCTCTGCATGAAGGATGCCTTTCCTTACCTAGAGCCTCTGGGGACCATGCCCGATGTGCAGAAAAAGGTCCTGTCGGCGTATGACCTGGTAGGCACTTATCACTGCTACCTCTGCCTTTTGCCATTGTGAATGCGGCAGGTGATGCTCACTGGCTTTCACATACCCAGATGTTTCAGTTAAATGAACAAGGCTATTCAAATGACTTAGGCTATGTAAGATTGTCCTTTAATCACCAAAATGCCCCACTGGGATTTTTTTTGTTGTTTCTTTTTTTAAACATGGTTGTGGCTGGTGCAGGTTGGCACTTGAAGAAGACTTTGTTTACAAAAATAGCAGCAATTCAGAATGTACTGGCAGCTATTAGTTGTCGTCCTTGAGAAGTGGCAAGATTTGTGTGCTGCCCTTCACTTGCATCCCCATGGCAGAGGGCAAGGCCATTAGCCCGGGAGCTGCAGCGTGGGAATTCCTGGGCAAAGCCGAGCTGTCCCCTTCCCAATGCCTTTCAGCAGCACTGTTACATAGTGCCCATGTCCCTGCTAGACCAAGTCAGTGTTGTTCTTGTGGAGGGCATGGCAAAGTTGGAAGGGAAGTTTCAAAATGTGATTTTTTTTTTTCGCACGGGGAAAGAAGGGTCAGTATGGTACAGGAATAATTACAAAAATGTAGGGAGATGAGCTGAAGTCATTCCAGGTGAATGCTGCTGCTCAGCCTTGTATGACATATGTCACTGCTGTGGGTGACTGAGCAACAGCTGTGTGTGGCTTCTAGCAGCAGAAGTTGCTGTCACATTGTGCCTCTTGGGCAATGAGACTGCCCTGTCGCCTTCCTATCCTTAGTAGACAGTCTGTAGGAACCAATTGCAAGCCACATACTTTTGCAAACCCTGACTTAAATATTATGCTGTGGCAAGCAGACTAAATCATGACATACGTTCTGTGCAAAGCAGTTATTTCTGCAGCTTATGTTCATAAGGAGTAAAATGGTGAATAACTGGGGGGGTGTCAAATTGCTTCCTGAGACCCTGAAGCGTTGCGAAGAGTGATTGCAGCTTTGACCAGCTACTCAATGTGCCAAATGCCTTCTTTGCATCTGATTTTTTGCTGTTATAACACACTTTTCAGGAGAGAATCAGCTTGAGAGGAGACAGGAAATACTGATATTGATTAAAAGAGAAATACTAAAAATACTCTGAAATAACCCTTGGGTTCCTCCAGGGTAGTTTATATTACTTGAAGTTGACTAATTTGTGGGAATAAAATACCAGCTGTAGCAATACCAGAATGAGGATTTGCAAATCCAATTCATTGCTGTATTTTAGATTGGACTTTTTTTGGGTAGATTTGTAACATGGTGTGATGTCTGTCTGAAAGAGCAAATACCACATAAATAAGAGATTTTTCTGTCTTTGGAGGCTTGCTTAAAGGAGCTTTACCAGAATGAATGTGTCTCATCTTTGTAATTATATACTGAAGAGTACACATGGGACATTTCAAGGCCTCCTTGTGCTTTGGAAACAGTTTTTCAATTTAAATAGGTGAAAGGCCTCTTTCGGAGGCAGGCAAAAACACTTGTATAACTGTTTCCAATAATGTCTGCTCTCACATTTGTCTCTGATGGAGGAAGATGTACCTTGAATGTCAAAAGACAGAGCAAGGAGTTTAAAATCAGAGAGCTGAAAAAGAGAAGGAAATTTTTCTGTGCCTATGCAAGGGTTGATTTGAGATGTAATTCTTGTTGATGAGAACATAATACTCTAAATTATTTTTACCCGCTTTGTCTGGCTGGGACTGCCTCTTACTTTGCTAAAACTATTTGCTTCTGAAAAAGCAAAAGCCAGATTTAATAAACGTTTTTGCTACATTTTGGATATTTGCCTTTTGGGGCAATGCCAGCAGCAGAATATTGAAATCTGTTTAGTCTTTTCCGTGTTTAAAAAAATGAACTGTCTCTGTCAATCTTGATATTTGAAAATACAGCGTGGGGAGGGGTTTGCAGTTTTAATGTTGAGAAAGCAACTTCCTTGCTATGGTGTTCGTAATGACTCTTTATAATCCAAGGTCTATTTCTTTTTTAATAATAATAATGACTTTTTTTCTTGTTCAAATGAGAGCACAAGGAGATGGTGGTGGAAAGCAATATAAAATATTTTAGCTTTTTATTTTTATTCAACATATACTACAGTTATACTTACTTTTAAGTTGTTGATAAATATGGCTTCAAGGAACTGAATCAAGTGCTTGCTGCATGTCTTTAATTCCCCAGAAATGTCTCTTCACTTTGGGTGAATAGACCTGAGAGCAATTTTAAATGCATAAACTAAAAGCTGTTGATGTTGGCTTTTCTTTTGTATAAATGGCCTGTACTACTTAATTCCTTTTAAAGTAAATAGTGATTGTAGGTCTGCCTCACTCGCTGGGCTCTGTGGCACAGGTAATGTGAGTGCTGGGCAAACCCTTCCTCGCCACCTCCAAAACCACCACATATTTCACGTTCTTTAAAAAGTCTGCTATGAAACCAGTCTGTGATAAAAACAGCCCTAGTGTGTTAGAATTTTTTCTCCTTGCAGGAAATTGCCAACTGAACATACTGGGTTTTTCTGTTGTCGGTTTTTGGTGTTTTTTTTTTTTTTTTTTTTTTTAATGGAAACTATAAACTCTCCCTGTGTGTTTAATGGAGCATAGACAGTGCTGACAGTCCAGGCAAATGGAGGTGCAAATGCTCAGAGACCTGCCACAATGATCTGGAAAACAATTAACTGTCTGTTCCCTCCTGCTTGGCCTTTGTCAGCAGGCGTGATAGACAAAGACCGGTTTGTGCAGTTTGTTTGTTTTTTCATGGGCAATTAATTTTACTATTGTGTTCTGTATTAAATATTTTCTTTTGAGAGAGGCCTTATTAGAATAAAATTTAATATACTTTGTTTAAGGAACCAGAATGATTTTTCAGGACTTTTTTTCTTCTCTTTTTTTTTTACCGTTCATTGCAGCGGTTAAGAGTAACTTGATTGTTGCAGTGTCTTGTGGAGGAAGAGGCTTTGTTGATGATACTGGAGTTTCTGCAGAGGACAACAGGGAACAGGATTTGCCAAAACCAAGAAAATAAGGTGGACTGTTGACAATACACAGAAAACATTTTTGAAAAGTATGTCAACTATCAGAAATACAGTTTAGAATGGTTTATTTCAACTTACAGCTTTGATTGGTAACAAAGAATATGAGAAATGGATTCTGGTAATGTTGCCAATGATTCCCACTCATAAATCCTAGGATAGTGTAGAGTGTCACTTAGAGCTGTTCTTCAGACCTTTCCTTTCCCATGCAGAAGGACTCTGCCTCTCCCCCTCCACCTGTGTGCGCCCCCTCATCGGTGGCCGGGCATGGGAAGATGCTTGCTCAGGTGGGCAGCACATGCAATGTGCCTTATGACCTGTCAAAGTGATGCTGGTGTTCGTTAATCACACCTAAAAAAAGGAGATACTTAATGTGAAGAGAAGGGATGGGGCCCAGTTGGACCCAACAGATGGTTGAATTATTCATTGCAAACAGTTATCCTGTGAAACTGGGATTTTTTTTTTGGTTGAAAATTGTTCAGAAACAGATTGTGGTTTCTCTGTCTGCACCTTGTCTTCTGCACTCATGTGCTGATGCAAGCATGTGTGAACTCTGGGAGACTTGTGCACTTTGCTTTTCAGTTATTGATTCAGCATTATTTTTCCTCCAAGATCAAATGATTGAATCATTTGCAAATCAAAAGCAATAAAGTAGTGATAATAAAATGTTCTTGGTTTTACCAAATCTCCTGGCTCGTGCCTACCAAAATTTTTCTAGAAAAATAAAAGTATCTCCTCAAGTATCTTTACACATTTTTGAATCATAAACAACAAAAAGTGTAAAAAGAGTTGAACAGAGAAGCTGTTTGTTATATAATCTCATGTTAACATAATTTTTCTCCGTATTCAAGCCTCTTTACTGGAACTGATCTTGTTATTTTGGAGCAGGCAGGTACGGAAGGACAGCATGTCTGTAGGTGCTGTTGAGAGATGGCAAGTTATTTAAGAATGTCTCAGCCAACACAGAGATGAATTGTGGATTTTTGAGAAGAGAAGTAGTATCTGTGATGCTGTTGGGGAATAAGTCAATGTATTTAATGGCAGTGGTTTTGTTGACACGGGTATTTGTCCATGCACACTAGCAGAACTCTGCTGAGGTCTATGTGGAGAGGAACTGCTCTTTGCCTGCTGTTCTCTCAGATTCAGTCTTCTTGGGTTTCTTTGTCTTGATGCAGGCGTGACAGCTCTTTATTCCCAAGGAGAAAGTTCATTTTCCCAGTTTATGTCAATGTAAAATGATTAAATAGATTTTTGTAAGCTTTTCCACTGAAATTCATATTTCAGCTGGGACAGAGTCATCCCCAAAGGAATGTTTTTCACAATTCTCTGAGCAGCTGAAGACAAGGGATATTGCAGAGCAGAGCATCCACTGCCAAGGAAATGTCATAACGCACTGACGTCAAACACAGTACAGTACATGGACATTGTCTTGAATTCATATTTAAAGAGTTTTCCTTCCAAAATAGGACATAGACTGGGAAAACAATTACCCTGTTTCTTTCTCCAGTTCTTATAATTCTCTCTCCTTTACCCATCACTCTTGCAGTTTCTCTGTCTGCTACACCATGTCCCTTAGCTCCTTCTAAAATAGGACCTGAAAATGGTCAGATCAGAACTTTTTTACAGAATGAAGTTCCGGTTGGGTACTTCAGTTACTTTGTTTTAGCCTAAGCATATCGAAAGCTGACCCCTCTACCTGTTCCTCTGCTGCTCCTGTTCTTTTATAGAGGACTAGTCTTCATGCACCAGATCACATCCTGCAGCACCCTGACACCATATTTCCCAGAAATATTTGTAAGCAAAAACATGAAATTGGAATTTAAGGTGAATTTTATTCAGTTCCTTCTGCAGTTTGTGTCAATAAGGTATTGCAGATGTTTCCAGCTGATGTTGCCATCCCTGATAACTGGGCTGTTTCAGGAAAAGGCTCAGATACAGAAACCTGCTTGGGAGAATATTGGGACAGAGACAAGGCAGACTGATGGCCAGTGTTTCTTCCCATGTCCTGGCACCACGTGCATATCCTTCCTTTTTTCAAAGACTTGCTGGCACACGATTAATTTCCTGGCTGTTTCTTGTCCCAGTTGTCTGCAAGAAATGCTAAAGAGGGAATCCTGTTCAAATTTTCATGATCTCAGTTTGTGCTTCAGCTGTTTTTCCAAATTGGTTGTATTTTTGTAGCTTTTTTTATTTTTGCTTGGTGGTGGGTTTTGGGGGATTTTTTTGGGGGGTGGGTGATGGTGGTTGTTTGTTAGGGCTTTTTTTTTTTTTTTTTTAGCGATAGAGGCATGATATGGTACTACGTACCCAGGCAAAACTCTTCATTTTCAGTGAAAGGCGTAGGAGACTGGGACAATGGCCGTGAGGAGACACCTGAGAGAAAGCTTCTTTTTACTTTGATGTTCTGTCACTTTCTGTTCTAACTTTGGAGTATTTAGGAGAGGATTCTTTGAACTGTCCCTTTTGTGTCCTTTATCTTCCCAGCAGGAGTAGTGCTTTAATTTGCCACCAGGAGTTTTTTCTGTCTTTTTTTTTTTTTCTGTCTTTTTTGGTGAGGCTCTGCTGTGTTAATTTCCTCTCTGCTTTTCAGTTTGTAGAATGGTTTGTAGTGAAAAGAAGAAATTGGTCTCTAGCGCAAGAGGTCATTAAAGAAAAAAGAAATAACATTTTTTTTCAGTTTGTACTGATCCTATGATTAAACCATGTTTAGTACAAACAATAAATAAGCCTATTAATTTCCTGTGAGCAAAAATACGATGCCCTCAGTGTTAAGATATTTTAATTTTATTTAAAATTTATTTGTCTTTGTAATTAACATTTAAGAGAAGTGACAAAGTAAAGTATAGTTCTTTCTGCAAAGCAATGGGATTTTAAATTTGGTATTGCATGCTATATTTAGACAGTTTAGTGAGACAGGTCACTTTATATTTTCAGCCCATGGTCTGTTCCACTTTCTGACTCTTACACACCAGACAAGAGAGAGCTCCCGGGTTTGTGCCAGCTCTTGCTTCCCATGGTTTGGTGAGAAACCAGCATGATTGGAACAAAGTGCTTTGGATATGGAATCATAGACTGGTTTGGGTTGGAAGGGACCTTAAATATCATCTAGTTCTACCCCCCTGCCATGGGCAGGGACATCTTCCACCAGACCAGGTTGCTCAAAGCCCCATCCAGCCTGGCCTTGAACACTGCCAGGGAGGGGGCAGCCACAGCTTCTCCGGGCAACCTGTGCCAGTGCCTCACCACCCTCACAGTGAAGAATTTCTTCCTAATATCTAATTTAAATCTCTCCTCTTTGAGTTTGAAACTGTTACCCCTCATCCTATCACTACACTCCCTGGTAAAGAGGCCCTCCCCACCTTTCCTGCAGAGCCCCTTTAGGTACTGGAAGGCTGCTATAACGTCTCCCCAGAGCCTTCTCTTCTCCAGGCTGAACAACCCCAATTCTCTCAGCCTGTCCTCGCAGGGGAGGTGCTCCAGTCCCCTGATCATCTTTGCGGCTCTCCTCTGGACCCGCTCCAACAAGTCTGTGTCTGTCTTGTGCTGAGGTCCTCAGAGCTGAGCACAGCACTGCAGGTGGGGTCTCACCAGAGCATAGGGGCAGAATTACCTCCCTCGACCTGCTGGCAACGCTGCTTTTGATGCAGCCCAGGATGCGATTGGCTTTCTGGCCTGCGAGCGCATGTAAGTAGGTAGATTGAGATGAATCAAGTTTAGGCTTCTTGCTTTCAGTATTGCATAATAATACTTAAATTAGATGAGCTGTTTTGCAGAAAAAAACTTAACCTATGCAGATGAGGCTTTGTATTCTTCATTCCCATTAGTTTATTAAATGTGACATGTACTTCTGGGACTTGTGCCATATGCATCTTTTGTCAATCTGAAAAACCCCTTAATCACTTCTTGTTCTGAGAGCATTTCTGGCACTGCAGCCTCTCCAGGAGGGTTTGCACCTCCAGGACTTGAATCTTCGTGTCCCTGCTCCCATGGAAACGTGGCAGGGGTCCCTGATGGCAGGAGCAGGGATGTCCTTTGTTCCCGCAGAGCTCTGCAGCTGCTGAGCGAGTGCAGAAGAGACCCCACGCCCTCCCCGTGGGTCTCGGCCCTTGCGACACAGGGCCCAGTACTGAAATTAGCAGGATGTCTAATGATGTCAAGGTGTGTGGTAGTTTCTCCCCTTCAGCCTTCTTCCCTTCTGCGTTCTCTATTAGGTATACACTGTTGGTCAACAAGGTAACTTTTTAAGTCCCTATACCAGAATCAGGTTTTGTGCACTTTCAGTCCTGGTTTTGTCCATTTTTTCCCCTTTAGTTGTGTTAAACGCATCACTCAGTAAACTTTATCACCTTCTTTCTGACGTGGGAAATGCAAGTTTTCCTGAGCAATCCTGCCAGCTTGAGCAGCTGCTAAAAGTTTCCTCACTGACTCCAAGTGGACCCAGATACCAGCATCCATCCTCTAAAGTTTGCTTTTTAGTATATGTTGCTTGGACATTAATCCTGTGAATCTCAGCATTCAGGAGTTAACAATCTGGTGGAGCATGAGTTTCTTGAGGGAGTAGGACATCTCTCGCTCTTTGAGAGTCACTCACCAAAGCGAGTTGCCATTTGGGAGCTGACATTAAACAGGAGCCTGATGGACTCCAGGCAGGTGGCTGGGACTTAACATAGCTGCCTAAGAGTAGTGCTCAGTGCAGGTCTGAGCAGAATAAAGGTGTGTGGAAATTCATGCTGCAAACATCAGAAAATCACTCTTCACACATTGGGGCAGGTTGGTGGATTTTGAAACATTGCTGGCAAAACCAGGCTTGAAAATCTTGGGCTCTCGTGTGATTTTCTTCCCAGCAGAAAATCTCACAGCATTCTATGTTGTGTTTAGGGCTTCTGGTTCTTGTCTTGGCACTGCGAGAAGTAGGTGACATCCCCAAGCACAGTTTTGGATGTGATGCCAGCTGGAAAAGCAGGGGACTATTCAGACGGTGGACTCCTTTCAGAACCAGTCCCAAAAAAGAAAAAACATACCTAGATGCCATGACACAGGACTGTGAGCTGTTGATGAGCAGAGCCACAGTAGCAAAGTCTCCCAGGGGCTGATAGATGGGACCAGGCAGAGGTGTCTATGGCCAACATGCTGCATCCCTGGCCAGCATTCTCCACTGCAGTCAGGAACCCCCACAAAACTGCTGCCAGCTGTCCTGTATCCAGCATGAAAGGGTGTGCGGGGTGCTAGTTTCTAACTGAGGCTCTCTAGCTGAGGCTCTCACCTGCTTTTACCTGCATTAGATTGCATGCTCACGAATTGTTAACATTAATTCCAGTAAACAGTTACAGTAACTTAGCTTTTTTGGCGACATTTACAATGTTTACTTAGTAGGTATCCCCCAAGGTGCTACCTTGTGTGTAAGTGAAAATGTATAAAAGAGGAAAGTTTAAAAAAAAAAAAAAAGGGGATTTACAGTTTAGTTTGACGATCTTTTGAGGGTTGTATCAGTTCTGTTCGCGGGATTTGCATAAAATCCTTTCAAGAGTATTTATCACGGTGTGCCTTAAGGCAAACAAACAAAAACCCTAAAAAAGCCAAACCAGAGAACACCCCTGCTATATTCCTGGATAGCAGTTACTTGCCTGTTGTACTCTTATCTGTATGAATCAGTCTCTTGTTCTTCAAAGTGAACACCCTAGGCTTCAGCCTTGCTCTAGTCCATTGTTACAATCATTTACCACAGCGTTAGGATCTTGTGCTGGCAAAAACTGCACATGCAGTTCTTGTTGGGAGCAGAGCCTGGCCTGTCACGTAGAGATACTGCGTCCTGCATGCTGTGTTATCACAGGTGGCAAAGACACCCTAAGTCAAGCCAAAATCATATAGTTGGCCCAGGGTGTATAATTTCTACCTAGTGCATTATTTCCTAGAGGAGCACGTGAGGGGTGATGCCAGGTGGTGCACTAAGTGACTAACCCCAGTTACTGAGCTGAGGAACTCTGAATCCACTATAAGGGTTTGTCGTGGTACAAAAGCTGCTTATTTTTGTCAAGATTACTGCTGAGCAGGAAGACAGGAACAGGTTAAATTCTGCTATATGATCTTTCTAATTGTTTGTTCTTGCTGAGCTGAGAGCAGTGAGACTTTGATGTCAGCATCAAAGGAGTGGAGGTCTGCTCTGCCTACTCTGCAGTAAGGGAAAATTGACATCCTATTGCCACTTTTCTCTTAAAAAATGAATGTAATACCTTCATGTTTGAGAAGCCTGAAACAGGAGTGCCAGAAACTCCTGAGAGTGGGTCCAGTAGTTGGAGGAAGATATGGTCAAACTTAGATTAACAAATTGCATGATTCCTAAGCTTGCATTTTTTGTGCCTGGTAAGATAATTTCCTGTGGATGTGTATATATGTATAGGTGTATATATATGAATGAATGTGTATGTATGTATATATGTATATACATAAAAAACTCTTACAAGTCAAGTTCTACTTTAGAGATCTGAGCACAGGAGAGTCGGATGCTTTGGAGCTACTGTCCCAGCTTAGATGCATTGACCTCGCTGGACAAAACCTTGCTGCTGAGTAGGAAGTACAGGCACACACCCATGGGGGGCCAAGCCCAGGGTGCTGGATGCATGAGGCGCAGCAGTCGTGGAGATGCTGGCAGCACCTGGCTGGACCACTCTGCATGTGCAAGAGATGCATATTTGGCCTCTGGCTGCTTCTGTAGTGACTTGCAGGTTTTTTCGGGATTCTTTTTACTGTTCAGACTAGCTTCAGCATTTGTAGTCGGTGGCTGAATGGCTCTTTCAGCACAAAATGACTACATGCTATGGTACAGAGAAGCCAGAGGGTGGGTAGAAATTGTCATTTCTTTCTAGATTACAAGTGAAAATATCAAAGAGGAAAAAATGATGAATGAACAAGCAAGTAATAAGAATGAAAGGCAAAGGATACTGTTGAAAGTAATTTCAGTCTCAGGCATATCCACTGTGTATGTTCTGTTAAAAAACAACTTTGCACTCTGTAGATGTATCAAGCTTTTTTCTCTTTGACCATGAAGCTGGTAATGGATTTTGTTTTTCTCATGTTCTTGTTTATATCAAAGCAAAGGCATGGGTATTTTTATTAAATACAGCCTGTCTTAGTAGGTTTAATTAGAAACGAAGGTGGCATGAGGAGCAATATTTGGATCTTAATTTGTACAGAATTTGAAAGTTTGGATGTGACAAATAGAAGCACCTCTCCTCCTTTGTATCTAATTGAAACAATAAGGCATGCTAATTTGCAAGTGTTAATTAATTCTGTTATACTGTCTTCCACTAAAATAATCAAAACCTACTGGTTGTGTGTTCATATTTAGTGTGTTTGAAAGTAAAAAGGCTTTTAGTAGTTGTAGCATTTTGGTAAAGCTTTCAAATGTCGGCTTCTGTAATTTCAGGATGTAACATTAGGCAGTATTCAGTTTGTTTAATTTCTAACTGGCACTGCTGTCATCCTGCTCAGATTTGATTTGGGATTGTTGTGTGCGTCCTGGGAGAGGAAGATTATTCTCAGGCATAGTTTGTTATATAGCATATTCTTGCCTCCTGTAACAAATGGCTGTGCCACCTTTTGCAGTTTCACAGAATATAGCATTGGAACAATTTACTTGCTTGCCTGGGCTTCTGAAGGTTTTGGAAGGTTTGTTACTATCGAAGGAGAATAGCATTTGCTAGGAGGTAGGCTCAGGAAACTGGACACTTCATCTGTTTGCTGTTAATGGGCTACTCAAGGAAGATGCATAAATATGGATAGCTCTTGAAACTTTTAAGCAGGCTTGTTAAAACTGCCTACATCTTTTGTGGGTTTTTTGGTGGAGTTTTGGTTGTTTTTTTTTTCTTTTAAACTTCAACAGAAGTGTTGAGGATTTGGATCTGAATTTCTTCAAAGAGAAACTCAATAAATATTGTAGCTGTCTGAACCACTGTAGTGCATAAAGTTCAGCACAGGCTTAAGTACCTCTTGAAATCAGTGCTCTTCATGACTTGGTAATATCTTTGATAACCACTTATGTCAAAGACTAAACTTATTTCTCCTTTTGTTTCCAGAAAAGTACTAATTAGAAAGGGCTCAGTTTCATGTATAATGAATTTTGTTTGTCTGCTCACTCTCCTTGCTTCTGAAATCACTTGCGTTTCCCTCACATTATTTGCAGGGGTGTCTCACTGATCTAAAACAGCTGTTCTTTAACTTCTGGAGCAAAACATTTTCTGAGCAACTGTCACTTAGCTTGATACAGATCTGGGAGCCCTGGTATGAAGGAATGATCCAATCTTTATAGTGTTGCTTGCAGAGTAGAGCTCTTTTTAAGTTTGAACCTTTGTACTTTTCTGTGGACTAGATGTTGCTACTACTAATGCTGCTTTTTTTCTGTTTCTTTTCTGACAGATGATTCAAGAGAGCAGGGTTCTCATTGAGATGGCAGACATCACTCACGACAAGATTGTTCAGTGCCAGAAAGCAGGTAATCCTTCTTTATTGTGCAGTTCTGAATGGGAGATGGGAAACGATGTGCCATCATTTACTTACAGTTTGTGATTAATGTAGCATCTTTCCCCTGGTAGTTAAGTGAGCATCCTGGTCTTTCTCTGGCAAACTCCACCCTTCTGAAGGCTCATCCTCAGTAGCAATGTAGGTGTGGGATCAGGGAAAAATCCTCAACTTTAACCTTAAAAGCTATTTCTCCATCTGCTCTAAAGCTCTGAAATGTCTGACAGTGTTTAAATTAGTCAAATGAACTAGAAAGGCATTCAATTAAAAAGAGAGATTTGAGAAGCTGTGCTGCCGTTACTGAGCTCCATTATCTACCACAGCTATTTCCTTAAACACAGAGGAGGCAAGATGTTTTGAAACCCACAGGACTAACCTTTGTTGCCTACTTTGTTACTTACTTATGCTGTTTAGGTTTGTTTTAGACCTTGGAAACTTATGCCAATTGTGTTGCAATTCCACTGTACCACAGTGAATCTGTGTGGCTATGCATTATGTACGTCAGGTATATGGGCACAAACCACTGTAAGTAGGCTTAAAGTAGAACCTATGTTGCTGGTGTGTTGTACTGAATGTCTTTGTCTGAACTAGGGCTCTGTTTCATGTGCACCAGTAGGAAAGGAAGAGGTAGTTTCAGAAGTGGCCACCCGCATACTGTCTGCTCTGCTTCAGGTTTACACTGCTTTTTCAGGATGGTAGAAATTACCAAAGTCATGTTGATTCACAGTTCAGCTTATTCATGCAAACCGCTCCTCAGCACTTGTTCAGGATAGCAGGTTAGACTCGGAACTGGGACATGGCTAGCTTTCATGTAACAGAAACTATGATGAATGAAAACACGCAGTGTGTTTCTATTAGGAGTTTACGCTGCAGAGTTAGATCTGTCTTCAGTTCACGTAGTTGTAAAGCTGCACCTTTCCTAACCTGTAGCAAGCCTTGGAGGTCAGTAATGCAAACATTTGCCGCTGCATTTAATTTGTGTTCTTGAGCATAGTCTTCTGGGACCACAACAATCATAAATACTATTGTTTCTGATAGGCATTTTTGAATTTGGCAAGTGACGCAGCCTACAGCCATTTGCTTCTATTAACTATAAACAATGAATGAAACTGATGTTTTGTAGTATATACTTTAATTCATCTTTTTAATTAGAGGAAATTTGGAAACTATTTCAACAATAGCATTTAACTGTTTTTTTGTAGTGCAAGAGCAGGGTGGAACCTAGCACTTGCTCTTTGAAATTCAGAGCTCTGGTGCTGTGGTAGCACCCTTGCTGGATTTCATGGGCCTCATCTTGTGTCATGCCTTGGCTTCTGTGTATCTTTATAAGCAGCATAAACATCCTCAGCCCAAAGCCACCATCAGGTGCAGAGGGTTTAGGAATAGGACAGTGATGGTAAAATGCAGCACCTGGGGGTCTTCCTAGGTGGTATAATTTAAGAGCAATACTTTGCACTAAATTCTGCAGACCCTCAGCAGCATCAGCCAGCTTTCTGCTCACCGTGCTGTCTGCACAGAGAAAAGAACCCCTGACGCTTGCCTGGGCACTGGCATCTTTGTGAGCAGAGGGCTGGAGATGTGTCCAGAGTACACGATGCAGGACCATGCGACCACACTGCTGTCCAGAGTTTTGTGCAGGTCCTCTCTCCTTCCTTCCTCTAGCAAAAGGATTAATTTCTCAAGTTTGTTCTCTTTGCGGCTGTATCTACTTGTATTTTCATTTGATTTGCTTTGTTAGCCTTAAAATACAATTTCTGGTTGAGAAGAAGGCTGGAGAGATATGAAGTGCTCTTCCGAAGCCTCGGGATTTAGACCAAGGAAAGGAGTAGGAGAGAGAAGATCCCTCACCACACTCAATTGCCAGTTGGTTTGTTGCAAATATTATCCAGATAAATTGTTAAATAACATCTTCAGTGTGGCAAGATGAAGCACTGAAAATTAAGTGGTATTGGAGGTACAATTGCCTGTGACATTGTCCTTCATCTCACCCCAGTCCTGCTCTCTTTAGACATGTGCTCCTACTAGACCTCTGTTTCACATCATAGCCTGTTTTGGTCTGGGTTCCCTGTGCCATGAGGTTGTGCCTGCTCCCCGAGATGACTTCTCAGGTGGCTGGTTTCATTGGGGGGTTTTTTCATGTGTAGTCTCAGCCCAATGCACAGTGATCAGCAGCAGCTTAGAGGACTGTACTGCTAAATGTTTTCGTTGGTGTCCCTACCTGCAGCCTAACGAATGTTTGTGGCCTCCACTCTTTGGGACAGCACTGTCTCCAAGTTACAGGTGGGAAAGTGAGGTCCAGAGGGAAAAATAACTAAAAGGATGCTGCATAAAGGCAGGACTGTCCACATAGAGCTGAGCACCATTAGCCTTCGTATTTTTTTGCAGGCCAAAGTGAGTCATTCAAAGCTTTTCTTTCACTTACTGAAGTGAAATAATTTGTAAGTCAGTTGACACAAGGCACACCTGCAGGGGAATCTTGCTTGAGGTGTAGTTATTTAGTCTGTTTTCCAAAGGAAGTGCTGCAGGAGCTCTGTTACCCTTGATAGGCAAAACCTGTGAGTGGGCGAAACAGTAGAGAAATCTTGCATTGTGTGGGGTTGAACTGTCTCCGTGTTACTGAGCTCCTGGAGTCTGTGCAAGGCAAGAAGAAACCTATTGTTAGTCTTCCAGGAGTGCTTCAGGCAAGCTATGCTAAGTGCAAGCCTGCCTTGGGAATGTCGAAGGACTGACTCCTTCAGCAACCTGCTAAACAGCCTTCTGCATCTACTGTGTGCAGGTGTTCTCTCAATGGGCATTTCTTTGATGTAATTTCAATGAAGCTCGAATTTGTGAGTGACATTTGCCTTAAAATATTAGGGGAGGGAGAGCTATGAAACCACTGGAAATGGAACTTGGGTTTGTTCAGCCCAGATGGGCTTCAGACGTTTTGGAGTGATTGGTGCCAATTTGGCCTTTGTAAGGTACAAATTAAGGGAACACAAGCAGCTCTCTCTCCATTTTGTCTCTTAATCCACAACAGATGCAGAGAAAAGTTTGCATACACTGTGCAAATCTTGTGCAATTGATGGGCTAATTGGACTCGTTAAGATTTTTAATCTGCTCTCAGATTTCCTGAATTCTTGTATCCAGCAACAGATTTGCCGATATTTGCCACAGAAACTAGCAACGAAATGTAACAATTCCCAGGGCTGTGGTTGGAAGTCTCAGTTCTCCAGGCTGCAGGAATAGCAATCCTGTGATTAGCGGTATGCGTTTCTGACATAATTTTTCATTGGAAGTACAAGGTCTTTTCTGTATGACTGTGATTAACATTAACGAGGAGCTGTGCGTTTGAGTCTGTATTTGCTGTGCTGAACAGGTATCTTCCTTGTCTGTCAGATTGCCTTCCAAGGTACAAAATTGTCTATTCAAGGTGAGTGACAAACGATAGCCTTCTGTCGGAATATTGCCAAAATTGTAGACTGCCAGCAGAAGCACTGGAGGAGTGTTTGTGCAGGGACCTGTGTGTGACCCCAGCATTGGAAAGGAGAGTCGTATACAAAGTGGAAGCACAACTACAAGATTGTACATGACCCTTTTATTCTGGAAGATGCTCTCCAGGATGGAGTCATAACAAGGAAGGGGGGAAAACACAGAAAGAGGTTGTAGGAAGTACCAGCTGCGAGACTGAAAACGTTCACTGAACATTCTGTAGGGAAAAATCAATCATGCACTGGGTGATGTAGCAATCTGTATTTTTAGGAATGGAGTTCCACGAAGAGCTTCATAACCTTGGGACAAAGGAAGGTTTGAAAGGAAGAAAATTAAGTAAAGCCATTGAGAGTTTTGCATGGAATATCACAGTGCTGAAGGTAAGCACAGAAAGCACCACCTTTTGTCTCCTATTAACTTTATAAGCAAACCTTTGCTTTTTTAGGTCATCTATTTGTACTGTCTTACTAATACTGAAACAGCTTATTTTTTTTTTAAACAGGACGTATAAATTACCCTCAATTGTTGAGAATTATCAAATACATCTAATTACACCTCTGGTTTGGAAGCTATGGAAGTTGATTTTATCTAAGCCTGAACAAAAGAGGAAAGATAGTTGTGGTTTGTGTGTTCAGGGACCTGGTTTTCGTTGTCCGTTCTGCCCCATGTGCCCTGAACATTACCTGTGTGAGGTCACGGTGTCTCAGATATTTGTTTTGTAAAATAAGAATTAGAGCGTATTTTTGGGAAGGGAGCAGGTGGGGGAGGCTGTCATGAAAAAACACAAGGAATATCGTAGCTCCTGCAGAAATGTCAGAGTTATGTTTCAAAAGTGGAGTACTAGCCAAACATCTAAAAAAGGGATGGATTTTCATCCCTTTGTCCTGGCTGTGAAGTGATACACTGCACGGTGATCACCAGGCTTTAGCTACTGGCTCAACACCGACCAGCCACAAGTTGTCAGAGTAGCTGGATGTCTGAGCCTGAGTGAAGTTACCCAGGGACAGCCAAAGATGGAAAGAGGAGAGGATCTGGTGCAGACACAGCAGATGGCGAGGACAGGACCTGAGCCAAGCATTCAGGTTGTTAGAATTCAGCTCACACCTTTCCCAGCCTTATTTCCCACCTTGCTCTGATAGATCGCACTTCGATTTCCCCTCGCTCTCTCCCTGCTCCTCCCTCCCTCCTGCTCCCATTAAGCAGGTTGCCCTGTCTGACAGCATCTCCCTGTGACCCCTCCAGTACATTTCCCTTTGCTGACATCCCAGGGCAAGCCAGCTGAGAGGGAATTTTTACAGAGATCCTCATCAAATATACACCTAAATGTAACGTGCAATAGCAAGAGGAGTAGGAGATGCATGCTTCAGCATCATGGAGCTGGAAAGAGCACTAACATGTCCTGAGCAGGAGAGGGGAAAGGAGTTGGGAACGGAGAGGCTGAGGGGCAAAAATGGATGGGAGAGACTGTTGGTAGTAGAGAAGGGTTAGAGGAGACCTGGGGGACACCTGTGGTTTCTTGCATACCTTGATTCACCATGAGAGAGAGGGAAAGTGAGTAACAGAGTCAGCATAGGCTCAGTTAACGGACTTCTGATGAAGAGAAAAGGCAACTGATTCACACCGGATGGAAGGAACTGACCTTTTCCACACAGCATAATTGAGGCAAGTAGCTAAAGAGAACAAAAAAAACAGGTGCACCAGGCAGTTCTGAACATTAATATGAATACCTTAAGCTGTGTTAGGTAAAGTATATGCCTCATGCTCGGAGTCACTCTAAACATGATCGGGGTTATTCTAAACTTTTCCATTTTTAGATGTTTGTCAAATGAGAAGTTTCAACCTCTGAGGGCAACCTGTGATTAATGAAGGTACAAGTAGAGTATCAGAGAAACATTTTCCATGAAAAATAATTACTGCCTGGCACATACTGTCAACATATTGAAGAGCATTTTGAACATCTAGTCAAGGTCAAGGAATAATTGACATGTTTAATTTCTAAGCCACAGCTTCTTTTTTACTTTTCTCACATAATAAAATATTAATGGAGTCTGTGGCAACTACCCATGGTATAAGTGCACATGAAACACCTTTTCATTCTCACTGAAGTCCAACTCAGCAATGTCATTAGACACCTGGGAATGTGGTTGTACCACAGGTGTCTGATATGAGATTATCAGTCATTGTTCTTATTTTTGTTTTTTGTTTTTTGTTTTTTTTTTCCTTAAAGAATACTGCATTTCAGTGACTCTGCCCATAACAAACATATTTGCTGGTTACAGCTGCATCTTGTGTTTGTCACTGACTCTGCCCTCTGTGCTGGTGAGAGCTCCTCAGGAGGATTTGGTGAGGGGAGACTGGCAACCCTGCCCCACTCAAGCCATCGGAGTACTCTGTATGTCTAGTATCAGGGTGGTCACTGAAAAGGTATTTCACTAGATGTTGGTGTAGTGATGTAAGAAAAGAAAAAAAATAGCCCATAACATCTCACAAATGCATCAGCTGCTTTACAGTGGATGAGGTGAGTGAATGGTGCAACGCTGATAAGGGAAAGCCTCTTTGTGTGCTGGAGGTTGTTGGAGGCGGTTACATCACATGGCAGTAGTCAGTTTGTGTGAGGCGCCCATGAGCAATAGCAGGTATTATGTTGTGCTTGTGCCTGTGAGGCAATTAGTCTTTTCCTAGGCTAGTGAAGCCAAGGCGTATTTAATTAATGTATTTCTTTATAAAGGCTCATTGCAATAGGTAAGCTTTGAATACAAAGAGGACATGCAATAAGAAATTGCTACTGGCAAAATCATTACAAAAGTGCAAGATTAAAGTATATTTTATAAAACTCATAACTGTGGGCATTCTTCATGTTCAAAAATGTCCTGAGGTACTTTTAAGAGGTACCTAATGAGAATGAATCAAAAATAATATGTCACTTTCTTCCTTAGTTTATATAAACTTAATTACACGTTAGTAATACACACAAGAAGGACAAACTGTTGGCCAGAACATAAAAATGTTAGTAAGAACAGGGACATTATAACTTGGTGACAGTCAACTTTGACATATATTGATATTTTTAATATGTCACATCATCTTGCTTGGTCCCGTGTCGTGTAAAATACTGTCAGGCTTGCAGTCAGTAATATTGAGAAGCACAACATCAGTACAATAGACAGAAGAACTGTGTTCTCATGGCGACATTGCAGGAATGGTTATGATCCCAAATTTAGTCTTGCTTTCATTTTTATTTCCATACACCACCATCTCTGTGCTTCTGTTTTCCTTTCTGTATTTAATTAAGTGCCAGTAAAATGCGAAGGTAGCAAACAGATTTTGTGTTTACCACCTCATGGGGACCATGGTGCTAGGAACTGTACGTTTCATCCTAATGAGCGTGCAAAAGCACTTGGTGTGGCTGACTCTCTCGCATCAAAAGTTCACAATTCATTTTCAATAAATATTTACCCATTTTTAAAATAGGCAACTATCCTTTTCACAGAGTGAAGGGGTTCACGTGGGTGCGTGGGCTTGTGTTTGTTTCTCCCCAGATGCTGGTGTTCCTCCTGCCTTTGCCTGGTGAGGTCACCGCTTCCCTGGCCTATGTGGCCACTTTTGCAGGCAGGTGCAAACTCCTCCTGCCTGTGCTTGGAGAAAGGGGCACAGGGCTGTGCAAGGCAGAAGCTAAGAAGCCTTGTTAGGGCAGTCTGGCCTTGAGCTAACGAGTCCTCCTGAGAGGTGGGACATCACCACTTGCACTTGGTGCTGCCGCAGGGCACTAGACACCTTTCAGGTCAGGTACGGTCACATAGTATGGGTGGTGTGTGTGCAGGGCCAGCTCGGGTCTGCTCCCAGCCCTCTCAGTGGGGAGCGATGCTGGCGGTTGCCTCTCCTGGGGCCCTTCTGCCTGTTCCATCTGCCTCTCCCACAGGATCTTGTCCCAAGTGTTTTCCAGGAACTGAGGCACTCTCGGCATCTGTCGCATGTGCAAACCAATGACTTAATGACTGCTCTATGAGTTTTTGAGAATATTGGGGGGAGGGAGGCGAGCGAGGATTGTAGCCTGTAAAACTGTTCTCCTTGCTGAGGCAAAACTGCAACAGATTACCAGGAGGTGTTTACTTGGACAAAGAAGTTGGGATCTACCCGAGTCCCAAGAGCCTGGCAAGTAAGCCAAGCAAAGGTCAAGTGTGTTGACTGTGGTTCAGATTTATTGCTGTCACGTTGACATGCTTTGCCTGTCTGCAGACATATTTTGCTGGGCTGTCTGTGCTTTGGTGGATCAGCACATACAAAGTCTAGGAACAATACCAGAAGATACTTGCCTGCATGTTGAAGGTGAATATCTAGATAGTTAATATACCAACATACTGACTTATTTATAGGCAAAACATGGGAAGACAATGTGGTGTTTACTGGTTTTGTCTTCTACTGAAGGGGGAAACACCCAAATGTTTGAATCTAGTCTCTGCTCTGAAATGCTGCCCATGGTAAGAGTTCATCTCTGTTGCTGTGTGTTCTGTCTTAGTAGGGCTCTAACTGCTAGTGCATGCTACGAGACATCAAGTGGTTAAATTTTCAGGGATCATTTCAGCACCCGTCCATGAGTGTATCTGCTAATTATCCTGCATTTAAATTAATGCTGATTAGATGTATAAAGAGAGAGGTTGCTGAATGCAGAAGGCATACAATTATTAAATTACTAATGCAGTTCATTCTTTGGGGGAGAAATACACAATTTCATGAAGTAGTAGTGATTAGTGTTAGCTCTGGTGTAAGTGGTTTTATGCGGCAAAACTGTGCACAAATAGCACTTTTGGAGGATGATGTCCACAAATCATCTGTCTTCTGCAGCATGCAGACCTCTCACTTGGGTAGCAGAGCCACGAATGTGCACTTCGAAGTTACTTGGAGAGACAAAAGCGAGTTATCTGAAAGATGTTCGTACAGACTATCTGGCTTCACCTACACTGAGACAAATTTAGCATCACTACAAAGTATCAGTTTTCTTTAGGAAGAAAAGCAACGTGTCAGACGGTGATTGTTATTCTAAAGTGCCTTATGTACATTGGTACCACAGAGTTGCTGCTGATCTTTGGAAGAATTAGGTCCGTTCACAGCATTAATTTAAGGATTACTATAGTGCACTATGGCAGTGATTTTTAGTGGATACTCTATAGTACTCTAAAACCATCTTGTAAGTAAGATTTATTTGGGTGTCTTCACATCAGTCATTTTCCTTGCAGTTAGGCAAGAACCATGGCTTCACTCCTTGGCGTGCTACAGAGTGGACACCAGAGTAGCATGGCAGAATCTTAGGGACATTTCGTGTAATTAAGAACAATGGTAACAATATATTCTACTGCATGTCATGTAATTGCTGCCAAGATTTTCATGGAAGTTTACGCTATCTAGGTTTTAAGTGAGAGCGCAGTGAATTCATGAGCCACTGTAAAGCTGCTGCATTCCATGTACTATAGATTTCTTTCCCTGTAAGTGTCAGTTAGGCTTCCCTCTGCCCCCCCTCCAAATTCATCATATCTTATGTCCCTCCTTTTCCCAGCCTGTCTCTGTGGACAGAAGTACATCAGTGCTCAATTTGTGAAACTGCAAAAATAAATTAAATATAAGCCGTAGTGTCTTAGCAACAAATTCTTGTGATTTGCTGTCATCTTGTGACAGTGATAGTCCAGCAAGAGCAGTAGGCAGAAGTGGTTTGTGTGGCATGGAGACTTCATGCTTGCCTTTAAATGCAGGGCTCATTGTATTATTCCATGTCTCCAGATCTCCCTAGATAAATATGTTTTGAATGTGGTTACCGCAAAGGCTCTTTTTCCAGAGAGGCTAAATTCCTATCCTGCTGTCTAGTTGCCATGTTGTTCGCATTTCCTTTGTTGATGCAGTTCAGAGTGGTGCTTCTAACTTTTAAACCTCTCCAGACTGTGTGCCCTGGCTGCTTTTGAAGGATCTTCTGCCTTGCTCCAAGACTGGCTCAGCTACAGCTGAGATTGGCTGAACCAATCGATCTGTGATGGAGTGACAGATTTTACAAACATATGAGGAAATGCAGAGCTGCTGTAATTATTCTCACATAGTTACTAGATCAGGTTGATCTCTTGCACATGAACTGAAGGATACAAAAGAAAAAAACCTAACACAAAACAGCAGGCTTCCTAAAGTGCTAAAGAGAAGGTGAAAAGGTCCAGCAAGGTCAACTTCCCTTTAGTCTTGTAAATACCAAACATGAAGCAGTTTATTTAAAAGTAGAGGGAATGTGAGGAAGGAGATAAGTTGTTCCTTATTGAGCATGTGAGAAGTCTGGAGGAGCAGCATGGGAGTGCAACTCCTTCCTGGGCCCTTTGCCTGCTCCGAATGCAGTGGTGAGTGCGCTCCTTCAGAGGGCAAAGCCTGGGCTCCTGGTCCTTAGGCCATGCCCGCAGGGCTCCTCTGTCTATGGAGAGGTGTTTCAAGATTTTTCTGGGATAAGGGGATTTAAGAGTACTTTAAATGATACTGAGTTACAAGATAAGGAGGTAAAAGTATGATTCACATGCAAAGCTGATTTGATCAGTGTATTTTGTAAACCAATAGAACCACACTGTGTAATCATTGGGTAGGCAAGTCCTTCTTGTACATAGCAGAGTGCTGTTCTCTGCCATTTTGGTTGGTATATGCCTCCTCAAGATCTTGCCCATACTACTCACAGCACTGGCTTTTGCCTTTCTTGCCCAAGCCCAAAGGCAGGAACCAGAGCTCTTTTAAAAGACACGGTCTCGGTGGATTTTGTCAGTTGTATCTGGTGATGGAAACGTCTCAAGTTACTTCAACAGTGTGTATCAGGGTAAAAAGAGTGTAATCCCAGTCTCCCAGTGGTGCTAGTTAATCAGCTGGAATATACTGTTCTTGGCCATCAGCCATGCTGCCGAGCATTGCTCTGGGGAGGATGTAGTGAACAGTCTCAAACAAGTACAGCATGGCCTCTGTGTGTACCTGGCTACTCCCCGCAAGCTTTTGAAGTCCTAATGGTGTTTCTGACAAGGTCTCTGTTTTCTTGGCCAAGGAAAATTTTAAGACATTAATTGAATTTAGAGCAAATTAAATATTCACATGTGTTTAAAATATACATGAAGGCCATCCAAGTGATCTTAAATCTGCAAGTACCAAATGCTGGCAACAGCAGGGACTAATGGAGGAAGGGAGGGCAATGATCTCGAGGGTTCACAGGTCTTGCCCCTTTGTGATACTGTGAGTTTCTGAAGAGATATGTTAGGGCATGGAGTCCTGGAATGGCTTGACAGTGAGGAGAGACTTTGTCCTGTATTAGTCAGTTATTCCTGGGTTTTTTGTCCAGTAACATCACAGCAGGAGTGTTTTGTTGGCTGTCAAGAAGCAGTTGTCCAGACATTTGGATCAGCCAGTCAGTGCTTAACTGTCTAGGCACAGGGATCCACGTGCACCTACGCTCGCCTGCCTGCAGTGCTGGTGCTTGTGATGAGCAGCACTCACCTCCCCACCTCATGTGGCCCCTGCAGGACCAAGCCCAATTGATACTTTTTGTTCATTCAGGGAGCACGCACTGTTTTCTGACTTTTATCCAGCCTTTAACATTCACTTGGATGCGTAGAAAATAGGACTAGAAGGGCCTGGGAGGCTGTGTAGTTCCTCCTACTGCCCCAATGCAGGATCAAAATTAGCTGCTGTGGATCTAAGCCCTGCTCAAATACTTGGCATGGGAAGTGGTTGGTATGAGGTTGTGGTGTTCTTCATAGTGGAACCCAGGGACGTAGAGTCACTTGGCACTGGGGGAAAGAGCTGATGGACAGAGTCATCTGAGCAGAAATGTAGGTCTCTGCCATTTTTCTCACTTCCCTCTTCTCCTTCAGCACCAGCGCTCTTCTCCTGCAGGTGTTTCACAACAGCAGGTTTAGGGACAAGACCCTCTTGCATTCAGTGTGGGACCCAAGTCAGGACACACCAGAAGTGGAGGAAACAAGTGCCGTGAGCTGCTTTTCTTTGGTATAAACCTTTTTTTTTTTTTTTTTTTCCTGGCAGGGGGACTGCAATCCAAAGTTACAGATTTCAGATGTAAATATTAGTCCTTTAATTCCAGGGGGGCGCGTGGGGGTGTGTGTATACAAACCACATGCATGTATGTATATTGGAGGCGAGACAGGCCATCAAATACATATGTGGAAAAATAGTAACTTTGGGACAAAAAGAACAGATTGGAGAAGCGAAAGGTGTTATGAAAAGCCTTGAGTGATATGTTGTCTATGTCCATTTTCCTTGCATGTCACTAAAACAAGCCAGAGAGAGATGGCAAGCAATCTTGTGATATGCCTTTTATGTTGCGTGACGTGACAAATTGCCAAAAGCTGCGGGTCTGGTGCCAAGCTGCTGGCTGCGCAGGCAGGGAGAGGTGCATTGCGTTGTGGTGATGGTGGTGGGAGACGGCCAGGAGCACATGGGGTTGCTGTGCCTGGTGCGCGTTGTGCCAAGGCTACCTTGCCGTCATGGGCTTTGAGCCTGGCAGAGGCTTGGCATGCTGAGGTGCTGTGTGTAGAAAACCAATTTTAGGGTCGCTTCACAAACGGAGGCTTGTCAAGATGTTTAAATAGCACTAGTCTGCCAAAATAGATGTCTAACTCTCTCCTTGTGTAGGCTGGTAGCTCAGTGAAGCCCATTGCTTGGTTGGCTGTCCTGCCTCAGTTACCCCTCTGTGCCTCACTGCCGTCTCAGTCTTTTCCGTCTCTTCACCCCAGCCGCTAATGCCCCTTCCCTCTGTCACCCCACTGTGCATATCATCTGAATTATGCTAAAGCAGTGGGAGAACCACCACGCTCTTTGTCTTACCCATGTGTCCGATTCTCCCCCTTCCTTGATCTGGACTAAACTCATGACCCTAAAGCTGACTCTACCTGTGATGTGGTTCGCATTAATTTATTGGTCTGTATTCATGCCAGCTTCACCCTGGGGTATCTGTGTGAGATCTGGCACTGCTGTGCTGCTGCTGGTGGGCAGACTCCATCACAGCCTGAGCCCCAGCTGCGCTGCTGTTGTGTCTCTTCTCTACCAACCTGGCAGGGATTTTGGCACCTTGGGTGCAAAGGCCAGCTTCTCTCGGGGGTGTGGGTCTTCTGGTCCAAAGACTATGCAACTGGAAAAGTAATTAATAATGATCAGGTGATGATGTGTGAATACAAAGAGAGTTTGTTCCCCAAATGCTTCTCTGAGCAGTAACAAGATTATCAGCTATGAAGAGGTTATTTGAAAAATCAGCAGGCAGGACTACAAGTTCCTTGAAGGTGCTTGTTTTTTGAGAAAAAGGAGCTACTCCTGCATGTATGTGTGCCTGCGCAGGTCAAAGCTGGAAGATGGGTGGTGGGGGGTGGGGAAAGATGACTGAATGGAATAATGTTTGTAGATGGTTCCCCACTAAAGGAGGATTGCTCGGTGTAAAAACTGGGTCAGTGTCATCTCCCATCCCTTGAAGGGGGAGACAGTGAAGGAAGAACTGCAAGTGGCATAGAACTTTAGCAACTTCTGCCACCATCCCCTCTTCTGCAACGGTGACATTTTCATCTGAGACACAGATATCAAAGACTGCCGTACCCGACGGTGGAGTTAATTAACACAGCCTGGAAGACATGGAAGTTGGGAATCTTGTTTCTGCCAATCTGACAACATGACCTCATTCAGAGGAATTAAAAGGGCTGTAATGAAAGTATAAGTTTCAGCAGAAATTCATACATTTCTTGCTTTTATCTGTCAATGGCTGCACTAACAAAGAAAGAAAAAAATGAGCAGCTGCCTCTGTGAGGTGTTACAGATTGCATTATAAGCCAAGCCGAGCCGCCAGCCCTGCCACATGCAGCTCAAGCAGTGAGGCAGTGTGCTGGAGGGGCAGGAGCCTTTCCCCTGTGTCCTTTCTGGGCCTGTGGGGTGGCACTGGCCTTGTGCCCCAGGCAGGGCTCCTGCCCCAATGCCTGGCTTGAGAGACCTTTTCCTTCCTGGGTTGGCAGTGTCCTATGGTGCCTCGCCTGGATGGTTATTCACAACACTGAGGACCTCGGTGTTTTTTTTTCTTTCCTCCCTTACATTCACTGTTGATGTTGTTTCAGGGTGGTCAATTAAGCAGTGTGGAATTTCTCGTGTGCCAAGACACACAAAATGGATGTTTTTTCTTGTGCTCAGGGACTGAGTATTGCTTAGAAAACTTCAGTTATCTCTTTATGCAACTTGGAGGATTCCTGATGTCCCTTAAATAGTATCCAAGAAGAGAGATTCAATTGCATGGTTATTTATTATTGAAAAGACACATTACATTTTTAAATAGTTTCGGTTGTATTTTAATCTCTATTATTTAGCAAATTCACTTTACAACCTAGAATTTGCTTTCGCTGTGCTCATTTCATCCCTCCTCAGCTAGCACATGTTGCCACTTCTGGCCTGCGTAGAGATGACACTGATGGTGCCTGCCAGGGTGTTTTGTCTTCCTCATGTTTGAAACTGTTGGATGCAGATGTGAATCAATGTTGCGTGTGCTGGTAAAGTTCTGGTGGAGCTGTGATTGCTTTAGGGCTAATGAAATATGGGTAGAGAAAACTCCCTTTGTTTTCTTCCTAACATGGAGCTTGTGTGTGTCAGCTCAGTGCCCTGCCTGAGTCAGGGTAACCCATAGGCTCTGGAAGCATTTTTCCCCAAAACAGTCATGTTCCTATGCCGTTAAATTCCATGGTTCATTTAGACACGGGTCTTTGTGCCACCGGGGAGCTTCTGCTTTCAGCAACCTGTGTGTGCATTGCCGTTGCATGAAGGAGCATGTGTCTGAGCAAAGGGCTGCATTTCTAGGTGGTCCATGGTGGGACAGAGCAAGAGGGAGTTGCTGCCTGAAGCCTCCACCCAACAGTCATTTTTTCTGAATTTGTGTAGGACTGTTGAGTTTCGGGAAGAGACCAGGGAACTGATTTGTACCTTGCAGGAACATTAAGAGAGGATTGCTTGTACATTGTTTGTTCTCTAGCATTTGCTTATTGTTAAACCTGAATTGTGCCATTCCCTGGGAGCTGTAAACTGGTGCTAGCCTGGAACAGTTTTGTTTGAATGTAAGCTTTGTTGTCTGCCAAGAGGTTTAACGTCTTCTGAAAATTACCGTCTTCTGAAAATTACCTTCGTGGTGTATTTTGAGCTCATTACAGCTACTGTCAATGGATCACATACAGTTTCCCAGCCCTTCTAAATGATGGGAAGTTGACTGCCCCTTTTTGTTATGTGAATTACGTGCTAGCATCTACAAAACCCTACTCTCTGTGGGGGAGTGGGTGTCTAATTGAAGCTAATTCCCTGGGGGAGCTCGGAAGGCAATGAAAGCTGCCAGATGCTCCTTCGAGACTTCCTCCTCTGCCGTTGCTGAGATGGTGGTTGGGTTTCCCCTGGCACTGTTAGTAGCCTCGGTCAAATCCAGTAATGTACTTTATAACCAAGTGATACTTGGCCCTTGTGCTTCGCTGAAGCTAGGGGCTAGGATGTCTCTATATGAATGCAGAGTCATCCCCCTTTCCCTCCAGAGCATAGATAGCAATCCTCTCTCCACATGTCAGGATGTGCATAATACCATCGCTAGCCAGGACCTTTGGTGGCTTCTGCACTTGTGTGAGTACCGGAGTCAGGAGAGCTGAACTCTGAATCCACCAGGCAGCAATTTGCAGGCATGACCTCCCCTATTTCATTGTGCCAGTCCAGCTTCCATTACTGCCTCCTGACATGGAAAAGAAAAAATATTCATCTGCACCACTAACATATTCCGAGGGCTGTGGTTGAAGTAAACTACTATTTAACTCAATGGCAGTATTGATTCATTTTTGTAGTCAGGAGCCACCAGCAGTAGAGGGCTGCAAATTAAAGATTTCCATATTAACATATATGATTATTGGCAATATGGATCTGCAGGGATCTGACAACAGTCAGACTTAGGCAAGTAAGTTAAAAAGGCCTGTATAGTAGGTTTTTTTCTCTGGCATCCTCTGTGTCACGGATCAGACATAGGTCTCATGCTGGCAGGGGGAGCCTTACGGATACACTGTGTTCACTCTGAATTGATAGAGCAGGGAGTGACGATAATTGCAGTTAAGTGTTCTGCATGTTCTCACTTAGTGTCGCCTGGGCTCCTGCTCCATGGTGCCAGTGACCTGGCGATCCTGGCTTACCTAGCAGTGGGGAGGAGGCAAGCCACATGAAGGCACTGAAAAGCACCTGAAAATTTTTTATGTTTTCAAGGAGTAACAGAGGTGGTGGCAGTGGCACAGCTCGACCTGGGGGGCCTAATTTAGCATTCTGGAATGAACAGGCTGAGACTGGAGGCTGACGGCAACATCAGGAGAAGGATGGTTTCCTTTGGAGGGTGGCTCAGTGGTCTGAAGCTGGGTAGTCCAAACTCATCCTCTCCAACCCTCGCCAGTAACTGTGGAGGTATTACTACAGCCATCTGTATCATACTTAAAAATTTAGTTCAGTTTTGCTGAAAAGCCTCTTACTTTCTGTGGCATGGCATCGTAACACGTTGGAAATGATGCTTGTTCAGTTTCCCTTGTTGACATTTTGGGGCAATGAATGTGTAAATGAATACTACAGTCCCTGTCCTGCACCACTTATTTTTGGGCTTGGCTCACTTGGTTTGCTTTGTGTCTCCACTCCCATCCTTCACGGAGGGTTCTCATATTCAGCCATGCCTGTTTGTGACCCCTCCTGATTTTCTGCTCCCCTACCAGTCGCTTCATTTGGGTAGCTATCTGCCTGCTGGGCCAGTGTGCTGCTTACAAAAATAACTGTAAATGCTCCTGTTTGTACTTGGTTTCACATCTGCACTGGGAAGGCGAGGCTGGGATTATGCCAAGGGAAACAAGCCCTGTTAGCACACGGCCCCTGCAGCCGCTGTGCCCACAGGAGCCTCTTTGACCTCTGGCTGGGGCAATGCAAGCAGAGAAGGTGGCTCAGCTCTGCTTTTGCTGAGCTCACTGGCCAGTGTCATGAGCAAATCTGCCTTTGACTGCAGGGGACCGGAATGACAGGGCTGGTCCGAGCCAACAGGGAATGTCCCAGCTGATAGGGACAAGGTCGATCAGAGCATTTGCTTAGGGATCTTTTAAAAACCTGTTCCTCCTAGCAGTTAGGCAGCATTTTGGGGGTGGGTGGGGTGGGTGGGTGTGGGTTTGTTTTTTTTTTTTCCTGCGTAAACTTCTATGTGATTTGGAGGTTTTGGTCTCAGCTTAAAGCTTTCTGCTTCGGCATAAAGTTGTTTGTGGTCTGTGCTGCTTGTGAACAGGTTAGAAGCTGATTGCCCACAGCACCTCACGTGAAGGTAGGAGAGCAGCCAAAACAGAGGTGTGTTATGTTCCCTCTGGGAGAGCAGGAAAGGGGAGCTGGGGTGGCTTCTGCAGATTCCTGCGCCCCAGTCAGCTGGTGATATTTGCCAGCCGCTGCTGCATCAGGAGGATCAGGAAACCATATAAGAAATTAGTGTTTGTGCTGTCCAGTTACTCAGAAACAAGGAGAGTGTAAGGAGCTGTGTGCAGGAACAAGCACTGCATGAGTGTGCTCTGTTACCTGTCCAGCAATGCTGTGCTCTGACTGGTGTAATTTCATTTCATCTTGATTAGATTGTTTCAGTTACCATTAAGCACAGATGCAGGTGGGGTTTTTTAAGCTGTTGTCCTAAGCAGTAGTCTAAGGAAAGCAGTGAGTGTTTGTGCTAAATCCCCCCAAAATCCCCAAAACCAGCACAGGTGCCAGTTGTCTTCAGTCTAGTCAGAATCAGCTCAAAGATAGTCAGTAAACCCTTTCCAGGTTCTGACGAATGTAAGGTACATTTTGCTGTCAACACTTGCGATGAAGGACATGATTTTGATGTTAACTGTGTGGTTTGCAGCCTGGGTGGCTGTGAGTCAGCGCAGAGGGCACCAGGGAGCAGAGAGGTAGGGGGTTGCCAGCTATTCCCAGCCAAGTGTTTTGCTCAGGGGTTGCTTTGCGCGTGTGTTTTGCTAGCTACACAACATGTCTTTTCCTGCAGCTGGGCCTTTCACTCAGAAAAATAACATGCAAGAAAATTCTGTGCTTTCTGCTTCATTTTTCTTCCCCTTGTTTTGTTTTTCTGGGACTCTCTGGATTTTACTGGAGTTGTCAGCTGCTGCTGGTACATGTCGGGAACTGAGTTTTGTGACCAAAGGAGGACTAAGAAATAAATGCCTGGACATACAGCTTTGATTTCTGTCTCATGGTTGTGTATCAAAAATAAATAGTACCCCAATTTCTTCAATGATGTCGGGTTTTCCTAGTATTGAGTGCTCAGTCCTGGGCTCCCAGACAACCCTGTAATTTCAAACTTACCACCAGAAAAAAGGCAGGCTCCCTGCATGGAGGGGTTGGCAATGAGAGTCCATACACATGTGACTTGGTAGATGTAGTGCCTGAGACACACAAGCAGCTGAACTGATCAGCACATTGCTAACATCAAATTAATAGCGTTATTTCTGAAAGCAAATTCCTGCTACAATGCGGTTACAGACGGTCGATGTTCACATTCATTGCTTTTGACAGCCTGGTATAAGGTAATTTAATTTAAACACTCAGATGAGAGAGAAGCAAGAGGCATTTAAAAAAAAAAAAAAAAAAAAAAAGAAAGAAAATAAAAGCCCATTCTTTTTCTACTTAAAATGCCTGCTTGAAGGAATAGATTAGTAGCTATACAGTGCCATTGATCTGCAAGAGCCCATGGATTTCAGTGAAGAGTTCTGTTTAAAGATCAATAGGGAATGCTACAGCGTGAGTGCTTTTGCCGTTTAAGTATTCAAGCAAATGCTTGATGTTAATTCCTTCTCAGGCTTTGGTCTAGGGCCAGTAGGGTTTGGGAGGGCACTTGACTGTTTCAGAGGGCAAGCTGGCCATGTAGGTCCTTTGCCTTTATTTCATTAGGCAAATCCCATAAGACAATTACAAACACAGACCCTCTTTGCTAAGTTGCCATGGCTGCACAAGGCAGCGATATACTCTCTCTGGTAAGGCTAGCAGCCAGAATCGGAAGTTTGTCTAAGTATTTGCTGCTTTGCTAATTACATGGCTGTTTTTGAGGTTCTCCTTGTATGATGGAAGTGTTTTGTTCATTTCCACCTCCCAGGCTGCCCTCAAGGTCTGCATTTGGTTATGTCTCACAATTTGGGAATATACAAGTTGTGGGCTGGCAGTTTTGTAATAAACTGGGAAGCTTTGCCTGGTGCAGTGCCGAGGGGGCTGTCTCTTGGTATCCAGCACAGCCATTTAGATTTTAACTGCACCTTTCTAACAGCTGAAAAATAAGGCAAAAAATGCCTTTTCGAGGGAGTGCCACACTGACAGAGGCAGCTGGTGTTACCTCTTCCCAGCCGCTCACATCGCTGCCTTGTGCTCTGGGACTGACTGCTTGGCTGTGCAATGAACTGTCACTAGCCTCCTAGAAAACTAACTAAGCTAATGCGGAACACCTCAGTAGATCCCTCTTCAGTCATTCTCTCCAATACAGACCTTTGGGGTGAGACCCAAACGGCAAATGAAATCAGTTTAAAAGTTTTGGGGTTTGCATGGGACAGCCTAATAATGAACAACTGGCAGATTGGTCTAGTTTGGGAATTTAAATATAAGTTGTTGGAATCAGATGGAACTGGTTTTCAGGTAACCTGGATATTGCTCCTAACACACCACGCTTACAATTTTAGCATCAGGCTCCATCACTGGGTCAGAGTACCAGTCTGCAGTCACAAAACCATTGGGTGTGTTAACAGAGTAGTCCAGCCTGTGGCTGTGATGAGTAATCACACAAGAGCCACAAATGAGGTTAAGGTTTGATCTGTGTTACAAGCTAGGGCCATTCTGAATCCTACTTTACTTTTCTTATTTATTTGTTCTATTTATTATCATTTACTTATTCAATTTTATTAACCTCTTCTGTGTCCCTTTGCTATGGTATCTGAACACCTACTGTGGTTGCAGAGATCTGTGCCTGGAAGAGGACTGGACTAATATACTGGAACCTGCTGGGTGCTCAGGACAAGTCAGGGCCAAATGGGCTCCATGAAGGGGCTGTAATCCAGATTCCTGCCCGCTTTCCCTTGAACTGCTGAGAGCCACTTCTGCTGTTGTACAGGTTGCTTCGCAGTTGCATTGTGAATTTTGCCAACCACCTGGAGTAACACTGGAGTTGGTCTCTTGCTCTTACAACTGACTAAGCTGGAAAAGAGACCATGCTTAGTAACGGTATTTGCAGAGATGGTTACCCCTTTGCTCTTAACCCAGCATTTGTCCTTAAGCTAGGTGCTTGCTGGCAGGAGGCTGCTGGCTGGGATGTACCACCTTAGGGATGTGCATCTTGGCAAGCTGGTGAGTGCCCTCCAGGCTGACAGTGTGGCTTGCAGGTGTAGTTTCATTTCCGAGTCTTGCGCAAATATTGGGTGCGAACAGCAATTCCTTCCCTGCCTAAATAGTGAGACGGTTGGGAAATACAGTGCAGCCAAGGCCAGTTCTGCACTCCCAGTGCTTTTCCTGGGGAAATGAGTTTGAGTTTTTCTGCTTTCTGAACCTGCTCAGCCTCCTGTGTAACAAGAGACAGGCAGGAAGGCCTGGAGCCAACATCCATACAGCTGGTTCATAAAATAAACAGAGAAAGGATGAAATGAGGAGTAATCTGGGTTAGATACAGAAATACTAGGAAATTAACTATTCCTCCTCCTCCTCTTTGTCTTCTTCCTCATGCTTGCTGTTGTAGGTGTCCCAGCTGCTGGCTACGATGTGTTGAACAGATCAGCTGTAGAGCTTCTGACCTTGTTGCTTGACACAACCTTTGGTTCAGTTTTGATGCTCGTCTAAAAACTTATGTTCACCTTGTTTTTATCATCTAACCTTGTGTTAAAGCTGCACATGGCAATCTATTCCACAACAGCTTCTCTTTCCTGCTCTTGCTTACAGAGATTTAATACTCCGTGTAATGGTGACTGCCTTTCCCTGGGTGGATATTTTCTTTTTCGTATATCTCTGATCTGTTCTGTATGTGGTATAATTGATTCTCAGCTCTGTTTCCTTCTTGCAAATCTTTGCTAGACCTTGCTTTGGGAAATGGGAGAGGAGGTCTCTGCCTGTCAGTAACACGCTGATGTGTTACACAAAAATGAGATGCTCAGTTTGACATCTGAAATTATTGGCAGATACTGAGAAATGTGATGACTCAGGCCGCAGCGAGGACTCAGTCGAATTGCCCAATTACTCAGTGGCAAAGCTGTTGCTGGTTTCAGCCAGGTAGAAGAAAGCTCTTACATTTGATTCAGAACTGGGTATGTGGGAAGCTACCCCCAAAACCCAGACCTTAAATGATTCATCAGTAGCACAAGGAGTGCCATTTAAGTGCCATCTTTTATATTTGTGGCCTTTTTATTTTCCTGTCAGGAAGTGAATTACTGATATGCAAGGGTTTAAAATAAATTGGCAAGTAACATTTGGCCTCTGCTTTTCCTGTGGGGTAACTAATTTTCGCAATCCTTTGTTGTTCAGTGTGCGAGAAGTGATTATATACTTTGCGTATATAATCTTTGTGTACAGTAATTTTTCATGCCAACATGTGTGTTGTGATCTCTACCACAGAATAAGGCAAAGCCCTTTACAAACTATATGCAGTAATAATGAAAAGGTGGGGCTTTAAAGTCTGCATTGATACAGAAAGACTCTGCATGTATTTGGAGTACTGTGTTCTGAAATGTGGATGTGTCTATCAAATTCATATCAATTGTTCCCACATTTAACTTTGAAGGAAGCATGGAAAAATACCTGCTTTTTGTAATAAGTTTAACATAGCAGTCTAATAATTTCATTAATGATTCCTCCTCAGGATAACATTTTCAAAGCCATGCGCAATCATTTAATTGTGTGCCTCCTTATTAATACTAAACACAATTTAAGACCCACTATGACACTCTGAAAATGCACCCCTTGTGGTAAATGCCACTTCCACACAGAGTATCCCAGCAGTATCACAGCAGCTCTCCAGCATTTCTGCTTTCCAAGTCCCTTGGCACAGACCATCAGTGCTGGTACCTTACCTGTGTTACCTCTGAAATGTGGAGCGATGCAATGCTTGCGGTTGTTTTATGTGGCCATGTCTGGGTTTTTCAGCCAATCACTGGCAGCCACCGGTGGCCTCTGGAGATTTTACATTGTGATTAAATAATAATGTAAGAGCCTGTTCCTGAGAAAAAGTTAAAAAATAACAGTAATACCATGAGTGTGATGTGGCATGGGCGTAAGATCTCTGTTATTTATTGTTTGTTTACTCAGCCCTCGAGGGGCGGAGAGGAAAGCTCCCGTAGTGTGCTGTCAGAGAATATGTGTGCTAGCAGATAAGCAACTGTCTGCTTTCACAAGCAGCAGACTACAAAATGGTCTTCACAGCCACTGTTCCAACCTCCCTGAAAACATGGCCAGTTTTGAATGCCAGGAAGGCCCTATTGCGGTTTTCCACTTTGCCAGTAGTAAAGCAAAGTGCTCGTGTGGGGCAACCTGTCAGTTCACTTCTGCATGGTCTGAGTGGTGGCCTTCAGGGTCCTTCTGCAACCCCCTGATGCTGATGTGGGCAGCTGCCAACATGAGGGCTTCAAGTCCTGCCCGTGTGATAGCTGGGGTCCCCAGTACTGGTGGGTGCCCAGAACTAGCAGTGCATGACGACCTACATGTCGCAGGGTGGTTCCTGGAAAGCATAGGAATAGAAATGGCAATTATTAATGTATGTACCCATGCCCATATGTTTATATTAATATTTATGTAGAAATATACATGCAATGTAGATATAAAAAAAAAAATATTGTGGAGTCGCACACAAAATGGTGCCACTTACCTAAATCACCTTCTCCTCTTATTTCCTCAGCCTAGGAGTCTGGGTGGTTGGTGGTTGTTGGATGTATGAGCTGTGGTCTTGACTCATAGGAGTTTGATTTGGTGAAAAAATTAAATAATAAAAATTTGTCCCATCTATGGTCATTGCCAGTGTCTGTCTATACTTTTTAAAGCCTTTAATGGGTTGTCACTGAAACGGAGCAGTATTTAAAGCCGTGTCAGATTATCCCTGTTTTCTAAGTAGTAGTAACTTGTTAAGGTAAAGGTGTATTATTTTACAGTTGCTTGACAAGCTGCATTATTTGTACTGCAATGTTAATTTGTGACGAGGCTCCACGCTTAGTTGTAGTTAGGTGTGTGAAACCTGACATTTAATGTTCCCTAACTCTAAATAAAACTGGGCCCCTTGATCAATTATTCAAGTAGAGCACTTGATTAATCTCTTCTGGCTTAATTTAGTGTCCTGACAAATGCTGAGTTTAGCCTTTCTCACATGTATTTATTTTCAGGAAGGCTGATGATATCAATAGCAGAAGGGAAATAGATGGATAGATGCCGAAATGGAACGTCGTGATCTCTCTTTGTCTGGGAGAGAGATGCTTTGTTTGTAAGGGCAAAGAGGATTGTTCTGTGCAGAGAGATGATCACAATGACTGATTTATGAAAGTTGTTTCAGTGCAATCATACTCTTAAAGTTTATACCAGCTTCTATCCAGTATTTAGTTCATTAAGGTGTTGACACAATTTTGCTGACATTTTTCTTAAGTGGATTATGCTCACAGCCAGCTTTTCAAAGCAAACAGATGGCTTTCAAACAGAGCATGCCTACAGATTTTTTTTTTTTTTTTTATGGTGTCTCTAGAATTAGACAGCTCTGTTGGAGGGGGCTGGTTTGTCATTAATTTTCTTGTGACAGATTATTCAAAATCGTTTTTGCTTCTTCAGCTTGCTCAAATGAACCAGCTGTTTAAAAATAAAAAATGCAAGGAGGCTAAGACATAAATCAATTGGTCTGTACATGAATGGAATTGCACTGTTTTGATAAGTCCATTTCTGTTTTTAGATCACTGTAAAATAAGAATGCCTTCGAAACATTGCAAGTATGCTCAGGAGGAGTGGTTTTCTTCTTGGAACCCAAAGACACGTTGTGCATTGCCTCAGACAAAATCTGTAATCTGTATTGCCTGGTTACTTAAATGTGAAATCAGAATATGCATAAGGGGAGCAGGAGGCTCAGCACCCTCACTTGGGGTGTGGAGTCCCTTGGCTTCTGGGGACTTCAGATACAAGCCTTGGCAGGGCAGATCAGGCTGTCGTCCTCCGAGCAGGGGTGTATCGATCCCAAGGAGCTTCCCTTAAATGAGTGTCTCGGAGGGTCCCTAGGCAAAGACACAGTTTGTGGGCCACCCTGAGAAAGATTTCCATGCTTTGCCCTTACCCTGAGAAGGAAGAGGAGATATGAAGAAGGTGGCATGGACTTAGCTGAAGCTCTTTCTGTGTCCGCTTATGGACCTGCATCCATCTTCTGCTGCTGTGTGACGGGAAATCCTCTTCCATGCACAGTGTGAGTGAGTGCTCCCACTGCCCAGGGAGATGCTGGCCATGCCGCAGCAGAGGACAGGCTCCTAGAAGTGTTTCCCCAGATGCCCCAATTCAGGGGGCACCAGGTGCTTCACGGTACTGGGCCTTCATCGTCATCATTTTACCTCTCTGTTGCACTGGCTCTCCCAGGTTTTGGGCTTAGTTGTTCTTGGTGCTGTAGGGATGTCTACTTGGAGTTGCTTTTTGTGCTAAGGAAGTTTTTCTGGTTTTGTTTTTCTATTGACTTAAGAGAAGTTAAGGCTGCAAAGCATTGTCACACCAATTTTGTCTGCTTATTCGTGTAGCCTTTGGTGTCCTCAGTCCTGTATACATGATAAGGAAAAGCAGCAGCCCCACTGCAGCCGGGTCTATTTCATCCTAAAACCAAACTATTTAAAACTGCATTTGTGTATTGAAGAATCTACCACCCTTTTTGATAACATTACCACATTGGTGGTGATACTGCTGTTGGATCTCTTTGCTTATGCTGCAGTGTGTTGTCCCTGTCACTACAGCACCGGCACAATTCCTGTGCCATTTGCAGACAGGGATACTGGGGCGTACCAGGTGCTCAAGGCAGCTGTGGGGCTCCTGGATTCCTGCCTTTAACCATAATCTCAACATCTGTCCTAAAAGCAAGATCACAGCTGTGTGAAATATGTGCTGCTTAAATTATTCTTGTTTTGTTTTTTTAAAACCATGTCTGCCTGCTGGATCCCAAGCTATTTGTCTGTGTATTCCCATAACTGTTATGTTGAGATACAAATCTCTTCAAAAGAGCTTCATACCAAATAGCACAGAGCTGCTCGTGCAGTCCCAGTGCTTTTTCGTTCTCGCATTGAGCTGGATTCCCAGCATCTGGGTAGCGATTTGCATTGCTCAGCAGGGACACATTCATGTCACCAGGAGATGAGGCAATCACGTTCTCGGGCGCAGGCTGCCATCCTTGGATGATGTGGTTTCCCACGTGGTGTTTACCAGTGCAGTGGGACTTGCAAGCCATCATTGTTTCTTTGTTGTGAACGTTGTTTACGGGGGCTCAGGCGGTACAAGTCCGGTGCCAGGCGCTGGTGAAAAGGGAACTGTGCTCATCGGTGTGGGATAAATCCTTCCTCTTAGCTCTGGGGAAGGGGAAATGGAGAGGAGAGAGATGCTCCCACTGCTGGAAGGTATCGTGCTGTGACTTGTCCAACACATCTGGTTTGTTTAGAGAGGGGAGGAGGGTCAGTAATCAGTTGTCCCTCAAGTGTGCCCTGGGTCCTGCTGTAATATCTGTTGTCTCCTCTAAGACCTTGCGAGAAGCATTGGTGGTTTGTGGGAGGTGAGGTTAGGTTGCAGGGATGTGAATATGACATTTCAGTCAGCAGAGGTATTCCTTCTGAATATGTAGATAACCAGCTCCAGCAGGTGGTGTACTTTAAGCTGTACTTCGGGTGACATTAGGAGAAGAGCAGCTCAAGTTCTTAGTGATACTGAATTTTAATAACCAGATGGAACTGCTGACTTTTATTTATTTGTATCCTCTAGCACCAGAGTCTTGTTGCTTTGTGGCACTTGAGATATCAATATTGCATAAATATTCATTTTGGCATTTCTGAACATCAGCTCCTTAATACAAATTTCAGGTAGTGCATTTTTCCTGATAGTTACAAATTGGATTGACATGCTGTTAGTCACCTCACCTTTACACATTTTGAGAAGATACAGAAGCAGGCCTTTGCTTATGAAGTCTCTCATTCCCAATTGCCTCCTTGAAGGTCCCAAACAAAATGGTTCAGATGGATTCACTGTAGCACTACAGCAAGTTGTGTTCGATACAGGTGTGCAGCTTGGCCTGCCTCTGCTAAAGGAGAACCCAAGGCTGGGTAGCAAATCTGGGTGCAAGGAGGTGTGAGTAGCCAGGGTCTTGCAGCTTGTAGGGGACCCCTGGTTGGGGACGCACAGCCATTGCCACGTGCGATCTGATGCCAGGGTGCAAGGATGCAGCAGTGGCATGGGGAGGGGTGTACCATGTTGCTGCCCTGTCTCTAGCAGGTCCTTGCTGTTGACTGTGGGAGAGGAAATGCCTTCCCCCACAGGCTCCTTAAGGCCAGGCCCAAATTATCTCCCAAAGGGTGACCTGAAAGTGGGGGGAGTCTGGCGCCTCTCTCACTCACCCTGCCCACTGTGCTGGCTGCTGCCTTCCTCACTGAGCTGGGTGCTGGGCTGCTGAAGGGGCTTCAGTCCCTTCCCTGGAGGCTGGCATTCACAGAGGGGCAGAGGGGATTTGAGAGAGGACCTGGGACCTGTTCCATGGCACTGAACAATATGGCAGAGACACGAGAGCAGTACTGCTGCTTTCAGCCCTGAGCGATGTGTGCGATCCCTGACTCTCTCCTGCATGTCTGTCTGTGCATCCTCAGGGCCAAGGAGATCTCCTGAAGAACGCCAAGAATGAAGCCCTGGAGAACATGAAGCAGATCCAGCTGGCGTGCCTGTCATGCGGACTGAGCAAAGCTGGAAGCGGGCACACGGACGCCAAGTCAAAACGGTGCCTGGAGGCAATACAGGAGAAGGATACCGGAGATGAAAACGGGAGGCTGTGAGGGGAGGCAGAGCTGTCGCATTTGTCACAGATTTCAATAACTCTAAACTATTTTTTTAAAGCATTTAAAAATTCACACAGGAATGCCCTCTACAGGGTGTTGATAGTATTAAAATCCTCACAATGTCAGTATTTTAATGCAGTTAATTTATCTAAGTTCAACTCTGGTAGTGAGTTTTCTAATGAGCCAAGCTGTCTGTATGCAAGTGCGTGTGTGTGTGCACACACGCAAATCCTGTAGGCGCCCTTTCGTGCATTACATTAGCCATTTGCTAATTTATTCCTTTGTCATCTTTGAATAGGCCTGTTTATTCTGAAGATCAAAACAAATGGAGTACTTGTATCAGTTTTGTGCTTTATTTTACTCTCCAGCTTTTAACTTACAGGTTACATTACTGTTATGCTGTTTAAACAAACAAAATACAACAACACATGTCACCAACAGCTGTTTTTGTGAGGGCAAAACTAGTGGTTGCTGCAGATCCTGAATGTGATTTTTAATGAACAATTCAAACCAAGTAAATGGGATGTTAAATGGGCAAAGTTGCTGGATACATTACAATTAGGTTTAAGGTGTATATTTCACTGAATTTTAGCAAACTGCTGTTCAGGATACACCCAGATAGTACGTACCAACTTAAGAGCTAGCTGATTTATTTCATTCCAGTAAATCATTGCTACCTTCTAGATCCGCAGGACAGCTACAGTCTTTGCTGACAGGCATTAACGCGTGTAGTAATGAACGTAGCTAGTCTGTAGTTATGAGGAGAGCTATGAATATCCTTCAGTGACTGTGAACTCTGAAGGGGAGCTTCAGGCCATTCTGAAACACCCAGTGGTGCCAGTATTGGAAGGAAGGTTTTACAGATTTCACAAACTGTGAGCTTTACTGCAAGAGGAGTGAGAGGTCAGATCTTGCTTTCTGCTTAGATGTTGAAGTCAGTTGAATGAAGCAAGCTGGATCTGGCCTTATGTTGTTGTGGTTAAGAATCATGCTGTACTAGAAATTGGAAGCAAGACTGCAGAACTGCTGCAGATGTAGTGTAGAGAAATAGTTTTGGGAAAGAACAGGGTGCCAGCATTTTTGTGCAGCAGTTACAAATATCCTGACGCATGTCATATGTTTAGACTAGTTCTGAGAATTGTGCCGCTGTAGAAAGGAGATGGAGAATGTCATGAAGCAATGCATCCTTGTCCCTCCCAGTGTCCAGCTCATGTATGCTCACAATATTAATTTCAATCATTTAAGTACTGTGCTTGAGTGTAGTATTTGTGTTACTTTTAACAGGACTAAGTGTTTTATGGTTATAAAAAAGACTATATTTATTTAAAGCATTGCTTTTATTTTGAAAAGCTACTTTTAAAATTAATTTGATTAACAAATATGCCAATTTTCTGAACTTAACAAAAAGTACTTACTGAAAGTTTGACCATTGGAGAACCTTATATAGCTATTGTGTTAAGTTATTTTTGACTTCTTAATAACACTATTATGTTCATGTTGCACATTACTGAGAAAGTAAAGCTATGAAACAACTTCGACCCATGTTTTCAAAGTGATTGAATGCAGAAGGTAACCAGTGAGACTTGGATAAAGGTGCATTAGAGTGGATAAGTTGCTGGAGAGAAAGTCCTGCTCTGATAGGAATTGTATTATTGCAAAGGTTTTAACTTGGATGCCTTAACATTTCAGTAAAACTTGCCATACTTGTTCAGATCCAGCCCTAAATCCTCTGTTTATCTCTCCATTAGATTATAAGTGCGTATTCAGCCTTCATTGAGGTCTGGAGTGGGGTGTCTTCTGTGTTTCAGGCAAAGCATAAAGTCCAGATCAATGGTGTAAGTGTGCACATTCACATTTTGCCCTCCTGATTTCATCGTGGGTCGTGTTTATATGAAAAACAGCTCTTGGCTTTCAGTATTTATGGTTAAGGAGGATGGAGACTGTTAACCTGGCACCACCAATTGTGAAGGATCAGCCTATGGAAAGCATCTCTCTTGGAAGGGAGAGGTTGCTTCAGGAAGGGTGAGTGGCTTGCCTCTTGGTGTTTCATTTAAACCTAGAAATAGCTTGATTTTCTCAATTAAAAAGGCTATCCTAATGTCTGTACAGAAACTGCTGGCAAAATACCTTCTAGTCCTCCTTCCTTCTCTGATGTGATAAACAAATGAACATAAAATTACATAGAGAAGGGATTGCTTTGTGTGCTGGCTGGAAAGGAGTACCACATAGCTCTCACTCTGTGTGTATTTGCACAACCAGATGATAGCAGCTGGGTGGAAATCCCATAGCATTCATGCACACACCTTCCATGCCATATTTAGCATTCATGTCGTGTCCTGTGCCAAGGTCATGCTGCGTGGCTCTCTGTGCGAAAATACAGGGAGTAGAAAACCTCGGGCACCCTGGATTGCCCCAAGGACCTGGGACCGCTCCTGGTGCTGGCACCCACAACCTCACAGCTGGAGCAGCTCCACCCTCCCTCCGGCACAAAGAGAGGGCTGGCAGCAAAAGCTCATCTCACCTTCCTCTGTGGCCATTTGAAGTCACTGTGAGTGGAAATGGATGATAAAGCAGCAGTCGGCATAATAAAAATTCAGCCTTGAACACACGGAAAAGTCATATCCAGCATCAACAGCAACAGTATCCGGGGGACGGACTGGCTGGCCTTTTGGGAAGTGTTTCGTGACATGCCTGACTTCTTGCAGCGGCACAACAACCTTGTCTGGGGTCTGTGCTGGTACGATTTGCCTGGTGTCCTACCTGAATTGGGTGGATATTATCTATATCACTTCTGGGGAAGTGATGTCAGGAAAGGGTTACAGGTATTTGCAGTTGTTTACAGTGTGTTTCAGCAATCAGAGCAGCTTTCAGGGACTGGCTGGGGAGGTGTCTGCCAGAGGGAGAACAGGGGTGAATCTACCTGTGTTCTCGTTCCAGCTCTGTCACCAAGTCCTACATCTTTAGAGTATTTATTTTCCCTGTGTCTCTCATCTGTAATATAAGACTGATGATATTTTCCTTTCCAGGCACAGATGAGATTACACATTTCTGAAACCCGTTTGAGTGTGCTGGTGCTCTCCGGAGAACATCCAGGCACTGCATTTGGGCTGTCCTCTACCTCCAGCGCCTGCCAAGTCCTTCCACCGCTGGTGAGTGCAGCTGAGCCAGTGTGTGCGAGGAGGGCTGGGCCATGACTGGCTCCCTTCTCCTCAGGGCATCGGTTCCTCCAGTGCTCAGGGGTACGTTGTCCATGTGCTTGTGTATTTGGCTTCTACCAAACTGCACCTTTGGTCAAGCATGGCAGAGGGGCAACCACCTCAAGGGTGTTAAGTTCCTGCAGATTTCCCAAGCAAAGATGGGGCGGGTGGCTCAGGGAGGCCCCTGCAGCACTTTCTGTGGGGCACAAGGCTGCAGTGTGACCTCTACCTGTGTTAGGCACCAGGCCCACGGGAGAAAAGTGGATGCAGAGGTTCCGCTTGGATTTTGCTTCTTATGTGCATAAAGGAATCCAGCCACAAGGCACAGGAAGGGGCTGAATTAGTCCAGCTGTTTGCAGACCTGATTAGTCTTAAATTGGCAGGAATTGTTTTTAACAAATTTCACCTGCTGTCAGGACTGACCCCTTCTCCCTCCCTCTCCTGAGCTCTGCATGAGTTAAAGCACCATGCTGTTCTGCTACTTCGTCTATCCTTTTTCATGCGTTTTATTCCCTGTTTTTAAGGGGATAATGCAGCTTCCCAGTGCAAACAAGGTGAGAGTTTTGCATGTTCCTCCTTCCGAGATTCATCTCTCGAAATAGATCATTATCAGATAATTGCATGCACAGAGGGCACTTTGCTGTATAATAGTCCATCTCTTCTATCTATCTGTTCAGACTAAAACACTAGGTTGTATCCTCCTTGGCCTCCATCCTGCTCCTGTAGCAATAGCAGCCTCACGCAGGGGACTAACTAGGGAAGCTTTAGAAAAGAAAAAGGTGAAGGGGTTGCAGAAGCAATCTCTTCATGCCTCCGCTGCTTGCTGTGGGACTGAGCATGGTGGCCTCTGCTCTTATCATAGCAGCAGCCATAGATGATGTATGCGCTCAATAAATCTGAGATTTACTTCTTGTGAAGTGCAGTGCTTAGGAAGGGAAAGGTGATCGTGAAGGATGAAAACATCTGGGCACAGTGAATGTGCACATGGGAACGGAGCAAACACCAGGCACCCAAATGCCCTCCCTTGTCAGTCCCTCTCAGCTCCGTGGGCAGGTGTGAAAATCCAACATCTTCATAATATCGTACCTGTAAAATTGTCTCCAAATTGCCGCACCAACCAAAAGGCAATGTGTTTCCCCAGGCAGCTGGTGAGTACTGCTGGGATGCGTTTCCCGGGTCCAAAGCACACGTGCTGTTTGAGACTACTGTGGCACAGTCCCTTTGGGTTGCCTTTGCACAGACTCTGGCTCAGCAGTCTTGCATTTGCCTTCCACAGCAGGCCCCTGAAAAAATGTTTCCTTTTTGGAATAATCTTGATGAAAATGTGAGTTCAGTAACCGAGGTGTGAGTGACCAGGCCGGGAACGTGGTGCAAGTGCTGTCCCACCAGCTGTTCCTCCGCAACAGAGTACTGCATGAACATGCCTCCAGTCAAACAGGTCATGTTTTAAATGAGGATTTTCTACTCTTTGATTATTTGAAACAGTTTACGAATGAATTGTTTTTGCAGAAAATATTCATGGAGTAATTTCAAGAAAATGTGCAGAAATCAAAATCTCAGCAGACAACACACGAGCGGGAGGCAGTGTTGCATTTGACAGCTGTTTGCTGAGCACAGTCCATACTGCCCTACTCTGGAATCTGGAAGAAAAATGAATGATTACAAAGGCAAGTTTGAGTTATTGGTGGTGTTAGAAGTATTTTAGGATACTTGCAGAAAGGAAGGGAGGCCATCCAGAGGGACCTTGACAGGCTGGAGAGGTGGGCCTGTGCGAACCTCATGAAGTTCAACAAGGCCAAGTGCAAGGTTCTGCACGTGGATCAGGGCAATCCCAAGGACAAATACAGGCTGGGGGATGAGTGAATCAGGAGCAGCCCTGTGGAGAAGGACTTGGGGGTGCTGGTGGATGAAAAGCTGACATGAGCCAGCAACGTGCGCTCGCAGCCTGGAAAGCAAATCGCATCCTGGGCTGCATCAAAAGCAGTGTGGCCAGGAGGTTGAGGGAGGGGATTGTGCCCCTCCGCTCTGGTGAGACCCCACCTGCAGTGCTGTGCTCAGCTCTGAGGCCCCCAGCACAAGACAGACATGGACCTGCTTGAGTGGGTCCAGAGGAGGGCCACGAAGATGATCATGAGGCTGAAGCACCTCCCCTGTAAGGACAGACTGAGAGAGTTGGGGTTGTTCAGCCTGGAGAAGAAAAGGCTTGGGGGAGACCTTATACCTTCCTTCCAGTACTTAAAGGGGGCCTGCAGGGAAGGTGGGGAGGGACTCTTTACCAGGGATTGTAGTGATAGGATGAGGGGTAACGATTTCAAACTCACAGAGGGGAGATTTAAATTAGATGTAAGGAAGAAGTTCTTTACTGTGAGGATGGTGAGGCACTGGAACAGGTTGCCCAGAGCAGTTGTGGCTGCCCCCTCCCTTGCAGTGTTCTAGGCCAGGTTGGATGGGGCTTTGAGCAACTGGTCTGGTGGAAGGTGTCCCTGCCTGTAGCAGGGGGTTAGAACTACTTTAAGGTCCCTTCCAACGCAACCCATTCTGTGGTTCTATTTTCCCTGTTAAACTGCGCAGCAGGGACTCATTTATTTATTAAGACATGAATATAATAGGGTTGGGAAACAAATGCGATACTTGAGGCCAAAGTTAAGTGAGCATGGAGAGAAGGTGGCTTGTTGCACGTGGGGAGGGATGCTGGGTTGCGGGGGTCTGCATGGGTAAGTGCTGGCCGAGAGCCCCTAGGAGGAGGCATCACCTTCCCTGCAGTGGTAGTGGAGGCCTGTTTGGGCAAGGAGCAAGTTGGTAACTGATGGGGTTGGTTTCCACCAGCAGAAGTTTGCACAGACCTCAGTGAGGGCTGTGGGCATGGTGGCCATGGGATTGGTTCCACCCCTGACCCATGGATTAGTGTGGCTGTGGGAGAAACTCCCAGGGGATGGGGGAGTCCATGGCTGCAGCCCTGGGAGCTAGCAGCATTCCCACCGTCGGAGCCCTCCTGGAGCTGGGCGGGTTTGCAGTGGCTGGGGCTGCAGCACTGGTGGTACTAGATGTGAGCAGCTTGTCACTGTGGCCCGGTGGGTGGGAGTGCTGTTCAGCGTGGTTTCTGGCTGCAGGTGTCAATCAATTTTAAGTGACATCTCATTAAATCATCTCATTTGAGTCTGGCATGCAAAATCACAAAATTGCTGTGCTTCAGCGATATAATGTGCTACCAAGAGCATCATAGATATTTCTGCTTGCTGTAATGTATCAGGTGTTATTTTTTGTAAGACAAAACTGAGGATCTTTTTTGACCCAAAAGTATTAGTCCTCAAAGTCAACGTGACTGAGTGCGTATAGTTCATTCTCAGTCTCTGAAGTGTATTCGATCAAGGGTTTAGAATATGGGAAGAGATTGATTATGCCAGGTGAAGCATTAATTTTTTTTGGATGGCAGCTGAAAATGCAGCTAAATAAGATACTAGATATACAGGATGGAGATGAGATTAGAAGTAGACAAAGACCAGTATTAATCTGTCTTGTCTGGAAGCACGTATAGGGAGAATGGAGAAATACAGATGAATTATTTGTATGCTTCCTCAGATAGGATCTGGTGGACCAGCTACACATAACACAATTAGAAATGAGATACAAATTGTGATTCAGACAGCAGGAGCTGCTATGATTATTTATGATGCTGATGGATGGAGAAGGGTGCTGGCAGCAAAGCTCAGCGGGAGTTCTGCAGCTTTGCAGTTGCAGCATTAGCACGCCATGCGTGGGGAGGGGGCGAGCGGCACTGCTGCTCCCTCCTGCGCAAAGCAAATGGGCCAAAGTATCGGTCGTTGCTGTGTTTCGTAGCTGGGTTCTCCCAAAGTGAAAAATGAAGAAATGGAGTGTGCTGGAGAGGCAGAAATGAAGTACTGGAGAACATGTCGATGTTGGCAAGTCCAGTCTTGCTAGTATTGATGTACTATCCTTCCTGCCTTTGCCTTTGGGATTCCTGAGCCCCAACTCAGCCATGCCCTGCTGGTTTGCAGCAGCCTTCCTGCCCAAGGTGTTTCCAAAGCCAGGGCAGCACAGCTACAGCTGAGCCATGCCACCAGCTCCCCCTCGGCACCGGAGGGCATCTGGTTTGCTCCTTTCCTATGTGCTCCTCTGTGTTCTCTAGGTTTTATGGAGTCCAAGCAATGGGAAGGAAATTATTTGCGCAATGTTTTTCTGCGGGAATGGCGGGTACCCAGCCCAGGGCCACAGGGAGCCATCTTTGGGATGTGTGGGGCTGCCCTGGGCTGGCGGCAGCTTGCTGTGCGGCTGCCCGCTCAGCGACCGCCTGGTTGCTAGTTTTAGAAGGCTGGTTTTAGAAGGCTTACACCAACTGCAGCATGAGTGGGCTCAGCTCCCACTGAAGCCAAGCTGTAATTTCACCTGTTAACGCTGTGACTACGTTTTGCTGGTATCTTGTCTGTAAACAGCCGGGCACCCATGCAAACTGGTCCATTCATTCCTGCTGAGGCTCGTCCCGGCCTCCTGGTGCTCGCTGCCTTGCCAAAGCAAGGGGTACTTTGTCCCAACTCCTGAGTGGGAGGGTGGCAATGCTGTTTCAGGTCTGCTGTTAGACTGTGCTTTGGTAACAGTTATTCTGAGGTATTTGATGCATTGGCCAAGAAAACAGTCTAGAGGTGTACAGCTGATGACGTGGTAGGGTACCCCCTTGTCAGATCAGCCAGAACATTTTGGAAGTGGTTGAGTGCAGAGTTGAAGACTCAGAGTGAACCTAAAACACCCCTTCCATGAGATTGGCTCAGGTTTGCAAACTGCATTTGAGGTTGGCTAGGACTTGCTGTGAGGCACATGTCCCTTGCAGCAAGCAGAAGCTGATCCTGTGTTTCCAGATAGCCTGCTGTGCTATTTAGGGTCTGAGCAGAGGCAAGATGTATGCGAGTGACCACCTGCAATCCAGCAGGCTGGGGCGATTGGCAAACCCAGGTATATCTGTGGGTCAGGAGCTGTGGAAACTTCCAGCATTGCCATGCTCTGCTTCTCTCCCATGTTTCAGACCTGTACCATTTTGACCATTTTGCAAAAGAAAGCTTTTCTCTGGGCTGAGGTCACCTGCAGAGCTCAGCCCCTGGGGCAGTGCAGCAGGGCTGACCAGGGAGAGCCCTCCAGGAGGAGCCTTTGCCTCTCGTCTGTGCTGCTCCTTGTGCCAGCTGGCACGCTGGGACGGAGGTGTTACCTCGAGCTGTTTGTCCACGAGCTGGGCACTGTCTGTTGGCACAGTTGACCTCTTTGCTGAGATACAGAAGACCATACATAGACTTGCATTTAAATTGTTCACCATTTGGTACTTGCATGTCTTGTCATGGCCTGCTTTGCCCCTACCACTGGGTGCTTTGAAACATTATGACTTTTATTTTGGCGATGTTCTTCCATCACGGGTTGTGTTAGAAGAGCTATAATGAGTGCAGAGAATTAATGCCATTGAATGGTATTACCAAGTGTGATGCTTCTGCTTGTGCCAGGGTGTGTCAGTTCCATAGAAGAGAATTATTTATTTTTTTGTTATTGATTCTAACTTGGTGATTCTACAAGGTGATTGCAATAAAATTGTAGCTGTGATTCAGTTGGAATTGTCTCTCCCAAGTCTTGAGGAGATGTGTTATGCGAAAACTGACACTGTGGTCTGTCACACTCTCTGTGCATAAAGGCTGTTGCCAGGGGATTTTTTTTTTTTTTTAATGCTTAAAGGTCATAATTAACATCAAGTGAACACAAATGTCCACAGGAAAAATGTTTCTACCAGGCATCAAATTAAGGACAGATGAAAGTCTCCAATGTGGAGTCAGACGACAGCATTAATGAGCATAGAATGGCACCAGTTTTGATTTCTCCCATTATTTATATGAATTGGATGTGAAAATTGACTAAATAATATTTAGTAACAATGCACGTGGGAAAGAGCCTTAGGCCTGGTGAGGAATTTTTATTGGGTCGCCTTACATGCTGTGGCCTCTGGATCCCAGCTATCCAGCAAGAAAAAACAGCTTCTATGTCCCTAGTACCCAAGGGAGCAGGTAGCGGCAAGACCTGCCTTTTCCTAGAAGGCAAGCAGGACACAGATGGTGCTCCGACCTGCACCTCGGAGAGGCTCGGTGCTGTGAGAGCCTCACTGCATCCCTGCGCAGTACTCACCAATTAGCAGCATCTCAGCCCGACAGGGAGACCATGTGGGCTCTTGGAGACAGCGGTGTCGGTCACTGCGTGTAGCAGCAACTCCGCACGCGGGGCTGCCAGCCATCTCGTGCAAGGCAGACTTTCCCAGGCAGCTAAATCCTCTCTATTGTCAGTGCTGAAATAGGTATTTTTAGGTAGAGGTCTGTCCCACCTGTTTTAGCTGTGCGCTTTAGGAGAGGATTAGTTTTATCCTTACAGTGCCGGCTTCATGCCATATCTTACAAGTGTTTGTAGCAGAAACCTTTGCAGAGAAACCAAGCCTTTATCTGCATAAAAGACAGCTTGCTGTGACAGCTCATCACAAGGTGTACACTTGTACAAGGACAAGTGATGTATCTCTTTGGTAATCTTTTTGCATTCTTTGACCAAGAAAGATGATGGCAGGGCTGTGGAGGTTCAGGTTACCCTGTAAAGACTTAGGGGCAGATGCTGCTGTTGTTTGCTAAGAACAGTTTTGTGGTACTAAATGGTTTGAACCCTCACATCTGCAGAAATCAAAGGACAAGGAGAAAGGGTGGCTTTCAGCTCCACAGACCTTGTGCTCACTGCCTCAGGCATCAGGTCCTGAGGTAGACTGTGGCCCTGCCACGGGGTGACTAGCCAAAAGAATCCCCTTTAGCAAATGCCAGCCACCCCCGTCCCAAGCAAAGCAGCATTTCTGGCAGGAGCAAAGCCACAAGGAGGAAACGGAGACCTATCAGGAGGGTAAAGTGCCACATCTTGTCTCGTACAGTACTAATATTGTAACCTGGCCTGATGGGAACATGAAGGTAATCTTCAAGAGACTGAAGCATGCACAAGGACAGTGACATGAAATTTGGAAGGTCAGCATTGGGGATGCTAGGGTATCTCTGCTGCTCCTGCATAACAGGTTTCAGTCCCCTCAGTGAGGTAAATTAACCTCTTTCCTGGGACTAGCTATGTTTTTATAGCACATCATCAATCCTCTGTTTTCTCCTGCACTGAAAACAGTTGCACCTTCTGCTGGGAAAGGCAAATTGATTGTAGGGAGTTCAAAGAAGGAAAGCTGAGCAGGTGGCTTTCTAGATTATACATTTTTCTTGGCAAGAGCTACTTCTCTGAGCAACGTGCCTGCCTGCAAGAGAGAAACGCAGAGAGCAGTGTAACTCCCTGGGATGGGAGCGGTAGCGGCTGGAGAGTGAAGGCTCTGCAGAGCGAAGCTGAAAGGATGGGTCTGTTTAACTACACATCCCATTAAAGTGGGCGGCTGGACAGAAAATTGCTTCTAATGGCATCCAGAATGGCTGAGACATCAGACAGGGATTTAGTGCCATTGCCTGTGTGGTTACGTCTGCCAGAGAGACTCGGTGTGAAGCACAGCCATGCCTCTGCCTCCCGCTGTGGCGGAGGGTCAGCCCTTGTACATGGGCAGAGCAGTGGGGCCTGGCGTGTGCCCTGCTCAGCGCTGCGGGACAGTGCATGGGCACAGGGGGGCTGCAGGGACACAGCGTGGGGGGAGGAAGGTGTGCAACCTCTGGTCTCATGCTATATTTTAGCAAGTGAATGTCTTTATCTTGGAGAAGACACCTCAATCTTGCGAGGTCCCTGCTGAGTGGTTGGTTTGTGGCAGATGGCAGGGAAATAGGCCATGAAATCACCTTTTTTTGTAACGCCTATTCAAGGAGTGGAGAAGTTTGTCCTCTTTTCCTGGAGGGGCTCCTGTGGGACTTTTGGAGTCCCAGGGCTGGGACTGTCATTATTTTAATGCTATTGCACCCTGCAATGTTTCTGCTTCCCATGTCCGTCAGGTGCTGGACACACGAGGGATGTGGAGACAGAAAGTGCAGGGGATCAGCTAGCAGGGACCTTGACATCTGTGGCAGAGCAGGGAACCAAACGTCTCCCTGGGAAGGCAATGCAGCCCTCACCTTCCCCTTGAAAGCTACAACTCCCTGACCTCTGTGAACCACTAAGCCCAAGGAAAACTTTTAACTGGGAGGTTAAGCTTTTCTTTAGGACAGATGACAGAGATATGATGAGGGATAAAGGTAATCGATGATATCAGTCTGTCTTTTGAATGTTGGTTGTTTTATAACTGATTGAACAGAAGTTTTTGAAAGCAGAGTTTAAGCAGGCATAAGATTAGCCAAGATTAGTAAGGATTTCTGCCTGGTAGCCTAAATCTAATGTCTTTCAGTTAGTAATCCTTCTTTCAGGTCAATGAATCTTCTTGCGAGAAGGAAGAAACTAGAGGTTATACAAGAGAGTTCGGGGGTTTCATTTGCCATGTGAAAGGTATTTAGAGCTGTTTCAGCACCTGAACTACTTCCAGTGTTTAAGGGAGCCTATATTGTCCTCTCAGAGGAAGCCACAAAGATATCTTCACTTGTGCTGTGCTGATGCTTATATGGAGAGTTACGCAAAATGCTTACAGAATTATACTGGTCCCTTCATATAGGGGATCATTTAGGACAAGAGATCATGGGTACTTTTTTTTTTTTCCTCAGAGATTGTCCTACCTGGAACCGCATAGTGTGCGCACAAGCTGCAGTTCAACAAAAGCTGTGGGGGCCGAGCAACCCCCTTTGCTTCAGTGAAAACTACCTGTGTACTACTGCTGATGGTGAGAGTTTTGCACTGAAGGGGAGCACTGAAAACCCAAGGTTTCCTGCAACCAAAGCACTTTCCCTCTCCCACCATGGGTAGGATGTCCTTGCGAAGGGCTCTGGATTGGCAATGGTGTGCTGCAAGCTGGGCTACACCCGCTGCATTCGCACCTTGACGCAGGCTGAGAGGTGTCCCTGCTATGCCCAATCCTTGCTATAAGGCTGTATCTCACTATCCCTGCTGGTTTTGTTTATCCACCTTCTTCCAGCTCATGGTTTGCAATGGTTTTTGAGCAAACCAACCTTTTCTGGCCATGTTGGTGCAGGCTTTTCCTCAGCTGTTTCTTTTGGCCAAGATGAGCAGAGGCTCCCCAAGGAGCCTCACACTTGTTGCTGCTGTGCCACAGTCCTCTACCTTGTCTCTGGCTCTGCTGGTGAAAGGTTCCCACTGAGCTGTGCGCTCCTGGTAGCGTCCAGGACATCAGTAATGCTGAGCAAAGTGATCATGGGAGGGTTTCCAATGAGCATGTCGGGTCTCTTCAAAGGGTTTCTCCATCTCTGCTTGCACTTGGCTTGGCTTGAAAAGCCAAAGGCACTTTAGGTCTCTTCTGTATTATCATCAACTTCAGGCACTGCAGTGCACCTGGTCACTGGGTTAAAAATCCTTTAAAATGCTGTATGAAGCGGAAAACAAAGCCTTTTCTGTAACAGCTTCAGGTGCTGCAGCAGAAGGACAGCTGAATTATTTAGAAAATAATTGCTTCAAAGCCTCTGTTTTGCTGGTCTGCTCACTTTTCATGTGAGTTTGTGCTAAAACTGCTCCCTTGGGCTGCACAGTGTGGGCAGAGGATGGGGAGGCTGTGCCCATCCTTGCAGGCAGGGCCAGTGTGCCTGAGAAAATGACTGTGTGTGTGGGAGACCAATTATGAGCTGCCATAGCTGTATTTAACCATTGTCATGCTGAGGCTGAGAACGTCTCCATGTGATAAATGTGTGAGGTCCCACATGTGAGCCTGCGGGGGTACCGCAGAGTGGCCTTCATGATTGTGTCCCCCTTCCTGGAGGGAGGAGGTGAGCCAAAGTGTGATGCTTCATGGAAAAGAGGCTTGTTTCAGTGCAGGTAAGGTGATCCCCAGCTGACTTTGCTTGACTGAGACAGGAGTGTCCTTTCCACAGAGCATCCATGTCACTTCATCATGTAGGCATTTACTGGAGCCATTTCTGTATTCATCCTACAGGCTTATAGGCATGATTAAGTTCTCCTGTTTCTGAGCTAATGCTGCAGGTGCTTCTGCCTGCAGCAGCCATGAGGCAAAGCCTTTATTTAAACCTCAAGGAGAGATATTTGTATTAACATGTCAGATGCCATGTTTGTGAAGGGCTACAATGTGAGCATGAGCAACTACTGTGACTCAGCTGGTATGTTGTAACTTGGTTTTCTGTTTGTACCTCAAGAAAAAACCTGAATTCAGTTTCCCAGTGGTTGAATGGTGTTTAACGTATGAGGACAGCTAAAATGGCCGAGATTTGAAAGTTTATTAAGGCCAACCTGACGAAGGCTAAAGTAGTTATTAATGTGAGTATCCCCAACAGTGTTTGATGCAGTTTAACGAATTTGCCTTAAATTCAGCCCTTTAGTTAATGGAGACTAAATTTCTTGTTTGACAAGTGCTGAGCTGGAGAGCTACCCATGGTTATGGGGCAGCTCCCAGCAGGTTAATGCATGGCAGCAGCTGCTGCTCAGTGATCAAAAACTGGCAGCAAGGTGAGAGAACAGGGCAGTTAAGCTCTGAGGTAAAGAAACCCCAGTCTGTGAGGCCATGTTTTGTCATTATAATCCCTTGTGCCTTGGCTGAGCCATATGGCAGTAGTTCCTTTCACAGCTCTTCCCTGGGGCACAGGTGATGCCAATCTCCTGCTTGTAAATTAGCTGGTGCATTGATAAATTGGATGGCAGTGTGAGCTGCAGCATTTTACTGCACAGTTACTCCCCAGCAGTCAGTGTGGTACCATGCTTTCATTGCTCTTCTTGCTGAAAGGAAGGGAAGAGCACATAGGTGCTGGCTGGCAGTCAGGCCTCTCTCGGTGTTCACTACCCACTGTCCTCCCTGATCCCATCCTCTGGAGGAGCTGAGGAGACCCTGCCCAAGCCTGGCCCTCATTGAAGGGCCACATCTCTCCCTTGCAGAAAGGCAAACACTGACGAGGTTGCAGCAGCAAGGACACAGGCTGGGGACCTGTGCCTGCCCATGGTCATTGTGAGGGATGTGGTTACCTCGGCCCCTCCATCCCCTCTGGCACCAAGGTGAGGGCAGTGTCTCCCATGCCTGTGTCAGGTGAACCTGGTTGCTTCCCATTGCCTCTGGGGAAAAGCTTGTCTTGCCTTCGTCTTGGACAGAGGTTGAGGGTAGTGTAGGTGCACCTCAGCTTGGGAAGCCTCACTCTAGGTTTCATGGGGAAGCATATTATTCAGCCTGCAGTTTCTAGGTTTCGTGTGTTGTTCAGTCTGGAGTAAGTCTCTGACCCGCTGCTGAGCTGGCAGCCTGTTTTCTGTTTGCATGGGCAGCTGAGAGATTTTCTCTGTGAGGTGAACGCCCTCCCAGCTTGGAAGGGGCTGTGCTGTTAATTCCTCTGCTTGGCAAGGCTTCCGCACTCGTGTTTTCTTCTGAATTACAGAGTTCAGTGGTGCAAACCATTCTGTCACTGTAAGTGAAACTCAGACAAGCTAAAGAGCCCATACCACGTACACAGGTAAGGTTTTAAAATGAGCTCTTTCTATTATCTATGTAAAGAGAAGTCCCTAGGAATCGTCTTCCACTCTTCTCTCAAATCATTAGGGCATAGGAATGACTGCTGACTAACAAAGGGGAGATCAGCAGGGACAGGAGGCTCCTGGAGGCCTGGACCAAGCACAGTATGTTTTCCATTTTGGGGGGAATAGGTTCTTGTGCTGTGACTGTGGGAAGCAAGGAGTGAATTTTTCACCTTCCAGATTGTACAGAATGAAGCCTTCCTGAATGAGGGAATGCTAAACAAATGTGGCTACTCTGAATCAAAGCTGCCTTTTCGCTGTGCTCTGATGCAGACATGAAACAAGTTGTACAGCTTTGGCATGATCTTTTGCCTGCTGTTTTTCAATATTTATTTTACATTGTTTCAGATGGATTTCAATTAATCTAATTTATTCACCACCCATTTGGCATCTTTATCTGAGCTTAATATTCATCTGTGGCTTGGGTAAAATGAGTATTTCAGACTTTAAATTATGTATGCACTGCAGCACTGCTGGCATCTCAGGCTTAAAGACCTTTGTGCAGTAATTTGAGTCTCTCACATTTTTTTGGTGACCCCTACAAAATGATGGGGAACTTCTGCTGGCCTGCTGGAGAGTGGTGCCTGGCTGCAGCAGGCCATGTGCTGCAGGATGGGGATGCTGGCAGAACTGCCCCCATGCTGGGAGCTCAAGAGCCTCCTCCTTGGATGCCAACCATGAGCCCTTTGCTTTCCTCCTTCAGCAGCAGAAGGCTGTGCTGCTCCTCTCCCACCTGCTTTTCCCTTCATTGTTGATTTCTCCCTGCTAAGCGTTTTCTTGGCCATGGTTTCTGCATTTTATTCTCCCCTCTCCCTTTCTTCCCTTCTCCTCCAGTGAGCATGGTGCGGCTCCCTGGCAGTTGCCATAGAGATAACAGAGCCTTACCTCTACTTCTGCTTTTCTCTCCCTCTGCAAAAGGCCAAAGGTGCTCCTGCCCCTCCGTAGCTGTAGCTCCGCTGGCTGAGCCTGCTGCATCATCCCAAACGTGGCAGCCTGCCCTGCTCCCCGACGCATGAGCAGGCTGTCCTGCAGACTGATGAGCTGCGTACCCCTGCCCTGGGATGGACAGCTGAGTTGTTGTATCGTACTTCACGCTCTCAGTAAGTCGCACTGATCTGGGCACAGTAGTGGAGGACACTGAACGTCCAAGTAGCCCCATGGCACAACTGGACCCAATGGTTCTGCTGGCCCTTCCCAGCTCTGTGCCCTAAATCTCAGGCCACCTTCTGCTTCCAGCTGTCGGGGACCCTGGTCCTGCTTAGGTGCAACAGCCAGAGCCTATGAACACCGGGCTGCCATGAACCCCTGCTTGCCTGGGTGGGATGTACAGGAGAGAGGCAGGTGGACAAAGAAGGGGCAAGGGACTTCACTGCGGTCAGTCCTTTCATTTCCCTCTCTGTGCCCTGGCCATGACTTTAGGTCGCTGCTATCTGTAGCTGACTCAGTATCAGTACTGTGAGATTCAGTGGTAAGGACTGGCTGGGAGATGAGAGGTAACTGTTTTTTCTTCTGGTCTAATCTCACACCCCAGGGGGAAGAGATCATGTGGAAACTAAGCAAAGTGCTGAGAGTTAGTGTCCTCTGCTGACCTCATGAATATGATTATCTGAAAGGATGACTTTTACTTGGCAACTTTGTACATGCTGTTCCAGAGCTATTATCTTGTACGTTGATTCAAAATGATCAATATGCCTTCAAGAAGCATGTCCTAAATCCTTCTGACATTATTAATAGAAGTCATTTGAGCAGTTGAACTATTCAGAAAACTTTTTATTGCTCAAAAGCTTGGCTGCTGGGAATGCAGTACGCAAAGTATTTTGCTTTACAGTTTTCTAAGAAGAATTTCTGACAGAAGCTGCATTCTTTTGAAGTGCACTAGAAATAGCAACACGACCACTCCGAACTCAGAGACTACTTTGATCAGATGCAGACAGAGGTACTTGAGAAGCCTGTATTTTCCTCCCATGTTCAGAGACAGACGAAAAGTTGTGTCTTTATATGGCAAAATTGAACAGAACAGCAGAGAACTTTGAAAAGTTCAGAAAAGGAATTGTATTTGAACAGAATTTCTCAAGCACTGCAGGATAAAACCTGTCCAGCTTCCACCTAAATTGGAATAAAGGAGGGAGATTATGAACTAAGTGATACTCCTAATGTGCAGTACCAGTTAATTGTTGGATGTTACAGAAAATACTATCTTTGTCACCTTCAGTAGGGCACAGGGGATTTGACTATAGTTGGAATCACAGGGAGATGACTGTCTTCCCTGCAGAGACTCAGATGGAAGAGACGCTTTGATAGGGTAAATTAGATGCAGGACAAAGACCTTCTGATCGCAGTTGGTTTCAGTGGGCTTATTTTAATGGGAAAACTCTGAGCTGAGGGCAGACTCTGCTGATGCCTTAGAGTTGTGTATTGCAGTAAGGAGTTGGGTTATTTTCAATAGTTCTAGGACTTCCTGTTCCTTACTGATACTGCTACCAAAATGTTGAAAGATCTGAAGGGATGAAGACAGCCCACAAGTAGTGTTTGCTTTCCTGCCAAGCAGCAACTAGCAGGACAATTTTACCAGTCGGTCAGAACCCAAAGAAAATTTGTAAAAATCTGCCTCTGTCAGTCAAGAGAGGTAGAATTGCCCGTAGAGAAGACACAGACTTGGCCCTCTGAATCCTAAAGCTGAGTTTGAGACATCCTGAATTGTTCAGAGAAAGTGCCTAATCCTTGTACACCTCTTTAAAGTGTGACTGATACTTTCCTAGTGAGGCTGGGCTGTTGCAAGCCATTCCTGGCGGTGACAATACTGTATGTTTGAGGTCCTGCCACCACAGGATCCTGATCTTGTCTGGAGACTTTTTGCTCCAACTGAAGGATAGCTATAAAAATCATAATGCAGGATGTGGAAAGTACAAAACTAGTTCATATAAAAACAGCTTCTGTCATCAGGTTACAGTATGTTGGATTGTAGGCCAAGGTTATTCAGCCATGTGCCAACTTGACACTATCTCTGGATTTCAGGCTCTTACTGCTTTTGAAGATTGCTGCTTGTCCTGTGACTGATGGATGAGTGTTTTAGGCCTCAAAACTGTCCCAGCACTGGGGTTATAACAATGAAATAGTAAAAAAGTCAGTAGTAAAAAGTCACTACTTTCTCCCCATGCTGACTCAAGAAAATAGATCAGCTAACAGCTTTGAGATAACCCAGATGTGGATATGTTTCCCCCAGAACTGGAGCCTTGCAAGTGTTTATGATTGCAACAGCTGTACATGTGCATGTTCCCTCCAGCACAGCCAACCCCTGATCCAGCGGAAGCAGCAATCGACTGGAGCAGCCTCTCTGGCACCCAGTGCACTGGCTGCTGTAGCAGCACCAGGGTAGCGAGTGACAGGTTTAATACTGTTACGGCTCTGCTGAATGATTTGCTAGAGCTGAAATAAAACTGCAGTGGCTGAAGCCAGCGGCTCTGCTGGCTGGGTGAAGGATGTTCCAGTGGTACTGATCACTGCGTAGTTTCCAGAAATATATCTGTGTTTCTTACCCCAGAGTATTCTGAAAGGCACTGCGAGGCAGCAGCGAGGGACACAGGTGGCCAGCGGCTCCAACGCAGTCCCAGTCCTAAGGGGAAAACTCATCCAAACACATAAAAGACTGTCTGTGTGCATGAGTGTCTGAAGCAGACGCTGAATTTTTCACTTCTTTCTCATGCCACAGAGCCAGAGGGGCTGCCTGCTGGCCTGGGTTACCACGAGCGCTAGGCGAGCCCCTGGGGCAGCCTGAGTGCCAGCTTGTTGAGGGCTCATTTTGGGAAACTTGTGGTGACCTTGCCTTTGCAAGTTGCCTGGTTATTCGTGCCTGAGGTGTCTCCATTGCCCCCACCTTGTGGTGCTTATGGATATGGCCCAGCACAGCTGTCTGGTAACATTGCCCTGGCTGGATGAGTATGCACAGTGTCTGCTGCTTCCAGGGACAGCTCAGAAAGCAAACGAGATGAATGTGTCCCATATTAACACATCATCAATAACAGGTATACAAAGGAAGATGGTGGCCTCAATAGAAATCATCTGAGTGAAGCCAAAGGTGCTTCTAAATTTCCACTTCTTGCCAAGATATTTTTCACCAAAAAAAAGTTGCGTTTTGAGCATAAACTCTGCCTTGCTTTAAGGTTGGAGAATCCTGGGGGGGGGGTGTGTTTGTTGGTTTGTGTGGTTTTTTTCCTTGCACTGATTTCCTGGCTATTCCTGCTTGAAAGCTTTACTGGACAATGACTGCATCGTTTTGTCTCGCCTGCCAAATAAAGCAGATCATCACAATCAAAACATGTCATGTATCACATTTTGCAGACAAATCGGAAAAGAACTTGGATGCTTCACTTCCTCTGAACTTGCTGCCAGATCTAGGGGCCATCATATCCAAGCTATATGGCAAAAGCCTGCTTTGCAGTAACTCCACAGGAGCGTTGCTAAACTATCTTTAATAAAGATTGGGCCATACTCCGAGCAGTAGCCTGAGTTGTGTGGCCTTTGTGCAAAAAGGTTGTGGTGGTTCTGTTTCATGAAGGGTACCACAAAGTTCAGAGGGGTTATCTGTTGAGCAGAAGGGTTTGTGTGACTGGATGTGCAAGGCTCAGCACTGAATTTGCATGTGCCCTTCATACACAGTTTTATGCCCTAAGAAACATGTATTAAATTGCTGATTGTAACAATAATCTGCCACAAAAATATTGGACAAGAAGTTGGATCAAAGACATCTTTTGGACCTAATTACTTACAATTTTCCTTCTTTTGAGACCACTGAGTCAGAAACAAGGTTTTCCTGGTCACTCTGTGCAGCCAGCAGCTGGATGTCCATCACACGAGTACAGATTTTAGTGCTGTTTCAGAAACTCTGCTCAGCACTTGTTTCCCAGGAGAAGGCTGAGGCAAGGTATTGGTGACCTTGAGGTGTGACCTAGCCCCGAAAGCTGAGGTCTTTGGGTTATCACAATTTCTAGTGGTATATTGCAGTGAGGTACCTGGAAACAAACCTGCTTTAATTACAATGATCCGTAAAATCTTCATGTTTGACATTAGGCGTTGCTATGCTTTCAGTAGGTCACCCCAAGCCCTAAGCCTGCTCTCTGACAGGCTTACTCACTGTCTTCCTAAAGCAGAGAAGGTTTTGTCCTGTGGTCTAGCCCTCTCTGGAGGCCTGACTGTATTTGACCTCAGCCAGGTTTGCTTTGTCTGTGGCTGCGCAGAGATGTGGCCTGGGCAGCCCCATCTGCTAGCAAGCATCCTCAGCTCAGCTCCTGCTAAATGGAGTGTGCCCTTGTGGCCACAGTAGAGCTGGGCTACTAGCCATTGGTATGGGCAGAGAGCAGGCAGGCTCTAAGGCTCAGTGAGCTCAGATATGCTCTTGAGACTGCTCTTTGTCCCAGAGAGTATGCAAGGCATCACTCCACATTTGCAAAGGGCATGTTGCACCTGCCTCTCAGGGCAGATCTAAGGAGTTTGAGTTTTGCGACCACTGGAATTAGAGTATGAGGGTGGTTCTTCAGAGGTGACATCTTTTCTTGGGTCTGTCTCAAAGCTCCGTGCAAATTCTCTAGGTAAAATTTCCTAAGGAAAGTCTAACCACAAATCAGCAGAGGTGGTGAAAGTGAGTGGGTAGGAAAGAAACTTGCTCCCCTCTAAACAGTCTATTTTAATTATATGTTGTGAAATAAGGGGACTCTAAGTATACCAGCCAAGTATTCTCAGAAGAACGGAATGATGTGCATGTTTTATCTGTTTTTGGGGTTTTTTTCACCTTTCTGTAGGGAATTGAGCTGCTGCTGCATGAGCTGGATCTGCAGCACTGTGTGCCTGTGCCCCAAATTCTTGTTACATGGGGAGGAGTTATGTAACTGGCAGGAGGAGATCAAAATTCCCACTATGCTGGCCTCACTCAGAAAAAACAGTATCAGGGGAATCGACATGCCAAAGTAGGCTTAAATAAATAGAGCAGAGGCAGTGGAGCTGAATGACATATGGAAGGGTTATGGGGAAGAAGACAGAAGTTTTAGTTGTAGTTTAAGAGTTTAAAGGGACAATGTCAGATTAGGGGCAAAATCAGTTTTCATCTGTATGTTACAAACAGCTGATCATTTTCATTGAAAAGTTTTTTCTTTTACTTTTGTTTTTCAATCCAGTCTTAACTGTCTGGTGTGAAATCTGGCAGTCTGTGTGGGATCAGAGCCCGTTCCCACTGAAACCAGCATAAAGGCTTCTATGGGCTTGTCAGCTTTCCAGGGCCTAGTCAACTCTGCAAATTTTTTATCAAGCAGATATGCTTTTATAGCGACTGTTTCTAAATCATTGAAGTTGTTTCTTGGAAAAGATAAAATTTGTTAAGAAACCACCTTAAAATTTCCTAACAGATAGCACTCCGATGGCCACTAGCCTCCTAAATGCCCAGCATAAAGGGAAGAACAATGTGGCATTTGGTTTCCTGACTGCTAAGAAACTAGCCAAGAACAACAAATATTGTCCCTGTTTGGTTTGAAATAGAGCTGTGCATGTGCTGGCGCTCCTGCATAGTCTTTGCAGTTCTGCAGTGTTTTCCCACCGTGCTTGCAGCCTTTGTACAGGCAGCGCGCGTGCGCATGCCTGTGTGTGTAGCTTCCCATAGGGGTTCACACAACTTGCCTTCCCCTCGCCCCACTCCTGATGTAAATATAGATGGGCTGTAGCTCCTTTCTAAGAAAACATGATTGGTTTTATCAGCCATTTAAAGCATTCTTCTGTTATGTCTGGAAAACAAAAGAGGCAAACTATAGCCTTGTCTTCTGTCATTGTTCACATATGATTGCTTATTCATATGCACTCTACTGTCTTGCTTTTTCAGAACTTGGTGTAACAGAGCTACCTTTTCATTGCCCAGGTCCCCCTCTCTTCCTTAAGCCTAACAGAAGCTAGCTATAAAGCAACCATGTAGTGCTTCCACAGTGCTAGGGCACACCTGGAGAGGGCATCTGATGGGCAAATGTAGCCAGACTAACTTGAAGGAATTCCACGTTAAACAGAGACCCTTCAACGAATTTCCATTGGGATCTGAAGAGGTTAGAGCAGGATGTGTGAAAGGCAAAATTATCTCTCAGCACTCAACAGGAGCAGAAGTTCTATAAGCCTTGGAGGATCATTGACATTTCTAGCTTTTTGCCTCCCGTTTCTGGTCTGAAAATCGTCAAGTGCCCAGTCTCTTCAGAGCCTCATCACTGCAAAAGGCACTCTTCCCTGACAGCCTCATCTGGCTTTGGAATTGAAAGATCCACTGGAAGTGCCCCTGCTCCACCTCAGTGGTGATATTATTACACGCTGATCTCAATTTCTTAATGTCCCCTGCAAAAATGAGAAAGTAAAATGTACATTAAATGTAAATGTTTTCAGAAAGACAGAGATACCAAAGGATGGGAGGAGATAGGAAAGAGAATGTTGCTCACTTTTCCATTTGGGATTGGGATAGCTCAGTCTCAGTTGGCTCTTCAAGTCCTGCCTTTCTGCTTGGTAATGTAAAACAGGGCTGGAAACAATGGCTTAGCTATAGCAAGACTGCAGCTGGGAACTGCTCATTAAAAACAGCCCGTGCCAATATGGTGTTTTGGAAAAACTCTTCAGTACCTCTGCTACCATTCAAGCGCTCCTTATTTTCCTCTCTGCCTGCTCTTGCAGTCTGCTGCTAGGAGGCCTTGTGCATCCTGCTTTGTGTTTGGACTCCAACTCCTGGCCCTTGGCTCTTCCATCAGCTGTTTTCAGACAATCTTTTGTGCCAACCTAATAAACGCTAGACGTCTAATTTTAGGGAAGGAGTGATCCCAGATGCTTTTCTGACTTGTACTGTAATACATTTTTCATAAAAAGAAGTTCTGTTCTTAACCTTCTAAAAGTGATATAGCACTTGGAAAAGCAGCTGTGTCTGGGCCTCCCTTACCTGCTATTTCTCATTTCCGTGAAGAGAATTATAAGTAAAATTACATGACAAGGTCTTTAATCACAATCTGAAGGTTAATATCAAGGGTTTATGCTCTGCATTTCCCTCAAAGCTTAGTGGAAATACATGATTTCTGTGCATGTCACAATTGCTGTGCTATGCCAGCTATTGCCTGGTTATCATTGGCTTCATAATAAAGAATTATGTGGTTGGAGATGAAGCTGGGCTGTGATATGGCAGTACATCACTGTGGAGTTGTGTAGAGGAAGCCTTGGTAGAAAACCCTGTTCAATGATGTGAGTACTCTCAAAATTCACTTTAGGAGACATTCTTGTTTTCTTTTTATCAGTCTGAGAGGAGACACTATATGAGGAATTTGCACAGGAACTGGTTCTCAGCCCAATAAATATTTACATGCCCCCAGGTAAAAGGAAGCTGGCATTTGGCTGAGGGGTTGCTTGGGGCAGGGACAGAGCTGTGCAGCGCGCTGGGCTGCTGGTGTGAGAGCAGGACAACTCAGCTCTGCAAGGTTTTCAGTTCAGCTGGGCAAGTGAGCCCTGTTGGCAGGCAGGTACTGGCATGGCAGAGCTACCTGTGCTGTGCAGCGTGCAGCTCAGGGAGTCACCAGTTGGGCCAAGCTGATGAAGCCCTTTTCTTTTGCACAACTGGCCAAGGACTCCCTTACGTCTTTGTGGAGATTCCGTACCAGAATAGAAAACTGGAGGCTATTTGCTTTGCCTTCCTCAAGGGAATTTGATCCTGTGCATCTTTGATCTGCTGCTTTAGAAATGTGATGTGCAAGGAGATCAGTTGTCTCCAGGTAGATCTGTATATGCCACTTCTCTAAGTATTCTCTATGCATATTTTAAAATCAAGATGCAGGAAGAACAGCTTTTTCTGCTTACACTCACTGCCCAGCAACAGATTGAGAAACACAGACGTATGCACACTTACAGTCCAGTGCTTCATCTCTGACTCTCTAATATCAATAGTGCAAGGTTTTCTGAGAAACAGAACAGCAGTTTAATTACTAAAACTGTTATTACTTCTGTTCTTTAGTTCTGCTCACCCCACTGTACATTAAAAAAGAATTAAAGCCCTTGGCACAGGTCCCTCCTGGGCCTGGCCTGCCATTTCATTGTAAGTTTGGCTGCTAAATGCGGTGGAAGAGCAGAAAGGGTTGTAGCTCAGAAACGCCTGACAATGGTTAGACAAGCGTTGCTGACCAGTATTACTCATCATACTGGCTAATACTTCTTGATTATGCCTGGAGGACGTGATGGAGGTGTCTGGACTAGCTCTGAGGAAAGCAGCTTCAGCATTAGAAGCTGTAGCAGGGGGCTGATCACACCAGCTGACTGCCTTTGTTTGGACACCTTCGGTAGTTCATTGAGAGCTAGTCTGACCCTTTCTCCATAGCGTTGTCCTGTCTCTGTAGGCACACATTTCTTTCTGCTTGCCCATTTGTCTCCATCCAGCTGTCATCTCTTCCACGGAAATTGCAAGTGCTTTCAAGCAGGAATGGTCTTTAGTTCTGCTTACACCTCACTAAATACAAAGGGATCCTAGATCTAGGCATGCTACAGCAATAGCCATAAATGTTCTTACTGGAAGCCACAGTTAAACTAAACGTTTTAAATGCATTTGAGGTGCAGTTGTCTGGGTTTGCTTCTAGAGTCTATATGAGCACAAGTCCTCATCTGCTACTATGTTGTTTGAAAATAGCCACCAGAGACTCCAAGAAAGTGCATTGCTCGCTGTCTTGAAATGTGGAGCCATGATGAGAAGGTACAGTGCAAGAGTTGTTTTGGTACTGTGCGTGCTTCTGGTAATGAATGCTGGGGGTTTGCCTCACTAAACTGTGGGCTAAAGTGGAGTTCCTCCCCATTAGAACTTGGTAAACCTTACTGGTAGTGTTCTTTATTGTTCCCTCTGAAGAGCAACATGCAGTGGTGGCATAACACTATGAAGTGTTAACTCCTTTGTTCAGCAGTTTTACTCCCTATCAGTAAAAAGTTTTAGAGCCACGACCGAGCAGAACATACCGCTTTTATGGTCTATGAAGGGGAAAGATTTCAGCAGCTGTGAAAAGCACACCCAATCAGTATTTTATATGCAATATGAAATAGTGATAACTATTGTGATAACCGATGCAATAGTGGTAATGTGCAGTAATGGGCTACAGTCAATCAAAATGTATTCATAAATTGCTTTTTTAATGGTTCCGCACATGCAGCATCCATTGGATGCCACTAACAGCTGAACACCTAACTTCTACCATGCCCAAGACAGCAAGACGTTCTGTAACTCCCAACAGCGTGGAGAGTGCAGTTTGAAACTTGACAGGACATGGGCTATTTGTGTTGTTCTTTCTTGTCAGACAGCAGTGTGAGGCTAAGATCTAACAAGAGTGATGATTTCATCCTTTGGATACCAAAGCTGAATATTCCAATTTTGGGGGAAAAAAAAAAAAAAAAAAAGACACCATTTTATAGCTGTGTGGGGTGTAATTGGTACTTTTTTGTCACCTACCTGAACTCACGCACCTGAAGATTTTTGTTGTTGACTTCTTTTTCTCAGCTGAACTTACAGTGTCTGTGCTGAGCCCTTATGGCTTGATCCAAAGTCAGCACAAAGGGATGAAATATTTTTAGAAAACTTTTTCTTTATTTTAATGCCTATGGTGTCTTTTCACAGATAATTTGCAATGATTTAGTAGCATTCTTATAACTAGCATGATCTAGTTAGCTTTGTAGATAGATGTAATGAAAAGACAAAACTGAATAGCCTTGGGAAAAAGAAAACAGAGGCTCTCAAAGAAGGTTGGGAAAATTCTGTTTCTTCCCCATTATATCAGCTGGTTTAATAAGAGGCATAATTTCTGTCTCGGATATAATCACTGCAACTTTACAGAACAAGACACAAGTTCCAGTAGGAAGTCTTGGAACATCCCTTATTGCATTTCTTTAAAGAACTAGAATTTCCCATTCCTTATGTAGTGTCCCTGGGGAGGAAGAAGCCTGACCTTCATTTACAAACTGAGCATTGATGAAGTGTCTGAGCAATAGTTCCAAAAAAAAAAGCACAGTGAATATTTTGATGGCTAGTCAAGCAACAAATCTGCAAGAGTCTCTCTTGCCAGGTATACGTTGTTCTAATCTCACTCTGCTGTCACCCCAAAGATTCAGTTGGGTTTGTAAATATACACAAATACCAGGGAGTGGCAGACTCTCTTACAATATACAACCCCTCTAACCTCTTTGCTCTCAGTACCTGTCAGCCAGGATCAGCAAAGTATAACAAGCGCTTTCATTACCTTCATTTTTCTCTTCCACTTCGGGGTCTCTTTTTAAGCCTTTTTTTGGTTTTGCTGTAATATGAAGCTAATTCTATTGTAAGTCAAAATGTTGACAGGCGTATGCTTCCTCTGTAGGTTTAGAATTTGTGGGTGAATAGCATGTCTCTGTGCCATATTTAGCTTTGTGCTTTGCTGGAACAGACTGTTCCAATATGTCAATTGTTTTTCTCCTAGACCTCACCTTTCTGCCCATATGAAATGCAAGCTGCTTGCTATTTTGTGTCTTGCTCCTGTATAAAGAACTAATTCTTTTCCTACACCATCTTGCTTCTAATGTCACGTCTTTTCCACATTGCAGTGATCCTTCAAGAATGAAATGGCTCCCTTCAAGCCAAGTGCTGTGCTTGATTGCTGCTGTGTATTTAGGGCAACTATGGTGCCCTAGTGGCCTGGGGTCTCTGGAGGACACCATGGAAGGAGATGGTCATGGTTCCTAGGGAGGTGAGAGGCAATAGATCTACATCCTGTGTTTCGATGCTAAACTGTGGAAGGAGATACTAGACATTTCCTAATGTCTCTGTTTTCTTGTAAGCATGAGCCACAGTTACCATGGATATGTGTTGTGATCTTAAATGGAAGGGGAAGTGGATGACGAGACATGTGCCGTGGTGCAGTCTATGCATTTAGACAGCAGTCATTTCAGTCCATCGTAGCCAGTTAGATCCAAACTCAGCAACGTGAAGTCCAAACTCATCTACTAAATGGACAGAAAGAATTAGACAAACAGCAAAGAAGGACTGGCTGATTTGTGAGGGCTAGCCAGTAGTGAACGCAGCTCAAAAACAGGGGGTCAGTGGACCTGCTGCTCAGCAGCAACATGCAAAGTTACTTCCATAAAGTTCTGTGCTGGGATCAGACCCCAATCAAATACCTTGAATGACACCAGTGTGTGTCACTACTGAAACAGAGCACAGGCGTGTAAAATGAAACAGCACATCTGAATTTCCATATTCATAATTGTGTTCAGAGGGACAGAACATTTTTTCTGGAAGAGAACTGTCTTAAAACTATTGAGTGGGATAAGAAAAGTGCATGTGCACTTTCCAAACCATCTCCAGATTCAAGTGCTGATGTGGGAAGGAGATTTGAACTAAAAATACTGAGAAATTTAATTTTTGGCTGGCAAAAGGCCACCTGAGGGACAACAGAGGTAGTTATGGCTCTTGAAGAAATGCCTGCAGACTTGATTGAGAGGGGGTTTGTGCAGCTGACTAGACCATCAGGGGCGTATACATTACTACAGATTTCCCAGTAGCACTAGACTTTTCAGTGCTTAGTGCTCTTTTGTAACCGTGTTTATAGTTGATGTTCTTAGAATAAAAATGTTCTTTGAAAAGTTAGACCTGCAGACCTTTAGATATGTTTTCAGGTATTGAACAAGTGCTTGCAATAGCCATGATTCTTTTCTTAACAGGTATATTGATCTGCTGAGGGTTTTCTGCACAGAACGCATTCACATCTCTGTCTCTTTTTTTAATCCAAGTACCTCCCTTACCTAGTCTCTTTTTGCTCTGAATTGGGAACACATCTCGGCAGGAAACACAGGTTTATACAGAGGAAGTTATTGATACAGGTGTGTCATGAGAATTAGTTCACATTCATGTTCTTAAAAACAAGAGATTAAGGCTTTGCGTTTTTTTATCTTCCCAAGTATTAAATGAAGCATTTACTTCTCACGTTTTTTTACTTCTGTGAAAAGCAAAATCTCCATAGAATTTGTAGTAGTCTTTTCCTTTTTTTTTTTTTTTTTTTTTTTTTTTTTTTTTTAAATGGTGTTTGATGCCCTGTGAGAAATTCTGGCTTTGCTAAAATCAGGGATGGGTTCCCAATCTTCAGTGATAGTGGGGTTTACCGCTGCTGTGTTGGGACTTCTAGATGTTAGCTAGACAAATTCTGTAATTCTGAGTTGCCCAAGCTCTTGTTACCACTTAAGGCTTCAGGCTTACATGGCTATCTTCTCTGCAAGTTTTTTTCTAGAGAAATACAACTTCATGTCACCTGTGCCTTTTCCATCTCTGGGCTCCTGTGAATGAGCAATGAGGCCTGGCAGGAACACCCTGTGGCAGCTGGTAGGCTCTTTTTTATTGGCTGGCTCCAGCTTCCTAGTACAGCCTTTAAAGTTGGGGGCACTTGGTCTGGAAAGCCCACCCTCAATGCCTTGCTGAGATCTGTTTTTTCAGTGAGTGGGTACCTTTTCACCCCTGAGATGTCCCGAGTGCCAATGATGGCTTCTTGCTTTGGAGGGTGTTGGCTGTGAGCCCCGGCCACTGGTTTCAGATGAGCCTGGCAGATTTCTCTCTTTTAATTTGGAATGGTGCCTCCTTTGGCACTAAGCATTACAAAAGGCAGTTTTCTGTTAGAAAAACAAGCTGTCCCTGGTACACTGTCCTGCAACTCATGCAGATCTTTCTTCTCCTCTTCCATTACAATGGATATTTGGTGGGCCCTTGAAACCTCTGGGTGCTCACTCACCAACCTATCCTGGAACACTACTTCTTTTAGAGTTGTGGTGCTTTGGGAAGGACTGAAGCACTCAGCAGTCCCATAGACACCATGTGTTCCTGTGTCCCTCTCCCTCCCCATCACCCCAGTGTCCCCCATGACCCTCTCTCTCCCCTCTGTCCCGGTCCTTCCTGCATCCTGCCTGCTACTCCTTCTTGACATGCTCTAGCCACCACTGCAGCATCACCTGGGTGCCCCAGCCCCACCATATGCCTGTGCCCGCCTCGGTCATGCAAAGATGATACTGAGTCGGGGCTCATCCCACAGCAGTGAGTGCAGCCACAGCTGGGTCAGCACCTCCAACATCACCACCACGTCCTTGAGACAAAGACCCTAGTGTCTGGGAAGGCTGAGGACCCTGGCGACTGGCGTACTGCTGGCCCATGGAGACTCCCAGGACTGAGGCATTTGGGGATGCCAGGGACCCCACCATCTGAGGCACCCACCAACCCACAGGGACCCAGGTGTCTAAGAGACCCACTGACCTGTGGGAACCCAGTCATCTGGGGCACCCACCATACCCCTGCAGACTTAGTTGTGCAGCTCATTTTTAGCAGTGTGTCTTTTTATGGAAAAACTTGATACTGCAAAGAAAAAAAAGGGATATTAGTAAATATTGAGTTGAATAATATTTGTGTGCCACATCCAGTACGTATGTAAACTGACTCACTGAATTCAGTAACAAGTTTTGTCAGCAAATGGAAAAAATCTTCTGCGTGAAATAGTTCTGTTCTAATAGTTAAAGATCTGTCAGTTTTACATCAGATGAATAGTTATTAAATTAAGCAAGGATATATGCACTGCACTATTTAATATATAATGAAACTCTTTTGATGAATATGTGAGCTGAGATTAAGGCTGCTAATTTAATCATTGACAGCAGAGTTTCTGTGTATGGAAAATAATGGTTTTGCATTGAAACTTTCATTGCTGCTAATTTTTCCATGCAGTTATCATACACGCAGGGATCCAAAAAAGGCCATTTTCCTGGAGGCAGAAACAAAACTGCAAAAGCTCTAGAGGCAGCTGGGCAGAGCTGTGGGTCTGACTTTGCTGACAGAAAAAAGTGGTTTTGGAGGGGAGCACAGTCTGTGACTTTCTATTGGAAAAATCAGTCAGGTGGGAAACTCTTGATGAGTCATGCCCTAGCATTGCCTCAACTGACCATCTTATTTCCTGGCTTCCAGTACCAGTTTCAGGTGTTTGAGGGAGAACTGTGGTTCCTTGCTGAGAAATGGATGACTGTCATGGTGCTGCTGGCAAGTCCTCTGCCCCCAGCACACTGATGGCTTCTCAAAATTACTGATGATTTCTCTGGAATGGATTGTATGGTTTTGTATGAGTGCTGCATCTGCTGAATGTTAAATTTTGTGTGTACTGGTGTCAGGAGACAGAAAGAATAAATAGTTCCTAAGCAGACAGAAGGCTATATTTAGGTCTAGTCTGAGTATGCCCTCTGCCTGCCAAATGAAAAAAAAACCTCCAAAAACAAACAAACAAACAAACCCAAACCAAACCAAGCAAACAAAAAACAAACAAAAATGCCTCTTCATTTCCTGCTGGCGAGTTATATACAATTTTTTCTTCATTGTGTTTTAAAACTTTCAAATATGGGTACAGTGTAGTTTCAGGCAGCTGCATGGTTCTTCTTCTGTGACAACCCCAAGAGCATATGGTGTTGCATCCATGCTGTCAGGGCCATATGGCACTAACATGGGCCCTCACTGTCCTTGCCCAGCCTCCCCTGGGGCCTCGCCTCAGGACCCCACTTCAGTCCCAGCCCCAGCGATGCCATAGGAAGCTGATCTCCAGCTCTGCCACAGCCCAGCCCTGCCCGGCCATGGCTCTGCCAAGCCTGGCCTGACCTGCATGCTGACACCCTGGCCTGGCCTCAGCCCGTTTCCATCCCCAAGGCCCTGCCCAGCCATTCTGGGGCTGTGTCGGATCCTGCTTCCCTGCGCCAGGCCTGAACCTGACCCCCACCCACGGGGCTACGTCCTGGCCTGGCCTTGTCCTGTCCCCATCCCCAGGGAGGTGCCTGATGGCTGAGGCTGCCCCCAGGCTTCCCTGGTCCCTGACTGGGGTGGTAAGACAGGCCCTGGCTGTGAGGCCCCACCTTGCCAGCCCCAGGGAGCCCCCACTGCTCTGAGGCTTTGCAGTGCCCTGGCGCATGTGGTGTCCAGTCTTCCAAACACTACCGCTGTATAAGACCCCTTTCACGATTTCAGCTACTATGAAAGATTAATCCACAAAAGTCTTCAGCTAAAGGGAACACAAAGGACTTCTGTGGTTCCTGCCTTACGATTTTTTGTCAAGAGCACAAGACTCCCTTTTAAAGAGGCACTGTGTCTTTGGTACAAAGCCTGGGGAGTGTGCCTGTACAGCCTGTGTTGCAGTGGAACATAGAGCTTCCTGAGCTAGTTTTAAATGAAGTGTGCTGGATATCACAGAGAAATCCAGCCATGGGACTCGGCATGGGCTAAATTTACCCTGCTTCTCTGCACTGTGGCCACACTCTCGTTTAGAGGTTTGACAAATGGTTTGCAGGTCTGAAAGTTTCAGGAACAGCCTGGCATTGATCCCAGGTTGAAATAGGAAGCCATGAGTGCCAAGAGACATTGGAAAAAGAAAAAGAGCTGTTTGTCACCACCACTTAGAGGACTTTAGTACTTCAAGAGAAGATTCTGAGCTCCTGATGAGAACAGACTTTCATAAACTTCTTTCCAGTTTTGCAATTGTACACCGAGGCTGGATCTTTTGTTCCCAGCACTTCTGAAGTTGCTAAAAAACCCCACCAGTTATTGAAAGCCTCTTTTTTCCTCCTCTTTTGCCAAGACTGAATCTTGTAAGTAATGCTGAGCCTGTGCACATTGCTCTATCAGGAATGAAACTGCAGCTTATCATGAAATGGAAAACCACAGCATACACCTTTGTGGGGAAGACAGTCGGAGAGATAGGAGAGCAACTCTTATTTTCTTCTAAAGCTTTTTTAGAACAGTCTGTCATACCTAATGTTCCCTTCTATGTATTGCTTCCTTCCACGTGCAGACTATGCATAGATACGAGTGGAGAACCACCAACTCCATGAGCCCAAAGTGTTTTGGAACACATTGTAGCATGAAAGTCAAGTTGCTCAGGTCCCACTTAATGCCCAACGCAAAGTAATGCTTCATGACCTGCTGTTTTAGGAGAGGATAGCTCTATTTTAAATCTTTCAGTACGTGATTATGACTCACTGGGTCATCTGTGTTTTGAATGCAGCAGATTCTGTTGTGTGGGTACGTATGTATGTGGTGTATATATCAGTGAAAAAAAGCTAGGGTTGACTAACTACTTTCACTTCTCATTTATATAAACTAGAGATCTTTATAGTTGCTTAACCTGAAGCTAAGAAGGCAGTAAATACTGGATGGTGGGATTAGGAGCATTCTACACAACCCACTGGAGAAGTAACAAAGAGGTTTTGCACAACTAAATGCTTATTTCTGGTATCCAGCAGAATGCAAGTCTTCTAGCTGAACTGCAAATTCAAAACTGACTGTGAATGACCAAGGAAATGATAAAATTTCTTTAGCCAGCCAGGCAAAACACTCAAGTCTGATCCTAGTCTGTGGTAAAAATGCTGCTCTGATTCAGTTGTCACTTAGATGGGTATAAATCAGGAATAGCTCACGTAAGTCTTATGTCTGTACTTTGCCTTCTGTTAAGTCTCACGGGCTCAACAGTGATGTGATCTAATTGAAAGTGTCATTGAGTATTTATTCAGAATGAGTTTTACAGGACTACTCTGGAGCACTTTGCTATTTGAAAGGAGAAATTAGGTTAAAACAAAGGTAATTTACAAGGAAAAGTCAAGGCAAGATCACTCAGCATGAGGCCCGGGTTAGACACATGGCAATGTTTAATCCTTACTGTTCCCAATCCTTCAGGCTAGGCTTGCAACACTGGGAGTGTTTCTGTTCTTGCTCCTCAACGTACTGACTGCTTACAGGACAGAGTAGTCCCAGTCTCCTCATTTTGTGTTGGCTTAATAGGAACAGTGTAAAGGACAAGATGCAGCATATGTTAAAAGTATATGCCTGTGGGCTACATATGTTGTGCAGCTGGAAGCCTGCTGCCTTATAAAAGTAATAAGTAATACGGCCAAGGGACAACCAGTACGGCCAGGCATATGGGCAGACAAGTGAATAATGCTGCCAGGAGGAATGCCTACAGTGCAGCAGTTGGGAAATACTCATTTAAACATCCTAAAGTGGCTGCTTGCCCCTGACAAGTCATTTCTGCTGAAGCAGGCATCTTTCCAGGCCAATAGTTTCTAAATGTGCTTTCAGACTTGTGCATTTTGGATATGTTTAGTTGAAGCTGGTTTGTTCTTCATATCTGTATCTGCAATGCCTCCTATCATACCCATCATTTCAGCTTATCGTCACCCTCCTGGGAATCTTCAGTTCCTCAACAGAACTGGCTGGAAACCTCCCTTCGTGCATCATTTCCTGAAAAATTCAATCAGCTTAGCAGGAAAGGCTGAAAGCCAAAAGCTACAAATAAGCTAAGCTTTATTTTGGTAAAGGGAACGCTAAATGTATCTGCTGCTTTCCTTCTTTTTTCTTCCTTCAATTTTTTTTTTTCTCCTCATCCTCCTTTATGTGAAAGGTGAGGATGAAATCTGCTTCTGTCATACATTGGATGCTGTTAAAAATAGACATGTTTCTAGTAAGATGTTTTGCTCTGTTTGATAAGGTTTTTTTATATTATACTTAAGAATCTATTCATGTCAAATTGCTGGCAATCTGATCAAAGCTGTCACTTTGCAATCTTTTGTTCTATTTTCTTTTTTTTTTTTTTTTCATTACATGAATACATTGTTGTTCAGGTTTAATTCCTTATTTTAAATAAACTCTTGGTACAGTAGTACCGGCAACCTAAAAATAAAGAAAGTTGTTCTGCAAGGGTCAACAATGAATATATGACCTATTTATTTCATTTAGCCAGTGTTAGAGTTTTATCACACTAATATTTGATCATTGTGAGAAAAGTCATATCAATAATATTTAATATAAAATGGAAAACAGAACTTAATAACATTGCTGTTTCTACAAAACCATGTCTCCTTCAAAACAGCCTTAGGATCTTGACTGCATCTCATTCAGCATGGTCATATTCCTGATGCATAATATTGCTGTGGGCTCCTGAGAGTTTATTTGTTGCACTTATGAGTATTGGTGCTAGTTCTGCCTGCAGTCTGCTCAGCCCCTCGCTACCAGAAGTGTCTGAGACTCATTTTGTCATGTATGTAGCCTTTTGAGGTCTCCAATTAAGAGAAATGTTAAATCTACATGATTCATTTCTTCATGAAAAACAAATGGAAGGCCTGAGTTTCTTCTCCCTGGTTTTGCTTCAGTGGAGTAAATCCCGATTCATGGTGGCAGGCATGAGAGAAGGGTATGAACTCCAGGGAAAATGTATACCAACACTTAAAAATTAAATAGTTGAGTGTTGGTTCCTCCTTGCAGAGACTTAAGGCTGGAAGTTAGTGACAATTAGTGGTGAAAGCTACTGTCTCCCCAAGCAGCAACAATGCCCTGCTTTACTTTATGTCTTTACTGACATTTACCTATTTGGGTTTGTCAAGTGTCTCTTTTGGAGACTGAATGACACTACAGCAGACAACTGCTAATATCTACTATTCTCTGGAAAAAACTCTGCCTCTTCCACTCCAGGTTTCAGAGCAGAGCTTTTCTAAGCTAAGAGCACAGAGTTTTAAAGAAATATATGTATGTTAGCGTGTGTATCAATACACACACACAGAGACATATATACATATATAAACACAAACTTATCTTTTATTAATGTTCTGGCTGTGAGCGCTGGTGATATAAGAAGATGTAGCATGACCTTTTAAAAATAATTTATTAGTACATGGTAAAGTACAGGCTCCCATTGCAACTCAGTTGTCGTGTGCTAATTAACAAAATTAAGTTTCCCAGGCACAAATGGGAATTAGTGAGGTTTAACTGTATTTTGATTTTTGGTTGTTTAAAAATTTCCCTGACTAATCTCTTCATTATAAGTATCAGGTGTTCTTCAAGGTCAACTTGTGTAGTACAGCACTGAGAGAAACTGAATCTCCTCACTGGTGCCAATGACTCTAGACCCCCTGCACATCTTCAGTGTGCATCTACTGCTTTGGAGCATAGGTACCTGCAATTGTGTCGTTTTCATTGACAGGTATATAAGAAATGAGATGTGGTTTTTAATGTGATTGGCTCAGTTTCAGTTTGGGGGATTTACAGTGTTGATCTCAACAGAGTTTATACAATGTGATCATACTGAAATGCAATATTGGACAGAAGTGAGAAGTATGCTTACTCGGAGATCCAACTGTCAAATACCTTGCAAGATTCTCTGCTGGATGTGGATACCGCTGCTGGGAGCACAAAAAGAAATGTTTGTTTTAGGAATTATGCTGTCTTTAGTCAGCATCTCTTTATAACTACATCAAGAGCTAGAACTTGCTCAGTTGCTGTGTGAGCTCATGAGTGGATTGGCATTACAGTAGTGAGCCTTTTTTTGAGGCATTACAATGCACTTAGGGTTGCCCCTAGCTAAAGCCATTTTAAGTGAGAGATAGAGTATGAATGAGATTTACAGCAAAGGTCCTTTCTTCTTTGTAGATCACTGAAGGATGGAAAGCCTCACCCTGCCTGCCTGTGTGAACTTGGTTATTGATCTACATAGCAGCAGGACCTGGGCTTCCTTGCAAGGTAAGGGCTTTGAAGCTCTTTAAGCTGTTGAATGCTTATGTGTGTCCATAGCAAGGGGGTAATTGTATACCTGATGGTATAATCTCCAAGTCTCAAGAATTGTGATACGTGACAGAGATGAAAGATGGGAGAGAGGGAAATCAGAGACAGGCCCATAAAAGGGTGACCACAAAGTCTCTTCTGAGTAAGGATCTCATGATGATATGAGGCTCCCAATGAAAATGGTGTCATTTCAACCTCTGCCTCTTCAGATTTCCATCCACATACCAGAATTTGGCTCTGCTAATGGGAACTCTTTGTATAGAAGAGTTGCTTCTGGAAAGCAGGATATGTTGTGCTGGTATTAGTCTATGTACCAGGCACAACGCATGAAGAAAACCAGTTTATGCTAGCAAAGCAAAGAGTTAAGTTCTGGATTACAAAGATAGGGGCACTGCTTACTAAAGAAAAAACACAAAAATGAGGAAGCTCAAACTTCAAGTACATCTGGTGCTTATTCCTTGATTTAGATGATATCTGAAGCATCTCTCAGCTTCAGAAACCTCAAGAGACCAACTCCAAGGTGGTGTTTTTCAGTGGGCTGCCATCCACTTCCCAACATTATTTGGAACAGAAGAATATTCTTTTTGTTGAGTACCAATGAAGCTTTAAAATCTCTGTCATTCAGAACAGTAAAAAAACAAGTGGTCACTAAGGTGAAAATACTATTGGCAGCTCTGTGACCATATTTGTGTTCTGCCCATTCTGCAAATATTGCAGCTGATAAGGAAGATGGACTCCCTTTTTTCAGCACCATCTATCAAGCTGTTACCTGTTACATGTCACCTGTTACAAGGCGAAGGCAGCACAGTTTAACATCTGTTTGTTTTAGATAGGCTTGTCCTTCTAAAAAGCCATAAGACATCAGTTGCAATTATTATTGAAAATCTTGTTGTTCACACAAGAAAAACCACAGGGTTTAATTTTATACTAAAATCATGCAAATATTCTGTGTTGTCTGCTGAAGGATAAAGCTCTTAACTGTCCTGTAATTAAAATCTCCTGTGCTTGATGGCAGCAGGAAGGATAACCTGGTTAGATGTCTTAGAAAAATAGCTTGTCTTACCTGTAAACCATTAAACATGCCAGTATCATCTTTGAAACATAAAATACACATACATGTTTGTAGCTTTTATGCATTGCTTGCACATGTTATGCTACAACTAATATGGCTTAGTCAGCTATTTAATGTGACCCCTTATTCTTGCATTCCAAGGTCACCAGTGTCAGACTGTTAAAGATTAACTTGACAATTATTTTGAAAACCATGACCTGAATTCATTAACCTCTTGTAAGGACACTTGATGTTAAAATATGACATTACCTAGTTCTAAGCATAACATGGTGATGCACTTCATGCTTTATTGCTCTTAATGTTCTATTAGCAGATACAATTCACCCATTCTTATAGAAAATGAAATCATTATATATTTATTTGACTCTTGGGTCTAAGGTCCAGATACTCTGATGTTTGTTATAGAAGCTAACAAAAGGTTTTGGTGGGCCCTTAAAACCTTAATTGCTTTTTGTTTAGAGATGTCCATTAGCCATTACTGCTGAAACTGCTGAAAAACCAACAATATTTCCATATCCCTTGTGAGATCAAAGCTGGGCAAATCCCTATGTTTCTTGCTAATATTCAGGAGAGGTCTCCTCTGCCATTTTATGTTTTCCTGAATAATTGGTCTCAGCTGTCCAGTTTGGCCTCTTAATGATTTCAAAGGTTTTATGATTTAATAACAGAAATTAATAAAATAAGCTTCCTACCAATTTCAGCCTAGGGCTTTCCTTTCCTCACTGTGCACCAGTAATGAAGATGATTGCTTTTCCAGTAATATTCTTCCTAGGCATCTTTTTCTAGGGAGTGCTGTAGAGTTCATCACTGTGCTCTGAATTCCTCTTATTTGTCTAAAGTTTTGCTTTGTTTTCCTTTTGGTTCATGCAAGACCTTAGCTCTAGGCTAAAGCCATATATATATTAAAAAAAAAGGGAAATCACAGGGGTTTTATCTTTATTAATTTTTGGTGCTGATAGAATCCCAAGCAAACTCATTATTTGGTGAGTTGCGGGGAAGAAGGAAGAAGTAAAGAGGCACCAGCTGCCAGATGGACAGCCTTTCCAAAAACCTTTAGACCAAACTTAAAGGAATAGCCAATGTAGAGAAGAACAGTATTTCTCAGTAGGTGCATTTCTTTGATCATTCCTGAGATGTCCTCTATGACAGGAGTTTGTGAGAAACTAGTCTGCCGTCAGTTGTCAAAACTGGAGCTGAACAATGAAATGATGAAGGAAAAGCTCTCTGTCTTGCTTGCTGCTCATCTACATCTCTTTCTTTTTCCTGTAACTCTTGTGGTCTGGCTGAGCTGGGGTCACCCATGAAACTTCTGTCGTTGGTCTGGAGATGGGCAATGGGTTCTGTGCGATGCATTGCATTGATTCTGAATATGACATTAGGGATGATTTTCCAAACAATGACCTCCCATAGTAAAGCCCTGGATGACAGGGATGATTTAAAGGTCGGACGGCTATGTACAGACACCTGAGCTGGGTTTACTTATGGTATCTGAGCCACACGGCACTGCAGTGTGGTGCACAGGTGTTTCCTCATTCCATATATATCAGAAATACAAGGCAGGCATAAAACTAGAGACGCAAGTTATCTCTGTAGAGTGCTGATGAAAGTTCTGCAGAAATTCTCTATCTGCTTCTGGTAGGCTTGTTTTTAGCCTACTAGGAGCACAGGCCTTGAAATATATGGAAACTCTTTTGTCTCAGTCCTGGGGAAATATGTTTGTCCAAGTGCCCCCTCAGCTTTTTATGTATAGAATTCCCTTACTTTCTATCTTCTTCAAAGTATCCAGTTGAAGCATGACAAGGGACTGTGTCAAGGAGGATCTTTCTTTGAAATCATTAGATAAATCAGATTCAAATCATGCTGATATACCCAACTCTTTCTTTTCCTTTGGCCTCTTCCTCAAAGAGAAATGCCCTGAATTAGAACAAACAGCTTTTCACTTAATCTGGAAGAAAAATACACAGACCTGTTTCTTTTCAGTGTAGTTGTTAGCCATATCTCAGGAGTGGAATGCCAGTTCCATTGCCTGTATATGCCAGGAAGTAAGTGACTGTAGCACACAAACAGTAGAATTTTTATGCATCTCATTCTGTGATTGTTCCTTTTATCTCCTAGTATTTAATAATGGGAAAGATTTTTTTCTCTCATGCATATGCTATAAAGTTTGCAGGTGACTCTGTTGTGAAATAGAGTGAAACTTCCAGTGGAGTAGTACATCTGTGTGTGTTTGGATTCTGCTGGGAATATGCACATTTTCTGGATGTCATTCTCCAGGTAAGAAATCAAGGCATTACACCTGCTCTCTTTGTTCCCCCATTTCCCAACGTATTCCTATATGACACAGCACTAGGCAGAGTAATCCAGGTTGACAACCTCTGGTATGGGTATGGACCTTCAGAGGAGCTCACCAGTCTCTGTCAGCAACAGTGATGTGTATGGAAGCAGAGATTGCTGCCAGTTCTGAGCTGGTTGACAGCTACATCAGTGACAAACAGAAAACTCAGAGTGTCATTTCAAACTTTGCTTGGAAAACAATTTGCAGCATACTGAGCTCACAAAACACTCAAGATTGAGACACGAGAAATAAGAGCAGATATTTCTACACCTTCCACTCCCATTGCCAAGAAGGATTCAAGCCTTCTGGGGAACTCTCCAAATTGATCCAGATACAGAGCCAGGCAGGCAGAGAAGGTAAATGGTGTTGGCAGCCAGGCAATGAGCCATCTAGCTGTTCTCTTCCAGACTTTCATGGCTGCACAGAGCATAGCGTCTCCCTCTACCACTTAGTAAATTTATGATATCACCAGCTGTTACCAGGGAAACACAGACACTACAAAGTTGGATCTTGGCAGCTAGGTGTGAAGAGGAAATATCTTGCTCTTTTGGGAGTTGAAAACTGAAACAAATTCCAGAACAGCTTTGAACTGGAACCAAGTTGGGGTATGTTAATAATTCCGAAACGAACAGTTATAGCTGCTAAAGTGCCAGTGTGGTCCCTATTATGTCACTTACAGAAAACAAGCATAGGAGATCAAGTGCAGGACCTCTAACTTCATGCAGCTTAAACGTATCCTTCAGACATAAGACCATTACTGTTGACTTACAGCTTCAGTTCTGACCAGTGGGTTTAACAAGTTGCTTTTACAGACATGATGTCCTCTGATCAATGATTTTTCAGAAACTGCTGATGATGGCTGCTTCTTGAGAGTTTGCTTGTGTTTCACAGCAAAGAAAGTATGTAGTATTGAGTTTTGATAAAATATTGTTACTGTTGTGATGAAATATGTGCTTTTTATAGCTTTTTAAAATGTAGGGTTTGTGAGAACTGATGCCTTTAGATGTGCATTTTATGGTTTTTAAGTGCTTGAGATTTTTGAAGTTACAAAATTAATTTTTGTCTTTTAGAAACACTAGCTGATGTTTTGTTTATGTTGCATATTTAAATGAAAACACTGCTTTTTAAATGGATTATTATTAAAGTATTGAGTAGTTGAGACCCAGCTAATATTAGCTCTTGCATAGGCCTGTTTGATTTCATTCACATTGCACGAGATGTATAGGTTTGGTACATACTTGAGTTACTCACAAATGCATGCATCTTTGCTGCAAAGACAGAGGAGCAGGCATGAGTGAAGACTTGAGCTGAACTCAGGTACTTTGTCTCCATTCATACCTACAAGGCTGTGGGCTATATGTGGCTGTACTTCCACCTAGAGATCCCATATCAGAAAGGTAGAGGTTGTTATGCTCAGCAGATGTGGGGGAGATCTGAAATGACCTGTATGGGGTGTTAAAGACCTGTGGACTCACCCTATTGGGCTGTGTCTCCACTAAGGAGCAAAATTACATAGAAAAAAATCCCCATGTTGATAATCTGGTGTCAAATATATCCATGATGGAAGTTCTTATGTGGACATTGAGCAGCATTTCTAGCACTATTCCACAACTGTCTTGAACAGCACAGGAACATGTTTAATCTGACTTGTGTCCTCCATATCAAAAAACAGACAAGACCTGCTTGCCAAACAATCAGCCTGTCTTTCCCCTGTTTTGTTGGTGGCCTTGAATCTTGGGATTTCTATGCCACAAAAGCAGTTTGCCTACAGTCTGGATCCTGTTATCTGGAACATGGTTCAGTGTTCCCTGTTGTGCCTTGTTTCAGTGGGATAATGACCAAGGAAATTGCTGAGCCATGGATGGGTTGCAGGGATATGTCATGAGAAAGCCATCCAGAGTCATCTGCCCACACACTGTGATGCTGGCTCACATTTCAAAGCAGAGTTGCAGACAGAGGAGATCGTGAAGTTCCAAAGAACTTCACTATGTGTGCAAGTTCCTTTTTTTTAATCCTTTGTAGTGAGTCATTTGGAAAGGGTTCTTCTTTGGTCCTCTTTAGGACTACTGGTTCTTCTTGCTTGCATGCCCAGTCACAGTCCTGAGACTTGTGACTGGGGCTGCAACAGCGACTGGGGCTGTTGTCATGGTTTTTCTCTCTGGAATAGTGGAAATGTCATCCTTCCCCACTTTTCTTTTTCAAGGGTATGAAAGACGCTTACGACGAGGAAGGAATTTACTTCTTGGGAATAGTCATGTATGACCAGGATGAGGCCCCCATGCAGACTTTCAGGTTGGAGGTATGCTCAGAAATTCCCACAGGGAGGGGAACATTTTGCTTTGTGTGGTAAATTTATGGTGTTTGCAGTGTCTGCCATGGTTTTAGAAGTAGGTGCACTCCTGTGGCCTGCACATCCATCCCAAGTACATTCTTCAAATGCTGGCTCCTCTGGAGCTGCTCTTAAGTCCCCACAAGTACTGTGGCCCTGCGCGAGCCCCACACAGGCCTTTAGGAAAATAAATGAATATGACAAGCATGCAATAACCAGACCACTATATGGTATTTATTATTTCATATACCCTGGCACTTATAATTGTAAATTACTACAGGGCACCTTCACATTTGTGCTGATGCTCTTCCTGTATGTGTTGAAGTGGAACAGGAGGGGCAGTTTAATAGGTCATACAGGGACAGAAAGACAAGGAGCTGCTATACCATGCTCTCTTCAGCATAAACATGTTGACTCCTGGACTCAGAGAAAGGGGAGTGAAGGGAACTCGGTGAAGCGTATCCTCAGACAATAAACTAATTGTCTTTCTTGTGTTTTTATCCTCCTTTTTCTCAGGAGGCAAATGCAAAGAATTTTCCCCACCTAAAGCTGAGAGCCATTCATACTACACATGTGCTTACCAAATTCAACTGGATGGGAACCCTGTCCCCTGAAGAACACAGTTGTGAAGAACCAGAAAACAGATCATTACATCTAGGAAGTGCATTAAGATGAGCTGGTAACAGCAATGGACACAGTGCAATTCTCTCCATTCCTTCTGGATTGCACTGTGATGGGAGAGATGATAAAGAAAATTTCTGCTATGCAGGTTGTGATTATGACAGATGAAAGCCCCTCTAAAGGTGACACTTTCTTGTTCTCTCTCTTGACCTTCTGGTGTAGGTTGAATCTTGGCTGCTGACTAAAGTGGTAACACAGATAATCAAGTTTTCAAAGGCCCTAATTTGCAAATCTAATAACAACTCTAAGAGAAGCTGAGGTGTTTTCTCTTCTGACTAGTGAATCACTCATGGGACTGGTATCACCTTTTTCCTGTAAAAAAGCTGATTCTGCAGTAGGACTGAAAAAAGGATCTGGACTTTCAGGCTCCAGTGGGCTGACCATTAGGAAGGAAGCCTTCCTGCTGCCTTCATTAGAAAAAAAGGGACACTATGTGAGTGACACTTTTCAAAGCAGTGCCTCATCTTCAGCCCTATGTTAAGGGATTTAGTGGCCTGCAGCTAGGGATACTTAGTGATGTCATTTAGAAAGGGGATGCACTGGCTGTGAGCTGACATGGGCCAGTTTTGAGTTGCTATGCTTCTCAAAAGGGACTTTGCCAAAAAAGGAAAATAATTCATCACCTATTAGAACATATTTTGGCTGTACTATGCAAGCAATTTAGTAGAGTCTCTGTATACGAGTACTCACAGTCTTTGAAACAAAAGAAATAGGGTTGCTTTGTGTGCACTGAATAATTTTCGCTATTGACTTCACTGGAGCCATGATTCTTCACCAGATCCATAACCTGAAGGCCTAAAGTGCCCTTAAAAGGGCTATTGCAAATGTATAAATCATGATTATAGTTCTCAGTTGACATGACAACCAGCACCACTCCTGCTTTTAGGATCTAGCCCTGCAAACATGTAACCCTCTGTCTATACCATGCTCAGTACTCACTCATGAGATTCCTTTGTCCCTACCATTTTTTTACTGGAACTTTTGTTGACAATGAAAAGCATCATTTTTAGAAAAAGTGTTTGAAGGCAAATTATACTCCTAGGCACTTAGTGTTTTGATGTTTGGGCTTCAAACACTCTGGGACATGCTGATTTGTTTAATAGCTACAGTCCTTGCTGGAATGTTTTTAAAATGTATAAACATTCCTACTAGTTTTATGGGTTTCTAAACTGTTTTTTACGTGGGTACAAATTTAAGTTGACAGTGTACTTTCCAAGCTTCCATTAAATAGGGCCAACTTGCTATTGATAGAGGAATATCTCTGAAATAGCTTTATGATGTCTTGCAATGGAAGGCTTTTCATTAACTCTTGATTAGAAAAAGAAAAACAACCTACCATGTATTTGTAAGTCTTTTATCAGTTCTTACTGTGCCCTAATGTCTGTGGGACTCCTGCTGGTGGAAAGGGGAAGACTGAAAAAAGTCCAGATAATTTAGCAAAGGAATGTATTTTCATTGTACATTGTGTTTGCCAGTTACTGGTATCATGCAGGCTGCAAAGATATCAATGCTGTTCAATGTCTCACTTATGGGTCGCAGGATGTTGGTGCTTTCCTTACACAACCATGTTTTACCTCTCTTCAAGTATGTCAGTGCTGCTTTAAAAGATCAGTATAGAAAACTTCTGCAACTATACCATCAGTTTTCCTTAATTTGGTGTCAGCCAGCCTCCTACAATCCAGATGATTAAAAGAGACAAGAGATAAACCTGCTGCATTTTGAAGATTTAAGCCTACCTTTTTACCCTGTAAATATTGACCTGTTCAAAATTTGTTTGTTTTTTTTTTCTTCCCCAGAAAGTGGAACATATAGCAAATGTTTGCTACTTTTATCAGTGGAGCCATGCATTCTGGCCACTTTTCACTGACAGGAAAATTATTCCAAAATAATTAGAGCTTGTAAATGACACTGTATGTCACTGTAACAATAACAGCTAACTTGACGTTTTGCAAAGTTTTCTCAAGAAATTTTGATCTAATAGGCAAAACACCGATTATGATGACCTTGGGAAAATACAACCTAAAAAACGTAGTGGATGTTTGTGATTGTTTTGAAACCTCCTGACTGGAGTAGTTTCCCATTGAGGAACATTGTGCTTGTGTTACACCCTGCGGTGGGGTTATCTCACTTGCCATGTCTTCAGCCTGGGTCCTGAAGGCTCTAAAGAAGGAGCAGGGGTAGCTTCAGTCAGAGATTCACTGAATGGCAGGGGTTGGAAGGGACCTCTGGAGATCATCTAATCCAACCCCCCTGCTAAAACAGGTTCACCTACAGCAGGTTGCATAGGACCACATCCAGGTGGATTTTGAGTATCTCCAGAGAAGGAGACTCTACAACCCCCGTGGGCAGCCTGTTCCAGTGCGCTGTCACCCTCAGAGTAAAGAAGTTTTTCCTCATGTTCAGATGAAGCTTCCTGTGCTCCAGTTTACGCCTGTTGCCCCTTGTCCTGTCGCTGGGCACCACTGAAAAGAGCCTGGCCCCATCCTCTTGGCACCCTCCCTTTAGGTATTTGTTAGCATTGATAAGGTCCCCTCTCAGTCTCTCAGTCTTCTCCAGGCTAAAGAGACCCAGGTCTCTCAGCCTTTCCTCATAAGAGAGGTGCTTCACTCCCCTCATCATCTTTGTAGCCCTCTGCTGGGCTCCCTCCAGTAGTTCCCTGTCTCTCTTGAACTGGGGGGGGGGGGGGGGGGGGGCAGAACTGAACACAGTGCTCCAGGTGTGGCCTCACCAGGGCAGAGCAGAGGAGGAGGATCACCTCCCTCGACCTGCTGACCGCACTCTTCTTAATGCATCTCAGGATGCCGTTGGCCTTCTTGGCCACAAGGGCACATTGCTGGCTCATGGGTAATTGCTGTCCACCAGGAATCCCAGGTCCTTCTCCACAGAGCTGCCCTCCAGCAGGTTGACCCCCAACCTGTACTGGTGCATGGGGTTATTCCTCCCCAGGTGCAGGACCCTACACTTGCCCTTGTTGAATCTCATTGGGTTCCTCCCCGCCCAGCTCTCCAGCCTGTCCAGGTCTCACTGAATGGCAGCACAGCCTTCTGGTGTATCAGCCGCTCGTCCCAGTTTTGTGTCATCAGCAAACTTGCTGAGGGTACACTCTGTCCCTTCATCCCGGTCATTGATGAAGATGTTGAACAAGACCAGACCCCATACTGACCCCTGGGGAACACTGCTAGCTACAGGCCTCCAGCTGGACTCTGTGCTGCTGATCACAACCCTCTGTGAGGTCTGTCCTTTAGCCAGTTCTCAATTCACCTCACTGTCCACACATCTAACCCATACTTCCTAAGCTCACCTATGGGGATGTGATGGGAGACAGTGTCAAAAGCCTTGCTGAAATCCAGCTAGACAATGTCCACTGCTCCCCCCAGCTGCTCATGCCATCATAGAAGGCTATCAGGTTGGTCAGGCATGATTTCCCCTTGGTGAATCCATGCTGACTACTCCTGATAATCTTCTTTTCCTCCACATGTTTAGAGATAACAGCCAGAATGAGCTGTCCCATCACCTTGCCAGGGATGGAGGTGAGGCTGACTGGTCTGTAGTTTCCTGGGTCCTCCTTCTTGCCCTTTTTAAAGACTGAAGTGACATCGGCTTTCCTCCAGTCCTCAGGCACCTCTCCTGTCCCCTATGACCTTTCAAAGATGATGGAGAGCAGCCTAGCAATAGCACCTGCCAGCTCCCTTGGCACTCATGGGTGCATCCCATTGGGGCCCATGGATTTGTGAGTGTCTAGTTTGCCTAAAAGATCCCTAACCCAATCCTCCTCAACCAAGGGAAAGTCTTCCTTTCTCTAGACTTCTTCCCCTACCACCAGGGTCTGGGATTCCTGAGGGCCAGCCTTAGCAGTAAGGACTGAGGCAAAGGAGGCATTCAGTAACTCTGCCTGCTCCATATCCTCCCTCACCAGGGCACTCACCTCATTCAACAGCAGGCCCACATTCTCCCTAGTCTTTCTTTTGCTACCGATGTATTTGAAGAAGCCCTTCTTGTTGTCTTTGACATCTCAAGCCAGATTTAATTCCGAGAGGGCCTTAGCCTTCCTTGTTGCATCCCTGCATACTCTGACAACATTCCTATGTTCCTCCAAAGTGGCTAGTCCCTTTTTCCACCTGCTGTAAATTTCCTTTTTACCTTTAAGTTTTTCCAGAGGTTCCTTGCTCATCCAAGCAGGCCTTCTGCCTCCTTTGTGTGATTTCTTCCGCATAGGGATGCACCAATCTTGAGCTTGGAGGAAGTGATGCTTGAATAGCAACCAGCTCACTTGGGCCCCCCTACCTTCTAGAACCCTGGTCCACAGGATTCCTCCAAGTAGGACTTTGAAGTTCTTAAAGTTAGCGCTCTTGAAGTCCAGGGTTGCAATCCTACTTATTGTCCTGCTTCTTCCATGCAGCATCCTGAACTTCACCATCTCATGGTCACTACAGCCAAGCATGCCCCCAACCTTCACATCTCCGACCAGTCCTTCTTTCTTTGTTAGCACAAGGTCCAGCAGCATGCCTCTCCTTGTTGGTTCTTCCGCCACCTGTATCAAAAAGTTTTCATCAATGCTCTGCAGGAACCTCTTGGACTGTTGGTGCTTGGCTGTGTGACTTTTCCAGCAAATATCAAAGTAGTTGAAGTCCCCCATGAGAACCAGGGCCTGTGATTGTGAGGCTGCTTTCAGCTGTCTGTAGGTGGCTTCATCTACTTCCTCTTCCTGATCAGGTGGCCTGTAGTAAACACCCACAACAGTGTCACCCATATTAGCTTGTCCCTTAAGTCTTACCCATAGGCTCTTGACTTGTTCTTCACCTCTCCCTAGGCAGAGCTCGATGAATTCCAGGTCCTCTCTTACATAAAGAGCAATTCCACTACCTCGCCTAGTTGGCCTGTCTTTCCTTGAGTACATAGCCATCCATGACAGCATTCCAGTCAGTTAGTGGGATCGTTGGGAAGCTTGAGGAGCTGCTGAGTTCTGCCTTATCTAGTTGTCCTTGTATAGGTTGCCTCAGGTTACCACTGAATTTTATTACTTCTACACATGCAAACTTTTAAATCCATATAGATGACTGTTTTCATGCTGAAAAGCAGTTACACACTTCTCAGGTGTTGCAGCTGGTCAAGCACCAATGAAGAAAATTCATTTGCTAACTGAGCTGGGAAGGGAAAGAGCTTGGAAATGCAGTTTCTAATGCTTTCTTGTAGATATTCCCATTGGACCATGCAAAGAACTCTTTCCAACTATATTATAAAAGAAACAGGAGACTATACCTTTTTTTTTTTTTTTTTTTTTTTAAAAAAAAAAAGTCCTTTAAAACCTTTGAGAGCTTAATTAAATGTACTGTGAGAAAAATGCGCAGTTCAGTTACAGCTATGGACTTGAGATTTATATGTTGTTGCTGAGTCCTGGAATGAATAAAGCTTTAATCTTGAAGTCGGGAACAATTGTTTTGTCGATTTTTTATGTTGCAGCACTGAGAAAATATATACTTAGATTCCACGTAGATACTAAAAAGGAGGGTTTTGGATGGTAAGTAATGAAGCTGACTTGTTTAAAACTTGCTGTCCTCTTAAGAGAAATTCTTCAATCAGTCCCTTGAAGATTCAGGAATTTTCAAGGATTTTGTGGGATAAACGTGAAGCACGGCATCTCGTTAAACCTACATTTTGGTTGAAATCCCGAAACACACAGCTGAGGTGCGCTCGCTTCGGCCCCCCTCACGCCGGATGGTGCCCTCCTGTCCCGCAGGCCACACGCTTAGCCCAGACCGGCGCCTGCCGGAGGCGCCCTGCGCCTGCCTCAGCCGAGCTGGGGCTGCTCACGCCGTACCGCCCCCCGCTCGATCCCACCTGCTGCGCCGCCCGCTGCCGGCCGCTCCGCTTGCCCCGCGCACGCGCGCCGCTCGTTCTGCGGAGGACGCCCCCGGTGACCCCCTGCCCTCCCGAGGGCAGCCCGCCGCTCCGCCGGCCGCGCGCAGCCTCCCGCCCTCCGGCGCGCGCCGCCCTTGCCTCGCCTGCCCTCTGGCGGCGGCGCGCAGCGGAGCGCCTGGCGGCGGGGCCGCGGCGGCGGGGCCGGGGTCCCTCACGGCACCCATCGGGGGGGGGGGGAGGGGGCCGCGGCTCCGTCGGGGAGGCCTTGTCCCGCAGGTGCCCGGTGGAAGTGTTCCCTGCCTGGTGGCGCGGGGCCGGGGCACGGCGCGACGTGTTGCTGCTGTCATGCAGGCGGAGGAGACGCGAGAGAGATGGAAACCAGACGTATTTCGAGAAAAAGCAGAACTCTTGGTAAACGCGTAGCCAACGCCACCGGGGGTGGGGGGTGTGTGTGTGTGTGGGGGGTGGTGGTGGTGGTGGAGATTCTCAGAACAAGGCGGGAAAAATAAAAAGGGCACAAGAAGGAAGCTGAGCACTCTTGTCCCGAGACGTGACTGGGGGGACTTTACACAACAGCTCCAAACTGAAACAGAAGATAGATTATTACATGTCATGAGAGAGGCTGGGAGCTAAAACTGACCAAAGACAGTAAAACATATCTGGAGAGCTAGGGCAGACAAAAATCTCCAGGGAGAAGACCACAAAGACTGACCTCACGATGGCCTTTGGTAGAACTCAGAGCTGGGAAGATCTGGCAAAGCACAGTATGGGATGATTGTATTGGAAATGTCAGAACACTTTAAAACAAAATTAATTTTAAACATTGCTTAGATTAACACTTGAAATTATTGCTACTGTGTTTCAATTTTCCAGGTAATTATTTCTTTAGTTCAGAACACACAGTTTTTCGTGACTGTATTTCATGTAGATTGTAGACAGATCTTCACATTCCGGGCATGCAGATTTTAGGTCCCTAACCCTGTCCTGTGTTAACGTCATTATGAAGACCACACACAGAGATACTATATTTGTGACCTAAGCTTGTTCTCTAGGAATGTGAGTATTTGTTTGTCACTAATAAAACACGATGTCTTTCTTTAAGCACCGAGCTCTATGCATACCTGGCACCTATATAGATGCCTTGGACTTTCAACATTATTTTTCCTAATTTAGAGCTACACCACCAACAGGAGAAAATGCAAATCAGTGCTCAGCATCTCTAGTGCTAGTTATGTTTGTCATTATTTGAGAGTAAAGAGTGTGTAGGTGCGTGTTTCTGGTATATTCCCAGCAGCACTTTCTGTGAGTAACCAAACTGGAAGCAATATATTTCTCTTTCTGAAGAAAATGTAGTTTCTGTCAGCATGTATGCCAATAGTTTGCCCTTCCCAGTTCCTTTTTGTGTGACTGTTTGTCTTGGATGTCTTAAAAATTTCCAGTGATTTTAAATCTCTAGCAAAGAGATTTGGGCAAAGCTGGTGGGGAAGAGCTGACCTCAGAGAGGATATGACAGTGAGCTGAGCAGACAAGGGAGAGGGAGGAAGAGCTGTTCTCTGGGCCATGGGGCCTTGCTTTGGTAAGTCTCTTCCCAAAAGCTGTCCGCCACAGAGGGCTTAAATACTTTGGGCTAATACTCCTTGGCACCTGACAGCAGAAGGGTCTCAAGAGCTGGAGGGATAGTTGGTCTGGCTACATCAGGACTGTCTAAATCAGTACTGATCTTAATTTTACAAGGGATATAGAGGCATCAAACAGTTCCGGTGCCTTTAGGAATTGAGAATGATCAGTGCCTGCAAAAATCTGTTTTGCTGGTCTGTGTTGTTTGCTACCGTGTACTAGATCTTCAGATACTTATCTTGAATTTAAACTGTTTTGGCTTTGTTACATTTTCTGTTTGTTTTTAAGCACTGCGATTCTTTGAATTCATGGTTTACCTCAGAGAACAGATTATCAGACAGAGAATCTAAACTGCCTGGCTTTCTCTCAGGGGACAAAAGAGATGGAGAGCAGAAGGACTGTGCTTGAGCAAGTACATGCTGGGATCATTCAGGCTGTGTTATGCTAGTGTGGCTTTCAGACAAGATCTGGCAATGTAGGCAGGTTGGGCAGATGCTTGGAGTTTGTAAGGCTCCAGAGTGTGGCTTCACTCCACCTTGCAGTGGGAACGTCATGCACAAGCCCAAGGTCCTGAAACAGTTCACCAAGACTTTTCCACTCCTAACCCTGCAAGCCACTGACACTATTCTCCAGTTCTTCCTTTATAGGCACAAAGGCATTTGTATTTCCTTTATTTCACTCATTCTCTGCTCAGTGCAAGAGGCTCTGATATCAAGCAACAACAAGTTGTCTTCTGACCTGGTGCTGTGAGGTCCTGTGCACCTCTAGTAAGATGCTGAGCACCTTCAATTTCTGTTGGCATCTCTGAGAGTTTCAGGTTGTCGGAAATGTTGGGGTCAGATCCCACCCAAGTCCTCGTTTGAAGACAGCATATGATCCCTCAATTTCTCTCCCAGCAAAGCAGTGTGTGTTTTTCAAGGGAACATGCCAACAAGAGCTACTGCATTTGTTCCATGGACATGACCAGGGAGACCATCTTCCTTTATCATTTACTTGCCATTAACTCAAATTTCCATTACAATGGGAGAAACTCCCTTCCTAGGAAAAGTTCTCAGTGATCCTGCAGTCTTCTGCTTCTCCCCATGTTGTGACTTTCTAGGGCTAGTTTTGCCCAACGTTGGCTAGAATTATATCGCACAAGATAAAGGAGAGCTGTGTGATTCCAAGCCTCCAGCTCACACACTCTCACTATGTGTTTTTCTGGGTGTTTATGGTAAGGTTTTCCTCTGCTACCTGCTGCAGTGTCATGATTCCTAGCAATGAGCAATGCTTGTGTTTTCCTGTTCACAGAGTTTTCTTCCTGGACTGAATTTTAGTGGCACATGTGTGTGTGGGCATGCACGCGTGTGAGTGTGTTTTAAATTAGCCTGACTACCTTCGAAGCAGTATGAAATACTTTTCCATGGATAGAGTGTTTTTGGTCACCATGAACAGGAGGAGAGAAACGAAACACAAGAGAAACAGCAGGAACAGGAGTGGTATAAAATACAGATTGATTTGTCCAAATGGGGTAATTGGACTTTGAAAAAGGCTTCATCCCTGTAGAAAAAGATGTCTCCTGTAGTGTAGCTCTGTTAGATGGAGGGAGTCTGGCAAGGAGGAGTTTGACCATTCATTTCTGTAATTATGATGACAGTCTGACCTTGCATCAGGGAATCAAATCTGCTCTATTTGTGTCTTCTGAATGCTTAAAGAGAGGTACCCGGCTCTCATAGGCTCCATCAAAGCTCTGAATACAGCTTCTGGCCCCTGTGGAAAGTCCCTGCTTTCAGGTACTCCAGGGATCATAGCACTGACTGCTATGGAAGGTGAGAAAAGCAGACACGAGGCATCTTGAGAGCTCACCACAGGGGCATAAAGCTATCTGAGACTCTCACAGGGAATGGCAGCTTGAGCCAATGTGTCTGAAAGAGAGGATTGGCACGTAAAAGGAGAGCATGAAGTAGTCTTATTTTTGCTACCTGGAGGTGATGCCTAGGGAAAGACCCAACAGGATTGTTAAGGCAGGCTCCCCAAAAGTGGTCAGAATCTGGGTTCCCCACCAATTACTACAGTGTGAGCCTTTGTGTTGTTACACCTCACTGCAACCCATGTGAACCAAGGGCTCAGCATTTTGGAGGTGAAAATTTGGCATGCTTGCGGAGATGTCACTTTCTCCCTTGGAGCCTTGGGAAAGAGATGAGATCTGCCAGATCTGTTTTGATCTGTTGGATCCACTGGAGAATACTTCTAGTAGCCCTCTGCCAGGAAATCCAGATATGTAATGGCAGAGGCTGCACCCAATGCTAGGTTCTTCTGTTGGCAGCCTGGAGCCAAGATGTCTGGCAAGGCTGGTTGGGGAGTGAGTGAGTGAAAGAGAGCCTGCCTCCAAACTGCAATCAATGGGGAGGCCATAACAGCTCAGATCCCTCCAGCGATGGCAAGCTGTGCAGGGGAGAGACAGATGCAGTAGAGATCACAACTCAGAGAGTTTGTGTTGGGTTGTTTGATGTCTGACTTTCAGGGACTTGACTAGGTTGTAGCAGTGAAGCTGAGTGGAGTCTTGCATCTGATCTGTTGCTGTGCTATATGATGAACTCACAGAGTGCTGAAGTGACTCAGGCTCCCTGTGAAAGGGATTTTGATCAATGCATAAATAGTAAGTTCATTTGTCATGCTCTTCCCAGAGAGGAAGGCTTTGTGTCCAGACTGGTCAGTGTTGGCACCATTTTGCCAGCCTTCGATTAGTTCATGTTTGTAATTCCTGTAGTGCACAGATGTCCATAACTTCAAATACTTACTTGATGGGTTTTTGCTGGCTACCTGCAGCAGAAAAGCCAGGTTGCAGAAGCATGCCCAGGAGAAGTACCATCGAGACCTTTCACCATGGCGGTTTCTTGTGATGGAGAACACGGGATTCCTGAGCTTGCTGTGACTTATTTTGATTACAGAAATAGAAGAACTATGTGCATCAGTACATGCCATGTTCCAGTGAGTTGCTCCTACGGAGAGGCAGTATTTGCCTAGGTGGAGCCCCAGACCATAGCTTACCGCACAGCTTACCTCACTCAGTACCTGGACTGTGCTGGTACACTGGTGAGTATGAAATCAACCCCATCACAGTGCAGAAATAAACAGAATGCCCTCAAGCTCTACTCTAACCAAACAAGTGAAATACAGGCAAAAGAATTGTAAAAAAACCATCACCAGTTCTCACTTTTTGCTGTAGGCCTGGCTCAGTGGCTCATCTTTTGAACTGTGCAGAAGTGGATGGGATCTAGATGGTAAAAAGTAAGATTCTTCTTGGTCCTTAGAGCAACAAAATCATACAGCTGTGCTTTGTCACTTGGAGACGGGTGCTCACAAGGTAGGAGCAGGGGTTAGACCAGTCAGGAGCAGTAGCGAGTTTTACCATACTCAAAAAAAAAAACCCAAAACAAACACAAATGGCTAGAAAGGCTTGATGTGTCCAGTGCCGGGCTACAGCTGGAGACAGTCAGTCATAGGAGGTAATGTCACAGTTTTACTAAACCACATTTTGACAATTTCACTGCTACTGCCTGTGTCAGTGGTCCAAGCCCGTTGTGTACCCATATGGGGAACCTGCAGCAGAGTGGCAGTGCTGTGTGATTCACTTTTGCTGGGTTTATGTGAGAAACAGACACATCCTGTGCAGCCACTGATGTTACAGATTCAGATAGTGACGTTACAAAAAAAGGATTTCCAGGCTTTGTCACCAGTTTGAGTGAAAACCATCAAAAGCTGGGTCCTTTCTTTGGCAGCTCTATCCGTTGTCCAGGTATAACTGGCATAGGTGGTGCTTAATTTTTTACTATACTGCACAGTTATCAGGTAATGTCTTTTACTACTTTGAGAAATAATAATGCAGTTGTCAACATCTGCTGCAACGGCAATGGTGCAATGTTGTCCTGTAAAAATATGTTTGCCAGTGGAGTACCCCAACAGCACGATGCAGAAAGTGAAACCTTGAAGACGTCATTTACTATCCTGATTTTTCTCATCCAAACAGGTAAATCTGGTGAGACTGAACAGCTTGTCGGTGAGGGCCGCTCTGCTGGGTGTCTCTGTGTTGTACGAGCCCTGGTGGCTCAGCAGGTGGCTGCAGGCGTTCAGGCGGTTCGTGTTTTCTCTGGAAAGCCGTGCCGGCCAGCACGGGCTGCGGCAGGCCGAGGCGGGGCGGGAGGCAGGCCGCTCCTTGCCCTGCTCGCCGGGGAGGCAGCACGGCCGCCACAAGGCGGGAGAGGGCCGCCCGGCGGGCTGCAGTGCGCGCGGCCGTCCGGCAGGGGGCACCAAACCCCTTCGGGAGCGCGGCGGGCCGAGCGCTCGGGCGGGCCGCGGCGGGGGGCGCGGGGGGTGGGGCGCTGCGGCCTCCCTCTGCCCCTAGCGCCGCGGAGCTTCTGGGTCCTGCCGTGTGCTCCACGTTGCCTGCCCGGCTCTCAGACAACGCTGACCCGGTGCCTCGGCTGCTCACACCGTGCACGTGTCGGGGAGCACCCCCCGCCCCCACCCCCCCCCCCCCCACCCCGCAGCCAGAAGCCTAGCGCCGGGGACGTCCCTCACCCTCCGGGCGCGCCAGGCAGCAGCCGCGGGCCTCCTTCCCCTGCCGAAAAAGGCGTAGCTGCTTTGTTAGCGAGACCCTTGTTTGGGGAAGTGTGTGTGCGTGAGCTTTGCTGGCCGGGACAGGGCAGCGCTGAGGCTGCGGGCTGGGGAAGGTGAGAGGAGGGATGTGCCTGTGGCTGCTCCGCCATTTCCTGGTGCTACAACAGGCCAGTGTGGGCTGGGGGTGAGGCTGGGCCGCTCTGATCCCACCGCGCAGATCTGAAACCTGCCTCTCAATCTCTGTCCCAGGGAATGAATTTCCTAGCGCGGGGCCTTCTTCCCTGCTGGGCAGAGCTGGTTTAAAGCGGGAGGCCGGAAGATGGCAGCCTTGTCCGGCGGCAGGCAGCGGCGTCCCGGCGGGAAGGGCTGAGCGGCCGCGGGCTCCCGGGCTCTCCCGTTTCGGGACCGGTCACCTCCCTGCCCTCAGCAAGCCATCACCTTCGTGGGCCTGCGTGTGTCAGCATCGTTGTCAGGCTGACAACGTGCAAGGTTTCAGCTGGCTCCAAAACGCATTAGACTGCCATGGTAAAGACTTTGTGAAAATTAAAACTCTGACTGTAAGAGTATCGTACTGGAAATTGTTCTTGCCGCAGGGCAGTTTGGCGCCACTGCCCCCGGTTTATTAAGTGCACAACAATTAGCTGATATCGTGCCCAGTAATTTGACACTTTTGTTTCTTGCCAACGGTCTACATCTTTTTAGTAGATTTTATTTTGGACAGAGATTTTCTGTGTATTTATTGCCTCTTCTAAACCAAGTGCTATGTGTAATATTCAGACATATTGTTAATAAGCAGAATTTGTTAGCTTGTTAAAATGAAATGATTCCTAGTTAGTGCATGATATAATCCTATACATAGGCTTCTGACTCTCATTGATTTGGCAGCAGAACATTTTATCTTGGACGCACACTTTCAGTGCTACAAATTAACGTTTGAGGTGAGACATTGCATTGCCGCTGGCAAAGAAACCTTGCTTTTGTAGTAATAGTGACTAATTTACACGCCTGCCCCCGCTCTCTTTCTAGCCTTCTATTCATAAGCAACGTATCAAGGGTGGATGAATGCCAGCAGAACAGCCTGTCTTCGGGAAAGATACTAGCTTTTTTTTCACCCTTGCTTGACTCTCTACTTGTGCTGGCACAGAAAGCCTGTCAGTACAACATCCATCATTACCTTATTTTTCCATGTTTCCCTTCCTCCTACTCCTTCCTCCAGGTCCCTCCAACCCTTCAACTTCTTCCTGATAAATATCTTGATGCTGAAGAAGGTTCAAACAGGAGTTTGTGTGTGTTTTAATTTAGAAGTCATTCTTTCTGAGATTGATTTTGAGGAAGCAAAAGTCTCCTTGTAACTGTCACCTGAATATTTCACTTCTGATACGACTGCCTTGTCTTTTTTGCTCAGGTTTATTACAAGCTGCCCTATAGCCACTGAAGCACTTGAGCTTCTTGCTGAAATAGCACCCAGCCACCCCTTTCCGCAAGGCGAGGGAGAACGGAGGTCTGCAAGAGTTCACTTAATAATGACTCTGAATGCCCATTTCCCACACATCTTTGCTAGCACAAACAACGAAAATAGTCCACTTGCAGAGAATCTGATTCAGCTTTCTTGCATTCCGCAATAACAGATGGATTGCTAGACTGTTTACTGTTGCTTCCCACAAACTTCCTGTTAGTAAACTCCTGTATTATTTATGAAACAGAAAAATTACAAAGAAGTATCTTAGCTGATTACTGCCTGCTGGTGAACCACTGCCAGAGAAACTTTTTATATAGATATGTGTATGGGAGTGAAGATGACTCTTGCTGCAGATTTTTTGGTATTATTTTTACAATTGTTTCACAGTACCGTGACCCTGTTGTGCTGCGCTCCTGAGCAGGTATTTCCCACTCCAGACATTAACAGTTTAATCGAGGTATCTGTAAATGTGCGAAGGAGTAAGTGAAGAAAAAAGCATGCATGCATGTTACAGAGATCAGCTATGAATAAGAAATGTTTAAAGCCTTTTTGTTTTACAATGACAATGATGAATGAGATGTTACTAATGTGATATTAATCTCTGCTGACCTAGCCTAGGAAGCCAGCTATCTTGGAGCTGTTGGCAGAGAACAGAGAGAATAGTGCTGTATCGATCACCTTCATGCTACTTCGGACATAAGTAGACAGTAAATGTGAAGAAACTTTGTTTTCCTGTCAGTTTGGCTGTTAAACTCCACAAGACATGCAAGCTGAGAAGAGCACTTTGTTTGCAGTGCACACCATAGGTTAGACTGATTTCTGACTCTCAGTGGTGTGAGAGTGGAGGCCAGCCTAAAATCTGTTTGTACAATTATATCGACAGAACTAGCAAATTTTAAAAATAGTCTGTAATAAAAAAGAGCAAAATGTAATGCAGAAACATCAATCTTGGATATCACCAAAAGTACTTTTAGTAATTTTAGAAATAACACTTGACCCAACACAGTCATTCTGTTTTTAAATAGTTGCTATTATATTTCACTGAGTTTCTGTTCTATTTGTGTATTTTGTATGAATGAATTGGCTGCTCCGCCTGATATTTATGATTGTAGACCTGCATTATATACATATGCAGAAACAGAATGAAAATTTTCCTGATCTGAGACACAGATAAGTCTTCCTTGAGATTCTTTATTTGATTCCCTAAACTGAAATCAAAACTCAAAACAGCACTGCAGATTGAACACTTGCTAATGTTAGCCCTGCTACCACGGATCATTCATTGCGTAAAGTTTAACAAAAGAAGCTGCTGTGCATTGTAGGCAGCTGCAGGATGCTGATTAAATCGACGTATGCCTTTATAAGATCTGTATTTGCAAAGATCAGATGGAACAGGGCATTTGCTGATCCTGGGGCAGAGCTCAGCTGAGTGTTTGTGTGAGACAGCATCATGTAAACGATCACTCATTTCAAGTAATAGTAAGAATATGTCTTCTCTGATCGAATTCTTTCTTTTCTCTGCCTCCTTAAACGCTCTCACTCAGGGCTCCTATTGACAGAAAATTAATTCAATATTATTAAGGGCAGATGATCAATGGCAGTATCTCCTGATGCTTCAAGCCACCAACAAGAATCTTGTGACAGATGTTTCTGCGCTTTATGCAAATAGGAACTTCATGGATCAGTTTTCCTTTCCTCTGTGGAATATATGCAGCTGGAAAATTGAAATCCAGCTCCACGGCAGAAAGCGAGATAAAAAAAAATCATGCCGCTGACCAAACAGGCAGTCGAGGGAAAGCAAACCGTAGATGTGAAATCGAAATAATTATACTGCTGGTTCTTAGGATCACTTCTGAGTGTCTTAATCAAGCAGTGTACGCGATGATCCAGGTTTTGTGGGCTTTCTCTGCGACAACACTGTCGCTCTCAAGTCGTTTCTGAAAGGGGAAAGAAAAATCCCAGGTTGTGTATAATGTTTCTTCGCAAATCTTTTTTTTTTTTTTTGAACACGTCTGATACACTGTTTTCATTCTCACAGTAGTTGTGAATAGCTGTATTAGATGTAGTACGTAAGTGTATTAGAAATAGTGAAGTTGAGTTGGCACGTGGAGAAAGGATTTCAGCTTCTTATGTGTAATAAATAGGGTATAGACATTCCTAGAAACTGTATGGGTTTATGTTGTTAATAATAGCACAGAAGGCTGGATATGTGAAAATGATTGATGAAAAGAAGATGGAAAATTTCCTTCTTATTTATTAAAAGAAAAAAACAACCCCCAAACTTAGTGAATTAGGAGAGGTTTAAAGGAAATACAGTTTTCCAAAGATATATAAAAGAACATTTGTATTTAGTGATTTCTATAATGTCGTGCAGTAAGGATGGAGTGTAGAATCTCACCTATAATTACCCTAGAAAATCAGGAAAGGTGGTCATCCTAAATGCAATTATTTTTTAAATGCTATTTTTGTTACTATTATTAAATAAAATTAATACTGTTATTTTAGAATAATTTGGCCTTCTTCAAATTTTATGTATTTTTTTTAAGATTTCTGTGCAAGTATTTTTTATCATCAGACATCATACCAAGTCTCACAAATTGTTAGTCAACATGTCTGGACTTTATTTTCTCAGTGAGGCTTTTGTTAATCTTGTATATTTTAGGTGTTTTAAAATCTATTGTGGGTCACAAATTATTTTTTTTTAGTATTTTCATTTAGAACTTAATTAAAAACCTGTATCTGGCACTGTGAAAACATTCAGTCAGGAACTATGATAAGTTTTCTTTATATATACCTGAAGCCTGTTTTTGTATCATGGTATTGTGTAGAATCTTGTCTCCATTTCATGACTAGTCAAATTCTGGGAAGAGATTTTTATTCAATTCAGATGTGCTACATAATTTTGTTCAAAGGTCCTTTTCTGTACTTCTTTTTTCTGGTTAAATTTATGAAAAAACATTACTGATTTTACGTAGATTTATTTTAAATGAGTTCCTTAAAAATCACCACCACCCAAAGATGTAGTGCCAATACTAGGAACAGAGGAAAGAAAGGGACTACATGTGTGAGTGACTATCATGCTATATCAAATCTAATTCAGATGAACAGCAAATAATTGGCAATATGTTTGTACATATTATATCATGTCTGCTTTTGCAAGTAGCTGTGCAGCTAGTGATGTTCTGCAGGTAAAGTACAGTTTCAGCTAAGACCTGTGTCTGAAGAGTCAAATATGATTCTGGAATCAAGTATTAATAGAATAAACTTAATTTTAGTTTTTTTATAAGTGCAGCTGCATTTTCTATTTAATTATAGGTTCCCACAGTAGTAATTTTTCCATGACCTGCTCAATCTCAAAAGTCAGAAAATTGCTTCTTTTTTAAATCTGACAATAGCACGGTATGTTTCCAAAGGAAAAAGAGAAATTACAGAAAATCATTACTTTAAGCATATTTAAATAGCCAGGAAGAAATCCTAATTGAAAAGTTTCCTAAAATGTGAAAAGTTAGCAGTGCCTTTTTTTTTTTAGAAAAAAAAGATTATTCTCGTGTGGTTTGTAGCTTTACAAGCTGGTTATGATATGATGCCTTTCCTTTCTCTGCTCACTGTCTCACTCTCTACCCGTCTCTTTCCTCTCTGATAAGGCCAGACAAAACATTTTTAGGAAGCAAAGATTTTAACTGGAGAGTAATTAATTTGTAGGTGTGTTTAATAATCTAAATTGATTATTCCTTGGGAAGCTGATACAAACATAATGGGAATCTTCGTATTTCTTTTCATGGGCTTCAGAGCAGTCTGTAAGCTTTATTTTCCAGCAGTAGCTAGTTTCCCTAGTATTTTAAAAGAATTTTGTAACCATATAATTATCGTAATATATCTACAGGTGATATAGTGGCATATTTATGTTAAACTTTAACATGATTCAAGTCAATAATTGACTAGAAATGAGCAGTGTTAGAGTAACCCTTAAATGCGTATGTGTTTAATGAAGTCTCTTGGCTCGTGGTGTGGAGTGCGAGTACTGCAGGGCTGAGGCTGCCGGGCAGACCCAGCGGAGGCGTGCAGCGGGGCTCTCCCCCCGCATCCTGACCTGTTGCGTTTGGGGGATGCAGGGGAGGTTCATGAACACCATTTGCAGAGGAGTGAGGAGCCCAGGGCTGTGGGGTGACTGCAACTGTTGGTGGCCAGTCCCCATTTTGGCCCTGCTGCTGCCCGACGTAGGGGATGTTTGGGCAAAGCCACCTGCCACACAGCATGGTGTGCACCTAGCAGCAGGCAGGGCGAGGAGCTCCAACATGGCTCCTCAGCTCTCTGTGCCCCTCACCATGCTGGCCAACTGCCTGCGTAGTTGGCAGTTACTAGCCATTAACTGCGTTACTGCCAATTAGGGTATATCTGACCACAGTTGTTCAGAAAGGAGAAAAAAAAAAGAGGTATCATAAAATAGACTTGACAATCATGAAATGCACCCTGTTCCCTCCAGACTCCTACTCCCCAGTAAATCTGTGCTCTTCCCCTCTTCCCCCTGGTCCTTCTCCTGCTGTTTTCTGCCTCCAAGCTTCCCCCCATCACGGCAGGGCCTGGGCTCTTTCCCTGACAGACCCCAAGGCTGTGGCAGGGTTTTTGGTAGCTGATCTCCAGGGTTTGGCCAGTGTGGTGGAGAGCAACTCCCAGGGAGCAGAGGCAGGGTAGCCCCAGGTCCACAGAGAATTTTGGAGGGACTGGTGATTAGAGGCAGTGAGTAGGAGGAGATGGGCTGGCAGGTGGGAACCACCAGTGGCATCTTTTCATGAAAGAGAGAAGAAGAAAGACTTCACTGGGGTCCCTTCTGCTGCCATAAAATATCTGAAAAAAAGAGTTGTCTGCTGAGGTAGGTAGCCATGGTAATGTGTCTTCAGCAGTTTCCCCAAGGGAGTGTGCAGAAGGAGTTGCTGTCCTTCATCTGCTGAAGTGCTCAAGCTCTTCCCCATCTCTGTGTTCTCCGTTTCCCAACTCTAAATGACTGCAGCTCTTACAATTAGGCATAGAACATGGTCCTGTGAGAGAAAGCAGCGATTAATGTGATCTTATTACAAAGAAGACAACCACTAGAGTAGGAATTTGATGTATTTTTGTCTTATTTTCCATGAACCAGCAGGTCAGGTTTACCCAGGTGGCTCTCACCGTAAGATACACAGAATGAGTTCAGGAGGGTATTGTTGTCTCCGCACAAATGCTGGGGCAGCTCCATGGTGATAAGAACAGTTCTAACTGTCAAAGCCCATTTGAGTTTATAGTCCATAATGCAATGATCTGAACCAAGCCGTTTCTGCATAAGGCACTCCCAGACGTGTTTGGTTGGTTTTTTTTTTTTTAAAAAAAGAAGTTTAAATTGAAGCTAATGCTTCAAGTTTTGGCTCTGGTTAATCATTCAGTACATTAGACACAAAATACTTTTTTCAGACCCCTGGTTGATCTAGACCTTAGGCGTAAAGCAGTGCAAAAGGACAATGAACAGCCTGTTTCCTGGTGTATGGGGCAACCCAAAGCAAGCATGGTGGGGCAGGACTGCGTCTGCCATTTGTAGCCATGCTGGCCTGGGTGTCCCACAGCTGTTCAGAGCAGGGATCCCTCAGTCGGTCTGTTCTCCATCCCAGCACTGCTGCTCTTCTGGTTTGTACGTCAGAGGAGCTGTGTGCAAAAACAATTGGCATCCAAGGATGTTTTGGTCAATGGCGTTTTTCATTTAAAGTCAAATGAAAAATGATGTAACGTTTGTCATACTTGCCATTTTTTTTCTGCCACTTTGTTTCTTTCTTCGTTGGTGTGGAAAAATGGGAGTTTACATACAAGGGGTGGGGGGGGGGGATGTTGATCTTTCTTGCGGGTTTTTTGATGATCTAATTTTTGAGTGTTTATCAGATGATGCCGTTATGTTTTCTGACCCACCTGGTCCCAGACCACGCTGATCTACAGAGTCTTCTTTTCATGACAGCTGGCTGATCACCAGCACAGCCGAGTTGGGGGACTCAATGGAAGGACCTTGATCCCCCAGCCAGCATCTCTTGGGGAATTCTCTTTGTTGGGTGCTTTCAGGCTAAGGCCTCCCTCAAAGACGAAGGTGATTTCTATTTGCCAAAGTGAGGAGACAACAGGAGGACAAATAAAGATGAAAATCTAAGCAGTCAGCTGAACTTGTTCAGACTGATACCAGCCTGCGGTATTCAGACGGCAGCTAACCCAAGGTTTCCCTAACCTTGGCAGAAGTGCAGGAAATAGTTGCAGGAGGATGAAGTGTTCTTGAACTGTTTCTCCAATGTATCAAGCACAAGCAGGCTTTTCTTCAATATTAAGCGTGTGCCTCTTCTTTTCTTCCCCTTTAAAGAAACTTTTTATTGTAGACTATAAAAGGGGAAAAATAAATCAATCTCTGTTTGTGGACCCCTGTGCTACCTCTACACTAGCCAAGGACGAAGATGCAAATCAGGACCTCCCTGGTACAATAGCATTTATAAGGCAAATTTCTTGCTAAAGTCTTACAGTAAAAGCAAAAGGTTAAAAGAAATAGCTGTGCTCAAGTGTCATTTAAAAAAAAAAGGAAAAAAAAAATTAACCACATTCTTAAAAACATCAGCCAGAGCTTCCCTGGAAGCATCAAAAACAGCATTCCAGATAAAAGCAGCATGATGTGAAAAGACCTGATCAGCAACAGATTGATGTCTGGGCTTGGGGACTAATGTAAGAACTTAAAGACTTGGCTAGAGAATATATCTTGAGAAGCATAAACATACAAGAGGATGCCAAACCATGAAAGGCTTCCTTTGCACTGAGAATTCAGAAATCGGCGTGTTGACAAGCAGGGAAGCCAATGCTGCAAGCAAAGCACATAGGGTGGTGAATACACTCAGCCTTTGGGGACCTAGGATGAGATCTAGAAAGGGGCCAACTATTTACCCACAATTTTAAGTCTCCACACTCAGCATGTAAGTGTTGTCAACCCTCAGACCTCCCCACCCAGCTGCCGATGCTGACATCCCACGGACTGCAGCAGCCAGGTTTGATTCGGAAAGTGTGTACTAGTGTTCAGTTTTAAGAGAGGATGGAGAGACTTCTAAGAGACTGTCTTTATAGCAGGCTGGTTTAGACGTTTGTTGAGGTGATGGGAGAGTCAGATTTAATTTCCTGCTCAAATACATGGCATTTTCTGGCCCTTGGCTTAGCAGTAGGCTCCTGGAGTGCTTCCCTAGAGGCCGTATATACCTCCTCCTGTGTACTGGGTGAGAGCTTGGAGGCTGTGTGGGGTGTGAGCTGTTCTTTGGCTGGCACAGCACCTCTGAGGCAGATGTACACCTCTGTAACTGCGATCTCCACGGTGGCCTCCACAGAGCTACTGCAGCAGGAATGCTAGCTTTAAGCAACTTGCGCAAGGGGCAAAGCAAGGGAACAGGTATGGCTTCTTAACAGTGCAGTGCTTAAACATGAGACCTGGTTACCCTTCGTTAACTGAGGGGGTCTCTCTGGGATGCTAGCAGTGAAACAGTATTCTTTTCTTCTGAGAAAAAAATACAGGTTTCCTCTAGCTATGCTTAAAACTGTATAGTTCAATAACTAGCCTAGAAATAACAGATTTACATATGAAGCAAGATAGCTATGAAAAAGCAGTTATTAGGGAGTTAGGTAGGTCCTAGCTAATATGCAGGCTGATTTTTGATGGATAAGCTCAGTTTAAAAGCTATATTTTAAGACAAATAGACATTTCTGCAAAAATATGGGATGTGCATGTTGTCAAATGGAGAGGAAAGAAAGAAGCTCTTTACCTAAAAGAGCAACTTGAGAAGGTAATCCATAGGAGAAAATGCTAATGGCTTGATCTTTTGCATTTGGCAAAACCCTGCCATTTGACTGCCCAAGTTAAAGCCTGCCTTTCTCTGATTTGAAAGAGATCTTGAAAGTCCTTTAAACTTGTTGACTTGTTTCATTTTTGCCAGGCCTTCCTGCGTAAGCTGATGGCTCTCATTCTTGTTCGGTTCGCAGGGATGGTATCACTAAACTTGAGCTCACTTGTCACAATGGCAATAGACTTGGAATTTAATTATCTGCTGGAGAGAAGCCCTGACAGCTGTGGCGTAGGTTTTTGAATGTGGATGTTGCCTGGATCACAAGAAAAATATCAAGGGCTGGTGAGAACAGCCATGTTCTAAAAGCATCTCTGCCTGGGTTAGACCACTGCCTACCAAAGAGGTACGTGTGATTATATTGAAGCTATTTATTGACTGTCATGTCAGATTGTGGTTAAAGTTTATCTTTACTGAAGGTTGTCCTCAGGAATCCTTTTACTTCATAAAAAGTAACTTTTCTTTTCCAGGGCTTAGGCTGGAAGTGCAGTGTTTGCTTACTGCATTACCTCTGGGTTTGCCTCTGGCTTGTGCTTCCTGGAGGAAAAGCGATGGGTCTGCTGCTAGTTCCTAAACCAGTGATGGTCTGTGATGGCCTTCTGGTAGTGAAACCATTTTACTAGCAGCAGTATCAGGTAAGACTTCATAGTTTTCTTACGGTAATAGTTATCATTGATAAACTAAGGAAATGTTAGCTGAAAAAAAGAGCAAGTGATTTTTTATTTTTTTAATTTTTTTATTTTTTTAAATGTAACATTCCCTTAGCTTGTTATGATGTTGACTCCTGGGCATCAGAAACAGGGCGCTGGCTTTTTTTTTTTCTTTATACAATTTTTTTTGTTGGCAAACAAGTGCTCACACTCATACTCATGCTCATACAGTAGCCTTCTGAAGTCAGTGACATGCTCTGAGATGCTGAAGGCACTTTTATAATGATTTCTGTTACACACCTGCACAAGTAAAAGACCCATACTGTGAATAAGAAGTTGACTGATTTGGCATTTGGTTGTCCCACTGCCAGCCTCGGAGGACTGTCCCACTGCCCAGAAGCACACACACCTTTGGGAGCCCTGAAGGCAGACCAAGGTTCGCCTCCTGACTTGCATCCCTGAATACATTTATCTCCCAGAATCCAAAAATGTTGTCCCTCAAAGATTGGAAAAGGAGTCCCTTTTCCGTGGGGAATTTGTGGGTGCCAAGCTGCACCCATGAACCTGCTTTCCTTCTCACACCCCAGAGGCTACCATGCATGCCTCCTGGGACCTCCTGGCCATGTCCCACTGTCTGCAGGTGAGCTCACACTAAATCCTGGGGTATGTGCCTGCAGTCATTTCCTTCACCTCCTGGGACCTAAGCAGAAAGTGCACTTTCAGTGGTGGAGGGGAGGCACTCCATAACCTCCATTTAAAGAAGGGTGGGGCCACCTTTGGCTCTGAAGATGTTTTCTGCTACAGACTTTTCTGTTTTGGAGCCTAAATATAGAGAATATTTAAGAATGGGTGAACTGGAGAGTTGCTTGTGTGCTCTTTAGGCCACCAGCAGATTAAATCGTGTTTGACACAAGTTGTTGTTTCTTGTGCCTGTCACCCTGGAGTTTCCTGGGCTTAATTTGGAGATTAGACCATACAGCTGTACTGCCTAGTCACCAGGCAGGGCAGGCATATTGCCTGCCCATGCCCTGCCCAGGCAAGAGGTAAGCTGGTAAGGCGCCTTTGTAAGGCTCTGTGCTGTTAGCACGAGCTGAAAGGGAGGATCTGTCTGGGAGAGAGCTTTGGGAAGGACTTTCTTCTTCAAAAATGTGTGTGTTGTAATCTGTTTATATTACTCACTGGCAGCTCTTGCTGACTGCTATTAGGATTAGAAAAAAATTGGAAATTCTGGAATTAAAACTCTATAAGTTGCATCAAGATAATACTTAATAAACATGAATACATGGTAGGACTTTTTTTTTTCCATCCTCTTTATATGACTTTTAGACTTACAAGCTTTTATCTTATTTTATGAGGCCATGTGAAATAAATTAAATGTAACACAAGATGCTGTTAAAAAAGATTTTATGACATCAAGAACTGGTTCTATATTAGGACCAGATCCTACAGAGACTTATGGATGTGAGTAATTTTGCTCACATAGATAAGCTATTGAATCAACCATGGCTAACCATTTAAATGTTCAGAATCAGGCCCTTATTTTGGACTCACTTCTCATTGTTAAATCAATGTGAAAGTGAAATCTGTCTCCTCTCAAAAGGAAATTGCCAAGACTTTCTACGCTATGATTTGGGATCTGTAGAAAATGAAACCTTTTTATTTTTTCTTCCCTCCAATAATCTGTTCAGTGAACAAGCTGTGAAAAATAGTTCTATATTTTTTCCATGTGATGCAGCAGACGGTAAATTTCCATTTAAAAGAATGATCAGAGTAGCTGCTGGCACTGAACTCTGTTGTCTTAGTCAAATCTACTTACAAAGAGTTTACAGCAATACAATAGTTTATTATTTCACTCAACCAGAAATCAGATGAAAAAGGCAAAGGGGAAGCCTGAAGTAGGTTCATGGTCAGAATTCTTTTCTTTCTTAACATCTTGGTTTTTTAAATGCAGGAGTTGAGATCAGTAGTTTTATGTGTAAGGAGGAGAATACTTCTTTTCACCTCTACTTTTGTACACTGTGAAATAATCAGACTTCACACTTCTATAGTGCCTTTCTTCTGGGGATCTGAAAGCACTTTACAAACATTAATTAAAGTCTCACAACACCTGTGTGGAGGTAAAGAAGCATTGTTTGTGTATCTAATGCAGAATGCTTAACCTGATTCTTTAAGTACTATACAAGGACTACAGTAAAATAATGGAATAGCCAAAGCAAATTAATCTAACTGAATTGCTAGGAGCATGTGTGTGTGTGTGTGCGCGCATATGTGTGTCTGTGTGTGTGTGTGCGCGCACACGCGCACACATGCATGCATATGTCTGCAGACCTATATGTTGCTATATGTCTTAGAGTACACTTCATCTGCCCTGCATGTCCTGCCCGTTGTTGTCTCAGGTGATATGATGAGTGCTGCTGTTTCTCTCTGTGTGATGCCTCAGGTCCATCTACAGATTAATTTCTTCTAGGAAACCTGGGGAAATCTCTCATCGCCATTCATTAGGCTAGGATTACTTTTAAAAATTTAAAAAGCAGAAGTATTCTTTTTCTTGGTCACCAAGTTTGTGAAGGAAAATAATAGGTGGGTGGTGGGAGCCTAGAAGGGGCCTTTGCTCCCTGAGCTGAGGCACCCCCAGCCCCTCCAGTGGAGGCACCGGCACGTCCCCTCTTCATCTCCCTCTTGCGTCCCCAAGCCCAGTGGCCTTGCCCTTGCTGCTGCTGCCTCTGCAGCCCCTCCGCAGCCCCAGGAATTCTGGGGGTGCGCCCTGCAGCACTGCAGGGGTGAGAGCTGCAGAGCGGGCTGGGCTCCCACTGAGGCTGCCAGCTCTCCTCCGTGCCTGGGGGAAAAGGCAGCAGGCGGGCATTCTGCAGCAGCTTAACATTGGGCTTGTCTGGGCTACCCAAGATATTAATAATGGCTACATAAAAATATGTTAAATTATTTTACAGACTTTATAGAAAGAGTGTTATACTCCATGAGAGGGGCTTTTAGCATCATTTCTGCAGAGGTGTAGGCCCTGTACTTTGCTGGGCAGGAGTCTGCCCCAAGCCCCAGGCAGGTAGAGTGGTGCTGGGTATTCCTATTTCTCCACCTTTGTTGCTTTGTTTTCCTGCTGCTGTGATGCTTCACCCCCACAGCTGAAGGCCAGGGCTACTCAGCCATATGTGTCTAAAGGCTGAATTCACTGGGGGTCTCTAGTTGCACTGTCAGAAATGAACATGAAGTGGGGGAACTAAGCAAAATGGAGGAAACCCAAGCTGAAGGGCTGAGCAACTCTTTTCTATTTACTGCTCAGTGGTGCAGTGTACTGGTCTTTATCCCACGTGTGCAGCCTGGGAAAATGCACAGCTGAACTGTGGCAGCCCAACTTCTCTTTTCCTTAGACAAGTCAGATAAAAAAAGTATTTTGCTAGGGGTTACAGGATGCCATTATTTTCTTTATTTGTGTCAAAGCCGTGGGGAAATAGGTCCACATGACCACTGTCAGTTTGAAAAGTGGTCGGCTGGCTATTAAAAGCAAGATGGGCCCTGATGCCCCTAGCTTCCCTTAGCCCTAGTCCCATGCTCTGTCACAATTTAAAAATGCTTTTGGGTCACCAGCATTAGCTCAGTTTCTTAATCTTCATCATGTCTTCTTTCTGCTAACTTCGCTTTCTTTGTTTGTCTGATGTAGGCTGTAAGATCTTCAGTGCAGAGAGAGCATCTTTTATCTCTGCAAAGTGTCATGCAAACTTAGGGTGGTATGTAAATATTTAATAATAATATTAGTGATGGAGATTAGAGTCCTGGAGGAACATGTCTCCTCCGTTGCAGATGTAGAACATATAATGGGGATTTTTTTTTTTTTTTTTTGTACTGTTTCATTTGCCTGGTAAGAGTTTCTTTGCTCAGCTATTTTCCAGTTGCCTCTGTCATCTTCTTGGTAAGGCTATTGGGACACACTAATCTTGGCTGGGACTGGGTTAATTAGAACTGGGCAAACAACTGCTTTTTCAGTTTGGTGGCCCACCTGAAACTTTTTTTTAAAAAAAAAAAACAACTCTCCTGAAGTACAGGTTTCTTGTTAGCAAAATGGAAACCTGAGGAAAAGATCGTACCTTCTGATATCTGTCATCTGGTCTTAACCATCTTTATTCCAAAAAGTAAATGAAAGGTGATGACGAGTGATCTCCAAATCACGTTTCAGAACAAGAAATTGAAAATTTTAATTTACAAAAGATCAGAAAAAAACACATTGGCTTTTCTGAAATGGTCATTCTTGAACAAGACCCGTTGCCTCATTCAGTTCCTACCCTTGTAGTTGTAGGCACCTTGAAAGCACCCCAAGAAGACCATGTGGTGCCTAACAGGAGCGGCGTTGTCCCTCCAGCACTCTGCTGCAGCGCCCGCTGGCCCTCTGGTGCTAGGAGCTGTGTTGTGGTGCCCCGCGGAGCGCAGGGGAGGGCTCCTGCAGCAGGACACAGGAGCACCTCTGCGAGGCATTGCTCCCTGCTGCCCGCAGAGACCAGGCACGCAGAGCGCCTTAGCTGGCTGTAGGTAAACTGCTACACTGGTATGGCACTTGTATCATATAAGGGCCATTCACAAAAATGTTTTCCTTTAGCTTGGGATAAGCTTCATCTCTCAAGGGTCCTTCAGGAGTGAAGGACTGGGAGAAATCCACTTTTCTTTTTCTTTTTCTTTTTTTTTTTTTTTATTTCAACAATAATCTTTGTGTGACCATGCAGAGAAATATCAATAGCCTTCTGCTGGTGCCTGGGCTGGTGGTGTGCTGCCCTGATGCGGGGGCTGTGAGCAGCCATACAACCAGGCCAGATCTGGGGGAGAAACTGTCCAGAGGTGCCCAAAAAGGGGACATCTGTGATCTCTTGTGCTGCTGGAGCTGGTGGGAGAGAGGGCTGCTTTGGGCAGTGAAGGGGGTTCAGGGCGCTCCAGCCTGAGGCAGCATTGCAGAAGACAGGCTGCAAGGAGCTGAGAGCCATCCCCAGCACTCTTACTTCTTCCTTTTCAGTAGCCTAAATAATTAAAAAAAAACGGTTTGGCTATATAACTAGATTTGTTTTATAGGAGGGGTTTGTGCTGTACCTTACTTAAATTTTCTAATGATTGTAGCCAATAGCAATTAATTTAAAATAATTAAGACAAATATACACATCAAATTGCCAAGCACAACATTTTTCTCATTCATTTATGACTTAATAGACTTCAGTGTATATGTTCAGTCTTTACTAATTGCACAGTTGATAATTCTTTATGACTTTGAGGAGTTCAACATTTTCTATCTTTACTGGCTGCATCCTCTTAGCATAATCATAGTGTTAATTTTGTTTAACTTATGCTAAGGCAAAATATGAATCTAAACCACAGGAGGCAAATAAAACACGTCATTGTACAGTTCACTACATTTTATAAAACTATTTTACAACAGGAACCATCCACCCGTTCTGTTCAACGGAGTAAATGGGATCTAACCACGCTTTAAGGACTGCACTCATCTTTAAACTGATTAGTTTATATCCTTATTACAAAATGCAGGCATCTATACCAGGTCTAACATCTAATTTTATATACAATTAAATGGGCAAGCCCTGCTGCCTCCAGCATAATCATTTCATTGTCATTATTTACCTTGAGGCTCCCTGGGCAGGATCAGAGCCCCATTTTGCCCATTGCCACACAGCTTGGGGTGAACCTTGGTACGGAGGGGGCCCTTATGGTCCCAGCTGCCGTGGGCAGGGTGGGATGGCGATGCAGAGAAAGGCCAAGCTCACAGCCTGAGGTCAGTGGGAGATTGAGGAAGATTGAGCCTCGCGCCTGGTGCTGGTTGGCAGCAGGGATGGGGTGGGAAGGCGGAGGCAGGGGCTGGCACGGTGCAGGGCTGGTGGGTGGACAGGGGCAGAGCAGTGCTGATTTGGGATGCTGGAGCAGGCTGAGCCTGCGTCCTTGTTGTGACGGCTTTGGGGTATGGTGCCCGTGCCCAAGGCAGGAGCCATCTAAAGGCTGTGCAGACGGGGCAGCAAAGTGAGGCTGGGGTGCTCGAGGGGCAGCTCTGGACATGGGTCTGGTGGGGCCAAGCACTTTGGGGGATGCTGCGAGGATGCAGCACTGTGGCCACAGGCAGGAGCATTCTCCTGCCCAGGGCACCCACATGGTGATGTGCCTTCCCTGCTCTGCACCAGGCAACAGGGAAAGCAAAGAGTGCCTTAACCAAAGGTTAATGCTTAAAAAAAAAACCAACCCCTCAAACTGTCACAGCTTTTTTTTACCCTCTCCCCAGAGAGAAGTGCCCAGCATTACTGTCCAAGCCAGCATCCTGTCAGGAGTCCCGCTGCCCCAAACCTTGCAGGGCAGGGAGGAGACGGCCGGGGCTGGTGCGCAGCTCAGCAGCCGGGAGCTGACGGGCGCCGGGAGCCCATTTGCTCATAGCAGTGCCTGGTTAAAGCCGCCAGCCGGCACATGGCTTTAATCAAGTGCGGTGCTGCCGAGGCGAGCGAGAGGGGCTGCCTTCGGCGTGAGGGCTCTGCCTGGCCCCCGTGATGTGGAGAGGAAAGCCGTGATTTCCACCGGTGTCCAGGTTTCTTGGTTTCTTTCTCTTGCTCACTTTCTCTTCTTTTTTTTTTTTTTTTTTTTTTTTTCCCCCGCCAGAAATCGTGTTTAACACTTGTACAATTTGGTGAAATTACAAGCCCGAGAGGACAGAGGGAGAAGCCAGTCTGTTTAAAAAATAAAAAGAGGACATGATTACTTTGCCGAAGCCGTACTTTCTATTTTCTCTTCCAAAAGAGACAAAGAGAATAAATACTTAAAGCCCAGTGGTGACGACAGTGAAGCAATCATGCAGTTGCTGGATACCTTTGTCTCTGGGAGGCATGTAGTCATTTTTACATGTCTGCCACTGGGTGTCAAACCTTTCTTTTCTTCCCCTTTCCATTTTGGACGGCCAAACTGATTATCTAAAATAGAAAATTAGCACACAATGGCTTTACTCCGTGATACCCCTTATGCAACTAATGGGCAAAGCTTGTTAATTGGTTGTAAATGCCAGCAGGTTGCCAAGATAATACTTCAGAAATAAGCGGGTATTCTGATAATTACAGCAATCTTCATCTATAAAAGCTTAAGTAGATGAAGTACTGGCTGGCTTAAAACCAAGATTTATCCCGCTGCACTCGCATTAAAAGAAAAAATAAGATGAAAACAATAATGTAGCAAAACAATTATATAGCAGGAAGCATTGTAGGTTTTAGAGATTGTGAAAACTCAGAAAGTAAAACAGTGCTGTAATAACCAGTTATGGAAAAATAGGCCATTTACATTTGTGTATAATTAAATAGTAGGCTATGCAATTTCACTTTTTAAAGTAAACTGCCTTTTCCTTTTTTTATAGGGCAACGTAGCCATAATTGCTGCATTAAAGCTTTAATGAAAGAAAAAAGCAGCAGATCAAGATGACATGTAACATCCACATTTGTACTGTGGCGTTCTGCTTGTTTAGTAATGGGAAGCTACTGAGGAGATTAAAATTGCAGAATTCTTCATAGTTTTTTTTCCCGAAAATTGCTATAGGAAGATCATTCAAAGTCTAAAATATGTACAATTTATTTTTCTACCTTCAATCCACAAGGATTTAACGGCTTTCCTAACTCTCAGAGTGTCTGAAGAAATACTTTCTTGCAAAAGAGGGATATTATTTCAGCTCATCTAAATTATCAAAAGTAAGCGGCTCAAACTTGAAGCGCAGAGGTCTCACCTCATGTTTTAGACTATTACTGCAAATGCCGAACCATATTTTTTAACTTAGTGCTGCTTTTCAGCTTTCCTGTCAGAATTATCAACAGGTTGATATGTAATCTTGTTATTTGGCATTTTGATATGTTTCTTTTTACATGTTAGAAACAAATTGTGAAGTGCAGTAAAGCCAGGCTCAGTTGTGTTAAAGCTTTGAAATGAGGGTACAGGCTTTCAAACCAAATTTTCATCTGTGACAGTACAATACAAGAGTTGACACTGGTGGAGAAGGTGGCCTTTTTTTTTTTTTTTTTTTTATGACCTCAGGTGCATCTTAGAGACTGCATGTAGTCATTGATGCCTCCTGTGAGGAAGCAAGGGCACACTTGGGGATGTTTTGGCACATTTTGGCAGGAGTGGCTCATAGGCAGGAAGAGCATGAGGCAGTGCTGAGGCGCTGCTCCGCTCGGGCTTTGGGGGGAAAGGCAACGCCAAACCGAGACATCCTTCCTGCTGGGCAGTTGTGTTGGCGTCTGCAGCTTTTCCCGGTGGCTGGACGCACGTGCCTGGCATGGCCGCGGGTGCGCGGTGCTGGCATGAGCGCAGCTCATGCTGGATTTTTCCACTCATGGCAAACATGCTGCAGTGTGCCCTGTGGTAGGGTCGGCCCAGTGGGATGCTGGTGAGTATGTTAGAAACAAGGCTTAGTCACACCGTGCCGTGGAAGGCTCGATTTGGATGTGTGCATTGTCTCATGGTAGTTTGCTTACCAAATGTTTGATGGAGATGCCTTTCCCACATGTGGTCGTGCACCATAAACATGAAAGCTCTTCCGGCATATTATCCACTAATATATAAAAAGAGCCCATTGGGCAAATGGGGACCACTTGCTGTCCCAGCTAACCCCTTAAATTTTGGCAAATAAAGAGGTGCATCACCTCACCTAAAACCCTCCAGGGAAATGAGGTGTGAGAGCACCGGGGCGGCGGGGGCAGCGGGGTGCGAGGCCAACCCCACTGCTCACTAGCCCACGGCCCTGTGCCGCGTAATGGACTTTCCTAGTTAGTACATAATATATGGCACTTGTCCGAAGTGTGGCTGCAGGAACCAGCAGAGGAAGAAACAACTTGATGAGATCCTTTAATGGATCTGTCTCCCTTGTCTTCCAGGAACAAAATAAATAGGAGACTTTTTCAACCGGCATGTATTTCCATTTATGCTTTAAAAATTCATGAGCATAGGTTTCATATGATGGCGTAGTTACTATGGTAATTGTTTATTAATCTGGAGGAGCTTGGTAATTACCACAGTTCAGTTTATATAACTCAAAACCCAGAGTTAAAGTAAGGGTATGATTTCTTTACGCATCCATCTTTTAGACACTTTTTGCAACTTTTTTTTTTTTTTTTTAATTTAACAGAATATGCATTTTCCCCTCTCAGTTCTACTTTTATCCAAGTGCGTACATTTCTGGAAGTGTAGAGAGAGTGTAAAAATGAGAGAGAAAAGCTTGCTCGGAGTTGGCAGGCCAGGACAGCCAGGAAAAAAATGTGCAGAGTTAAGTAGCAGGTGCATTTGGGATATTTTTTTAATTTAAAATAAAAAAATTCCTTTCTTTTTTGCCTGGAAGTTAGCTTATTTGTGGGAGGGCAGTAATGGGCAGAGGAAAGCAGGCGGCAAAGCAGAGATGTTGTGGGAGCCCCCATGGCCAGCCCAGGACTGGCCCCTGGGCTGAGCGTGAGGCTGAGGGATGTGGCGCAGAAGGGGGCACGCGTGTGCATCCGAACACTGCAGCTCTGGTGTTTGTGTGTGGCAAATGCACACATGAGGAAAAACACAAGAGCTGGGCTAAGGACGAATGTCTGTCTGGCTTTGGCATTTGGGCTTTTTTTAGGGGTTATGTGTGGTTTTGCTAATGGAAAATGCAAGAGTGGCAAGGTGCCCGCCAGGTACACCATGGCCCTTTGGGAAACCCTGCTGCCAGCTTTCCTCAGCCCTGCAAGCCTCCCAGGGGTGTGTGCTCACCTTTCCTGAAGAAACTTCATCTAAAAACTGAGTTTGCTCCTTGAAAAATTAACTATTTTTTGCTTTTTCAGATAGGTGTCACCAATCTTACTGCAAGGCGATTATTTTACACCGCACACTGTAGTGATGCTCTCCAGAAACCCAGGAAGCAGAAAACTACATGAATATTTTTCAGTGCATCTTTTTCATTTATCTAAAAGCCCCTTTCTCCCAAAGGGGAGAAAGATTTTGCCCACTGTGACTCTTTTTCCTGCATCGATTCTAGTTTAGAGACGATTAATTGCTATCAGTTTGTTCTGTACTGACCCGTAGGAAACCAGAAGCAGCCCTATTTGTGGGCGACCCCTCTTCGCCCGTCCCCGCTTTCCTTCCTGCCGGCTGGCAGGCTGGAGAAACTCCCTGGTCGGCCTGGCTCCATTGCTGAGAGATTCACATTATTTATATGGAAAAAGCGCAGGATGCCATCTCCCCGCTCGCTCTGCCTGCATAAATTGCACGTGTTTATTATTCATCGTAACACAGCACATTCTCTGTTTCTGTGTCACTTGTCACTAATCACTTATGCATCTGATGTGCGGATCCAGAGCAGGTTCTTAAGCATTCTTGGCTTCGAAACATAAGATATGCATGGGTAAGAGTTTATCCCACCCCCAAAATAACAACTTTGATACATTTTCAAAAGGGAAAGTGCATATGTTACAGTACTCAGGAGCAGCAATAACCAAACTAGCTGAGAAGTGACACGGACTTGGGTTATTTTCTTGTTGTTTTTTTTTCCTTTTTGGTTTTTTTTTTTGGTTTCTCTTTAGTATTTCATGAAAGTGTGTAAAAATCTCAACATTTGAATGCCACACGCTTCATTCTGCCTGCGAGATAAAGGACATTTCTCTAAAAGAAACATACGCTCCTTGTTCCTTGTTTTGATTCTCTGTACAGCTTGTCACAATGCATTTACATTTTGTCCATACATTTGGATTTGCAACCCGAGCTGTGCTTTTGAGGAAGGGATGCAAACTCTTCTCTTCAACTTTTCAGAGGCAGTTGGGCGCTGCCCGCAGCCTACCGTGCACCAGAGACGCGCATCGCACGCATGCACACCCCTGCCAGCTCCTTCTGCGACCCACCACCTCTCACCCCAGCGGCTCCTTCTGGAGGGGCTGGGCCGGTCTTGTTGTCCTTCAGCTGGGGAAAAGCTCTTTCCTGGCACTTTTCTCTCCCATCCCATCTCATTCCCTTCACAGCCTGCCTTCCAACTGATAAAAGGTGACTGCCACACCTCAGTGGATGGTGGCACTGTGTCTGCCCCAGCTTTTCCCCCCATATATCTTCCTCATGTCTCTTGTAGCCTCTGGGAAATGCCAGAAATTGCTCCTTCCTTGCCTGGATCTGCTCTGGGAAGCACTGTGGAAGCACTGGCAGCTCTGGAAACCTTGTGTTTAAGACACTGCCCCTTTTTTCCCTTCTTATGGCACTGGATGAGCAGCAGTAACAGTGGGAGGCTGGGGATGGAGGCCCCACGCAGCCCCAGTTGGGACAATGCCTGTGTGGAGAGACCTGGTCTCGTGGAGTCTGGGTATTGCTGTGAAAAATGGTCATTCTGCTGGGCAAATACCATCTAGCAGACTGAGAATATGGAAAAGAATCCTGCACTTTCTGGTAGTTGACCTAATCCCTCTGTAATGCAAACCTAGCATCCACAGCCAGTGACCGATCCATCTACAGGTCTGAAGGGTGTGAGCTCCTCCGTTGGACGTCTGCAGTAGGTGGCTATGCCATCTGTACGTCGGTCTGTGGCTCACCTGCACCACGTCACCCTGCAACAGAAGATCTGTGATATTGGCCTGGCCTTGTGGGAGGGCAATGTGCGGATCGGACGGCAGAACAGTAGCCTGGATGACCTATATTTACCAAAATATTTTATTTTTTTCACCAAGCATCTGCAGGCCAAATTATTTACTGTGAAAAATACAGAAGAAGTCACAAAATTGGTCAATTGTATGATGTGAACATTTTCTCCTCCAAGGCTGCTGAAACAGAGGACTACTTACTGATCTCCCCAGCTGGAAACATGGGGGTTTCATCCAAGGAGATAGTTTTAATTGTGCCTTGTTCTGCTGACATCTGATGGGAACAATCTTACTAAAGACCTCCAACTGCAAGTCCTACTTCTTGAGTGAAGTCAGCCCTGCGCTAACACCAGAGAGGCAGCTTGAAATTAGGATACAGAAAACTGATGCCAAAAATATGTCAACTTAGAAGGTCATTAAGAATTATCCGTTTGTGCATGTTCACATGCCAGCAGTACCTTAACTGATTACCTTGGAGGGATAGATTTGTCTAATGAACATATGAATTAACAATATAAAATTGTGATTGATAAATCAAATAAGAATTTACAATTTGGCAATAAATCTAACCAGAATGGAGTTTCACTGGATGCGAATGTGAGAGGAGCTGTTGGTGTTCTTTGCTAAAAATGACTCTTGGTGGTATTTTTCCACTTCATGACACCACAGTTGTAGGTGACTGATCTGAAAACCAGCCTGCCTGTACCTCAGGCAGAGACAAGTTGTTCTGAAGATCTTGGCTTACCATTTCCAGCAGTTATTTTTTAAACCGCTCCACCTACACCTTTATTGATCTTTTTTTTTTAAGCTCAGCCTAGAAGTTAGTGGTACTGGCAGACAAATGCTCGGCTTTTAAACCATGTAATAGTTGATGTAATTCTGGTTAAGTAGTTTTAAATTTAGGTACTCAGATAAAAGCAGATGATGTTTAACTCTGCTTTTCTTCACTGACATAGCTCAGGAGGGAGTTTTGATTTTTGTCTCTGAAAGATAGATTGCATTAGTAGTTTCCTGAGTTGTGGTTTCTATCTCCTTCACAAGGAGTTTTCAGTCTGAAAGAGCAAGACATTTAGGTTTAAAAAATCTCGTGTGCAGGTGGGCTTTTTTTTTCCTTCTAAAGCTTTACCCTCTTGGTGGCTAAGATCAATACAACATTCTTTTTGTTTTTAAATAGGCTTTTACTGGCAAATTTACTTCATTTATGATAAACCCTTTGTGATTTCTTACTGTACCTTCATCTTTTTGGCTTGTGCCATTTTGGGTTTGGGGCATTCCTAGTGCACAAGCGAGCAAAATTCCATCAGAGCTGCTACAAGTCTAGCTCTTGTCAAACTGCATATTAAAGACCCAGATAATAAGAAAGTACCAAATGAGTTGTTACATTTCGTTACGCTGTGTGACTAATGCCTCCCTGTGTGCTAATGAACCAAAGTTAGGTCATAATGGCTTTGAAATATAAGATTATTGAGGGTTTCTTTGACTTGATATAAAGGGGTAACTCCAGCCTGTTGAGTGTGTAGTGCACTGAATACCACTTCTTTAGCAAATTTAAAATTGCCATAGTGCAATCTGATGTTTAGTTGAGGTGGAAATTTCAAGGGATATTTATGTCAGATCCTCCTGTTAAAATGGTTTGGATAGTCACAAAATCAAGAAAGTCCGTTACCGAAACCCTGCACATCATGAGACCAGACAGGAATGGTGTTGATTTGAAGCCTTCCTGTGTGTCCCTGGCTGTGAGGTGCTGCATGGTGGCATCTCCAGTGCCGAGGCACACGTGCACTGGGAGTCAGCCCCACTTCTTCTGCAGCACCTATTAACCTCAGTCAAACAAAACTCAGCAGACAGCTTGGGAATATCATTCTCTAACATTTGTCTTTCATTTTCTAAGGGTCTTTTTCTCTCTCTTTGTACACGCACATACGCACACATGCCTGTGTATCTGTGGATATACATATGTGTATATATATATTTATAGAGAAGAAGAAAACACGCGCGCTGCGTGTGTCTAGTTACATGGGTAGGTTTACACGTATGCACGTGCCTATTTGTATGTAAATGTTATGGGATGTCCTAGTAGGCTCCCAAGGGGGATATTGTATAGAAAAGTGCCTCCTGACTCGTAGCCCTCCTTTATGTTTTCTTCTTTCCTATATCTAGCTGCTGTTGATTCAGGTTTTTTGCACCAATTTTTTTTTTTGTCCCAGATCTGTGACACTTTCTGTGTAATTTATCGCGTATAATTTTTAAAGTGAGAAAATGTGCCGAATGTAAAAGTCATAGTAAGAACATGAAGGTAAAAGCACTGATGTTTGCCACTATAACCAGAAAACAGAGCACTAAGACTCACTGTATACTTAACGGATGTCATTGTGCTATGGACGGTAGGGATAGTAAGGCAAAGCTGCATTGTACCGTGGGCTTTGCAAGACTTAGGCTCCCAAGGGGAGAGGGAGCCCATCAGAACTACTTGAGCACCAACAGCTCCTGAAGGTCCACATTGGTCATGGGCTGCAACCATATTCACTCTGCTTGGAAAGGGCAAGGTTCGGAGCAAACTGTGTAAGCTAACAAAAAATAGGAGTGCGACTGTAAGTGAGTTGCTGTGCGTTGGAGTGGAGCAGCTTTCGTCACACGAGAGGGGAGGCTGGGGAGGCGGGTTGCATGGGGCTGCAGCCCCGTGGCTCAGAACGTCCCGGGAAGCTGCGCAGCAAAGCATGACACAAGCCTTGAAACATTTAGGGAGGGGGCATGTTATTTTAATATCCTTTTTTGTGCTTAATAGAAAAGGGGTTTGTGGTTAATTCTTTATTATCTCCGACAGCAGTTCTCGCTTCGGCTCCTCTTTCTTTAACTGCCAAGCTAGCATTTTCCTTTTTTATTGCTCCTTTCTTCGAGGTTTGCTTTGGAATAGTGCCAGTTATCATTTCCCATTAGGGCAAATATTGCATCAAACTCATGATTAGGGATTTGAGGGCTTGGGAATATCATTCTCTAACATTTGTCTTTCATTTTCTAAGGGTCTTTTTCTCTCTCTTTGTACACGCACATATGCACACATGCCTGTGTATCTGTGGGTATACATATGTGTATATGTATATATATTTATAGAGAAGAAGAAAGAGTGCGCTGCATGTGTCTGATTACATGGGTAGGTTTACACGTATGCATGTGCCTATTTGTATGTAAAGTTTAAACCTCTTGGACAAAGGAAAATGGAAGAGCTTTCTTCTTGTGTGAGATTTCAGAGGACTTGGAAGGTTAATAAAGGAGGAGAATAACAGATTTGTTTGTATGTTTTGGGTTAAATACTTCAGTTTTGCAGTGAAGGAAGGTGTTAAGAACACACACTGTGAGCGTGGAGATGAAGCCACTGCTAGGGAGCTGCTACCAGTTTTACCAACCCTACAAAACTGGGGAACAACACTGCCTATTTTTGAGTGTGCCTTTTACCGTACCTTTTTTGTTACTTACCTGCATATATACAACCACTTCATGTCTAGCACATTCCTCTGATAAAGTGGCAATAAATATTACATTTCTAGAAATTAACTATTTTGCTGTATTAAAACCTGCTGCACCACCTGTATTGAAGGACTGTGTAGATACTGAGGCTCTGATTTGGGCATCCTGCATTGCTTTTAAAAGGTGCCCATTTCTGTTCGTTAAGCAAACAGGCTTAAGTGTCCTGAGGCAGACAAGAGGCTGTGCTTCGCACTTGCACCAATGTGGGCTTCAAGTCATCCGGGTTTTGGCTTAATCTACCTCTTCCTTTGCTTACCTCCAACATTTAGGCACTGCTGAGATATTAAAGAATATTTCCAGCTGCCACCCATTTCTGATGCTGGCTCACAAAACCCAACACCCGCTTTCAGTACCTAATTTGGGGGGGATTTTTAAAGAATATATTTTTTCGCTGGTGAAACATTGCTTACGCCCAGTCTGGGGGTAGGTGTGTTGCAGCTGGTTCCCCCCACCAGCAGCCTTGTGGGGATGGGGGGTGGGCAGGTGATGGGAGGCTGGAGCTGGTAACGATGCCTGGGGTCTGGAGTCCCCCCGTGGGGCTGCCTGCCCACCCCATGCCACCCCCACCACTGCAGAAATGGGGCTCCTGAGAGCCAGGCACCATCCTCCTTCACACACGGCAAATCACTTAACCTCTCGGCACGTCAGCCTTCGCAGCTGTTAACATGGGGAACGGTTTTATTTCGCCTCCACTCGTAAAGCTCATTGCGGCTCTGATCGACCGGGGGCCACAGCGTTATTTCCACTTACAGATAAGTTGGATTTTGGCAGCTGGTGAGCTGGAGGCAAGCACATTCATCTGGGTAAAATCCCCTGGCTGGAGAAATAGCCAACGGGGAAGTTTTATAAGGTAGACACAAAGCAATATCAGCAATATCCAGAGCAAATCTTGTATCAGAGTTGTCATTTTTGCTTCGGCCCCGCAGTGGCCAGCTGGGGATTTGGGGGGGTGCGCGGCAAGATTTGGGGGAGCGGGTGAGATGCGGAGCAGTGCCGGCCAGCTCATCTGGGGTGGTGCTGACACTCACAGCCACCCGACAGGTTCCTAAATACATTTATTTCCAGGCAGCCAATTTGCCTGCCTCCAAAAAATTTATTCTTCAAGGCTTGCTCCCATCTGCCGAAAGAAAACATGTCATTTAAAAAAAAAAAAAAAAAACAACCCTAACATTGACAGACAGGAGTGCGGGAGTGCGTTGTTGAGCTAAAGCCCTCTGCTTTTACCTGAGCCAGGCGCCGGCACCGCGTGGTGAGACAGCCCTGTCACCCACATGCTCTATTAACAGTCAGCTTTTAATCACGCTTCTCCCTGGCAAGACGACAAATATTTTTCCCTTTCTCACAGTTCACCCTTTCTTTTTTCCAACAAATACCGCGCTTACTTCATTTAAATTTCTGCAAAAACAACCCTGGGTGAAGTGACTCAGTCATTGTGCAGATTAAATACAGTGTCACCTCTTTTCCTGCCTGTAGTACAATGGCTGTGAGTTAAAATTATTACAGTAATTTCACTAATTTCTGCTGTAATTTCTACTGATAAACCTGACTTTGTGTTTCTAACTCTGCCCTGCTTCTTCTGCCCTCCCTTTCTGAAAATAAAGTTGTGGTCCCCACATGGGGAAGCTTCATGTCGAGGGAAGGTACAGTAAGCTCCTAGTTATTTTAGAAATCTTAAAATGATTAAGGCAAAAGAATGGTTAATTATAATATTCTAAAAACGCAGCTGCTGAAAAAAAAAGTTTCAAGCAGCCACCAACTTCTTATTATTTTGTCATCATCTTATGATATTCTTACAACATATGGGAAAAACAAACGATTAAATCTCTGTCCCCGAACTGCCCCTGCAGCCGTGCAGTCCTGGGAGCAGCAGCATCTTTTGAAAGAAGGAGGCTCGGCCTGACTCTCTGCCGGTGAGCACGGGGGAGGCTTCCAGCCCTGCATTCACTTTCAGAGCCTTGAAAGCTGAATCTTCTGCTGGATTTGCAAAACATCAGCTGGGAAAACTGTGACTAAATCAAGGGCAACAACAGTTTGCCAGGGAACAAATATCCCAGCCTTGGCTATACCAGACTTTTACTGATCTCCCGCTCATGTTTTCTTTTCTCACACAGCAAGGAGATAAAAAAGTCATTGCTGGTATTGCCAGTGGGGCTGAATTATGGAGCCCCATAAACATTTTCACACTGCCTCAATAAAGAGCAGCAGCCTTCTCCCTGTGCCCACATTTTTGAGGCTACCTCAAAAATAAATCTGCCTACAAGAGGAAACCACAGCATTTTTCCCAGAGGCGACCGGTGCTTTGGGTGGGTAAAAGGTCTCACATTGCCAGTCTGTCCATGCACCAAGGCCAAAGTGAGTAAGGAGCCCCTCAGTGTGCCATTGCACCCAGGGAGCTGGGCAATTATTGTCAGCAGTATTATTTATGCTGAGGTGCTTTAAAAAAAAAAACCCAAAACACAAATTCACCACTTTATTTTAAAACTAGAGCTCAAGCAGGATGGCTTCTAACTAAGGATCAAGGTGGAGACTGCAGAGGGAACTAAAGGTGCTGAAATTAAAAGTAGATGCTGCTGCAAACACTAACCAGAAGTCATCGTTGCATCAGTGGGCACAGCAACATCTGCGGGGACTTGGTGAGGAGAGTGGTCTTTTTATGACTAAGGTCTGACTGTGCCCTCATTACAATCAAGCCATAAGAGGCTATTGAACACAAGCATTAACCTTTGTGGTGGAACAACGCACAAGTTGTATATACTGCAGCATCATTTCTTTCAGTTACGTGAAAGACAGAGGCTATGGCTGTGACAGGGTTTGTACGAAGCCCTGGTTAAAGAAACCATCCACACTGGGAGCACGGTGGAGTGTCCTTCATTTCCCAGTATAGGCATCGACTATTTTGACGTGGGAGGAAAGAAGGCATGCCAACCTACTACAGAGGCACTTCCAGCTTTTTATGGAAAAATGTCATTGGAGGTTTGGAAAAATACTGGCCGAGATCAGTCCCAAACCTTTCCAGGTCTGTCTGTGGCATACCACAGAGCACTAGTGTCACTTGGCATTGCTGCCCCAGTAGCCCCAGCTCTGCACAGGAGCTGCTGAGTGCCAGGGGCTGCAACGCCCCGATATCCGATGTGCCTGCATGTGCCTTTCTCCCAGCCGTTACTTCCTCCAGCCTTCCATCACCGTGGGCTGAGCACTCCTGAATAAAGAGCTGACAGTGCTTGTCAGTGAGACGTGCAGAGCGAGGACTAAATGAAAGTCTGGGCACCTGGCAGATTACACCCATCCTGAATCTAAATGTCTGCAAATATTTAAGATGTGTGTGTAACAGAGACTTATGGGCTCCTGTACACGGGTGTGTACATATCAGCCGTACCTGGCACAGCTCGTGCAATGTAGAAAGCCTTTGCACAATCTCCCAGTTACAGGAGTCATCCCCAAAGTTTGCAAGGAAACATCCCCAGGAGGATGTGAAGCACAGACTGGGGTCAGCAGCAGGATGAGGAGCAGTACCCAGCCTTCACTGCTGGTGTGTTTTTCCCTACACTTGCCTCTCTCCAGCCCTTTTTTCACCCATGGAACGGCCAGGCTGTCATGCACACGCACCAAGCTACCAATGTGTAAATGCTTGGTACTGCAGCCATGACAGCAGTACCGCTGCCCGTGCCACCAGCCGACCACCTATGCGGAGCTGCAAACCAGCTGCATGGAGCACTGGGGCTCATTCCCTGGCAGCAGGGTGGTTGAGGGTGAAGTGTCCGACCCCTCCTCTCTGCTCTGTGCCAGCCACTTGCTTCACAAAAATTACACAGCAAAGTGGCCATAGCGCTCACCCCAAACCAGCTCAGGCTAGTGGAGATTGTCTTGCTGACTCTGGAGGCTCTGAGACAGGCTGATAACAGCAGTAACATCTCCAAAATATTCCCGTAGGCTCACAGGGCTGCAGCTCCCATCAGCCGCGCATCAGCGCAGGGGAAGGTGCGCTGGCTTCTGCTTCTGCAAAAATATACCCACCTGCACTCACGAGGTTTTCCCGCCACTTCCAATGGAAGGTTCATCCAAATACCTTTACAGTCACCATAGCTTGTCTTAACTTGGTGTAACCAGACCAGCTTAACTTTATAGTGCTGCTTTTTATAGGGAGGCATTTATTTCTTATACCAGCTCTCAAGGATGTTTTATCTGTTTTATATCCCATTGAATCCTCTGTGAAACTGCACTAGTTTACAATAATTTTATTACTTTATTAATTAAACGTTTTCCAACAAGCTAGCTATGGCATTTCTTATCATCAAGGGTTCCATTAGTTTTTAATGGTGTGAGACAAAATTACCATTTACCCACATGCAATTTAAGAAGCATCATTAACATAGAGAAAGCACCAGGTGGGATTTCTAATAGTTACTGTTTCTCATTTTTGTTTTTATTTAAAAGGAATAACTGGTTTTGAGGTTTTTGCTGCAAGGTTGCCAAATCCTCACTTTGTTTTTTATGTTCAAGATAATTTAAAATAATGTTCTTCTATCTCCTAAGGCTCTTCTGAACACCATTTCCCTTATCAGCACATCACTTGGTTCGTACGCAGTGTCTCGGCGCAGCCGGGTGAGTGTGTTGTCTGCACAGTAATCGCCAAGAACAAAGACTCATCTGCACGGTCAGTGAGCAGGAGGGGTGACTGACTGTGTGTGTGTGCGCACACACGCGTGTGTCTGAGACACTGCCTCGGTTTGCGGGGGCGTGGGTGGGAAGTGGCCAAGCCGGAGTGAGACCCAAACAGCTTGTAGCCACCACCTTGCATGGCTCAGGGCCTGGAGGCTCTGGCTGCAGGGTCCCGCAGAGCCCGTCCCATGCACAGGAGGCTGGGCGATGCTCCTCAGCCACACTCACCCACAGCATCTGGGACCAGCACCGCGAGAACAGGAGGCAGCAACCTGCCTTTGTAAAGTTCTTGAGAACTTTGATGCAGACCCTCTGCACAGATACTGGTTTTCCATGCGAAAGACAATGGAAAACCCATGGTTTAGTAAATATTTACCTTAAACAAAATGGGAATAATTAAATGGCAACTTAATTCCTGTATTCTATTCAATTATGCTGACTGTTGACTAATTGCTGACTCAGTCCATTTACATGTTAATAAATGTCTGTGTTTAAGGTCCTCCTTGGTTAATTTTATGGGTTTAAGAATATGAAGGGGAGTTGCTGGGCTTTTGGGGTTTTGGTTTGTTTTTTTTTTCCCCTGTGAACTCATTGCTTTGCTTAACTCTGTGACCTCCTGCTGCCACACAGGGATGTGAGTGGCGCAGACCTGCCACCAGCCCTCGCAGACCCGGCGGTGGCCGTGGTGCACGTGGCGGGTCCGAGCTGGGACCTCGCTGCTGAGACATAGCGCAAAGGTCCAGATGGTGCACGATCCTGCGAACCGCCGAGCGCGAAGCGCGCGGGAGGGTGTTAGGGATATTTGGTGGGATGTGTTTGACAAGGTGTTTCCGTATTTAAAGGGGAGGGGAGGAAAAGGCAGATGGTGTGGCTGTTTCTAATGACATTCCCTGGCTGGGTTTTTTAACAGCAGACATAAGAGGGGCACAGGCACCTGACGTGCCTGTCTGCTCAGCTGCTGGGAGGGAAGGGCACACGGACAAAACAGGTCCCACCACCGTCCCCACTACCTGTTCTATTTATTTATTTTATTTGCCAGGGCACCCAGTGAGGCCAATGGAGGGCTCTGCCTGGGGCCGGTGTCCCCAGAGCTGCTGGTCCCTGCCCTGCTGCAGCATTCGCTGCACCGCTCTGCCCCGGCACTAGCTGCATGTCTTGGGGGAAACCGCTCTCTTTCCCAGAAACCCACCTTCACTGCTTTCCTTCCCTGCACCTCTCTCCCTCCGGCCCCATCCTGTCTGATTTTCCTGCCGTCTCGGCCCTCCGCTTGCCCAGGTGGCTGTGCTGTCACCACCAGCGCTGTGCCGGTCTGTCCTGCTGCCGGTACAGGTTGGCGCTGCTGCCTGCCCCGTGGCCTTCTGGAAGCACCCGGGGCGATGCTCTGGGTAGGAGGAGGGGGGGGTTACAATTAATGTTTTCCTCTCAGAGGTTTTTAAGCATGCTACAATCAGAAGTGGTCTGGGTTTTTTTTTATGGTTAGGAGTGTCTATTAAAATAGAAACAAATTTTGCATTTCCTAAATGGGCAGATAATTGTTCCGTGACGAAGAGAGCAAATACGTGCACAGGGACGGCCTTCGCCTTAAATGCACACTGAGCTGAACTTCTGGTCAGATAAATTTCTTATCAGTTTGTTTGTGCAAGCCACGGAGCAAAAGCTCTGATTATATATTAGAGCAAGATGTGCAAAAATATCTTCCTGCATGCTTCCATGTTATCCTGCTTCTTGTCTGCAAAGGGGCTCTGGGGTGGCCGTCCTGGGGGTGATGTGACTGCAAGCCCCGTTGGGAACCACCAAAGTACGCGAACCCCTGCCGTGGGACAGACCCCACCACTACCATGCCAGCCTGTGGCCAGGGACCCCCATGCCTGGGCTGGTGGCTGGCTGGGTGGGTTCGGAAGTGGTGCCAGGCGCGTGGGCGGCGGCGGGCAGCACAGAGCTGTGGCTGGCACTTTATGCTAATGGCCCAGGCATTATTTATTCCTTTGGAATTCATTACAATCACATTATTTGGGATTGGCTCATTTAGTATCACAAATGCATCTATAGGATATTTTTATTGTCACCTGATTAATAATGAACGATTCTATTTTAAAGCACTGCCATACGCTGGGTTTTAAGGCAGACTTAAGAGTTACAGCAAATGATGCTGAAGCAGCTCGGTTGCTCCTCGCAGCCTGGTAAGCAACACGCAAGAAAGTGCTGCTCAGCCGCCGTGGTCCCCGATGGGCACCAGCCGTGCTGGCAGAGGCCAGGCACAGCGCTGCACCGGCACGGCACGCTTGTAGCCAGTAGTCCTAAGGCATCTTGCGCAGCTGCAGCTCCAGATTTCTCTCTATTCAGAGTAATTTTTTTTTGTGACAGCAGCTCAGAGCTGACTCTTCTGCTGAAACCAAAGTTCAGTACTGACCTTGCCTAAAGCAAGAAAAACGTCAACAATGCTTTGGGAAAATTCTGCCTCAGTTTTCATTGATCAACAATATCTTTGGGTACTGTAAAGCTGTGCAGGAGGGGAAAATCTTCACTGACAGCAATCTTGTTTTACTTAAAAGTAAATATTTCCTTTGGACATGGCACATTCCAACAAAAAAACCAAAAAAATCCACCTTATAATATTCTACATGAAATTCCCAGGAATACTTAAAAAGTAATTTTATTTTGAAAGCACTGAAATGACACTGACTTTTCTCTTTTTTTTTTTTTTTTTTCCTTCTCAGCACAACAGACTTGGCAATACTTGAAAGAATATAGACACTCTTTTTTTCTAAGAAAGGTCTCACCCAAATCTTTTGCCGAGACCTGCTTTTAAGCCACCCCATGCCATCCAGCTGAAAGGCTTCAGCTCCATTTCACACTGACCCCCAGCCTAGGTATGTAAGTGTGGCACCACAGCGTGGAAATGGCTTTGCCTTTCCCTACTCAACACCTCCTCACTAAAAATGTTTCAGTTGAGCAGCAGGGATGTCAATTCACACTGATGTCTGAGTTAAATTCCTTCCTGGAGGGACAGTGCAGGGGTGTCCCTGTCCCCTGCAAATCTGTCCCAGGTAAGCAGGTTGATGTGCACCATATTTTTGGATTTGGATTATGAGAAACTCACATAATTTCAAATCTCTCTGCAGACCACTGGGCACATTTTACAAGTGTTTGTGAAAGCCCATAGGTAGTTATAATGGCATAAAGAGTATTTTTGTGAATGCAGACCTACTCCCCGTACCCTGCAAACACAGCCATTTACATGACAAGACTGTAAAAGGACGACGTGGCAAGTTTTGGTTCAGACACGTGGGGTCATTTACTGGGAAGCGGGAGCTTCCGTCCTTCCTCCAGTTCGGGGTATGCCTGTGCCCCTCTGCAGCATTCAAGGGGGCTTGTCTCCCCATGGGGTGGTGGGAGCCGGGCACGGCTGAGGCTGTTGCTGCCACCTTGGTTTGTGTGTTGGGTCTTGCAGCAGGGAGCTGTGCTGCTCCCAGCCGACCCCGGCAGGCAATGGCTCCGCTCCCCCCCGGGTCAGCACTGACACCCACACTGCATGGCAGGACTGGGTGCAGGCAGGGCCGGGGAGGTGCTGGGTGGGTGCAGCTGTTTTCTATGAAAAGAGCCAAGGGGATTATTCACATGCGAAAACTGATCGCTAAATATTTCACCAAGCTCTGCCTGAGGTGGCTTAACAGCTCTGCATTCCTGGTGAAACCAGCAGAAAATCACATCTTCTCTCCCTGCATTTCCCTTTGGCCTTGAATCCAACACAAAACTCATCAGTGAGGGTCACACCTGTGACACAAGCACCTATGACAACTTCATTTCAGGTTTTTAAGGCTAACCCAATGACCTTGTTTTATTTTATTATAATGAATAGTTATAATTCAGGTCATTAACCTGAACTAACAGCTGACAGCAAAAACTGTGTCTAGTTGTGGGTTACTTTATATATATTGGTGATGTTGGAACACATTATGATTTTTGCCTTATGTAGTCATTGGTGGCATCACGTCCGAGAGAATGACTCTCCTGCTCACCTCTGCCAAGAGTTTCAGGTCAGCGTAAGACCTTAAATTCTTTTTGAATGGCTGCAATAAAAGCATATGATGGACTTGCTAACATAAAGTCATAGAATACATGACACTAATACTTCAGTACCAAATTTCTTTAAAAAAGTTACAGCCAGGAAGGACTGTTATAAACCTATTCCTGCTCATGGTGGAACGTTTTAAATAGCAAGGGGAAGGGCTCCTTGCCCACCCCCTTTGCAAAACCTCCCAATGGTGCCACACCACTTTCAGGTGGGAAGTCCTCCTGGACAAGCAGGACCTCCTGCCCGTGGCCGTGCTGGCACATGCTGCTACAGGGCTGCAATCCAGGGCTGGACTCCTCCCATGAATTGCTACTGGCTTTAGGTCCTCACAGAGCAAAGTACATAAGCAAAAGCTCTCTTTAAGGCTACAAGTGAAAGCCTTTTGTGTCAGGGTGGAAAACACATGCTTGTAAGTTAGGACATGCCTAGGCAGCTTGCTATATTTGGACATACAATATTTCTTTTCAGGTATAATCCACTTAGGACAGTCCCACAGGAATATTTGTGTGTAGAAGACATGGGTGCCCTTGGGGCATGGTGATTTCCAGCAAAGGAAGGAATTATCTGAAGGCCTAAGCCCTTCCTTCAGCGCACGAAAAGGTAAAATAAATTATTAGAAGCACCACTCTCCCACTGGTGCTCACAGAGCTGCTTGTTCCCGCTGAGGAGATGGTGGTGAGCTGTGTGTTAAGACCTACTTCACAGGGACGTTACAAAGCTAAACACATGTTCTTGCGGTGCCTTCAACCCCTCAGGTAGAAACCACCAACCGCGGTCACTGTAAAGTACTGCTACCACTCTGAGAACATAGATAGTGTCAGCAGCTCATGAGGTCCTCTGCAGTGGGGCCGCCTAAGGGCTGCACACCACTTGTCCATTTTTTTTTTCTAAATAAACATAAATAAGCTACTCAGGCTGATAAATAAAACTACGTAACACACACACACACATTTGTTAGTAGACAAGTCAAGCGACAGTCTTCATCGTGTGTATGTATATGTACACACACAGACATCTATACACAATTCATCTTTTTATTGGAGAGTTACATGAAGTTGGTGTGTGTGTGTGTAATACATGTGTGTTTTGTTCGCTTGCGTGATCACTGCAGCAAAATCCACATTAAACAGGGAATTGGAGACTGTGTTTCTCTATATGAAATCCAGCTTGATTTTAGAGCAAATGCTGCCACAGAGAGCACTGCCAGAGTCTACGTTGCACAACTCCAGGCAGCATCTTTCATAAAATAATTATATTTTTTCTAGATGTAGTGAAAGCCTTGAAAAAGTTTACTTGATGTCTAACCAAGCAATGCCGCATCTTCAAATTTGAAGGAGAGCTCAGAAAGTTAGTTTTTTATTATTCTTCATTTAAGTATTATTTTTTAATTGCAGCGTATTAAACATAAAATCTGGTACAATCTTTAAAAATAAATAGGACCTAACTATAAATGGGCCCTGTTGTGTTTTTATCTTTGACAAGCAAGTAATTGCTTCTCAAATTTATCAGTTTGTTTATGCAAAAACCATTTACCAAGCCTAGCTCAAAAGCATCAATTTCATCATTATCATCTTATTAATTTAGCCAAGCTATAACACAGCTGATTATTCCTGAGTAATATCCTCTGCAGCACATCATGTGTGGCAAAACCATCTGTACAGTACCTATTTAATAAATAAACCCTCGGCTAAATGTCTCTGTTTATTGAGAACTAATGTTTATAGAAAATATAATGGAACTCAATAAATAACTCAGCTTCATCAACCTGCATATGAATCAGTACGAAGAACGCTGACATCATCACCTTTCAAGTACCAGAGAAAGCAAAATTACCCAAAAGAGCTATAGAGTCAATATTAAGGCATTAAAACTGCAATGAAGGCATATTAATGCTTAAAACTTCATTGTTGGCAGTAGAATTGCCACCACGGACATATTTTATAACTCTAAGAATACTTAGGCTTTATGACTGTTTCTTTGTTGAGTGCCTTGCACTTAATGTAGTTTTCCACTTTAAATAAAAAAAACCCCTCAAGATCTTAAAAAAAAAAAAGGAAAAAGAAAATTGCTGATTCTGAGCATTCATTTTTAAAATAATGCAAACTGCTGATTCCAATTGTTCGGATGGAGGAAAAGGCAAACTTATTTAACTCCATGCTTCCTGAGCTCCTGGCAGCAGGCGCAGGGTGTGCAAGGTGACGATCGCTCGGCAGCACTGCACAAAGATTACGGAGCAACCCATGCACAGCTAAAGATGTTATTAATATAATGCCTGGGTTTAGGGGGAAGAAAAATTAATTCAGTCACCACAGATATTGGGACACTTCTTGATTGCTGCTTGTTCCTACAGAGGCAGCTCTCACCAGTTTGTTTGATTTGGTGCTTTACAACTGCTCCTTTGCCTCAAATCAGGCATTGAAAACACCTCTTATACCATCATCAGATAATAATAAATTCCTTACAACTCCTTTCCTGGGGCCCTCTGAGAACTATTCTCTGGTTATTTATATTTTGCTGTCTTTATTTCTGAGGAATGTCGCTCTGTATATGCACTTTAAGTGAGGGCACTGCCTGGCTGCAAGCACTGGACAGACACTGAACCAGCATCGTCTTCTGCAGCCCCACCTGAGATACCTCTAATGGGTCTCAATTTCGTGGGAGATAGCTTTCCCTCTGACAAATGCAAAGACTTGTGACATTGCATCAGTAACACTGTACCTCCAGCGCTCGATCTGGAGCAAGGGCACGGTGCACTTTCTTAAAACTTCTCAGAGCACCTCCCTGCCTGTGGGCAGGCCCAGCCTCCTCTGGGGTCCCTCTTCTGGTGGGAGAAAGTGGATCAGAAGGACCAAGCGTAAGACACAGAAAACATATTTCATAATCCACTCATCAGCGCACAAGTAGTGGGAAACACCTAGGAGTGTGAATATTTTTAACACTGTATGTGTTTACATAAAAAATGTGATTTACACAAATCTTCCTTTTCTACACTGTGTAAACTGGCTACATGGATTAAAATCAGTCCGTCACACTTTCAAGGGAGAGACAAAAAAGGGACACTGAGATCTGAAGAACGATTTCCACAAGCTTCTTCACCAGAACAAACTGCAGATGCTTAAGTGATGTGGGGGGTGGGATCTAGCCTTAAGAGGAAAAGTGTTGATATCAAAACTTTGGTTTTGGAGGTCATGCACCTGTCCGGTGGGCAGCCATGCTGGGTGGGACACTGCTGGGGGGATACTCACACACGGGTTGCTGTGCTGCTTTGCCTCCAGTGTCCAAAAGGGTTTGAAGAAAATAAGACAAAGTGATGTTTGTGCTTCTGAGTTATTAAAAAAACATACACTTCCAATACTTGAAACATTTCAACCACGTAACTAGAGAAACACGCAAGCAATAAGCAAGAAATCCCTGAAAACTACAAATGGAAAAACTTGAGAGAGATTTTTCTGAATTTTCTCCAAATGGAAGGAAATCTGAGGGAGGCCCCAGCCGTCTCTTTCAGCTTGCAGACTGCCACGGACCCTGAGGTCCAGCTGCCTCCCAGTGAGTGGGCTTGGACTCTTGGAGTGGCTTCACCCCCCACCTCACAGGCAACAGCAATCAGCGCCACATCCCGCTGCAGTCGCCTCTTGTAAATCTTGCACAGAAAGGGTAACTGGTTTTTGGGGAGCAGTTGGCCCCTTGGCATGAGGGGCGGCTGTCAGAGAGCAGAGACCAACCCCACCAACCCAGCCAACTGCTCCATCAAAGCGGGTCACCTGCAGCACACAAATCCACCTTTCTGAAGGACTTTCAGGCTGGCAGAGGGCAGGAGCATCCCTGGCCCGAGCACACTGACCACCGCTAGTGACACGGCTGAGGGAAACAAGCTTGGAGCAATCCTGCATTAAATCAGCACGTCCGAACATCTTGGGCACTCTGCAAGTGCCTCGAGTTTTTCCCATTCTCCTCAACTTATGTTGCACATATGCAGCTCTTGTTTGCCTTCCTGAATAAAATAGCAGATCCACAGCGCTTCGCCGCCTAATGAAACTGAACATATTTAGAACATATGTGAGCCTGCTCGTCGCGAAAAGAACCATTTGTGGTTAACGAAGAAAGTATTCATGGTTTTGCTGCTAATTGCAGGGCGGCCTGCGTTTTCTTTCTGAGGAAAGAAAAAGGTAGCGCCACTGTTGTGAGCACACAATAGAAGCATGGCGCCTTTTTTTGCTGAGTTTCGGTGCTGTGGGATAAGCAAATCGATCCATGGGGCAGGAACATGGACAGGGAGAAAGAGACCATTGATAACCCTTATGTGGCTGTACATCAGCTGAAAACCCATATGTTTCTTTTAGTTATTACTCACACTGCACATGAAAAGATGGGATATTTTTCTCACTCAAAGTCGATGGGAGGCTTGCCATTTATTTTAATCTAGCGGGATCTGCCTGTTGCCAGAGCTGGAGACTCGTGGTTCCCAGTGGCTCCCACACAGCAGCACTGCCCACTGCAGCCTCATGACCAGGGTGCCATGGCTCTGGGGCTAGCAGAGCTCTCGGCACCTCCCTCCTCCCCTCCTGGCTTCCAAGGTGCTATTTCATGGCCTTTAAGGTTTGCTAGGAACACAAACTGCTCACGAGAAATTTCACAAAGGCAATATATTAGGTGATTTACTGAAAATAAGAGGCATCATTTTTAACCAGTGCATTTCAGCCTACTGCTCTGTGGCAGACATCAATTCTCCACTAATTTTGGAGTACTGTGTTGACACAAATTTTTGTGGCCAATATGATTTTTTATTTTAATTAATTGAAAATTACCCCTGAACCCTGTCTTCACTTCTAAAGATAAATAACAGTTTTTTTCTTTCAAAAAGAGAATTAAAATGATTAAGATCTTCTTCAGAAGTATAAACTGCTACATCTACACATTCTTAAATGTGAAAAATCTTTTGTCGCTATCTTTGACAATTTCAGAAATCCATTATAATCCATAGCTTGAGAATGTATTAGTGAGCGAACAAACTGTTACCAAATGAGCACAGAACTGGTAAGTCCCAAACGAACCCTAAATTAGAAGCATGTAAACCATCAAGGCACTTGAATAGATCAGCAAGCATTTCAGTGGAGAAAAATCAGGATCAAAATATGAGATAAATGCTGCAGGGCAGAATATACAATTTTAAAGGCTTATTCATACGTTATACAGAGAGCCGAGCTGGTGTTACATAGTCAGTGCTAATGTATCTGCCTGAGTGGGAGGCTGGCAATTTAATTCAGAGAAGGAATTCGGGCTTTGAATGAGTTTGCACATGTACAGAGCTGCAAGTGCCAAGGAAAATGGCTTCATTTCTAATGAACGAGCATTTCAGAGGGTTGAAGTTTAAATAAATCGATTTGGTGTACCTGGCTGCTGGTAAGACCGGAGTCACTCTAGGGATCCAGTTGACACATACTTGCACCCTAATGCCATGTCATGACCATCATCCCTGAAAACACAGAGCTGGAGGAGGAAACAGGGGGAAAAGGACTCTGTGGACAAACCCCACTGTTTACATTAATAGCATGCTGCAAGCAGGACCATTCAAAGGCAAAGCTAACATCAGCGCCCAGGCAACAATTTCTCGGGGCAGCCTTGCTGTGAGTACCACAATTTTCACCTTATTTTTGGGCCAGTGGGCTTATGTAGGCTGCCCGTGCTCAGCTCAGGGGGATTCGGACACAGGTGCTGGAGCACGACTTTGGCTGCCAGGCCAGTGCCGGCAGGCAGCTTTTTGGTGCGAGGGGAGGAGAATTGAGAAGCACACTGCTCGTGCCTCAGCTGAAGGCCAGGCTCCTGCCTGCTTGCCTCAGCTTGGCAAGGGCTGTGCAGCACGCTGGGGCTGAGATAGCCTTGGGACACCAGTGATGGCATTTCAGCTGGTTACGCGAGCCCTTTGTCAGAGCCATTTGATTTATGGCAGTGAATGGGTGCCTGAACCACCAAAATCCTGGCAGCTGCGGGTGAATAAGCTGCACCGTTCATGGTTGGTGGAAAGGAGAGGGAGCAACTGAAATACAAAATGCAGACAAGATATTAATTGTTGCCTCTAATATTTTATGAAGAGGAAAGATTCCCTTTACAGTTGCCTGGCTGCTTTTAAAAGGTACCCAAAAGGGATATATTTCTGATTATGTCCTTCCACCCCACTGCTCTGAAAGTCACGCTTTGCTCTACAGACCAAAACCAAACTAATGCAAACACTGTCGAATAGGATGCACTTTATTATGTTCATAAATAGTGATTTATGGTGCACTATCACCCAGGCTAACAGTATGCCATGTAGCAATGCCATAGCAGAAGTACAGCCAGAGTAGAAACAAATTTAGGGCTTGGGCTGGAGTAGAACCACCAATAGGACACTGATGTGGGGGACCACCTGGCTGAGGGGAAACCGGGCTTCCCACCGCCTGCCCTCGTGTGTCAGAGAGAAATGAAATACTAACATTTTTGTGTTTGGCACAATAACCTTACAGCAACTGCAAAGGAAGGTATCATCTGAGTGAGATAATTGTAACAAAGCAAGACTAATGCAGCAGTCCTCCTGCAGCTGAAGGTCTCTGACCATCAGTGTGTCCTGCTGGCCTCTCATCCTGCTGTCCCTTGCCCTGACCTCTGGCCGAGGTGGTAGGGAGCACTGCACCACCACCGCAGCGTGCATGCTGAAATAGCCTCAGCAAGGCTATTAAGAAACTAAATTACATCCTTGATGTCCGTTGGCTTCCAGAGGGCTGGTTTTGTTTACAGGATGGGTAAATGCCAGTGGACTCAGCATAGCAAGAATAGAAACTCCTCCATTACCGTGAGGCTGGACGACAGATGGAGGGAAGGTCATGGGCTGGGTTTGTAACCGTAGGGCAGCCAAATGGTTCCCCAGCCTTTGGGGGCACACAAGCTCAGCTGGCAGCTCCTTGAACACCCCACCACAGGGGGATTTCAGGTGCACCGCTCTCCACCATGCTGCCAATGAGGCGGTGTCTCGGGATGCCCAGGAGCGCAGGTTGCACATAGGGCTGTTGGCACTGGCTGCTGCCCACGCTACAGCAAGCAAGACACACTCACAGGAAGTCCATGAAGTCAGGAACTGGTCCCCCTGGGCTATTTCAGGTTGGTTATTGCAGGTTACGGCTTTTTCCCCCCTCTGCCATTTGGCTCTAATGTGGTCTGACAGTGAGAGCAGCCAAGGGTGAGGAAGGGCTGTGGGGTTGCTCTGGGGTCAGGCTCATTTGTGGTGGTAGAGCCACCTACAATTTCACCAGGAAGGTGGATGATTATCTGCCACCTTGCCATCAAACTGAATGGCGCTGCTCCTGCTGTGGCTGCCTGGACTGATACACCCCACCACTGACTTCCCACTTTCCATGGCCACCTCCCAGCAGAGGCTCATGGTGTACCCAGAGCTTGATTAATTCAGCCAGGTCTTTCAAGCCCTATGTGCTTCCTGACCAATGCGCTCCCAGCTAACAACCAAAGTAATTATGAGTTCCCAAGTGCATGACCATTGCTCTTCCTTCCAGGCAGCACCCTGCCTGTGGCCATCCAGATGCCCCAGCAGTACGTACCACTCTGCGCTGCCCAGCAAATATCATCAGCACATTCCCACATTTATGTCAAGGTAAATGGTTAAAATATGGAAGCGGTCTGGTACCAAGAAGGATGCTTGAGAAACTGGACAAGTAACTATCCCCTCATGCCATGCATCCCCTTGAAATGTATAAAGTTGTCATCTCTGCTCTGCTTGCTGCCCTCACTGCCCCACGGCTCCCATATCAGTTCCCATCATTGCCTGTTTAGCTCATAATTTCCCACAGGGTGTCGTATGAAAGTGAATGGATGGAGAAATCATTCACTGAATAAGGAAATGAGATCAGTTTGATACCAAGTGCCTTTGGTAAACCCATGCTACATTTTATTGCATGTACCATTTACCCTTCAAAATTATTTCTGGAAAAACCTGTTCTGTATTATTCAGGCATGGCTGTTTTTTGCTCTCTGTCACCTGGTGCAGAGGCTGAGCACTGTGAGGTGTGTGTGTGCTGCTGCTGCCAGTGTGGATGTGGGGATTGCTGGCTCTGCGTGGTGTCACCTATTAGCTCTCACTCCCTGCCTCCTCTCCAGCCTGCAGCACCACCATCTCCAAGGAAAATGGAGGCAATTATTTTGGGGCCACTCCAAAATTACCTTTAATCCTTGGTCCATTGTGGCCCCTCCCTCCCCCACGCTTTCTTCTTCTTCCTTCTGATAAAGAATTGTTTGTGGTTTGTTTTAATTTCCTTTGCAAGGTCTACCACAGCCGCTGCAGGAGAAGCTACTCTTGCTCTTTGCATGATGCTTTGTAAAAGACAATAGGCTCTTGAATGCAGAGTGAGCCAAAGAGCTTTGTTTCTGCAGTGCCTCGGTAATAATGCACACGCTGTCCTCTGCAAATAAGAAAATAATGTCATTGCCAGGTTAACTGTTACTTCAGAAATACAGAATCCCTGTTCCTGGAGGCAGCTGTTCTCTGTTTGATCGAGGAGCACACAGGTCGCCGTGGCAAACCAAATTAAAGTGCTGAGCTGCAGCTTTGCCAGAGAGCTCCGATGATGTGGAGGCCAGATCTCCTCCTGCCCAGCCCCAGCTGGGGCAGGGGGATCTGCCATTAGCTCCCTCTTCCTGGCGGGCATCTGGGATGCCCAGGCTGCGAAGGGGCTGCGCTGCAGCCTGGCTGTCTGGGGCACCTCGCAGCCCAGTGCCGCTGAACTGCACTGAGGGTGTTACAGTCTGACACACAATTACCCATTTGGGTTCTACCCTACTGGCAAAACTCTACGTTTCTATGGAAAACAATAGGCTCCTCTGCTTGCCAAAAGGAGAAATCATTCCTATAGAAAGGCATTTGACAGGAATGTAAATAAATAAAGATACATTGAAACAGAAACACTGGAGGAAGGTTAATTTCTGTACATCAGATGTCAGAATAGATTTGTGAAGTAGTGAAGAACATAAACAAGTAGATGAAAAGACTGTGATTAATGAAAATCAATTAACTATGTAAGAGGGGTTTTTGCAATCTGAAAGATAAAACCAGGGGAGGAGACCTCTGCCAGGGTGGTCTTGGTGGGGCAGCCAGGTAGGAATCAAGGGTGGCTGGGGGCCAGGCCCCCTCTTGCCTTTCCCTCTGGGGATGGAGGAGCTGTGTCTGGTGCTCACACCAGAGCAACATAGCCAGAGCTAGAGAGAAATGAAGTGTCCCTGAATGGGTGGAGGTGCTTAAAAAATACAATCTAAACCTCTAGCCCTTAAAAAAAGACAAAAATGCCCTCAGCGTGCCCTGCTGCGCAGGCATCTCCTCTCCACTGTGGCGTTGGATTCTTTGGTGCAATGCAGAGTGGCCTTGAGGCTGCTCGCCATGCTGTGTCCCTTGTGCAGCACGGATGGGCTCACCTGGCCAGTGCTGCAGGAGCCCCCCTGGCACAGCCCATGGGCTGACCCTGCCAGGATGTGGCACAGCTTGGCTGCACCGCACCCTCGGGCTGGGGCGAGAGCTGTGCCTCACTGCAATTGGGTTTCCCCCATCCCGCGGCTATAATTAGATTTCTCGGTTTTAATATGTTGAATTAAACACCTACCTCTGGGAGGGGAGGAAAACAGCGTCCTGTATTTTTTTTCCTCAGCAAGTAAGCAATTTGCTGCATGCTGTAATTTGTCTGCATGCTGTCCTTTTTTTGGGACACATGTAATTTTGCTTTGATGAATGACACACATTAGTGATAGCCCTCCTTGACGGCCGGGCCGGGGAAGGAGGCACTGACAGTCCGTGGGACGCTTACAAAGAAACTTTGTCAGCAACCGCAGGAGCAACAGCCATTCCAAAGAAAACAAGCTGGGAGAAGGGGCTTACAGAGGGACTGTGCTGGTGGCAGGTTAACAGCGATGCTCTGCAGATGGGGAAACCCAAAGGGGAGCAGGATCCTGGTCTTGATGGGATTTATCCCACGGTCCCTGCTTTTATCCCAAAAATGAGGAAGGCAGGCAGTGAGGTGGGTGGGAGCTGGGTCTCAGCAGATGCAGGCTTCTGCTGGGGAGGGGGCATTGGGGGAGAGAGGGTGGGGGCGACCCCCTGGCAGGCAGCACTCTTCCCCCCCGCCGACATCCGCCCCATAAGGGCTGCCATACGGGCGGCAAATAAACCACTTGCCATTTCTCTTCTAATAGGGGCCGGTTGATGGGTGGCAGGAGGCAGAAGCGGCGGTTTGCTGCACAGCCTGCCAGCGAATTTGTGACTCCCATCCAAGCACTGGAGAAGCGACTGGCAGTGGGGGAAAGACCTTATGGCACGCACCAATATTTGGAAAACATTTTTTTTTTAAACCCCAGGGAAGAGAAGACTAAACATCCGGGTTTTCCATTAATAAGCTCTGTTAAACAATAAGCCTTGGCTCTCCTAACACTGGTGTGCTGCATGGGACGGCTTTTCCTCACTGAAACCAAGATCAGGGGCTCAGACACTGGAGCAGGAATGAAAGGCAGATAGCTCTCTGTGCTGTTGGTAGAGTAGTGCTGTCTCCCTAGTTGTTCGAAATGCAGAGAGGAAAGCACATATTTGCTCTGTAATTAATGCAGTTAAAGTATAAATGATGCAGTGCTGTTGCCTGAGCATGGGTCCAGCGCACACCAGGAGTTGGGAAGGGCTTCCTGCACCCATGGGAGACTTTGCTTCCAAGCTCCCTCAACTGGACCATGATTTTGGGGTAGCTTGATCCCCTGACTGAAGGAAAGAGGCACTCCCTAAGCATGACGAGAGATGCAAGTATGAGCAATTGCTTCCCAAGTGGAGATGATAATCTCTCGCTAGTGCTGTCTTACGAAAGGCTGGTTGGCTCTCCGGTGAGAGGCAGCTCTACTCCCTCCCTCCTTCCCTCCCTCCCTCCCTCGCTCCGGCGCAGGCACTGCTGCTGCTGCTGCTTCCTGAGAGCCTCTCACACCGCTATTGCCAGCGCTGGAGTGCACTTAACCTCTCCCTGAACAAAGCCAGCATGGATCCAGGCAGGCTCTTCAGCAAGGGTTGCCTGTCCCCCAGTTCATGCATTTGCCACCAAGCCACCAGGTAGCATGAATTACTACGCTGTGAATTTACCGCATCCTTCATTCAATTAGTAAAATCAAAGATACCACACTTCCACAGCTCTGTCACTTAATTTTGCAAAAGTGACTCTCACAAGGATAGAGGCAAATAAACATTTTAAAGCCGGAATACAAACTGGGTTATTGGCTCGTGAGAAGGTTTTGATGTCTGAAGGCAGGGACCTGATCCGATTTGCTAAGTGGCTCCTGCTGGAGGCAGAGTTTGCAGGTTGGGTCAATCCTGCTGCCAGCACATTTCTGAAAACCCACACTATTGCCATGGTCTCCTTCTTCCCTTTGATGTCAGGATCATCAGTTTCCAAGTTGACACCTAGACCTGTGTGATTCCCTGTAGGGCACATGGGCTGCTCCTACTGCCAGGAATGGCCGGCTCAGACCCCAGAAGGCCATGGCTGGGCAGTGGGCAGATGCTGCCCCACCAGCAGCCGCAGGGGTGTGGGAGGCACAGCCCACCCCAAAAACATGATCTGCCACTTGCAGCTTGATCTGTGTTGGGGTAACCCCGTTGCTGGACCAGCCTTGGTTGTGCCACGGATCCATCATTTTGGGTGCAGGGCACCAGGGGACTGCAAGGAGCAGGCAGAGCTGAACACAAAACCTCACCAGACCAGCTGGATGTGGCCACCTCTGCATCACCCCACTGGGGACAGGAAGGCACTGCCAGCACTGTGGGGTCACAGTACCCAGGGCTTTCTAGAGTGATGGGTGGTTTGGGGTGCTTAAGTCTGCATTGCTTTATAAAGCCCCTCAGAAACCACCCTGGGGACAGGTGGCACTGGGGTAATCACAGGGGGACAGTGACGGGACAGGAAACCTGGGCACTGCATAAACAAAATCCCATCCAGCTCAAGGGAAAACACGATCTGAAAAACAGCTGGGGAATACTAATCCAAAACACATACGCTTTTTAGCTGCTCCAGTGTTTGGGAAGATGTATTTGTTCCTACAAATGCGTGTCTGTACAGGGACAAATTCTCTTGAGTGGCTGCTGCAGGCCAGGAACAGGGACTGACCGCCACTGAGGAGGGCATGGGAGAGCCCACACAGCAGATACCTGCCCCAAAACACACTGGCAATGTATGTGGGCATGAGCAGAAAGAGCAGAAATTGGGAAGGGGGTAGCCCAAAAAGCTGGGGGTATTACGGCAGCAGCTCCTGGGGCCAGAGGAGCCTTTGCAGCTGCGAGCACTTTGGGGCAGATGACAAATGCTGCTGCGATTTCTCAGCAGTGTCCTGGCAGATCCATCAATGAAACAAGGGACAAGGGCGTCCTCATGCAGAACCTGGGCAAAGGCATCCGGAGAGGGCTGATGACCCAAAATGTTTACAATCCTAACAATGACAAGTAAAACTGCTAGTAATCAACAAATCTGGTTGATATCATTCCTTCCCCCTCAGGCAAGAAGAAAACCAGCTCTTTAAGACAAGACCCCTCTGTGCAGCCAAACATAACACCAGTTCTTGTGCAAAGCTTTGCAGAAAAAGATTAAAACATCATGTTGTTTCCCAAGCCTGCTGCAAGCCCCCTCCCTGAATGAGCCCGTTGTGCCCTACTTGTACTGGGCAGTGTGCTCAGAGCTCCTGGTGTGGATTTGGGGATGATAGGAAGGGTGAAGCATGTGACCCCTCAGTCATCCCAAAAATTCAGCACAGGAGGGATTCGGAGTGGTTTGGGGGCTGCGTGGAGCTCCCTTGGCACGCCACAAGCTGTTAGGGCGCACAGCGCAGGATTGAAGGGTTGTAATTGAGATCAGATATGCACAGATTTTTTTTTCTAGTAGAAAGAGAAAACGAGGGTGGCATCAGCCAGAAGCTGTACTTGGGTGTTCCTCAGGTGGCACTGCAGTGGCATGAACATGTCAGTTATCCCAGCACTTCTTCAACTTCATTATTTCCCAGCAAAGCTCAGCCCATGATTTTGTCCTTATTTCTTGTTCACATGTGGATTCCTCACTACAGTATCTCTTGAACTCTTCTGTGGAAAAATTCTGATTTTAAAATATTTCAAGTTCCACTCCAGAAAATCCAGTGAGTATTTGCTGGAACTCAGTGAGTTCAGGTTTTTCGTAGTTGCTGTGCACAAGACCTTCGGTATGAGATGAGCTGAAGGCAGGAGCTTTAATTGGCTGAAATTCAACCAAATCTACAGGAGAAAATCTAACTATAGACCGGTATGCTACACATGCCCAATATGCTTGAATTTCTTCATACCACCACACCCTCTGAGTAAAACCTGGTCCTTCCTGCATCTGAGGACAGAAGAGACGGAGGACCATTGCGGTGTGGAGGTGGCACTGGGCCAGCAGGACAGAGCCACAGGCAGGCACAGTGCTGTGCCCATGGCACTGTGTTGCAGAAAGGGCCAATTGCAAGAGCAGCAGGTAAATCCCAGTGGTTTCCCACCCTCTCCACCTGTTTCTCTCTGCCTCTCTGAATAAAAGGTTTGGGGTGAGAAACAGGGATGCCAGCCAGCCGGGGGTCATGCTTTGCTGGGCTCATGCCCAGGCGCTTGGCCCCTCTGCCAGGGCACCGTCGCCCAGTGGGCAGCAGCAGGGGCTGTCTCCTTCCCCCACTCTCCCAGTGGGCAGCGCAGGTCACCAGAAACATGCCAAAGTGCTCTGCACCCCTACCCTCTGCACGCAGTGGAAAATAATTTATCTTAGTGTTGCCAAGATTTAGATATTTACCACCAGCTTGCCTAACTGGTTGCCTCTGAGCGTGGAGCTAGAGGGATAGCAGCCCCCAGGGCATTGTGGTTGGCTTTTGTGAATGGCAAGAAGTGCTTTGAGTCAATGGAAATAAAAGCATTGCAGGAGCACTGGATGAGAAAACGGGAGAAGCCCCATATTGTTGCCGAGTCCCTAAAACATCTCCCTGGATAACATAATTGTATTTAAGAATGAGAAATAGAGGGCAAAGATTATTTTGAAGTGTGAAATTAACAGACTCTTCACCTCCCACCTGGGGAAAACTTTCAAGGCTTCCAAGGATAAAGAAAAGGACCCAAGGACCTGAGCCACCTGCGATCTGCTGACGCCACCACTCCATCGACGCCAGAGACCTTGAAGCGAATACATAGGGACTCAACAACACTGATGAGGGACAGCGACGCAGAATCCTTTTGCAAAGCACTGAGGTGCCATTGATTGCCAAGACAATACCTGGAAAAGCTTCATGGTGGGTGGGAAATAATTGAGAGGCACCAAGGGGTCCATCCCCCCCAGCTCACAGGGCCGGACTGCGGGCTTCCCTACAGCTTTGGCCCTAGAGTGCATCAGTGAGGAGCTAAGGACTAGCAGAAACAGAAGGAGAGCAGACACCAGCCGTGCATATCATAGAGCAACTACCCATTGTCCTCGCAGCAGGGAGAGAGGAGAGCAGACAAGAAATCAAAGGGAGAAAGACAGCTTCAAGACTGTACAGAGCTCATTGGGTAGACTGGATAGCTCTGATCAAATGTTGCTTGTGGATCTGCATAAATTAAACCTGTAGGAAGATAACTGGGAAGCTCAAAGTTAATCCCTAGAGTCTCCAAAAAGGAGAGCAAAGAAGAGGTCTCAGTGAGGCAGCTTCAGAAAAAAAAGGGTTGTCCCAAGAGAAAGAAGGAAGGAGGTGTCAAAAGGGGACTGACAGACCTTTTAAGTTTGATGGAAGTAGCATCCATAAAGGCACACTTGTATGTGCATAGGTAGTGCTAAAATAATCCAGCTTTTTATGACTCATTAGTTGCTGGTGTTTAAATATCATCCTGACATTGGTTCTTCATCCCAACAAGTCATCCCAGAGATGTTTCTGAGTCCTCAGCTCACAGGCAGGGCTGGGCAGGTACCTGGAGACCCCAAACCTTTATGCACGGAGGAGACCCGGGTGTGTGATCACAGCCAGCCGCTGCGCTCCCTCTGCCTGGGCACAAGTGCTGGGTGAGACTGCATCCTGATGCACTAAAAACTTGCTGTATTTTTTTAATCAAGTTGTTCTTAAGAGGGTTTACTGAGTGAGAGAAAACAAGAGACAAATTGCCAGAGACCTTCACTTAGACAGACAACCAAAACCACTCCTGCTTCCGCTGCCCCTGCAGCCTGCCTGCACATGTGGGTGCCTCCACCAAACTCTCCCAAGACTCTGAAGCCAAGAGCTCTCCATCTCTGACCACAGTACAGGTCGTTTCTAGCACAGCTGGGCTGGGGGCTCTCAAAGCTGCTCATTTGCCCCTAAACTCATTCCCACTGACCTCGACAGATATTTAACTAGGTAGCATCCAAAAGTGCCACTGCAATTACCTCAGGAATCCCATGACTCATTTCAGACAGGCTTCAGATATTTAGAGTCACTCAAACCCAACCAGAGCTCCTCAGCAGGTATCACTGAATTAATCTTTCCTTACATGAAATTTGGCCCCTCTGCAAATGGGAAAAAACTTAAGGGACAAGTACATGACTGCAACACATGATGTTGAGCTTGCTGGTACACGCAACAAGGCTGAGAAGGCGGTGAGGTGAAGTAACAACGACTAAAAAAAATAAAATGGAGATGGGAGTAGGCTTATTTCCATTGCTCAATGCGTTTTGGAATATTATTTTTTTTTTTTCTTCATGAAATAAATGACTTGGAATAGTGAAACAGCAGATCAATACAGCTCTGTCAGTTATAAGAGACATGTGTCTTGCAAGAGGAGGCTGGGCGAGCTTTGAAGCTGCGAGGCGCTGGCTGGCAGCTCCTTGTGCTGCACAGCACACAGCATGCCTCCTGCCTTGGCTGGCACGGGCGATGCTAAGCCGCTCCACTGCTTGCCCATTACAGTGAGTATCTGCAAGAATGGTCCTCGGCCCTGCTGCTGTCAGATCCTGGCGTTTGCACGTGCCAGTTTCCCACATGCTCGCTGCAAGGGATGTGCAGCACCGCAGCCCCGGGTCACACTGTATCCATATGGATAGACGTAAAATATAGGAACTGCTGCATTTGGGCCCATAGCATCATTGCAAAAGCTTCCTGCTTCCTCTGGTGCCCCTGTTTGCCAAATAAAAATGCTTCTCCAACTTTCCACCACTGGGCCCCCTGCATGTGTGATTCCAGCTGGGTTGAAACAGCAAAAAAAATGTAGAAGTCGCTTAATGGAGTGGAGAACAACCCTGGGAGGTCATCTAGGGTTGGCAGCTACGCAGAAGCTTTTTTATTGGGAGTCAAAGATGTGAGAGGTAGAGCTGTGGCTCAGAGGATGATGCCATGGGGCATTAGCCAAAAGCCTGTGCTTTTTAGGGTGATCAGAAATAGGGCAGGATCCAAAGGCCTGAAGCCAGTGGAAAGAGTGCCTCTAATTCCAGTGGTCTATGAACCAGGCACATGTGGATTTGGCTGAAAAAATGTTTTATTTCACAGTGCTGTGTAACACAGCAAGACCTTGATGGCAATGGACCTTGAGGTTTTATGGGACAACGGCATTTCAGCTTAAGAAACAGAGTGCAAAGATCACCATCAAGAGCGGGGTTGACAGACACCATTTCACTAAACTAATTAGAAAAAGAAGGAATACAGGAGAATGACAGCTGCCTCTTAAGATAATAGGAAACCTGTCTCTTTAAATCTGCTGGGGTTTTTCAATGCAGACCAGGCAGGGCTATAATCAGAGCAGGAGCGGGTCAGATTTAGGTTCAGTACAGTATAATTCCATTGCAGGGACCATCCAAGAATACTTTGGCAACCTCAAATATATTGAAATTGCCTTGGCTAGTGGCTTGCAAAATGGCTGTGGAAAGTCAAGATAATTAGAGCATTGTGGAGAGGAGAGACAGTAAAATAAAGGGTAGAAGACAAAAAAAGACAGGCCAATAAAAAAAGGATAACAGACATGAAGAAAGTTTCACAACAGAATAATTGAAGGAGAAAGGCATACCCAGCAGACTGGTGTCCTGTCATTTGTACAGGAGGAAAGGGACAATCACCAAGTAAAAAAAGAGTAACCTCCCAACAATTTGAGATTAATAAATGAATTTAAAAGCACCAAGAAAAACACAGCTGGGAGTTACATAGGGTTTCTGAATGGATTTAAATTGGAAATCAGACTAAGCGTGAGAAAGAGAAAGGCACTACTTTTGAAGTAACATTTTGAGTTGATCCTCACGTGTTTTGCCTGACTGGGAGTAGGATAAGCCAGGTAATAAAAAATCAGTTACGTAAACTGAGAAGTCTTTCTCTGAATCAGCAGCACCTTAGTCAATGTTAGCAAGTCTAAGCCCTGTTCAGCCAGGTGCTCGAATCTCTGCCTAAACACATGCGTGGCGCAGACCCATCAACCACTACAATTATGCGCTTATGAGCCCTGCTTAGTACCATGTCGCTTGTTACTGGAAACCTGAGATGACTATATGTTGTAAAACACTGAAGGAATTTTGCCAGCAACTACCATGGGATGAGTTCTGCAGGCATCCATTTTATAACAAATAGACGCCGCACTAAAACCGGTGCAGTGATGACGCTCTCCTGGTGCTCCCTAGCTCGGGAGTTGTTCGTCCTCCTGTACAAAAGCAAACCATGCATTCACACTCTACTTCTACACACAGAGAGTTTGCTCTCAGCTCTGGTATGTGTTTACCTTTTACATTCTTGTTTCATAATCCTGATTTTGACTTATTCCTTTTGTGTTTAAATATCCCACAAAATGTATTTGCATAAGAGTTTGGGTTTACACAAACACAGTAACAGAGACGTTTCTCTCCCTCACAAGCAAAATTATGCTTTACATATTACTTACACATGTATACATAATTTATATGTATACTTACTATAAACACATAGATGTATATATAACCGTCCTTGTGTTTTCCACAGAGGAAGCAACTTTTATGACTAATAAGTAACATTATCATCCATGTTGTCATGATCGATTATGAAAGCAGGAATGATTGAGAGTTTTTGAGCCCGTGATGGCTGCCTGGCTCTGCAAGCCGAAGGAGGAGGTTGGGGCTGCGGGAGAGGGCAGTGTTTTCAATAAACTCGCATCCCCCCATCCCTGAGCAGGGTGGGCTGTCCATGAGGCTGGTCATCATTCGACACGAAGCACAGCTCCCTGCAGAGGCCTGACAGTCCCTGCTCCCCTCTGATTCGCCACTGATACATTCCCTTCTCTATGCTTCTACTGGGAAACCGGCTCGTTTTTTTTAAGGCTTGTGGGCCTGGTCCTCGGCTGTTGTAAATTGACACAGCTGAACTGGGATGGAGCAGCATCACTACATCACAGGTAAACTTTGGGTCTTGCAGGTTGGTTTGGCTCACTGGCTGATACAGGTATTGTGGAGGGGGACATCAGCATATTCCTCCTTGTGTCGGCCTTCCTGACAACTTGCACCATGTCAGAAGATTTTTATTTGCTAGTATTAACCTTCACAGTAAAAAAAAAATAAAAATAGAGGATTTGTAAAGAAATTGGAAGTCAGGACAGAGAGTGTTCGTTCACAACTGTGGCAGGCAGACTGCATTTCTGCAGGTAGGGACCTCTCACTCCTCCGTATATGAGATAGATGCTCGTTTGCAGAGGTTCACTGACTTTTATTTCAAACTTGGCATTACAAAATTTCCCTCACCTTCGGTAAATCAGGTTGCTCTTGCCATGGCTGGAGGCTGGCTGTGAGACCAGACAGTCTGATGGTCCCTCCATCTTGGACATTTCTCTCTTCCTCTGACCTTACTCTCATTTTCCACTCAAAGAGGAGAACACCAAAGCAAAGAACTTCTCCCCAGACTGACACCCCATGCAGACATCCGATTGACAGGGGGTCACTGCACATAACGGCACAGTGGCACTGGTGGTACTTTAGATGGGAACAACTTGTGTCCAGTGGCACAACACAGCTAGCCTGAGCTGTGAAAATCATCACCAAAGGACGCATGAACTACAGCCACTTTTAGTAAATATCCTCCGGGTATAGATGAAGAACTCATGGACTGTGGCTCTGCCCTGGGACACAAATCTGCAATGTAGCTAAGTCTGCCTTGAGGTGCATGTTATACAAAGCAGTGGAGCAGAGCCTGGCTACATTGAGGTGCAGAGTTTCTGCACAGCCCCCGCTGCCAGCAGCCCCTGCCCCAGCCATTAATGAAATGATCTCTGCCAAACAGACACCATATCCGCAGCAGCGGCAGCTACAGCTCGGGCTGTCCTGTGGCTGTTTAATCTCACAGGCTGTGACAGACACGAGAACATGGAAAAATGTTTCTCACTTCCAACCACGACAGTGCTATTGCCTGTCCCGAAAGCTTAACATGTTAGCAGGGAGCACGATGAAAATTTCATCAGGCAGCTGTTCCCTGTGGTCCTTGTGGGGACTTGTCCTGGTCCTGCAGCCTCCCCCTGCCCAAGCCAGCAGCCTCGAGGTCCTGTGATGAATCATTTTAACGTACAACATGGAAAAAAATATTACCTGGAAATGCCTGGACGTGCAACTTGTAACGCAATGAGCAACAGCCCCACTCTCTTTTCATCCTCATAGATGTGCTTCATTATTAACTTTTCATGTGACAACTGTTTGTGCATTAAAAGGGCTTCACAAAACATAAATATTGGAAGCGAGGACTTCTAACAGCCCATATTAGTGAGTCCAGCCTTTTAAATGATGGTGACTGGGAAACTAGAACGCAAGTTGAAGAGGTCTGTTCTGACCATCATACCCTCGTTTTCTAGTCTTCAATTAAACCATTGCTTTTAGCTATTCATTTTATCAGTATTATATAAAACTAGGACAGAGTAAATGAAAATTTATAATTTATAAACAATCTGGGGAAAAAAAAATCACTGAATTATTTATGGCACTTTTGAAATATGTGTTTGTTACTTGTACAAAAATTAGTTGTTAGGTCTTAATCACAGTGGTGCCACAAATATGTTGGAAATTAGGACTCGCAAACCTGCTTGTTTGGAAAGAAAAAAACCCTGTAATTCTACCTACAACTGGAAAACCCAAACCAAACTGATTCTGAATGGTCTAGTTAAACAAGTGCCAATTATTGAATAATTCTCTGACCTAAACAGAAAGTTATTGTATATGGAAAGATTTTTTTTTTTTTTCCCAGAGAGTGCTTTATACCAGATGCCCTTTTAAATTGTTTTGAATTCTCTGTAGGCAGTAGATAACTAAACCTACAGAATGTAGTAATGGCAAAAAGGAAGCAATCAAGTTGGCCACTTCTGGTTAAGAGTCATGGAAAAGGCATCTGTTCTATATGAATTGCAGACTATAGGAACTTTGACAGTTCATAGACCAGACTTAATTTATTAAACTAAGTTTCTAATATAAACAGTAATTCGTTTCAGGCACTGACACTGAAGGTCTGGATTATGTGAATAAAATATAGAGACCTCCGCTGGCCTCCTGAAAAAAAGGTAGTTTTGCTGCATAGGAAGAAAATAACCAAGTGTGCCTTAGCAGCAGGCATCAATACCGAGGCCATGCCCTGCGTGCACCGAGGCACAGGGCACAGCTCTCCTTGCACCCCCAGCCCAGCGTGAGTATTGCACATCCAGCCAGCATTCCTGCCTGCATCCAGTCACCCGGGTGAGGAGCATCCTTGAGATCAAGGATGGCAGTTGCCAGACATCTCAGCAGAAGTGCAGTTTGAAGTCTTCAGAGAGACATTCATTCGCAAACAAAACAATGACTAATGGGATGAATGTTGGGAAAAAAGACAGAGAGGAATGCCTCGATGCTGTGTGCCTGCTGCCTGGGGAAGGCTGTTACCTCAGACTAAGCCAGGGCACGAGCTTGTCAGAGACCCACCTGCCAGCCACCCACACTCCCGCACTGGCAGTGTAGGGGATACCCTCTTAAGGGACACGACGGTGACCGGTACCTGCGGTGTACACACACACATGCATATGAAAATAACTTCTCAACAGCAGGACAGCATGAGGCCTGAGATCAGCAAATATTGCTATGAAGTAGCCGAACAAAATGAAATACTCAAAGCATGATTTACGGGAGACCCTCGCTTTGTTTGCACAGCCCCAACTTGATCCAGGTCTGCGAGAAGCATGGATCAGGGAGTCTCAGGGCCTGATGTCAGCAAATGTTTATCTTCAAGCACTTTAGTAATTCAGGTGAACGCAGTAGGACTATTTCATTGCTTAAAATTAGGCAGGTACCTAAACAATTTCCTGGATTAAGTTTACATTCATCTCAAGTTTCAAGCACTGGCTTTGCTGTAGCTTTGACCAAAAATTTGGTCATAACTCAGAAATCACACACAACTATTTCCTTATGTCATCAGTCCTCAGCAAAGACCGAGTATGGAAAACCTCAGGGTTTTTTCCCTGCCAAAAAAGTTATGGAAACAAGTGATGAGATGAAAGCATTTTGCATCGGCGCTGGCCAGTCCGTTGCTGTTGGCGAGAATAATGGACCAAAGTTTCTGGGGGCAGGAGTGCGAAAGCAGCTGCCCAGTCTCTTCTCCAAAAGCCAAAGGCGAGCTCTCCTTTGCCCCACGCTCCAGCAGTCAGTGAGAAGTGGCTTTTGTGCAGCACTTTGCTCAGGCATTGCCAACCCCAGCTAATTGCTTGATTCCCCATCTCATTTGCCTGAGAACGACTGAGAATGAGAGACGGCACAGGGTCTATAAAATCATTAATTGAATTACTAGTGTGGAATAAGTAGCACATCAATTTCAATTCACCATCATCCCCCTCCTCTCCTCCCCCATGTTTTAGAGACCAATCCTACTGTTGATATGTGCATAGCTTCGGAAGGAGGCTCAATAAATAGATGTGCTATTCTAGCTAAACAAATTTATTTTTCCAGCTGTTCTACTGAATTAGTAAATTGTAATGTTGACTTCAGACTATCTTGCCCATAAAATATACGCTGGCCTGTATATTTTACTGGTACTTCTTTTGCAACACCTCATTAAGGGCTGATCTAATCCATATCCCAATCTACTGGAATTTTGCTTTGACCCAAGTGAGCTTTGGACCTGGTTGTGATATTGATTCAATACCTATTTTATGTTTTATTGTTGAATCATTAGCAAGATTTTTGCATGCTCTCTCCCGTTACTTGGTTTTCTAAGAGATTTTAGGGCAATTTAGGGCTTGGAGTTTCGTGCCAAATGTGTTGTCTGAGCCAATGTGGTTTCACTGGCACATATTGATGATTGGTTGTCTGGGAAGCAATCCGGAATTTTTGTCCAGCCTCGAGATGGAAACTCCTCTTTAGCCTGCTTACGTGTTCTAATGGACTCAAAAGCTTTTACAAATTTTGCAGGTTTGGTTTGCTATTGTTTGGCATCTTCCATTGCATTTACACCAACATGTAGTAAGCAGCAGTGTAACACTGGGTCACAAGAGCAGCATTGCAGTCTCCTACCTTAACATAAACTAACTCTGGGCTACAGTTCAAGTTTACCATTTTTAAAACCAGCATCATGTTTCAGCTGGCAACGACCAAGTGAAGCTGAGCCTGGTGGCCTTCACCCTGCAGCTCCCATGCAGGGCAGCACGCAGGCAGGCACCGTGATTTTGGGGCTGCCGGCTGGCTGAGCAAGACGATTCGCAGGGTAGGGACAAGGCTGCAGGCGCTGTGTCTCCGGGGTCTATCAGGCACCAGGCAGACCCAGACGGGTTTGCAGCGGAGGTGCAGCACAACCCACATGCCACCAAAACTGATTGGCTTTGGCGAATCAGTGTATTCCTGTGAAAAGCGGGTTTGGTGGAAGACTACTCCCAGCCAGCGGGAAGCAGAACCACTTTCATAAGCTCCTAGATGGAAGTGGCTACCATTTAAAGTGCTTGAGGGAAGCAAATGAAGACAAAAATATTTGTTGATGTTATCCCTCCCCAGCCTAAGAGGAAGAATTAATGTTTGCGGTAACGTTAATAAACACACGCAGTTGTTCACACATGCACTTTTAACCTCTTCAGAGGGTTCTCCCAGGGTCGCCAAAAGAGCCTTTGGTAACAAAAATCAACCTGAAGTCTGCAAACAGTGACCAAAGTCTCGACACAGGAGCGCCGGGCCGAGGAGGGAGACGGGAGCGGCTGGCTGTGCCCCCCTGAGGGCAGCAGGGCGGGGCGGCCCCGGGGGCGGGGGGCGGCGGGGCGGTCCCGGGAGGGCGGGGGGGGCGGCGCGGTGCGGGGCGGCCCCGAGGGCGCCCTGCTGGGGAGCCCCGGCCGGGAGCGGCGGCGGGAGGCGGCTGTCGGCCGGGTGGGCAACGCGGTCAGGGGCGAGAGCGGGGAACGGCGGCGCAGCGGCAAGGAGCCGCGTACATTCTCCTCTGCGGGAAAACGCGAACAAAAGCAGAGCACAATTTAAAACCAAACAAATAAAGAACAAATAACAGGCTTTTAATGTCGTGATGCGAGAGGGATCTAATACCATTTCCACATCCATTAGGCAAAGGATTTTGCATGTTCCCTCACAAAGAGTGAGCATTTTCAACTGCTTTCCCTTAAATTAAGATGACAGGTTACCCCTGCACAGCGTTGTTAATCTTTTCCTAAAAGCTTAATGTTACTACTTAGTAGTTTACTAATAAATCAGAGAAAATATGTAATGTCATTTTGGTTTAGATATAGATGGATGACTTTTTAGTATTTGTGAAGTTGTAAAACAGGTACTGTCATGGTATTCAGCACAAGGAGCGATACTTGGCATGGTGGCTGGATTCCTTTCTACCCTAGGGCCATGGCGCATTACACCATTCACATGTTCAAAACCAATTCAATACTCTGTCATATATACTCCACTAGTAACTGGCTTTCAGCTGCCTCTGATGCAAGATGTATTAAGGATGGCTGTTAATTTTCATATGCTTTCCTTTACTTTGATGCAAATTTTCATTATTTTAACCTTTCTTTCCCTTAAAAATATTCTGGTCATAACTTTTTTTTTTTTTTTTTTTTTTTTTTAAGCATGCATCCTGCACTTGATTTTGCTGCTGAATTCCCTGTAGTTTATGGATTTACTGCTTTCAATGCCATACAAGTGCATTTAAATTGATAGCTGGGATGCAACCACATTCTTTCCTTTTGTGTGCCACTGATGGTGGGAGATGGTGCATCTTCACGGGGGCATCCTGAGAGGCAGCTTAAGCGGAGGAGGGCTTGACTGGCTTCATCTTCATTGTCAGAAGGTTTTATTTTACTGCACAGGAAACAGCTGGCAAAATTGGAAGCAAACAGCCACAGAGGGGAAGGGACCTTGTCCCTGCAGCGGGAGAGGCAGCTGCTGGGACATCTGCCCTGTGTTCCCCCCATGCACTGCTGAGGGGCTCACCCTGAGTTTCCGGTAGCACTAACCCCCTCCTTTACTGGTAGGTCTGTCTTTGCCTATGTGGAGTAGGTGTCCCTAAAAACCAGTCGTCACCAGTAACCTGCAGCACTGGGGTCCATGAGCACAGCACCTCATCAGCAGTGCAAGGAGAGAGGGCAAAGGCTGCTTGCTGCTTTCTGCCGCAATGGGTCCTGTTCGTTTGGCCACAAGGGGAGGGAGCCAGACTGCGAGGGAAGCTCATGTGGTCCCAGTTTTGAAGCTGGCTGATGTTTCTGAAAATCCAGGCTCTCTGGGGATGGCTTTCGGCCTGAGTTTTCCCATCACATCAGTGTAAATCTAGAGTAACCCCATTCGAGTGAGTAGGGTTAGTGTAAAACCAGTATGAGCAGGAGACAAAACACCCGTGATACACCTGAACCAATCCTATAGGGAAAAAAAAAACAAAAACAACCCACTTGGCCCATAGCACTTGCCCAGTTGCTGTCACTACAGATGGCAAACAGCATCTTTTAGCTGTCTGCACAAGTAGCATGATCCATTCTGCAGAAACACAGTGTCTCTCTGGAGAGAGGAGCTGGTCTCTCAGAGGGAGCGAGCAGAGGAGAAAAATCCCTATTTCTGTTCTGGTCATCTCTTGCTGTCACACAAGTACTGACCGTGTTTGCCCTTTGGAGGGGCTGCAGCTGTGCAGCGGGAGGGGGAGACAAGAAACATAGGCAAGGGGCCCCTGCGCCACCCCTTGCCTGGCCCCCCCCCGGGTTGGGGACAAGGCCCAAGCAGGGTGCCAGAAGCCTGTGCCTCCCCTGCCCGAGGCTGTGTGGGGGCTGGCCCCACGCTGGGCCATCCAGGTGCTGGCCGTCCAGGGAGCCAGGGGCCGCTTCCCCTTTATGGGGAATTTTTACAAGAAAAGCCCCGGCAGCCCGGGGGTGCTTTTGTGCTTTCTAACGCCAGATCCTGTCTATGTTCTTAGGTGCTCCTAAGGCCCCCTAATTATTGCTTCCTGGTCGTTTTTACTTCTCCTTATTAACTTAATAGGTTTTCTGATAAGCAGAAGCAACTGGAAGCACCCAGGAGCCACCACCAAGTGACCCTTCTCATTTAAACCAGAACTCACTATTTTGTGCCGGTGAACTATGCATTTTTTGCCGCACAATAGATGGCAGTAGAGAAAAAAGGCTGAGACTAGACAATTTATAGTTTGGAATATGCAGCTGATTTTTTTTTCCCCCTCAAATCACCATACAGTATTTGTTGCTTTCTTTTCAACAGAGAGCTTTCCTAGAAAAGGCAGTCTGGTGCGGATGAGGCTAGATGAAATAAAAGATTCATGCATGAATAATTAACATATTGGAGGCCTCACTTGAACTTGTTGCCTTACCCAGATGAATGAGTTAACATGTTGGAGATTATTATAAAGAGGGACTATTCTGCTCCAGTAGATCAAATCAGCTGAAAATGATGAAGTATCGCTGCACATATAAATATATGCTTGGTACTTAAAAATAACCCTTCCAATAAGTATAGTCATATTGGAGTTCAGCTACGCTGACAGTCGCAGCAACAAGATAAAAAGATTTGGCATGAGTCATTTAGTTTGACTTTTGCACTGAAATGAGATGCAAGCCTGGGAACTTGCTTTATGTAGGGCAGCCACCGCGCAGGCGGGCAGCTCCCACCTCCCCGGCTTCGCGGCACGGGGGAAGAGTGGTGGTGAGCAGAGCCAGAGCACCTCCACCTTCCATACAAAGGCTGCTGGATAAAGGCGCAGGGCTTGCCAGCAACTCCCTGTGACCCCAGCTGCTGCCATCTCCAGGGGCTCACCCAAGCGCCAAGATGGATGCAGAGCAGGACCTTGCCCAGCGGCCACGGAGCACATGCAGGAGCCAGCAGAGAGTGATGGAGTCTGCCATTGGCCCCACACCAAGCAGAAAGTGCCCCTTAACTGTAAATAGCCGTAGTTTACCATAGTCTTTTTAATTTAACAATGTTTTCTATTACTGTCTACTTCTTTGAAAGCTAATTGCTGCAAAAAGAAGTCTTCCTTGTAAATCAACATCAAACTCCTGCTAAGCATGGGAGGGAGAGGAAATTTCATTACAAGCTTTAATTCTTACCGCAGCTTTACAAATTTTTAATTGTGCCTAATAATAGCGAAAATGAAGCTGGGAAAAATGCAGGAGATTAAATTCACCACAAAAGAATTTCTAGATTTCCTATTCAAAATACACCGTTGCTTTCCTGCCTATCCATACGTCTCTATATCCCACAGCACTAACAGTAAAACAGGACTGGGAAAGAAAACTCTATAATCACTTTGCTATGCCTCCATTAAATAAAGCCTTTCCGATGCAGGTGGCACAGAGCTTGTGCCATGCACACTGCTTGTGGGGTGCCCGGGGTGCAAAGGGATGGCAGCCGTGGGCTGGTGCTTAGCAGGGAGCGGGACTTGGCAAGGCATTTGTAAACTGAGAGTGAAGCACACCCTATCCCAGTTGAGGCTCTGATCTCATTAGCTGCGTAGAAATTATTCCAGAAAAATGATTTTTTTTTTTTTCAGCCAAATCTCCTCTAACACCATCGCAGCCACCTCCCTGCCACATGGCACATTACGGTGGCTGCAGCCCTCATGCCAACCCGAGTGCTAGGCAGGAGCAGTGCAAGGTCACTCTGGCATGTGGCACTGGGCAGGAGACGGGTCCTCCGTGTGCGGGCTTTCTTTTTTTGCAGAGTGAGTTAAAGGTGCACTGTGCCATGACATTATCCAGGACTGCTTGAAAATAAAAATAGAATGAAAGTATTTTGGAGACGTTTCTGTATATTATCTCTCATCTGCACAGTGCTGTCAAGCAAAATGTCTTCCTTCTTCAATCAGTGCATAAACATAGACCAGATATAACAGGGCATGGAATTTGTGTGCAAAAATGTCTGATTTCTACACATGGCTCAATTTTCAACAAACTGAACGTTACCACTAGCAGCAGCCATGGTCAAAGCAGAGCTTTTATTCCAGCTCCAGCAGTGAACTGGGGCTCACTTGCTGCCTGCAGCCGGGCTTGGGCTGCCAAGGGTTGGCAGACCCACGGTGACAATTGAACGGCACTTTTCTATACACAGGTCCCCCAGCTGCTCACACAGTCATTAGCTGACGCACTTTATTCATGTGCCTTCAGTAAATTGATACTTCCCAAAATCTGGGCAGCAGCAGCACAGGGCTGCGGAGCGTGCCCCTCACCTGAGGGTTTATTTAGCTGTCCCTAAGGCTGCTCATCAGCTTTGGCATAGGACGGAGGCAATCCTCCCTGCCACTCAAGCGCTGTGCTTCGGTGGGTGCTTGCTGATGGAACTATCCTGTTCAGCAGATAGTTAAGGGATCCAGTAAGAAAACCTTCACCTGCTAACAATATTTTTCCACTTAGATCTGTTCCTAAAGCTTATTGCCACATCAAATCCCATTATAGAAAATAAGGAAATGTTAAAATTAAGAACTAATGTTCACATGAAAGAATTTTTTTTTACTATTTCCTTCAGCAAACCAATGAATGTTTAACAGTTGAAATTGCTTTGAAACAGCAATAAATTATTTCATGCATACATGCCAAATATTAAAACCAGAAGGTTTCTTAATATGAAGTCACTGGTACCGAGATTCATGTTTGCCTTTGTTAATTATCTACTTGTTTATTAGCTTAGTTTCACTGAGGAGCTGCTGATATCCCCGAGTTAAGGATTTTGGAGCTGTTCACAGGATGTAATAATACATTTTTATTGGGTGCTTGTTGAGAAAGCGTTTTTAGTTGTTTGCGCTTAAGCAGTAAAACTGCCGTTTTGCTCAGCCTGAAGCCCCCTGCACAGGTCCCAGCCAGCCTGTGCCCCCCTAGGGCGGCCATGGCGTCCCGCAGCGCCGCAGGCATCGGTTCGAGGGAAGGCAGGATGCTGCCCTGTCGCTGCAGCTCGAGCAGATCTCTCCCTTGGGCTAAAATGAGCCTCAGCCAGGACAAACCTGCCCTGAGGCCACATTCCCACAGACTCACGATGTGAGAAGTGCTGTTTGCTTGGGAAGTCCCTGTCTGAGTAAGTAAACCCAAAGAGACCCAACCTTTGCTGTGGATTTAATATTTTAAATTTGGGAAGATTTGTATTTATTTATTTATTTATTTTTAAAAATCAGCAGATTCTGCATTCTCTACACAGCAAACTGCTCCAGCCCACAAGGATTTTCTCCAGAAGGAAAAACCAGTGGCACAGACTCTGAGAGTATATTATTGTTGACTAAATTGTTTTTATCACTATCATTAAGGAGTTATGCCCTCAAGCTTCACCTCCCAGAGCCAGTGCATTAGAGCCAACTAAGAAAAATAAGCTTTCAGTTGTACTGACTACAAGGAAAGGCTTGAAAACTTCAGGTACATACGCAATGAGAAAACAAATGCCTCCAAATCTCACCAGTTAGCAAGACCTCAATGTTCAACCTGGTCTAATCACTCTGGAGTACTTGATGTGCTCAGTACTGCTTACATCCAAACCAAAACTCATCTTCCCACCCACCAACCTGTCTGAAGCACCCGCTGCCTCAAAACGGTCCTGCCCATCCTGCCTGCATGCTGTGGGTGCCTTCGCACCCAGCGCAGCGCCAGCAGAGGTGGGAGCGAGGAGCTGTGGGGTGATGCCTGTTTTACCCTGTCCAAACGTGGGGTGCCTCCTTTTGGGCACCTGTCCCCGTGCCATCTGGCAGCTCCTGCAAGAAGAGAGCGCTGATCGCAGAGCAGGGCTGCTGCTGCTGCTATGGCAAAGGCTGCGGCAGCATTTCAACAACAAACCCTTGCTTGGGGGAATTTTCAAACATGACCATAAAGCTTTGCTCTGAGCCTTAAATGTGGCTTTAAACCAAGGACTCAGCCAAAGCCTATTTTCTTCAAACTGAAGCCCTCTAAAAGAAAAACACCATGGCCTTTCTAAAAGCAATACCAGCGTGAAGAGTAAGGTGGGACGGGTCTCAGCTGCGGTTTGACGCCTCCTTAGTCCGTGGGGCACAGCATCAGTGGGGCACACCTCCCTGATTCCTGGTGGATGCTGGGAGGCCCCTGCGGGCACACTGCGCTGCACTGGGCTGCCATGCCCCACTGTGCCACTGTGACAAGGGCTCCAGGCAGAGGGGCTGGGAAACACACTCTGGCTGTGGGCAGGCACCCTGACCTCCTAAACGAAAACACGTTTTCTACTGACTGTGGATGTGTTACACACTATTTAGGGCAAAAGAATTGTCTTACGGTTTCCTCTCTCAAATGCAGCAAATGACCCTTCTAGAAATGTTTCTTACATTTTTTCAAAGCAACTTTAGAAAATATCAGCTTTAGTTTTGAAAACCAGTGATATTTTGAAACCCAAATTTTCCTAATGCTTCTCAAAACCCACAGAAGTTTAACACGCTGAGAACAGCATAATTAAAAAAAAAAAAATCCCATGAAGAATAACAAATACATTTGACCTACTCTAGTGCTTTTCAGAGGCAATACAGGTCCTGCACTGCAGCCCCCCTGCAGGGTGCATGCTCCTTCAGCCTGTGATGGTAACTCAGCTGCAGGTTTCTAGCAGGCTTAGAGATGTGCTTTTCCAGAAAGATAATAATTTTTTGGGCATGGCAGATGGGAGTGTTAACTCATAGTGCTAGGAGTTAACCTGATTGTATTATAATGTGATAGCTCCACAGCTAATGCCCATCAGCACTGTGGGCCATTTACTTTATCATAAAATAAAATTAATTGAGTGAAAATAAATTGCAGAGGGATACAGAATTTGAGACCATATACATGAAATACAGAATAGCTGAAGTCTCCTGTGATACTTATCTTCATTAGGGAGGAAACAATTATTATTAATTCTCTCCTTAAAAATAAATACCCTGAAACTTGCAACAAGATTTACCACACAGGCTATGGATGCTGATATGGCTACATAAGAGCTACTGTTTATTTTCCTTTGAAGAAGGACTTTCAGGCTCAGCAAAACATTATGGCAAGGCTAGCTGCTGGTGCCCACATCCCAGCGAAGCCTACCCAGAGCCCGTGGAGTGCAGGGTGGCGGATGTGGGGGGCCTGGTGCTACTGTGGGAGCAGCACAGAGTATCCCCCCAGCCAGGTGAGCAGCAGGGAGCTGCTAGCTGGGCTGTGGGCAGCCAGAGTTACCTAATGGGCTGCAATATTTTAATGGAGAATGTTTATTTGTGTGCATTTGCCAAGTATAACAAGGTAATGACATTGAGGCTTATTGATAATACAGTTATAATTCCATGTAATGACCAACTGAGCAAAATGATACAACCATCCCTCCTTCATCTATTATGCTCCTGTCCACAGAGACTTCTCAGTTAAGGGCTGTTTATTTCTGCAGCAAGACATAGACCAGATATGCAGAATATAAACCTTCCTATTAGGACTTTTTTTCCTTCCAAGCCATTTAACGGCACGTAATTTTGGGGATCAGCTTTCTGGTTGTGCAGTGAGCTAGGAGTCAGAAACGCAGTCATGACTGTGGCACTGAGTGAGAAGGAACAAGCCTGCTTGGTCCTGGCCACAGACATCTCCTGGGCTCCCACTTCAGAGAAGCTCTTATTTATTTTCTTACAGGTCAGTCACAAATTCCCACAAAAGGATTTCCACGTGTGTTAGTGATGGTGTTCCACAGGTCACCGTTAGTTAGTTTCCCTAAAAAAAAAAAAAAAAAAGTAGAGCAAAAGATTTTTTTTTTTTTTGACATCTGTATACTAGCAGTCCCTCAAGCTGTCTGGTGTCAGCTCAGCACCGAGGAGCAGCATGTGGCCAGGCCTTCCTAGTGCCAGCACACACAGGCATCAACGGACATGCCAAGATTGCCGCTGTTCCCTGTCAGGTCCTTCCCTAGACCCCTTCTACCCCTCTGGTGGGGCTGGGGAGAGACCCCAGGCTACTTCCCTAGCCCGCAGCCCCAGCCACCCACTGGCTTTGGCTTTTGCAGATCTGCATTAAAATTCACGTCTGCTCAGTGCAAACCACACCAGCAGCTTCTGCATTTGCTAAGCAGTGCCTACAAGTGCATGGGTGTGACGTTTCACTTAAACCACCCTGCCAAGTCATTCCTAGTGCCTCTTCCTTCACTTAATTGGCACCAGACACAGATTCGTCGCCCATGGGTGACATCTCCAGCCTGGCCGCTGAGAGGCTGAGCAGTAATAAACCTCCAAAGTGATGGGTGAGCATGAGGGACCCTTTAAACTCACAGGCATTTTACTTCATTACTGAAGACTCCATGTGCCTTTTACATTATGAGTTTTTTTTCCTGGCTCTCAGATCTCTGTACTGCTGAAGGTTAATTGGATATACTTAATAGAAATAGCCATGTTTGAAAGAGTCACATGCATCTGCCTCCCTATTTATAGGATGGGATAACCCTCAAGCGCTTGACCAGCACATAATGACTCCAGGTAGCGAGAACCTGAAATCAGATTATATCCCTCTGCAATTTCATTAGCACGCTGCCCAGCGACCGGGGGCACAGGGAACAGTTATTGGGTTGCAGCGCGAGGTGAACGCTCAGTAGCAGCGCAGTCTTCAGGCACTGCTCTGGACATGCAGGAAGACAGATAAGATGCAAGGGATGTGGTTTAATTAGGCCACAACTTTATTAAGTTAACTCATCTGGGATCTATCCAGCACAATTCTTTCTTTAATCGCTCCCACATGGTGAAGGGTTGCCATTAGCCCTCCTGGTCCCCACAGCTGGTAACCAGTCCTGTGTTGGGACCCTGCCACCCATCGCTCATATAAGGGTTAGCTCTTAGTTTGACAAGGGAAGCGGCACCATCATCGCCGTGGATGCCATACCCTGCACTGGCCCAGCTCAGCAGCAAAACATCCCACCTAGCTGCCACAAGGACAGCCTGCAGCACAACGTCTGCCCCTCTGCCACTGGCCTGTGGGCCGTGGCAGCCCAAAGATGCTACTGGCACAAGGCAACAGTGCGCTGGGATAGATGACCCCTAAGATGCAAAGGAAGATTAGCATCATGTCCTGGAATATATTTAAAAAAATAAATTAAAAAAAAGGCGTCTTTTAACCCTGTAGGAAGAGTGCAACAGCCAAGGTCCATTTTAGCGAAGGAGATCTGCTTCCGAGGGAAAAAAGAGCTAGGATTCTTCTAGCTATTGTCCACAGCATTGCATAGTGGCTAATGTTTTTGGTTTTTTTTTCCTTCTGACAAAATGCAGACTACCTGCCTGTGTTAGAACGCTTTGGGGATTTTAATTACCCAGTTGTGTGTGTTTGGGGCAGAGAGAGAGGTAAGCCCAAATGTAGAACAGACACAACTCTGCACTCCCACGTCCAGTGCTGGTCACCAAACTGCAGTGAGGGACTCTTCCCCTGGGCATGCACTCACACTTGGACCTTACCACCAACATGTCTGAGCCAAGTGGTGTCACTCATGCTTGGATGCAGAAATATTGCCTGCGTGGGTCAGGGGCAGCCAGTTTTTCATCTACGGGCTAAACATGCCATTTCCCTGACCAAAAATCAACACAGAAAGTGTCCTGAGGGGGCTGGCTCCAGCCCATGGCTGGGCTCCACATGGTGGGCAGGACTGCGCTCTCCAGCTGGGGTGGCACAGTGCGGTTGGCAGGCAATGTACCCTGCCTTGAGGTTGCTCACTGGCATGGTGCAATGTTTCCACACAATAACTTGAACTAATAATGTCTGTTGTGTCATGGATGCTCCATTTTTCTACAAAACAGAGGACAGAGGAAAAAGGCATAATCTGTTGCATGACTTTGTTGTTATATGCTCACTGCACTGGAAGCATTATGCCTGGGATCCACCGCAGCGCCATGTGCAAGGCTGTACTGCCATGTAACAGTTGCTACTCCTTCTGCTGCATGACCCTTGCTCTTTGCTTCTCTCATAGACAGCATTACGACTTTTGTTTTTTAATCTTCCAGATTATTATAAGTCTTTATTTGGCTGCTGCAACCTGAGGTCTTAATCAAGCTCAAGGCTAAATTATGCTGGAAATCCCCTGAGGGAACAGAGGTAATGCCAAGCTGTGGATTCCCAGCTGTTGCCCAGTCTCTGACTCAGCAGCTGTGTGGCATGTACATACACATATATAGAGAGTGCGTACATGTGCATGAGAGAGACCTGGGAGAGTCAGCAGCCCCATCCTAAGCACAGATGCTAAGGCTGCTGTTGCTGGAGGGGCCAAGGTGTGCCCATGTTTTAGCATTTTAGTGTTCCAACAGAGAGGAAACATGTTTTTCCTTGCATATCCAAATCTCGCTCCGCTTTCTCTCCATCTCCTCCTGAGGGGCTGAACCTGGGTCCCTGCCAAAGGAATGGGAGTCATGAACCTCCAAGGAAGTCTGTCTTCCGAAACCAGCCCTTTGGGAAAGGAGCCATCTCCCACCTCTCCCCTCAGACCTCATGCTTTGAAGGACATGGAAGAGATCTCCGACCAGGGGGAAGCCCTGGCAATGACATGCTGTGCACTCACTTCCCCAAGCCCTGTGCAGAATCGTGAGAGGTGAAGCGGAGGACCTCACACCCCTTTCACTCGGAGCAGGATGATGGTGTGGAGACCAGGGATGCAGTAGCCACTGCTTCCCCATGTTTCTTCACTGGCTAACCACACATCCACCTTCTGAATTTCATACCTAATGCAACACGGCTGTCGTCACTCATTGACATAGCACCACGAATAGGCAAAACCAGTATCATATATACACAAAACCAGTAAAAAACTGAAGGTCAGCAGCTGTCTGACTTCAGTCTGCAAGAGAGTCCATCCACCAGGTTTGATAATCCAAACACACACCATCAACGGACAGTCAGAATTTAAGCGATAGCCTTGAACCTGACACACAGCTACTGTGCTTTTGATGATAGCTTTTTTCCACACTATAAATAGACATTTAGGGACACACAGCACAAAGAAAAGAAAGAGGTTTTGCAGTTTTACTCAGTTGTTAGCACCTTCTGCAACTTTGTTCACAGACACTATTCTAAAGCAAAGGCAAATGGAGCGGTATGAAGTTGCACAGATTTCTAAAGGCCAAAACATGCGTCGTGTATTTATTTGAAAGATTTATGGCTCTGTTCTGCCCTCAGACAAGTAGAGCTGAATGCCATGCATCTTGGGACTTTAACCACAAGAAAATTCCTTTACCCCTCCCACCCCAAAGGTCTTCCCAGGATTTGAGCACCCGAGGATCTTCTAACCTCTTCTGCCTTGCTCAGCCAGAAAGTGAAAGCAAGAAATTGCATTTAATTTGATTATAGAAGTTCTTTTCAGGATGAGCAGTACTTGCTCCCCAGGAACATTATCTCACCTTCAGCCTAGGACCAAACCAAACAGTACAAGGTTTCCCTTAGAACCATTCCCCCTCCAAGTCTCTTTCTAAATCAGCTTGCTTGACAAGTATTGAAAGTCACACTACGAAGCTGCTAGACCATTGGTTGCAAACTAGCTAGGATTTACTCTTCATCCAGATAATCCTTGGCATTAGTGTGCTGATCTAGTTATGTTACATAGATGTTTATTTCAGTTAAAGATACTTGGGTTTCATAATGGGATTGAATCTGAAAAAATACATGACTTCTACTACTACTTTTTTTTTTTTCTTTCTTCCCTTTTTTAATGGTATAAACCAGCATTTTCCAGATTCCATGACTGCTGTGCTTATACAGAGCTAATGCTGTCTGCCCATACTGTGGGCCACTCTTCCAAGTCAAGCACTTGTCTCCAACCTGAGCCCCACTCCTCTGCTGGTGGGAAGCATCCTGGGAATGTTCCTTAAACCACTACCAGACAAAGCCTGACTGGTTTAACAGCCACTAGAGGCTGTTCAAGCTAACCTGACACTGAAGCAGGGCCCATATCCCAGAAACAAAGCTATGGGACAGGCAATTTTCAGCAGGCAGGTGGAGGCATCTCCACCTTGAATGGCTCTTTGCCAAATCAACACCCTCCTGTGGAGGGCAAGTTTTATTGTCACCTTTAAAACAGCCTCTCCACTTGCTCCCCATGTTTTACACTGACTCCATTGATAGACATCGGACTATTAAGCAACAGGGTATTTTTACGTTGTTAAGACTATCGTTAGAAGCAATCAACCCCTATGTTAACACATATACTGTGTATCTCTCCTTCTTGGAAGTCAACAAGATCACAAGAGGTGAATGAGCAACATTATGCCATGTCCTCCAGCCAGTTTCTCAGGACATCCAGTTGCTTGTGCAACTAAAGTGGGATCTCAGGCCCAGGGCAGTTACACTCCGGGCATCATCAAGCCCCATTCATCTCCTGTACTGCAGGCCAATCCCTGGATTCTCAGACCAGATCTAACAAGTTTTTATTCTTCAGTTGAAAGCAATCAAGATGGAGCCCAGCAGGGAGGCAAAGGCTGTGCTGCCTGGCTGCCCGAATACTTAAGGTGCTCAAGGAATGTCACTGTTCCTTAACTGTGAGCAGGTTTCCACCCAAATTTTTCCTGAGTGTTGTTTCTTCTCTGCTGTCCCATGGCTAACTCCTCTCTCTTCTGCCAGATAAAGACTTCCCTGAGCTTCTGTCTGCTACTTCTCTTGAGATTCGTTGCTCTGTAGAAGTCAATACAGCTGATACCCCAAGGATATGAGGATATCTAATGCTGTGTCTAAGGAAAACACTCATGTTTGACCAGAAAGCAGAGATATTGGAAGAAGAACAGAAACTAAGCTCATACTTGTAGCATTGCTTCCTTTTGTTTAGCATATAATGTCAGGAGCACTTCTTATAGTACACACATTTCATCCCAAGTATACAATTTTAATCTTTAGTATGACTATTATAATATCACAACCTAAAGCAAGATGACACTAATACCATGTGTGGTATCCACAAAAGCACACAGTCTCCTCTCATAAATCAGTCTATTCTGCACACAGTTAGCACCCGCTTGTATTTATTTTGCTTGTGTATTTTCCTTCTGTGTCCTTCAAGTATAAGCCTTCCCCTCTTAATGTAATGGAGCATTTGCTGAGATGAAAATTAACCTTTCTTGCTGACCAACTGGAGTTGCCCAGCTCTCCCAAACCACATACACGCTCTGAGGGAGGACAATGTGCTGGGGTCTGCAAAGGTTGACAAAGTGACACACTTAAGCTCCAAGAACACTTAGAAGATCAAGATCATGGAAGATCAAGATTTCAACACACCTACTTACGACTATTTTCTTTATAATGCACAAGTAATGTGGCAGGTTTCAACTTGAGATGCACAGCTTCCAGAACAGAGGGAAAGATGAACAAATGCCGTGTTGGCTTTGGTCAGCACTGGCACTCACGCACTCCTAGTGCCAAGACACATGCCACATGTCCAGGCCCCTCCTTCCACATTCATCTTGCAACTATTGATGGCATATCAGCAGCTTGTCATTATGTAGGGATTTAATCTCAGCTGGCTATTTTATAACCCGCGCTTTGTCCCATCTCTAAAATTAACATCTAGCATTAACATTTTTGAACATGACTTTAAAGCTTTCAAGCAAATATAAGCAGAGATAGACCCATATAAAATAGGTTTCCTTGGCATGCTGACAAGCCTTCTGAAATGGCAGGCATGAAGGCTGTCTCTCTTCACGGGGTACAGTGCATGCTTTGGAACTGTTTGATAGTTTTAAAATATTTCTGATGCAAAGGGTCATAATGCTTTCCAGATGTGTACAAGGAGTGCAAAAGGTAACAGCACAGACACTTCACTGTTCTACCTCTTGCCCCCTTTCTGCCTATATTAGAAGAAACAGTCTCATCTTATCTCTAGTTTACTAGTAAATATGAGTTATTTGCTTCCCCCCATACTAAACTGAAAATGTTGTTAAATGTACCATAAACAAAACTTAAGAACTTTTTTTTTATGTGATTAAAATGGTCATAACTATCTGATGTTTCTTGCTGATTGAATCTGCCACTTCCATTTACTAGGAAAATAAATAACACGTTTGCTGTCTTTCTAAAAGGTTCCTATTTATTCTGTGGTCATTTCCCACTTATGATATTTCCAGCTTAATTTCATAAAACAGCTTTTACATGGCTAAAAAAAAAGGCTCTTATTGTATATTGTCTTCAAAATATTTTGCCTTTGAGCTGTGGGCTTTTATTTGTAGGAACAACCAACCACCCTGTTTGTGAGGCCTTTATTCCTCCAAATTAAAAAGAGAAACAGCTGTATGTCTCTCAAACATCTGCAGAGCTCTGGTGAGATGTTGTTGAATTGTTTGCTTCCCTATCTTCGCACAGGACATGCCTCCTAAATCCACTCCACGAGAGAAAAACGTAGGTAAAAGCCAAACAAGTGTTACCCTCTGGGTGCATGCTTGTAGGCACAAGTCATCCATCCATCTCCAGCAGAGTGTTTACAGCTACTTTCTAGGATTTACGAGATGTAAATATGAACACCAATTGTTTGATAAGAAGAGATGGACCTAATTTGTCAGTCATCAACACAACACTAATTACAGCCCACTCTTGGTATTTATTACATTTTTCTTCAAGCCCCAGACTGCCGGATTCAAGGGATTCCTTTAACATCTCCACCTCGCATTCACTGATCTCTTCAGTTGTACAGGTGGTGTGAGGGGGGATTGCTTTTAAACTACTTGGTATCATAGCTATGAGGAACAACTCTGAGAACAGGAGGGACTATAAATCAAGGCTCTGGACAAAAAAAAGCCAAATTAAGAAAGAGTCATATGCTGGTTTTGTTGAGAAGAACAAAAAAAATCCGAGACTATTTTTGCAGCCTACATCACAACCCACTTCAGGTGGGTCAACTTTTGTGACTGCTAACAAACACCCTGTGCTCAGGCCTCTCTGGGTCCTGCAGGGCACTGGTGAGGGTCAAGGGCTGGTCTCATCTCATGCTGCAGGATGAGAGCTGCATCCCAGTACACCGGCCCTCACACTTCCCTACCTTATGCAGAGTTGTCGATTTTACAAGATGGGCTGTGTTGTGCTCACACATAATGATGAGCAGATTTGAGCCCTAAATCTGGAAAGCTCAACAGCTGCCCCCAAGTCAAACAGGAACAGAGACAATGCATAACTGAAATGGCAAGTCATGGGATAATTAAATTATTTGTGACAGTAAACCAAAATAGAAAGAAACAAAAAAACCTAAAACAAACAAACAAACCAGACACAGAGCCATATGCTCCCATGTGCTGCATGCCGCAGAGCAAAGAGAGTCATTGCAACACAGCACAGAGACCCCACACCCCCAGCTGACGGCTGCACTGAATGAGAGCCTCCACAATGCACCAGGACGGAGGCGAGGCGGAGTTTGGGTGCATGCAGGCTGGAGCTGCTGGCAGATCCCTCCATCCCACACGTGCGCAGAGATGCATGATGGCTTGGAGCTGCAGCCGTGGAGGCCCCAAGGCTAGGCAGTGCTCTGGCGAGCAGCACTGCAACCCCAGGCTGTCACACCCTTTGCCCATGCAAAGCTCCCGTTGAGCAGGATGCTGCTGCTTGCCCCCTTACAACAACTCCAAAGATAAAAGGCAATGAAGAGACTTTTCTGATAGCAGTACAGGGGACCCAGGGTGATAGAGGTGAATTCCATTGTAATGACCCATCTGCTAGGCGTGCTGGGATGGCTAGACTGCCAATGCTGTGCTATTAATTTCCTCCATTGACCCAGAACAGGGCTGTGCCTTATCTCTCGTCAGGCCAACGTCTGGAGCACAAGACTCTGCTCCCAGGAGCGTCGATTCCCCTGTCTCGCCTCTGGTTTACGGCTGTATGGGCCTCAATACAGAGATGCTGGCCAGCAGCTGCTGTATGACTGCCCTGTTGGGTAGAGCATCACATATCTCATCTCTAGTCCCACTCCAAAGAAGGCTGAGGCCTCTGTAATGTGCTCTTTCCTGAACAATAGGCACTGTTCGACATAGAGTGATTAATGCTAGCAGATGGTAGAAGTCCAAAAAGTCAGTAAAAGGGTTCCAAGGATCTGTTAAGTGAATTAGATTAAAGGGAGGCAAAAGAATTGCTAAACTCACAATGAAACCCCAAATAACAAATCAAGTTTCTGCAGATGATCCAAAACTTATCTACAGTTTCTTTGGATGGATCCTTGAGAAGTTTTCAGTAGCAGCAATTAGCCCTCGTTAGCAGTATGCAGGAGGGGTTTGGCAGCTGTGTTTGTGTCAGTCCCACCACAGCCACAACAGGGATGCAGGTCCACAGCAGCACGTAGTCACTCTATTTTTCCTACCTATGACCTAAACCTGTGATAGACCACGGCTTGGCATAAGCCCTGGCTTCTAAATAAGCCTTCAAGGAAAGCACATGAAGTCTGTGAAGGGGGTTAATGGGTAGCAAAGGGCAGGCTGGGAAGGCTGCAAAGGCGAACAGCCACAGGGAGAGGGGCTCTGGTGACCACGCTACCACCAGTGGCACTCGCTGCTGCCAGGTCACAGGCGCTGCTTTGCTCATGTGTGCGTGCATCTGTGGTTTCCTTTTTAAAACAGATAACTTGCAGAGTAGGAATATGGAAATATGGTAATGTTTATAGACGACAGCAGTCTCCACCTTCGGATGTTAATTATACATTAGAACTGGACAAATTATTCATCGGGAACAGTTTGGGCTCAGGGGAAAGAAAACAGTTTTCTCCTCTAAATACTGCAACCAAAGCCTTTGTTGGGCCACTTAAAATATGTAGAACGGATTTGTGTGCACACACTTTACAGTACAGCTATATTTAATGACCAGCATGATCTGTAGACTAACTCAACAGTTTATGTATGTGTCCAACCTTGCTTGTCTATAAACTGCTCAGAATTATTCAGATATATTATTCTTCCTAACATGCTACCTCTGCCATGCTGGATTTGCAGCTTCTGGCTCCAGCTTGTGTGCCTGGACCTATCCCTCCCTAGATATAAAATTGCCTGGAGCCAGGTTCCCATATGCCAGGCAAGGATTGCTGGGCTCTCCCACCCAAAACAAGCATTTGCCATAGAATGTCATCAGACATGAAAAAACTCCTCAAAAACACTGCCTGCTAATCAGTCAGCAGAGAGTGGCCACATTTTATGGTGGCTCAGGTTTCTTAAGTGTGCTCCAAGTGTTTGTCCCATCCCCAGTGGCTGAACCCCAGGCTGCCCAGGAAAGCTGCAGCCATGCCATTCCTCCTACAGCCAAACCCCTCCCCACTCTGCCCACACAAGCGCAAACCTCAGACATTTCACTCCTATTCTTTGACTGCGTTTCCATGAGTGCTGAAAACCCATTTTCACTATGCAGCACCCCCAGAATTATTTTTTCATGTGAAAAATTACTGGTTCCATTAAGCTTTGTATATTTTAGGAAGACCAGGGCCTCATATGTAATTTGGTTGATGCTTTGAGAAGAGAAGCAGGGGAAGCAAACTAACACCAAAACTTTGAGAGGGAATTTTTTTCATAAATTAAATTTAAAGAAAAAAACCTAAAACACGCAACACTAAAATAGAATGAAGTTAGATATTTACAGCTTAATGTTTTTTTAAGTCAGCAGAACAAAACTCTGGTTTTCCTTATTGACTGTTAACCACAATAACATAAGACTTGCTCGATTTCATCTTTGTTCCTTTAATATTGGGAATTTCTTTTTTTTTATTGACAAGGAAACATCCAGTTTTCTGGCTGGAGCCTGTTATGTAAAGAAAACATAAAAGGACTCATTACTTTTTAACTACTAGCAGGGAAGCAAACAGAATAACTGTATGATTTTTGGTGAGTTTAGCAGCTGGTAGCATTAGTATTTCAAACACCACATTTATGGTATCCCATCTCCCAAACTCTTTGAAATAGCATCAATATCGCATCTGATGACTATGTCATACACACATGTATGCACAGGGGTTGATGTATGTTACAAATGATGCATTTGCTAGTACATAATGGATTACACTGCATCCTCCTTCAATTAACCGGCAACATACTTTATAGCACAAGTGGTGGTTTCAAACATTTAGTTGTGAATTCAGAGCAGTTCTCTGTGCGCTGGCCTGATCGTAGCGGGACCCAACACAGCCAAGCTGGGGAGGGGTGTGTGCACTCTGGACACTGTGCCTGTGCCACGCCAGCAGGGCCCAGCTATGAGACCCATGCTCCCTCCCAAAACCCCTTGGGAGAAAGAAAACCAGACAAATAACAGGGACACTTGTGGAGGTGGGGGCATGTCCTTCCCTCCCTCCTCAAGAAGAAATCCTACTCCTAACACGTCTCTCCGCAGCATCTCTTTTTTTCAAAAAGGCTAAATATTACATAAGTTTGGAATACAGAATTCAAAGTTTTTTTGGGGTAGGTTTTTGGGTTTGTTTTTTGTTTTTTTTTTTTTTTTGTGAAGCCCACACAGTAATTAAACCAGTGGGTTAAATAGCAAAAGAGAGAATCAGCCTCAGGGCTGAGAGCTGTGGAATACCATCCCCACCAGAGACTAAACACTGCAAACCACTCTGCTAGTAATGGATGGGCATTTTAAAGGAGGCAAATGATAAACAGCGATGGAGCATAATTGGCACTGTTTGTTGTGCACTCGCTGATGAAATGCCAGCAAAACTGAGTCGCTTCAAAATGACATGTTTATGTGACATCAAAGAGGCTGAGCTGACTTTACATTATATCTGTGACAAATGTATATATTGGATCGCTGTTTGCCATTTAGACCTTCTCTGATTACTTCTCATTGTAAAGAGAAACATTTGCAATTCTGCTCACTTGGTAGATCTGTAGAGTGACTTGTTAGCAACACATGCAGGGAAAGTTGTTGAAAAGCCCTTCTGGGCCTACCGTAGTAAATATGTATTCACACACCCGATAATGTGCTGCCGCTTGTTGCCTGAAAGAGGAATGCAGACAGAGAGGCACACACAGCAGTGCTTCAATGTGCGCTCCCAGCCAAGTATTTGCACTTCAGGCATTAAACCCAAGCCTCCTCCTTCTGCCCTGGACCCCCGTGCAACACCGCTTCATGCGCTTCTCACCATCAGACACCACGGAGGTTTGCTTTGCTGCAGCAGCCCCAGGAATCAGGGCTTGCACAGGCTGCCCAGGTGAAATGCTGCAATTTAATTGTCCCAGGGGATAAAAATAAGCAAAAATAGTGTCAGTGCCTACATATCAGGAAGAGATAGAAGCAGAAAGTTGCTTGCCTTTTCCAAACATGCCTCTGTTGCCTTTAGAGGGCAAAAAAAAAAAAAGTCTGGGGAAGTATTCACCAGTGCCACATACTGGGAGCTGGCATTTTTCCCCAAACCCAGCAGCTCTTGCCATGGCAGCACGGTGGGACACAGCACCCATCAGCAAGGCAGAGGCTGCAGGCACCAGACCAGACACAGCTCAGCAGCAGGCTGAGAGGTGGCACAGGTGTAACATCTCAGCCTCCCTGATTCTCTGTAAACACCACCCTGCTTGTCACCAGGTCCCTTGGATACCCACGGCTGCCCCTTATGATCCCTGCATGCCCCATTACCTCGCATGGAGGTCAGCTGCAATGGTGGAGTGGGGTACCCGCATGCAGGGAGGCCTGAGGCCCAGCATAGGGCAGCTGGAAGGAAGCCAGGCAAGCCCTTCTGGCAAAAGCCATCTTTGATACATTTCACTGCTGTCAATCACAGTTAGTGCTTCTCCTGCTTACTAGGAAGCAGGTAACATATTCAGGCTGAAGGGAGCATGTTGCCATTGGGACGCTCGAGCATTTGCTTTGCCAGGAAAGCTAACGGCTCCCACAAAGCAAGGGAGCAGAGGAAAAGCACTTCACCAACTAATTCCTGACCAGAGCTCCCAGGTTAACGGCTCCTGCCAGGCTGACAACTTCGGGTGCTCCACAGAGAGCAAATAGACACAGGCAACTTCTCTCCACCTTTCTCGCCCCCAAAAGACCCTATCTATCAGTCCTGACTAAGGAAAGCCTTGGAAGATGCTGCCCAAAATATTCCCAGCAACACTGCAGGCCAGGGTACGGCAATGTCCACCAGAAGAGAAATCTGGGGCCAAAGCTGGCAACATCTAATGACAGCAAGGGGTGGAGAGAGAGCTTGGACAGTTGTGTGCACCCTTACCCACTCAGGAGTGGTTAGTGCTCGCAGGGTACCTGTCCCCAAGGAAGCAGGATGAAGGGAACGGAGCAGCAATTGCTTCGTGCTGGGACCAGCTTGAGAAGCAGCTTTCTGCTCAGGACAAGCCAACGGGGAGAGGCTAGCTATAGAAGCCCAAGCATATTTCATTGTTAGCTGAGCATCAGCAGAACTGGAACCCTCAAGTCAATTTAAAAACCAAAATCCTGTGACACAGGTAACAGCTTTGCACTGGTCACTGCTTCGTGTGCAAGCTGTGGGAAAGAAGGTTTTGAGCCCGAGAATAATGTGGCCGCTTTGGGAAGGAACAGCACGCCCCTCGCCTGAGGGACACAGAGCTGCTGGGGGGCAGGGGCCCGGCTGCGGGCCCGTGGCAGCTCCCTCACCCTCAGCACAGGACAGGCAGCTAACAACAGCTGAATGCACCACAAAGCTTCCCCCCTGCCTCTGTGGGTCAATACATAAATGGAGAAAAGATTTCCAACCTGTTTCCTGTTACTTCTGCTATGTTTTAACCCTCCTTTACCCTCTGCCCTGCCAGGCCCAGACATTTACCTGGCAGGTAGCGAGCAGGGCTGGTTCCTGTCACCTACCCACCTGCCATGGCGTTTCTGCTCTTGCAACAGGCAGTGGCTCCGCTGTCCTCCAAGAGGGCAGAGGCTGTCAGGACACAGGAGTCCCAGCCTCAGAGGCTGCAGCAGCCTTTTCCCACTATCTGGCCAGCTTCTATGTTTTGTTTCAATCAATCCCATTACCCTTTTTTTTTTTTTAAGCATGTTTATGATTATCATACTGGAGGAATGCACTAAATACATAGCATAACTGGAGGAAGGAATTATTGCTGGGGGAATGTAGAACATGTGTGCACACAGCTCTGTAATGCTATCTGCATCTCATTGATAAACTCAGGCAGATCTTAGAGGCAGATATATTTGTAAATATTGTGGGGAGTGGATGGTCTTCAAGCTGATGCCCAGAGAGAGCTTCAGGAAAAGCAGCCTGCACCCCAGCTTCAGTATCCCCCACACAGGGTGGCCATACTGCCCCTTGTCCCCAGGAGAAAGGCAGCATCTCTCCCACCAACCCACCACCCAAACTGGCTGCACTGCCTCTCCTGCCTCCACACGCTCATATGGACATCACATTCACCTGGGGGGACTTTAACCACTAAAGACTCTTGCATTCCTCACATTAAAGCAGAGATCTATTTTTGCCTCTCTTTACAGACATACCCTCATTACAGCCAGTAGGCCTCGCAAAACTTTGTTCCAGGGAAGAAATGAGAAGCCTGGCACTGGGTGTTTTCTGCATTTCACTTGCTAGAGGTGCAATTTGCATGAATAAGGAGGACTGAAGCTTAGTTTGTTCTTAAACTAATGCCATAACACCCCACCCCCCCCACCCCCCTCTGTACAGGTGAGAGCCCCAGCTGTGCTGTGGCTTACCCATCATCATCAGCCTTCCTGCAGGTCCTCCCTGGACCCACTCCAGGAGCACTTCTCTCCACATTCATGCACAGCAGGCTGCAAAGCACTGGCTCATGCCACCCCTGCTGCGAGCAATCCTGCCACTGCCAGAGCCTGCAACAGGGCCCAAGCACTGAGGTCATCATCACCCTGCTGGAGGCCAGACCTTAGTTTTCTGCTTGGTGGACATCACCTTTTCTTCTAGCCCATAGCACCATGTAACACAGAGCTGCAGCATCACCAGCCACAGGCAGCCACCAAAGATGAAGCTCCGGGCTTTTGTGCAAAGTTTGCATGAGGGTAAACACATGTGAGGCCCAGAGCAGATGTGGCAGTCACTGCTGGCATGTCAGGGCAGAGAAAATTATTTTGCCCTCATCACCCATGCGCAGCAGTCCAGGAACATGTGCCACCCTGGGAGCTGTGATGCTCCTGGAGCTCCAGCACTCCTCCCAGGCAGCTCCATGCCAGCTGCACCCAACCCATCCTCAGGGGAGATGGTGTACTCCAAAACACACTCTTGCCTGCTTGCCTCTGCAGGGGACCACCAGATTTGGCCTAACAAGCATGTTTACTGGTGGGTTACAAATAATTGCGCATGTTGATATGCGATTGTTAATATGTCTGTTGATATTGATTAAATAAGGAATAAGATGTTTCCCTTTTCTTTGGCGTGGCACTTTGCCTGTTTGTTTCTGGCTGGTGCCAGCGCTGAGTGCTAAGCAGCCGGAGTGACTGCCAGCAGCGCTTGGCCATGCCTGTGCCGATCAGTGGAGGCTTGGGAAACAGGCTTCATGTTGGGTTTCGCAGACTGAGCAGGGCCGGCACTAAAAGCCTCTCGGATCTTGCTGGGAGAAGAATTTTGAAGCAAAGTGTTTTTCTGGAATTAGGAATGTTTTGCTAAACTTTGAGTTCCTCCCTCCCCAAACAAAGTTGGGATTCAATGGCTCCCATGGGCACCTCATTTCCTACGTTAGATCACGCCAAAGGCCATAGTTCCCGAAAAACTATTTTCCTTCCTGGCATGTCGTCCCAGGCATGAACACACACACCCCTGGCCCAGGAGCCAGCAGAGACCCCTGCCAGCCCCAGTGCTTATGCCACAGCCAGGACACCAGCTGGCATCAGCAGGACCCCCAGCACCCTCTGGTATGGGACTCTGCCCTCACCAACCATGAGGAACACTGACATGGTGCCACCTCCTAAGAGGGTGTCCTGTGCTGCAGTCTTTGCCCAGGCTGGGCCAGCAGATCCCTCTGCCCATGGGAACAGTGTTTTGACATGTTCAGCCACCCAGCAGCAGCACTTCGGGAAGCCTCATCCAGATTCAGGAATGCAGGCTGCTCCCCCTCTACCATGAGCCAGCCTAACACCCTGGCCTCACCAGCTGTACACGTGTGCCTCATTTCAGTCCTGCAAGAGCTCTGCAGCTTCTGGGACACTTAGAGGCAGAAAACCTAAGTGTTTGCAGGATCAGAGCCTAAGAGAACAGGTACACTCAAAGCACCTTGTGAGCAAGCCCTGTACACCTTCCACTGAGGAAACAGGAGATGAAATGACCCTGGTATTCAATAGCATGTTGTTAACATACATATATTCCTGCCCCAGCACACCCCCCACCCCCCCCAAGTCTGGTTTCTTAAGGGGGCAAGTTTTACACAACTACACTATTTACTTCCCAGTCCTTTCTAGTACTACTGCGTTTGGATGGCCGGTTTCAGCCAAATTTAATGCCACAGAGGAATCTCAGATGTACCAAATTCCTATGAGTCTCAAGAAAATACATAGAGAGTCTTGAACTGCTGTCCCCTCTGAAGAACAAGACTGCAATGTGAAATTACCCATGCTATTAGATACCACAGATGCTACATGGGAAAGCAACGCTGAACACTCCAGCCACAGGAAAAGCTTTAATCAGGATGAATGCAAGATAATCAAGCCATGGGAGAGAGCACCAGAGAAAAACCAGGATTCATAAGTTCTGCTGCTCTTACAGCAATTCCCCCCACTGCCCTGCCCTTCCCCCCGCCCCCCCCCCCGCCCCGCCCCCTTTTAAGAACTGAATAAAGTGGCTGTTCTTCCAGCCTTCTGCTCACATGCTCTTTTTGGATTGCCTTTCTCTAGCTGCTTGCACACAGCACAGAGGTTACCGGCTTTATACTGCACAGAATCCGTGAAAGCCTGGGGCTGAGGAGGCATCAGCAGATACTTTGGCAACTGCACAGCTGCATCCTCCAAGAGGAAAGGAGGAAAAGCTGATGTCCCTGCTAGCTCATAGCCTCAGATTTTAGGCAATGCTGCTTACAAACAGCCAGGGGTGAACCAGGTGCTCAGCAACAGGCCTATACACTTTTCCTATCCATGACAGGCACTCCCCAGCACCGAGGGGGCAGCCTGCAACATGTATGTCCGCAGTTGTACAAAAACACACAAGTATTAGCAGCATGGTAGGAAAATGCCTTTTTTGACTAGAGACGAAGAGCAGTCACTGCACAACAGCAACCAAAGGCCAGTGCCAGCTGTGTTTCCACAGGAAAGGAGGCTGTGCTGGCAGCTCAAGGTCTCCCCACGCAGGCTGACTAAGTGCTCCACAAAGCTGTGGTGAAGCTGAACATCCCACATTTTTGATATGTTGCCCAGATGCACAGAGACCTGAATCAGGCTGCTGGAGCTACAGCTCAGTAGCTGCAGGGCTTACTGGGACAGGTTTTGGATAAGGCCACAGACTGGCCCTGCTGCACCCAGTCACATCACCCAAGCCCTATTTACAGCGTGAAGGAGGTGAGGAGCCGGCGGGGCTCCCTATCTGCCCCAGCAGCAAGTCCTGGGGGTGGGCAGCCATTCAGCAGGTCATGCTCCACCCTGGAGTAGTGTTGTGCTCCGAGCAGGGCAGCAAAGGCAACAAGCAGAAGCTGGGGGTACATGGGGTGCTGTCTGCCAAGTTTAGTAACTACATCCTCTCTGTTGGGTTCCCTATAGAGAAGGGACAAAAAGGAAGTATTATTATTTTGTCTTTGTCACGTACTGACATGCAGTACAAGGTGCAATGAGGTACTCTTAGCTGGGGGAGCTTCCACTTTCCTGCCCCATGGCTGTTTCCTCTAACACTGTAGAAGAGTGGGGTTATCCAGCTGCTTTGGCACCTGACTCACAGCCGTCTTTGCCCTTTCTGCTGTGCCACTCCACACAACATGACTGCTGCCATTCCCTGCATATAATTCCCTCTTGTCCACCAAACACAGACTGGCCAGCCAACCACATCAATCCTCCCAGCCATCTTGAAGGCATTCAGGTAATAACAGATATAATGCACAAACCACTTGTACATATTCTGATAACATCCCGCTCACTCACATTCCCCTGCAAGTTGTAAGCTCTTTGGAAGAGACACATGGATGCTTCTGTTGCACAACACTGCTGTACCACAGGGCACAAGCTGGCCCTGCACACTCAAACAGGGATGGAAGGCACTGCCCTTCTCCTCTGGGCAAGCCATGCTGCCAGACCTGTGGGGTACAGCCCAGAGGAGGCTGATGGTGGTCTAACCCACAAAGAGGTTAGGACTCCAAATTCCCCCCAAAATTATGTCAAGCCCATCTGAGCTGGGCATGGAAGGACATAACCACAGAAGGGACTGAGACACAGTGAGATCATGCATTTGATCCAGGGACAGCAACTATATGTTGCTCCTTTTTTAGGGTGTGTAGTTGTCCTCAGCAAAACCATACTTCAGAGGAAAAAAAAAAATAAATAAATAAGCAGCCTCTACAACCAAGTTTAATTTAACACAGCTTCACAGGTGTGGAATAGGGTTTTAAAGAGAAAGAAGGTCCACATCTCTTAACAAAACTTAATTAGTTCCATCCACAGCTCTCCTAGGCTATTGAACTTGTTGTACACCTATGTTTTATGCATAATGACTTTTCTCTCTTATATCAGACAGTAATCATTCCAGAAGGCAAAAATCTCAAAATAACCACAGTATATGCATACAGAATACATTTAAAAGAAAAATCTAAATTGACTGTTCAGACCTTCCCTCACTTGCCAGTGGATCTTCTCCAAACAGAAGGCATTCCAAGTCGGCGTAGGAAATGCTAAGATAGCATGCTTTCCATATTGTGTTATCGGAGCGTCTTCCAAAAACTCAAGCTTTCCCATACAACAAAATGTCATGAAGAAGGTTTTACTCCAGTCTGCGTATCACAGGCTGTACATACTGCTTCATCTACTGTAACGTTGGCAAGCAAAGCTTGTAATGACTTGAAGTACAGTTTAGGATCAGAAAAAGTTTGCTTCAGAGCCACTTGCTCACACTGTCTGATTTTCATTAGGAGGGGTTTGTACGCCTGTGTTTCCCCATCCGTCCCAGGAATGAAGACAGAGATAAATGTCACATAGGCTTTCAATGTTTTCACGGTACGGAGCCTGATTAATTGAGCTGATGTTGTATTTGCATCAAGAGGAGGTGGAGATTCCCAGAACCAGCTAGCCCAGCTGAACAGAGAACTGGGTCAAACCCTGGCAGTGACAACACACTTCAGAGCACAGCAAGCACCTTGGTTTTCAAAACAGACTTTTACACCCAAGCAGCTAGCTTCCTCCTTCCCTACCATTAACTTTAAATCACTTGCACTCATCTTTCACAGGGCCAACAAGAAGCATTCTCTGCAATGCTTCACTCAGGCACCATCACAGTAAAACCAGCAGAGCTAGGTTCAATCAGGACAAAAGGCAACAAGTAAACAAGTAGCATCACTGCCAGGAAGCCAGGCACAACAACCCACCAGAGCACAACAAAACAAACCACTCAGCCACAGATACACACTCACATTGTCTTACCTGGCAGAGTCCAAACCGCTCAGGGGTCTCCACGCAGAATTTCTGCTCCTGCTGCAACAACAGCAGGTGGGCAACATGGAACCTGGGGCAGGTAGAGCCTGGTCTCAGCTGCAGGGGCCCCAGCCTGGCAGGGAAGCAGGCATGGAGACCTTGCTGCAATCTCCCCATCAGGGCTGAGTAAGGTAGGTCAGCCCTTCTTACTGCTGTATCTCCTCTGCAGGTCAGCCCCACTCAGCCTTGCTCCTCTGGGCCCCAGCTGTAGTCAATACAAAAAAATAAGCTCACCCAAAGGTTAACTCAGAGCACCTGGTGCCCAGGCCCTGCTGGGGTCCTGCCCAGGGGCACCTGGAGGGCCAAGCCCAGTCCCTGTGGCTACTCCTTCTCAAGCAACCCCTGAGCTGGCCAGGGTAGTCCACTGGGAGCAAGGCCCCAGCAGTGGCGGGCACCCCAGCTCTGCTCTGTGTGTCTGTTCATGTGGATGAAGAGCCCTGGGTGCTTGTGGGGGCTTGGCTAGTCCTCTGCCACACTGAAACTGCCGTGCAGGACTGCCAGGGAGGTGCGGGTGCCTGATCCTGCAGTCAGGCCTGGGCAAGCAGGAAAGGAAACAGTTTCACCAGAAACTCATTTCTTTGGCACATTGATTCAAGTTAAGTTCTGAGTGAAACAAAATACACTAAAAAGGTTTTAATAAAAATCCATTTACCCAAATAAAGTCCTCATTTTTCTTTTTTTTTTTTTTTTTAACTGTCAAAGAATTTGACAAATTTGATTAGATCATATAGCTGAGATGAAAGTGTGAGTTCTGGGAATGAGCTATTTGCATCATTGTAGCTCCCCACTTACAGTTTTGGGCTTGCTATGCGCCCCCCTCTCTGCCTACTCTGCTATTACAACCCATCTGATCTCGCTTAGGGTGGAAAAATGCACTTCTGCAGGCACAGAAATCTTCACAGCAAACAGGCAGAGTTCTCGCCTGCAGCTCAAATGGGTCAGGCTGGGTGCCCCAGCGGGATGGCATGTCTCACCCTTTCCGGTCCTTCGACAGTCCCAGCCCAGCCCATACAGCTCAGTGGCAGAGCCCTGGGGTGCCGAGCTCCAAACGACACAGACGCCAGCTCTGAGTTGTGTACTTAAATGTAAGCATGTGTGCAGATATGCTTACTTACAAAGCTGTGTGCACAAAATTTGTCTGAGCAACTGTTTGACCCCAGCTCTGATTAGACTGGATGGCATAAGGTAGATTTTTCTGCTGGTGGCCCACAGCAGTGAGTAAATACACGTTACTACCTCCCAAAAGCGAGGGTCACGTGCAAGACCTGCCGCTTGGCTGAGTCACCATGACTACACCACAGCAGCAGGAACGGTGGCCCTCTTCTCTGCCCTGGCCTAGGTGCCATCAGCTCGTCATGGTCGTCTTTCATCAGAAGATGCCAGTGGAGTTCATGCACACGTGCTGCTCACAGGCTCCAGTGCCTACTTCTGCTGGGCAGCAGCCACTCTTCAGGAGAAACCAGAAGGCCCCACTCAGCAAGCAAATAAACGATGCTTTGTGAAGACCAAAGTACTGCTTTCATTTATTTATTTTCACTCTGCACAAGTGCTCTGATGATAGGAGCAGGACCATCAGCAAGCTCTTCCCCTCCAAAAAGCCACCTTCCCTCAGGACAGGGTACCGCATCCCACAGCGGGGACTATGGCCCAGGCGCTGTCTGTTCCCTCCAAGCAGCAAATCCTGACAACCTTTTTGAGAGATTTGGAAGCCCTAAGGAGTCATGCAGAAGCATCCTCCAACACTGAGGCGTTCCTAAATATGTCTTTTTCTAGGCAAAAATGAAGCTTTAAAAAGAATCACAGCATCAAAGCTCCCTGGACACAAGCTATCACCACAGCAGCAGCAGCCACCTGGCAGCTGCAGCTATGGCTGCTCGGTGCCCGCTGAAGCAGGAGCCCACAGCTCGAATGTGGCAGCACTCCACGTCATCTGCCAGTGCTGTAGCATGAAAATGTCACCGGCAACAGCCCACGGCTTTGTTGATCCGCCTGCCTACTTTGCCTGTTAGTCAGTGGAGGAGCGTGCAAACACCTGTGGTGTGGTTTCTAACAGCGCCAGTTTGGGGAGCCTGGATTGTTCCTGAGGGATAAAACTGTGAGTAAGTTATTCAGGTCATCTGCTGTGTGTCCTCACAGAGATGTGGACCATCAGGTGTTCAGCCTGAGCCAGTTTTCAGAAAAATTCGGATGCAAAACTGATTATTCTGGAGAAAAGCTTCGGGGGTGGTGGTAGCACTACGGTTATCAGCTCATTCTTGTTTTAAGCCCTGTTGCCCATAAAGCCAGTGTGCCAGAAAGGGCAAGTCCAACTGCTCAGGCCTGGGATGAAAAATGATCGCATATCTTTTCAAACTCCACAGGACACCTGAAGATGTCCAGCTCCCCTCACCATGACCACTGTGCTCCTGCAGTGCGCTGTTTGTCAGGTGTGAGAAAAGCTGGTGGTTTAATCCTGAGTCACTTCTGGTGGGAAGAGGGAAGATGGTGGTGGTGAAACAGCTCCTGGGGAGCTTCTTTCCAAGCCAAATTTGACTTTGAAGGGCAGTTTCTTACAGCTGCTTCGAGGTAAGCAGCAGCAGCAAGGAGGAGGAGAACATATATAAAGAAATACCTTGGTGTTCTTCAGAAGCTTGTTTTCCCTTAAGGAGCCCAAACCAAAAGGTATTTCCACCAGCCAAGTCAGAAGTCCTGTGATACTGGAGAGCCTGGCATTACTCCTGCTCTCTGAGGGTTTGCTTGCTCAGCTCCTCAAAAAGACCTGAAAAAATCTGTACAAGCCATTAAAATACAGTCACTGAGTTACAGATTTCCGTTTTTCCCTTTCATGACAGACAGATAATCTCTATTAAAACAGCTTTTATTTTAAAAGACATCAGAAAAGCAAAGACAAAAGAAAACTTCTTCAGATGCAGCTCCATTCCCAAACATCACCAACCCAAAAACCTTTGAAATGCACTGTAAAACAAGATTGAAATAGATATTACATTGTGGTAAACCTGAAACATCTCGTGACAATTTTGATTTTTTTTTTCATCTATAGTTTTCAAAAAACTGTTTATAAGATTACTAATAAAAATGGTTTTATAAAAACAGTTTCAACATGAAAAATTAGAACATTCCCATCCCCATCCACAAGGCTGAATCCAGCTGTCTCAGCCTACTTATAATACCCCATTTCCATGAAACATTTTCTTTTGATGAAACAGCATTTTTATGATAGAAAATTCTTGACCAGCACCAAGTGTCAGTCAACATGCCGCAGCAAACAAGTCTAAGCTTAAGATTCAAGTTCTCATATGCTGTGCTGGCCATTGGGAAATAAAGCTTTTACTCATAGACTGAACTTTTTTGGTATGCACTTGCTGAAATCTAATAAAGAAGAGACCCTGGAAAGTAACCGTAGATAACAGCATTTGAGTGCAGCAGGCTGAACATAAGCTTGTTTACCTCAGAGGGTTCTTTCCTTTACAGAGTGATTTTAGCTGGGTGGGGACACACAGCCATGGATTTTTCCAGTTCCCCACTCTCTCCCTGAAAGGATCCTCATTGGGAGCATGCTGGGTTTACTACAACTGATGGGAAAAGTTCTCTGGCATGTCTATGGCTACTATATTAGCAGGAAGTTTCTGACAGTCAGCACAGCCTCATAGTAATTGCTTAATCTTTTTTATGTCCAGAGACAGAACACTTCCATTTGGCTTTCCAAGGGAGGAGTTTTTAAAAGAGGAAAACCATCTTTTTCCAGCACTGAAGAAAAGCGCAGGGAAATAAAAAGTTTCAACACGACCAGCATCTGCTATGGGGTCAGCTCAGAGGACCTGACCATGGTGGTGGTGTTCAGAACAGCAGAAGTGCACAGAAAGGCAGTTCTGCACCTGAACATGGAGCGACCCATGTTTTTGGGGAGCACATACACACACTGCCCCTCTGCAGCTCAGAATTATCATGCAGCATCTGAGGCATTTGTACACTGAAAATAATTACACAAAATGAATGTTCTCGTTACTTAACTGTGTGCCTGTGTTGGTTGTTGGTACGTGCAGAGGACAGTTTATTGGGGAAGTTCATTGGGGCACCAGTTCACAGCGGCCTGCATCCCACTGGCGCTGTAATGGTTAATGCCTAAAACTTGCCTTGGCTGAGATCCTTCTGCTGTTTGATGGCTCAACTGAAGCTTGATGTTTATGGTGGAAATTGTCTTGATTTCTTTAGATGAGATGAGCATCCATGGAGTTTGAAAATGTGTTTTAATTAAGATTCTGCTAAATTCTACCAGACACCTACTTGGAAAACAAAGCAACTGAATAATTAACTCTGATGAGAGCAGATGCTGCTCTAATGACAACCTGTTACTGCTCAAGTGCATCATTAGTTGTTTTACTGTGTTCTTTTAATATGTCCAGAGATCCTCAGGTAATGAATATATTGGTAGCAATGCATCTAAAATAATTCTTCAATATGGACTGTTGTAAGGAAACAAAAAAAAAAGTCAACAACAACAAAAACCATGCTCATCTGAAATAGTGTTTCCGCTGGTCTGTGTTGTGTGAGCTTGAAAGCAAACACTTTCTTTAGCTATCCTTGTGGGATTATTTTAGCCATACATCAAGTGAAGCTTACAAATTGATGAGAATCTAATGATGCATTTATTTACAGATGTGCAGTTCTGTTCCCTGTTATGTTGCTGAGGGGTGAGAAGAGGGAAGGCTTTTTCTTTCCCACACGTAATGTGCACAGTCGTGCATTTGACAAAATGACTAGAAAAATACCACCAGTGTGATTTTACCCTGTTATTTCTAGCTCTCAAAAAAAAAAAAAATCTATATAATCTCCTAAAATACAAGCAGAACTCTTCAAAAAATAGAAAATAGCATATTTATATTTAAATAACCCACTTTAATGACACTGGACTTCCTTCACAATATCTTGTGGTTTCATCTTAAAGCATATATTATTTTTATATTAAAAACTGGGTTTCTATTTTGGACTATCAGCATCAAGAAGGATTGGCCTGACCATAAAAGTAATGAGATGAAGTGCAATAAAGCACGCAAAACCATCCAATGGGACGATGTAGTTCATACTTTCATATTTCCTTCTCTTGTTTTAAATGTCAGAATTAACCCTTTTGCCTTGAAATAATTAAAAGATGTGTTGATGTACTCTGAGATGTTTTCCTGAGCCCATTGACCCCCAAGACACCACTCAAGTGGAGCCAAAGGCAGTGGAAAGCTCTCTAGCCCCTGGAAAGGAGCTGGAGATTGCTGGGGAATGTGCACTGGGGCATCTCCATCAGCCCCTGGGGAGCAGCACAGCTCACCTCCAGCCCAGTTGGGTACCTGCAGTACAGCTTTTAAAGTCTCAAGTCCTGTAAACCCAGCAAGAGTTCAACAAGCAAATAATGCCAAACCCATGCCTCACTCCCTGTGACTCCCCTCCATGGTTAATGGGCCTTGTTGCATCCCCAACCCCTGAGATGCCATGGCCACTGGCAAAACCCCATTGGCCCTTTTGGAGATGCTCAGTGGCTGCTGCCAAACAAAGGAAACAGCACTCTTAAAGGGCTTGGATAAAGACACCTTAGCCCAATGCATGTCATGGCCAGGTTAGCCAGGAGCAAGGTCAGGGCCAGGTTAAAGACCGAGTGCCACCAGCATCCAAGTGATGGGCTCACCAAGACCACCCAGCCCATGGGATTGCCCCAGCTAAATCCTCTTTGGGCCTTGCCCTGGCAGCAGCCCTTAAACCATGCCTGCGTGCTGCACACACATAGCAGCAGACAGCCCAAGGCACACTGCCTGCTGGTATCTGCTGCCTGCATTGCCAGCAGGTCACTGCTGGTGTCCTGCTGCATGGTACTTTCCATGGGGACAAGCTCCTGTGGCTTCAGAAGAAGCCTCATGCACAGGCAGGACGTGCAGTGTCTGGCTCCCTGCAGCACACGGCAATACACAGGGCTGCGGTTTGCCCTCTCTGAGCCATTGTATTACCATCTCACGACTAGAAACCAGTGCAGCTATTGCTACTTTGTTAATGCTTTCAAGCAAATTTTTTAAAAAAGCAAACAACCACACCAACTTAAGCATGTGAATAGTCACACACTTTCAAGCAAGTTATCCAACTCATTTCATCCCAGCATCTCACACTGCCTTTTTAACAATGGTTTACTGCAAACAAGCTAGCTGCATTCTTATTAAGGAGAGAGGAGGGGAGAAAATCCACAAAAACAAAAACAAAATTTTAACAAGTTTGCTTTTTCCTCTGACCAGCTCCTAACTGTAGGATTCAAAGCTTCCCAGGTCACCTTTGCTACGTAAACTATAGAGAAGCCCTTTGAGTTTATAGGGCTCACAGCTGACTGCTGTGCCCTTCATGGAGACCTCTTTGGGTCTGATTAATTAGTAATTGGGGTGGGAGCTATGCACTTCAGTGACTCTTGGTGCCTTGATAGTAAATCACGATCTGGTGCTAAATCTCAGCAGATCACATTGCTGGCTTTGCTGTGCCCCAATGACACTGTTGCAGCAATCACCAGATTTAAGATTTTAGGATACTGCTTAGAAATCCCCTTACTTTTCCCATCTTGATTTGAATATCAAGAATTCTAATTAGTGAATATTAGTAGGAGAGGCTAATGATTATATTGGGAAAATAAGTCTCAAATGGAATAAATGATCAAATATAAAATAAAATCTGTATTGCAAATGCTGCTAGCATAATCCTGTAAAATTCTAGACCTAAGGTATTCATTAACCAATAATCTGTTAGTGGTTAGAAACAAAGACAGTATGTTGTAGTCCAAGATATCTGTAAGACAGGATTTATTATGGTACCCATTGCGTATAATCTTTGAATCATGACCGAAATAGGTAGGAGCCAAGAGCCTTCAAGCCAAGGACATGTTCCTTGATCATACATGGTCAATTCGAGCAGTGGTGGAGACCTCCGACTCAGGGACCACTTACCCAAATTACACCACCTACTCAAAAAGAGAGCAATAGAAGACTACGACAGAGGCTGCGCACTAATTTACATCAGAAGCGAGAGAAGAAGAACCAGTCATCGAGAGGATGAAATTGAATATGCATTGTATAGACTGAATATGTATGAATTTAATATATAAATATTTGCTGATTGTAATGTGCAGGCCGACATCTTTGGGAAGGATCCCATGTCCCCGGTGTGCATCGTTAATAAAGTTTTTCTTACCACTGCAGATTTGCAACAACACAACTGACTAAATCTGTGTAAACACTATCTTAACAGAAACTTTTCTGGGGGATGGAGTGCTGCCTTCAGTTTGGAAGAATTGAGTTATTTATTTCTGAGGTTTCTGTTCGAAAGCATTTTCATCAATTGTCAGTCATCCCAATTGATCATGCAGCAAACTAATGGTTTTAATTTGGCCTTAGAAAGCTTGCCCACTGTGGGGGCTTTTAAACAGCGAGTCAGCACTCCATTCACACATACAAGCCTAGGATGATAAATGAACACTATCCTGGGTAGCTTTACTAAAGAAAGGATGAGGACAGTACTAGAACACAGGTTTTTTTCTATATATTTTCTTACCTCCTGCCAGGAGGCCCCACAGGACTTGGTGGGCTGCTTCTTCAGCAGATGTGCACAGTATGGGTTGATTTGTCTGCATGTTTTTGACCACGAGACAGGAGAAATGCAGAGCTGTCTGCTTTCCAGGCTGTTTCAGAGCAAGCGGAGGACCCTCACCTCCCAGTCTACCTCCAGTCCTCCAGCCTGTCCAGGCCAGGTCCTTGGTCCTATCCCATTCTCCTCTTTCCCCATGCAAGCAAGTCTGGTTTCCCATAGTGTCAGAGCCCCTATGTCACTTCCTCCACATGAGACGGTCCCATTTCTGCCCCTGTTATTGGCATGCTCCCCCCAGACCCTTCCTGCACCCCAGCCTGTGGTTGCACCTTGCTATGCAGGTCCATGTTGCCCCAGATCTCTCGAGGCTAAGCCCTGCCTACATGTTTGAAGCAAGGAAAGTGAAATGAGCTGTTACTGTATGACCATACTGAAATGAGTTACTATAAGACCATAGTAGAAACGTTTGACATGTTGCCTGCCTCAGAAGTCTGGTCACTAAACACCTGATTTTTTCCCCCCACTTTAATTCACAAAAGCATGTTAATAAATGTGGGATGCAAACCACTGAATCTGGCCTTTCCTCTGCTCCAGCTTCCTCTCCAACCAGTGTAGCTCAGTGCAGGTGACAGGTGCTTCTCAGACCGCTACCTTCGGATTATCTAAGAACAACTGCCTTTGAAGAGACAAGAAATCATTTGCGATACACTATAATGCCAAACAGCCGTTTTCATACCCTCTTTGGGAAGGAAGTTGGTTTATCTGCAGTTTCGATCAGCTGGAACGTTGTCCGTGACCTTGCAGCTGTGTTTTAACAACTGCTGCATGGAGGAGAAGCCTGCCAATGCTCTCCCATAACCTTCCTTGGGGTGAGGAGGACAAGGTGTTTACTTTCAGTTTTGTGAGACATACAAATCCATGGCCTAGGCTGCGGATTTGCACTTGAATTACCTGCTGGCTACTGTGGCAGAACAGGATCTGACCTGTTTTTAAACCATGTCACTTGGGTCTTTCAAATGCAGATGTTCAAATTAGTTCTGGGGAATCCAGCTCTGGCTCCAAGCAGTTTGGTCCTGGAATTAAAGGCAGAGTTAAAAAGCTGGTGGCAGACCTGCTCTCTTGAATGAGGATGGCATTCATGAAGAAAACGGAAAGAGCTAGGGGAGCCTTGGAAGAGGAGGCAGCTGCCTCTGTGGTTTGCAGAGCTCCTGGCCACAGTAGACAGCATTTCTGAGTGCAGTGCCCGGCTGGTCCACAGCCTATGTTCCCACCACAGCCCCAGCTTCTGAGGGTTTGCTAAAAGTAGGAAAACCCAAGTGCAGAGTGAAGAGGGAAATGTTCCAACCCCTGGACTTGTGAAAAGGAAACGAGTCAGGAGAGAGTTGCACAAACCTATCCAAAACTTGTGTTCTAGACCTCTGGGATCTGGAACAGAGATTAAAAAATCTTGGAAAATCAGAGGAATGTTTTTGGGTGGATTTCCAGCAGTTCACTACTTTTTTTCCCCACTGTGGTGTTGCTGCAAGAACACTTTCCCTTGTGTTAATTTGTTACTTCCTCTCCTGATTCCAGAAAACAGCAGTAAAGCACACAGCAGTGGAGTAAAAACTGCTGAAGTTTTAGAAACCTCACATAAATAAGTTCTGGTTGGGTAAAAATCTACTCTGTCCTTATCTTGCCTGAAATTGTTTGCCCTGTCTAAAGCTTCAGCACTGTCCTGCTATCTGCAGAGCTGGAGAGTTGGTGACAAACTGGAGTGCCAGATGAATCTGTGCATCACCCACTGGGTTTGTCATGAGAAATGGGCTCACATCAGCCAGTTCAAGTGGGGAACTGTACACAGTTCAAGTGAGAGTTGCTTGGAGCCAGCATTCAGGATAGGTCACCGAGGAAATACACACAATTTGCAGAGTTTAGCCCTGGATTTGGGCATCACAGACCTAAGGAGGCTTCAGATCCCCAACTGCCACTGGGACCAAGGTCACTTCTCAGATCACTGCCTCGTTACAGTGCAGCCTCCTACTGTTGTGTATCAAATAGGCCTCAATGCCACCAAGTGAGAGCTTCAGTCCCTGATGCCAAGATGCTGTGACAGTGGTGCAGCACAGTGATCAAGCCTTTCTTCTTCCAGGGAGTACAGTACCTATAGCCATGGGATTTAAATGTTAAGCACATTACATTGATGCTTATGGAGACTGAAAAGGAATGCTCTGATGCCTTTAGTAGGGGTTGGGCTGAGGTTTTCTTATTGAGATGCACAAGGCAAAGTGTAAGAGATATAAAATCACCTGCCAGAAGGCAAACAGCAAGTCACAGACTGGGTAGCAATACCATTCTGTCTTCTGAATGCTACAAGCGAGGGCTTTACCTATTGGCCTCTCCAGCCTTTCAGTCAGTTCCTCAGCATGGATTCCTTTTCTGTTTCTCACATTTTTCCAGGGAAGGGAGAGATCCCCAGCTGCTTTCACACATAGCAGATTTTATATGACTAACATTGAGGCCTTGTTGAAGACATCAGGATTTTGCTACCAACTTCAGTAGTCACGTCTGGAAGTACAGGAGCATATGTTACACTAACTGCAGGGCAACTATTCACTGTGCATCTCTTAATTGCATCCATACAGACAAGATGTTCTACTGCACATGGTCAATTCCAAATAAGCATGCATCTGGCTAATGAAACTAGATTTTCTCCAGAGCAACTGTAAGTGCTACTCCTTATTCAGGACCTTGTTCTTGCCAAATTTCGAGATTTTAGCTCTACCCACTCCTGCAGGAGACCTGTCTGAGTAACCATAGTTGATTGCTCCTGGAGTTTTGCGAACATTCACAACAGCATTTGTCATCTTCTCATTTAGTGTTTTTCTAAGAAAACAATTTTGCTGTCAACAAATCCCTTTCCTGAATGAAAAGCTAGTAGCTGAAGTAGCACGCTTAGAATAGGAATGGGTTTTTGGCCTCGCTTTGCCAAACTCAGCACTGCTTCAGAGCTTAACATCTAAAGAATCACAGCAAATCAGAGGATCCAAAACATACGAATTCTTTCTCAGCCATTGGTAACTATCAGTATCCCATTACAATAATTAACCATGAGGTTGCTTGATTTTTCCTCTATTCTGTGAGGGTTGAGTCTCGTGAAAGGCTGTTCAGACACTGGTACCTATCACCCAACTTCCCTTCTCTTTAGGCATATGACCATAATTTTTGTTAACCCTCCTTTTCCTTACTACCCTACCAAGACGAGATTAACTTCTTCAAATGCAGGCGTGCATTTTACAGTCAAGAGCTAACGTGCTTTTATGTGTAGCCTAAATTGAACTGTCAAGCTGAGTTTAACTGTGTTCATGTTCTTTCTGAGAAGAAATAAAGACACAGAGCTGAATTTAGGACACAGAAGAACAGGACAAATATTCAAACCCAGCATGCAATTTTCCTGGTCCAACCTGCTGGACAGTTTAGCAGCTGCAGGCTGAGGGAATGTGGCTCCCATGTTCTGAGGAGCAGATTATTTCAGATGAGATGTTCCAACATAAGCTCTTCTCATTCAGATCACTAGCATTTCTGTAGAGATTACACTTTGTAGGTTGTCTTTAAGACTATTTGTTGTCTGTTTCATGCAAGATTTTCCTTTTTCTTCCATTTCATCTATGGTGGCTAAGTCCTGAAACAACACTCTTGCATGTGATACCTCATTGTATAGCAGCATAAACCATGATGCTTCGTTCTTTAGAGATGAAACCAAGTGATTTTTCTGTGCTTGTGGCATATTCTGTGTTGATTCTTGAGAAAATACAGCAAGCATTTTAACCGCAGAACTGGTGGCAGGCCACTTCTGTGAGTTAGAATTGACATTAGCAGACACAAAGATGTGCTGCTAGTTTGCTCCTGCATCACACCTGGCTGGGATAATTCAACTGTATGTTTATTCACTTGGAGCAGAGAGTCAGCAGGAGGTGCTGAGCAGAGCACATATTTCCATTCTTTGGGAAAAGCGCTTTTACTGTCATATTATATCAGGTCATCCTGGATTAATATCTCAAGAAAATAGTTTTATATCTTTTGTACCATGCAGTTAAAAGCACAAGCTGTTTAACCTCACTGCCAGAGCAATAAATGGTTATCTTCATTGATGCCCATTAGCTGATATATTTTCAGATCAAACTATAAATTACTTTAGACAGGAATGCTCAAGAAGAGTTAGACACCATTGTTTAAACTAACCATTAATAAGAATACAGAAGAAGACAATTTATGGAGGGAAGTCTTTGATATTCTTTTATATAAATATATATATATATGTACATATACATACACATACCACTTCTGCAAAAGAACAGGTTTGCTAATAGCTAGCTTAGAGTGGAAGCTCTAACAGTTTTTTTTACCTGGGGTGGAGGGAAGGTTTACCACACAGGAGTAGGGCATTTCCTTTTCTGTGACCAGGGTGCCAGGCTTGGCACTGGCATATACCCTGCTGCTCTCCCTGTTTTCTGCAAAGAAAATAACTCTGAAAGGATTGCTGAGGTGAGCCTCCTCAGCAGTCAGAAGGGGATGGATCCCACTGTCCCCAGTGGAAGGGCCACGTCTCGGTCTGAAGGGTTTTAAGACAGCTAGTATGTGCAGCGGCTAGCAGTGAACCAGGGATTTTGCATATTGAGATACAGGCTATTGCCATGCAGTCAGAAGATGCTTGATGAACAAGTATTGTCTCAGCATGGATGGCAGGGTCCCTGGTCTTCCACTGCCTTTTCACCTCTTTCAGGGCGATAAGTTCAGCCTTGTTGGCTTTGCTCAGTTCTCCTGAGTCACAGTCAGCATTGGTGGCTGTGCAAAGTTAGACCCCAGTCCTGCAGTGGATCTGCAGAGGATGAATTAGTGGGACTACAGATGGGTGTATGTCTCTGCTCACAATAATCACATTACAGGATCATGGCCATCATCTGGAGCTTCTAAAAACAACATTCCCTCATCTGTTTGCCTGGCTGATGCATAACACATATTTACACAGGCTCTCATTTTAGGAAGTTTCATCATCTCTTGCGTAGGAGAATGCCGAAATGATGTTTGCACCATAAATGTTCCAGATTCCACACATGCTTTCAGTCACCCAGCATGGTCCTGCAGGCAAAAACACATGAATACCACTGTCCCATAGGGTAAAAGTAAAAGCAGTACATACCTCATTGGACTTTTCCAGCTTATTCTTAGATCTAAAAGATCCCAGCCTTCAAATATTGATGCAGGATTATTCATATGCTCAAAGTAAAATATCTGCTTTAGCATTTTCATTAGTAGGATGTTAGGCTGATTCACCAAGATGCCTAAACACAGGATTAAGGATGTGAAATGCAGAAGGCAATAGGACCATTTGCCCACTTCAATTTCTTGAGTCAGAGTTTAACCCCAGAGCCAGAGTTTAAGCACTAATCACAGACTCAAAAACTACAATCTGAAATGTAGGAAGTGTGAATTTAGGAAGGTACTTCAGGCTGAGTTAAACTGGAACTACATACTTAGAGGCAGCAAAGGAGCAAATAGAGCCACAGCTGAGACAGGGTGTTGCCCAGCCCTACTATGGGCTTCTCTTGTCCTATGAACTGGGAACACTGGCAGCATTGGGTTAGCAAGTCTGCATAAACACCCTCTTTGTCCCTTCCTCAGCTAATCTTTGAAATTAACCATCGCCAGTCCAATTCAATACATTTTCTAGCCCCTAACCTCTAGTTACGGTACTTTTTAGTCAAAATCAGTGTGAGCTGGACACAGACGACAATTTCTCATGTCATCAGATTGTGCGGTTAATACAAATTATTATCTTATTATTTTGCAATCATACAGTTAAGCAAATTAAGAAATTTAATGCCCTGTGTGCCAGATCTATTTGGGTGACGCTAACATACAATAACCTGTCAGTCGAGAAAGATGGCTAGAGCTAAGTGTGGAGTTTTCTGGGTTCACACACGCATCACTGCAGGAAGCTTGCAGTTATAAGAAATTTGTCAGTGATATACAAATATTATTGGGAAATTCGAAGGCTCTCTGCCTGAACTGAGGCTTCCAAACCACACTCAAGGTCCGTGAAAACATGGACCATCTCAGTGCTAATGTGTTCTCAGTATCTCAGCAAGTTGAATAATCAAAGTCAGTCAATATGAAAGCTCTAGGAATGCTGGCTCCAAAGCACAAAGCTTAGGGGGCTGGGGAGCCAAGGTGGTAAAAGCCTGTTTCAGAAACAGTAAAGATCAAATAGATTTGGTAAAACCAAAAGAAACTACTTACTCCTCCAAAACTGTTTATTTTCAACAAATCGGTAAACACCAGTGTGTTCAAGTTGATTTTAGGCAGACAAAAATAGCAGTAAGCATATTGCTGGCAGGACACCGGCAGTAGGTGTTATGATAAGTTTTCTGCTGGGCTCCACAAGACATCGTTCAACCTTCAACATTTTATGAAATGTGAAAGTTTCATAATCATACTTTAAATTGTTTAACTGACAAACAATGGAATTTATATATAAAGAGAACCTCAGAAGGTTCACAGAGAAGGATTATTATTCTGGGTTTTGTACCACTCTGACATCTTTGTTGCCCAAGGACATGGACTTCGTCAATATGGAAAAGTGTGAAAGGATGAATTAATTTTAGGGAGGATACTTTCGGTACCTTTACCCAGTTTCACTCATACATTCAAATCTCCCAGTAATTTCAGGCCCAGCCCTCGACAGTGGCATGGACAAAGGCTGAGTTTGCAATAAAGATATGGACACTAAAAGAGGATAAGCACAGCTTTCTCAAGGAAAACTTTCTGAATGAAGTAATTCACTTCTGGTTTGAGAATAAACAGGTCTCATAGTCCCTGCTCCTCATAAGATTTCTGAAGGCATACTTTATTTTATTGCACTTTGAAATCTAAAGGACTCTTCAGGAATGGAAGGTTAAACATGCACGTAAGTGTTCACAAAGCTGGAGCCTTATTTGACTAATTTCTCCTAGGCTGATAATCAAATACTAAATAGCCCTGGCTCTTGGAGCAAACATTTCCCCCTAAGGACAAACCTCTTTACTGAACAATGGATCAGAATTGAGCTGGCACTCTGGAGTTCAAGACAGACCCACTGTAATTAATTCAGTTAGAGCACAGCAATTTGGAGGTAGCAGAAGGATGGTAAATCCCATCCTGTTTCCTAATCTTACCCAAAGGAACATATTTATTACAAACTCTTAAAATCACCTTTTGATAACGTTGAACAGCCTGTGAGGGGCCCATTAAGGCATACAAGGCAGACCCATTTTAATCCTTAATACCACTTGAAGATTATCCATTTTAAATGGCCTTGCAGAGCTTATCATAATTTTGTAAACTATTAAAAAGTATTAAAAAGCACTACTACATCTATCTGATGAGAAACAGGGGCTCCTTCAGCTTGCCTGATAGAAAACACCTTATCTTTGTGACTGCCTGACAGTGATTCCAACTGTGGCAATCTAGATTCTCACTGGTATAGGAACTTCCCCAGTTTCACTGAGAGTGAAGACTCTGTTATAGCTACCTGGGTTACTCTGCTCCTCAGGCTGAATGCAGAGATCTCATTTTCTTTTCTTCATGGGGCACTGTCAACCAAAATCAAGACAGCTAACTCATAACTGCTCATTCTTTTCAGGATACACAACAACTGGCATTTAAAAGCATGTTGGCTTTCGAGAGTGTCGCTGAAACAGAGCCATCTTTCATTTGGTACTTCAAAAAAGCTCTCCAATCTAAATCGCTTAACGAAGAGATTGACTCCTTGGCTCCAGGACCAGACAGCGGTTAACACTGACTAGAGGTCTTCACACTCATTAGTAAAGGCAATGTGAGAATAATTTCCAAAGTTTACCAGTCTCCCCGCTCAGGAGTGGCTGAACTAACCTCTGTTCCTGAAAACCCACGAGATGATGCATCATAGCAGTTGCAGCTGCTATCTGCAGGTCCATGGCAGTGCCTCTTGGTGCACTTCAGATGCAGCAGCTCCACACTGCTCCTAAACTCATCAGTAACACAACTGGGCTGGGAAAAAAGAAAGAAAAAGGAGCAAAGTGCAGCCCCCACAAACACGCAGTGGAAAAAACCTGAAATGTAGGTGTGCCTGGTTGCTTGAGACACCTTGGCATGAGGAGAATCCCAGCTGGCTAATCACCCCTACCTGCTGTCTCAGGAGCACAGGGGAGAGAGGAGGGAGAGGAAAGAGCTGGGCACGCTGTACACCTTGTCTGACTCACTGCTGTCTGTGCCACTGAGCAGTGGAGGAGAGGTCAGCACAGATGGGACCTGTTGACTTGCAAACTTCCAATTGGGTGATCTGGCTCTTTCTCATTCCCTTGATTGCCTTCACTAAAGGAGCAACTATCACATTTACAGGGTTAAATGCTAAAGAAAAATAAATGTGAGCTCAAGAGAAAAGTGAAGCATTGCATGTTTGCCCTTCAAAGTAAAGAAACCCAAGAGAACAAGCACAGCAAACCAAAAAGTATACAAGGCATGGAACGAGTGGGATGGCTTGGAAAAAATGGGAACTAATTACCCTGGCTTGAGCAAGATAAACAGGGCTTCTCACATAGCAGCACCTATACCACATCTAAAGCCTGACCTGCAACACCAACCTGGGCTTCCGAGCAGAAAGGCGTTCAGGCTGAAATCGAGCACAGAAGAAGTGAGGGGAGGCTGCCAAACTAATTTTCACTGGGGATCTGAACCACAATTCAGTCCAGGTGACATTTTACATATTTTCACCATTGTTTTTGTTTAATTTGTGAAAGCAATTACACAGCCAATTGAACAGTGTAAAGGAACCGCTGCAATAGTCAATATTTCAGTGAGGTACAGCACAGCTCAGCTCTCCGAGTTAGGATATGCAGGCATAGCCGTACGGTATCTGTACTATCCATCATTGACATTGCCATCTGGCTTACCTGAATCCTCCCCAACTACAGCTTGTGCTGAACAAACCTGACTTTTCTTTGGGCTCCTTTTGAGGAGAACAAGGCAATGAAACACCCTGCACTGCTGGTGGTATGGACAATGTTAGCTGGCATTCTCAGCTCTTAATTGAAGCATGACAAGGGACAGCTAAGTGACAGACGAGGCCAAATACACTGAGTTTCTGGGTGGTCACTTTGATGCAGATAATTGTTGGCTCACCCTGTTGAAGTGCACAGTGTAAACATGTAATGTTAGACTCTTGCAGGACTGCTTTGCCCTTGTGTCACTTCAGCTGAACTACTCTGATTTTTATTGCTGTGGCTGAAATCAAACCTGTTTTGCTTTGGTGTGGTGTGGCACAGGAACCCCTCCTACGCCAGAGGCTGGGGCTGAGCCAGCAGGGCCCAGTCTGCTGCCAGGACTGCAGTGGGACAAACTGGTGATGCAGGTGAGTTGCTGAAGTGGCGTAATACTGTCAAAAGAGTAGGAGACAGCTGCGCACATAAGTACACTGGGAGCTGGTGGTAGTGCTGCTGTGTTACCTATGATAAATAGCCTGTGTCACAGCAGTAGCTGGTCTCCAGATTGAAGCAGACTTTCGCGAATCAGCAGGGTCAGCATTTGAAAAGCATGTGAATATTGTGCACTTGTAAATATTTGAGCACATCTGTTTAGCTCCCTCTCAAAAACCACTGGGAAAAACTACTTCACATTGTGCCACGCAATGCTGTTACCCTGCTCTAATTGTCAAATCTGTTGAGTGTTTTTCTCATGCACACAAAAATTAAAAATTACTATCCTCACTCATGATTAATTCAGCTGCAGTGCTGCACTGTGTCACACTGCATTTTTTAAAGTATTAAATTCCACCTCATAATCAGAAGAGTTTTAATTAACTTTTTGCCAGTTCATCTTTTTTTCCCTCCTTCTCGGAGCCCCAGACAATCTCCAGAGCTGCTGTCCCTGCAAACATGTCCTTCGATGGTACCAAGAGAGTGATGGAGTGCCAAGCTGGCACTGTGAAGATTGCCTGCATCAACTCAAAACCATTTGCCTCTTCCATGCCTCCCTGCTACATGCCTAAGGCCAGTTGCCTGGCTGTGCACAGCTCACTAGGCCAGGGCATGGCAGAGATCTAACCCACGGCATTTCTTAGTTGCCTGAGAAGAGCATCTGGCTACCACTTTCCCTTCAGCCCAAATCTTCTAGCAGATATGGGACTGGTCTTTAACATTAAACATTTAGGGAAATCAAAGAGAGAACTTCAGAGGAGCAATATTCCTACCTGTTTGTCTGTCATTTTTCTGTAAAAGTATCTGTCCTTTTCCCACACCTGGTGCCCCCCAGGACTGCCCATGCATCTCTTACGGATTTGCAGAGGGACTTTCCAGACAGGGACACACCTGCAGGTAGGAAGAAACATGTTTCCTCTCTTCCTCAGGCTGGCCCTGATGAGAAGGAAAGAAACCTCATTATTTGCAGAACAGAGCAAAAGGAAAAGAAAACAGTATAGAAAGAGGACACGTAGGAGACCCAACTCGCTCCTACAGGTTTCATGAACTTTTCTGGGCAAGTGTTATTTTTCAGACTCAACTTGGAAGTGATTAAAGATCCAACAGCCAGGTGGGCTTGAGCAGGTTTGGATCTCGATACAGTTTTCCTTGTGAGCAGCCAGAAGAGAGAAAAGCAGCAGGAGCTCCTCTCCCTGCCTCCGCCCCTCTGGGACCCTGATGGAAAACTGCCTCGGCAACATGACCGCACCGCCTCTAGATGGCTTTTCCTTGCAGAACTAGCACTTAATCAGCAGATCTCCTTAGGTTTTTCTGACCTTGGCAGTATTACAAGGGTCACATTTTTACATGGCTGAATTGTTCCTGAACAATTTCTCCGATGTATTAGGCACAAACATGCTTTCTGTCAGCATCAGGCATGTCTAATCTCTCCACCTGCTTTCCCCCCCAGCAGTTACATTTGGTATCTGTTGTATTGAAAATCCTACTTCTTTTTGTTGTTTTGTTGTTAAGTAGCAAATTCCCACTGCAGGCTGAGGGACCAATCACCATTTGGAGGAATGGGGGCCAGCTGGGTTAAATTTACTTCGCTTTCCTGAAGAAAACTTCTTCCTCAGTCCCTGGTTTATATTAACTAGTACCACTGACTAGCATTCTCTCAAAGGGATGTCAGATGTCCTCTTTTGGGTCCAAGGGCATCCGGAACACACCCCTTATGTCACCCTGTTGGTGGGTGATATCTCTCCTAAGAGCATGCCTACGCAGTGAACCTGCAGCTCTGATCCCAAGCCTTTGAGATATCTGTAAGGCCAAATGCCTCCTCTTTTACCAAGGTAAGGTCTCACTTTACAAACAGGCAGGGTGTGCAGGCGCTTCCTGGCTGAGAAGGAATTCTCAGGAGCACTTTAAGCACCCCCACTCCCCCAGGGTATGTGCAGGTGGCTGGGCTGAAGGGCAGCACTGTGAGCACAGGTCAGGGCAGACGTGCCTCTTGCGCTTCGCCTGGGCTGGCTGAGAGGAGGGAGGCTTCAGTGGAGCACGTGCTGCATATGACTGCTCTGCCTCTCCTCCCTGCCCGCACTGAGGCCTCACTTCCCTCGTACATCAGCATCAACAGGTTTTAGGGCAGAACTGGTACCACTGAGGGCTTGAATCCCTCCTGAGGGGCAAAGGGCTAAACAGAACTGCGAAAAAGGTCCCTCCACCTGTATTGAGACAGCTGTGCCACAACATGCAACATGACAACACTTCTCAAGGGTGCAGGAACTGAAAGACAGAGGATACGTAGTTTGATACAGTTAATGCTGCTTAATAAGGCATTGAACATTATGGACAAGATACAAGCAACGGGAAAATGGAAAACAAACAGAAAAGAAAAGGAGCAGGATCAAATGGACATTTCATGATGGGAATTTCTCACAGTGGTTTGTTGCATATTTGAACACAGAAAGATGGGTGGTAGCCATTCACCAGCTCTGATCCGAACAGACATGGGATATTCTGCAAGAGCAGAGGTGATGTTGATTTGCTGTTTACACTGACACCTTAAAATGTCCACTGCTTTTTTTCTGTTTCTGTGTCTCTTTAAGGATGACATTGCTGTGGAAGCTCTCTGAGCCTCTGGAAGGCACTGGGAATCCTGTCAGTACTTGAGAGGATAAAATGTGGTTGCATCTGATATACGAGGCCAGAAGAAACATCTTCTAAAACATTTGCTTTTCAGTAAGAAAACAAGCAAAGGCGTTCCTGGCCCAGGGGCATTTTTAGTGGGATTTCCTTAATACTTTTTTCCTATCCCCTCCTGTCCGCTTCCCCCCAGCTCTGAACCCACTTGTGTGTCGCACACGTTGGAAACAATCATTCCCGTGCCAGAGCAGCGTGAACCTCATCTAGGTGGGAGCTGCTCCAACGATGACAACTCCTTCCAAGCTGATATTTGCCTGGCATAACTTATATTTCCTTCTGGAGTGAAAGGAGCTGTACTTTCCTGCTGTTATTTTCTATTTGCTGTCAAAACTGTTGTGTGTGCACAATAGCTTTGCCCCAGCTCTGCAGTGGTCAAAACATTACCAGTCATTTTAGAATAAACTCCTGTAATGACTAGGCCCTGGGCTATCAGGGCAGGTCTTAAGATAGTAATCCTGTCTGCCTTGGGTTTTAAGCAGCGCAGGTTTCCAAGGGCTAAGACTGTGTTTATCTGCAAAAGATGTACTGATTTAAAACTAAACATCTAGTTAAACCTGTGAAGTCCCCACTCTTGCTAGTCTGGTATAAATTTGCTGATATCCCGGTCTTCTGCACAGGAGGAGGAAGACCCTATAGCAGTTTAGCTTTTTCTCTCTGCTGTGGTCATCTCACCCACCCAGCACATTGTAGCACTGCTGTACAAAGGCAGCTACCAGCAGTGCCTTTGTAGGATGGCAGTTTGGCCTCACTTCTCCCCCTTTACATCATGAGAGGGGAAATGTTAAGTGTTGCATCATGTAGGAGAACCTCCTTTCTCCCCTTTCTGCTGGGTTTCTTGGGTCAACCAATATTAAAACTGAATTCCCTCATTTGCTGGAATTTTTTGCACTAATTTGCTGCCAACCCCAGCAAGCACCCAGGATGGGCAGGCTCTCTCATGACTTTCCTATAGAGCTTACTGCACTGCATTAGCTGAAAAATTGCCCCTCCGGTCTGAAATGTAGACCTTCTATGCCTGGAGTTTGCTTTAGGGATGTTTCAGTGATTCACAATTTTTCACAAATGGCTATACCCAAAATTCTGCATATACATTTTACCATCAGGGATTCTCTAGGAAAATGTTTGTGCAGAAGGGAAGGGCCATTTCTTTTAGCTCTGAAGAGTGATGGGCTAATAACAGAGATCAATAAATGTTTTGTGAAACAAAAATAAGAAGGGCCACCAATACAGAGTATGGCTGATATTTATAGGTGAGCACTGCAAGGCTGAGTAGGGGATTTGGAAACTTTACCACTAAAATTAGTCAAAGACATGCGTTTCGGTCCCTAGGCCGATTTGCAAGTACACCTGTGGGTCTCAAATGTACAAGGCATGTGCGTAATTGTCAATTCTAGTTTATTTTTAATAGATTCAATGTAAGATAAAACAGACAAAACCGCAGGCACTCAGGTGTATACTGAATTTGGCAGAATGAAGAACAACACTCACCTGTCTGCCTGCCACCCATTTAAAAGTGCTCAGCAATCCTGCATGTTCAGCTTGCACGCTATTCTCAAACAGAAAATTGCATTTTTGCTTGGAACTTAGAAGAAACAGGTAAAAGCAGAGCCGAATACAGGTTTAAATGAAGTCCTCTCTCCAAACTGTGTAATTCTTATCAATTCATCGTCAGCCACCCCTCTTCTGCTAGGGGCTGTCCTCCTTGCCAGCCCAACTACCCAGTCTCGTGCCAGCTTTTTTGCCTTTGCCAATTGCCCATTAGCCCCCCAGGGGCCAATGCTCTGCTTGTGAATCTCAGATGTTGTGTGCAATCGCCTTTTCTACTGCAAGTGTCAAGGAGGTTCTGTCTGTGGGCCATAGGATGATGGCTTTAAAAATGGGTTTTTTTGTTTATTCAGTAGATTTTCCAGGTATCACGAAGTTCTGCATTTCCTCTGCTGTGGGATACAGAGATGCTTTGGCTGCTATTTGACCCTTGGTGCACCTCTTTCCATAGAAGTGTTTGTCCTTAAGTAACCACGAATGTAGAACATACAGAATCATACAGTATCAGCAAAAAGAATATATTCATGCCTGAAACACCATTATACTTTAACAAACACCCTCAAAATCAAGAAGAGGACATAGGAAGAGACTGTACTCTGGATAAACTTATGAAAGGTGCAAGTTCACCGTAAGATGGTCAACAATACAGTATCAAAAGGCTCTTCATGAGTTTCCTGACCGGTCAGCATGATGGGTTATAATGGATAAGCAGAGGGAAGAACTCCCCAGAGCAAAATTAATGTGGTGGGCTCTCTGGCTATGTCAAAGGATAAAATGGCTTTTAACCCAGAAATACCTAGGTAACCAAACAGGAGTTAAACACAGCTTCTTAGAATAATTTTCAACTGATTTTTGGTCATAAAAGTCCATCATTAAGATCTGAAAGTTAACAAAAAACTGTTTTCACTGGATCTGGAAAAGGAAATTTGGAAGTGTTCTTTATCTCTTCTTTATCATATTTTTCCTTTCTCTTCCATTGTCTCCATACCTTTCTGTGGTGGGGTATGGGACAAGGGGTAAGAAAGGAAAGGCTGGAGAGGAGTAGGTGGAATAATATTCAAAAAGAAGCATGTAAAAATGAATAATAAAGAAACAGAACAATAAAAACTGAGGTCTTTCAACTGCAATTATTTTCTCTAAATTTCAGTGAAACCATTCAGAAAAACAAAATATTACTCATTTTCTATCCAGAGGTTTTTGAAATGGTTTCAGCATTCTTCCCCAGCCTGGTTTTCTCCTGTCTCCAAGCCATTGTGTTGAGTGGTGCCGGAGGAGCTGCTCCACCAGAGTGGGAGCTGGGGAACAGGCCACTGTACCACCAGAGGACACATCACCCAGATTAAGAAATCACCAGAGCCAGGCTGAATCCAGCAGGCCTTAGCAGGAATGCACTGGTCACCCCATCACCTCATCTTTCTGCATTTCAAAATCAGTTTTATCTACTATGGGATATGTGATATAATTTAGACAGCTGGCAATGTAAACATCTCATGGGCTGAGCGTCTCAAAAGCAAAACTCAAAACCTGAGGATCTCCTTTGTTGGGTCAGCCCACTGCAACACATTCAAAATATGGGCTTCTGCGTACATCTTGGCTAGTAGGGGTGAATGTGCTAATTTAACCCAGAGGATGGACATATGGAGTTGTAGGACCTCCCCACCACTTTACCTGTATCCATGCCTAGGCAGGTTCCCTTACCATTGGCCGGAGAGCATACACCAGCAAAGTGGGTGCTGGACTTCTAAAACCAGAAAGAAGTGCTGGCTGATGGAGCCCTGCGAGCACTGATCTGAACAGCTTGTGAACCATTACTATCTGGAAGTGTCAAGAAAGATTAGAACAAACATCAAGCAAAGATGAAATAAACAGCTATTGTATGGGCAGAAATGGATTTTCAGTTTCCACAGTAAATAAAATAATGTGCTGTTTTAGTCAGTGCCCCTGTGATGATACAGTTTGCAGGATTTTTACTGGCAAGCTGCCATACTTACTTTCATTTATCTGCCTCAAAGCACCATTTCAAAAAGTGCAAAAGCATGTTGTTGATAGAGTAGATTGTTTATAGCTGAATTGAGTATCTCAGAACAACACGCATTGTATTAAAGCGGGGGAGGGGACAAGGAAGCCAGCACAGCTGCAGCTTCTTGAGTCCTTTGTCAAAAATCAATGCCAGAAAGCTGAGACGTATTTGTTCTGTCTCAGGAAATGCAATACACAGCCCCCTTGCAGCTCCACTCTGTGACAAGTGCTAACAAAGGCCCACGGTACCAACAAGGCATCCCCAGCATCTTGCACCAACAGTGCTGACACCCCTGGATGGCTGAGCAAGGGATGGCACCACACACCCTAACAGCTCCTTGGTGGCCAGTGAAGCCTGAGGACCCATCACCCCTGTGCACTTTCACAGCTCTGCTGCAACACATAGACAATGTGGAGCACATGGTACAGTAACTCCCCCAGCAATCTAAAGACCATGTTGGAGCGTAAAGAGAGACAGACAGGAAAAGGGTATTAAAAATAATAATGTAAATAAAACCAAGGTGTTTCAAGAGCAAAGTGCAGCCAGCCCTTGTCTCTGGGTTGGCAACCTGCCACTGCTGAAGCAAGGCGAGAAGCCAGGGCAGCCCACTGCAGGTAGGAAGTGGTGGCTGAAGCAGAAATGCAGCTTGTCCCAATTCACCAATCTTCCTTGCACTCACAGCGTCTTCAAAAGGACGGTAAGATACACAAACTGGTTTCCCATGTTGAAAAACAGCATGAAAAGCACATGCCTCTGGAGGTTTCCACTGCTAACAAGGGCTGGTTTTCTCAGCACAAACAATAAAAGGCTGATGAGTGAGGACTTAGTTCCCCTGAGATCATCGCATCTAAACAAATAACAGACTGAAAAATACGACTAGAATTAAGGTAAAAAGAGAACAAGACTTTATAGGAAGATAACTGTAGGTGCTACACAGAGGTAGAGGACATGGGGAGAATGTGAGGGTCTCTTTCTCCAGCCCTGCTGGCACCAGAAGAAAATGTCTCACACTCACACCACACTGGGGGACAGCAGCTTTTCTGGCCAATGTGTCTGCAGCTTACTGGAGATAATGGGGGTGGTATTGCCTCCAGCCTGGCAGCAGAAGGTACTGGACCACAGGTGCTGGGGGACACACAGCCTTTGTTTCCTCCCTCAGCCCAGCTTCCCAAGCAACCTGCCCCATGCCGGCCGGTGCTGTGTTGGGTGGCTCTGCTGCTTGCTCCTGGCCAGCTTGGGCCAAGGCTGGCCTGGGAAAAAGCTGTGCTGGGGCACCACAGCTGCACGGGTGACTGTCGCTTTGGCATGTCCCCCTCAGCTGGCCCAGTGGACACCATGCCCTTGGGATGTTCATTATGAGAATAACTCTCTCAGGCACTATAGGCTTTCAGAAGATATTGTGGTCCCTCAGCTCCCTTTGTCAGCAGGAGCTCCTGGAGGCACTCAGCACCCCAAAGGAATGCTTGATCCTTTGCTGAATCAAGCCCTGTTAGCATATTTCCAGGCATATTCAGATGCCATATTTTCTACATTAATATTTAACCCACCAAGTTTTTCAAAGCCCATCTTTCCAAACCTCAAGTTCCCAGATGCTTTTTAATGCCCTTCTCAATAGTGCAATAAAAGTCTGATATTTTATTACTCCCATGAATTATTATACTAATTTGTAATTTGCCAGACTTTTTTAAACTTCAAAATCTGCACTGTATTTTCCCACACCAAAAAAAAAAAAAATGCTGTGTGCGACACATTTTTCACTAACAAGCTGAAGCATAACATTTAAATAGACACAATGATTTTCTGAAAGGGCCTACTATCTGTGTCACACTGTCAGCGAGGTTGTTTTATGTCACCCCAAAACATGTTTAAAGGTTTTCCTAGAATAGAAAGGATAACCTAGAACTGTGCATGAAAGACTGAAAGCAGAATGAAATGGTTATACAGTCTTCTGAACTTTGAAGTAATATAAACTTCCAGGATGGTTTATAGGCATCATTTTTTTTTTTTTTTTTTAAGAAGTAAGCATCTTGGTTATCTGGAATGCAGATGCTGGGCAAATTCAGAAGCTCTGGAATGCCTGTAAGCTGTGCTCCCTATGCAGTAGATGTCAAAGATAATGGAGCAAAAGACACTCAAGATCTCCAGCATCTACCGAAGTTAACAAGTGTCCTTTTACTGACTGAGCTGAGCTGTGGATGAAGCCTCTGAAGAGCACCTTCCCATCAATAAACTAGGGACCTGACTGAATCCAGACCACCACAAATGATGTGAGTCAAATCAAATAAAATAGAGACATTGAAAAGATTACCTCAAAGCCAAACTTATTACACTAAGAATTTCTTAAACAGGGCAAGACTTCTAAAGACAAGAGGCCGATGGTGTCCTGCTTCTCTTGATGTGGCTTGGCCAGGAAAGCAGAGCTCTGTTCGTATTGAGAATAACTGATCTATCAATGTGAGGATGGAAATTTCCATTTGTCACCCAGTGAGAAACGAGGGTCCAGTACTCACAAAAATGCCTTCTACTGGAATGTCAGCGGTAAGTTCTGGAGAAGCAAAAGTGAAAGTTGTTTGAAACTTACTTTCTTCCTCCTGCGGACCTATTAAATACGAAGGCAGGAAACTTCTGTGGAGTCTGTCTGTAATGGCTCCAAGCTGGCCATAGCTTAGCGCAGAGTGCTGTTGGCAACTTGATTGGCAGGAGGCCAGAAGCTTTTACTTTTCTAGGTGCCAGCATGGCATCACATTTCCCATAGGTACAGGCTATGTCATCCTGGAATGAGCAGCTTGATTACTCATGTAGAACTTGCAACATTTGAAGATTATCTAAATACTCAAACCCTGGAGCATTTAAACCTGCCTCTGGTTGGACAAATCTGAGTCAGAGATGTGAGAACACCTTGGCTGGGGAACCTGGATTGGGGACTAACTGAAAAAATGCTATACTTTCAGTATTGTTTTCTAAGGATCCTTTTCCGCCATGGTAGAGATCCACCTTGCAGCAGTCTATTTTCAGGTGGACAAGAGCTTTGGATATTAAACTGTCCTCAGAGAGAATTGATTCCTAGTGATGTAAATGGATTTCCACAGAGCACCTGTGCAGGTGAATGAGAAGATTCTTCACAGAGACAGAGGCCCTGTTCCACTAATCCTGTTTACTCTGCCTTCAGCCCCTACAACTACTCCCTGTGCAAGGCCACTTACAATTCACAGTGGAGCTGAGCTCCATTTAATGCAACAAATGAAATCATAGAATACTAATCATAGAATCGTAGAATACCAGGTTGGAAGGGATCTCAAGGATCATCCGGTCCAATGTTTAACACTCAGTTTGTGCCCAGGCTCTCTGTCCTGTCATACTTACCTCCTGTTCTCTCATCCCCTTGGTTCCCCTTGGGCTTTCAAGTTGTAATGGGGGATCCTCTTGACCGCTAACTCTTGCACAATTATTTGTTTGCGAAACTTAAGTAGTAAATGTGGATTCCAGAGTTAACAGGAGGTATCTGCTTCTTCTACAAATACTGTGTGGAGTTCAAAACTCCTTTTGAAAGAACACGTGACTTTTGCAGGTTTCTGATCAGCTCCGTACTCCACATAGGACCAGTACTGGAGTTTAGCCTTACAAGGAAGCAACTTGATCCCCAGAGAGAGAAGCAGGCAGACTCCCTCCGAACTGCCAGGAATTAGTCCTGGCACAAGTTTAAGCCTGGGAGCTAGGGCCAGGTCACTGGAATTACTTAGCTCTACTAAACTCAGGATTTGCTTCAGGTACAACACTGAGAAACGAACTAATAGTAAATACAATACATGCATATATAGCTATTCTGCTATAGGCACTGGAATTATTTTTCCCCAGTTACTATTTCTTCTCTATTTGTTTTGTGGGTTTTTTTTTCCCTTTTAAACACCTTTCCTGCAAAGAGATGTTGAAAAAATCTATTTTACTGAATATGCACTTTCTGCCTTTGACTCTGCCTGCTTTGCCAGTTGGTAAAGCAGACATTTTTTGCATCTCATCCAGCCAAGTGGTAGCTACCAGTCTTAGAAGAGAGAACTCAAACCCTTTTTTACATCACTCTTACGGGAGGTTTTTGGAGAGCTTCACCTCAAACCCATGATTTTACTTGAGGCTGAGGGGCTGAGAAGTGCAAATTCCCTTCAGCATTCAGGGACTCACAGTCAAGTTGTTAACACAATACAGGAAAGACGCATCACTACGCTACAGCTTGAAACGCAAGCATGCAGAGGCACAGTACTGTGTCAAACTATCACGTATCTTAAAAAGTCTTTCAAAGGCGGTGAGGTAGAATTGTGAAAGCCCGGGAGAAAAGTCAAATACATTCTTCTAAAGACCACTGAGAAGGAATTCAGAGAGTTGCTCATGTGTTTTTCAGCGCGGGCAACCATGGTGTTCACCCCAGAAGACCTACCACCAGAAGATTGCTATTGGGACCCAGTCAGCTCTGTTGTCATGTTCCCCCTGGCATCCCTTCCATCAACTCCCTGGGCTAATCCAAAGGCAGAAATCTGCCTATCTGCAGAGCAGGCAAAGCCTTTGTGAGCAAGCACAAGGATGATATGCAAGAGTCCAGCTTATTACCCAATTGCATGTGTTTCTGATCAATGGCTTCTGTGTGGCACTTACCCTCTGCTTATTTCTCAGGGCTGCAACTTATTAACAGTATTACCTTTTCTGATGAAATATCATCATCACATGTAAACATCAGTGACAGGCATTAATTGCAGACAATGCCTTTAATCAACAATTGAACATTAGTAAGCATAGACCTTGAGAATTAACACAATGAGACACTTGTACTTAACCACTAAAGAGTACTTCTCATAAAGAAAACCCTCTCCTTTTGTTCCTAAAAAGGTCAAAGTCTTCTTTTCTCTATTTGAGAAGGAGAAAAACCACACAGAGCATATCTAGGCTGCTTTATGTGGCTTAAATTATTTCCATCCATGCGTAAAAAACATTCCTTTTCAAAGATGTTCACCAAGTTTTTGCCTGTGATCTACAGCTCCCAGAGTTTCTGTTCCTGAAATTATTAGGTTAGCTGCTGAAAGCAGCAATCAAATTTTATTGTTAATCTTAAAAGCTAATCCTTTTTATTGACTTCCCAGTCAATAAACTTGCAGCTCTGAAACTGCTTTCAGGTTTCCTTGAGTAATAAGAGGGTTTGTGTGTACCTGTGCACGTGTTTGAAGCTGCTAATTTCCTTGCTGAGTAAGTTGCACTCACAGGTTAAAACTATAAAGCAATTTGCTTTATCTCCTGATGTGCGGTTCCACTTCCACAGAAATCAGAACAAGGCTTGAGCTGAGAGGATTCAGGGTGTAAGGTCAGGACCCTCATCTGGTCACAGTTTATGGGGGACTGTTACAGGGAGCGAATCTTCCTGATGAACAGAAAGGATAAGGAGAGGGAGGTTTTGACCTTTTTTTTTTTTTTTTTTTTAAAGAAACCCAATGGATGTAGGCCTGAATTCAAATCTAACCCAGAGAACTAAAGAATAGTTAAGCATCACACAGATTTATCATTCCTCAGGTCTAGCCAAAGAAAAGGGAATGAAGGACGTGCCAGATGTCTCAGACTACTTCAAGTTACTGTGAACCAGCTTGGCTGTATTCAGCTGTGCACAAGCCCTGCTCACAAGTCTCCTCTTATGCCAGTAACCAGCAGTGCGGGACTCCCCACAAGCCCCAGTATCGCCCCAGTAAGAAGAGGACACAGTATGGGAGAAGAAAAGCAGGTCTGTTCTCAGCTTACGTGCTATGTCAAGCACTAAAATATAAATAGCTCTCCGAGCAGCAGGGAAAACATGAAGGCTTCCTTGGCTTTGTAATTTGTGGTGGGATTTTCTTGTGCCGAGCAGTATGCAAGCTCTGACTGAAGCTCTTCCCACTGGTGGGGGGCATTCAGGCTGCCACTCAGAGAGCAGCCCTTCCCTCAGCAGCAGGATTAATTCTCTTTCTCTTTGTCCATCACCAGATTCATGTAGTCTGCCAGATTTAAAATCTTTACTGTTCACAGCTGCTGCCCAAGCTTAGCAGAGACCAGCCCCTGGGTTCAAAAGGTGCAGGGGGAAATTTTCCACTCCCTCACCAAGCATGAAGTTTTCTCTCAGACTAACCCCCTTTCCAAGATCATCTGGACAGCGAACTGCTATCCAACCTTCAGTTGTACCAGGAGACCACAAACATCCGAGCACTTCTCACATCTAGCATGGAGTAGAGGGCAGCGCTTGCCGCCTGCACAAGTCAGGATGCACTGCAACTCCCAGCCTCACATTTCTGCTTGAGTTTCAGGTGGGCCTGTTCCCCACCCGCTCTTAGCATGTACAGCAGGCTTCATGCTCTTAACATTTCCCAGAAATTCAAAGTGACAGAACCGGAGGTATTGCAATCTGGAACTCTTAACTTTCATAAACTGGTGAGAATACTGGAATGTGCATGTTCCTTATTTAACTGCTCCACCAGCTTTTCTTATATGCTGCTCGGCACAGCCGTTCAGGATACGTATTAGACAACTAACATCTGGACTGAATATCTATTAAGACCATATGTTCTACTCAGCTACAGCATCATGTTCGAGATTGGGAAAATCCAAACCAAATGGAGATATCAGAAACTTTCAAGGGTCAAAAATAAAGTAATTTTGGTTTTCCCAGCCCCAATGAATATGGTATATTGGCCTGTGCTCTATGCCTCGTGCAAAAGTCTCATTGTAGAAATAACCTGACTTAAAAAAAACAACTTAAGTATTGTGGTTGAAAACAGATCTATCTTGATGATCTTTCCCCCAGGAAAGTTTTGAGGGAGGCAATGCAGAATGCCTCTATCTCCTAAATGAGACTGAACAGCAAGAGCCCCACACTTCACTTTCCTGTCGATACTTTATGATTCTGTTCTCAGTATGGGTGTGATGGTTTCCAGTTTCGCCCCAATAGGATTCTCGTGGTTTATGGACAAAAAGATTATATGTGCCCTAAATGGCTGTGCCTGGGAACATACCACTTACATAAACAGAAGCAGTGCTTAAATGCCATAAAAGCCTCTCCAGATAGCTGATGGAGCATTGCGTGACTCCCTCACTATTGAATAAGGAATTGAGAGCACTGAGCAGCTAAAACCATTTTGTATACAAAAGGAAGAAGGCAGGAGTCCCTTTAACCGTATTTCAGACCTGATCAAGAAACAATTATAGATTCCCACAGTCTCACAAATATCTCATATAGGAGGAAACATCTTAGCGGTTTTATGACATTACAAGGTAAAGGCCTGAGCGACCAGAGGCCAACAGTGTTCTTTAGATAACAGCATTATTTATACCTACCTGAATTTCCTGTGACCAAGTCAGGGAAAACAAAGATTTGCTTGGGGCAAGGAACAGAACTTAATACTCTTGCTTCTTGGTATGACTACTGCTTCAGATGAATGCTCTTTGGGGCAGTGCACATCTCAGTGGTGCCTCAGGTCCCAGATAAAGGGATTTCTCCCAACTTAGCTGGGACACCAGGGGAACAATTGCATTTTATCAAAGTAATATCCATACTGTATTTTTTCCAGCTCAAAATGGTAACTCTTCAAAATAACAAACCCAAAAGAGAAAACAATTTTGTTTTTATCTTTTTTTTTTTTTTTGGGTTATAAAATGAAATTATTCAAAACCCCTGTATTTAAAAACCTGACATTAAAAATCCTAAACATACTTTTTTAACAAGTGCTCATATTTTCTTAATTGTTTAGATGGATGTATCAACACAACAAAGGTAGAGAAAGAGAGTGCATAGGAGGGATATTTCTGGCCCAGAGGAGAACTGGAAGAGCTGGATGACTGGAGTGATAGAAATGGAGTGGGATTCAACAGCACAGCGTGCTCAGCTGTAAGGAGTCAGAGCAGCGTCACTGCTGTGCCCTGGGAGCTCACAGGCTGAGAACGACATTAGAGAAGGGCTTGGAGGTATTGGCTGGTCACAGAACAAGCATGAATCACCAGCATGACTTGGCCTTGAGAAAAGCAGGAGTCTGCTCTGGCAGGTGAGGCAAGGTAATTCCCCCAGAGATAAGGCATCAGTAACAGCCCAGTTCAAGGCCAGGAGACCTCACCAGAAGTGCGGCAAACTCTTATCACTACCATGTTCAGGAAAGATGAAAGAGGTAGAGAGAAAGGCTATTAGGGCAACCAGAGAGGCAAGGATCCCTGGCCAGTTTAGCTAGCAAAATGAAGCCGGAAGCAGGCTGTGATGGTGGCTGCAGATTCACGCGAGTGCAAAGGGAAAAGGAGGAATAAGCATCACGGACGGAGGGAAATTCTTTTCAATAATTGTGTTGGCAAAAGATATAACAAACAGTAAACTAGACATAAATGAACACTAATGTTTTCTCCAAGGTGTTAACTTGAACTATGGTCTCTCAGACACAGAAAAAATGTGAGGCTTGATAATCCTCCCAAAGCATTGATGGCCCGATGAAGCCAATGACAAGTTCCTGCCCTTCATCCCCATGTCTGACTGCCCGCAAATTCAAGCAGATGTTACCGAACTCCTTAGTTTCAATTCCTTGCTGAAGACTTTTTTTTTTTTTTAAAAAAAAAAAACAACAACCAAACCTCTAAGGTCTAGAGACTTCATTTTCTTCAGATGAAAGATTAGATTCTGTCAGTTCTGAGTACATATGTGGGCTGATCTGGCCTATGGGCCGTATGTTTGACACCTCTAGTATACTGTGTTATTGTACCCGGGGGAGGTGATGGGGACTTATTTATAGAGACAGTGTCTGTCAAGGGAAGTTATAAGTGCGATTTGTGTGGGTTAAAATAGGAAGAATATGTACTCTTTTAAGTGGACACTCCCTTGATTTTGGGCATGGTCAGGGCGAGTGCCCTTAACTAATCTTAACAGCTTTCAATTTATTATTTTTTTGTGGGAAGACACAATATTTTTAGAATACCCAAGCATATCTTTAAACTTGGAGAAATGACAAGTCCAGGGACTTCTGGGACACTTGAAGCAGATCTAACCTGTCATCTGTGCTGTGAGTAGCTGCAGACGCCACTGCAGAGTTAGTGCAAACGCTACCTCGCTGCAGGGGCGGTGCTCAGCACCCACACAGCACAACAGCAATGCAGAGCCAGGCTATCAAGGCTTTGGTCCCTCAAGCCCCCAAACTGCACTGAGCCAGGCTCTCTCTTGCCTGTTAGCTGCTCTCCCTTCTCGCCACAGAGACATTAAAAGACATGCAATGCCTCGCACAAGCCTGATGTTTTGGCAGATCACTTCTTCCAAAATGCCTCAATATGAAATAAAAATCCACCCTGGGTTAAGCAGGAGGAAAACATCTCCTGTTGACTTCATGGCAGGGGCCTGGGGGCTTTACCCTGTCTCACTGAATCTGTTCCTTCTCTAGTATAAATTATTTGAGAAAGAAAGTTTCCTGATATTAGCATTTCACACATCACTGAGCACATTGCTGTTGCTTGAGAAATGGCCAACAAAAATAACTTCCTTGCAGCGTTTAAGTATATAAGATTTAAAGTAGCCAATGACGTTTTCAGGCTCCTAACACTTCAAACAGAAGAGCTCCAACAGTAAGCATACAGCTTAAAAACTTTGATCAAACACACTAGTTCACAGCACAAGCAAGTAGATAAAACAGATGCAAGATTTCTAGACCAAGTCGTTCTCACATATGGTAACACCATCCTCTCTTAGGGGAAAGCAATGATGGCAAACAATGAAAATGCCCTTATTTAAAAAAATTCTTTAGTATGTCCAAACTGCCATCTCTGTTTAATCTCAAACTTAGAAAAACCAATCCCCTTGGTTAGGAGTATGCTGATACTTTAGGTTCAAAAAAAAACCAAACTCCAAAACCCCCACAACCCTCCCCCAATTTCCTGGAATTCCTGCTTTGTAAGTCAGGTTGAGGGAATTTGCTTGAAAAGGTTGTCTCAGGTTCTGGTTTCTAATCCAGTGTACTGGGACAGTATCCTTAAAGGTGGGGTCCAGACTGTGTTAGTCCATTGCTACAGGTCCCTGATGTTTCACTAGCAGTTGCCAAGAGAGCTAGGACCTCCCACAGCCTCTGCGTGGCAACCGTAAAACAAAACTGTCCTGCTTGTCCTCAAATTTCCTTTACAACTCCTTACATTTAATCTAAAGGTTTTTTTCTTTCTCTGGTCTGGATTGGATGTGGCTCATGATCTCAGTGATGAAGAAGCCGATAATTCACCTCACTCGTCAGCCCCGCATTTTATATGTTCATTTATTAAATTAAATTCCAGCTGTTACCAACTGTTCACATGCTCTGTCTTGTGTGTACACACCCACATACAAAAAAATAGTAATGGTCATTAAAAGGGAGTACTGTTAGGGTTGCCCATCTAACAGCCAGCTTATTAAGTACTGTTTTCTGACAAAAATGAAAGCTGTGATATCAGTACCGCTTAACGCAAAATTAGAAAAATAACAGACTGGTTTCTTTGCTACATACACCAGCACAGCACCATTGGGTGGGGTGAGACTGCTCTCTCACGTCTGGTGAAAGTCTGTCCCTTTGCCTGTTCTCGTTAGTCCCCTTTTTCTCAGGATTAAATGCATGCAGCAGAGGACTTTGCAGCAAGGAAAAGCTCTTTGGCTCAGAGGACAGGTCCAGGGCTGCAGCACTAGTGCTAGAGGTGAGAGCAGACAAGTGCCTGTGCTCAACAACACTTGCTTCAGCTCCTTTTGAAGCCTCTCCTCATGCACAGGCTGAAGAGGCAGTTTTAAGGCTGCTTTAGTGTGCAGACTTTGCAAGAGGGGGCATCCTTATCCTGTTCTCTGGAAAACAGGGAGTCACTCAGAGGTGGTGAAGTTACGAAAGGTGTGCTCCGCGATGCACTTCGGCTGTCTTATACCTCATGTTTTGGCCACTGAGAAATAAAACTAGTAACTTCTTGATTTAACTTGCTGGTGCCATTTGCAGTCAGAATCGTACCCTGAGCTGGTGCAAACACACACAGCCATATTGCCTCTGAGGAGGGGTCAGTATGGACACCCCACCTCAGGATCTGGTCTCCAATGCCGTGACTATGGGGCAGAAGAATCCTCTATGCTAGTGCATACAAAGTACTTGCAGAACACATTATCTGGATGATCACGCAGCTCTCCAGGCAGCAGATTAGTAACAACTAAACCCAGAACTCCTCCTGAAACTGAAACAATATCAGCTTTGAGCCAACGGCTGTCCTAAATGAAAATTCATCCCCTGCTAAATTTAACCAGGTTGCATGACAGCACATATGTGTTGATTTCAGAGAGGTTTCTGAGGCATGAGGGAGATCATAAATAGGCCCTAACATCTGAGAAAATTAGACAGAAAACACAGTTTTGCTTTCCGTTACACTTTTGGTTAGAATTCAGCTCAGTATCTGCTCTTCCTTAAATGTCCTGGCACACAGCTTAATTATTAGCACAGTTTCCTTCAGAGGCAATAGAAAGTGGAAAAGGTTATTTTAATTTCAGTGTCGTACAGAAGTTAGTGTGAAAAAATTAGTTGCAAAGGGAGAGATTTTAACTTCTGCAAACTGTGAACCTGGCTGCCGTCACCTCAAGTATTGTAAACTCCCCGTGTGTTTGTTCTGCTTGATGTCAGGCAGCCACCAGCACTGTCAGGTTAATAATCTCATATGCAAATAATCTCCCAAACAACGTGCATGGCGAATGACACAAAGCCAAAGACACAGCTTTTTAACCATGGACCTGAATTTAGGTGAGACCAGGATTGCTGGGCTGCGGTGGGGCTGTAACATCTTCATGCAGCATTGACGACCCAAGAGCAGAGCTTGCCCTCAGGTTGCAGGCTTCATCTTTAGGACTTGCATTAAGCAGAAACAGAGTTGGAGGAAAAACTGTTATGAGAGCAGGACTAAAAGAGGCTTTCTCAGAATAAAGTTGGTTGATGCTAGATTGAGATTGTCTGGGTGCATGCTCTGATCTCTCAGCACTCAAAAACAAAGCCCACAGTGCAACATTCTGTGGTTTAACATGAGCTCCACCACACAGAGATGGAATGTACCACCATCCCCTGCTGCCAACGGCAGGACATGCCTGGAGGACATAGGAGCAAAGGGAGAAGTCGCTGGGAGCAGAAGGAAGCTGCTGGCAGGTCTCTATCAGGACAGTGACTTAAGGCAGTCAGGTCCTCCTACAGGGATGCAGTTCCCTTCCCATTCCTTTCCCCTGCTTGCTGTTTGGGCCTTGTGCACACAACCAGAGGCATTTCCACAGGGGAGGTCCTGAAGTGCACAGCTCATGGGAGTGCTGCCAGCACTCTCCACCAGCTGCCCCCCAGCCCGGTGAGCCTGTGTCCCCCAGCAAGAGTGGGGCTCCATTTCACCCACATGTCCTCACCATCATCTGGCACAGCAAACATCCAGCCAGGCATGGAGCATGGCTGCCATTTGTAGGGAATACTAATCAATTTCAGTTAAAGTTATTTATCTGACTTCTTTTCTGAAATTGAACGAGAGGTTGAGAAAAAAAGCCATTTCAAGAGCAATTGCAGCACATTGGTTTTATGTCTGTGATTTCCCCTATGTATACTAAATTGTTTGAAAATAGGAAGCATTGTGAAATCTTTGCCGTCTACAAGTTTGCTTTTCCTCAAACCTAAAAGAGGCAGAATCTCTCAAAAAAACCTAAAAAAGTAAAAAATACCGTCCTAATAAATGACTAATTATCACAATTTGAAAACGTGCATTTGGTTCACAAATCATTCCTCCGCTGCTTGTTGTATTTCTTTAGAAAGCAATGACACAGAAAGGAAATGCTTCACCATGTGTTGCCTCCCCTTGCACAGCAGGTTTCAAGAAGCCCAGAGAAGGTGACACATCTAAGCCAGCCCCTCTCAGGAGTGGGGGGCAGTGCATCAGCACCAGCACACTTCTCTCTCCTTTCCTCTTTGTCTCACTTAGCATTTACCTAAAGTTGGCAGGTATTTACTGGTTTTCCTCTACCCAGGATACATAGAGCAAGCGCTAATCAAGTGAATAGTGGTATTAAGTAAATGTTAATGTAAAATAACATCATTGACCTTGTCACTGAATAAATCTCTCCACTCAAAGTTGAACTGCTTTTACCTTAGTGTTGCCAAACATTATTTGTAACCAACAAAACACCCTCTCATTGACTCAGGAGGAACACACCAAGGTTTATAAAGCTCTCTCACGGTCGGTGTCAAGAAGAGAGGGGCTGTAACTTTGTTACTAGGATAGACTGCAGGTCCCATTTCAAATCCTTTATTCGAAGATTCTCAGATTTGAGGCAATTATTCTCAACAGAGCAGTTGATTTGTTTACAAATTATTAAATAATGTAGAAGACATAATTTTTCCTTCAGATTTTTGGCAACTTAAGACACCAGTAATTCGTGGTTTATGTTTCCCCAGGATGGAAAGCATCAGCAGTGCTACACTGGGGCTCCTAAGTGCCACACACCATGCTCAGATGAAGGCCCTGGATGCTCAGCATGAGAGATTTTTTGTATTTTGAGAGCACCACTTGGAAAGCTTTGGTTTTACATGAAAATATTACAGAACTGGAGGGGGTGAAGCTGATTACAAGTGCTTTGTTGTCCTGGGGATTTTGCTGTCTCTCTATTTAGCCCCACTCTCGGGTCTCTGGAAGAACATGTAGGTCCTCCAGGTGCTGGAGACCATGGCCAAAACCCAAGGCATGAGGGGTGTTTGAGGAGGCCAAGGAGGCAGCAAGATGAAGAACAAGGTTTAAAAGAAGTGTGGCCTGAGAAGGAAGCTGAAAGAAAGGAGGGTCAGGGGATGGCATGGAGGTCTGAGATGTACAGAGGAAGGGGATCTGTGGAGCCTGCTGGCACCAGTGCATGATGGCCTGCACAACTTGCCCTCTGTCTCCCCCTGGACTTGGCAGAGGAACAGGATGATTGTGTTGGTGGGCCACTCAAACTGTGCAAAAATGTTTTCCTTTTACATCTTGTGCTAGAACTGAAATTCCTGCACTTTAAAATATATGAATATCTGGCTAATTTTCTTGGGGTAGCAGGGTTATTTTTTTTCTTTTACATCCAAAAACATTTTAAAGCTTTTACCTCTGTGTATAAATTATTTTTTTTCCCTCACCAGCTCAAACAAAGTTTTATCTGCCATAGGAGAACAAATATCTGTGCTTACTATCATAACTACTAAAACCCACCGAAAACTTTGCAAGAGGTGCATCTTAGAGGATGTAGCCAGACTAACAACCTAAGTCTGTGCAGGAGTGTATTTGGGTTGTGCACAAATAGAGCATAAAGCCAAATTGAGCTAGAATGAAAATGTTACTATTTGGGACTATGAAATTTCCCCATCTGTGTCCATCAGACATGGCTGAGTGGATGCTTTGGCACCCCCAAAGGAATGTCTCTGTTAGGGTGGCAATATTTTCTACTCAAAGCTTCTGAATAGCGAGATTTTAAAATTTAATTTAATTTAATTTCTTAAGGAAAAGTCCAAGTCATGCAAGGACCCATTAAAAAGAGCTGAAACAGTTTTCATGAGGAGGGGGAAAAAAAGTCAGAATCCTACATATAAATCAGATTGCACAGGAATCATGCTGACTTGTGTTTCCAGACTTTCCTAGAAACATCCAGCAACAAATGAGAAGATCTGGCCTGTCTCTTCTGAGATACTCAGAGTTCAAACTCTCCGATAATGGGTAAGAGGTATTTACTCAATGCACTTCATCCCTTAAACCAAGATAATGCTTCTAGCAAAGAAAGGTGTCCAAGTCTAAAGGGAGTGTTCTCCATCTCCTTAGGCTTCTACATGAAGAAAGGAAAAAAGAATAAGAATTTACTCCTCCCCTGGGTCAAAATCTCAGTTTACCCCAAGAATACATATATGTCTTCCATGCAATGTAATTACAAGTCAGCTGAGAAACTTGGAATGAAGGAAAGCAGATCCATAGATTGGAAAATTCATGTAGTCCCTCAGCTTTGAGGGATGCCAACAAATCCATTACTGCAATAGTATTTTGCACTGAGAAAGTCCCTCTTCAGGCTTAATATAACTAACTTAGGCTGGAAGGGAAAAAAATTCCCCTCCCATTCACTATTTCCAATGGAAAAGGATTTTTCCCAAGTGAAAAGTAAATTGCTGAGAAAATGCAATTGAAATGATTAAAATTGCTGAAGGTTTTCCCCTTAATTTTGTTCCTGTCTTTCTCTCCCCAAAATTCCCACAATAGTCAATGTCAGAAGATTTCACTTACTCTTGAATTCCTCCTCCCAAATCATAAATATTTATCACGTGAATGGGGTCCTTACAAGTCTCTCACATTTGTGAAAGAAAGCAGTTTGCTGAAGGATTTGACCTTGAAAATCTTCCCCAGTCTCATTGACAGGAGCCAATGCTATTTTTCCTTTTTAATAGCCTTGAAAACTTGTGCCAGACAGACAGAACAGCCAGACAGACCACACGCAGATTATTAAAAACAGTTAAGGGTGTGTGATTTTGGTATAAGGACATAATGGCCACTACATTATGGGCAAACAGGAGGTGGTAGGGCGGGAGGGGAGATCGTTCATTAATGAACGTAAATAATGAAAGGACATTGGAACATAGTTCATTCAACATAAAAAGCCAACTTCTTCAGCTAGAAAATGGAATCAATTGTCTGAAGTAATGGAGGAATTAGAAAACACCATCAACTTTTACGTTTGGATTCCTTAGTAGCAACTAGACTTGGATGTCGGAAAAAACATTACAGTACGGCCTAAAAAAGGAGGTGGGTAGATTGTGTGAACTATCACCATCTCTTCCACAGACCCCTGTACTGAAATAACTAAAGTGCCCACAGCCCCCAGTGCAGACCTGTGCCATAAACACACACCGTACAACATACACAGATAAATACTGAGCTTCAGTCTATGCTGGACACTTTAACACTGAAGATGCAACACAGCCCAAGGCAGAGAACAGACCAGGAAACAAGAGGCAACACTACTTTGGCCAGCTCTGCTGTGAGAAGCAGGAGGTGGCATTTTGTTTTCCTGCATCTGTGCCTTCCTCCTCTGTATCTTTTGTCAGATCTGTAGGAGTGCCTGGTCAGGGGCACAGACCTGACTCACATCCAGCCCTCGAGGCAGGCATGGGAAGTGCAGAACTTGCACAAGCATCTTTACTGCACCCTGACACTGTTACCTTGCAGTTGCTCCTTTGACTGTCACTGATCTCTTTTTTTAAAAAATTAAACAATCTCAACACGAAAATCGATGACTCTAAGGGCAGCCAAAGAGAGTGGGAATCTCAGCCAGCTGACTGAGGTGGGATTGCCCTTGCTTTTATTGAGGAGAAGAGACAATTTCCAACAGTTTTGATGGGTGTTAGACTCATCCCTGGATGAATCCAAACTCCCACATTAAATTAACACTAGCCAGTGCACAGCCCCTGTATAAAGATACCAAAGGAGGGGGCTGCACAGTCAGAGGAACCTTCCTGAGAAGCTACCTTGCCAAGACCAGAAAAGAGCATGCATAAATACCTCAGGATTTGCATTGCTGCTTGTGGCACAGAAAGAATCCCTGGGTCCACACAATTGCTGCAGCCAACTGAATTCATCAACCAAAAAAAGGGAAAGTCAACAAATCCTGTGGGACAGAGGACCTTCTGGTCCTATACCCAAGGAAGCTGAGCTGATCAGGAAACCCACCGTCTGCCCCTTCTTTCCCAGAGTTCCCACTTCTGCCCCTTTATCTTCCTGTGGATGTTTCGATAAAAATGAGGGGAAAAAAGATGGTTTTGACAGAAATTTCCTTGGTTTCCCAAAGCTGTAGGGTGAAACACAAAGATGTTTTGGCCAGGTTTCCTCCTTCGTCTCACTTCTCTGACACACAATAGAGTCTCATTCTGGTGGCAGAAAGTGATTACTCATGGCAACTCTGGCAAAGGAACATTTCCATTGAAAAATGGCTTTTGGAAAACTCACTTGTTTTCCATTGGCCTTAAAAAGACCATTGATGGAAAAGGCCTCTCCATTTGAAATCCTGGTTTAAGGTCAGGAGCCTTGTCTGAATTCAGCAATGTCTCAGTATCACTGAAGGAGGGGGCAGTTTCCGAAGAATGATTTGGGCTCCTTATCACTTCTTCCATTTGCCTCCCCTAGCCTACCACATCATCACAATCAAAAGCAGCCAACTAACCTGAATATAAGCCACTAAGTCAGATCAGCAGCTGCCTGTGCATGAAAGTCCTATCCCAGGGAAAAAAGAAAAAAAAAAGGGGGGGGAGGGGGGCTTTAAATATTCTTCAGGATGTAAAAAATGGGCTTGTATCACAAAGCAAAAGAAATATTTTCCATCACCACAATGAAATATTTATTAACAGCAGACACTAAATAATCTAGTACAGACTTGTTCACCAGAGTGCAGATTTTAGTGGGAGCCTCTGAGAACCAAAGCCCATTTAATTGTAATGAATAATAGCAAGATTTCCTATATTTGGGCTCATATTTTGCAAAAAGTGTTAGCAAGTAAACATGGATATTCCCAAACTGTGAATATTTAGTTAAGTCCTATTCTGATGTTTCTTGTTCTGAATATTACTCTATGAATTATTAAATTGCAACCAATTTTCATAAGGATGAATTTTTTTGTTTGCAAAAATTGCTATTTTCTTCCACCTGAAGCTAAATCCACTACACATGGAGACAACTAGAGGCAATATATTATTGAAAAGGAACGTAAGATCCAAGCCAAAATATATATCAGATGAAAACCAGAAATGCTACTTTTGTTCAAGTGTCATATACCCATAATGGCTTCAGACAAATGAAGATTTTTACCAAATGGCTTACTAATGTTAAAAGTTCATGAGTAGAAATAGTAGTTGAGCACATGCTACCGACTAAGCATTTTCACTTTCTTTACACTTTGTGTCTCTGACCAGAAACATGCAAAAAACCATATCCCAAATGCAGAGTGTAGGGGACAGAGAAGAGGGGTCTGGAGAGGAGAAACCAAGTGTTCTCCACGCATGGGTCACTGCACCAGGAGGAGAAGCCCCATCCTGACCTGCTGCATGGCACCAAAGAGCCCATCTCACAGTGGGTGGTGGAGGGGAGCCAAGAACTCATGCTCAGGTGGAAACTCGTGCCATGCACTAAAACACCAACTTTCCCTCACTGTGCTTGCTTAAATCTTTCCCACTGTTTCTTTCCTTTGAGCCTTGACGCTGCTTGGGGCAGCATCTCCTCCCTGTGGATTTGTATGAGACCCAAGAAAACCATCAAGGCCTCACGAGAGCTTCATCTGTGCTCATGTACTCCATGGAGATGAGAGATGCTCATGTCACAGGGCATTATTAGCAAAGAGACAGATAGAGAACGGACCTCCAGCAGGTGAGTTCTTTAAAACTTACATAATAAAAGTATCATCTACAGTAAATGATGGTTGCAACGAAGTTGTAAAAGTGCAGAGGAATAATTAACATCGACACCATTTCCCAGAGTGAGTCAGCTACTCCTGCTCCTAGAACTATGCCTATGATTGTTATGCAGGCACAGTGGAAATATCTATTACTCCTGTAGAAAACATTTTTCTAACACTGGGCCTATATAGAGAAGGGAGAAAAAGAAGATACGTGTGCCTATAGCTGCAATTTCCTCCTGCCAGGCTTCCTGCTTAGGCCTCTGGGCACCTACTGACGCTGTCAAGAGGTCCAGCCTTTGCTGCTGTTTGCACAGCAATTTGCATGGCATGGCTCATAGTGATTCAAGATTTATTTTTTCAATAAAATGACATTATTTGACAAGCAGCAAGTGACAGTGGCAAACCTATTTAACCACTCTGCTGCTAGGTTGTGTTGGAAGCTTAGGCTAGGCTTACTGGTACCTTACAGTTGTCCTGCCTATTTTAACACTCCATATGCAAAACTGCAAATCAGCCTGACAGCATGGAGAAGCCTCTGATTAGACAGCAAACTCCACTTTCTGTCCTTTTTAAGCGTAACATTTTCATTCTCACACATGTGCATGCTCATTTGGGAAGCATCTGACTAGTTCTGGCATCAGATTTGGACACCTTAATGCGTGCATCTTCCTCACAGTCTCATAGCACCGAATAACACATGAAGTTGCATTTGTCTTGAGGTCTGCTCAGTTCAGCCTGGGTGGGTGAAAAGCAGATATTTGTTTACACTGCTGCCAACAGGGGTGAGATGCTGGTGGCCTGCGGCAGGGCGTGCAGTATCTGACTGCAAGCTGAGCCACTGCTTTCAGTGCAAGTCCTCGCAGAACAAGGCACTGCTCAGCTGGACCTGACGCCGGTCCTCATCTTTGAGCCTTGTAGAGGTCAGTCCTGTTGAGTGCAATCAGAATGGCTGTTCTTTGCTAGCACTTCTCCCCTGCTATCTGCAAAGCAGTTGTATTTAGAGCAATAAACCACAATACCTATGTACTATTTGTCAGCAAATACTGGCTTTCAATGGCAAGTGCTAGTGATAAGCACAAATTCATTTGACAAACCATGTCCTGTCATAGAAAGAAAACTAAAGCTTTCCTGCAGAGGAAAACCACCCATTAATGTTACATAGCTTAGGGTTAGGCCCGCACAGCCTTCTCTCTCCTTACAGCGATACACTCTGCAAGAGGTAATGGGAGTAAAGTGATAGCTAGGTCATTCCTGTAGCACAGAATAGATTTTGGATGGAAAATCCCATAATTTTCTTGTAAAAGCAAGTCCAAAATGCATTTATAGGATAGGTTAGGGTTTTTTCAGCTTGCAAGAGGGTTTAAAATGTGTTTCCTTGTCACATGAACTGCCAACCAAACTGAGAAGCAGAAATCCTAAATAAAAGTTTAAAACCAACCTTTTAGAAACCAAAAAAACCCGTGCCTACTAGGAAATCAGCCCTTTTAAAACAGTGTTCCAGTAGGATGCCAGGGACAGGTCACTTTGTTGTCTCATTGGAATAACCACATTTTAGGTTTTCAGAGTGAAATATATGAGGTTGGGCAGCCAAGAGGGTAGGTACAGGGCTCAAATTTTAACACAAACAAAGGGTAATCTGGTCTGGTGCAGTCTGGTCACTGCAGCAGTGTATCTGAAGGTTAGGTTTTATGTTTATTAGCATCATCCAGATGGTGTTTTATGTCCTTAATAACTTTGTCCCTGACTAAGCCATGAACCTACTGTTTGACAAACACTGTAGGAAATACCCATCAGCAGAAAAGCCATTTTGTAATGAAGGGTAGAGCTGGTACGTTTAAGATGCCTACAATTTACTTCTGTGTACCTGTCACCTTTTTTTGTGTACACTTAACATTGTAAAGTACTTTAAGCAGTTGTCCTTAAGCTAAGTGGTCTGAACAAATGAGTTCGGTGCGTTTCAGGTGCCTGGGAGCCCTGCAGCTCCTCCCAGCACACTGCTGAGTGGTGTGGGATGCTCCTCAGCTGTTCACACACTGGCCCCTCCATGTGCTCGGCCCCACAAAGGAAGGAGGGCTGAGGCTTTGGCAGGGTGCTGGGGCTGGCTCCCGTCCCCCTCCACAGGCCTCATGCCACGCTGGGAAATTCACATCAAGAATCTCAGTCTCAGAGGTTATCTACAAGTTGGGGCAAAACCACCTTTTTCACAAAGCTGTTACAACAATTCAATTATCTCCGCTCACAGAGCACCTTGCAGTCCCCGAGGGCAACATGTTCTATACCTCATTAGCAGAGATATCTTTAACACTTGTCCCAAACACCGTATGACTCGCAGAACCTCCAGGATTTACTGTATTTTAGTGACACACAGGAAAGCTCCACTTCTAATTAGTGGGACTTGTGCCTGTGTGAAAAACTATTTTAGTTTGTAATTGTTAAAATAAAAGGACTGTTGACACTTATTTTAGCAAGACTGTCCTTGCCCCATAGGACATCTCAGCAACCCAGGACCTTCTTTCAGCACTTCAGAAGTGCACAGGTTTTTTCTCTTTCAATCTAAATTGAAAAATGTTTGATTTCTTCCTAGCTGCAGAACACACGGTTAAGAATTTCCTCCAAAATGAGCAAAAGTTAGTGCATGTTTGCAGAGAGGAAAGACTTGAGCACAAGCCCGCGCCAGGAGCTGGGGTGGGCAGAGCAGCCTTCTGAGCACAGCCCGCGTCACCCCCCCCCCCCCCCCCCCCCCAGCTCTGCTGGCAATGCGAGCATTCGCACACTCGTGTGATTTCGTACCCAGGCAGCCTTGTGCACAAATGCCTACATGACATTCAAAACCCGAGCTGTGGCCAGCTACCATACACCGATCAAACGTATGGGCTAAAAGGTAACAAGTTTAAACAATCCAGGAGACTCTACATACTTGTTCTCCTGGTTTACTGAACTAATTTAAGTTAAATCAGTTCAGCCTCATGATTCAGACAAGACTAGAATGAATGTTAGCAGCACTTTTGGTGTTTCATGACACAATTTACTTCAAATTAAAGCAACTGGAAAAAACCTTGTGCTCAGGGAAGTATGTATGTATTGCTATTGAAGCAGACACTGGCAGTAGTGACATCAGCATGTTTTTTTAAGCATACGTTCGTCTTTTGCAGGGATATTTTGAGACCCTAAAAATGTCACTACAGAACTGTCCCAGTTTTTGATTTTGAAAATGTCACCTGTGTCATCGTTAGAGCTGGGCTGTTATTTCCAGAACTAACCATTTGGGGAATGGTTTATGCGAAACTGAAACCTTAGCACCAGCTCTGCAGCGAAAGAGAGAAGGCAAAAGTGCTGGCGCTCGCACTGGCGCTGGAGTCATCCAGGAATTGGCTGGCTTACCTCAGGCCAGCCTTTCACTTGCCAGAATTCAGAAATTCACATTTCTTTTCAAATTTGCTATTTTCTTTAGGCATTCATTTTGAACGTGACCAGCTGTTCTCAGAACATGGATCTGGAGCCATATTCTGTATTTTTAGAGCAGGCATCTTTCCTGTTAAACAGAAAGATGAGAAACTCCAAATTAGAATATGGTTAGGAGGAACAGAAGAAAATTTGCAAGTGCAAAGCTGCTGCTGTTCACACAAAAGGCTTGCAACAAATATGCAGGGCAACTTTCCTAATAACTCACAATGGTTTACCTGAAACAGGAGCAGAAAAGAAGCCAGGGCAACCACATAACCAACAAACAGCTCACTGGGAGTCCCAGGGTTCAGTGTCATGATCAGCTGAAGGTACAAAAAGGGGCAGCCCCACCCCTGGTACAGGCTCGTGTTCATCCCTTGGGCCAGCATGAACACTGACATACCTGAAGACTAGATCAAGGGTCTCATCAAGTTACAGATGGCCAAAAAAATCCAGATTTGGACAGAGTGAGTCATTCAGCTGCTCCATATTATGCATACTGGTGCTGTCACAATGACTGGGGACTGGAATGGACAGTAGGGCTAGCATTTTTGGCAGCAAAGTGACAGCAAATGTGCAACCTGAGTAAAATTACCATGCGTTTCCAATAGCGCTGGAAATAACAAAGCCTGAGCTCACAGGGTCATGGTCTGTGAGCTGCTAGTCAAGTGTTGCAGACACCTGGGATGTACAGCATGGCTTCTCCAGTTACGCTCGTTCTCTGACACCTAGTAACATGTGTGTTCCTGCCACACCCTTTCTATCTGTCAAAACTGGCAGAACCTTTCTGCTCTAACCAGCCACATATATTCCTAAAACTTGTAGTAAATTAATTATCCTTGAGGCCTTACTTCTTCAATCAATTTGGTTGAAGATAGTCAACAGCTTCCACTGCCTTTGAACGTGGTAAAAAATACACAAAACAACATTACTAAGCAGTCCCATATCCTTACAAATCATCCAACAGAAGAACCAAAACAACAGGAAAACAAACCCCCATCAACACCAAGCTTAAGGGAAATGTATTTAGAAGACCATCCCTGGGACATTGTCTCTAAAATGCCTTTTTCTTGAGTGGTCACCTCCCCCAAGAGGTCCCCAGCAATTTTGGAGGTCAGCAATTTTATGATGCTTTACAGGTGGGAAGTTGAAGAACAAACGAGGAAGACACCATGCAACTTCAGCGATCAGTAAAGGATTGGGTTTGTTTCCTTACCCACTAGGTAGCGCCACTACTTTTTAGTTTATTTCTATGTTGTCCGCCTTAGAAATTTGGAAAAAAACACATAATAAACTCAAAATGTTGCAATATTAGCTCATTCCTATAATCAAGTCTCAAAAGATCATCTATAATTGTTTATGTTGTTCCTAATTCTCACCAAGTTAAGCAAAATTTCAAAATGTTATGTTTTTATAAAGCCCTACGCTTATCACATAACTGCACATGCTTCTCCTATCATTTGGCCATTGTTAAGTAATTTCCTTTTAGAGGAAAGCTTTTGTTCCATATGGCCACATTTCTAAAATTAATTATTTAAATTTGTAGCAAGGTAAGTTGAAAAGTTTCACTCATCCACTCTGTGCTGTCAGGATATACGAATCCAGATTAAATGCTCTGTGGGAGACACTACCCCTAATAAGCGTTTAACTGAGTTTATCCCTCCCCAGTGGAGCTGGGACACTTCCCTGTTCTGCTCCAGAATGAATTGCACTGAGCAGGACAGTTCGGAGGAGACACTTTAAAGGACCCAGCTCTTCTCCGTTCTTGCCAGCCCTTGGCCAGCAGCATGAGTGGGGCACTGCCAGCACACAAACAACCTGCCTTACCTCCCACTTGAATCCAACAGGCCATCCACCCTGCAAGCACAATGTGTAAAACCCCCTTTTTTATAGGAACTCAAAGAAGGGTTCCTTCAAAGGGTCTTCAAGATCCTTTCCTTCCTTTGAGAAGGAAGAAACCAAAAAATTCAAGGTTATATTTCAACAAGAAAGTGCTGCATGTTTTCCCAAACTCTTCTCAACTCTTGACTGTAGTAGAACATTTTAATTAAAGGTGAAAGAAGGTCTCTCATGCAAGTGGATGCCTACTGTTCCCCCGTGTCTTTCAGAAGAGGTGGCCACTTGCAGCAGTGAGGGATTCTCACACAATATGCTATGTTATACATTACTTTCAGTCCCAAAGAAAAACATAGGCTCCAGTGAGTAATCCTGTGATAAGACTGAGTACATTTACTTTACATTTGTAATTTTAAAGATGAAAAGGTATGAAACACCCTTGGCTTGTTAATAGGAAATGCCTTGTTAGCCACTTTCTTTTGAATTCACTCAGTGCCATTTGTAGAAAACCCATTTCTCCCCAGGAACCATTTCTTTTCAGATTGCTTTTCTCCCTGCTTCCCGGCAATTTTGGTTTTCAAAGTAATAAGGACCAATGTGGTTCTCTTCTAAACCATTTCACTACATTTACATTTTTTTAAATAATTGATCATATCTCTGTAATTTTATACTTTTATTCTAAAACATAGGATACATACAGTCACTACTCAGCACGGCCGGTGAATTATGGTTTATTTGGGATTTTAAATACAAAGATTATAAAAGCGTTGGTTAAAGTGCTGCCAAGTGAACTAAACTTAGTGTTCATGGTATCTGGCTAAATATATGGTTTTTAAGTAATAAGAAGGAGTTGTTATTGAAACTGCAATCATCTTTCACAATAAATACCATTTTACTTGAAAGCTTCTATACAATAAGGTTATATCAGTACTTGGGTATGGTGTACTTATAATTAACGCAAATACAGGGAAAACATACTAATGTTTCTTAAACTGCATTTCTTTTGTTTACACTAATGCAAAGAATAATTTGATGTGCCACATGCACCGAGGACCAATATAGGCATGGCTGAATATTATGCAAGGATGTCTACTTGGGGCTTATCGACTTGGATAGTTGTAAGCAGGAGCATTATCAAATGTAATTAATGTATTAAAGAGGAGGTAAGGCTCATGGACTGTTAATAGTGAAAGTCCTGGGGGCTGAATGATGATGATATTGTTTAGACTGAGATTTCCTAGGTATACTCAAAACTGCATAAATACAGCCTAGGTGAACACTCTTGAGACTTGCTGAACTCAAGTGAACTCTGCTAGGATGAAAGTTCTGCAAAATTAGCAACTAGCATTAAATTTCAGACACATGTATTCCAATGGAAAAATGAGCTTTGTCATGAGATTGAAAAGCAAGCCTTATAAGCATTTAAAAACCAAAATTTTCTCTCTGCTCTAACTAAAGAAAAAAACACCAGATTTTACCTTTTAAATATGTATATACACATTTAAATAATATACATATAAATATAAAAAATATATACTACTTTCCTAAGCAGATCACAGGGACAAAGTACACACAGTAACAAGTTCGCCTGCAATATCAGGAATGCAATAAGGAAAAGTTAAAAATAGTCCATTTATACAGGAGGAAGATTGAACAGAGTTTGAGATAGAGAGGTTAAAGTTTTTTTCCCTCTTGCATACAGAAAAATCTCTATCTGTGGTTTCTGTCACCAAAAGTTGAACTTCACTTTTATAAAGTATCCTGCAAATTGCATTCACATATTTTAGTAAATCAGGTCACTCATCCTGATGAGATCAATGAGGCACTAAACACATAAATTACTAAAGGATTGTGAGCCTACATGACTCTCTACTGTAGTACCTTCTGTGTCTTTAGGGTTAACAAGACCCTATCCTGTTCTTGTACAGCAAGGGAATTGGTTTCCTTATGATATATATTCCCACTTTCAGGGAGACGCATTGCATGCATGCGCACTTTAAAAGCCTTGAAGAAGGAACAAGTCTTTCTGGTGAAAGCAAGCTGCAGTATCCTGTTGTCACCACCAGAGTACCCCTTCAGACCCCCAAATACAGCTGGCATCCCCAGAGGAGCATTGCACAGCTGTCCCCATAGAGAGGACTAACGTCCCTTCTCTTGGGACCTCTCCAGGCAGATGGGGACAAGATGGGGGCAGCTGGGCTGAGGACCATGCAGGGATGCCAGCTTTCCCACTGGGGATGAAGCTGCAGGGTCTGCCCAAGACTTCACTGCCTGCCCTGGCTCTGCCAGAAATACCATACAACATGGTGAGGAGGAGACAGACTTGCTGCCCATGCGGGTGCAGGCAGGTGACGGACAGAGGGAGCGAGGGAGGAACCCACAGATTTGTCCTTCATCCCTGACTGCTCCATGGCTGAAACATATGAAAGCATCAAACCCAAAAATGTCAGCACAGCGCCTGACATTTCAGACGTACAAGTCTGTGAGAAACTCTCTGATCAACTGCCTCCAGAGAGTCTTCAATCCTGGACCCCTTTCGAATGAGACTGTGGATGCAGGATGGAGAGCACATCTGGCACATCAAGCCTTGCTTGCCCATTGCCTCTGGGAGGGCCTGATGAAGGGGATGCCTTGAGGCCACACGTCTTCCCTTGCCCCACTCTCTCTCCTCACCTGCGTCCTCCCTCAAAATGCTATGAGGCCACATTGCCATCTGACATCACCTGACACCCACTCAAAGCTAGCTGGTCTCTTCAACTACTTGGGGTCAGACTAAACCTCCTTCCAGAGGCTGCCACAGCTGAGGAGCAGAGCCAGTGGGAACGGCCAGTGGAGCCTCCCTGAGACCCTCACATGAGTCATGGACAGCTGTTAGTTGCAGCTCAGCATCACATTAGAGCTGGTCCAGCTGCCTCAATCAACAAGACTTCTCACCAGAAAAAGGCGATTTTTTAGAACTTTAGACTTTTTTTCATATGAAAATGGCAGTTTTGACAAAGGCCTCTCATTCTGTAATGGAGACAATCAAAATGAAAAATCTCATCCTGAATCAAAATGAAAATAAATGGAGAATTGAAACAGTAACACTTTCTGTTTTGACATTTCCCATTCAAAACTCCTCAGAATCCTTTCCCTGCTGTGTGAAAATGTTCCTTTTCTGTTTTTTTTTTTTTTTTTTTTTTTAATTATTTGTTTCACTGGAGGAGAAGAATTTGGAAATGCTGACATTTCTTGCATGAGATATTTCAAGCTTTATCTAGAGAAGTTGTTCCTACAAGTACTCCAAGTAAGGCTTGGTTCCTTGCACCGCACCCCATGAGTATTTTAGAAGACTTGTTGGAAAACATCAAATTTAAATAATCTCCTTCCAATATTAAAAGCAGAGTTAAGGGTTATATTTTTCTCTTTGAATCCAAATACTTTTCTTGGATTTCAAATATTAAAAGGTAACCAGATTTAAACCCAGTTTCACAGCAGAAATCCTTCCATACAAAATGATAGACCAGCTGATGCAACTGGCAAAATTCACACTTTTAATTAAAATCATTAAACACAAGAGACCCCATTGCCTGTTTTACGTATAAACCAACAACAAAGTAGGGATTTATGAAAGAAATACCGTGTTTCTGTGTATCTTAAAGAAAAGCTGAGAACTGAATTTAAATTGAGGATTTTTATGTGAAGTGTTGATACTCTTTCAGTCTTCAAAATACTAGTACAAATCTGAGACTAGACCAACGTTCAAATTTTATGCTATCAAAGACAATCTGCTGTTATACCTTTCTTCTGTAAAATCTATGTACATACACTGGAAGTCTGTGTTACTTTCAGTGATATTCCAGCAGTAAACAGTCATTAAATGAATCTTTTCCTCAATGGTCAAAGGCATTCCTATCGCAAAACAAGTCTCCTCTGAAATATTATGTATTTTTACTATGCTCTTTCACAACAAGTGTTACGCAACGATTTGTCATATTTTACATTGCAGAACTCCTCCGAAATAAGTAAACAGCTTTCATGAGGAGATCAAGAGGAATATATATATTTAGTAATATTAAATGTATTCATAAGTTATTTTATACTCAGGTTCACTGCAAAAATAATATCATATTCTGTCTGTAGATCTTCCTCTTAATAAGCTTAGAAGAGCCATTAGAGCCATCTTATTAATTTCCTGGGAAACAACACTCTTTATAAGAATTATTTGTAAATGCAATTAAATTAACATCTTCAATTGCTTTTACTCCACAAACATGAAAATAACTACATCCAGAATCATTTCACTTTAAAAAAGTCATTTTAGTCTAAAGTTTGGCAAAAAAATAAACTGAAATGCTTAGAAATTTACATTTTTGTCACTCCATAAATCAAAACTTACTTTACATATTAGAACAATTTTTGTGAGAATTTTGGATCTGAGCTGATAACCTTTTGCCAAGTTTTAACGAAATGCAAATTGAAACATCTGAGATATTAAACAGACAATCGAGGTTTATGGTTACATCATAAGATTATTGCCCAGTAACACTGCATACTATGGCCCTAGTTCTGAAACACTCACAGGCTTTATGTATGCAAGCAACCCTTGTGAACACAAATATAAGTGCTAATATAACCTCATGGCATCGAGAACACAATGTTGTATCAGCAATTGACAAGCAAACTGTTTTGCTAAGGGAACATTCCTCCAAAAGATGTAGGAGGGTGTATGTGTAGAAAAGGGCAGCAAACGATGTCAGAAGCTTAATTATAGTACCACTAATGGCAGGAAGAGAATACAGCGTTGAAGACAGCCAGCAGCGTTAGCTCAGAGCAGCTAAAGAGCATACAGGCCTAGCTCCCTGGCTTGTGCAAGCTGGAATAGGTTCACTGGAGTCACGCTACACGGATTTTTATGAGATCAGGATCTGACCCATATCTGTAAAGGCTGTATAATGCAAAAAAGCTCGGTGGCTGACAAAGAACGAAGACTAGGCCACCTCCTTGTAGGTCACCAAGGAGTATCCTGATGCTACTGTCTTCTCCCTTAGAAGCTCATGCTGTAGATGTACACCATAACGCAGCCCTTGTGTAGTGCTGAGAGAAGTGTTAATGTCTTTGTTACATACTACAGCAAGATAAGAATAAGTGGCTTGCTGGACGTAAACTTTCCAGACACTGCGTGTAGACTCAATTAGTCATTGCCCACTCCCACACATCACAGAGGCAATGCTGGTGTGTTCCTGTTCACCCTGGGATTGGCTTTCACAATAGCCTCCAGGAAGAGCTAAGTATGTAAACCTTAATGCAGTTATGGTTCATATTAATTCACTCTTGGCCTCTGTAAAAACTACAGACAAATTTCTGACAACAAAGAAAGGGTTGTTTTAACTGGACCATTGCTAATAATGAAGGGTATGCAATACTCAAACAGTAAGAAAGGTCAGATTTGAAGAGAAGGGATTGACCTTGTGCTCAGAGATACACCAATACCAAACCCAGGTCCTCAGAGAGAATGACCGGCATGGGGCGTTCTGGTGAGGCTGGCATTGGTTTAATGAATGGGGTGAGGTTCCTCTTACCTTGGTGTCCAAAGCAGAGGATGCAACAGCAAGTCCTTTGAGGGCATCCAAAGTATATTTACAAGAGGGATGCCAAGTGCTAAAAAAATAGATGCACCACAAATGGTTCACCGTGAGGTTACTAACCAGTGGATGCTCCCAAAGTCTTGTTGTTCAGCTCTTCTAACCAAATAAATTGAGACTAAATTGTAGGCTAAGCTTTTCTCTGGTAGAAAAATGTTCCCACTCAAATTTCACTGTTCTAATTGCAGAAGCTAGAAATAAAAATACTTTCATTCAAACAACCAGCATTCAAAATGCTTTCAGCTGGACTTCGCCTCCCAAAAGAAGCAAAGGCACATAAAGGATTTCTGTATTACCAGTTTTATTGGCGCTATGGGCCAGCACCCCATAGGTGCTGTCCTACCACATAACAAAGATGATTATCCCTACTTCAAATCATGATATTTTGTTACAACAGTTTATAGTCCTTATTTAATCGTCTCAGCATGTACTGCATGGAGCCTACAGTGGAATCAATTCATTTCTAGCAAGTATTGGGCCAAATTGTGCTTTTACTCCCTGAAGGAGGGGTGTGGGTGAGATATATGGAACAGCTGGGGCCACCCAGTAGTTCAGCAAGGCACTCTGACAGCAGCAATGGCAGATACAAGCAGAAAACATCTTTAAAGAGCCCTCAATTCTTCAGCAAAGCCATAATTATATTCTGAGCATTTTCCCCATAATCATTTTCATCCAAAAATTTGCCAAAAAAATTCATCGTGAAAGGCGTAGAAATCTACATTTTTGACACTCCATAAATCAAAAGCTTATTTTACACAGCAGAACCAAATTGCAGTATATTTTACCTCAATCGTACTGTCTTTTAGCATTACCTGCTCCATTTCCAGACTTAAGGATTTTTACATACCCTTCCACTGGCTCCTCCTCAGATTTTTTTAAATTCATCATCCTCTTCATTAAAGCATATAAAATATAATTTCTCAAAACCTACCCCCTTGAAGCACAATGTGGCCCTAAGGCTGAACTAGCTCAGATTCTGCTATGATGATGTAGAGCAACCCGGGATCACTTACCCACCACTTCCCATCCCTTCAGGTTCCCGTTGAGCTGTTCCCCACAGGTTAGCAATGCTCCCTCTCATGCCAAAGGTGCAGTAAACATTTTGTGAATGCATCCAAACTGCAAATGAGTGCAGACTTGACTTCCAGTGCAGCCACTTCATCCTGGAGGGAAGAAAGGTTTCCCCTTGGGAGGATACATTTAGGAACATTCATTCTAAGAGGTCGGGTGAGCAAGCCCTCATTTCATGTTAGTACATTAAAAATGTTTGCTCTTCAGTTTCAGCTCCAATTTCTTTTCTAGATCAGAATGAGTCCCCTTTTGTGGTGGGGGAAACTGGATCATAAATTCATATAGTACAACCACAATCAAAACAAAACACAAGTAAATCTGAGAATAACAGTGACTTTCGGACATGATCAAGCTGGGTTTGATTTGTGTTATTTATCAAGAGTTAAGAAACCTTGTTTCCCTTCACCAGTCCCCTGAGCCATTAACTTTCAAATTGCACCACATTCTTCTAAGATTATGTGAGTTTTCAGTTTAGAAAATCCAAAGCATTCTGCAGCTGAGCATATTTAGTTGCATTTTACAGTTCTATTTTAAAATAATACCACTACATCTGATACCCCATACTTGTCTGTGACAAATGTAATATGCAAACATCTTCCATTGCATAAAAGGCATAGGAATGGCAATAACAACACTCTGAGTATCTAACTCCCATTGTCTGGAGAGCAGTCTTAATGTTGCTGAGTTAATGAGTAAAATGAGCACTCTGGTCTAAGTGTCGCGTAAATAATATTTTCCATTATAAAAAAAAAAAAAAGTACCACCACACCCTGGCCATCTCAAAAAGCAAAGCTCTAGAGGTTTCCCACAGGCAAATGTATTCTCCCCTTTCCCCCTCTCTAAGGCAGCTAGTTTAGTGGCATCTTTCTTTCTGGAACCTATTTTTTTTGTGACAAAATGCAGCTAAAACATTATGTGGTTCTTCTATGAACAGGAGTAAAATGCACTCAGAGTAGGCCAGCCTCTTCCCTGGTGTGAAGGTCATCCACCAAAGCTGCTGAGCAGCAATTCAAGCCACTCTCATGAAGATATAAATCTCTCTTTTTCTGTCTGCATCTTTTTATACATAAAGCAGTGAGGCCCAAGTCCTCCTTGCCTAGTCCTGAGGAGCACAGGTGCAGAAGGGCATGCAGATCTCACCAACAAATGTTTGGATGCAATTCCATACAGCCACGGCACTGACAGGGACATACCAATGATAACTTTCAAGCAGGTTTCAGAAAGAGAAAGCGAACAAAACGTACACAGCTAAGCTATGAGTTACAGTAACACTACCAGTCAGAGGGATATAAAAGGCTAAGCACCCACAACTTGGGTGAGTATTAAGCACAGCCTTTCTACAGGCACAGAAGCCAAGGTAGAGAAGAAAAGGGAGAGCTAACCAAACTAACCTGGGAATTCACCCTTGCATGAAACCAGGCTCCCAAATTACCATGCAATGGCCCATTCTCCTACTGCTGCACGTGCAGAAGTAGATGCTTCTTTCCCAAAAAACTCCTAAAGAAGTATGAAAATTACACAGACAATCTTTGGGTAAAACTATCTGCGATCTGTCATGGGCTTTATACCTGACATCTGGCAAGACACACAGTCAACCACAGAATGTTTTAGAAGGATGCAGGGGATAGCCTACATAATTGTCAATAAGCTTCAGTTGTTTATCTGGGCTTTTGTTAATTTTCTGTAATTTCCTGGTGTGGGTTTTGCCAGTGGGGATCTGCAAAACAATTAAAAAAGTCAGGTGTTCTAATCCCACTGAAACCAAAGGGGAGGTAGGCATCCAAATGCTTTGAGAACATCAGAAGGTATCAGGCTTGCCACCTGCAGCTACTTAGGTGACAGCAGCTTGTTAAGCAGGTATTAACTGTGGGCACCCCTACTCTGCTACATTCACATAGTGTCCATCTCAAACCAGGATGAATTTGCACAGAACCTGGGTTGCTGCTTTTACTCCATAACAAATAAATGCCTTTTCTTTTCGCTAGCACTGGGGACTCCTGGGTTTACAGAAGGCTCAGATGAAAATCAAATAATCCATTCTGTCAAAATGGGAAAGGTTCAAGTAATTGAGGGTGGCAATTTAGATTATGGATAATAGCAGTAAACCTTCCTTAATAGGATACTCCCCATTTTATCATCACGTTCCAAAACTATTTTTGGAGAACCTGGAATTAATAGCCCTTGTTTAAACTGCAGTAGCAGCTCTAGGAGCTTCGGCTGCAAGTCAAGACCCAGATCAGTTTGCAGACATCACAGCAGCTTGTCCTTGCTTCGAACTATTTACAGTGTGAATCTTGAGCGGAAGACAGAAACAAGCCCAGATAGCGCGAGCATAGAAAACTAACAAGTGAAGATTGGTGTGTATAGTGCTGAGCCATTCTCTTTCTTTCATTTCATCAGTTGAAATATCTGGAGCTTTTTAATGTTATTTTCTTTTTAGTTGTACAGCATACTGATCTGTAAGGTAGGATTCACTTTGTGCAGATAGTTAGCTGGAGCAATGTGATAAAGATCGAAAAGCCTAAGACATGCAGACTCCATCAAAGCTGGCCTCCCTCTCAAAGTGAAAAGTAAACACCAGATCTTTTTCAAGGTGAACTTACTTAGCACACAAGTTATTTGAAAAGGTCCTTCACTCTGAAAAATAATTGTATGACCCTCCTGACAGTAGTCCTGATGGGAAGCAACACCAGATTCTCCAAAGGGAAAGGTGGACTTCTGTCTTCTCCAATCTAAAAGTAAGCTTCTTTATTAAAGGACAACATATAAAATCTTAAGGACAGAGCTTATCTACTTAAGAAAAAAATGTATCATTTCTATGTACCAGGTGTGCTGCATATTCCCTTGTTTAATACACAATTTTATTTACTCAAGTTTTTACATAGGCATTCCTAGAAAAGATCTGAAGAAGATAAAAGGTACTACAACAGCAAAACTAAAATCCACTTTGTTCTGAATTAGTGTGGTTTCTTTTGCCCGATCTTCAATTTCTATAGCTGATTTTTGTGAGGCAGACTGGAGTATTAGACTCAGCGATAACAAGTTTAAGATCCGTTATAGAACCAAAAAGTTTTGAAGCCAAAATGTATATCCAGCACTTCTTTAGATATGACTCACCTATGGTCACCCTGTGACTCCAGCCATGGTCCCACATATGGCTACATGACGGAAGTTACACTAAGCACCACAAACAGGCAAAAACTCAAACCACCGTCATATACCTGCCAGAATCACAGCTAGTGTGGGATCTATGTGACTTGACTGCTAGGTAAAAATGCAGTGTTTTCTGAGGCAGTGGCAAACCTGTTTGGCTTAAAAGGTAGTACAGGCACCTTGAAAACACATCTTGCACTCACCAAGTCCCGTCCCATGTGTATGATTAGGTGGCATGATGGGCCAGGCTCTGAAAGCAGGTTATAAAACTATGCTGAGTACGGGTCATTAGCTCTTCACTTTATTTCTGGGCACATTCAATTGCTTCTTTTGCCTGTACTCCCTTTTCCTGCTTTGCCGTGTTTTGACAGCATGCCTCCAGGCCTAGATAATTTTAGTATGTCTTGGTATTGCACTGAAATGATATTCAAGTGTTTCAATTGGCCACTACTGAAACAAGTTCAGTAGAGAAGATGCAGGCTTGTTTACTAGTGATTTACGCCTATCAAAAATAGATTTGTTCTTCTTAATTTTATCCTCCATGACTCTCAGAAAAGACCACAAAACTCCAGGCTCCACCAAATGCAGGCTGTAGAACAATATCCTCATTTCAGCTGGAGCTACCAAGTACACCACCAATGCCAACACAATATTTTAAATGGGGTTTAAAAAATGTAACTCATAACCTGTTTTTCTGATACAAAGTCTGCTCCTCCTAATGACTAACAGATTATCAGTAATTGATAAAACTATGGAAACACAAAGAAGATAAATCATTCAAGGAAACCAATGTCTCACTGTTTCTTCCAAACCAAGAACTGGAGGTGGGAAGAGTACCAAACAAGCCAAACAGGTGGCAGGCTCCAAGCAGGCAAAGCAGCAAGACTATGTCTGCACATAAAGCATAGCTAACTTGGGAACTCCTCGCTGCAGGATGCTGTGGAAGTTAAAAGTTAGACAGGTTCAGAAGGCAATTGGACAATTCTGTTGACTCACAAGACCTCCTCATTCAGGAAGTCTCGCAGTGCCAGAGGCTGGGCCAGGATCACGCCCTCCTGCCCCATTTTTATGGTGTAGGCATTCCCAGGGTTTTTATCTTGGTTTACAGTGCCAGGTCTGAGTCTCAGTCAGGCACAGTCCCCATCTCTTCTCTGCAAAGGGCACAGAGTGCCACACACAGTTTTCTCTCTCTGACACAAAGCAGCAAAGAGATAGGGACAGAAAGGAAAAAAGTTTCTCATCAGGAAATCAAACCCATGTTGTCCCTTGGTGACATTCAAGCAGTCTGGGACAAAATAATGTATCTAAATCTGAAGCAGTTGTTTTCACTCTCTTTCAGAAAGCTATTTACATAACTTACAGAACAGTATCTTAATCCATTCCTGTAACAAAAGTACATTGGAGAATTACACTACAGGAGTTGAGATACCTTCTAATTATTGTTCATCTGAACTTTTGGGTGGACATTTCTTCTTTCAACTGTCTTTGGTGATTTAATGCAGATAAACAAGGACTTCTTTTGACACGCATGAATATTGTAACATCTACTGCAATATTTTGCAGTCACCTGTGGGATCTACTCACCTCAGACCAGCAGTGACCCAAGAAGTGGGGCATGGCAAAATAATAGCAACAATAAGAATGAATACTTGAAAAATGAGGAACATCAAAACATTTCCCAGAAAGTTCACAGTTGGAGATGTGCAACAGGCTGGATTTAACGACAGTAAATCCTCTGTCTGCTAATATTCCTCCTGCTAAAAGCAGAGAGCCTCACAGCTGATGGTTTCTCTGACCTTTTTTCCCAGCCATCATTTCCTGCCTGCTGTTCCGAAGGTTTGTATGGGCTCCATTAGCAGGAGATATGGAGACCTGATGCTGGGTCCTCTCCCTCCATCCCTCCCAGCTGTTGCTCACCCTTGGGGACCTCAATCTCCTTCATCCCATATGCTGTGCCACACGTGGCAGTTCCCATGTTCCTGCTCCCAGCCTTCGGGCAATGGAGCAACACTCCTGCCTTCCCCTGCTCTTCCACCATCCTGCCTGCAGCTCAGGAGAACCTGGGATCAAAGATCACTTCCAAATGGAGCTTGGTACAAAACAAAATAAAGCACTACTGCAGAGGACTGCATCAATGGGCGTTACTCCAGGCAATGGGAGGCTTGGTGTGGCAAGCAGGAGCGGTATGAAAGCGATAGTAAGGGATCATTGAGAGGCATGCAGGTTTCTTTCATGTTTTCTTTCTGGAGTTCGCAGGTTTTATCAGCAGTCACTGCCTGGGATGTGGGTTTATCATTCTGACAAAAATTCTGACAATTTAGCACTCTGCTTGCCACATCCACCCCAGCTAACACCAGTGTTTCACCAAAAATGTACAGCCTGGTCTTAAACAAGTCCCATCCCATATTTACCTTCTTGTTGCAGAGCCCAGCCAGTAGCTTTTTCTAGAAACTATAGCTTCTTGAATGCCTTTCCACTACCTGAGTAGTACAGTGTACAAGTTAGACATTTTGGATTCACCTCATAAACCGCAAGTGTTGCTGCTGAAGTCTTCTCTGATCTCTAGGTAATACAGACTGCAGAATACTGTAGTTTGTTTGTGGGCACGGAAGTTAATTTTAATGCCAGTTTTTGTACCTGAGATGCTGTAAATTACTATCTTCAACTTATATTGCCCATCGTAAACTTTTTTAACCTGTGAGTCATTTTCAAAATAATAAACGTAACTATTCCATAAAAATATCTCAACACAGAAGAGCCAGAAAAGTGAAGGACATGAACAGATGGCACATCAATCTTCTGCATTTATACAATTTGTTTTTTAATGCAAATAGTGTGGGTTGCCTGCTCTTGCCTTGGATATTGTTCCAAAGACGAGCACATTTTCTTATCTTTCTGGATCAATGTGACATTTGCAGTTATCATAAAGTGGGAGCCCATTTAATGATGTTAATGCTTCCTTAATGTAAAAATAAAATCACCTCCTTTATAAAAGCAAACAGATTAAAAGTCCCAAAGAGACCATTGAAATCTGTGACATTTGCAGTTATTGGTAGCTAGATGACTTGATTATACACAGGTAAAAAATGTCTTAAAAGCATTGTTTACGCTCATTAATCAGAACATTAAATAGGAATGCTGGTCTCTCCTTAGCTAGAATCAGTTTTAAAAATGTATTAATAAAAAAACCAGAGGCACCATTTCATGCTGCCTGTTTAGATGGTCCAAAAAACCCCAGACTGCAAACAACCGAACTTATGGCCTTATGGCAACTTGGTAAATCTTCAGACCCCAGATGTAATATGTGGTCTGCATTTTTATTTGCACATATTGGAAAGTGACTCTGCCAGCAGTCCCTGATTCAGGCCTAAGATGACTTGAAATTATTCAGGCCTGTACTGTTCCCTCCACGGTGCCACCAAGCAAGTGGCACATAACTAATATTTCTGTTCTTGCCCCTGGGGAAAATGTGAATCTTTAGTTTTAGTATGGGCTTTTGGAAAAAAAAAAAAAAAAAACAAAACAAACCCAAACCAGAAAACCATCAACGAACAAAATTTTTTCTGTTCTGGATCCCTACAAAAAGCGAAAATAAAAATTATTGAAATATCTCACTTGAAACTATTCTGAGTACAATGAATCCTGCAAATCCCGGATTCTCAGGCTCCTACATTTGGCTGGGGCTACATTACATCTCTCTAGTTCTAATAGGAAGGAAGAAAGTAAATGGTATTAAGAACATACTATATTTCTCATTGAAAAATATTTTAGGAAAAAATTTTATTTTTAAGCAACTCCGTGATTTTGGATTTGTGATTGAAAGTCAAAACATAGTGATGGTTTCTGTGGAAACATCATTTTGAGAAAAAAAAAACCAAAATCCAAACGAGTCCCTTGAACCCCACTCATTGTTTTGCTCAGGAAAAAGGCCAGTGAGACGAGATCTTCAGTGAGATGAAGAAAGCTCCGCATGCCCTGGAAATGCAGCAGTGACAGCTCCAGCAGCACCATCAGGCTGGAAGTAGCCACTGCAACCTGCTGACCCCCAACTCGGTCTGTGACAAATAAACCCTACGCATTGTTTCTTTTTTAAGATTTTACAGTGAAGGAGGGATGAATGCTATAATCAGGAAGGGGTGGAGTAAAATAATAATAGAATAAGTAAGAGTGACTGGGTAATCCAGGCATTCCCCCTGTGCCCACTATCCCCTATCACCTCTCAGGCTTCCTTCCAGACCTGCAGCTTCTTGTAACCACCAGTTTCCCTTTGCTGCCCTAAGTCCTGCCCAAAAGACCCCAGCTCACATGGGCACTGGAACAAATCACAGATGTAGACAATGCTTGCACAGCTGCACACACAGGGTAGATCCTCACAACCACTCCCTGTACAGTACCTGCAAAGCGGGTTAGAGGAAGAGGCGAGGTGGTAGAAATCTGAATTTCTGTACAGCCCACAGATGAACACTTCTTTATTACTGTTTTGGAGATGCTGCTCTCAGACACAAACACAAAAAGGGGTGTCTGCTGTTGTCATTGGGAGCAAACCCCCTTTGAAATACCCCACTAACTTGAAAAGGTAATTAAAAAATGCCTTTTAATTCCCTGTCCTTCCCCTTCTGAATGAGCTGTTAAAAGACCAAGAAAAACTGTTATAGTGATACCATAAAAAGAAAAAAGCCCAAAAAAACAAAGAGCTCTCAGCTCCAGGCGTGTCCGAGGGGCTGGCAGAGAGAGACAGCGCCCACATGGGAAAGTTCTGTCACCCCATCTGAGATATCACTTAGCGGTGGCAGCTCTCCAGAGGCAGAATGGGTCCCACCTGTTTGCAATGTGTTTAGCTATTAATATTTATATAGTAGTTCAAGTGGGTATAAAAAAAAAAAAAGAGATGAAATTCATCAAATTTTATGTCATCTCTTGGTGGTGTAAAATAAAAACCATTGCAGCAGGGGGAGAGGGGAATGGCTTATTTTCTTGCCTTTCTGCAGAGTGAAATGTCATTTCTCTCAAAATGTCTCAGTGCAAAGCATTTGGCAATCACCTCAGTGTGATCCACACCTTGACATCCAGGCTAAATACCATGGCCACGTCCTGGCCCCAAAATCACAGGGCTTTGAATAGCACCACACAAATAACACATTTATCAGCTCTGTGGCTCAACTTACAACACCAGAAAAAAAAGCAAAAAAGATTCACATTGATGTGGAAGTTATTTTTTTAAGCTTCACTTACTGTGCCCAAAAAAGCCCCGAAGACATTTAATTTTTAATTTTTCTAAGATACCAGTTCATGCATTGCTGTGAGGGTAAGCAATGTCCGAGGCGAAGCCATCTTCCTACGCAGAAGTGAAGTCCCAGGGATGTTTCCGACTAAGAAGATAAGGGTATCCCAGACATACTGCTAATTCTCAATCTTTTGGACTTGTTCTACTTTCTATAAAATACTTCAATATTCATTGGAGCAAAAAAGAGAATGACTGATCACCCAGTAATAACTTTACCATCATCCTTGATATACATTTGAGGTGAAAGTAAATCTTATATATTAAGAAGATAATTTCAGCATGGGGAAGATAGAAACATCCGCTCTAGGTGTCTCGTACCACAGAGCATGCAGCACTTTCCAGGGAGGCAAGAGGCCCGGGCTGAGGATGCTGCTCTAATGATAAACTGCCTGACATAATTAAGATCTAAGTCACAGAAAAAACTAAAAGCCATTCATGCCAAAATGAACGCAAGTCTTTGGGCGGTAGCCCGAGTATTCACATTTTCTTTGCATAAATGGGAAGGCTGCCTGTCCCCGAGGGGTGTCCCCTAAACAAAGAGCAGGCAAGGGAGGTAGGAATCCAAACTGGATTTTCTGTTCAATCCTGTGAATATTATCCTACCATTTTTCAAAACTGAATCCAGTCAGAAAATTCAAGTGAAATCTATGAGCAATTTTGGGCCTTCTGAAACATCTTTTGTCAGTGAATTAAATATTTGCCAAAATGAGAGCAGAAATTGCCCAGCCTCTGCACTGGATAGGAACAGGTCCCAAGAGCCTCCTGAACAGCAGTGACAGTGATCTGCTCTGACTACTGAAGGGAGAACATGTGCACCCAACCAAAAAAGAAGGCAAGGGAAACAAAGCTTTATTTTCCAGGTGCTGAGAGTTTTTCGTCAGGAGCAATTTTCACACCTTCCCACCTCTTCTTTTTCCCACCCACTGATGCTTCCCAAAACACCATCAGTCAAAATACAGTTTGGCTGAGGGTGCTGGGAAAAGCCCAGGACAGGCGACAGCAGTTGGGCTGCTCTCCTTCCTCGGGATATTTTTTACACACCTGGCACAGAATGAAGAGGAGAGTGGTTCCTTCTCCTTGTCCACACTCATCTGTAGCCTCCTGTAAGCTGATCTAATTCCCGCACTTCTCGCACCTGCACAGAGAATTTGCACACGATTAAATGAACTTGGTAGAAAAGCTGAGCTAGGTGGAGGTCACAACCCTAACCAATGCTTCAGACCATGCCTGCAGCAGGACTGTGTTTAAACATCAGAGTTTAGTGCATGGCAGAGGTAGGACCCCAATCAGCCACTTCTCTCTTCCCTCTCACTCACACATGCACAAAACCCAAGCTCACACAGCCTCTTTTGCACAATATCGCACAGTCCAGGGGGGGTGAAATAAAGCCAAAGAAACATTAGAAAGAAGGAAATCATAAACCAAAATGATATACAGGAATTGTAAAACGTCTAGGTCTAACCATGCCAGGAAACCTTGTGAGGGCAACTTAGACTAGTATGCGTTTTACTCATCTAGCTCAAGCAACGAACAAGCCACATGTGACGAAGTAACCACAAGCCCTGAATCATATTTAGCTCAGCTCTCTCTAGCAGGTACTGCTACTTTCCTTTTAGTCTTTCCTAAATCTCTCTGAAAGCTTTCATTCCCATCAGACTAATCAAAGTCTTGTTATTTGCCACTATAAATTTTCAGCATTAGGTTTCATGAAATCTATATGAAGTTCTGTACACTCTGGTAGCAAATACATTTTAATGACAGCACTTGTCTCTGCCATGCAGAGTCATTGTATTATAAGCATTTTGAAGCCTCAGTGACTTCCTTCCTTCCAGAACAAAACTGAAGAAATTCTTTCCTCTGTCTTCAGCTTCTATCCACTTGAGCACTTTCAGAGTTTGCAGTTTTAAACAAAGATTTTCTATTACTCTTTTTCACACTCCATTCAGCAAGTGCTTTTAAAGACCAGGCTCCTTAAAAATTTCACCATTCTTAAGGTCCTCCTGTTGGTAGAGAGGGCAAAGTAAATTTCTGTGTATATAAGTAAGAGACACCTTGCTCTGGAAGCAGAGAAGATGGGAGAGTACAGATGAGCCAGTCTGCCATTGTAGTGCTGCATCAGGTAACAAACAATGTGCAGGGGAACAGAGGAATAGGATTAGTGTGCAAGATAGCCAGCATGGTGACTGGACTACTGAAGGAAACCTTTCCCCTGCCTTGTCCAAACATGAGCTCCAAATTCATCAGAACTTTGTTTTATACGGGGAAAAAGACATTTAATTTGCTCCATCCTATCCTTAGTGGTATTTTTATCTGATAAGTATGTCTGAATGAAGATGCAGGCAATTGAAAAGTTGATCTCTTCAGGCTTTTGCCTTAACCTAAGGGTATAAAAATCTACGATAGTCATAGGAAGCATATTTTCTTTTTATGCTCTTACTCAGACTGTGGGGGTCTGTGGGAGCACAGCACTGTTTGCTGATTTTGACTACATTGAATCTTGTTAACAATTTTGTGTCACTGATAAGGATGCTCTCTGTGTAAGGTAGTCTTCAACAAAAGTTTCCTGTGAAGAAATAGTCAAGTTTAAGAGAGGCAACTCCATGAAAGCACAGATTCAAGTCATGCTGCATTTCAGGCACTGTGTGTACGAACTCTAGCCTACCCAGGTGGATAAAGGAAGAAGGGGTTGGCTTGCTCCCCTACAAATGTACCTTGGCTGATTTCCTCAGCACAAATATCTGCAGCAGACCAAGGCAGACAGAATCCCTCCTCCTTCCTATGCTTGGAACTGAGTGGCATGTCTGAAGGGAAAATGGGTGCTACTCTTGGGCAGGGAGCTCAGAGCCTAAGGAAGTCTCCAGACTGCAGGGAGGGCAGCAGCCAGTCTTGTTCCTTTTTCCTTCCTGCATGCCTCAAGCTTGGGGCACCAAGAATGTTTCTTTGGCTTTGACTCTAAAGGGGAAAAAATCCCCAATTTTGTGGTCTACACATACTAATTAACAGCCTTGCATATCTTCAGGTTTCAGTCTGTATCTCCAGGTATCCTCCACAATTTTGACTTTGGATCAAATCCAGAGCAAAAGGACCCTCTTCTGGCACACGGGTGAAAAAATTCCTCTCTGGATCTGTCAGGACAATTTGACCAAGAACCAACTGTTGCTACTGGTCAATCAAGGTCTGAGTGCCACTTTGATTTACCTCAGCTCTAAAAGTACAAATCTCTGGCCGAACCAACTGCAAAGATTTCACATGCCTCCTCATTTAGTCTTAACTTTCTACTTGCCCCTTTCAGAGAGATCAAAGAAATTGACTGGTGTTGGCATGTTTGTGTCAGAGAAAAGGTAACAGCTTTACCTCCATGGGCAGTTCTCATGCTTCATGAGACACTTTTACACAGGTTTAAAATATTTTTTCATGAGTCAGAAGTCATGGTCAGCATAGCAGAGAACAGATATAAGGAAAGCTGACTGTATGGGACATTTTTTTAATGCTCATACTGATTTTCAGTTTAAATAATCTTTTGACTACTTTACCATATTTGAGGACATAATGAGGAGCTCAGTTGCCTGAATTGCTCATTACAAAGCAAATATGCATTTTTCCCAAAGCACATTAGGCTCTACTATTTTTATTTTTTTTTTTTTACTATTATATTTTTTGAGAGTTAGGGTAGGAGGGAATCTCGGTAAGAAATATCAGATTCAAGCCAACTATTACCTTTTCCCTGCCCACCTTGAATTCAAGGAAAATCAGGTCTGAATGTGGATTCTATTTATTATTATTAAAACCAAACCAAACCAAAAATCGCAAATCTAACAAACCCTGAGCTTTTAATAAAACAGAAATTAGAAAAGGAATATGTCAAAAATGAGAGAACAAAGACACAAGCATGCAAAAAGTACACTGTAGGTCAAATCGAAGCCTATCAAGGTCCATCTAGGTTGTCACTTCATCTCCCAGAGGAACTGATAGTGGATACCAAGCCAAGTTAGTATCATTTCTGTTTAAAGAATATGAGAATTCTTCAGAGTGAACAAAAAGAGGATTCAAATCCTGTCCCTGCCTGGCCACTGAAACACCATGCTTGCAAAACACCAAACCAGCCTCAAATTTGTCACAATATAATTTTTTGCCAAACTAATCCCAGTCTCAGGGAATCAAGAAATTGGATAAATGGAAGGAACCTTTTCTCCATTGCAAACCCATGGCAAGACCACAGCATGTGCATCTAACACATCAGTCAGAAAAGCTTCCCCACTTTGCCATCCCCTCTGCTTCCTTCCCCAAAAGCAACCCACCGGTGCAGTCTGCATGCCTCCTCCCTCCTCTCTCAGAGGACACACAGAAGAGCAGAACTGAGGGTAGAGAGCAGGACCATGGGCTTGGCAAATCTCTGCTTCTGCCCTCTGCCTCACCAGCTCTCAGAGACAAGGGCACCCAAAACCTTGGTGAGGCAGTGATGCCTCCTGTTCTTCTGGGCTGAGGGAGACGCTTCGCCAGCCATGCTGGGAAGCACTCAGCACCTGTTTTGCTTGCCTCATGTGTCTGCTCTGTGGTGCAGACACCATTAAACAGCCACATATATTACCACTTTAACATGTTTAAATCAATTCCACCTCCATTCAGATGAGTGTTGAAACCCCCATGTGGCTGGCAATTCCTAGAAGAGGACAGATCTTTTCCAAAAGCTAGGCTGAACTTAAAGTAGATACAAAATAATACTATAGATTTTCTTTCTCTTTCTCGCTCATCACAGCCCTAAGATTAGCATAAAAATGTGCTATCCTAACTAAGCAGTCTGTTAACTGATAAGCTATCAAAAAATCATCTGTTATTTTTATAGCTCAAAGGCAGATGCCATTTCAAGAACCAGAGTTGATTGAGTAGGATTTTTAGTGCTTCATAGATTTACCATTGTAAACTTGAGGTATTTTAAAACAGAATGATTCAAGTCTTGAAATATTACCTCAAGAGCAATCAAGCATCAGGATTTTTGCTGGTCTTAAGTTTTATCTGGGATGAAATAATTTAATCTCATATCATAGAGAATTTGAGTTGTTTTCTAATGCGCACACTAAAAACCAATATTTTCTGCATTATGGTCCAAACCGATGTAATTACTCAAACGCATGGATGTCAAAGCTTCCCAGCTCCTCCTGCAGAGCCCCCTTCTGCACATTCTGTTCATATCCCCCTTCGCGGGAGCGTATTTGGTGAGGACCTCAGACAGCCAGTTGCAATCAAGCTTACTGTATCAGGTTTAATGGTTTAATTGGCTTGGCACTGATGAGATGCCTTGCCAATATCTGTCCGATTATCCTGCTGTGTGTTGTACAGACCCTTTATTTTAAAGCTAAGTACCACGCCACTGCAGGAAAGGAAAGAGACTACCAACATGCGTGCTGCACACAGTAAAATCAAGTATGCTGCGTTTTTCAATAGTAGGCAGAATGGAACAGGGCCAACGTGTAACTCGTAGGAAGAGAGGAAAATGTGGAACAATGCTAACCCCACATTATGTGTGATGTGGCCGCTGCACCAGGAAAGTATGGATCACTGTGGAGAAACAATCAGCAATAGACAGAGCATTGAAAAGCTCCAGTGGAGGGGCTTGTCCTTTTGTAATGAGAGACAGGTGCCAACAGGAATTAAGAGTCTGCAATCAGTTATTGCGATTAATATGGAACTTTTGTGAGTTCTACCTAAGCTTTTACACAGGTGGACTGGCTTTCCAGGGCAGCTCTTCCACATATTATACCAGTCAAAACAATTAGACATACCTCCAAGCTGATGTCCTCTGAGAAAGAGGCATGACATTATCCCCAAAAGAGAAATAACAGGAGTGTCAAAACATGCATATCACCCATTTTCAGAGGAACTTGCCTCCGAAATACTTCAGTGCTTACGACAGCACAAGCTTGGAGGGTTTGCTGAGATGAACCTCCTTTCTCACTAGCTTTTACTCAGTTCAGGGTTTTCCGCACAAGAAAAGAAATCACTTCAGTCAGAAAACAGACTGTGAGATTCATTTTTTTCTGAGCAAGAAATACTCAGCCAGCCCAAAGGGACAGCAAAGAGTCGCAGAATACCTAGATGCAGCCTAATAAACCAAGAACACTTCTTTCTGGTTCTGTGTTGGTTCAGCACAACAGATGTTTCAAAATGCCACATAATTGCACTTATCACCAGTTAATCTCAGAGCATGGTCTCTTGCACTGATGCTCTGTATAGTGATGTATACGCATGTGCCTGGCTGAGAGCTGCCGTCATACCCCATGCACTGTTCCACACGCTCCTGACTCCTCCTGCAGGCAACTGAGCTCCTCGTTACAAAGCAAATATGCACCTTCCCCAAAGCACATTAGGCTCTACTCCGTCACTCCCTTCAGTGACAGAGGACCCAGCAAAAGACTTAATGACGTTAAGAACAGTTTAATTTATTGTCCTGAGTCTATGGGGCATCCAACCTACAGTTGCTTCCCTCAGCTCACATGTTGCCCTCTGCACACCTTATCTCAGGGGGATCCTGCAGTCTTTGGAGGGCAGCAACGGCAGCATGGTAGGTGGCTTTTCTGCCTGCCTGCTGTGCGAGAGTGCTGAGCTTTCAGGCACCCTGTCTCCCTCTGCCACACAGTGGGGTTCATGTGGATTTGAGGAATACCTATAGCTTGGGAAAGGAGAAAAAACACCCTGTTATTGATTGTATCTCAGGAAAAGATGCATTTTTCATACAGAATCCCTGACTTTCATTGCAGGCATAAACGCACCCTGTCCTTGCCCCAGCCCAACCAGAAGCTGTGTTGGTGAGGTCACTGCTGAGTTCAGGCCCAGTTTGTGTGTCCAGCTGTGAGAGAGGGTGCCAGGCCCGGGGGGCTCCCCAGGTCCTGGTGAGCAGTGACAGCATGCAAAAAGCCAGCATCTGCTTCAGTGGCCCACCTTAACACCCCAGCTGGCATCACAGTGGCCTGGAGAGGTAACCCAAGAGGGAAGGAGGCTCACATTAGCCTCGCCAAGCTGCCCTGGTAAACGTTAGAAGTGTCTGCCTACTTCTACTATTTTACATACTTTATGGTACGCAAAATAAAAAATAAATAAGAAGGAAAACCAAAGCCAAATAAAAATATCCACCAGCTTTTCAAACAGCAAAGACAAAGCTCTCCACTTAGTGGCAACTGCCTCCCAAACATGTGATCTCCTGCTAATCCTCTGCCACTGCTGGGAACGGCTCCAGATTTCAACCTCTTCCAGGAGTGGGCTAGGTGAATTGGTTCGGGAAATAGCACTACATGCTTTGATACTTGCTACCAAAGCTCCAGGTGAGCTACAGTGGCATCCTAGAGATTCACATGCTCTAAATAAATGAATTTTAAAAACTGAGCACAGCAAATACTGAAGCAGGTTAAAAGCTGCTGTGTCAAAGCTGAAAGAGCATTAATGGTCCAGCGACACCTCACTTTGTGCACCATCAGGTTTTTAGCAGCCAGTTCCCTAGGAGGCCTCAACTTTTGCCAGGTAAGTCCCAAAGACAAGGGCAGAGATGTTTTTCTTGCCCAGAATAGCTAAAAGTCATCAAACAGCTCTGTACTTACAAGGCCAACCTTTCCTGACCTTTCTGGCTAGACCAACTCCTGTTACATTAACCTCTGACCTTGAGTCTCCTTAATAGCAATATTCCTGGGCACTGTAATTTCCCTCCCACTGTGTTGGCTCAGAGAAATATTTACTATCTTGGCTTCAGAATTTATTTTTCAAAAGAAGTGGCAGAGACCACCCTATTCCACTCCGTCCTCATGGAGTACAAGTGAAGTAATTCCCGAGATATTATTTTACCCGAACAAATGTGCTTCAGAGTCTCCTTAGCTTTGTACGAAGCCCTGACTTCCTATCAAAATCAAACAGGGACCTTGTCAGATTTGAGATGGATATAAACAAGAAATGGGAGCCCATAATTGGTGATGGAAATCAGATAAGCCCCTTTTAAATACAACCATTGATAGAGAAATGGGAACTCAAATTACCTTTGATTAAGTCTCTTAAGAAAATAACATGAGGGGGAGGGAAGGAGGGTCTGGCTTAGTAAAACCACCCTCGTGGATAAAATCACTGGAAAAGAGTGGAAGGAGTTGGCTGTAGCTTGTCAAACTCCCCAGGTTGGATGCAGCAGGACTGGAGCCAAGGAGGAATTCCTCACCCACCATAAGCAGTGTCACTACTTGTGGTAAAGGGTCCCACAGAAGGAGCCATGACAGGCATTTCATCTCTGTCTGATGCCCTCATTACTCTAGCCTCTGTAGCCGGAGACCGTGCAGAAGTTATGTACAGAAAGTCAGCTGAAAGCAGATAGGGACACACAATACCAGCTTTCTGCAGGCTTTTTAGAGTTACACGGTTAGTCTCATTGCTTCCACATTTAGGTAAATCAAATTATTTCAAAACAACTATGAGGACAGAGGAACTTGCTCAATGACTTCAGGGCAAATTACCTATGGATTTGGTTGTAAGCCTGCCTGGTACACCTCTAAACAGGAGAAAAAAACCTGTTTTGTTGCTGGAGACCTGTCTGACCTCCTCAGCTGATCTGAATTTCTCACTGTTTAATTATAGTTAATTGTAGTGACCAGGGACTTGTAGATATTTTGTCCAATTGGGAATGAAATTAAATTATTGGATGTACATCAGTCAGGGGAAAAAGAATGGCTTCCAAAACAAAACCAAAATAAGCAAAAAAGAAGGAACTTCCTCTGTACAACATACGATTTTTCAGTAGCCCTATTTCAATTTCTGTGACTTGCTCCCTCTTCCAGCCTCTTCCCACCCACCTGACACAGCTTCTTACATACTTTAAAAAACTTCTCCTGATTTGAAAGTAAACCCCAAGCCCAAAATAAAAATATATTCCAAAGGAGGACAAGGTAGGCTCACTAATATCTCCCAAGAAGTGAGCAGCTCTACTCAGCTGATGACCAGTTGATGCTGAGCCCTGGTCACAGTCCTGTCTGGGAGCTGAAGCCTGTGGTGGACCATTGGCACAGGTGCTCAGCACCTCGCCCAGGAGAGCCGCCACTGCCTGCATCACATCAGTAAACAGGGATCGACTGACTCCTTACAAATCCACTCCCAAAGGCCATTTCAGAGCTCTGCTAGTGCTGAGCCTGCAGAAACCTGCAGCAGCCGTGAGGCAACTGCCACATGCGTATTAACTATTCCACTCCCCGTTAGGTTGGGAAGGGCTTTGAAAAGGAGACGTGTTTTACCTGCTGCCACGCAGAGCACAGCTGACGGCTGCCACTGTATATGTGATGCCATGTGTTGTTACCCTGAGGATGCTGTGGTGCCACATGCCACTCCTCCTCGCAGGGTGGAGGGAGGGCAGCACACACAACGAAGCCTTCTCCTGCCCAGGGACAAGCAGGCACCATGGGGAAGCAGCTGGCATCACTGGAAAGGGGAAAGGCTAAGCACGAGCAGTAGGGCAGGGGGAGTCACTCCTCCAGGCAGCACTAGGGGCTGTGAAGGGGAGGACTGGGCAGAGAAACGCTGGGCTTTGCTTTATTTTCATTTAGGGATGCCGAACAACATTCGGTCTCTCCTGTGCTAAGCACCTTATACTCGTGCATAGACAGTCTGGCTCTCTCTGGAGCTTTTCTGGAGCTTCCCTGGGCACCCGGCCACCCCAGGGAAAGCCACGGCAAGGGCCTGCCCACGGCTGCTCCCTGAACCCTCACAGCCTCAGCCAGGTATCCCCGGGGTGCCCGGATGGCAACGCAGCACACAGGCACAATTAAGGGGACACACGCTGCGTTAGATGTCAAAAGCTCATTTTCACACAGTACACCCGGCTATGAACATGATCTAAAACCATGTCCTTCATCAGTGCACACTGATGCAACCGCACTGAAGTCAAGGTCATCCACCAGCCTGTCACCATGTCACCTCACCCCAAACCACAGCCTCGTTTGCTCCCGCACTCCTGAGTTTCAGATCAGGCAGTGGAGGCTCAGGACAGGTACAATTACTAAGCTACTGTAAGTAATACCTTCGGCTTAATTACAGACCAAAACCCTATTTGCGGGTCAGTACTCTGTCAGGATAAATAAGCGTTTTCACACAGTATTGCATTTCTCTATTTCTTTTGGCTGATAATATTGGATACTGCCCAAGTCTGTCCCTAATGACCACAATAATCATTCTTATCTGGACTCTAATCAGTGTCATATGTAACCTTATCACGCACACATCTTTGTAAACATGCACTGTTTAAACAAGTGTAAGGTCGTAAGGAACTCTAATATTTTAAGCAAGTTTGTGAAACACAAACTACTCATTTTTTGAAGAATGTTTAAAATTAAAACTTCTGATTCTGGAAAACTGGATATTTGAGGGCTGTTGGACTGAAATACAGCTGCATGCAAAACTGATCTTTATAGTGATGGATGGGTCCCTCTGTGCAGATAAAATCCAGATTTAAAATATTTCTTTTAATTGTTATTGTCTTTGTGCTCAAGGACTGATTGTGGGAAAAATGCCATTCTCTGACCATAAAAATAAAAAGAAAATACAATAAAGCAGTAATTGGTCAATGATGATTGAACTAACGACTTTACAGTGCCAGTCAAACACACATAATAATTGCTCTTTGGACTCTTTATGAAGGTACACCACTGTTTCATAAGACTAATCCAGCATTATAAATTCTTCATTTTATGTCAGTTTCCACCATTATGACATAAGCCTTATGATAAATTGCATACATTATTAAAGTTTCCTAATTTAGACAACATAATGCATGATAGAAATGAAGGGTTATCTCCACCGAAAGCAGATCAGATGCAAGTCGTCACCGAGATGGCAATTACTTTTTTTTAAAAAAATCTGAATGACAAGGCTTTGGAAGCACTGGGTGCTATGGTCTGGCCCCTCCTCCTGCAGCAGGAGGCAGAGAGATCACAACAAGCTCTGATGAGCTGCAGAGGTGAGGGGAGGGGAGGGGGGAGCTCACCTGTGTCCCTCACCCTGCCCAGCCTCCCACCGACACAAAAGCTGAACTCGCCTGCAGCCAGCTTCCTGGGATCCGGACATGGGCACACCATGGCTTGGCCACCTCAACTGCTCCCACTGCGGTGCATTGATCCACTCCCTTCACTGCAGCAGCCGCACTCTGAAACTTTGAAACCTGCAACTGCTCTCACAACAGCCGGCACTTCAGAGAGGAAAGGCACACCGTCCGCCAGCAAGTAAGAGCACCTAGTGACAGCCAAAGGGGTCGGGGCATTGCCCAAGTTTTCTTGCATCCAGATGTGACATGCTGCTGTAGCAGATTACTCAGCTGTCCAACTTCTTCCACTCAGAGGATGAGCAGAGTCACTCCATGGAACAAGGAATACGGAGCATTTCCAGATACTGTTTCCTACTGGTTGTGTCAAATGGTGCCTGCTAAGATCAGGGCTTGCCTGCGCTGCCATTCAGGTGAGTCCTAACCCTTAAGCACTCCCAACACAGACACAGCAGGGAGCAGAGAGAGGAGAGCACCAATTCTACCCGTGTCTCTGTGCAGAGAGCCAGTGTGGATGAGGAAAGGCAACAGACTCTCCTGAGATCCCTTTATTGCAGGCAGGGGAAAAGAGCCTCTCTTTTCCCCCAACATCCCTGTTAAGATCTTAGAGACAGGCCATAAATTCTTGGTGTTGTTAAATGAAGTTGGAAAACATTTCTCTATTCCTTGAAGCATATCTAGAGCCTAACAGTGTTCTCAGAACTCATATTTTACTTTTTTGCTTTCTCTTTCTTAAATGTAGACTTGGAAACCTATCAGGAGAAGACCATGATTTAATTTGCAAATCTAAGCCAAGCTCCTCTGGCAATTCTCCATCCTGGTTGTGCCCTCACTCCCAGTCCCAGATTAGCTCTGCAGGATGTGCCAAGGAAGCCAGTGCTGCACTCCAGTGAAATCGCATAGGGTCCTTTCCCTGTGTAGTCAATTCTGAGACTTCACAGCTTCCATCAAGCATGCTAATAAAGTTTTCAGCATCTAGCTGTATGATTGTCTATCAAACACCATCACAAAGGAAAACATTTACTCTCCACAGCAGCATTCAGCCATTGCTAGCCAGCAGGGGCCAAATCCACCCTCCAACTGTACAGCCTTTTTGGCCCCTTCTGGATATGACTGTCAAAGCACAAAGTGACACAGACTCTGACTCTGTGCCAAAAAACCCTGCACAGTGTGACAGGCTTACATTAGCACGACCCTTGGCAGTTTGGTATTACCCGGGAAGCAACACCAGCTTCCCCCAGCACAGGCTCTGCCATGGTGGTAAGTCATGGCACAAAGTGCCAGGAGGAGGTAAAGAAGCAGGCCTTAAGCCAGGGGTGGTCAGGGACCCAGGTAGGTCCCTTGCATGCTCCACATTGTACCAAAAAATGAATCACTGAATGGTTTGGGTTGTAAGAGACCTCAAAGATCATCTGAGAAATATCAGATAGAGATAAAACTCTCACATGGAGGAGAGAAAACATGCTTGTATGTCAGTGAAATCTCTACAGCACCAAATCACCACATACACTTTGCATATCCACATGCAAACACATAAGGGAAGAAATTAACAGAATTCCTTGGGTCACGGAGTAAAGTACTGAAACAATATTGCTCCATCATATGCTGTTAACATGCATTGGCACTGCAGGACTTACAGCCCAGGTTGCAATCACATCTCCAGTGGAAGAGATGAAGATACAAGCCAAAAGAACAAGGAAAAATTTGCACTATAAGGGAAGCTGAGAGAGGAATTTGTACATTAGAGTCACCACTGCATGATAGGCAGTGGGGATCCCCCCACTGTAGGATATTGCACAGGACTGTGCTTCTTCGTCTGCCACAATTTGTGTGTCAGAGAAGCCGAAGTTGTGGGGAGAGAGGATTGCACAGTCCCTGTGTGCTATCTGAAGGGTGGGTGTCCACAACCTGCTTCTGTTTGACACATGGTGCTACTGTTGCATACAGTTGTGCTGGCTGAAGGAAGGGGCAAGACAGCTGGCATACGCAGGCTGTCTCCCCAAGAGCCATGCTGGGGAGGTGGAGGTGAGCAGCTGAAATGTGAGCTTTGTAATTTATCTTTCGTCCACTGTACGTTACCTTGAAGAATGCACTGAGATCACCAAGTAAAAAATACATCTTAGCCACAGAGCTCTGAAAGAATGAAATTTTGGCTTTCCTCTGCATCACAGGCTTATCTACATACATTATCCAAATGACATCTGGGTACACATTAAAGGAAAACCACTAGAATTTGCCCAGACTGTAGAAGGCAAAGCCTTCCTTGTACTACACTGGACTTGAAGAACACCTGAATGATAACATTGGGAGTTACAGCTTTGGCTTACGGGTCACAGCACAAAGCTCCTCAGACCCGACCTTGACCCACAGCTTCTGGAGAGGAGGGCAGCTTCATCAACCCTCAGCCTCTGCAAAACCAAGAATAACTGCCCAGTAGGAATTTAGAAATAGTAATGTCATCCTGAACTGCCACCAGACGACAATACTATTTCGACACGAGATGTGAGCTGGGGCTGAGGCAGCACCCAGGAACGCACTGCAGCCTTTAACCATGTTGTGCCCGCAGCCCAGGGGCACCACCCAGCCCAACAGCTCTGGGGCAAGGGGATTGTTAGAGGCTGGCCACTGACATTTTAAATAGTGAACATTTACTATACTGATCAAAATTTATATTTGCTCTGTGCAGGCAGCAGTCTCAAGCATCAAAGCTTCTGTTTCAACACTGTGCCAAAACCCATAAAGTTTAAGGCTTGACCAAGCATTGATTCAGCACTAAAGCAGAAGCCTGTACTCTGGAGACTACTGAATAGCTGGATTAAATAAACACTTTAAAAATACCTCTAACGCTGCTAATAAAAGCTGGGACTAAAGAAACTCGTAGATGAATCTGTGTTTGCTGAGCAGAGTTTTTATTTTCATATATATAATAATTATACTTACAAAGGGAAAAATGTTTTCTAAAACAACTATAAAAATGAAAGCATTCAAAGTGAAATCAAGGTGCTAAATATGGGTATTTTAAGACACAGGTAAAATTAATTCTATTTGATGCTCATTAACAGGGTTCAAGGGTGCTGCCAACACTTCCTGTCTCTTTCATGGAGAAGGAAGACAAGGAAAGATCAGTGGGAATGAAAGAACAGAGACAAGGAGGAGAATGTGAGTTACAGCATCACCCGTGGCAGCCAGCACAGCTTCAGTGTTTCAAAGGTTCAAAAGACCAAAAGACCAAACAAAAACCAGACATATTTTTGTGACAAATTCATCTGAGCTTTCAATCAGGCTGACACAGACATTAGCTAGATGGCGCAACCGCATACCTAGAAGCTACTTAACGCCTCAAGCTTGAGCTGACCAGGGCATGTAGGGTACATGGCCTCTCACCTCTCATTACCTAAACACAGCCTGATCAGTAGCACATCTCCAAGAGCTAGAAATGCTCACAACTTCATCTATGGTTTCACTGTACCATCCATTTCCCTTAAACCTGCTATCCTGGAGCCATGTGATTCCCCGGAAATAAAAATTAGTTAATGGATAGCATTTAAAGCTCTGGAAGCGATTCTACTGGGGGCAAAAATATGGCAGGAAAGAGAGTGTGCGTGCTTCCAGACTTACAGGGAGGTTTAAAAAATTTGCTTGGGGCTAATAAAGAAAATCTCATCGTTGTACATGTGGGATTGTGCAGGTTATGGAGGAATGTGAAGACCTTTGCTAGGTTCCAGTGCTAAAGATGAGGGCAATACAGAGACAGCCGCCCAAGGGAGCTCCTCTGAGAGGGTAGCTTGGAATGGGAGGGGGAGGGCAGCTGTACACTGCACTGCTTGGGATCATCTGGCTGAGTAGCACAGTCTAGTCCATCTGGAAGGAATAACTAATTATACCCCACCTCTATTTGTGTCTAATTTTAACAGCAAATTTCCTAGGATATAAAACATGATCTGTTACCAGTCAGACTCAGTGCTAACAAATATCAATGAGCACTCTGTTACCCCAGTGCTAAATGCTTTTGAAGTCTCCGTTTAGTGCTTTGGATTTAAAGAACAAATCAGATAGGCATATTTTGAAATCTATCTTTGTAAAATGGCCTAGTCAAGAAAAGCCTTTCTCAGGATTTTCTCATCTTTCTCAAAAATGCAACCATTAAACACCAACAGACTGAAAAAAAAAACCCAAAGATCTGATTAAAACAAGTTATAGCCTGGCTAGAGTGAAAACCAAGTTCGAGCCTGGGCCACAGATGCCCTCTCTGGCTCCAGCACAGAAAGGAAGCATGCTAATACACAGTCGAACAGAGCTACCCAAAACACCCTAACAGAGTTTCATTGTAAATTGCTCTACCTAATGAGGTAATTGACTTGATCTTTCTCCTTGTAATATTTATTTGCCGACAAAATCCACTTGGTGTCCCCTTGGTTAATATTCCCTAGAGCTTCCCTGTGTTGCCCTGCCAGCACCAACTTGGGACATGCATTGTTTGTGTTATCCATGAGACTGGAATGGGGCTGAAATCCACCTAAAATGTTTCCACTGTGACATTACTTATTTTCACACTTTCTTCCATGATGACAAATGGATTTAAATTCTTCCCTATTATTGATCTTTTATCATTGGGTTTGGCAACTTTTAGAGCTTGAACAAGCAATCAGCAAAGAAAATCGATGGAGAGCATGCCAAAGGCAAAGGCAAGCAAGGCCACAGACGAAGTATAGTTAAAAAGTGATGGCTACTCCTGCCCTTGTTAGTAAACTGGGTTACTTACATTCCAAACATACTGTGAGTTGTGGATATGCTGCGCTAAATGCCCTGCAAAGAAGAAATTATAGTAATCAAGTCTCATGGTCAAAAAGACCAGGGCTGCTCCTAGTAGTTCACTGCGGGACACAAAAGGGCTCACTACAGCCTACGCAAACTTCACAACAACAAAAAAAACCCCAAACCAACACCCAAACCCTTTGATATCACATCAACACATAGGAAATTTCCAGAGAAACCATGGGATCAAAAGCCTTGCTAAGCCTGCTAGATCAATGAACTGCCTCTGGGCTTCCCTTCTTGCTAGGAAAAGGAACAGTGAAAGGAGTGACTTTCTCCTATGATACTCCTACCCCATGCAGGGTGCCCTTGGCTGAAGAGAAATGCGCTCTAACAATTCTTTCAGCTTAAATCTTCCAGAGCACCTTTATATTGTCCACAGGTAAAAAAAATATTGCTGTAGAACAGTCAAGAGCCACAAAATCCCTCTTCTCCTTCTAAGTGACCTATCCATCTGGCTTCACGCATATGATGAACACAGGGACTTGTGTGATTTTTTCCTAGGTGCTGCATACCAGACCCTTTAATGGCACACGTGGACACTCTGAGGCCCTTTATCTTCTAAACAGCAGAAGGCAAAGTTACACCACCTGGGCCTAGTAGTCATCAGTATAGCCCTTGGTAGCAAGTGCTGCTGGGTACTCAAAGGTGGCTCCCGGCAGCCTTGTATAAAAGCAAGGAGAGGCCCTTTCCAGGATGAAATCCCTACACCAGGGAATCCCTGGCATCTAGGCAGGCTTGGGGTAGCAGAATAATGTGGTTTTGGTCAAGTAAGCAGATGAGGAAACACCTTTGAAAGAAGAAAGCTTGGGGTCACGCCATAGCAGCAAACCCTTTTCCAACATTAAACCTTAAGGATAATTTTGGGCAGAAACATCCCAGAGAGGACATTTACACCTGGTCTAGTGTTTCTCTCTTATCTCCCCTAAGTGACATGTAAGACTTCTCCTAACACACCTTTTAAATCCCACAAACAAGTAAAACTTGAGTACATCACTGCTGAAGCATACAGTCAAAACATTCCTGTTCTCCAAATGTATTTTCCTGTTTCTGCAAAGTTCTGAGATACCCAAGGTACCTTGGTGCAGTGAGCTGCTGATTTTGGTAACTGGCAAGAAATACTAGCCTTTCTTTTTCAGACCACTGATCTTGGATTGCAGAATGGTGTTGCAGCTTGGATTTCAGGTTTTTTGTAGTCATCTGAGTGATGACAGATGTCATATCTCTTTAATATCAGAATTAAACAGCAATCAAAATGCCAAACTGCACGAAAGTCTGGAGGAACCACCTTTCTGTAAAAAATCCAGGACAGTAAGGTGAGATGAGTTCCTGAAGCAGCAGTGGTGGTGTTAAGTGAGCAGGGTTGCATGTGGAGATTCAACCCCAGCCACAGAGATGTGATACTACTGCTACAGAAACTTAACCTTGTCTTTTGTGAATCACAGAATGTTAGGGGTTGGAAGGGACCTCGAAAGTTCATCTAGTCCAACCCCCCTGCCAGAGCAGGACCACCTAAAGTAGGTCACACAGGAATGCATCTAGGCGGGTTTTGAATGTCTCCAGAGAAGGAGACTCCGCAACCTCTCTGAGCAGCCTGTTCCAGTGCTCTGTCACCCTCACAGTGAAAAAGTTTTTCCTTATGTTGATGTGGAACCTCCTATGCTCCAGCTTGCACCTGTTGCCCCTTGTCCTATCATTGGCCATCACCGAGAACAGCCCGGCTCCATCCTCCTGACACTCGCCCTTTACGTATTTATAAACATTAGTGAGGTCAGCCCTCAGCCTCCTCTTCTCCAAGCTCAAGAGACCCAACTCCCTCAGCCTTTCATCATAAGGGAGATGTTCCACCCCCTTAATCATCTTTGTGCCTCTGCGCTGGACTCTTTCAAGCAGTTCCCTGTCCTTCTTGAACTGAGGGGCCCAGAACTGAACACACTATTCCAGATGCGGTCTCACCAGGGCAGAGTAGAGGGGAAGGAGAACCTCTCTTGACCTACTGACCACACCCCTTCCAATACACCCCTGGATGCCATTGGCCTTCTTGGCTACGAGGGCACCTTGCTGGCTCATGGTCACCCTGTTGTCCACCAGAGGACCCTCAGGTCCCTTTCCCCTATGCTACTCTCTAACAGCTCAGTCCCCAACCTATACTGATACATGGGGTTGTTCTTTCCCAGATGCAAGACTCTACACTTGCCCTTCTTGTGTTCCGTTAAATTTCTCCCTGCCCAGATCTCCAGCCTGTCCAGGTCTCACTGAATGGCAGCACAGCCTTCTGGTGTGTCAGCCACTCCTCCCAGTTTTGTGTCATCAGCAAACTTGCTGACAGTGCACTCTATTCCCTTATCCAGGTCATTGATGAATATGTTGAATAGTACTGGTCCCAGTACTGACCCCTGAGGGACTCCACTAGATACAGGCCTCCAACTAGACTCTGTCCCATTGACCACAACTCTCTGACTTCTTTCCTTCAACTAATTCACAATCCACCTCACTACCTGATCATCCAGACCACACTTCCTCCTGTCATGCACAGCAGAAAGTCCTAACCCAGAACAATACCCATCGTGTCTATGAGAGAAGTATGGCTGTGTAGAGGTATGCTGTTCTATAAAGCTGTGTAAGTGTCCTGTTTGGCTGGGGCAGAATCACAGCCCAGCCATGCTAGGCAGTCCATTAACAATTTCAAATGTCATCCAGGGCAGCTGACCTGAGTGAGCTACAGGTGTAGCCCATACCATAATGTCATGGCCCTGTACCAGCACCGTGTACAGGCTAAATGTAGACAGTAAGAAAAGAGTTAACTATAGAAACAGTGACATTAACACTCCATGAGAACTACTGCAGCTTGAACCACAAGTCTAGGAGCCCTAAACAGAGAAAAAATACCAAAATTAGCCCTCTGGGGCATGTGGTTTGCTACTCTGCCTGTTTAAATAAGCTTAAATTTTTAAATTCACTAACAGAAGGCACCTTCTGCCAGCATTTAAGTATTTCATTCTGAGGGGTGAATTTCTCAAGCCCTGGAAGCTGTAATACAAACATGCAGCACCTCAAAAAGAAAATCAGGGAGTTTGCTTCTCTGCCCCAGCCTCTCCAGCCCTATCTCCAAGCCCACATCAGACACATCCCCATGCTGACACAGAGCTGCACTGAAGTCATGATTTATACGAGAAGGGAACAGTTGGAAAACATCTGAAAATGTTGTCCGTTAACCTTTCTCTAATATCTGTTTTTACAGCTACCATGTTGTTGGAACAACTATCTTTTCATGGCTGAGCTGCACTTTCTCTTTAACTGGTTTTATTACTCTAGAAATATTCGGGGGTTGATATACTTAATCAGTGAATCACCTAGGGCCTCTGTTCCACTGAATGGAAGACTGGTACTATTAAATCAAAGTTTTTCTAGTACAAAACTGCCCAATAGTGCTGTCACATTTGGGCACTTTTAAAATCTGTTGAGAGCATCTCCTTGCACAAGGACCGAGAGCCTCCGTGCTTCAGGGACCTCTGCTCACTTCAGTGGTGCAGTGAGTTCAATAGTCCCTCATCCAGACCCCAAGGTCCCCTTTTCCTCACAACCCCCTCTCCCTGCCCACTGTCCCCCTCTGCAGTGAAAGGCCCCACCAGAGTTTTGCCAGAGCCATGTGCCCCACACAGCACCCCACCGGACCCTCATTTCCATTTTTTCCCCCCTTTTGGATCACATTCCACTGTTTTGAACAAACTAAAGGCACTTCATTTACCCCCTTCCTGAGACTGAAGTATAGTGCAGACAAGGCCCCTTTCCCTGTCTGCCTCTGGAGCAAAGCCTAGAATTAAATTACTGCAGGACTTGAGTATGTCTGGGGGAAGATTCTGCCCTACAGCAAGATGCATGCTACAACTGGGGAAAAACCCATGTGAAAGAAGCTAAACCTTTGTGGCAACAGTCCCTGGGTGTGTTATCCTAGTGCTGAAGGCCCCAGTGATCTTGCAGCTCTCCCCGCTGCAGGCAGCACAGGATACATCTCTGATAGTGAGAGATGACAGCACAAGCACAGGAAGGTCTCTGTGCTTGTCTGGCTGTCCCTAGTACCCACCTCCAAAATACTTCATCTACCCAGTTTCCGTTGGCTTACCGAAACCCTGTAACACAGCTTCCCAGAGCAGGGTGAAACAAGTTTCTTTTTAAAATGAAAACGTCACAATACCTCTGACTTGCGAAAACCAACAAAAAAACTACCATCAGATATGTTTGTGCAGCGAGCTCATTCTTCCCTTTTTATAAAGCCACAAGAGATATAAAATATAGAACATCCAAGGACCACATGAAAAGGATGTCTGGATCTGTTAAAACATAAAGAAGGCTCTACCAGCCAAGGGCAAAAGTTTAGCAACAATAAAAGTGTCTTTAGGGTTTTTTTTTTTAAAAATGCATAGAGAGAGGAAAGAGTTTGTGGTCATGTTTTCCAGCTTTATGTATATTTGTCTATCATTTTAATATAAACAGGGTGTATTTATAAAGCCTAAAGAAATGGGAAACAGATTCACTGGTTTCTAAATGCCAAGAAGTCTCTTCAAGGATGATAAGCAATTAAAGAGGAAAGTCAATCAAACTTTTATGACACTTCTGACCAAGGGTTTTATTTTTATTGCACAAAATCCAATGTGACAACAACAGATATATACAGTAGCAGCACCCACCCATCCTTCTGTTGCGAGGGGCCTGCCAGCATTCCCAGTAAAATCCCACTTCTGAGAGGAAAACAATGCTTGAATTCACGTACCCTTTGACAGAAGAGTTCTCAGTGCTTCTGAATACACTAATACACGCAGGAAAGCATATAGAAATGGATACACAGGTACAGTTTCCACATGCATCCACAAATACCCTCTTAGAGAATACTCTGCACAGCCCCTAAGGAAACATGATCTGTTTTCTACAGCAAATGCTCAGGGGAGTCCAGAAATCCTTCAGTAGCCCTGAAAAAATTAAGCAGAAATGGAATAAAGTAGGAAAGCAGACAATGCAGCTGGTGCGTTATTTTGCACCAGTCCCAAATATTCAGCTTGCACAGTGGTACAGACAATTTTATATTGACAAGGCAGAACTTCAGTTGTCAGGTTTTGACAGGCCATTTTGGTAGTGAAGAAGGTTTGGCTTTTTCCTGGGAGAGGGGGAAGGGGGAGAGGAATGAAGGTGCTAATTAAAGACATAGCGTGTATTTTGTGCTCATGGAAAGAGAATTGGAAAGTCTCGTTAATGGCTCTTTTGATAAAGGATATCCAAAAATGGTGACTAAAATACAATTCAGTGGAAGATTCTGCATATTTTACAGAAGAGGGATGCTGCACACTCCGAAAGGTACAGTTCCTATCTAAAGTAAGCAGTTACAGAAATTTTGAGTCCAATTAATGAAGAGTATTCTAGGAGATATGAGGTTTGTGTCATTAAGCAACTGCAACTACATCAAGTAGTCAGAAAAGAAAAAGCAGGATAGGGCAAGGGGAAAATGAGTAACAAGCTTTTTGAGATAAAATGTCCCTTTTTTTTACTACTATTTTATTTATTTATTTTCTAAAAATGAATTACTTTGATAACTCAGCTGCTGGTACTGACCTGGAGACCAGGGACAGCTCCATTGTACCATCTGTAGTTGCAACACAAACACACCCTCCCTGGATTTATGCTTTTATTTTGAGTATAGTCCTCTGGCTAGAGATCAGCTCAAGCCACTGAAACCCAGCTGTATACTGTAGTACATAGGAACCAGGGCTGCGGGAGGAGGGGGAGAAAAAAAAGCTGCTTTCAGCTAGAATATGTTGTACTATACAAAGGAGAATGTTTCTGCATCACAGGTAAAGGTTGATTGTTAAGATCTTCACTTTGTGGCATTTCTCCTCCTCGCCACAAGCTAGATCAGAGTAGACAGGAAAATGCTTACTGCACTGGGCTCCAGAGACCTGGCAGCTGGACTGTCCCGCACTGCACTGCAGCTCACCTTCCAGATGACTGAGCACCCCATTTGTCCCGCCTGCTCCTAAAGCACACAGACACCACCACACCTTACTGCCTCCTGGCTTCACAGGGAAACTAAGGTCTGAGTTTTTTAACTCTTTTTTAAAAACCATTTTAAACGAGTCAGTTCTAAAGTACTTGTTATAGCTTGGTTCACTGTGCTGTTATTTTTTCCTCATCTCCTTCAACTTACTAGCTCTTGAGAGTTACTTGTCAGAATACAAAGTTCCTTTATTTTTTCCATCATCACCATGTCCTCAAGGGACTGAAGTGTTTACATTTTGTTCAATTTTAGCACAGATTCCCTAAGCTCTATTTTATCTGCCAGGTGAAACTCATCCTGGTGTAAATACAGAGTAAATCCCAATGAACTCTAGTAAGTCACTGAAATTACTCCAAAATCATACAACACGTAGGATTTGACCCTGAAATTGCAACAGGCTTTCCTTCCAGACAAGCTAAGCCCCAGTCCCTTCTCAGCCCATCAGTTAGTGCAGCCACCCATGCACTACCCACATAAATCCTGGCAACTCACAGGCAGCAGAGCACTGAGTGCCTCTGGCAAGGTTTGCTAAACATAGAGCCAAGGAACATGGGGCGGAAGGTGTCTTTTGTTATTGTGGTTTTATTGTAAACTACAAGTGATCTTCTAAATTATTTTTTTTAATGCAGGCTCACAACTCCCACTGCCCTATGAGGGATGTGTTCACGTGCATTCAAGGACTTAAGAGCCCTCAAGAACAATGAAGTTACCAAATAACTCGTGTTTCACAGAGCTGTTTGAGCCAGAGCACTTCTGCTCCCTCCCTTGGTGCTAGGTTTGATTCAGGAAGGCAGAAGAAGTTAAATATAACGTAACATGAAAAATACAGGGAGGTATCAGCAACAAACTGATAAAGCACGCTGTCTTTCCTCTTAACAACCGGGAGACTGCTCTACATTAGTCAAGCAGAATTAATAATTCACATTGAGTAATCTGGAAAATTAGATCTCCTTCTGACTATGCCTGCAAGCAGCTTACAATTTGGTTTTATTCATTATTCTTGGAAACATCTATGAATAATACTTGGTCCACTAGAATTGCTGTGGGAAGCAAATTCAAAAAGGGGAATGAGCACAGCTTTGGCCAATACAGCAAATTTTTTTTGTTCAGATGCATGTAGTGGTCAACTGACTACACTGCCAATGCTGAAGTATTTGCTCAGCTCACCAGTGACTGTTCCATTTCCTCCACTAAGAAGGTAAAACATGTAACATTTTCATTTTTGGTCTGAGGTACCACAACAACATATAGCTGGTTTCTATGCTTGTGTCAAGTTGAATTTAGCAACAGGAGGAAGGTGGAAGAAAGCAGAAGAAAAGTAATTTATTTTGTGGGAACCAAACCCAATATCATCTGACCTTCCTTGGTGTCTCCCTTCCAGGAGAGGTTTGGACAGAGCACAGCCAATCTCTGCTGCTCCCCACTTCCCAGCTCTGTAGCCTGGAGCAGCCAGCACTAGCTGAGAGGAAGAAGAAGAGGAGGGAACTCAACAGCACTTTCAGAGCAAAAGGATCAGCATCTAAATGAATGGGTCATAAACAAAACTTCACTCTTTGCCCAAAGCCCAGTCTAGAAACAGTATTTCAGCTGACCTGATATAAGTGACAGCACCTCCAATCTTTGCTCGATTGGGCCACCACTACATTCTTGCCTCTCTGCTCTGGGACCTGAGTGAGCCTCACTCCTCACTTGCACAAGCAGAGGCTCAGTGTTTTCATGCAGAAAATATGACAGTGCTGAAGACTAGTCTGAAGGCCCAGGAATCAACACAGCAAGCAAGACCACCTCAAGCATGAACATGATTCAGGCTGTTTCTGGCCACAGATGAAGAAATACTGGAGGGGGAGAAACTGCAGGCTGTACTTCTCTAGAAGTTTTTATAAAAACTTCAACAAGCACATGCCAGTGATGGAGTACGTACATTTGATTCCACGTCATTGCAGAGGATGAGAAGATCTCTCAAGGTCCTTCCTGCCCTACATTTCTAGGATTTTAAAAACCACCAGCAAAAAGATTCTGGTTGATACCAAGCTGATAGTGAATTGTGTCATCTGACACTCTGATTTCACTAATGAAAACCAGCACAACCAGCACTACAGATGGAGTCGTCTGAATCCTGAACTTCCTTGCTTTTCTGGGATTAGTCAGACCCGTAACGGTCCTTTAAGCATTTTTTTTTCTTTGTGGTTAAATTTTTTATATCGTGCTTATCATCCAGGGAGCTCCTAGAAATAATAGCAAACATGCATGCACAAGGGTCACACAACTGCTAAAATGTTAATGCAGTTTATTCTCTCTGGATTCTACAGTTCTCCTGACCCAAGAAGTTTGTACTTCTCAAACAACAATGGAGGAAGGTTTCTAGAACTCTACTAATTCTTCTAAAATAAGGAGCTTGTACATTTTTCATCAGCTGCAAATATACAAAATTATGGAGATGCTAAAAGACAGACATTGCTAATGTGGAAATTCCAGTACGGGCTAAGCCTTTCCCTAAAACATTTTGCATTTCTACTGCTGAGTAGCTTTTGGTTTCAAGTTATCTGAAGTCCTCAGCTTCCCATCAAGGTACATTTCTGCCAGCAAGCAATGTCAGATGGAGCAATAAACTGGAGCTTTCTGCTGGCTAAGAGGAACTGTGCTGACCACGCAAGCGTCTTCCCTGAACACAGGCTGCCCAAGCAGCCAAATACACCCTCAGTGGTTAGACCACTTCCCCTCTCTGATCCTTTCCTGGGTGACCGCAATTGCTCAAGAGGCTCCAGGGAAGTCAGTGGAAGTTTTTTCAGCAGTTTGAATAGGAACCTTTTCTCCCTACCCCAGGCTGCCTTTCTCTTCATCTCCCTTCGAAGCCAGAGTCTCATTATTAGTTTCTGCAGTGTCCTCCCTTTCTGCCATTCCTCTCTCAGAACACCTCCCCAATGGTGCTGTTTGCTCCTGACTCTCCCATGCAAGCCAAACTGCTTGGACTACTGAGCGCTCTTTACCATGGGCCCTGACAGCCCCACCTCAGAAATGACTCTGAGCCTTGCACAACTCTTCCTCAGGGATCACCTCCTTTTTGCTTCCCTGCAGCACAACTCCAGTGAAACTGTCCAAAAGGTGGAAGGCTGCATTCCCAGGGGGAACTGTGTGGCTGGGCAGAGATGTGGTCCTGCTGCAATTTTTTCTAAGCATGGTGAAAACTCTCAGTGCTGGTTTCAGTTGAAGTCACGCTGGGCAGGAAATTGCAAACACAGCACTAACACACAGCTCGTGTCTCAACCTCCTGACTTTCTGCAACAAGGATCAAGCTAACTTTGTCAAATAAGCAGGCAGGTTGGACAAGGGCAAGTAGGAGCTGCCATGGAGGACAGCCCAGGGGCTGTTAGAATGCTGCACCCAGTCTCCAACGGCTGCCAATGCCCAGTGTCAAACTGCCCCTCTCAGGGCAGCCACAGAGCACACAAAGTAACACCCTGTGCTCCAAGGACTAGTAAATGATGAGAAAGGGCGTTAGGGGGAACAACATAAAAAGAGAGGAAAAATAGCCTAAGTCACCAACTTTCCACGCTCAGAGCAGCAGAAGACAAGCTGCACACTGTCCCATGCTCCTGCTCACCACCCACAGTCACATCAAGCACGCCTCTAAGCTTAGTGTCCCATCAAGCAGCTGCCAATGACATTGTACAAGGGGAAGGTGAGCACATCGGAGTACTGCACATCGTGGAAGAAAACACTGTCCACCACCTTCGTATGAGGTTCCCTAGCTTTTACAACAGAAAAAATCTCAATGCACAAGCAGTCCAAGCCCACTCTCCCAGTGCTAGTCATGATTTTATAGATATAACTTCTTCAGGACATTTATCACAGCATTTTATGAACTTCTCTCATTTTAGCATTTATTAACAGTAAGGATTAATATGACTAAGGCATAAAGTTGGTTAAAAATTCCTCAAGTTTTACTCACAGTCATACACATGCACATAAACTGAACAAAATGAACATTTGATAATGTTTGTGCTGCCAAAATTAAAATTAGGCACCCAGTCTACCCAGGCTCCACCTTCAGGCAATGGGTAAGGCTGAGATCCATCAGATGGAAAAGCTAAGTGTCTAAGCCAGGCTCTCACTCTTGAAACACCCTTTGGGGAAGGTCTATGCTTTCCATCAGCCTCACAGGAAATGTTTGAAGCTAGTCACTGTGAAACTCCCCAAACCCATCCTCTCCTCCCCCCAGGCATTGTTTGTAATTTCTTATTTGCATCTTTACTAAACAAATGGAAATAGAGGGGTCAATTTCTGAAGCCAAACAGTGCAAAGATCACTATTCTCTTCCTATCTACATAATTCCTATTCCTTTGTTTTTAATGCTGATAAAAGTGAAATTATTTTGGTTTTCTAACAGAAGGAAAACGTAAAAATTAAACCAAAGCAGAAGCTCACCACACATTTTTTCCCCAGCAAATCAAAGTAATTTTTTTCAATTAAAAAATGTTTTGATGAAAAATTACAACCACTTTTCAGTGAAGTGGCTTTATAGCTTCTCTTAATCTAACAGAGACACCCACACAGAGGCTGCATTGTTTAACCAGCTGTAGCATCCCTCATATAGTCCCACTCTGCAGAGCTCCTTGCTGAGCAGTGAAGATATTTATAGCCTGGATTCCCAGAAGGGAAATCTCCAAGGTGCTGCTAATTAGTTCTCCTAATGCACTGTTAATAAGAAGGGGAAACACAACTTATCTCGCGAACAACAGCTTTGTTACTGTTTGTAATAGGAACTAGGATATCTCACAAGTGTTACTCAGGGAATTAATTCCACGGCCAAAATGTAGGTCTCCTCCAGGCATTTTCCTTCAGGAGGATTTGATTGCCACATTTGTGGGGAGCAGTAATGGCCACCTTCAGCCTGGAGCTGAGCTTCTGGCCCCATTTCACCTCCAGTTCGAGGTGAAGACTCATTATGCACTAGTGCCTTGTGCCTGGTTTCCACACAGAGAAAATCCAAACTTGGGGCTAGAAAAGAGCCCTGCTGCACCGAGGGTAGATGCTCAGACAGACTGATGGACAGTCCTCAGGAGAGAGCTGTGAAAATTCCCACTATGATTCCCTTTGGACTGGACACTTCCACAGTGCCCTGGGGAATTTATCATTGGAGTGAAATCCTATCTTTATTTCTGGTAGCAGATGACTTGTGACAATCCCCTGGTAAGAAAAACTACATCCATTTCCACTGAGAAACAAACAGAAAGCCACAGTCTCAACAAAATGTGTAGAAGATGTCATCAAATCATCACAACCTATCTGCTCAGGGACATTTCACAGAGTAGGTGGTTACCTGCTGGAGAAACAGGTAATAGACAGTAAATGAACACCTCAAATGCCACTACCTTCTGGGCAAAGGTGGGGGATGGATTGGAATCTCTTACTATCCTGATCCATAAAGGCCAGAGCCCTTGCAAATTTTCCAGTTCCTACACTAAACTATTTTAGTATCAAACAATCTTGTTAAAAACGCCCGCCACAAATCAGAGTTTTGCTTGCCACTTTCTCTCAGCCTCCTACAGAATTAAGTGGCTGTTATACAGCTGACCCCCACCCCAGCAGGTACCAAATATCTAACTCTTTAAAAGATGTTATGCCTTCTTGTCGCCAAGAAGCAACAAGAAGCATTAGCATGCTGCCATGGCTTAAAGTGCTAGCCTGTGCTCATCCTTTTACATTAAGTACAAATTCACATGGGCGAATATCTGGACAAGTACAGATCATAAGAGCTATGGAATAAGGAGTAAAAATTTCAAAAGAAACAAGATTGTAGGTAAACTCTTACGAGCCTGTAATGCTATTGCTAAGAGTCATTAAAGATGGGTTTGAAAAACTTATATGCATCTACATCTACCTACAACCTTCTCAGAGTTAAATAGCTGCTGATTCTGATGAAACCACTGCTTATTCTAGCTTCTCATGGACTGGACAAACAAGCAACAAGAAAATGTTTGGCTTCCTGAGAACGGTAGTTTCTGTTTTCACAGGGCTCATATGCAAAAATCTTCAGGGACACATTCTTGAAAGCTTTCTGCAATCACTTATGTAAGCAAAATTCTGCTTTTAAAAAGGTCAGTCAAAAAGTTTGCAGACATGACTGAGGTGATTTTTCATCTAGATGTCACTGAAGTGTTCCTGCATGTATTTCCTTAGTTTCTATACCATCTCAAGCAGATACAAATCATCTTCTTCATGAAGAAATGACTGGACACGGGGAACAATAACAATTCTACCCAGATAACGGTGTTCTGGCCAGTGTTGAAAATGAAGTGTACAGGATCTGTCTGATTGGCTTTATGTGCTATTTATTAACTGCAACCTGAAAACTCAAAAGTTTTGTTGGATTTTGTACATCAAATGTTATTACTTACTAACTGCTTCTAAATTAGATAGCTTTTTTAAAAAAAAAAAAAAAGGCAGAAACACAGGCTCGTTCCACTAGGTCATAAAAAAAGCATCAACTATTCCAAATTCACACTACCAGTAAAGCTTTTTGCATACAGAGCCAAATCTGTTCATCTCCAGTCCATTTCTACCTGCTCTGTATTCTTGCATCATCTGCCCTCTCCCAGCCTTCCCGAAACAGTCTTGGAATTCTGCTGGAGCACTCAAATTAGAAAAAGCAGGCATTAGAACTGGAGAACAGTCTTCATGAAGGAAAAATACTTCAGGGGAAATAAACGGGAATAACATTTTTAAAAATTACCATTGTGATGACTCAGTGCAATGGTTTTCACCTGCCACATATTTAGGGTGGAAAGAGGAAGTTACTTGTGCCACACAAAAGGATGCCTTCTATATTACATGATGAATAACAATAATAATGATTTCCAATAAATTCAAGCCACATTCATGCTTGGCAGCTTTCCCATCATGCCAATAATTTATCCAACGCCCATTTTATTTATGATGAAACAAAAGTGACATAACACTTTGTCATGAAAGAATGCTGTAAATGATGCTTTTTTAATTATATACACTGTTGTTCTTGAAACAACTCTCCAATAATTTATGTTTATAGTCCTACACACATGCTGCAGAAGTGGATATAAAATGCAGCTGTGGTCAACAACCATGTGATTTAAGTCTGACACTAGCTGAACATTAAGACTGGAAGAAGAAAAAGGGAACAGACACTCCAAGAAGTGCTTTCCCCCCGCCTCAATTTTTGCAATGTTACTGAAGTACCAGCCTAAGAAAAAAAAGAGTTTTTACAGTCAGCCAGGCTACAAAAAAGGAAAACATCCTGGGAGCCGAATCTGAACCCTGGTGGATTTCCAGCAGATAATGCTGATTTCTGCTGAAATTTTGGAGCAAGAGGAAAATGCCTGTACATTATATTGTCTTTCCAGTGCCTCAGAGCATCATTAGCAGCTAGTAATACCTCTTACCTCCAGAGGGACCTTTGAGTTTCTTCAAGAGACTGAGATGTCAGTAAGAGCAACTGAGTCTGTCTATGCTCCCATCTCATTTTCCCTAGCTCCTCGAATGTCATTAAAGCAAATATTTATAGACTTCTGAACATTACCATTCTTATGCTTTACTGCAGCCAGCATAGACAAGAACACATCCAATGATACAACAGACATTGTATCATATGGCAGAATTTGATGCTATTTGGGGCCCTCAGAGAATATCTGGGTTTGCAGTGCTAGTAAGAATGAATTTCTCTTCCCGCTTCTTCTGGTCATCCTTTCTAATACAGCCACTGAGCTTTATTTGCTATGAATATAAGTGCCAAAGCAAAGAGTTGTCAAAGTCCTTTGAATTTGGGATATAAAGGCATCAAGGATTTGAAAATTCAGACATGCAAGAGCTTTAAGATACCAGCAACCCTCTACTGATCTCAGCCAATTCATGTAAGTGAATACATTGAAGAAGAGCAAATAGAGAGGACTATCATTTCTGATTTGAGCTACCAAATTGTACAGTGTAGAAGCTAATGAGAGATCAGGGCTACTGTGAACTGTGTCCATATATCAATTGCAAGGTAAAGACATTAAACAGATAAATGGATAGTGACATAAACAGAAACTGATGTGTGGCTTCAGCGAACAGTGACGATAGGACCACTGAGAACTCTTTGCACTTGTGTAGACTTAAAAGAACATTAAGTGCATAGGAGATGATCAAAGAATAAATAGGCTTCTCCAAAAATGGACAAATATGTATTCTGCTCTTTGCTTTTGGTGGTATTTAAAATACACATATTTTTCATTTTCTGTTCTCCCCCTTGCATTCTACTTTTCACATTTATAAACTTAATACCTCAGTTCGTCCTGAAATTCAAAACCCTGCAGGGCCCAAAAGTCTTCAGAATTACAGGCCAAATTCAGTTCTAATCAAACACAGTGAGTTTGAGAATCAAGATTGAATCCTCTGTGTCTTGCAGAACAAAACATAACAGCCCATGAACAATGAACCTCTCTATCTCTTTCCTCTGGTTTTCTTTCAGCACACAAGTTTGGTCCACTCTTCTCCTTAAGATTTCTGACTTCCAAATAAAATCATCCTTTGAGTTCAGATGATTAGGAGAGCCAAAAGGCATTGTTTTAGTTTTTGCTACATTTAAAACCAGTTTGTTTTCCTTGAACCAGTCTGTCAAAGTCTTTTTGCAGTTCAGGCGTTATGTGAGAAACAGATTTGCCATTAAAATGCACAGTCGTGCCATCTGTATAAAAATGTATAGCACAGTAATGACATAGCCTTGCAAAATCATTAATAAAAAGAAAAAAACAGGAATGACTGACACTACTCAGCTCGGGGAGGGGGGAGGATAGAGGGGAGAGACATTGACACCTTTGACTGACAAAGGGGGGAAGAGACAGCCCTGTGAAGAGAAACAGATTGATGCTTCTCCCAGATTCTTTGTCTTCCTGACAGAGTACGGGCAGCAGCACAGGCCACCTACTTGCTGTGCTAACGCCTGCAGCACATTAGGCCAAAAGCTTTGGTAAAGTTAGCTAAGAAAGATTTCTACTACGTTTTCATTTATTTAGGGTATGCTTGAATGAATTTATTATTAAATGCCTGCTAAGAAATCCCGTTTCCCCAGGATTTCACCATTCCACTGCAGCCCTGCACCAGCAAGGGCCCTCATGTTCAGTCCCTCTGCAGTTCACCCCAGTTATTGCCTCATGCTGACCAGGAGGCCTTCTGCTGACAATGCATCTGCTTTCAATACCGCTGATTCTGAACTTTTATATAGTCCAGGCCAAGCCCTGCTGGTGCTGACAGCCCCCCAGCTGCACTGTTCCTAACCGGATTGCTAGCTATATACCCCTACTTCTCCACCATCACCCTGCTCACACCAGAGCTCTCTAGATGCTGGCAGGCACCCAGCTCTCTTCACTCCCAGGAAGAGGTAACACTATAATGGCCATGTTCTTCAGGGTCCCCCTTACAGGGACTATACCATGAGCTGAGGGAACAAGCATCAGCAGTTGCAGCAGTAATGCAGAGTTCCTTTAGTGTTCCAGTAAAGGAGCATTGGCTGCCGGCAGCCCTCACGTCATGCCTACTAGATATGATTTAGGTTCAGGGTTGACGTGTGTTGGTCCCACCTCACTCTGACAAGCCAGCAGGATACTGTGATTCACAGGGGGAGACGTGCGAGTCTTCCAAAAATATGCCCGGAAGGAAAGAACTGATGAGGGCATCTGAAAAAGATGCACATATGGGTTTTTTGATGGCTAAATAGCAACCAGTTCTCTAGACTTTTCCTCGGGTCACACAGGTGAATGTTTTCCTTAGGCTGAAACCTTCTAAAAATATCATGGAAAAGATTTGGTTTTGGCTATGTTGAGTTTAACAAGTGTCCCTTAAGCTTTGTTTACCCGTCATCTTGTCAACGTGGCATATGCATCTCTTCGCTATCAAGTACGTGCTCCACCCTTTGCGTCTGGCTGAGTGCTGAGAGCTGACTGCAACCCACAGCCTCTAAACAGTCCTGGGTCGCAGCCCAGGTCTTTTGCTGAATCTAATAACATGTGCTGAGAATGCAAAAGCATCAAAACAATAAAAGCCATAAGAACATCTTTACAAGGTATTTGCTAGCATTCACTCGAGGGACTTCACTATCATTTGAGAGAAAACATTGTAATTGTGGTAGAATTATAGATTACAGTTTTACTCGGACTTCCTAAAGTTAACCTCTACCATTATAGACCTAAATTTGGATCAGCCGATTGTGCCACTTGGAGGAAAGCCACTAGCTCAGCACTAGCAACTTCAGTTGTATAAAAAGGACTTTTTTTAATGATGAGTCGTGTTTCATAAGCATTGCCCTATTTTTAGCAATATGAGAAAGTAAAGTATGCCTCCTTTTAAATCTGGCTTTTACTGCACCCTGTAATTTACGGAGATATAATAAGTAATTTGAAAATAAAGATTTGAGACAACATTTTAGCATTAGTGTTTTTAAGACAAAACAAACATTCAAAATAAAACCTAAACCACAGCAATGAAATCTATCATTAAATGCCTACTTTCTGCTAAATTTGTAGTTATGGCAGCTTAAATCTCAAACATTTGTTGTGACCTCTTGCAAAGTAAAAATAATCATATTATTCATTGTGGTTCAAGACCAATATAGTGTATTATTTCATCCTAGCCTTAAGTATTCATGGAATTATATAGTGAATCTTTTAGAACTGTATTAATTACTCTTTGTTGAGTCCAAGTAGACTTTTGGTTTTCAGAAATAAATGCCTATCACCTTATTGTATTTGCTTCATTTGTGAAGACTAGAGTTTTTTAGGCTCATTTATGCATAATACATCAGATGTGACCTGTTTAATCAATGCCAAAGTTATTCTGAATTAGTATCTCTGCACAAGTTTCAAACACAAAGGCTTTTGACTGTTCTTGGAAAAATTGAGACACACTTTTTCTCTTGTTCACTGTGTAAAAGCTGCTACTGTACTGTGGTGCCAAAACTCAATGTTAGACTGCAGTGAATAATACATGCCAAGCAGTTCAACTTAGTTCATCGACTCTCTCAGACAGCCCTTACATCACACCAAGTAGCACTTCACATGTCCCTGTTTATTGCACAGATATCTTTCTGAGACAAGGAGAGTCTCCTCTGCATAGGAACCAGCCCTGGGTTGGAACGGAGGCATATGGCAGTTCTTCTTATGAACACACTTACAAAAGCCACTTCTCTGCCTCCACTTCTATTTTCACCTAGCATTAAAGTCACTTGAGAACTACATGACCTGATCATTAAAAAGTGTTCTCTTACCTTGGCTTTAAGGAATGGAAACATCATACTGAAAAATTTTCCAGTAACTACATAAGAGTGCCAAGTGCTACGTATTTTCGAGGCCAAGCACCATAGGAGGCTGGCTGAACATTAGAAACCTTCTTCAGGCAAAAAGGCGAATTTGTAGATAGGGAAGTCTACTGATTTTCTTCCTCCTAGGATTTCTGAAAAAGGTAACAGAGAAGAAGAAATAGAAGATACTTTGCATTTAAATCTTCATATTTTTTGAGGTCCAGACTCAAACACCTAGTATTGCTCCCTTCATTCTTCAAATCCATCATAGACCTGTGCTATGAACCACTGAAGCACAGTTAGAAATCATGCCTGTAGCCATGCATGAACTCTGACTTTAACTTGCATGCGCATCTCAGGGGGGAAGAAAGTTTTTCCTGTTAGAAAGGCAAATGACTTGACCTTGAGAAGCCAGAGACAACAGAAGGTATTTTGGAGGGCAGCTAGAATCTGATCTACTAACCAGATCCAGAAGTGGCAAGCGATCTCTGATTTTATAAGGGGCCCACAAACCAGAAATGGCTATCTAAATATCGAGGGCTTACGACCAAGTTCTACACAAGCAGAAGATCACTTTAGGCTCAAAAGTAGTACTCAGCCATTGAAATCCTTCTCCGAATTCCAAAACATTCTAAAACTCTTGCCAAACTCAGAGCTGCCAAGTGCTCACCTTGTCTGACAGTCCAGAGCATCTAGACCTAGAAATCTGGAATCAGACTTTCGTGGCTGGAGATCCATCAGTCCACCCCTCAAGCAGCAAATGTGAGCTCTACAGCAGAAAATGCAAAGATTGACATTGTCTCCAGGATTACACCCATACCAGCTTGCTGACTTCAGTGTGGTTTGGCAGGTGCAAACAAGAAGAGAGTTTAGCTCTTGCTCTTTATTTCTTGAGTTCCTAAAGCTTTTTGTTGTTGTTTTAGACCAAGAAAAACATCCACATTTAGAGAAAGAGAAAAACTTTAATATTTTTTGCTCTTTTTTCAACCATTACGCAAATAACTTATGTAAGTAATAAGCTGAAACTTTGTAATTAATAATTGATATTTAGTATGGCTCTTTGTGTCTTGCAACATATTTGCACCCACTTGTAATATTTTGTTTGATTTTTAAATACCTTTTTAACTTTGATATCACTGGCACCAAGTCTGGGTAGTTTTTCCCTAATGACAATTCTTCCATAACATTAATTTGAATTTACGAGGACGGTATCAAAGGAGAAGTAGAAAAGGCAAAGAAAGAGAAAATCCATTTTAATGGTAGCTGACAACTCCAAGCAAGATTAAACAGAAACACTGTTGTCTGCTCCCTTGAATATAAAATTCTGTGTTTGTGATGGTCCCTCTCTGGAGAGCTGAACTCAGGAGGTGGGCAATTTGTGGAAGACAACTTGGGCAAATGCACAAATGGCACTTGCTGCGTTTCTTATTAACCCTGAGTCAAAGTAAATTCATTCTCAAGGGCCAATGATAGCTTCAAGTTTGTGCCCACTGAAGCTGAGCTGTTGCTCTCTATCTCTCTAGAAGAGCTAGGTTCAGGAAAGAGTAAGTGCAATAAATGATGCTACACACAGACTGGCATGACTTACGGAGATGGGAGTGATAGCCCTCTTCCCAACCTGAACAAGCAGCCTCAACAGAGGAAGGAGCTGGAGAGGAAGCAGCACTTCTCATCAAGGTAGCTTCACAAAAGCTTACAGGTACTGGGCTGAAGTTAACCCAGTAGCAGAGCATCTGTCCTCTCCTTTTCCAGTATATTAGAATTTATGGAACACTTAAGGTTTGGGAGCAAGAGGCTAAGAGCTCTCTGTTCCTAATAGCTCTTTCCCATCCGTCTTCTTGAAATGTGTGGAACTCCGTATACTTATAGCTCTTTTTTCCTTTAATTAAATACAGCCTTTGGAAAAAAAATAGCTTTTACACAAATGGTTATGAACTTCACCAAAATGTGGGTTTCATGGTGAAAATAAATGTTTTGTAAGTAAAAAATGCTATTTAAACTATCATTGTAGTAGTAGTTAAACAGGGGGAAGATACAGAAAATTCTCAAACATATTGATATCATTTAAAAACAAATAGGGAGAACAGACAGGGAACTGATTCATTTTTAACTTTCATCAAAAAACAACTTCAAAAACATTGTAGATGTTCATGAAAATAGATTTTCATTTACTATCAGCTCTAGAGGAAAAAATACACTTATTCTCTTTTGAGTCTCACATAATCTACTAATCTACAACATATCAAACACAAAGAAACAGTAAAATACATTCATAAACACAAGTGCCAATATCTATGTGTCTGAAAAATGCTAGTAATTTAAGACTCTTAAGTGGAACTATTCTGCAAAGAATGTTATTAAAAACTGTTTCAACGAAAATAATGTTAGTAAACACCTTTATGATAAACTAATTGTTGGAAGGCACTGTCACATAAGAACATGGACCTACAGCCAAGGACAATTGCTCTACTGTGCTTAATTCATTTATGAAAGATGAGGTGTCAGTTTTATGTGTTTTGGCTGAAATCGGTGTGGATTTTTTTTTTAATTATTCCTACAAGGCTAATGGATTATAATATATTTTGCCAGAGACTGCATTCCATAGCACATATTTTATAAAGAGGATGTACGATGTATTCAAGACTTGCTTCCCCCGTGAATCAATGAATCAACAAACATCTCCCTATTGTGTAAGCTACTATTGTTTGATTGTATTTAAGACAAGATTATTTGCTCAGAGCATTGTGAAGTTATGGGAGGAGGAGGTGCGCTAGCCAAGGAATCCTTTTGTGACAATTCATGAAAACAGACAATCAGCAGACCAAAGACTTGCCATGGCACGGACAAGTTCACAGGTCGTTGGTTCGGAGCCTGCATCTCCCATACAGAATACAATGCAGAACAGGAGCATTTTCAAAGCACATAGTAGTTTAAAGGATAGAGGCCTTTCCTACTTCTATGAATCAAACTCATTCTAGGAACATAAGTCCTTGAATTAATATTGTTTAATGGCTGCATGATGCTGTGCTTGCCTTGGATGAGTAAGGACACCCAAAGACAGGGCTTGTAGTTCTTGTCCAAGATCCCTCCTGCTGCGCTGTTCTCAAGCCTCAGGGCTCTCTACCATACTAACGAAAGATGAACTGCATATCATGCCAGGCTGCCAGCCCTTCCACTACCACAGCACAGATACTGAAAGCCCCTATGGTACTTGGTTTTGCTCTGACCTGTACAGCAGGGCTCACTCCCTGAAAACCCAGCAGCTTGCAGGTGAGATAGCAAAGCCTAGGAGAAAATGCACTGTCAAGCTTTCATCCAAAACTGATCTGTACATCTCCAAGCAGATCACCACAACTGACTTGTTTCCACAAATGAATTTGGTATCTGCCAGGTGTGTGCATTGCGTGTGACTGTGCACTCCATTCACCCTGCAGCTGCCAGTCACACATGCGTATAGATCATGGTGACCACACATGGAGGCTCAGGAGCACATTTCCCAATTCAGCCTTACCTCTGAAGAAGACACCCTTCACAACCTAGCCACCCACTTCTCTGGCAGCGCATTGATCCTCCCTCCTTCCAGTGGCCTCTGTCTGCACTTGCTCCCTTAAAATGGGCAAGGGACGATATTGGCTTGAACTAGATATGTGCATGTAAAATACTGCAGCAGACTCATCCGGCTACATTTGCTGTAGCACTGCCCTATTTTAGTCTTGGGCCATTTGCTCAAAGGGAGCAGTGGAAGGAAAAGCAGGTCCTGTGATCTCTATTCTGGTGACAGGGGATGCAGAAAACATATGCATAAGTGAATGGTAACAAGCACAGATTGCCTGCAAAAAGGACCATGTGATGGCAGCAGGGTGCCCAGCAATCAGACCCCTCCCTACAGGAGAGCAGACTTTTTGGGGGAAGAGAAACACACAGACCTGCAAGCCTGTCCATGCACAAAGAAATCCAGAGTCCTGCTGACCCCAGGGAGTCCCCCACCCAATCTGTGGGGCACCCCCTACCTCCATATGGATAGCAGGGCAGAGAAAAGTACTCCATACTGGGATAGCCTTTTAAAACTGTAAATCACTTTTCTCTCTCAAAGAAATTTCAATGCTATTGCATAATACAGAGGGAGGAAAAAAACCCCTTTTCGCACCACCTACAACCCAGGATTAAACTTCAGAGGCAGTTACACAAAGAAAAGGATTTCTGTAAAGAAATCAATCAATCATTTGTCAAGTGTGGGTTCAGCACCTCTGAAAACCAGGCCGTTTCTCAGGTACATAAAGATAGGATATTTTTATTTAAACCACCCCCAACCTGTTTCACTCAAGTCTCAGAAAACTGTGACCTAAATGCCTTAAAAGAGCTCAGATTTCAATACTAGCCTCCCTAGAGCTGAGACTACCACTCCTCAGCATCACCAGCTCACCTTTCCTTTCAAAGTCCGTGCGAAAAGGGAAATCCCACTGTGTGTGCACAAGCCAGACAGCTTTCTCTGCATCAACTGCACCAGGGGCTACGGGGGTTGCTGTTACTTACAGACATCTTTCAGCTCCAACACTGGAAGTTACATCTTTCAGGAATCGAATGCTCAGAAAGAGTGCCTTTGACATACTGATCCCCTCCTTCAGTTTCACTAACCTTCTCCTTTTTTATCTACTTTAAAGTCCTTTGTTATAATTAACTGTCTATAACAAAGTGATCCAAAGTAAAGCTGGTTCAAGTTATTTATAAACTTTTAGGACTCCACTGTTTTATAGGCATGGTCAGAGCTCCTGAACAGTCAGACCCCACTTTCATCTATATTTCGCTATTTTTTATTGTATGTACACAAGCAGAGTAGGCGGGACTGATCCATCAATCCCTGCAGTCCACTGTGGGTAACCGAAGATAATATCACCTTACCTGGAATAACTTCAGTGCTTTCCCATAAAGACATTCAAACTCTTAAATGCTTAATGGTACACCAAGGCCAACAATCCAGTGAAATAATTTTATGGTTCACACCAAAGGATCAAATCAAACATTTCACCAATTTGAATACGTTATTTAGAAGTGTCTGCTGTATCAGATAGTGTCAAAGGAGGGAGGGGGCTATAAACAGAGCAGTAACACTAGTGGCATTGTAGCTACTTTATTCTAAAGCATAGCTCCAGCTCAGGGCTGGTGCAGGGTCAGGCCAGGCCAGCCACCCAAACACAGGAAGCAGCAGCACACTGCTGTGAGCGTGGGGAAGGACTTCCGCAGCTGCCCTGGCAGGGATTTGCCCTCATTCACCAAATGGTGCAAAGGAACCAACAGCCAGCTGCAAAAGCAGCTCTGGAAAACACCTGCAACTCCCCTTCCATTGCAAGCACAGCCCCTTCGGGAGGCTTTGCAGCTCATCTGCTCTGCCAGCAGAGACCAAGTCCAAGTAGCAACCAACTGTGTATGTGAACCATGTCTCAAATCTCCACACTAAAGCATGTGGGAAAACCTGCACCTGGGGTGGACACTGCCCTGCCCTTGGGCTCTGTACCTGTTGCCTCACTGGGGCTGTGGCCAGGAGAGACAGTCTTTCAGCAGGTGCATAAGCTGCCCGACGATGTCAGAGAGACTTGAGCAGATGGTGATGTGCTCTGTTTCATCCCTGTGCACAAAAACATTTTTATTATCAGGCAGAGTGTTTGGAGGTTCAATATCTGCTGCTCTTTGCTCATGGCTGCTGACAGAGGCATCACTGGAGGACTGTGATTTACCACGTTCATATTTATTTACATTTGTGTCTCAAGAAGAGTGGCAATTTGCCAGATTTAGAAGTGCTTAATCGGATCTGATGGGCAGATTAATTAGTGCAGGTCACAGCACTAGTTGCCTTCCAGGAACATTACCTTTTTTATTTATTTTTTTGTCAAGGTAAAGCAGGAGGAGGTCAATGTCGTCAGCATGTTTTACATTTTACTGGTTTAAGTCTTCATGGTTTTATTTCCTCTGAGTAAATGTACTTCGCTTTTATTTCTGCCATGACAATATACTCAAATAAAATGGTGCACATACGCACAAAAACCGGAATGCAGAAAGACAAAAATCTTACTTATGCCCCCCTTCCTTCTATACTGTCCATAATAATCCTCTTCTCCCCCCACCATGGTTACTGCCCCTCCAGTATGATCCTCTTGGTATCTTTCCATCTTTGAAAAAAAAAAGGTGTTTTGGAGTATGGAGCATTTTCATACACACACACACACACATTTTTATATATATATATACAGACATCTATTTTTATATATATGTATAAATAAACATATACGTACAGAGAGAGAGATGCAGACACCATATTTGGCTAACCATTATACCAGATTGAGCAATCGTAAACTCAGCTGGATTAGTCTTAATTTTCACTGGCTTGAACGAAATTTGAATGTGGCCAATTATGTATAGCCTGACAAACCAGAGAACATCGAGATTAATTTTTTATGGCTACAGAATCATTTGCACTCCATAACCTTGGGAGTGACACACTGCTGGTAAACAGGGACACACATTGTTGTCATGTCACCATGGTAAACGTGAAAGGACCTTTTGCATCTGTCACACTGCAGAAGGCAGAAGTGGCATATGGAGCGCCAAACCTCCCCAGGACACCACGGGGACCACACTACTTTTTAACAAAGGAGAAAAAAATATTTCTCCAATTTTTCCCCTTACAAGAAACTGCTATTATGGACTTGAAAGAGCAAAGGAGGGCACAGCCAGCAGGGGGACCATGCACAGTCAGTGCACCAGGGCTCCAGAACCTGGCCCAAGAAGAACCCTCACCACCCACCATAGGGTTGCAGAGGACAGGATTTGGCCCTTGTAATTTCCCTAGCACAGAGCACTGCTCTGCATAAAACTTACAACTTCTGGTGACTATTAGCAGCCAGCAGGTCCGAGACACCTCCAAACAACCAAGCAAGGTGAGTGGATCTAGCAGTTTGCTACGAAGATTTTCTAACTTTCTCTAAATATGCTTATTTTCATTTCCTCTGGCATTCAGATTTATCACAGCACTAATGGGAGAGAGAAACTGTCTCCAACATTGTCAAGTATCCAAGCCCACGTGTCTGCACAGGGTTTTGAGGGTATGAGCTGAATCCGCCTGTGCCTGTAGCCTTCTAGAAGTGACCCCACAGCAAGCAGCCTGGCCGGAGGCTCCTGGCTGCCCCAAGCAGGAGCGTTAGCTGACAAGAGGGAAAACACATTTGCAAACTCTTGCCCAGTGAAGACAGAGACTGGGTGGGACTCCACGAAACAATAAAGCTAAGCTGTTTAGGAAGGATATAAACAGACAGGGTTTTTTTTTCTTCCTTTTCCTTTTTTTTAATGTAACTTCCCTCTCACACACATATCCTGAGAAAAAGAAAAAGCCTTCCACAAAAAGAATTACCATAGTTCTAGAGCCAAACCTCTATTCAATAAAATAAGCAGAGAATGTTTCTTCACATTTCCCTATTTACTTTGACTCATTTTATTAAGTAAGTTGAAGATGATAATTTTTATGCACATTTATGACTCCCTTTCCAATACACGTGGCACCCTATAAAACTTACCACTGCTGCACCCTGCCCAGGGCTGCACTCCAGCTTCTCATGCATTCTGCTATTACTGTAATGAGGCATGGCACTACCGCTGCAAGTCAGGCTATGTCAGTGTTTCCATGCAAACCCTTTTTTGGATGGGTGTCCCAGGACATAGCTTTGAATTTAGCTGGGCTTTGTTTCGCACACTGCGGCAAATTCACTTCCCTTCACATTATTTAAGGAAAAAACACCACCACCACCAACGACAAAAACACCAAGAAAGCCATACTGCCTTATTTTGATTAAACGAAGAGGAAAGAGTGGAGAGGGAGAACCCCTGCCTTTTGTTTGAACACATATTTGTCTTTAATTATCTCCAAGGGTCCCACTGCAGTGGGACAGGTGGTTACAAGATGCTAACTTTTCTCCAGCAACATCCCTCACGTATGTTCAGTTTCCCACTGCTAAAGTGGATGGCACAGTTTATTCCAGGGCCACCTCCCCTTTATGTAATGGCAATTTATAACCGCAAAACTTGCACCTGTAATTTTAAACCCACGTTTGAACTGTGGGCAAAATCGAAGTATTCTCTGTCTGTCATTGCCTTTGTGTGCAGCCAAGTCACAGAATAGGCAGCCATATCGTCATCATTTTCCCAACAGAAGGAAAAAAAAGATTGCAAGTACAACTGTCAAGATTCACCCTGCCCCATACAAAGGAAAGCAAGTTCTCAGCTATTTTCAGTGACAGTGAAGTTTGTTACTCCTCTGGTTAGGAGGGAAACCTTTGAGCAGGGATGTAGGGCCAGACTGCTGGCTGGAGCCACTGGAATGCTCCAACAATAGTGAGGAGAGATTTAAGATGCTGCCTTTAATCAAAAGGAAGTGTTTAGGCTGCAGTTTAATGATGACAATGTGAATGTCAACATTGTTAACAGTTTCACTGCTGATCTGATTAGCAGGAAAACCCAGCTAGTCCAGAGTTGTGGGTAATTTGAGTACTTTCCCACCGCTTCACACCCACTCCATCACTTGACTCTAACTTGAAAGAACTGTTAACTTTTATATAAGCCAGATATTTCGTAGGCTTAGTCCTTCCTCTGGAATGGGAGCAGCTGTTATATATTTATTTTCAAATAAAAAAAAAATAGCTTAAGCAGTCACATCCATATTAAGTTTTTCTGGGCAGGGCCTGTCTTTATGTTTTGTGCTTGTACAGCATGTAATTCAATCTGGATAATAATAATAACTAACAACTGTTTAAAAGATTGCTGTAGCATGAACTGACACAATGGCCTACTTGAGATGAGCCTAAATACATTTGCAGTCCCAAACACTGGTTTCTTACCACTGCGTGAACACACCCTATAGCTCCTTGTCACTATTATGGATCTGATTCCACATGGCATATTCTTATGTGAATTTTTCTTTAAAGAATCAATAACTCCATTCCCAGCACAAGGCGTACTACCAGAGCAGGCTCCAGCCTAGTGGAGGCAGTTCTTTACCTTGACCAGGCCAAGCTGCCTATTTTGAAATTCACTCTCACCACAAATACATACCTGCATTAAAATATAGCAACTCTCTAAATCAATTGTTGGGGTTATATTGCTAAGTTACAGAGGACAAACCCTGCATCTCACAAATAAATTATTATTCCAGAATTTCAGAAGCTGGGTCTCTGTTTCTCTCACAGCTGCAGCTCACAGAGGTGATGGTTTCGAGGATTGATGCACAAGGAGCAAATCCTCTTCCCACCTTCACTGACACCCCAAGAATTCAATGTACCCAAGGAACTGGTTCTGTGCCATACTCGGCTGCCGGGATAAGATGGACTTGCACATGAGCGACTAATAATTTTTTGCAGTCCACATAAAATCTAGTGTTTCTATTTTGACCACCATGAAGTTAAGGCAAAAACAGCCCTTCTGACTGGCATCTTGCACAGGACAAACCATTTTCCTACTTCAGGGTTCACAGGTTTTGTTTTCATTTTTCTGTGACATCAATTCCCACCAACATCAGGGCAAATCACGCATGAAAACTGAGTAATACTTCCCAGAGGAAGTATTTTAATAGCTACATTTTATTTTGGAGGCAATTCCTTGGTACAAGAAAATCACTGATGTCTGATCAACAAGCAAAGTGCCTTAAATGCTTCAAGACATCATACATAGATATGTATGATGTCATACATACATATGCATGTATGTATGATAAACAAATCAAAAATGAAGAATGAAAGTATGTGTCCGTAATTTACAGCTAAAAACCTTACAAGAATGTTATGAACTTCAGTCCAAAAAGTATTGTGGAGATTGGCAACTACAGCCATCTATTCCATCAGCTATTCTCTATATAACTATTACAAGGGGCTCTCCAACATTTCCACCTGCTGTGGGTCACAAACCACCCTGCAACAAAATAAAAATCATGTAGCAAAAGGACTAAAACCCTTAACTATAACAAGCCCTATGACAGAAAAAGAACTAAAGATGTTCCCTATGAGGGTACTGGATGAACTTAGGACCTACTCTACAGAGAGTACAAAAAAACCCTAAAATCTGACCCAGGTGAAAAATCCTCTCTTGACCCAAAATGAGCAATTATTTTAGTACTCTGAGAATGTGAACATTAACTGAACACATGAGCATTTGGTGCTGCTTGCAGGAGTTCACAGACTCAGCAACTGCAGAGTTAAAATGGCAAATAAAAGTAACCTAGGTCTCCAAAAGCTCTAGGGATACCCTGCTCCAAACCAGAACTGTAAAGCTGTCGAGTCCTCATGCCAGGCAAAAACCACACAATTAATAGTTGTGATCTCTCAGTAGATGAATATTGATTTTACAGATCTATTTGCTTGGTGTTCATTGGGGTTTTATTGCTTGATCCCATCATCCCCTTCATTTTTTTGCCCTGAAGCAACCAGGTTTGTTTCATTTGCATGCTCCTGTGTTTTAGAAAACATTTCTGAATACTACACAGAAAAGATGGCAAAGATTTTAAGCAGGAGGAAGGAAACCCCCAAAAGAAGACAACAAGCAACATACCTGCTCAAACCACAAATCTAAGGGTAACCTCTTGGCTGTAGGACTCTCAGCCCACTGAGCAAAACCACGGAGTCTTCCATGTATAACTAATCTCCAAATAAATTATCTGAAAACCTTAGCAACTGGACAGGCTTCTCTTTCTAACTGTCTTGAAACAGAGAGCTTCATCCCAGACCCAAATGAGTTATAAAGGTAACATTAGCCTAGCCAGGTTTCCAGATGGGGTAACCGTCCCCTGTTCATTGCTGTGGGTGAGACCAGTATGCCTTGGATCACAGGCTTAGTCACCCTAGTGCACAGCATACTGCATGGCATCTAAATGCTCTTTTGCCAGGGTGTGTTTGCCTTGTTAGCCAAGGGCAAAGGACACATTCAAAAAGTCACGGCCTCTCTAGTAGCAGGCTTGCCCCTCCTTTTCCTGTTGTTGGCAAGTTGCATTACTGAGCTGCATTAGCAAGGCTAGCATTGCCCGAGTTGAGAACACTAGCTGAAATCTCAGCATCCAGTAGCTTTAAGGCTACCCTACTTCTTCCCACAATACTTCGCCCTACCCTGTGCCAAGGAATAAAGTGACATCCCTGCAAACCTTCCAGGCACTGGTGGCCACGGGCCACAGAGCATTTCAAGAACAAGAACTGGGTAAAAATCTCCTGATAGGAGCCCTTCATAGAGGTATGATGTTCCTCTGTACCTCTGTCTCAGTGCCAGTCCTGAACTGACATGGGGCAATAGCTGCTACAGTCCCAGTACCACAGCTCCTTCAGGCAACAGCTAAACAGTTTGGATGACACTACTGTCCTCAACAAATCTATAGCAGGAATTAGGTAACAGTCATCAGTATACCACGAGAGTTTCCTCAATACAGCCAACGCTGACCATCTGACAATACAGACAGTTTGAAATGTTTGCTCTGGTCTACCTGTGTTACCCAGAAGAGAATGATAGACTGCGATTTAGCAAGGAACCCGTTTTTGATTGTTTCTGACAAACTAATAGATTTACTTGTAAAACTCATAAAATACATCCTATATCCTAAGAAGACCATCACATTTAGAAGGAGCCTATGTTTTCATAGAAAAAGCAAATGCTCACCGTATCTTGGGTTGATATAGAAAAGGGCTGAGGCTGTGCCAGGAGTTAGGCCTGAAGCCACCACAGGCCCTCCAACACCCATTGCAGCAGGTACCCCATAGAGAAGAGTGCAATGGAGAATTGAAATAATGAAGGATGACACGGACAGCTTCCACTGGTGTTAGAAAGAGTGCCCATTATCCCTATTAAACTAACGCAATATAGGCGGTGAACTCAGGAAAATCTGCCTACCAAGCAACTCCGATAAACACTTACCATGTTCCACATGCACAGGACATTAATTTAACAGGTAATAAACTACAGTAAATTAAATACCTATTTTTCTTATTACCCAGTTTGCACTAAAGCATTACTGTCCCAATCATTATCAGCAGCAGGACATCTATCAATATTTAGTAGTAGTACCACCTACATCAGTGAAAAGGCAAACAAAAGCCAAAAGGTACATCTCTCATTTAATGGGAAGACTACTGCTGTGGGAAGAATAGGGCACTTTAGGTGCAGAAGTGATTAGACTGTCAATAAGGTACCAGTGCAGATGGCAACAGCACTGGTAAGCAGGCGCTGCTCTCGTTGCTGATGGATGCTGTTTACAGAATCACAGAATGTTAGGAGTTGGAAGGGACCTCTGGAGATCATCCAGTCCAACGCCCCTGTCAAAGCAGGTTCACCTACAGCAGGTTGCACAGGACTGTATCCAGGCGGATTTTGAATATCTCCAGAGAAGGAGACTCTACAACCTCCCTGGGCAGCCTGTTCCAGTGCGCTGTCACCCTCAAAGTAAAGAAGTTTTTCCTCATGTTCAGATGAAACTTCCTGTGCTCCAGTTTATGCCTGTTGCCCCTTGTCCTGTCACTGGGCACCACTGAAAAAGTGTCTGCCCCATCCTCTTGCCACCCTCCCTTTAGGTATTTATAAGCATTGATAAGGTCCCCTCTCAGTCTTCTCTTCTCCAGGCTAAAGAGACCCACGTCTCAGTCTTTCCTCATAAGAGAGGTGCTTCACTCCCTTCGTCATCTTCATAGCCCTCCACTGGACTCTCTCCAGTAGCTCCCTGTCTCTCTTTAACTGGGGAGCCCAGAACTGGACACAGTACTCCAGGCGTGGCCTCACCAGGGCAGAGCAGAGGAGAAGGATCACCTCCCTCGACCTGCTGACCGCACTCTTCTTAATGCATCTCAGGATGCCGTTGGCCTTCTTGGCCACAAGGGCACATTGCTGGCTCATGGGTAATTGCTGTCCACCAGGAATCCCAGGTCCTTCTCCACAGAGCTGCCCTCCAGCAGGTTGACCCCCAACCTGTACTGGTGCATGGGGTTATTCCTCCCCAGGTGCAGGACCCTACACTTGCCCTTGTTGAATCTCATTGGGTTCCTCCCCGCCCAGCTCTCCAGCCTGTCCAGGTCTCACTGAATGGCAGCACAGCCTTCTGGTGTATCAGCCGCTCGTCCCAGTTTTGTGTCATCAGCAAACTTGCTGAGGGTACACTCTGTCCCTTCATCCCGGTCATTGATGAAGATGTTGAACAAATATTGACCCAGTACTGACCCCTGGGGAACACTGCTAGCTACAGGCCTCCAGCTGGACTCTGTGCTGCTGATCACAACCCTCTGTGAGGTCTGTCCTTCAGCCAGTTCTCAATGCACCTCACTATCCACACATCTAACCCATACTTCCTAAGCTCACCTATGGGGATGTGATGGCAGACAGTGTCGAAAGCCTTGCTGAAATCCAGCTAGACAATGTCCACTGCTCCCCCAAGCCGCTCATGCCATCATAGAAGGCTATCAGGTTGGTCAGGCATGATTTCCCCTTGGTGAATCCATGCTGACTACTCCTGATAATCTTCTTTTCCTCCACATGTTTAGAGATAACAGCCAGAATGAGCTGTCCCATCACCTTGCCAGGGATGGAGGTGAGGCTGACTGGTCTGTAGTTTCCTGGGTCCTCCTTCTTGCCCTTTTTAAAGACTGAAGTGACATCGGCTTTCCTCCAGTCCTCAGGCACCTCTCCTGTCCCCTATGACCTTTCAAAGATGATGGAGAGCAGCCTAGCAATAGCACCTGCCAGCTCCCTTGGCACTCATGGGTGCATCCCATTGGGGCCCATGGATTTGTGAGTGTCTAGTTTGCCTAAAAGATCCCTAACCCAATCCTCCTCAACCAAGGGAAAGTCTTCCTTTCTCTAGACTTCTTCTCCCCTACCACCAGGGTCTGGGATTCCTGAGGGCCAGCCTTAGCAGTAAGGACTGAGGCAAAGGAGGCATTCAGTAACTCTGCCTGCTCTCCCTCACCAGGGCACCCACCTCATTCAACAGCAGGCCCACGTTCTCCCTAGTCTTTTTTTTGCTACCGATGTATTTGAAGAAGCCCTTCTTGTTGTCTTTGACATCTCAAGCCAGATTTAATTCCGAGAGGGCCTTAGCCTTCCTTGTTGCATCCCTGCATACTCTGACAACATTCCTATGTTCCTCCAAAGTGGCTAGTCCCTTCTTCCACCTGCTGTAAATTTCCTTCTTACCTTTAAGTTTTTCCAGAGGTTCCTTGCTCATCCAAGCAGGCCTTCTGCCTCCTTTCTGTGATTTCTTCTGCATAGGGATGCATCAATCTTGAGCTTGGAGGAAGTGATGCTTGAATAGCAACCAGCTCACTTGGGCCAAGGACTACAGTGAGCTTCCTCCATATTTGCAATCTTCCAGAGGACCAAGGGGAAAATACACACTAAGTTACTCACAGAGGTACAGTGCATTGTAATGAAGATCAAGGACATCCTGATTACAGCAGCAAAGTGATACTGAACATCTGTTAATGCTAGAGAAGGTACTTCAAAGAATGAGGACAGCTGGACTTCACATAAAACAAAATCACTAAGTGCTTACACGTGAGGCTGCAAGTGGGGCACATGGGCTCCCGATAGCTGGGCCAGAAATGGATGCACCCTGCCATGGACAAGGTGACTCCGCAGGGAGTGCAGCACAAGCCCTTCTCACATCAGGCCTACAGATCCCCAGCTGCTCTGCTGTACACAGAGTAGCGCTTCCTAGGCCATTAGCGTCTGCCTGGATGGTATCTAAATTTCCCCCATTTACTTGGTCTCTTTCCCACCTTCCTCCTTTTTCATGAAAAATAGTGCAGCCTGAGGATCAGCTGAATTTCTGTATTTGACACTGCATATAGCTGGAAACTAGATTTCACACCTTCCTCTACCCCCTCCAAGCCTCAGAAAAATTTGGATTTTCTCATAGATTAAAAACTATTTTCGCTTCAGCTTAGCACTAATTAAATCATTCATAATTATATTGCTAAATACTTTTCTTTCAGAAATATAGGGGAATAAAACCAAAAACCCTAAGGCAGACCAGACCTCAACATTTACATTTCATGAAAAATTTGATCTGATTTTGGAATTTGGCTTTGTTGTCAGTCAGAAAAAAAATATAAAAATAAAAACAATTTCTGTGTCTAACATTGCTGTTGATGATGTTTTCAAAATATTTTGTCTCAAAAGTGGCAAAACAAATACCAAATTTTCAGTGTTTCCTGTAAAACAAATTTAAACTCTGTGTGCTTTTATAAGCCAATCTTATTAAGGATGAAGAGGTAGAAAAAGGGAGTTGCAAGATGAAAGGACAATATGAAGAATTGTACAAAATATTGGAAATCAGACAAAATTACTCTGAATTAAACACCCCCGTTTATGTCTAGTTTTTCTAGAAACTTTAGATCAAACATTTAATCAAAAGTGACAATTTCACACAGAAAAAATTGCTTTTGACAAAATCACATTTTTTCATTTTCTAAACAATTCTCTGAAAGCCTGTTATTTTGACACTGTCAAAACAAAATTGTTTTGTCAAGCATGGGGGGAAAAAAATCACCATTTTTTCATCTCACAAATATCAACAATTTACCTGCTCTCGTGGAATGTTTTGATTTAAATGAAACTGCAATACAGAAAAATGTAGGCTGCCACTAGCTGAAAATCTGAGACATGCTGCTAGCCTCTATTCCCCAGCTAGCCCAGTGCAGTCAGCTTCAACCCCAGCTGTCCTCCCTAACACACCATAGAAGCAAGTTTAACACTGTACAAATGAGTTAGTTCTCCAGCTTCTCTGCTGCTGCTCATATCACTGCTGTTGATGCCAACTCCAGTGCTGTTACTCATGCTCAAAACAGTGCTCTTTTCTCTAAATCTTCCCCTTTTGTCTTCCTAAACATTCACCTTTGGGGGAAAAAACCTAACTGATCCTTATTCCACAGAAGATGCAGTGTTTTCTTATTTAAGCCATTTTTTTGCCAAACTATAAGATCTTTTGACCATGGCAGTTCTCATTCGAACAAAAACAAAAACAAAAAATCAAAGTGGATGTACAATGAGGAAAGAAGGAAAAAGAATTACATTACATTTACTGAAAATAAGTCATTGGTAAGGAGCACTGAGCACTTGCAAGTTTAAAGCAGGATGGAGTCAGATGCAAATAAACTGAAAAAATTTATTCTGAAAAAGGGCAACTTCCAGCCCTCAGTGTGCTTGCTGAGTCTTTCAGTGCTCCCTGGCCTGTGCACTCCAGCATAGCCAGCAGTTTGGGCTGGAGTGCATGGATGAGCAATGGTGTTTGCCAGGAAGTTGCAGGGCACTACGCTGCGACATGGAGTCCTCCCTCTCACCGATGTACAGCTACAGGGATGTGCTACAAACTGCCTTATGAAGCCTTTAGTCTGGTTGCTCTCCTTCAGAGCAACTGTAGCTGCCTCCTCATTCCGGCTCAGGAGCTTGAAGTGATTATAACTTCCTCTAGAAACTTAACTCCCTGACTTTCTGATTTTTAACACCCAAATGGAACACAAATTCATATTATAAGAGTAGCAGAGATTAAATAAGGCAGAATTCATTAATGTGCCAAAAATATGTGCCAATGTGTCTCCAACTAGTTAAAAGACAAATACACAGATTGATTTTTTTTTTTCCTCCCAGTACATCCCACATTGCCTATTTCCTAAAACCTTCTGTCAAATGCATAATCGACTGCTATAGCTTCAAAAATAGCACTTTTTATAATCATTCATCTAGATATTTGGGAGATGTTGCACTGTCTGTCATGCCCATGCAAGACTGGGACACAGAAAGCATGGGCATCTCTGCTGACAGTCTGGGCAGGCACCTTGTGCTACCACACCCTGGGTAGAACAGGGCAGCAGGTGAGAAAATCTAGCTGAAGGAACATGGCAGAAAGGGCAGCCTTGCACCAAAGGCTATGCTGGCTGCAGAGTGGGCATCCGCAGCCTCTGGTTCCCCACTTCTTGGCAGGCGGGGAACCAACTCACATCCACCTTCTGAGGTCTACCTACCTACAAGTAACTCCCCAGAAGCCCTAGTGGCAGGGCAGATAAAAAGGAAAAGCATTCCATGCAGAATGACTTCTTTCCCAGAGGAAAAACAACTTCCCTTTATAGCTGCCAAAAGGGCATACTAACTTTCCTGCAGAATATTTTAATGCACTATTTTGCAAATCCATCAGACTGTCATTACCAGACAAGGTTTATCTGAACAGATAATCAGGACAGTATTATGTCCTATATAGCTAATAAAGCATCCCCATCTTTAAGGAAAAACAGCTTTGAATTTTGCACAGAAAAAACCCAACCCACACTAGCCTGTTTTACTTGTGAGCTCAGTAAAACAGAAATCCCCCCTGTGTGAGGGGAGACACATGAAGGCAACTCTAGAACATGATCTCCCAGCACTCTTTTTATGCCATTCGGCCAAGCCTCGTCTCATCCTCCCCTGGGGTATCACAGCTTCCCAAAGCTACCACCGCAGGTCATTGATGAGATTGCAGACTCTCATCATCTCTGCTGGTGTCTGAGCTGAGGGGTGATTCCCTGCTCTGCTGCACAGCACCCCCCTCTTTCCGGCAAGAAGCCTCCAGCTCTTCAGAACAGACATGCTTCTGGACTACGCGTTTTTATGCAAAACTAGCCAAGCTCTGTTTAACAACTACTTACAAAGCAGAAAGGCCGGAAATGCACAGTGATAACACAGAGTAAGGTGAGCAGAAAACTCCTCCTGTCACAGTAGCTAGCAACTAGCTCTGATTTTTCTTTTCTTCTTTAGTGCTGTAAGAATTTGCTGTAGATTTTGTACTGCTACCTCAGGGGAGCTGCTTATTGTATCTCATTTCCATTTTTACATTGAATATGTGGATTGTAAAATTTACTACATTATACATGGAGTTTAAACTCACAGCCATTAGTCTCTTACAACTCTACTAATGCCACTTTTATAGGTGTTGGCTACAATCCTAGTTTACCATTTCATCAAAGAAATAGATGCAGCTCCCAGTAGTGACCGAGATTTGTGATTTAAATAAATGGGGCTTGGGAAGCCTCCCAATGAGTTTTCTTCTCAAAAAAACCCACAACAGTTAACAGAAAGAGATCTTTCAAAAAATGATTGGTAGAAACAATGCTGCTAAAGCTAAATTACAAGGTGGCAAGAAGTAGAACAAATTGGTTCCCACTTGTATTTAAGCAGCGTCAAAGAAACACTTAGCTGAAAACAAAAGAAATAAGATAAAGACCAGAAAGAAGAGATAATGATTCCTTGAGTTTGGCCTACTAACATTGAGAGCGATTACACAGCAATATTAAGGAAGTTTTGCATGTCTATACTCAGAGATCAGGACAAAACAATCATGGGTCAGGGCCAGTTAATCCTTTGTCACAAGCCAGGTTGGTTTCATCCCTTTCAGAGCTGTACGAGGCTAAGCTAGCTGGGGCCTGTCCGCTTGCCTCTTGGCTCCATCCTGCTCACCTGCCCTTGAAGACATGAGACCCATGACAACCTCCCTTCATGGAGCTGGCTGCAGGGATCACTGCAAGCCCTGCCTTGGGGTGCAGGGCACAACCACCTAAAATGTCTCTTTTGGCAGCATCTTCCTGCAAAATGTGAGGTGTAAAAATGAAGCTCAGAGGCAGCCATGCTAGCGCAGCCATGTTGTGTGTTCTGGCCCTCCCCAGGTCCATGCCAAGCTTTCCCTGCAAATCTCAAAATCCTCCTTCCTCAGGCACCAAGCTCCTTTCCCTTCCCATAGCTCTTCCTATCTGCCCAGTGGCATGGTCAGTGATGGGGAAAGCGAACATCTCTCCCAGACCACTCATATTTCTGTTAATTTTTCTCTCCTAAGCAGCCTTTAGGATTTAGTGCTTGGGGGAATGGGCAGGCAGTATTAATAAACTCCAGACTGCAAACCCTCATGATCTCTAACAACAGAGAAAGGAAGAGACTTGTTTCAAAGAGAATTTCTAAAGCACAGAATCACCAAATCAATATTTTATTTTTAAACTGGGTTTTTGAACCAGAACATTTAACCATATGTGGTTAATCACTCCTGCATGTGCCCCAGTGGTGAGCACATATGCCCCAAAAAGGCAATATACTTCACTGGGAGCCGTAGCTGGCGAGAGGAATGGTTATGGGAGGCCTGTCACCCGCAATTTGCCAACAAGGAGAGCATCACCCTCCCAGGCTTACTTAGATCTATCTGAAGGTTGCCCTGGGCCTGTTTTTATTTTTGTCCTTTCACTGGAAACACTGCAAAAGTCTTTTTGGTTCTACTTACTCTTTTTTCCTCCTCTATTTAATCTGTTTAGTGGAAAATATTGCCATTCCTTAAAATAACACCTGGAATGGCCATGTATGCAAGTACATACTGTAACTGGACCACTTCCTCAGACTTGCTTGACTTTCCAGTTCGTCATTTAGACCCAGGGGTCTGAGACTGCTCGCTCCCACAGGAGGAACCCATCAGCCTTGACAGAGGTCTGTGTGACTAGCAGGCTACTGGCAAGCAGAGGCAATTTCAGGATCAGCCTGTTGGGGCTGCATCTCCCTTTCACTTGCATTCAAGTGGGTGATAAGAAAAGTGCTGAACATCTCCTTTGCCTTTTCTTCATTCTCACAACAGAGAGAGAGATCCAAGCCCTGGCATGGCCACTTGCTTCCCAGGAAGGTTTCGGGCAGGAAGAGCACCTGCTTACTCTGGACTGTGTTTAGGCGGTGCAGCATAGTCTTCTCCTGATGGAATCAGAATGCCTTGCACCTCAGCTGGAAAGCAACAAGCTCCTGTGGGGAACACTGCTACAGACTGAGCTTCTCTAGCCACCAAGCACAGCACAGGCCTTGTGGCTCCCCTCTGAGCTGACCTTGAAGCATTTTACCTTGCCTGTAGGCAAAAATGAAGGATAGCACTATGTAGCTATAGGGAAGTGTGATAAAATTTAATAAGTCATTGTTTTCACCACTACTACTCCCTCTGGAGCTGCACCAGTGCTAGAACAAAGATGAAAAACTGCCCAAGTTTTAAACAAAAGCCTGAGAAGCAACTGGGGCCAGCAGTCCAGGAGCAGCTGCCAGTGGTGGAAAATGCTTGGCCCAGAGCAGAGAGCTGTGACCCTGAAGTTAAGGTGAGCCCACGCAGCTGTACAAGGCTGCTGCTCCTCTGGGCAGCGGGCAGCAAGGAAGGCAGCAGCATGAGAGGGAAATGCAGACATGAAGAGGAAAGTAGAGACACCCTGTGCTGAGAGGAGAGATTTGAGCCACAGACAATGGGGGAGGTCTTTCTGCAAATCCTTCATCTGCCCCTTCCAAGCTGAACCTGGGAATACACATTTAACAGCCAGCATAAACAACCTATCACTCTGTTCAAAGTCTTTTCTTCCTAAGGGTAAGAGACACACAGCAGAAAGGTAGGAGCTCTCTGCCCCAGCAAGGGTTGCTCCAGGCCTGGCCCACCCGTCCTGGCAGCAGCAGGTTTCAGCTCATGCCCAGTCAGTGCAGACAGCAGTAACCCCACTTCGGTGCCCTGCCAAGCGCTCTGAGGTAGGCCCTGTCAATCTCCCAGTGCTTACGTGTCTGCACTTCAAACCAGTTGCAAAGAAAACATTTCATGATAGTTGTCAAAAGCGCTGTGATCACACTCAAGACTTCAGGACACTGTCAGATTCTTATTTGAAAAGTTAATAAATGGGCTATTTAGTATCTACCTTTGAAGAAGGGGAGAGAGAAAGTAGAAGGTTTTTTTTTCATCAAAGTTGAACAACAGCAATGAAGCATTTCAACATTTTAACCTAAAGAAATTCCTGCTCTCCCCTCCCTCCTGCTTTGGGCAAAAAATATTTTCACAGGAAATGGTTGAACTTTATAGAAAAATTGCGGGAAGATGCAAACCTGTTGACACTCAGCGTGGTCCTGGCAGACACTGTTGGTGCGATGTTCTAAGTGTTCCCAGCCCCCCTTTGTAATCAGTATCTGCTCTGTCCCCAATTCCTATGCTTTGTCCATTGATGTCTCTCCACAGATCTCACCTCCACTGTTTTTTGCATCCTCTCAGTCACACCACCACTGCTACCTCTTTCTTTGCTGACACTGTCCCAGTAATAGACTTTCTGGCTGAGGAGATGCATTCAACTGCAGGAGCTAAGGCTGTCGCTACCTGCAAAAGTAATTTGGCAGATCTTGACCTTTCCTGTACTGTCAAAACCAGTATGCCCCAAATGCAGCAACAGTCCAGAGCCAGAGGAATCAGAAAATCAGAAGAGGTTTCCACTTCTGATATGTGATGTTGAGAGGAATGACAGGATTTTCTCAGAAGTGGAAGTAACACCTCTGTTTCCACCCCAACAAATTTCTTCTGCATATGTTTCTCTGCATAGTTGGTGGGGGTTTTTGTGTTTGGGTTTTCTTTTTTCAGAGGCTTTTCTTTTTGGTAGGTTGTTTGGTTTTTACCCAAATGTCCTGGGGTATTTATCCTCTTTGATGCAGGAACACAAGCCTTTAACATGGCTGAATTGCTAAGCACAGGGGAACTGTCAAACACATTCATTCATAAGCCCTCATCCTCCACCAAGTGAGCCATTAAGAGGTCAAGATGAAGGTGCTGGAATGTGTGTTTAAGGCTAATGGCACTGCACAAGGCTAATGGTGCTGCACACTAATGCCTCTCACCCCATACATCAGGCAGCTCAGAGGATTTTCCTCCAGCAACTCCTGGCACCAAACAGTGCTCATCAGCCAGCAAAGCCTGAGAAGGCCATCCCTTACACAGAGGAACTCCTCCAGGCACCGTTGCTAGCCCAGGAAGGAGGCAGCGCCCTGTCCACAAGTTCAACCAGGAAGCCTACGACTCCAAGGACTAGGAGCAGGAGGCAGCTGGCCAGGAGAAGGTGGGCCAATACGTTCTTTCAAGAACGGCTACTGGGAGCTTAAATTAGCTACAAAGAGGCAGGACATGTGCTAAACACTTGCATAAAAACCTCCTGTATTCCAGAAATGTTCCTGAAAAGAACAGGGTTTTTTTTAATTTCATCTGCACCCTGAACACAGGATAAATTAATCACCCAGTAATACTGTCAGCTGGAGCGGTGAGAAAAGGTCTCTGACCTTACCAGCAGTTCATCTTCCTTTCCCTGACTGTAAACAGTCTCTTTACATTACATCACAGGACATTAGTCCAGCGAGTACTCTTAGCTGTACGTACTTCACTTGTCTGTGATACTTTGTAATAAGGGCCACCAGCAAAATTGCTGAGATTTTTGTTCTATGCAACTCAATCTACAAGCAGAGCTGCTTCTATTTGTGAGTCATGTGAAGCTTGAGTATTATATAGACATGTTTGCCAGTTTAAAGAAACAATCTTTGACCCATGGGATGCTGTCTGGTGGTGACAATTCTTGCTATGCAGAGCCTAAGAGCTGTCACACGGCACTGATGGCTTCTGCTGGCGCACTTGAATGGTTCCTGCACTACCTGGACTGCAGAGAAAGGGGTTTGAGGGTTTTTTTTTTTTTCAAAGATAAATAAGTATTCGCCAATGGTAAATGATGAAATTGCACCAGTGTTATCTATGTGTACGACAAGTCACAAACAGATTGGAGGATTTCTGAATTTTCACAGATTTTGAATAGCTGTTCAAAACCTTACAATCCTTACAAAACTCAGAATGAACCTGTAAACAAAGCAGAAATTGAATTCTAGTTGTTGGGGGGAGGGGGGTGTAATTCAATCTAAGCTCCTTCAGCAATTCATAATCTTATGGAAAGACAAATTATTTGTATACATATATACACACAGGTATGAAGAACACCAACCTGAGTGACATGCTGGAGGTCATGTGTAATGAAACATCACGGGAATTTCCAAAAATTATAGCTGACAATTCTCTAACTCAGTAAAGATTGAATCCAGCATGGGAGAATTCTATACCAGACCTCATTTTGACAGATAAAGAAGAACTGATCACAGAACTAAAAATTAGTGGTAGTTTACACACAAGTGATTGTGACTTGATTACATTTATATGCAAACAGAATAAAGCCCAAACTAGTAAGTTATACATGTGGTAGTTTAAAAAGACAGTTTTACAAAGCTGAAAACAATTATGGACAGAATCAGTTAGGAAACAGAATTTAAATAGAAAAACATGAATGATAACTGGGAGCTACTTACGAAAGTATTACTAGATGCCCAAAAGCCACAATAAAGAAAAAAAAGGCCACACTGGTTAGGAACTCAACCTGGCTCAGGGGAAGTCAGAGCAATCAAAATAAATGAAACACATGCACACACCGAAATAGAAATGTAAGGAGACAAAAAAGCAGATAGTAATAAATATAAATCAAAAACTAGGAACTGTAGAAAATTGATAAATACACAAGAGAAATTATGATGAGCACGAGTAGGACAATAAACAGTTCTAGGTGTATTGCAAACAAACTCATTAAACATCAGTATCTGGAAACAGTAGGCAGACTTGGCAATATTAACACAGAAAATACTTAACTGGCAAATATGTAGTTAAATTCTATATAAGGATGGTGAAAATCAAGCAGCTGCTAAGGTTAAATTCTCACTCGTGAATTTTAAAAGTAAAGATCAGGGCTTTCTGAATAACTAGAGCTGATTTTCAAGAACTTTTTGGATATTGTGACAGAACCAAGTCAATGAAACAAAACCAATGTTCAGGCAATGCTTTGGGAAGAGAAACGGAATGGCCCAAGCAAATATTGACTTACAGAACAAAGAACCGTCCCAGGTAGAATAATGGAAGAACTGATACAGTATCCAATCAATTAAAAATTAAAGGAAGGTAATATAACTGATACTGAACAGCAAAGGTTTATGGAAAACAGAACTCCTTGAAGTAATTTGACATCTTTTCTCTAAATGTAATTAGTGTTGAAAATAAATGTAATAGTACTGAAGTAATAGATATGTATTTCTATAAAGGCAGCGGACTGTATGACATTTTAATTAAGATACTAGCACAACACAAAAAAAAGTCAGCTTGGCTTTAAGAATGGTGAGCTGATAAATCACAATATATAGAAAGGTAGATCTCACTGAGCAGATGTGTCACTAGCAGTGTCCCAGCTTTCAGTCCTACACTGCTTTTCAGTGACCTGGGAGAAAAACCTATTATTAGTGACAAAGAAGCTTGATGATACAAATGAAAGAGTGGTAAATAAGGAAGAGACACACCTGGTTTGCTTTGTAAATGGGGTGCAAATATGAACAAACAAGCGAGTTTTACCTTCTGGGCACTGGGAAAGGGCTATCTTTGACTCTTAAAGATACAGCATCCTGGTGGACAATCACCTGCCCAGGAACTCTCACAGTGAGGATGCAGGCAAAAGGATGAACATCCTCCTCTATTCAGAAGTAGGGGCATTGCCAGAGGAGTAGGGGCCCTGAAGTACGCACAATTTTGCACTAGTTGTAACTGCTACTAGATTGCTGTGTGCTATCTGGTGTCCCGACTGAAGGTGCTGAAGAGCTGGAACAGCTTTGCAGGAGCATCACAAAAATAACCAAAAAGATTTGGAAGGCGTGAAATAGAAACAAAGTCCTAATCTATGCAGTTAGTTAACACTAGACAGCATGGAATTAAGCAGGGAACAGTGATGTGACTGTGTTCCTTGACAGTCTATCCCTCAAAGATCAGCTTTAATTCAAACTGGAATTAATTCAGGGTAAATCACAGTAGATCATAGCAAGCATGTCTTCATACTGAAATACAGTAGCAAGCAGGCTGAGAGGTCAGCTGGGATTTGATAGCTCTCACAAGATTGTGTGTCTAGAAAGCAGAGTGAAGTACCCCATGCACATACATACGTGTTTAGATGCTCAAACCATCTAAAGCTACTGCTTTAGGGCTCTTCCTTCTGGACGCACTGTCTCATGAGCCTGGCAGTCTCACCAGCATCAACATAAGGGAGACAGAGTGCGCTTACTTGCTCAAGCTCCTTGTTCTGAAGCGGCTGGGGACAGACAGTGAGGAATCGCCTTTTCTATCAGAGGCCCAGCGGGGGATCCCAGCTCTGATTGCGCTTCATCACGCATATTTTTATTGCATATCATTGTATAGTAGATTACAATTCTATTAATAACTTGGGGTTTGCAGTCCTATGTACACCTAGCTGAGTGAGCCAAACTGAGCTTGGGAGTGCTCCAGAGAACCTGAAGGAGCTATACCAGACTATCACAGCTTTAAAGCTGCCAATACCACAAAAGTATTCCTGTTAGCTTTGCAGCTAGTTTAGGCTTCATTTAAAATGCTAACTAGTGTCTTTACAGTCAAAGTTTGACTTGGCTTTGCTCAGCATCATAAACATAGGCACTAATCACAGGAGACTCTCTGCCTCAGCAGCACTAACGCTGCATTTGAAACAAGGTTGAATGAAATTTCCCCCACCTGTCCGAGTGCAAGTGAGCCATTGGAGAGGGTAGCAACCCCTGTGTCCTGGGCAACATCCCCTCTCAGTAAACAGTCTCTAATGTCCAAGATCATAAAAGATACAAGAATGTAAGCTGCAAGCTACCATGTTTGCCTGCACAGCTGTTACATTTGCAAGTACTTAACACCTTGCTTTCTGAACAGACACAGTGTGCTTAAAAGGAACCAGTGGAAAACAAAGATTTATTTCCTTGCACCATGGACACACACAGAACACAGGCTCGACGTGAGTCATATATTGACTACGATCTAGCTGTAACACCCGTGTACACACATCTTGCACCTCCTGCAGATTTTTTTTTAAATTATATTACACATTTCATGATTATATTTTACTTTGAATAGACAAACTATTGGTCCAGTTTGATTTCATGCAAGTCCAGAAGCAAAGAGGAGCAGAACTCAGCCCAGGTTGCATTCACTGTGAAAACAAGGAGAAAAAGGAAAGACCATTCAAAAATTTCTCTTGGTCATGATACCCTCCTCCCTGGGGATCAGATGCAGATTTTTACACAAATATTTTTTTCCTCTTCTATAAGAAAATTAGATGGCTGTATTTTAAGAAGTGAAAGGCTTGCTGCATTCAAAGGCAGGTACAAGTCTAGCAACAGCAGTGTTAATACCTAAGTAGGTCAGTCTTCTGTGTGGTCCTTGAGGGTTTCATCACAGTGCTAGTCCATTGATATTAATGGGAAGTACTCCTCCCTAGTCCCCACACACCACAACGACAATTCAGCTCAGCACAGTAATTAATGCTGCTTCTGAGATGGCTTTGAGTCAAGCAATTCTCCCTTTCATGATGCTCGGAAAACATACTTGCTGGACAAAGTGGCAAACAGACCTAAGAGGAGCAGAGCAACTTCACCCCAACAGTACTTTGTCTAATTAAATACATGTACGCTGATTCTCTGTGGATATATGTCTACAGAGATGTGCGCAGACAGATGGCTGGTGAGCTGTCTATGCTCCAAGCTGACCAGACAGAAGCCAGCTCTGGACTGGAAGCTGAAAAGCCCTTCTAAAAGAGAATCATGGGATGCAGGAGCACCCAGCGGTCACAGAATAGAGCTGACTCTCATCCAGCCAGCTCTGAGTCAGCACTGGAGGCCAGGTTTGTGCACATCTCTCCAAACAGACATTCGTTGCAGTTGCTCAGTATCATTTAAGCGAGCTGGACTTTTCCAAAATCACATTCCTCCGACCCTCACTTTTTTTCTTGCTCAAAGATATGATTTGCCAGTACAAATTACAAAGATCTTGCTGCAGAACATAACTCACTTCCCAGTCATTATTAGCTTTCAACAACTCCATGTAAAAGGTAAATTCCTTGAAAAAGCTGTATTTCACTTTATATGATCAGTATTTTCACATTACCAGTATTTCATTTTGTATTTCATTCCTACAGAACTACACCAAGGCATTCAAGAACAGCATTTTACCCATCTTAAGAAAATACTATCTAAATTACATATTTCTTTTTTAGATACAGGCACACATTCCTGAGTACCAAACCTTAGCACCTATTCCTCAGTTTCCTATTTTATATTAAATAAGTAATCTGGGATAAAACTTTGGCATAATTCCAATTAAGGACAGAAATGTTTTTCCTGAATATGAAATAAAATCTTGACATCAATTCTTCAAATATTTCTATGAGGAAAGATGATGCAGAGAACAGCTACTGCGATTATGAAAGCCATGACTGAAAGTCCTTAGGAACACGAATTGATCTAGAAAAGGTCTTGATCCAAGAAACAGTTTTAATCACTTTGCAAAATCTCTGAGACTGAGACACGCTTTATTGACCTGTAACATTGCCACCATCTTGTCAAAATATTTTCAAACTGGATCAAGCTGGAGCGTGCTATTTTACAACTATACCACATATTTCTTTCCTCCAAAGGAATACAGCAAACTGTATAATATCTCCGAGCAGGCAAATATTCTAACCTTTTTTCTTTCAGAATTCCTATCTTGGTGACCCAGCAATAAATGTATTTTTGAAATGTCAAATTTGTTTCCATGGTAACATGAAATGTCACTCCTGGAGAGGATGTTCAATACAAATGTGAAGAGTTGAAGGCTATTTAACTTGTTTTCAGTTGCACCTATTCAACAGTGGTGGTTATACTTTAAAACACAATAAAGAAATTAAAATATATTTATCAAAAGTTGATCTCTAGCAAAGTGACTTTTACACCTCACATTATTGCCTGCAACAACATCCACTAATGATAAGCCCCTTTAAGTACTTGTCTGCTGGTGGAGCATGGAAGCATTTTCTATTGTATTGACAGTTACTGCCAAGTTGTATTTCCCGATTTCCTGAGCAAAAGGAGAGGTTTCATCTACTATTTCTACCCAAATCTCTTCTGCATGAATAGACTATGGGAGGGAGGGGGGAAAAAAGAAAAAAGAAGAAAAAATCACCAGGGCAGCTGAAGAGGAAACTGGCTTTTATATGTCTATAAGAACAGAAGGAACATACTCACAGTGCAACCCGTTAATGTATATTACATATACTACAGAGTGCCTATATATGCACACACTGAGGCATAAACCAAACTAATAATTAGTCAAAAGTTTTCTAGCATGTTTTATGGTTTACATCATCTGCAACAGAGTTCTCCCATCAGACTCCTTCTCTGTCCTCAGTAAGGAGTGGCAAAGGGACATGCAACAGTTTGTACGTGAAGGCAGGACAATTTTGTGTCACATTCAACACTACCCCACTGAAGATGTAGTTGGGTTCTCTGACACAGAGGCTGATCTGAGGACTGAGCCCACATCAAGGACAGCAAGAGCAGGTTTGTAGTGGTAAGGAGGGTCTGTGACCTGACAGTACTGGCAGGCTTGTTCCCCGCCCATGGTCTGCTAAGGAGAAAATGAACCCCTAGGAAGAAGGAACATGGAACACTAGCCATTCCTACTCTGAGAGGTGGCTCTGCACCACAGCTCTCAGGGGCTGTTCTAAAAGGTAAAAACAAGATAAATTGTTCCCCAAAGTTCATAAATAATATATGAACAATTAAGTCTCTTTTCATGGATGCTTCATCAAATATTAATCCATTTTTATTTTCATAAATTTTACAATTTACAAGTTGTTGTTGTCTTAATTTTATGTTAACAAGGCATCTGAAGCTGACAAATTTGGTTCCAGATAAAAATATAATCAACTTAAAAAAATTGAGAAAGAAAACAAAATGAGTAGGACTTCCCACTTGCAGTCTCAAATATCACAGGTTCTTGCTGTTATTTCTTAAAAAGCAAGGAAGGAAAGAGCCAGTTCTCTCTGTTAAAGAATAATTTTCAAATATCACTTTTATTTCATGAGAGTTATTAAAGGCTGATTGCATTCATGGTGTCCATCCCGACAGGCATTCAGGCCAGCTACAGGGTCTTTTATTATGCTGCTGTCTGAATATATCCACTGTGTAACTAATCAAAAAACCCAATAGGGAACAAGCAGTAGAGAAGACTATTCTAAAGAACTGGAAAACTGGGGTTTGCTTGTATCCCTACAAAATCCTAGCTAGTTGAGGTAGAACCTCTGAAAGGAAAATTTAAGAACAAATAGATTTATGACATGTAGGGCTATGCATACAGAAGCATAAACTCTGAACCATACACATACACAGAAGCACTATAGCAAAGGTGGGAACCAAAGACAGATGGCTTGCCAAGCCACCTAGGCTGCTGAGGAAAAAGGTTACAGCATTTCATTTTGTCTGGGCTTATTCTTATTTTTCCCCCCACAGGCTGAGCTTGTATCCAGGTCTTTCTGAAAAGATGCAAAGAAACCAAGCAGGGATAAGAGATGAAGCAAGTGAAGGCAGCAGAAGCAAAAGGAATATCCTAGAAACATCACAGGGATAAAGGATCCAGGGGAGCTTGCTGGAAGATGACTATGAGGGTTTAAGAAACCAAATTTGTTTGGTATGATCCAACTATCTATTGCAGAACCACAGTTCTTAGACCAGGTTTATATATACCAGAACACTTGGAGAAACACAGTGCAAAACAGTATGGAAAAGAGGCACCTGCAGGAGAAGGAAAGCAAAAGAGAGAAGTTATGAAATAGCTGTTCAAAACCAGTTCTAGATGGTCAATATGGGTGGACCCTTTATCTAAATCCTGATCTAACCATATGTGACCAATTGAAAGAAGCTTAATTTCCAAAACTGTTATTTTGATAGTGTTCTATATTCTCAAAACATTAAAGTTTTGCAGATTCCAGGCCAGTTTTGCTAGTGAGGAAACGAAGGAAAAAAATCCTGTGCATTAGAGTAAGATAACAGATGCCAGGCATCCCAACAGAACATATTAGGGGTCACTTTGACTGTTCTAGCATGAGTCAAAATTAACGTCCCAAGAAATTTTTCTTAGGTAACTTAGTTACGTAGCTCCAAATTTTGCCTCTTGGTTCAATTTAGGTAGTTCTGCATTGTGGTGTGGATGCAGCAGTGACAACAGCAAGAAATCTCCAAAGGCATTAATGCAATCCCCACCACAACAGAAATACTGCTTCAGCACCATGCATCTTGATGACTGATTTCCTCTGAGCTTCACTGACCAGTGTCATTATAACAACAAAAATAGACTGCGGAAGTAAGATGAAGCCAGGGGAAATAGTTCATTAAAAAGTAAAAGCATGCACTGCCATACACATACTTGCACGCCCTCAAAGCAGCCAGCTGTTTTAGAACAGAATAATTTTTCTAAATGCAATAAAAGGGACACAGCATATTTTACAGTCATAGAAAGCTCAGGTATGACTGAAGCAGGCACTGGTTTCCAGAAATGGGTATCAACAATGGCAAAGGAGCCCTGCAGAGGCTTAGAGGGCTCACATCTGCAAGGACCTGAGGTGAGCAGTTTTGAGCTTTTGTGGAAATTCATGACACTTTCCTGAAGTCATAGGTATCACAGGAGCCAGCCTCTCCATGTGCTCATCAGATCCAGACAACCCAGCTTCTTCAGGAGAAGCTGGTACCAAAACACAAGCTCTCCGCTGTGGTGGTATCTGAGCCGAAGCATTTAAATTAGACGCCTAAGTTACATCTTACAAATGCCATCACACAAGTCAAACCCTTCTCCATCTTCTAAGCTGTTCAGTGCAGGTACCTGAAGGGAGTATGTGTTCCATCATATTTGAAGCCCTCCTAAGCCAAGAGACATAACCCAGAACAAACTCTATGCTGCTCTGACATATATTTGGTTTAATAGCCCTGTAGCAATTCCATGGAGCTGCAGATTACAAGACAGTGCAGCTGTCAGTGAGAGGTACCTGTATTCTTTTAGAGAATTATCAGGAGTAGCCAGTTTGCTTTATGGACAGCTAGTTTTGCATTGCTAAACTTCAGTGTTGCACATCTATTTCGTTTAGATTAATAAATTTGGTCTCAGTTTATGGCAGACTCAGCAGAGACCCTGAGGACAAAACTAGCTGGCTGGAAGGGAGGAGTGTTTATTGTGAAAGCCTGGTAAAGCTCGCATGGCTGCTGCGAGGGATGTATCGCCAAGGGCTGTCAGCCTGGCACTCTAGCAAGCACTGCAAGGAAGTTACCATCACATGAGGCAAACAATTTTAGAGCTTACAGACACCAGAAACAGTACTCCTTTACTTAGGTTTAGAAAACCACCCAGTCAAACTCTTCTCTAAATTCTATCTGTGCAGACAGACTGCAGTCAGTGTTGCACAGGGTGAAAATCAGGTCAGAGTCTGGCCTAAAGCCTTCCTGGGGAGCGGGTGGCAGGTGACATCTCTGCTGCTCAGAGGCACTTGGCAGATGGGGCTAATTCTTCCCTCAGTCACACCATCACCAACTTCCCTCTTACTGTTTTGTGAGAAGGCTTGGTTTTCTCATTCTCTTTTAGTTTTCTTCCACTTCACTCACAGTTTTAATTTACTTTACAAGTTTATTTTAAAGAGTTGCTGCTGATGTTCCTGGTTTTGTCTCTTGCTCAGGCCAGGACCTCAGATAAAAATCAGACTTGAGCCTTAGCGAGTAATATCCTGGTGCACTTTGTGAATAAATAAAAACAAGATCATTCAATAAATGCTAGTCAATTTTGTTAAACTCCTTACACATGTCAAAATGCCATTTAATCCTCCAGTAAGTGAAGTGACTCCAAAATAAGGATCCAAGTGTAATGAACACATTGCTTTAAAATAGAAAGAATTAAAAAAGAGGAATTCCATCTAAAAAAAAAAAAAATTATCCTAAGAGGAGAAAACCTCAAGCAAACATGAGAGCTTAAGCCAACTATAATATGTAGAAATCTAATATCCCCAAAACTGAAAATAACTCCAAAATCCAATAATATAAAAATGCTTTATAAGGTTTTTCTTTTGAGTTGTGGGGGGTTCCAAAACGTTCTACATTGCAGAATTAACGAAATAACACAGAGACATGCCTTTGCTTTTTAAGTCTTTGCTCTAAGTGACAGCTTTCATTGTAAACTTTTGTTTAGAAACAACAGATTACATGATAAGGCTCTTCCAAAAGAGGTTATGAAAAAGACATCGAGCAATTGCTCTCCAGCAATAGTAGGAACAGCACAGAAAGAAATTGCCTTGATTCACAGCAAATGTCACTTTGATTATGATTAGGAAGGAAAAAAATATAAAGGTAGCTCGGTACTTGAACAAGCCCTCTATGGGAGGTTAAAGGACCTCTTTCTTTCGAGGTTATTTAACGAAAACTTATTTCAAAGATGGGCTAGGGATTCTTGGCATGGGCTCAGAGCAAGTGCACCCCCATACTCCATCTTCTCCTTAAATTTGGGTGATTCTTGCAGCTTTTATCTGAGAAATGCTAGTGCATTCTGTCTTGGGGCACATGCATTCATGGGAAATCCAGTCAGACTTATTTATCCAAGCTGCAGGCTTTTCAGAAAGTTCTGCAGATATCTGTAGGTCCCACAGGAACCCAACTTACAGTCACACCCTGCTCCCCAGCTACGTCTGTGCTTCTCCATGACCACGCTGCTACCTAAGTCTCCTGCAGCTGCAGGAGCGTGGGGCTTCACAGGTCTGTATTTACCAGCTACAGCTGCCTCCAGCTTCTGGGACTGAGGGATAGCAACAGCATCAGGCTATGGTGTCCCCCCTACCCTGCACACACCTGTGACTCCACACAGTCTGTCACGTGAAAGGTAGCCATCCATTTTACAGGGCATTTCACTTAGTGCTCAAGTCTCCATGTCAGGATACTCCTGACTTCAGAGTCTCATGGCCTTGACCCACTTCCAGCACAGACATGTATAAATAACTCCATAGGGCTTTGGTGGTGAAAATTAACTCATGGTGTGAGTAAGACTGAATAACCACCTACACACTGGAAGAGACAGGTCCCATGGAATAAAAAAAAAGTCATATAACTACTATTATAAATACACATACACACACAGACACACAAAGATCTCAATTAAATTATTAATTCTGTCATTTCCCAGCTCTGAAGGCCTTCATTTTTTGACCTTAACACTTCCACACTTCCCTACCAGATTTACAGTGTGTAAATGTCATTTGCAGTCACTCATAACTTTACGATATATTCTGAATCCAACACCTACTAGCCGACTCCCTGCCAAAAGGCAATATTTTTGTATAAAATGTGATCAAAAAAACATTCAGTCATATAATATATACTTACACAGGGCTTTTTTTTTTAAGCAGCTCAGTGGGGAAAGATGGAATTTGGCAAGAAAAGAGTCTTCAAACAAGAAGAACAGCCTCTGCGCGTTTGTGGTGAAAACTGGGTTTGATTTGATCCAGTTCTAAGTGTTTTAATACCACACGTTGGGCATGCAGCGTTCACACTGTGCCATTTTGAAGTCATTTTCAGAGTCCTACCAAGCAAGGGCTGCTGCACAGCACATGCCTTAGCTGTGCAGTGAACAGACATCCTTCTCCCCAGGAGCAATACTGAAGGCACAAGGCTTTTCCTCAAGTGCACACTGCAAACTGTGCAGCTGAAAACTTCATGCTCCAGCAAAGGAAGAGGTTTTGGCATGTGTGTGTCCCAGAATTCAAGGAGCACAGATGAAGTGGGAAGAGAAACAATCAAAGACATGAGAGAGACCAAGATATGCCTGTTGATCATTTTTAAATTTGGAGAAAGGTTGAGATGTGCCTTTCTCTGAAAGTTTTTCTTACTGAGGGCATTATAGTTACCTATTTACAGCCCAGCAAGATACAGATGTTGCCTAAAGGAAATCACACCTGAAGACCCAACCCCACGGCCACCACTTACCCATTAAAGGCAGGAGCAGCTTGAGCAAGCCCTACCTTTGTGGGTGGCATGGGCCACACAGCAGCAGCTGCCCCAGATGTAAGGGGCTCTGCCCCACATCAGTGCCCCTTCCTCAGTGCTGCAGAAGGGAGGTGGGCAAGTCCTTGGGTGCATCTTCTATCAGGCCTGGTCCCCCACAAGGGCAGCAGCACCCTCCATTCCCACATACCTGTTACTCATGGGACCTCTATGGCCAGTATCAGAGCTCAGCAGCCAGCTGTGAGCCTAAACACCACAACATTTAACACTTGAAGGATTTATTCCTGCATGTTAACGCCAAGCTTACCCCCTTAACTGTAAGGGGTGGAAGTTTTCCTGTTTTCCAAAGAACACCAGAATAACAAGCTTGGAGGACCTGAGTGTTTAGCAGGGGCTGGCAGACCTGACTATTACACCCAGGCTCAGGGCTCTTCCTATAAGCAAGGCTAAACACGAAAAATCCTCTGCACCAACCAGTCACTCCAGAAAAGCTCCTGCAGTTCATCCTTGGACTGCCCCATCAGCTCCAACTGTGCTGTCAAGCAGGGAGCCCACAGAGCCTCTGGTTCACCACATCCTGCTCTCTGCCGCATGTCCACAGCTGAATCCATGCTGCAAGTCCCAGGGGAACAAAAAAGCTCAAGGAACAGAGGCAACATCTCTGAACTTCCAGGGGCTACATGTCTTGACTTTCAAAGAAATGGTCCCTCTCTCTTTCCAGAAGTAATGCTTCCCAACATGTTAAACTTTTCCATGTTATTTTTCCCCCCTGTAGTTAATGAATTTCTACTGGTTTTCTGCCAATTATTTATTCATTAGAACAAGGCTTGCATGAAATCCACGAAACCCAGCAAGCCTACAGAGGCTGCCACAGAGCACAGCAGCATGAGAAGCATGACTACAACAGGATGGCAACCATACTGTCATCTCCAGGAGCAAAGCAGGGGTCTCTGTCAAGGACGACACCTCTGGGCAGGATGGGCAAGACCAAGGTCAGCACAGGCCAACAGGCTGCTCCAGAGCAGCTAGCGGCCGCGGGTCTGTCAGCACCATCAGACATGGCCATGGGCAAACCCAAGTAATGGGAGGCACAAAGGAAAGACCTTCATTATTAAGAAATTCAGTTCCTCCTCCCCAAAATAGGAATGGATAGTAGCAACCACATAACCTTTACCATTTATAGTGCATGAGCTTTATTAGGCACCAATTAATAAATCCCCTGGAGTGAGTTATGAATTTAGTCCTGCTCCCGCAGAAGTCTGAGGTAAAGGCAGTGCAGCTATCCACCTTGGACAAGTGGTGGGGGCCCACAACAGGCCCAGTGCTGCACGCCAGGGCAAGCAGCCTCCGAGAGTTCGTTTTCTACAGAAACAAGATGGAAGATGGGAGAAAAGAAGTGTTATTAATCCCTTCTGCAAAAGTAAGCCATGGAAATTTGCTGTCTGTTCAAAGCCAGTCTGCTGCACAGCTGGGAACTGATCTCTTATCTCAAGTGCCAGTCTAGTGCCTAAACCGCAAAAGCACTCTTTCCTCCACTCCTTCAACATGCAAATGTAGTATAATTGTATAGGCATGTTTACCATAAACAACTAGCAGAACTTGGCATCATGCAAATGGGATTTTTATTAGCCAAATATTTCTTTGGTAACCAGGTCAAACAATCACGTTCTCTTTTGTTTCCTGTTATGAAATGAAACAGAAAAAATATGCCACTTAAAAAAATAAAATAAGAAGAAGCCCAACCAGTCCTTTTTTCATAAAGAAAACAATATGCTTAATGCAGAATAAACCACATTTTATGAAAAGAGGTCATCTTTGGGGGGAGGGAGAGAAACAATTGAAAAGAAAAAATGTAGCACAAGAGGGAATTAGGAATCTTTTTTTTTTCTTATGGAAAGTATTTACATGTTTATTTTAAGCCTAACATAAATGTAAATATTTTAAACAAACAAAAACACACCAGGGGTAACAATAGAGTATTGTTTTTTTTATGTTGAACAAAAACTGCCAGGACAGTGCATGTATATTTTTAAACATGCTGCTTCAAAAAGCAGGATGCAAGGGATGTTGCATCTTTAATTTTTCTGTTAATTATGGATTGAGCATTGTTGTGAGTCTTGTCCTCAAAACCCAGCTCAGAAAATAAGAGCAGATGCTCATACCCAGGTTTGGCTCATGTGGGAATTGAACAGAACATATTGGTTTATAATTAATGTAATTTGTTGGATTATCTTTTGTGAAGGAGCTAAGGTAAACAACCTTGCAGCGTTGTAGTGAAATTCTTCTGCGCTCAGAGCCTCTGTACTTGATGGAGGATGACAAAAAAACCTACCCTTCCTCCTGGATTGCGGAAAGATTTGGAAATGTCTGTCACATTCAAACATATTTTAATTAACTCAAAGGAAAGAATTAGGCTACAGACCCTAAAGCAAATTACAAATAGTGTTTAAAATCAGAGCTAATGATTCCCCAATTGACTATTCTGATTAACAGAATTCTCTTTTCTGGTTTGCTGTAATTTTGTTATGGGGCAAAGATGGAGGAGGAACATGCTTTTCTGCCCTGAAAAAGAGTAGCTATGCTTCAGACCAAATTTATTAATCCAAAAGGCTACTCTCCTCTGGCTGGTATTCCTGTCTGGCTGCACAGTCCTCAAGCAAGCATGGCAGTAAGTGGCATCTTAAAGAGAAAAAAATAAAATTAAAATAAAAATGCATTACTATATATTGTGACACTTTCCAAAACACTTTTCTCCAACAACACTCAGAGTCTTGGTAAGCATTAATGAGCAATACTTTAGTCTACAGAGAAAAAGAAAAAAAGGGAAAAAAAAAATAAAATCAAGCACTGTGTTCTTAGGGGTAATAATTGCAGAAATATGGGCCAAAAGCTTGGTTTTGTGTCCCAGGACAACGGCACTCATCCTGACTCCAAACTGTCAGAGAAAACCTTAGCTCTATTTCTCAATGTTTCACAGAAATAAAAAAAAATCTGAAAGCGGCAGCTTAAGGAGACAGTTTAGGTTTGCTGTCTCTTCAGGCCCTCACAGAATCATATGGTTAACTTTTTAATCCTTTGTGCATTTAAGTCCTCCTCCCTTCAAAGCACTCATGAGTTCACCTTGCCATACCAGCAATACCAGTGTGGTGTCCCCCCTTTGGCCCTGATGCCAGGACAACAACAGGAAGCTGGCCCACAACCAGCAAGAGATATTTTTTTTTTGAGCCAAATGCACATGTGATGCACCCTTTGCCTTAAAGGGCTTCCTTCAGCAGCAAGCATCTGTCTCACTCAGGCCTTACAACTTGCACAGATATCAGGACACCTTGGGATTGTGTCTTCTGGAAGAAGCCAGAAGAAGGAAGAACAAGGAGACCAAAGAGATTGTCTCAGGCCATTGCTGCCACACCAATAATCAGGAGCTGGAGAGAAATACCACGAGTGCACAGGGGACAGAGGCTGACAAGCGAGTCATCTCAGTGCTGCATAGGGTCCTCTAGTTTGCACCAGAGCAAGTCATGGCAAGTACCTCAAGCACCCTCAGCTGTCTGAAAACACGACATCTCCCTAGGGCATCTGCCAGTATCCCACAGAGAGATGCATACTGCTTTTGGCCACAGTTAGGGTGCTGGCATCACACAAGAACTTCACCTTACAGATGCCACAGCCTACATCTCAGCTGACAGACGGGCAGGGAGGCAGTTTTACACAAAAACGCAGGAGTATCAAACATTTGGTCTGCTTTTAAAGACAAAGAAAAATAAAAGCAAACATTGGGTGGATGTTATTTCCTCAGTCAGGACTACCAGGAGTTAGTGCTGCTAATGTTTATTAACAGGGTCATCCTCTTCCCTTGAAAAAAAGGTCTTTAATACCAGGCATTTATTCTTTTAATTTGTTTTCAGGTTCTGTCAAGACTTTAAGAGGTTTTCCCAGCTGACTTGCAAGTGTGTACTGACCATCCTGGAGATAGTCTGCCCCTTTTCCAGCCCTGCCCTCCCAGAGAAATGGCACCCCAGAAAGCACATTCACACACCAGGCATGCAACACATGAAACAGTTCGTGTCAGACATTTTGATTCCTAAAATAAGAAGTCAGCTTCTCTTCAAACTGCACTTACAGAATATTTTTGGAGAACAGTATTTCCTGGATATGCAGCACTTCTGCAGTTTTCTGAGAGAGGCTGTTAGCAGAGAGTTTGGGACATTCGTACACCAAGTTTAAAATCATAAATGAAGTAGATTTACAGTTCAGAAATGTACATTGCTAATGAGTTGCAGACACAGCTGATACAGTAAGAGTTCCATCCCATATTCACAAGAACAATGCTCACTCATGGGGAACGACAGTCTTATCAGATTGGTAACATTATCTCGAATATCATGTTCAAATTTTCATATCCTTATAAATTAAGAAATACTAGAATGAAGTGACCAGATGTTCAAGTCTCCTCTGCAGCACATTCATTACGAGGTACACATTTAAGATGCATGCATGTCTGCTAGGACTCTTCTCTAAAGAGGCTCGCTTTTCTTAGTGTCACCTGGTTTTGCTAGCACAATGTCTTCAGCACCTCAGCCCAGAGGAAACTTCCACCTCCACCATTACCACATCCCAGGACTACTAATGGGCTGCATTTTTTCCAGTGGGCTCAGGAAAGAGAACACACCATTTCTTCCTTCAAGCCAGAACTGGAGGAAGAGAGAGCAGAGGGAGAACATAAAGGAGAGGCTGGAGAAAGCTCTTACTTCACGTGAAAGAGTTACTGGTTTGTTCAGTCACTGTCTTCTTCACTACTGATAGCACCACATTCAAAAGGCCAAAAGCTCTCACAGATTCATTTAATGCAAGTTTTCATTCCATGTTAGCCAAGCACCCCATCTCCTCAGGGATTGCCAGTCCTAACTGTTGGGCCTTGAATCTCTACCTTTACGATGCTAACAATTACACTCCTGCCTTTCAGCACTGTTGAGAGTGTAAACCCATAACATGGTAAGTTTAAGTGCTCTGACACTAATAGCAGTGAAATGTCTGTGTATGAACACATGTGTTCCCTTTGATAGCTTACTATTGTTTCTGAAAGATATGGAATGTAACTCTAATATGATTATAATTAATCAGAAACTTAAGAATAAACATGTTGGTCCATGTAAGTGAGAAATGCTGAGGACTAGCCTATAGAGCACCTTAAATCACTTATTATACTTTTCCTGCGCTGTTCTAATGCCAACAGAACAACATATTCTTTTCAAATTTTGTAAAACAAAAAATATAAACCAAACAGGCTGTTCTCTGGCTGAGACCTTGGATTCTTTGGCACCTAATATAACAACAAAAAAAAATTAATTTCACATCATACTGGCAATAGCTTATATTAAATTTGCATTCTTGCTGCTCTGACGTTACTGTACATGGATCGTTTTGTTCCACATAAGTACTCAACAGTGGAGCTGTTTTTAACTAGCTAGTATTCTCTCTGTCAATTCAATAGGATACATGAGACTAGCGCTTTCCTACTTGTTCACACATCCATGAAAACTGTCACTCTTTCTAGGTTTAGTTTTGTTGCTGTAAGTAAACAGGCATTGCACAATCCCAAAGGACACCCCAAGTGTGACCCTGGCCCTCTCCCCATTGCTTGTCCTGGAAGCAGGTTCTATTGTTCAGAAGCCTTACAGCTAGGGACAGACCTCCAGCTGGAGGTCCACAGACAACAGACAATTCACCCATAATAAAAACCTGCCTCTTTTTGTCTCAGGCACAATGAAGAGATAGGAAAACTCCACCAAAGATCAAAGAAACGAGAGCTCCTGGTGGTAAGCATCACTATGAAAGGGCAAGTCAGATTCCTTTCAAGGTACAGAAACCCAGGGTGGCTGCTCTGCTCCATATCCTACATCTCACCACCCATCACCATTCATAAGAGACAAGAATGACACCAAATAAATGCATTTTGCCATCCATGCCACAGCCCTCAAAGCTGGGCTATTCTCTGTATTTTCTAGTACTCTGTCCCATCCAGCTGAGGAGTTTCAAGTGTCTGTACATCCAGAGAAAGTGTAAGGCAGCAACTCCTACACACACTGGACCACTCCTCCCTCCCAGTCATCCCCAGAACCGTCTCTTCCCCATGTTCATTACCTCTTTATCAAAAGCAGTTAACATAGATCTGGATCTAGTTTGTAGGGGCTCTCCTCTCTCCTTTGGTAGACAAGTCTGTTTGGTCAACTTTGATTCAGAAAACTTGCATTGCTGCAAGAATTTGAAATGCCAAAATCCAAAAGGAACCAGGCATGGATTTCTAGTACACTCTCTATGAAGCCAACACAAGTTTTTACTGTCTCTGCAGATATCAAAAGCATTAACTGCTCACACTGTTTACTATCCTTTTTTGTCAGTATTTGATCCACTGCTGGTTTGCCATTTCTCCCAGCGGATAGTCCTTTCATTACAACAGTAATAATTTCATATTTACTGAAAATGTAATTGTAATTTTCAAGTATTGTTTATTTGCTGACTCCATACATTCCACAATGGGACTAGAATTTGGGAAAGCAAAAAACGTTTATGTGAAAGGGTCATGTCCTCAAGAGAAAGGAAAAAGAAAGGAAATAAAGAACAGAGAAAAACCAGCTTTTAACTCCTCTATCTTGGATCTTACTACTGTGTTTGTAAATAAAGCAGTGCGAGGGGATGAACCATAGGAATCATTTACTCAGTTGAACTAAAGAGATGAAAGCATCTGGCCAGGCCAAACGGTTTTGTGGTTTTTCACCATAAGGGTTGCCATTTCAGGAGGGTATCGAGTTTTTACTGGAATTTTAACGTTTGTTGACCAGAATGTTTTTCGTGGTCTTCAAAACTGAAAAATTGCAAGGCAGAAATTTTGCACCTTGATGTGGTAAATTAGTAAGAAAATAGACTTGAGGAGAAAGCAGTATTAAAAAAAAAAAAAAAAAAAGATCACAATGACCAGAGTCACTGCAGTTTTTCCTCCTCATCAAAAAGTCACACAAATTAGCTGCAGCCATCCATAGCATAAGAGAAGTTTTCTGCATTTGGAGGAGCAGATGTGTCTGAGGCCAGGCAGGAGATGCTGTTTTGATTTGCAATTGGCACCCTTGAGCAAGGAAGCTTGCAAGTTGTGCATCACCTAGCAATGGCAGCCATCTCAGAGCCCTATCCTCAACCCAGGAGTCTAATTCAATGGTCTCCTAAACTATGCGTGCTGGAAAAAAGCAAACACTATTGTCCTCAAACTTTTTCTAAGATTAGATCTGACCTCAAGGGTAATGAAAGTTCAAGATATATCATCATTCCCATTTTACAGAAAGGAAAAGATGACATTCAAAAGTCAAAATGTCTTCTTTTACAAATAAGCTTCTTTGAATCCAGCATCTTCTCCCACTGAGTGACTGCATTACTGGCGTATTTGAAGTGGCACTATATTGGGCAGTACAATCTAGAAAAATGTTGTATCATTAAAAGTCTGTTCCAGGTTTGGTGCCCCAGCACAGGCATGTTCTGAACGTGGTATTTTTCTCCTACATGAGACCCAGAGTTGGGAACAGATGGTGGTTCTCGGTGGTCTGGAGCATAAGGGAAGAAAGATAAAATCTTGCAGATTAGGATGTCTGGGACATTTCATATCCTGAAGAATAAAATCACTGCCTTGAACCCATAGCAAAATACACCATTTGACAGGCTGTGCTTCCTGTAGTAGCCTGACTTCCTGGGTTAAATTGCAGCTCTTGTCAGATGCATGGCAATAACTTGGCGTCCACAGAAAAAGTAAAGGTGATAGAACTACAGTTTAGACATTCAGGAGAACAGCATGAAGCCTGCCTAGAAGATACAGGAGGTCTTTGCAGCTTTCAGAGCATCTAACGTACTTACTTTCACAGATGGCTGGGAACTTCAGAAGCAAGCAAAATTCAGAACCAGCAGACCAAGGAACTCATACCTACTCTATAGGTATGGCAGGCTGCATACAGGATGAGGTGAAACAGTTTCTATGACCTGCAACACATTGCTAAGAGTTTTGATCTTGTGGCACCTTCAAAAGAAAGGAAAGTTTGGACATTGGAAAATTTAAAGCTAAAACCAGATTGATTCAGTACGTTTCTCACCCTCCTTGATTATCCCATGAGATCATCACGATCGGAACAATCCAAGTAAGAGCAAAAGCCAAGTTTCACACTGGCAGAACCAAAGGAGGATGAGGGGAGGACCTGCCTTCAGAGAAACAGCTACTGAGGAAGCTGAAGAGACCATTCTACAACAGGAATTAATAGCTGTATACAGAATAGCCATAATAAATTTACTTCAAAATAGACTTCATCACGATCTCACTTTGCATACACACATCCTAAAGACCAGCTTTATGCATTCTGTCACTCTGCACATAGGAGAAAAACACTTTCAAATTCAAAGAAGACACGTTCTCCGCTCCTGCTTTCAGGAGGTAGCAGTAGTTCAAATGGGTAGTGCTGTGTACTCTTAAGCAGCAAATTGCATACAATTATATATTTTCTTAAGGTGCCTTGCATTATTAAAGCCTCTTTAAAGAAAACAAAACTGAACATAGTTTAAGTACATGACTGCACAACTAAGCTACATACTAGAGCAGAAATGGACAATGATTCTGCTCTTTTGCTCATCCGGTGTTAACAGGCACTAGAGATACAGTAACAACAGCAAAGCATCTGCAGACACATTTGTCACTGTCTTTCAGCTGTATTTCCCCAATGAACTAACAGAACTACAGAAGTCACAGACCTTATGACACTTGTTTAGCAAAGCATAATTTCAGATAACCTTCTAGACAAAGCATTTGTAATCAAAATTTGGACACAACGACACAAATCACAATTTCTCTGTCACTACCTTGGGGTTTTGCTTTAAAAAAGCAACCAAGATGAGAAGATACACAAGACGTTCATCTAGTGTAAAAGAAAGCAGTTCCACCTGATGAAGACTGGGTCACATGTTTTCCTTAATACGGACCACAAAAAATTACTTAGTACAATCAATTACCAACATCTACAGGGAAGATTAATGTTGCTGTTTGATTATAACCCCAAGAGTTTGTTCCTAAAATACAAACTTTGCCTCTCAGGGCATATAGGAATATAATAGACCTTTGGGTTTGTTTTAACAGTAAGGTTCCTGAAGGTGAATAGTGCGATACTACTCACGATACCATAGAGAGCCTGGAACATGCCCAAGTCTATTTTAGGCCCTTGCCTCAGGTTACATCTCTGAGAAAACAGGAAACTTTGGTTTAATACCAAAGCTAAACCTAGATTACAGTTCCCAAAGAATTTTCCTCCCCCTTTTCTGCCTCTTTGTTGAATTTTCTCCCTGAACTTCAGATTCACAGTGCACCTTTTAGCTTGCTGCACTTTTCACTCATGAGGTACCCTTAACACCCTGAGTATCCTGCTATCGTTTCCCTGGGAGCCCTTGACGTGGCTGTCACTTGCCCCACAGCGCTTCCCTGCTCCAGACACCCCAGCACAGAGTCCCTGCCAAACTTTCCATGGACAATTTCTCTTCAGGTCATCCCCACCCTCTGGCCACTCCACCTGAAGCCATCACCACCTGATTAGTCATTGCAGAGGCTCCAGCCGCCTCTCCCATGGCCAGTCACCCTGGGATGCCACAGGGATAAAAGCTAGTCCACAAACTGTGTTTAAAGGCTTTCAGTAGCCACAGGAAGGGTAAGCAGCTGTCCTGAGGAGCAGAGGCTGTTTTAGTGCTCCCTATCACAGAACAAATGTGAATCTAAATGCACTAAGGGCTGGGCCCTATATGGGCAAGATCTTCAAAGTGCTTTTCCCAGTTTCTGAGTCCCCATGCTGTATTCCTTTTCCTTAGGCAACAGAGACAAAGATCCAGGCCTCAGATTAAAGACAGCAGGAGACAAGTGACTGCCAAAGCACAACTGATCCACACGTATGAGGTGAGCCTGATGCATCAGTGTGTCACTAGTCCAGAGCTATCAACATATAGCCTCAGGTCTGCACAGGGCTAGAGCCATCACCTTAAAAATAATCCAGGCTCTCTCTTTTCCATTCCTGCCTCATCATGAGCATCCAAATCCAAAAATTTTAGGTCTTACAGACATTAGAAATTAAACCAGCCAATAAAAGCCATTGTGCATGAGACTGATTTAAGGCACGTCTGGGAAATAGGTCACTGAAGTCCTAAATAACAATCTGTGAATGCAGCAGACATTAGCCAGTTTATCTGGAGGATTACCAAATAATATCCACCGCCCCTGCCCCAGCCACCCAATGTTCCTTAGAGCTATACCAGCTAGTTAAAGATGCCCTTCCTCCATGGGACCAATTGATCTTCTTAATGGACAGAAGCAAAAACATGAAGGAGAATTTTCCTGGAACGCAATTTTGAAACAGATATTTACTGGTTTCAGTGGCAATCATGCTCCTAGTAGTCACTTAGTCCAATCTGCAATTGTTTGGTTATTAATGTAGATTATTAACTATCAGATGTTATCACCTTCTGGAGGATGTATATAATTTTCATATGTTCCCCCCTGCCATGTGCACCTACACAGCATTTGTACTTACTTCAAACAAACCTGCAGATGTAACTGAAAAAAAAAAAGAGTATGAATTATTGAAAGTTTAGAAGAAATGTTAATTACTTCCAACCAAGGTCCAAAAGATTTAGTTAAATACTCCTTAGAGTGTATATAGCACATTCAAGAATACTGGCTATTCTCCAAAGGTTTGTATCTGCTAAGCTTAAAAATTCATGTAAGTCTTTAAAATTAATGCTGCACAACCATGTGTATCCTCTAGAATCATAGCAATTACAACAAAAGTGCTTTAATTTGTTATAAAGTGATTTTCATCATAATGTGACACTAACTACCAAAGCATTTAATAATTATTCCATTACTATAATGTATTAACGATACTTCCAAATATTTACGCTAGAAGATAAGGTGGTTTTCAGTTCTCACTTCTCTTACAAACATAAATTGTTCAAGAGGTTCTTGAAACAGGTCACATCCTAAGA